>NC_044385.1:15727500-16949361 GCF_006542625.1 Nomascus leucogenys
GTAAATGAGGATGAGCCCTTGGTGTGGCTAATCTTCAGTGTGCAGTAGAAGCATGGTGGGCCAGCATTTTTTAGTTCAGTGAGTTATCAGTTGCACCAACTCTGTATGAGCTGACCTCAGAGGAGTCCATTGCTGCCAGAAAGCCTGGTCTCTATGAGTCCTGTCCTCTGTCTTGAATCAGCTTCACAGCCCTTAGAACTTCTGCTGTGCACATCAACCTGCACATGGTCCGTCCTCAAAAGAAATTAAATCCTGTATCCCACATATACTTGCTGAGCTCTGTTCCATCAGCCCTGTGCTGGAGAGCCAGTTGGCTGTCCAGGGAAATTGAATGGGGCGCAGTAGCAAGCGGGAGGGCATCACAGGAAGGTTTTTGTTGTGATGGTTTGGTTTGGCTTATGAAGAAGGGAGAAATTGTAGCTGGTGAGAATGCTGAGGAAAGGATTCAGTTGGGAGGGAAATCATGATGAGCATGAAGAGCAAGTGGGTGGAGTTCTGATCTAGTCACAAGGAGGGAGCTGGCCTTGGATAGGAGTAGGGACAGCTCATACATAGTTACCAGAGTGGAGCAGAGTATGTGTGCACGTGCGTGTGTTCATATATGCACACGTTCATTCACATACACAGAGTCCAGACAGAGATGTTGGCAAATTTCTCTGATTATTTCTTTTTTTTCTAGTCATGAGCTAAGAGTGGTGGGAAGGAGTATAAGAGCTTTGTGGATAGAGGATATGGGTGTACCACAGCGTGTAAACCAACCGGGTATATTTGGGAGACTTGCCAAAAAAAAGCTAAAGCATGTTTGAATTTGGAGCATAAGTTAAAGCGATACCTGTTTTCCTGGTTGTGTGTTTTTTCCCCAGTGTGGGTGACCAGCTGTCCCAGTTTGCCCAGGATGGAGAAGTTTTCTAGGATATGGAACTTTCCATATTAGAACCGGCAAAGTCCCATACAAGCTGGGATGGCTAGTCACCTTATCTCCAGCTGCAAGTGTAGAATCGTTGGAGAGTTGAATTTATCCAATATTAAGGTTTAGACAGGAAATCACGACGAGGAGAGAGAGAGAGAGAGAGACAAGGACCCTGGGGCGTGTACAGGGCATGAATAAACCAAAGAACCTGGAGTCCAGGCTGGTTGAAGGGAAATAATGTCACTGCTGGAGAATGGCTGGGTTGGAGGTGTTGGTGGGCAATGAAAATAAGAGTAAGATTGATAAGATTGATGGATTCTATCATTACTAGAGGAGTAGATACTGGAGAAATTATTTTTAAAAGACAGGAGGTGGTGGTCAAGAAGTAGGAACTTGAAACTTTCAGGAAGAGATGCAGTCATTGACAATAGCATGGTACAGGATGTGGTCATGGGAGTGGGGGTTGAGGAGGGCCGGGTTTGAAGATCACTGAGAGAAAGCGATAGAGAGGCTGAATGGCCAGAGTGTCGGATGGAATATCTCAGTGGATTCGAAATCATCAACACAGATGACAGGAGTGGGATGGGGAGAAAAGAGCAAACCAGATTCTAGAATCTTCCTGTAATGATGGTTGGGACTGGGGATACGTAGATAATTGCAGCCAGGAGGGGTAGCAGGTCTCATGAACTAATGGCACGTTTTTTAGAGGAGCTGGAGTTGTAGGAAGGAGCGGAGATGTGGCCTGAACAATAGGGGATGCACTGTCTGCCTGCCCGACCCCCATAGTGAGCTGCTGGGGACGGTGTCCTCAGGAGGGAGCCAGGATTCACTTAGAGCACGAAGACAAAGGGAATTTCAGGAGGAGAAACTGAGCGTGCACAAGGTCTTCATGGCAGAATCCAAGTTCCATGGATCACAATAAAAGGTTTGCAGGGATGTGGAGAGGTGGGCAGCTGAGTCGCAGCAGAGATGTTCTGAGCTGTGGGACTCAGACTGTCTTGGGACCAAGAGTTGTGAGGAATGTCCGGGGAGAGTCAGGATCCAGGGTGGGCTGCAGTTGCTCCTTACAGCAAAGTGAGTGGTCAGCTCTGATTGAGGCCTCCTCTGAGGACCAGTGTCTTTTGGGCCAGTGACCAGGCAGGTGGTATTGGGGAGGGCCTCGGAAGGGCTCAGGAAACGAGGAAGCCTTGAGGGCAGGACCAGACATACCAAGGGTGGGGGCGTCCACTCACCCTACTCAGTGCTCCTGCACAGTGCTGGGGGTGGCATGTGGTGGCTTTAGTGGTCGAGTTAGATCCCATTACAGAAATACCGATTGTTACAATCTGACAATGACCCCTCTATCCATTTAGGGCAAGGCATCCCTTTCAGCAGGGGGGAACTAAAACTGGTGCTATACATTTTTTTATTGCTATATGTTGGAAACTCCAGATATGATTCTTCTGAAAGTCTCGATTATTTTTACACAGTTTTTAATGGCAGACTTTAAGGGTCATTATGGAAATATAGTGGAGCAGGAAAGCTTGATGGAATGAGAGACCTAAGTACGTATTTTATTATAAACATATGTAACAGCTCTGCTGATTCCAATTTTGTACTTAGAAAGTTTTGTGCATTTGTCAAAGGGTATCACCTTTAACCTCACTGTAGTCTCCCTTTTTCAGATAGAGGGTAATATAAACTATGATGAACACCCTTCCTATATAAAGGCTATCGTAGCACCCCGTGGGAGCAGAGTGGGATGAAAGAACAGGGTGTGTGGAGTGTTCATTCCCATCCCTTTGTCATCAGCAGGAATCAGGATCGGAAAAGTCCCCTCACTGAAGAAAGTCACCCCTTCTCCCCTCAAAAAGTACATAAGTAAAAATAAGAATCAAAGATTCTCGTAGCCCAGCTTAGGAGGAATGAATGCATCAGTCAGTCTCCGTGACTTAGTTTATTTCTACTCTGCCAGGAAAAACAAGACAAGGCCGTTCTCCAAGCGGAAGTGCAGCACCTGAGACAGGACAACATGAGGCTGCAGGAGGAGTCCCAGACCGCGACAGCTCAGCTGCGGAAATTCACAGAATGGTTTTTCACCACCATCGACAAAAAATCTTAGCCAGTCCGCCCCTCATCAAGGGATCATTGGGAAATGCCCCTTGTCCCTTTGAAGTCACAAACATGGTTTTTCTGTGTGCTTTCAGCCAATCGTAGATGTTTTTGCTGTTCCATTCTGTGTAGCACCATTCACCACAGCAGGATAGGGGAGCCTCGACTCTTTCTCGGTAGCCACAGCAGAGAGCAGCGCCAATGTGAAGATGAATGAATGTAACTCCTGGTGTGAAGATGAATGTAAACCCTGGCGACAGTTGAGACCTTTTTCTTTTAGACTCTGCTAAAACAGTGCTCTGGCTTGGGCTTACCGCAAGAGGGAAGATAGTTGAGTTTTATTTCCTGTATGTGAGGTGGCCTGGTAGAGATGTAAAGCAATTTACCATAGTTAGGGCTTTAGTATTGTAAAATAAACCTGAGAACAAATAATCAGACATATACTTTAATGTTAAAGGTGCTCTATTTTTTTGGATGTACAGTAGTTTTATTTCCACAGCCACATTACCATAGCAATAAGAAAGGAGGCATAGTACATAGTTGGAAAAGCTTTGTGGGGGATTAAAAAAAAAAAGCACTGTTGTGTTTAACACTAGTTCAGATGCAGTTACCTTAGAGACTTATTTATTTGCAGGAACAAATGGTGCCTGAATATTAACAGTGTTCTGATTAAAAACAAAAAAAAAGATACATATGCCTTGTAAATGGCTCACCGAGTTGTCAGTAGTCACTTCAACTCTTAGTTCACTTTTGTATAGTCGCTCTGCTGGAAAAAAATGAGAGTGAATCTGCTTACTCACTAGAACCTCCCTGTGTGCTGTGAGCCAGCGGAACCACTTGTACAATGCCAGATTTGTTTATCTTTGTACAGAAGCTTTGATGAAGTGTCTTGTATTTAACACCCTTATTTAAGCTTATTTAACCTTAAATTGTTAATTTTATAAAATTTGGTTTGGCCTGCACTATGGTGAGGGAGGGAGGTAGCTGCAGGCTCAGAAGAGACTGAGCTTGCACAGATCAGACCGAGAAGCAGGGTGAGAGATTCTAACGACTGGATGCTGCTAGTAACACGTTGTTTGTATTGCTTTACCATTTTTAACTGTTAGATTTGAGATGAACATACATTTTGCTTTTTTAATAAATGTTTAAAAGAAGTCCACATAAGAAATGGTGTTGTCAGGTGACTGTAGATTTTGTATGATCTAACGTCAACAGTCTGACTGTATGTGAATTTATTTCAGGTCATTTAGTACCTTGATTTGTATTAAATACTGTTCAGCTGCCTTCTCATAGAATCCCAGATCTATTTCAGGAAGGGGAGTACCTAGCAGTTTTTAGTAGCTGCTGTGTGCCAGACACTATTCTCTGAACTTTTCATCCATCTCATTTAACCCCAATGGTATCCTTCATAGGTAGGAGGTGGGGTTCCCATTTACAACCACATGAACTGTGGTTCAAATGAAGTAATTTACCCAAGATTGCCTTTGAAACAAAAATAAAATAAAATAACACTTTGGTGTTGCCAGCACTTTGGGAGGCCAAGGCGGGTGGATCACCTGAGGTTGGGAGTTCAAGACCAGGCTGACCAACATGGAGAAACCCTGTCTCTACTAAAAGTACAAAATTAGCCAGGCGTGGTGGCGCATGCCTGTAATCCCAGCTACTTGGGAGGCTGAGGCAGGAGAATCACTTGAACCCGAGAAGCAGAGGTTGCAGTGAGCCAAGATAGCACCATTGCACTCCAGCCTGGGCAACAAGAGCAAAACTCTGTCTCAAAAAACAAACAAACAAAAACAGTAAGAGTTTGAAAAATTATCAGGAAGAGGTAAACTGTAAATTTGAATCCAATGTAAGACAGAAGACACAAAACATGGATCCAGATGTGAAGGGAAACACTGTAAGTTCCATTGCTCTCAACCCTTGAAGAACAAAAAGCATATCAAGAAATCAGAGGAAGCAAACTGACTCTTAGAATTGGCTCTAAAAGGAATTTTCCGTATGGGCTTCACATGAGAGGCATATTGAACAATTAACCTTCTCACCGTGTATGTAGCAGTAGGCTTCCTAGGCTGTTTCATGCAGCTGCCCTCTATGAAATGCACAGGTGCACCTCCAAAATGCAGCCAGGGACGAGATTTTCAGGGAATAAGGACCTTATGGGCCACATAGATACCATCCTTCCTCCCTCCTTCCCTTTTTTTTCTTTCCCATCACTGAACCAGGCAGCATGCTAGGAGCTGAAAATCCAACAGCGATCAACGGGTCAGGGCCCCTGTGTGCACAGGCATACAATCTAATATGGGGAGACAGACATAAGATCACTTCCAAACATGAAAGACAGAAATAAAAGTACCTGCTACCTTAAGTACAGGCTACCTTAAGTAATTATTATAAACACTGATACTGTTTGAATAGCTCCTGGGTGCCAGGTCCTGTTGAACTTTGTGTTACCTACCTAGCAGCCCTGTGAGGTAGGTGCCATCATCACTCCCTTTTTAAAGATGAGGAATCAGGACCTAGATAGGGTGGTCCATGGGTAGACGAGGGCACGTGAGGTTCAAAGTCCCTAAGGTTAGTGTGTTCAAGAAGTCTAGCGGAAGCCAGGATGTAACAGGGAGGGTAGAGTGATGGGAGATGTGCTTGAAGAGATCGGCAAAAGCCACACCACGAAGGAACTGGAGGCCATGCTAGACTTTGGATTTTGTTCTAAGTGAAAAAGAAGCCGTTGAAGCAGGAAAGATGCCTGATGTGAGCTCTATTTTAAATGGATTATTCTGACTTCTAAAGCAGAATGGACCGTGCAGGTCTTCAAACTTTCTGTATGGGGCTTTTTCTGCAAAGGAACGATTTGGGGCTTTGGGAGTCACAGACTGCCTCTGTTGCATATTTTCAAATTTCTATTCAATACCCTTTAAAGATGGTAAGAGTCATTCTTAGCTTGCAAGACCACACAAAAACAGGCCACTCACGAGTATAATTTACCAATGCCAGGCATAAGGCAAAGTACACGAGGAAGACCAGTCTACTACGTAAGAGATGGTGTTGGCATGGCCTGTGGTAAGGCAGTGAAAGTGGAGAGAAGTAGGTAGGCTACACGTGAGAATGTATTTGGAGGTGGAGCCCACAGAACTGCTGATGGGTTGGAGACAAGTTGGAAGGGTTGGATCCAGGGATATGCCCTAGACTTCAAAGGAATCAACGAACTGCATGTTCATCAGACGGTTTTCCAGAAATATCTCTTGCCTTTAGTAAAGGCTTAACAACAAACAGTTATGCTCCTGGCAAGGGCCTGGAATACAGCTCTCCTGCGTCTTTGATCAAGGGTGGATGCATTTGCTTTAGAGCAACTAATCAGATGGAAAGGTAGACATCATTTAGAGAAAATAAAGGAATCTGACCAAAACCTAGCTGAATAGAAATCCATTCCATCTTCCGAAGGCATACCTGAGGACAAAACCAGAAGACGTTTCTTGAAAACACAGTTCTCAGTCTCAGTCTATACTATACAGTTCTCAGTCTATACTAGCAAGTCTCTCTCAAGTCCACCTCCAAAGGGCCATGCCAAAAAACAGGGCCAAAATGATTTGGGTCTGTTAAGCTTTTTCAAACATGTTTCCAGTCAACAGCCAACCAACCACATGCTTCCATAGTACATGTAGTTTTGAACAACTTGGTGTCCTGGTGTACACTGTTACAAAATGTACCCCTTAACAACTAAACATACTGACTTGCTATAATGACTTACTGGATACAAACCAAATATTTTGTGGAATATATCTGCTAAAAAATTTATTTTAGAGTAAGCAGGTTTTTCTAACCACATGGAGTGAACTATTATGTACTAAGGCCATTTTAGTATGTGACGAAGTTAATTAAAATATTAGGCTTTTATCCTGCTATTCTGTATAGCTAGGAGAAGGCTTATGATTAGAAACGTTAAGTTACAGTTGAGGGGCTGATAGTACAGTTTTGCCTTTGCTGCTCACAATTATCTTTTGAGATGCCTGGAGTCTGTTCTGGGAGGCCACTAAACTGCAGAATTTGATCACCTATTATTTTTAGCCTTCAAAGTCACGAAGCCATAAAACATAGCTTCTTATTGGCACATCCAAAAATAAAAAAGATAACTATAAAAACATTAATAATAAAGACCTGTAATGATGATAATAGACGAGTGCTTGAATAGGAAAATCACCTGCTCCTTGTATAAAATAATTGGCCGGAGAAACCTAGGTCTGTGGTTTAGGGAGAGAATTGGCATACAATTTAGACTGATCAACAAATGAATTCTCTAGTTGTGGAGAAGCTGTGAACATAACCTCTTTAAGAGTCAACTCTACTGTTTTCTACCGGATGGAGCGTTTGTGTCACAAGAAACAAGCCACCATCTGAGGCAGAGCCACCCTCTTGACCATGACAATCACTGCCCCACCAAGAAATACATTTGTGTGAACCTAAGAGACAGAGGCCCACTACTTTCAGGTCAAACTTGGGATCATTAAATAGCCTCAGATCCCCTGAAATCACACCAGTGTTTATTCTTTAGAATTTCCAAGTTGAGTATGGGACTGGGAAGAAGTAATAAAGATTTTTGCACACACTTTTCTCCTTTGAATTACTGGTTAGTAAGAAACAAGTTCAGTTCATTTGAGTGTCTGTGGATTTTGTGCTTAACACATTTAAAACCACTTCCCCAGTTCTAGTGTAAGAAAGTCAGGCGTACTACTCACTCTGAAAAAAGAAAATAGAACTAAATGGGTTCTATTTAATACCAGTTAGGGGCAGGTAGGAGGAAACTGTATTTATTTATGACCAACAGGAGAGAAAATGGTAAGAGACCTGCCAAGACCCAAGGAATGCATTTGATTCTGACCTATAACCTCCAAATTAAACCAAAGAGCAAGTTTCCTGACTTTCAATAATAGGAATTAGGCAGAAACAAGTACAAAGGAAGTATCTCCTCATGTATTTTATAAAAGGTTTAAATGGGCATCACCCCCAAATGTCACATTCTTGCATTTTGACGCACAAGATTTGGGGACCTTTAAGTTGCTTTTAAAAAACACAAAAACATAAATCCTGCAAGCCCTCTCTAGTTCATGTTAACACCAGAAAATGTACTGCCCTCTTAAATCCTTACAAAGTTTTGATTAAATTTTAGCATCTGCAGACTCTAAAAACATTTATCTCTGTTGTTCATCTCTTAATATCAGGGATCTGCCTAAAATTTGCAGAGCAGCCTGTTTTTTAAGTAGAACAAATGAAAAATAATGAGCCCCCTTGACATGCAAAAATACCCTTTGGCTGCAAAGCTGGAGCTGAGTTAGTGAAAAAACAAAATGAAGGGTAAGACTTCCAGTGTCCTGGCCATCAGTACCCATCAATCAGGCTATTAGGCAGTGGTGTTGGAAGACTTGTAATAAAGAGCTGCTCTCCCAGCCTTCCTGTGACCCAATGAAAGGCATGAGGAAGGCTGTGTGCAGGAGAGGGCTTCAGAGTGGTAGCATTTCAGTAAATTGCCTCAACTAAATCAGTGCTGGCTATAAATACACATCTGCAGATGGAGACTTCAGGCCCTGGCAGAGTCTCCTCCATCGCTGTGTATGAAACAAGCTGGGACTGGGCGTCTGGACCCTTGCCCCTCTTCCCCACGACCATAATCATTGATGCCAAACCAAGCAGATCTTGCTGAATGCTCCATTAAATTAGAATAATTAAACATGGCAGTCGTGTGCTGCTCTAGGATCTGATTAAACACCTTGTAGAACCCCATCTGGGCTGAGGGCTTGCCAAACAGCAGGCTACAGCCCACAGTCCCCACTTCCATGAATATAAAATTCCCAAAATGGGCATTCTGTATCATTTTAAATTAAGTACTTAAGAACGCAAATAGCACTACTCAGGAGAGGAAGTGCACAGAAGTCAGTGGGTTTAACCCCTCAACTCCTACTTGATTATTTTTCATTGTTACTCTTGAACTATAAGGCTGTTGTTCTGCCAGCATCATCTTAAAACTATTTCACTTCAGATGATCGTGAAAGGGGAAGGAGTAGAGAGAGGCCTGATAGTGACCCAGTTAATGACACTGGCATCTGTAGACTACACTGTTCATGCAAATTCCAAGGTAGATGGGAGCTTCGAAACCAAGTTTTTCTCCCTAATTTAACAGGTTCTTGTTCTGCTCTTTCAAAGCAAGAGCCACCTAAGTGATTTGTCCTGAAACGTAAAATTGAGATTTTCTGGGAGTCTTGGCTACTGTCATTGTTTACTGTCCCATTGGGTAGGGATTATTCTTGTCAGTGACACTGATTTCCAAAAGAAAAATTGTATTAAGATCCAAAAGTGTAGCTCTATAAGGAAAGGTTCTGAAGGAATCCCACCTTCACTTGTCCAAATAAATAATTTTTTTATTTTAATTTCAATAGGTTTTAGTGAACAGGTGGCTTTTGGATACATGGATAAGTTCTTTAGTGGTGATTTCTGAGATTTCGGTGCATCCATCACCCAAGCAGTGTACACTGCATCAATGTGTAGTCTTTTATTATCCTGCACCCTTCCCCCCAAGTCCCCAGAGTCCATTAGAAGATTCTTACGCTTTTGCCTCCTCACAGCTTAGCTCCCACTTATAAATGAGAACATATGATATTTGGTTTTCCATTCCTAAGTTACTTCACTTAGAATAATGGCCTCCAACTTCATCCAAGTCACTGTAAAGGCCATTTTGTTCCATTTCATGGCTGAGTAGTATTCCATGGTGTATATATAACACATTTTCTTTATCCACTCGTTGGCTGATGGACATTTACGTTGGTTCCGTAATATTTTTGCAATTGTGAAGTGTGCTTAGATGCATGAAGTAGTTCTGCCATAAAAATGCATTACAGTAATGGATATGAACATCAAACTTGTGTGTTTATAGACACATTTTATTTATAAAAGTAGCTGCCAATACATATAGAATATTCCAACAGAATATCTTTAATATTTCTGTTGGAAAATTTGACTTGCCCTGCCCTGCCAAAATAACTCTTGATTCTTTATTTATTTATTTATTTATTTATTTATTTATTTATTTATTTTTCGAGACAGAGCCTTGCTCTGTTGGCCAGGCTGGAGTTCAGTGGCACGATCTCAGCTTACTGCAACCTCCATCTCCCAGGCTCAAGCAATTCTTCTGCCTCAGCCTTCCGAGTAGCTGGGATTACAGGTGCCTGCCACTATGCCCAGCTAAATTTTCTTTTGTATTTTTGGTAGAGATGGGTTTCACCATGTTGGTCAGTCTGGTCTCGAACTCCTGACCTCAGGTGATCTGCCCGCCTCGGCTTCCCAAAGTGCTGGGATTACAGGGGTGAGCCACCACGCCCGGCCTAACTGTTGGTTCTTGTAGAAACCAGTTGCCTTTATTCTTCCCTGAGACTTCATCTTGCATGGCCTTGTTCCCTCCTGAATTGTGGCTTGTGATGAATTGTATTTTAAATGAAAAGGATAGGGATGTGGTAAGACTTAGCAAGGATGTGGAGGAATTGTAACCCTGGTGCACTGTTGGTGAGAATGTAAAATGGTGCAGCTGCTATGGAAAATATGTTGATTCCTCAAAAAAATAAGCTTAGAATTGACCATATGATCCAGCAATTCCACCTCTGGGTATGAACCCAAGAGAATTTAGGAAAGAGGTATTTATACCTTGGAGAGGTATTTGTACACCTGTGTTCGTGGCAGCATCATTCTCAATAGCCTAAATGTGGAAACAACCCTGATTCCATCAGTAGATGAATAAACAAAATACGGTCTATCTATACAATGGAGTATTATTCAGCCTTAAAATAGAAGGAAAATCTGACACGTGCTACAACGTGGATGAACTTTGAGGATGTTATGCTCAGTAAAATGATCCAGTCACAAAACGACAAATACTGGATGATTCCACTTATATGAGATAGTACAGTAGTTAAATTCGTAGAGACAGGTAATAGAATGGTGGTCACCCGCGGGTAGGGGGAGAAGGAATGGGCAGTTGTTTTGTGGGTCCAGAGTTTCAGTTTGGTAAGATGAAAAGAGTTCTGGAAATGGATGGTGGGGAGGGTTGCAGAACAATGTGAATGTACTTCATACCACCTCATACAATGAGAATTGTACTACTCTAAATGGTTAAGGTGGTAAATTGTATGTTATGTTTATTTCATCACAATTAAAAGTAAATAATTTTATTTTAAAAATATAGGAATGCGGCCCGAATGAGTGAGTTTGTGGGGACTTGGAGTGGATAAGCACAGGGAAACCAGGAAGCTTAATCTCACAAAAAACAAAGACCTGTTGGAACAAGTGCAGGAAAATATAGAAACACCATTGAAGTGCTCTCTGGATGCTAAAGAGCAGACAGACTTTGATCAATTGCCATCTATTCAGAGAGAAGAGACGTCATTCCATGGAGCTGTACTCTGGGAGCCTGCAGGAGGATCAACAGGGGAGAGAAGACCTCTCTCTGAAGAGTGATTAATTTGGTAATTAATGTGTAGAAAAGGAAGAATGACTGAAGTGTTTCCTCCAGGCCCTAAATTTTAACATTTAGCTCTGCAATGGGAGCATCTGGTAGGACACTGAGGTTGGATGAGCTAAAGAATGAGATCAGACACCAGGACAGCAGGAGAAGAGATTAAATATGAACAGCTTCGGGGTGCTTGAGGATTGGGAAGCTTGGACACAGTGGGGAAGAAAGTGCTTGGAAAGAAGAAAAGACAAAGGCCATTATGAGAAGCCCTGGTAGCCAGTGGAAGAAAGAAGAACCACAGAGTTGGAGGAGACCAATCCCTTCACTTTATAGAAGACTGAGTTCTAGATATATGGTTGAAGAGGTGAGATCAAATCTGTAACATGATCCCCAATACAGTTATTTTTTGGTTGAATCAAAGGAAGTGTTGTATTTGTGAATATAGGGCACTGTTTGCAATTTGGATAAGGGTATCTGCACCCAATATATATATATTTTTTTTTTGAGACAGAGTCTCGCTCTGGCTCTCAGTCAAGTTAGAATAATCAAGACCTACAAGTGAAAATAAGAAAGCATCATTGAATACCTTTAAGAGGAGGAATTATTGAGGAAAACCTAACTTTTGCAATTAACCCAACTTTATTGGACCTCCCTACAGCCTGGCTCCCACAGTAATATCTCCCCTAGTCATTGAACACCAGAGCATACTCAAGGTACAAGCGTAGAACAGGTGAGACTTAAGACTCCCCGTGGCCCCACGTGACCATTTCAGAGGTGCTGGGACATCGCCCACCTTTCTGGCCTTCAGAAGGGAGAAATATCCAGGTCAGCCCTGCATGCAGCTGACTGCCCAGTGAGAAGGCAGATCGAATTTGTGCTTATGGAGGACACTGGGTCTGGGTTCAGTTACTCCCATTCAGCCTCTTGGGACTTCATGTTGACTTGCCCAACTCCTGTGCACCTTTACCTGGAAAGGTCATGTTTAACCAGTGCCGTGAGCAGTTTTCAAAAGGCTAATTGAGTCGCCTTTCTGTGTCTTCACAGAATGTCTGTGAGCTCATGGTAGCCTATGCTTGCTATTAGGGAACCAGGAAGTGTGCATTGGTGCTTTTTTTTTTTGGAGATGGAGTCTCGCTCTGTCCAGTGGCATTGTCTCAGCTCAGTGCAACCTCCACCTCCTGGGTTCAAGCAATTCTCCTGCCTCAGGCTCCCTAGTAGCTGGGATTACAGGCATTCACCACCGTGCCCGGCTAGTTTTTGTATTTTTAGTAGAGACGGGGTTTCACCATGTTGGCCAGGCTGGTCTCGAACTCCTGACCTCAGGTAATCCGCCTGCCTCAGCCTCCCAAAGTGTTGGGGTTACAGGCATATGCCACAGTGCCCTGGCCGGCCCCTTTTTTTTTTTTCTTTAAGAGACAGGGTCTTACCTTGTCACCAAGGCTGGAGTACAGTGGCACAATCATAGCTCACTGCAGCCTTGGACTTCTGTGCGCAAGCAATCCTCCTCCCTCAGCCTCTCAAGGAGCTGGGGCTACAGGCAGGCACCACCATACCGGACTAATTTTTAAATTATTTTGTAGAAATGTGGTTTCAATATGTTGCCTAGGCTGGTCTTGAACTCCTGGGCCCAAGTGATACTCTTGCCCATGAATCTGTTTTGAAGTGAGGAGGTAAACTGTCTTAGATGGCTCCTGAACAGGGTCTAGAGCCCCACAGATCCTTGCTGTCCTTTGCCAAGTGTCCCGATGTTGAGGTTAGGAGAAGGGACAGGGTCCAGCTGGAGAGAAAGAAGACTGAGAAGGAGTCTGTGCTTGCTACAGATGCCCTGTGCCCATTTTCCATTTGCATGGTGGCTGTGAGCAGCCACATGGCTGCAGCCTAAGCTTTCCAGGAGTGACCATTGGGCCTAGAATTTATTGTCAATTACGTAAAACCCTAGAAGGAAAATCTGCTATCGGGACTTTATTTTCCTTACCCAGCAGAATTGGGCTATCTAAGATCATCTTTGAAGATTCTTTTTCTCTAAGAAGAGATCATTTACAAAAAAAGTACTATTTTAGAACTCACCAGAGCTTTGTCCCATAACTGACATTAGTTGGTTATATTACACTGCAATGTAACTCCTAGCCCCAAATTATAACACTCGCTTCCTTCTTTCTCCCCTAGTCGCCCCCACCTTTTCACCCAGAGACTGCGGTGAATACCTGTTCTGGGGCAGACCCTGCTCAGGGCATTGGGAATACAGCATGAGACAGCCTCTTAGGAGGCGGTAGTGGGTGGAGGAGAAGACTTTATCAACAGGGGGATCACCATTTGCCTTGGAGTGCAACTAACACAAGCAGCAGGGGAGCAGCGAGTGGGTATGGAGAGGGGCTGCAGAGAGGAAAGAGTACCAGAGCCGGGTACTAAAAGGCAAACATGCCTGTGTCTTTTATTTTTATTTATTTATTTTTGAGACGGAGTCTCACTCTGTCACCAGGCTGGAGTGTAGTGGCGCCATCTCAGCTCACTGTAACCCCAGCCTGCCGGGTTCACACAATTCTCCTGTCTCAGCCTCCCAAGTAGCTAGGACTGCAGGCGCGCACCACCACGCCCAGCTAATTTTTGTATTTTTAGCAGAGACTGGGTTTCACCATGTTGGTCAGGCTGGTCTCAGACTCCTGACCTCAGGCAATCCGCCTGCCTCGGCCTCCCAAAGTGCTGGGATTACAGGCGTGAGCCACCGTGCCCGGCCATATGCCTGTGTCTTAACTCCACAGTTTATCTAGTCTTCATCTCCACTACAGCCACGTTGCTAAGAAGTAAAAGGACCAGGACCTCTGTCCAAATGTGATAGGAAAGAAACGAAGAGGTGTTGATACCATCTAACTCCGTGGTTGCCAGGAATCAAAGGAATGTGATACAGGTATTACCTTAGAAAAAGCATTTTTGTTTTCTGCCCAAGTGCCCAAAGGCAATGGACTAATACGACTGTTGAAACCCACAAGTGCCTGGTTTCCATCACTGGTGGAAACCACCAGCCAAGCAGATGGTCCTGAGTCAGCTCATGTGTGCGTCTGCTGGGGCACGCTGGGCATCATCAGCAGAAACCGGGTGTGACTGTGGAAGGCAGGCTAGACAAGAGTCTAAGCTGAGAACCCCAAGGCATGGCAAAGTACACCTGGGCAGGTGGATCCAACTTGGGCTGTCCCCTGTGTGTCTGCAGCCCCTGCCCTGCCAGGTCATAAAGGCCAGGTCAGATGAGAAGAGCTGAACCTTTAAGGGGGGCGCAGGACAGACCCCAGATGGCCAGCCCTTGCTCTGCTGCTAGAAAACCCAGGGCCTCAGAAGAGACCCGGCTTCCGGGACCTTGCTAACCTCAGCTAGGCAGACAGCTGGAGCATCCTCAGAGCCCTGAAAGGAGGCAAGGAGGAGCCCAACATGGGGACCAGCTCCTTTTAAAGGATGCTAGCCCGTCTCTCTTCCCAATGTAAATGCCCACAGAAGAAACACTTTCCCCTCTCCAAGTTTTAAATTTTTCAACCTGGCAAATAAAAGCAATCTGTGGGCCTGTGCCTGATTCATGCAGGTGTCTGTAATGGGTTTCCCTGGCCTCTGTTTTCTGTTTGCCCCGCACCATGCACCACACTCAGTCACATTCACACCCAGGAAGCCCGAGCCAGCCAGGGTGACCCAATATCCCACAGGGGTTCCCAGCCAGCTCTGCTTCCGGGATGTGTTCAGCCATCTTCCACGGAGTCACTTCTGCTAGAAGGAGCTGAAAGTGCTGGCCCTGCTGAGAGTCCCTGCTCACCTGAGTAGTAGAAGGGATATCAGGAGCAACTGAGACAGTTTCCTGGCGTGGGCTCCTGGTTCTTTTCACCCCTCCAAGTGGGATCTACCATCAGCTAGGCTGGGCCCTAACAGCGCACTGTTTTGAGGTTGATTTGTCAGACTTTGGAAGGTAAGACGGGAACAGTGATCTGGAGAGGGCTGAGCCTTGAGCAGGCATTGCTGCTTTGACAGCTGACAGTGATCCCGTGATCCTTTCCCAGAGAATGTTGTGTGTGGCTGGGTGAAAAGCTGCATTTGGCTCCAGGGACAGGCGTGACCTCAGTCCTGTCAGACTGAGGAACCCAGGCTATGACCACCACCTCATGCATCCTTTCTTCCTCTCCTCACTCAGGGTGGCATCTCCTGTGCCACGTACTGTCTTAGTCTGCACCATGGACGTTCGAAACACCAGAGCACTGGCAAATGTCGCCGGGGTCCTGAGCCCCAGGGATGCAGGCATCTCTCCAAGGGAGCTCCCCTCACACTTGGAAGCAGGCACCGAATGTGTGATGTCCTCTGTGGCTCCATCTCCACCCACTCATTTCCACACTGTCTACACATGCTGTCTGCATGCCCACCTGAGGCACCCAGTAACCAGCCTCTATTTCTACCACTCACCTAAGCCTGAGGGTTCTGATGAGGGCCACCAGAAGCCTACCAGCTGCTAAAACAAATAGACATGGAATTTCAATAAAAATAGAATGCAAGGGCCAGGCGCCGTGGCTCACGCCTGTAATCCCAGCACGTTGGGAGGCTGAGGCAGGCAGATCACGAGATCAGGAG
The DNA here is from genome assembly GCF_006542625.1 of Nomascus leucogenys. NCBI lineage: Eukaryota > Metazoa > Chordata > Mammalia > Primates > Hylobatidae > Nomascus > Nomascus leucogenys. Next base: position 15,743,586 of record NC_044385.1, read on the forward strand.
ATCGAGATCATCCTGGCCAATATGGTGAAACCCTCTCTCTACTAAAAATACAAAAAAAAATTAGCTGGGCTTAGTGGCGCGTGCCTGTAATCCCAGCTACTCGGGAGGCTGAGGCAGGAGAATTGCTTGAACCAGAGAGTCAGAGGTTGCGGTGAGCCAAGATCGCACCACTGCACTCCAGCATGGGTGAGAGTTAAGACTCTGTCTCAAAAAAAAAAAAAAAAAAAAAAAAAAAAAAAAAATAGAGTGCAATAGCTGCCTTTCACTATACAACTCCATGCACTGCACTTGGTACTGATGAAGTTGAATTTTTCAGACCTTCTCTCTGCCCTGCCACGGCATCGGCAGGGTGACACAGTCCCTCCTGGAAACGTGGTGCCCCCCATCCCAGGACACTTGGCCGTGTGTGGCTCTGCCCACTCTTGCCTGCCGCCTTCCCTGCACCTCTCCTTTGGCCACTCTGCTGAAGTGGGCCTCTGCCTGTGTTTGTGGCCTCCCACAGTCTCTGCGTGGGGAGTGCTCATTCCTGCCCAGGGCCCCGCTGGTCCCAGCTCTTTGCCCTGACTCTCCCACGGCCATGCGGGAAGTACAGACGGGCTGACTCACCACCTCCTGAGAAGAGCTTCTCTGTGCTGCACAGGCAGAACACCCAACACTGCATCCTCAGCAGTGAGAGCTGCAGATACAACTTAAATGCTACCAATCAGTCCCCATGCAATGCAATTCAGAGCTCAGTCATGTGGGTAAAAGGTAGCAGTGCAGGAAGTATCCACTGGTTGCTGTAGGTGTGGCAGGCAGGATGCTGGACCCCATGGTCCCTGAGTCATAGCTAAGGGTGGAGACACTGGAGCCAGTGGTCAGGTGGGCTGCATGACTCCAGCTCCCTGACTGGGGGACCCTGCACCTCCTTTTCTACATTGGCTCTGTGGACTTGCTCCAGGAGTCACTCCTGCAGCCTGCTCCTAAGGTTTTGAAGCCACTTACACAAACCACCGTCTGCTGACGAGAGTTGGCACGCTTCTCTTCCCTCTGTCGTAGAAAGTTTGCACTACCTGGACCACTGTCTCTACTTCAGTGTCCCAGTTCACGCTCATGATTTCCAAACCAGAATTCTCCTCTTCTGTGTCAGATAGTAAGATAGTATGCTTCTAGTAGCAATTAACAGGCACCCAATTCAAATAAATTTGAATTCTAAGGGTGATTTTTGGCTTACAGAACAGGAACTGGAGATCAGCAGGCTTCAGAGCTGGTTTCCTCTGGTAGCATAATCATGCTCCCAAGGCCCTGGTTTCTGCCATTTATCTGTTCTGTCTTTGATGACCTCAGCCTCATCCTCAGGCTGGCTCTCTGCCTGCTCCCAGGATGGCTATCCAGGGTGGCTTCCTTTCTTCTCCACCTCCAGAGAGACAGAGAAGAGAGAAAAAAAAAAACAAAACAGAGGAGAGAGAAAACACAGACAGAGACAGAAAGAGAAGTGGGGGTAGAGAGAGAGGGGAGAGGAGAGAGAAGAAGGGAGAGGGAGGAGAGACAGAGAGAAAAGGAGAGGAAGAGAGAACAGAGTGTGAGAATGAGCTCATGTTTCTGCTTCAAGAGTCAAGCAGGACTCCTAAGGTCTTCTCTGATTGGGCCGACTTAGACCATGGCCTTATAAGCTCATCACAGCAAGCAAGGATGGAGGACTGACTTAAGACTCTCCGAGGCCCCCTTGAAACTTGGACCTGGAGTCAGCTTCCCCAAAGCATAGGGAGCATAGTGGACAAGGTGGCTACCCAGACTAGAATGTGAGGACAGTTCTGAACGGGAGAAGAGAATCGGTGGTAGGTAGGAGAGAAACCGTGCTGGGTAGGAGAGAATCAGTGCTGGGAGGAGAGAATCTGTGCTAGGTAGGACACTGCCAGGGACTGAATGCTTCTTCTCCCCACCCCCAAATTCATACATTAAGGCCCTAATGTAGTGGCATTTGGAGGCAGGGCCTCTGGGAGGTAACTGTTTGGATGAGGTCGTGGGAATGGATCCCTTGCGATGGGAGTGGTTCCCCATAAAGGGATGAAGAGCCAAGGGCTTGCTCTCTACGCCATATGAGGACGCGGTAAGAAGGTGCCCTCTGTAAACCAGGAAGTGCACCCCCACCAGACACCAGATCTGCTGCACCTTGACCTGGGATTTCCAGGCCCCAGAACTCTGAGCAATAAATGTGTGTTGTTTAAGCCACTCGGGCTTTGGCACATTTGTGACAGCAGCTCAACCAGACAGACCAAGACAGAAACCCAGCAATATCCTCCACCCGCTTCCCAAACGGTTCATGTTCTGCCTTCTCATCTCCATAGCGGCAGGTGACAGCCATCTACCAGGAGCCCTGCCCGGGAATCTGTGAGTCAGCCTAGGTCACAGCCTCTCCCTCACTGTGAGCATCTAGTTCATTGCCAAGATACACTGTTGGTGGTGGTTGTGTTCTCACTTCCCAAATACCCTGAAATTGTGTCCTCCAGCTTTCATCCTTTCTTTCAAGCTCTCACCAGTGCCCACCTGAACACAGCACCCAACTCCTGAGTGGTCTCCTGGATTATCCATCCCCCAAACCCAGCCACCCCCATACCATGCTGCCGGCACCAGGGCACTGTGACATATCCTTCCTTCCTTGCCAAGCTCCCGATTAAAATGCTTCTGGAGGCCAGGCATGGTGGCTCACACCTGTAATCCCAGCACTTTGGGAAGCCAAGGCAGGTGGATCATTTGAGGTCAGGAGTTTGAGACCAGCCCGACCAACATGGTGAAACCCCGTCTCTACTAAAATACAAAAATTAGCCAGCCATGATGACGGACACCTGTAATCTCAGCTACTCGGGAGACTGAGGCAGGAGAATCACTTGAACCCAGGAGGCTAGGGTTACAGTGAGCCAAGATTGTACCACTGCACTCCAGCCTGGGCAACAGAGTGAGACTCCCTCTCTAAATAGCTAAATAAATAAATAAATAAATAAATAAATAAAATGGCTCCTGGCGCTATCCTCTGCCTCAAAATAAAGCCCAGCCATGCCTGCCTCCTATAGCCCGGCACCATCTCCTCTGTGCTACCTCCCTCCTCACACACCCACTGGCTTCCCAAACACATGGGCCATTTGACACGTAGCACATTTGCGTGACTGAGGGGAGAGGCTCCAGAGCGTCTGAGCTGGACGAGGGGTTGCACACTAAACTCTGGGGCAGTGGCCACGTCCCAGCCCTTTCCCTGGTGATTCATTCCCACTTTTTCTGGTGGTGTGAAATAGAATCATAGAAACCCAATCCAGTACTCCACAAAATTAAAATTTTTAAGACTCCCAATTCATTACATGCCTAACTATAAAGGCAAAGCTATAAAGCTAGAAGAAAGCTTTAAAACTATAAAACTGGAAGAAAATGCAGAAGAATATCTTTAGAGTCTTGATGAGGAAAAGCTTTATTAAAAAAATACAAAAAAAACCACAAGAAAAATGATGTCACTGGCTTTACTGAAGAATCTGTTTAGTAACTAGCAACAGAGACCGGATGAACAGACAGGAGAAAATATATCCATTTTCTTTTTCTTTTTCTTTTTTTTTTTTTTTTTTTGAGGACCGAGTCTTACTCTGTCGCCCTGGCTGGTGTGCAGTGGTGCAATCTCAGCTCACTGCAACCTCTGCCTCCCGGGTTCAAGTGATTCTCCTGCCTCAACCTCCCAAGTAGCTGGGACTACAGATGTGTGCCACCATGCCTGGCTAATTTTGTGTATTTTTAGTAGAGATGGGGTTTCACTGTGTCAGCCAGGGTGGTCTCGATCTCCTGACCTCGTGATCCACCCACCTCGGCCTCCCAAAGTGCTGGGATTACAGGCACTTTCTATACCTGACAAAAGCCTGGTATTCAGAAACCATAAAGAACTTTTGTAAATCGTGCAGAGAAAGAAGATAAATACAATAGAAAAATAGGCGATGCATACGAGCAGGCCTGTCACAGAGGGAGAAGCTCAAAGGCTAATGAGCATATGAAGAGATTCTCAACCTCACCAGCAATGAGAGCAGTACAGATTAAAATATCAGAGAAATACAAATTCCCCACACCGGTTGGCCAGAGCTAGAATGCTGGAGAAAAAGCAACTGGTGGTGAGGATGCGGGAGGAATGGGAGCTCGTTGGAGTGTGGACTAGTGCAGCCATTTGGAAAGCAGCCAGGCAGTGTTTAGTGAAATTCAGGAGAGAAATATCACATTACACATCTTTGCATATCTATATATGTGTATATGTGTGTATATCAAAAGGAATGTGCACCTCTGTGCACAAGGGAGCATGTCTCAGGATATTCACCATGGCGCTGCTTCTGTTGGGTGGCCGAGGTGTCCTCACTAGAGGGACGGTCAATCTGAGCTGTTAACACCACCAGATTTCTTGCAGCAATCGGAAGCCAGAAACTCTGCAGAGAGCCAATGATTACGCTTCAAAAACATACTGTTAAGTGCGAAAGTGAGTAAAAGGAAGAGACTGATACTGCAATGCTATGTTGATATTATTTGAAACAACAAACCACAAAAGAACAAAGCATATTTTCTGTAAATATCAATATGTATAAATTCATACATGAGGGGATGGATGATAGCCACCTCATGAATGTGGCAAAGTGCCAAAGGGTGGGTGGGGTGGAGTGTGTGGGGTGGAGGGTTAGAACTAAAGGGGAAAAAAGTAAAATAAAAGAAGGCAAAAGAAGGGCTTTTCATGGGTCTAAGTTTGCTTTGAATGTAGGAGTGTGGTCAAGTCACTGCTGTGCACCTGAGGTCCATTAAAAGAGAAAGAAAGGAAAGAAGTTCAGCCTGAAAGATTCTGTGCATTTTTATGCACTCGGGTCAAAGCATTGTTTATCCACTCTGTCTCCCCTATTCCCGCGTCTTCCACTGCTGCTGAGAATCCAGGAGATGTTAGAAGTAAGAGTTGTGCTTGATTCTGGCCCATGGTGGGTGCCTCCCTACTCCACTGTGGCTGAACTCAGGCAGTTGGTGGAGAGCCTTCTTACCTGCTACTCGAAGGAGGTTAGCCCTTTGCCTCTCTGCCAACCTCCATTCAGAAAGCAAAATCAGGGTCTCGACTTAAAATGATCATCTTGAAAGAAGCCATCAGCCAATGTTCACTGCAGTGTTTCTGCTCCCTGAATCATCTCCCAGGCAACTTCTGGAGGCAGGACTAAGTCTGGGAAGGAAGCGTGTCTGTGCTTTCCACTCGGCACCAGGTCAGTCACCAGGGTTGGCTGGCTGCTGCTCTGAGTGCATAGTTTGACCATAACCATTTTGTTAAAAGAGAATAAGATGAAGTGGCAAGGCCAGCCTTGTTGGTCAAGGTCCCCAAGGCCGTGCTCACCAGGGCCGGCTGCATAATTTGTAGCCCAGTGTGAAGTGGAAATTCAGGGCTCCTTGCTCAAAAAGCAGAAAATGAGTGCTGTTATAGACACTAAAATACAGATCGTTTCCTCTTTGTCTCTCTCTTTTTCTCTTTACTTGCCATGGTGGTTTTTTTTTTATTTGGCTATTAAATAGCCAATTAAGACATTAGAAGAAGACATTAAAATCTTCTTCATGGACACAGGGATGTCGCCCTGTGGGCACAGATCATCTCAGGCTCCTGTGGACCCCATCCTGCTACTAGGAGGGGGCACCCTTCTCCCAGCCATCACATTGATGTACCATCCCTGAACTGGGGCAAGGCAGGCACTCTCCCCTTCCCATAGGACCAGAACTCCAGTTCATGGTTCCTCCCAAGGGATGACACCTGTGGGCCAAGACCAAGATCACTTTCTGGATAAGGGGTAAACCAGAAGCTCCCCTGTGCTGGGTCACCAGCAGCTACCATCTTGAATTGGGGACAGACACCTCCATGTCCTGGGCCAAGGTATATGGAGCATGTCTGTCGGCCTTTCCTGTCCCCACACCTGCCTCAGGCCCCCACTGGGCAGGAAGATGGCCAAGGTTGCTGGGAGAGAGGGGAAAAGGGAAGCCAAATGGGACCTGGTGCCAGGGAACAGGAGAGTCAGCGCCAGAGAAGCCATCCCAGGGAGGCAGCAGCAGAAGGACCACAGGGGGCCAAGCAAGCCCCTGTGCGTGCTGCACGGTTCCATGAGCTTTCACTCACAAAACACAGGTCCTAAGCGACAATCATTATGAATTGCAGGCCTGCAACCACATGGCATGAAACCCCTGTGCTGTTGCAGTGGTTACACAGCCAAAAGGCTGACCCTGCTGTTTACCGTGACAGATCCACTTTCTCCTCCAGGAAGGAACTGTGAATCTCACCACAATGCCCTGGGTACCTGCCTCTCCCTCCATGTGCCAACTAATAAATATTTGGAACTTTTGCAAGCCGATTGTTGTCCTATGGATGGCTCGAAATTGGCCATTTCTCCCTCCCTTCAAAGTGGTTCCCTTTCAAGGTCTTGTTCATCCACCTAAAGACGTGGCTGGCCCCTGGGACAGATGAATGTGGCCAAGTCTGAAAAAGGGAACAATCTTCCAAAAGCAAGGCTGAGAGGGGCAAACTGAGCCCAACTCTCCAAGGTCCCAGCCCCTACAGGAGTGCAGCTGTTCCCAGGAGCCTCCCACATTGCAGAGTCAGCCTGGGCGGCTGGGAGACGGAATGACCATCCCCTTGGTGCTATCTGGTTTGTCCTGCGCGTCCCTCCTGGGTGTACATTGTCTCCTACAATCCTCCCCACTACCCCCTCTCCCCAGTGCTCATTCCCAGGCTGGGAGTTGACTTCCTTGTTGTCAGAGTCTCCACGGAGCTCTGAGGGGTCGTGAGAGTGGCCACTGCATAAAGAGGGAGGAGCGGGGAGAGGAGGTGGCAAAGCTCCGTGGGTCCGGCCACTTAGCAACTAGGTCTTGGGCTCGATAAAATGGCTTGGCAACAAGCTGATGGTTTCTTCCAGTTTAATTTTGTGAGCTAAAACCCTGGCTCAGATTTCCTTCTCAATTGCCCTCCCCAACTCACGTATGAGACCAGTTGCTATTTGTTCTGTAAAAGAACTCCCTGGGTAATGTTTGAAACGACGGGAAATGCCTCAAGGAATAACAACTGCACAGATACTGTCGCCCCTCCCTACCAGGCCCTGGCTGGGAGTAAATGCCGGCTCCTGGGAGCGCTCAGGTAGGCTGCCTTCCCTGGGAAGCCCAGCGGGGCCTCTGGAAAAGTGGTTCCCACAGACAGCCCCCTGCCTGGTCCCTGAAGGAGCTGGGCCTCACCCTTGGGCCTGGAGCCCAACAGAGGAGTCAAAGACAGCCCTGCTATTCCTTTGAGAAGCAGAGGAATCTTCTCGACATAAGCTGCTTTGACTTTGCAGTTCTCTGGTCTCAGAGGCTCTGCAGGCCAAGTGTACCTGACTCGGGTTAGCAGGAGCAGCGGGCCCTCAGGTGAGGCCTCAGGCTCCATGGTGTGCCCCCCCACCCCCCCAAAAGGCTGGCCGTGTGCTTTGACGAGACAGCAGGGGTTGTGGGAAGGAAGGGACAGGGAGCTTGTGCATGCTCTTCCTTCCACCAGCCAGCTCCGGGCAGAGCCAGTGCCCCAGGCACCTTTCCAAGGCAACTGTGCAAACATATTCACTTCAGATCAACCTTCTGTCTGCAAAATCCAGCCTGTAAACTGGCCCTGCACCCTACAAGAGGCACGGGGATTTGCTGCTTGTTTTTACTCATGGGTCATGTAAGTTCTCCCTTTAGTGAAGGGAGAACTTCCAGAGACCGTTATGCTTGATCACACATTGGCCAGCACTCAGAAAACTGTATCATGTTTACTCAAACTATTTTTTTTTTTTCAGACAGGGTCTCACTCTGTCACCCAGGCTGGAGTGCAGTGGCACCGTCATAGCTCACTGCAGCCTTGAACTCCTGGACTCAAGCAATCCTCCCACCTAGGCATCCCAAAGTGCTGGGATTATAAATGTGAGTCACCACGCCCGGCCCAAGCTATTCTTCTTTGCGTGAATCCATAAGCAATCTTATTTTAAGGGGAGAGATCGTATCTTATTGACCACTGTATCTATAGTGCTTAGAATATGCTAGATGCTCAGTCAAGGTTTGTTGTGAACTAAAATAATAATGCTATTATTTTAGCATTATTATCTTAATAATAATAAGGGAAAGAGGAAAAAAGAGAAATAGATGACTTTAGTGTAAAAACTATTTTGAGTCTAATTCTGCTGTGTGTCTTTAGACAAATTGCTTAATCTTTCAGAGCTACTGGCCCTTCATTGGTAAAGTTTATATAATCACATAAAATTCATGGTGTTCTGCTGCGGATGAAATTATAGACTGTATTTCAAATGTCTGGCCAGTTGTAAGAACTCATTGGGTATAATTTCCCAGCAGGCTTATAGCTTTTATTTGAGTCTCTTAGGATCATTGTGTTAACATTGTCGGGGGGAAAGGAAGGCTGACTCACTCCTTTTCCATTTGGCAATGAAGATCAGTGAAAGCTCCGTGAAGCCAAAGGTCACAGAAAAATGGTGTGATTAGAATACAATATCCATTGTATTCTAAGTGCCTAGGCTTGGACTGGATATTCTGGAGAATACAGAGGTAAACGGCTCGTGAACTGACCTTGTCTGTTGGTTTCTACTTTGCTGCACTAGTGGGTTTGCGCCTCCGTGACCCCAGGCTTGGCTCTGATCCTCATTCCAGATCTTGCTCCTGATCTCTGGAGTGGTAGAAAGAATCCAGCCCACACGTGTTTTAACTTGAATGGACTTGGGTAAGTGACTGCATCTCTTTGATCTGAGGCTCCTGTCTGCAAGATAGGTATAGTCATAATAATTTCACCCACTGGCCAGGGCTGGTGTTGGATTAGGTCACCTCCAACACCACCTCGGAGTTCCTCACTAGGTGTTGTGCTGGTGTGGACATTATAGCCAAGGACGTGGCACCCCCCGTCTATGGGCTCGCCTCCTGGCCTCCACCCCAGCTCCATTTCCTGTTCACCATTTTTGGCTCTGATCCACGACCTCTGCTAGCAAAGCGGCACATTTCTAATTTGGCAGGGGCTGCCGTTCGTGTCCTTTTCTCTGCCCAGGACGAGAGCAATGTAATTGGAACCACCAATGGCAGACACAGAAAGAAAACAGGATTGACAAGGTGGCACCATGTGAGCCCATGAGAGCCAAACCATGGCAAGGGGATTGCAGAGTCAGATTCTCCACTGAGCCCTGCCCCGGCAGGAAGGCTAGCTCCAGTCAAGGGCGGAACAAGGTGACACCCACGTTCAGCCATGGGAAGCTCGCACATCTCCTGCCACCAGCCAGGACAGCCCCCGTCCTGCACAGGTGGGCCTGAATCTTGGGAAACACCATGGCTGCCAACATCACAGTATACTATAGACATTCACAGGTCTCAGAGCAGGTGAGATTCGCAGAATTCACATCCCAGCTCTGCCATCTGCTGGTGTGTACTATGGGCCTCAGTTTCCACATCACTAACCTGAGATCACAATTGCCTGATTCATAGAATCCCTATGAGAATTAAAAGAGAATGTATTTGAAATGCTTAGTTTTGGACCCTGTACAAGCAGAGTAAGTAATAAATGGTAGCTGTTACTCTTACCCCAGCTGTGGCTGATGACATTAACATAATAAATTTTCTTTTTTTTTGAGACGGAATCTCGCTCTGTCGCCCATGCTGGAGTGCAATGCCGCGATCTTGGATCACTGCAACCTCTGCCTCCCAGGTTCAAGCAATTCTCTGCCTCAGCCTCCCAAGTAGCTGGGATTACAGGCACCTGCCACCATACCTGGCTAATTTTTATATTTTTAGTAGAGATGGGATTTCACCTCTTGGCCAGGCTGGTGAATACAGGCACCTGCCACCACACCTGGCCAATTTTTATATTTTTAGTAGAGACAGGCTTTCACCTCTTGGCCAGGCTGGTAATGAACTCCTGACCTCATGATCCACCTGCCTCGGCCTCCCAAAGTGCTGGGATTAGAGATGTGAACCACTGCACCCGGCCAACATAAGAAATCGTACTCACACGTTCCCTGTGGCAGAGACTACCGGTTGTCCACATCAACAACCGTTCTCTCCTTCCTCCTAAGTGACAGAGCCCTAACTGGACTTGGTGGACAAGGTACTCAGCTAAAAGATTATCTTCAGCATTCTCTTGTTGTTAGTTGTGGCCAATGAGACATAAACAGTGGACCATCTGGGAGAAAAGGATACCTTTGTTCTTGCCACTCCTCCTGCTGCCCAGGGCACCCTGCTGATGGCCAGAGCTGTGGTGACTTCCCTGGAAGATGGGAACGAGAGTCACAAGCTCTGATAGAAGGAGTCTGGGGGCTGGTGGATTTCCTGGAACCATGATTGCTCTGCACTTCTGGCCACGATAATTGCTTTTTTACATGGGGGAGAAAGAAGTCTTACTGTTTTATTTAAGCTTATCTGAGATTTTCTGTCTTGTAGAGCCCAAATGCAATTCTAACTGACACGATAACAGATATTTAGCAGGGAGTGGAGAGCCCAGGGAAGAATACTGTGATGCTGATGGGGAACATTGATGGTAAGTGCTAAAAACAAGACTTACCTCCTTGTGGTAGGACTGGCCCCGTGGAAGATACCCGTGTTTCATGTTTTTACATCATCAAACTCCCAGTTTTCAGACAGTGGCACGTGGTGACACCTCCTCACTGTGTGATCCAGGGGCCTTCCCTGACGTGGTCCTGGATGTTTCTGTGCTGATGGCCTCACTCCCCTGGCTGCTTGGCTCTGTACTGGGATTTTCATCTCAGGTAATTGCATACTTCTTGCTTAAGATTCTCACCTCCAAATTTGGATTTCCTTGGGAAAGTAAAGTAGTTTCTGGGGAACCAGCCTGGGAGCCTGAATTTTATAACAGTGTTCCCAGTGGAAACTGTGTTTTGAGCTACAAAATACCTAAAAACCACCTTGTAGAACTGGAGCTGTGAGATGACAAAGGCTGAAATAATCCACATATTGCACTGTGCTAATGTTGGCCCTCTCTTTAGATAATGGGGCTGTGTACATAAAAAATGTGTCTGCCAGAGGTTCTTGAAGACACACAGCCTCCCCGGGATATTCGCCGAATCCACAGTGGCTGAAGATGGAGATTTTATTCCAATCTTTCTCTCTTGTACCTTCTGAAAGCCATACTTGGGGAGAGTGATGAGGATTTACTCCCTGGGACAGTGGGAATTGGTGTGATTCTGGGACATCTTCACCTAAGAAATCATACATTGCAATCAGTTTCTCAATTTTTCTTTCTTTGGATGTGTGAAACCAGCCTGAAGACAGTTCTTGTAATCTTGTAAAAATGTCCTTGAAACCATGAAACTGGCATAGGACCAATCAGAACTGAGATAGGAAAGCCACTCAAAGGACTTGAAAGGCTACCAGGCCAGAGAGGGTGGTCTATGACTTAACTGGTTGCATCAACCCATGTAAGCAAGGACTATATCCTTCAGAAATGGGTGAACAAGAATGGAAAGTTGGAGGAAGGAGAGACACAGTCACACATGGGCAGTGCTCATCAGGAAGGGCTCTGCGTGGCAACAGTGTGTCAGATCCACCTGTCAGGTATATCCTTATTTTGAAGGTGAGACTTCTTGGGATTTTGGAGACTGATGCTAAACTCTGAGCTCCAAGAAAGCAGGAACAATATATCCAACTTGTTCACAGGGCCTCATGCAATGTAGGCATTTGATGAGTGTTTATGGAATGAACTCATTGACTCTTTTAACATTCAAATCTTTCATATACACGTATAAATACAGAAGTTATGTATTGTATGAATCCCTTGTGTCTTTTTATTCTGTATTTTTGATGCTTTGACATCTGGGGTTCTTGCTGATCCTGGAGGGACTGCCCCTCTTAGGGTTCATCAATTTCTGGGGATAGATAACAACTCACCCACGATCATGCCTTTCAAATACAAACCAACCCATCCAGAGCCCACACTCCCAGCCACCCCCTCTGTGGGGCTCTCACACTCTGGACCACTATCCCCTGCCCTAATCATCCCAGGGCCAGGTACCAGACAACCAGGAACAGCTCCTACACCCCAGAGTCCTGAAATATTCAAACTGGCCCATCCTAAGCCAGCTTACGTTGTCTTACCCTCTCCTTCCCTTGGAAACAACAACAAAGGCTCCCGCCCACCTTTCCCTCCTTCCTGCTCTGCTTTCGGACCGACCCTGGTGCTTCCCGCTTGGCCCTGCATGCTGTGCTGTGCCTCCTGTTTCTAAGGACCTGTGAGTATGAACTTTTTCCTTCATGACAGTCATTTCCATTTCTGTGTGTCTCACCATCCCTAAGTAAAACAAATCCCAGGTTCCCTTAAAACATAGCTCTCTAGTTCCATTCCCTCCAAATGACACTTCCCTATTTAGCTCCCCATATATCTTGCCCACAGGGAGGGAAAGTGTTAGTCAGGCTGATGTGAACATCTGGTCCACCTGACAGTTAAATTTCTCATTCTAGAAAAAAAAAAAAAAAAGAAAAGAAAAGGAAAAGAAAACACCATTCTTATTTTCTAGTGAGTTTTGCTAGGGTGAGTCCACATCACCAGTCCAAAGGGCTCTTGGTCCCTGAAGCAGCAAGATGGGGGCCAGACTTCAGATGGTGGTCAATTGGCCCATTCACCAGCCCAATAGCACTTTGAGGGGACTAGTCTGCATGACTGCCTGCCTGCCCCTGTCCTCTCTGCCTCTACACCAGAGTTTGGAGCTGATGCACAGAAGCCGGTTCCCGCTGACTCCTCTGTGTGTCCAGAGCTCTGTGTGCCTGAAACACAGGCAGACGCCCAGGCACCCGGGGAAAAGCCAGCCTGGGAACCAGACTCTTGCACCTGGAAGTTGCTCCGGCTGACATTTCCAAATGAAAGTCTGACTAGCAGGAAAAACCTCAGACACGCAGATGTCCCCAGAACAGTCACTCTTTCCAGAGAAGAGCAATGAAAGGACTTAGAAATCCGGAGCCAGAACGGAAGCTGACCACGGTTCTCCACTGGCCCCTGCGTCGCGGAAGGCCCTTTTGTCTTCCAGCAACAACAGCAAGGCCAACCCTGGGCCAGAGGCAACATGCGCTCTCCCCAGGTGACTGGAAAGCTTCTCCCCCAGGCTGTGCAGCACAAACTGGAGCCTCAAAACAGAAGCTACTCTGTCTCTGTGATGAGTCAATGCTGTCGTCACTGGGGCGCAGTAATGGAGCCACTGGGTAAAGTCATGGCGTGTCGAAGGACAGGGTGCCCCCTGCAGAAAGTCTAGCGGGACGGAGCCATCTGCCCTGTACCAACTGACACCCCAGTCCATCTCCTGCCCTCCCGCCCCGGCCTCCACCTGCAGTCACACTTCTGCCCTGATGTCCGTCCTTACTAGCAGGTGGCCTTGGAAGCCCCCTTCTGAATTGCACTGTCCCTGTGAAGCTGGCCTACGGCCCAGCCCCCATGCCCCGCGGCTCCAGGTTCACTTGCAGCAGGCTGGGTGCACCTAAATAAAGATCTGCGGCCATTTGGAGAAGCTGTTCATCCCATAGTAAGGCCTGTCAGAGCTTGGATAAAGACGAGTCAAAAGTTTCCATAGGCCAGGGACCTTCAGACAAATCAATTAAAAGGGGTAAATGGGAGCATCAGGGACCAGGGGCCTGAGAGAGTTTGATAGCTCATCTAAATCTTGGCAGTCAGTCAAAACTAGCATCACAAGAGAAAAATAGATGCTCAAGTCGAGACCAAACATCTGAGAATCACCTGCATCCAAATCATCTTCAGTCATTGTGAGCGCAAACTCCCCAGCATACCCCAGGTGGCTGACTCCAAGCATCCTGCGGGTGACGAAAAGGTGGGAATCTGCATGTTGAACCAACTCCAGGGTGTTCTAAGACCCTCAAGATTGGCTGCTGAAAAGAGGGAAGCTCTTTTGTGGGCTTTGATGAAGTGAAAGGAGGGGCTGGAGTGTACAAGGTAAGTGATCTGGAATTCAGAAGACTTGAACTCATGCCTGCCTCTGTCCTGTACTGTTTTTGTCCTTTCTGCTCTGCCTCCAAGGACTTTGGGTTCCTCGGCCAACAGGCACATGCTCCAAGGACTGCCCCTCGCCCTGGGCTTCTGCTCCACTGCGGCTCTGAGCAGATGGTTTCTGATCAACTATTTTTGCAAGTGTCACTTACTATTTATTATCAGAGCAATGCTTGCATGCATCATAATTCCTAGACCGGGTTCTAATTGTAAGTGTGTCCTGCTGAAGGTATCACACAACGACCACATACTCCCTTGATAGGCTCTAGAGCCCACCATCAACTTGCTCATGTGGAGAGATTACAACAAAGAGATGAGCAGGGAGGAAAGTACAATCAAATTGTCGTGTCAGGGTGAAAAATGATGGCTGAGTTGTGACACCGTCTCGATTTCAAAAAGCACCAAAGATACACATATTTATTCAAGATCCTTTCTTCACAAAATTTTGGTTTGCGTTTTGATGATCACATTTCCCTGGTTACAAAAGAGCAAAGAACTAGGCTCGCTATGAGAGTCTTGATAGAAGACAGTTTGCTTTTGAGGAATTAGATAATGGATGCCCAGAGGATTCTAGTTAGAATGACAGTTGTGCGTCGCATAACGTTTTGGTCAGTGACGGACCCCGTATACGATGATGGTTCTACAAGATTGTAATACCATATTTTTACTGTACCTTACCTATGTTTAGATACACAAATACCATTGTGTTACAATTGCCTGCAGTATTCCGTACAGTAATGTGCTGCAAAGATGTGTAGCTTAGGAGCAATAGGCTGTACCACACAGCCTAGGTGTGCATCAGCTTCTACCATCTTGGCTTGGGCAAGTACACTCTATGATGCTCACACAGTAACAGAATCACTTAATGACACATCTCTCAGAATATATTCTTGTCATTAAGTGATGCGTGACTGTGCTCCAGACGTTGACCTTCAGCATTTTCCCCATTTAGAGTCCTGACATCTCCATCTGGATGTCTGTGAGTTGCTTACGTACTGGATGGCACACTGAAGTCACTACCTTTCTCCAGTGCTATGGCTCTCCATTTCCATAAATATGTCTTGCAAAGAATCAGCTCTCATACTCCCTTCCATATAATTGCAGAGTCTTCTAATTCTGCCTAAAATAGACTTAAAATGTGTCAGTTTCTTTCCAAATCTGCTGCCCAACTTTCCCACTCTAGTCCAAATTGCCACAATTGGTCTGTCTTTTGGAGTTTGAAGGTACTTCCTACCTGGTTTCTTCCCATTCACTCTTCCTTTCCACTGACCTACTCTCTATAGAGCAGACAGAGTAATTTATTTTATTTTTATTTTTTTAAGATAGGATCTCACTCTGTTGCCCAGGCTAGAGTGAAGTGGCACGATCTTGGCTCACTGCAACCTCCACCTCCCAGGTTCAAGTAGTTCTCTTGCCTCAGCCTCCCCCAGTAGCTGGGATTACAGGTGTGGATCACCATACCTGGCTAATTGTTTTTTTGTATTTTGTTTGGTAGAGACGGGGTTTCTCCGTGTTGCCCAGGCTGGTCTTGAACTCTGAGGCTCAAGTTATCCTTCTGCCTTGGCCTCCCAAAGTGCCGGAATTAAAGGTGTGAGCCACTGCACCCAGCACAGTAATCTTTTAAAAATAAAAACATGGTAATGTCACTGGCCTGCTTTAAAGCTTTAAATGTCTCTCCTTTGTTCTTCGGGTCGTGCTCTGATGCTGTGATTGCAACCTCCTCACCCTTTGCAATCCGCGCTTCTCGCTGAACCCACAGCCAGGCTGGTGTCCTCTCTGTTTCTCAACCTTGTCGGATGCCCTCCTGCATCCTGGGCTTGCGGGTGCTCCTTGCTCCGATGACGCAGCGTCACTGCCCACTTGGACTGATCCCTCGTGCTCCCGTCCTCCAGCTTCTGCATCACTTCCCAAGAAGAGACATTCCCCGTCACCCAGGCCAGGCTGGTCTCCTACAATCACACAGCTCCCTGTATCTTCTCCCACAGCACTTCCATCACAGTGATAATCACACGTGTGACTATTTTTATAATATCCCATTAAGCCACAAGGTCCCTGAGGACAGAGACTATGCCTCTTGGTCACACTGAAGGCCCAGTGTTGAGTGTAGTACTTATTATATTGTAAACATGAAACAAATTTATTGAATAAATGAATGTGCAAGTTAAGGAATCCCAGTTCAGCAACGAAATCAACAGTCAACCCAGCGACTCACAGAGTGAGAATGTAGAGTGGAAGAGCTGTCTGGACAGAAGCAGCATTTTCCTTTGCTGATTTCACACCATCTGTGGAAATAGAACTTTCAGAACTATGCCACCTGCCGAGTCTTCCCAGAGTTGATGGCTGTGTCTTCTAGAATGAAAGGCTGGTGGACATAGAGGGGCAGGGTTCAGAACCAACACGAAGAAGAACCATCATCTGCTTAGAGAGCTGTCCAGCACTGGGATTCCCCGCAGCAGGGAGCCTCATCTCTGGAACGCTGAAGCAGAGGCTGAATAACAGGTGTGACTCTTGCAGAGGAGGCTGCATTGTTGAACAGCCCTTCCTACTCTTGCGATGCTGCCCTGCTGTGCAATCCAGCCCTTTTGGAATGATGGCCATTCCTCCCACTGTCATCTCCTTCCCCTGGAATCTGTGCCCAGCCCCATCTGCAGCTCTTGCTGCCATCTCTCTTCTGGTTTTCTTTCTGTTAAGATGAAGAGCAACCATCAGAACTAGGAAACCAACTCCTCGGCTGGTCTGACACAACTGGACATTTGTCTTTCTAGTTTAGCATTTGGATATCGAAAGATGAGGTTGTTAGAGAACAGTGCCTATTTGAAATAAAGGTCATTTTGGACTTTTGAACGCAGAAGAAGCCAGCTGAGTGAGACAGAGAGAGAGAGATGTATGGATGGACAGACAGAAGGCAGGAAGAGGTAAAAATGAGAGGGAAGCCAGCTGAGTGAGAGAGAAAGAGACAGAGACAGAGAGAGATGTATGGATGGATGGACAGACAGAAGGCAGGAAGAAGCAAACATGAGGAAGTGAAGGACATAACATTTGGACCTTGAGAAGTAGTAAGAGGGGTATGTGTGTGTGTTAGAGAGAGAGAGAGAGAGAAAGACAGAGAGACAGAAAGAGAGAAGAAAGCAGAGGAGCAGGAGGAGGGGGAAGGGAGAGGGGAACATCCCAATTCCTAACTTTCATGTTCCAGTTTTATTCTCTGTGTGGCTATGACTATAATTCTATTACTGTTAAATATATTATATATTATTATATAATATAAATATGACATATATAATATGAAATACATAATGCAAAATATAATTATAATACAAAATATAAATATATAATACAAAATATATTATATATTATATACTATATATAATACAAATTATATAATGTACTATATAATACAAAATAGATTATATATTATATATAATACAAAATACATTGTATATTATATATAAT
Source organism: Nomascus leucogenys (assembly GCF_006542625.1). NCBI lineage: Eukaryota > Metazoa > Chordata > Mammalia > Primates > Hylobatidae > Nomascus > Nomascus leucogenys. Next base: position 15,761,041 of record NC_044385.1, read on the forward strand.
ACAAAATGTATTATATATAATAGAAAATATATATAAGTAATTTATACATATTATAAAAGGTATATTATTAAAATAATGTGTATTATTTATATATAAAAGATTTTTATATTTATATATGAATTTTTTTTTACTGGAAAGTGTGGGAAATTATAGCTTGAGAGATTTTCTGCTTTTTACATCAACATTTCCTAATGAAGATTGTGTACATTTGGGCCCAGTTTTTCTGAGTCTTATGTAGATTTCATATCGCTGACGCGATAGCTGCAGCCCAAACTGGAATAAGATATCCTACCATGCTTAGCCATAAATTTAAATAACTGAACAGTTTATTCACCGGAATACGACTATCCAGGGTCTGTTTCCTAAGACACAGCAAACACTGTGACGGCCACCCTGGGTTCTCTGCTGACTCACCTGTTCTCCTAAACAGCAAAGGGTCAAAGGACAGGTGGGGAAACCATGGAGCACCTTGCATTCCTCTGCCCCCATTTTCCTCTCTGCAAGTCCCTTGTGTATTCAGTTTTGCAGTCAGTCTAGCTAAGGAGACTCTGAGTCAGCACTCTGTTCAGCCTTCAAGCACCGCATTGTTGGCCATCTCCTGATTCATACCATCAAACCCAAGCTTTGCTTTTGACACCAAGATAAGCTTAGTGTAATACGATCATGTCATTGCCTAAAGAAACAGAGCTAAACACCTGTGCATTTTAGCAGAACGGATGTGGCTTCAAGTCTGAAAGTCGACTATCTTGCAGGGTCTTGTCTGCCTCTGAAGTGATGAAAACAGATGGAGGCAGTAGCTACTGACGGTTACAGAGTCATAGATGCGGAGAGCTGGAAAGGAACTTAGAATTAATCTACACCGTGTCCTTTATCATTTTAAGCATCAATTAAAATTTATGAAATCATACATAGAAACCTACTCATTGAAAAACACCAAACAGCTGTAGAATAAGAGGAACTTTCCATCTTTCATCACGCGCCCCGTAGTAATGGTGTCTGTGGATCATCATCTATATTTATATATGTCTTATATAAATGGGATCTTTCCATGTTTATTATTTTGAGACTTATTTTTTATTCTTTAAGAATAGATCTTGGAGGTCTTTCTATGTCAGTGTGTATTATTTTAACAGCTGCGTACGATTGCATGGTAGGACTGTCCTGCAGTTCAGGTGATAATCTGCCAGTAACAGACTTTTTGGGGTTTTCCCAGTTTCTTACTATTACAAACAGTGCTTCCATAAATAAAATAATCTTTACTTAAATTTTTGTGCACCTGTGCAGGTATTTTTTAAGGTTAGGTTCCTGAATTGGAACTGCAAAGATCATATGAATATAAAATTACATAAACACTGCCAAATTTTGTTTTTTGTCTTTTGTTTTTTGGTTTTTTTTTTTTTTTTGAGACAGAGTCTTGCTCTGTCGCCCAGGCTGGAGTGCAGTGGCACCATCTGGGCTCACTGCAAGCTCCGCCTCCCGGGTTCACGCCATTCTTCTGCCTCAGCCTCCCGAGTAGCTGGGACTACAGGCCCCCACCACCACGCCCGGCTAATTCTTTGTATTTTTAGTAGAAACGGGATTTCACCGTGTTAGCCAGGATGGTCTTGATCTCCTGACCTCGTGATCTGCCCACCTCGGCCTCCCAAAGTGCTGGAATTACAGGTGTGAGCCACCACGCCCGGCCGACACTGCCAAATTTTGATCCCAAAAGGATATACCAATTTATCTTCTACCAACGTCGAATGAGAGTGAATGTCTTTTCTTGCCAACATTAGATGTTTACAATCTTTTTAATTTTTGTTAATCATGTAGATAAAAAAGAAATTATACTGTTTATATTGAATTTCCATGAGTATATTTTCAAGTGTTTATTGGCCATGTGAATTTCTTTATCTGTTAATTACTTGTTCATATCTTTTTCCCTTAAAAAGCATATGCACAATCAATAATAAAATTGATTATTTTTTAACTTTTGGTCTTGTAAGAACTCCTTCTGTAGTTTGTGCATTAAGAATTTTTCTGTATATTATGAATATATATTATATAGTAGATATAATACATATTTCTTATATATTTCTAATATATAAGACTATATTTGTATAGTCTTGCTCATTTTTAAACTTTATATCATTTTTGTCATAAATTGTTTTGATTTTCAGGTAAACACAATTGTCTACCACTTCCTTTAGAACATTTAGGTCTTACTTCTTGTTTAGAAAGACTTACATACCAAAGTTATAAGATTATTTGCTTATTTTTATGAAACATATTATTTTGCCCATTTACATCTTAGGCCAATTTGGAATTTGTCTTTATATATACTAGGAGCATAGTATCTAACTTTATTCTTCTTTCACAGAGGAGTAGCCAATTTTTCTGTCACAATCTGTTGAACTAATCGATGAAATAATTTCATAACTTTTCTGCTGATTGGAAATGCGAATTTTACCACATACTGAATTAATATGTTTCTTCTCTCTCTTTTGATCCATGGATTCATTGTCCTATTTGGCTAATCTGGACTATGAATATTCTGGCATTTTTCCTTGTTATTTCTTCTTTTATTATAGTTTTATGGAGATATAATTCACATGTCATACAATCCGTCCATCTGAAGGGTATAATTCAATGGTTTGTATTATATTCACAGACTTGTGCAGCCATCAACATAATTAATTTTAGGACATTTCATCACCCCCAAAAGAAACCCTGTACCCAATAGCTATCACACTCATTCTCCATTTCTCCCTAGGCTCACAGGTTCTAGGCAATAACTATTCTCCTTTTTTTCTCTATGGATTTCCTATTCTGGGTATATCATAAAAATGGAATCATACACTTTATGGTTCTTTATGAGCGGGTTCTTTCACTTAGCATATGTTCAAGGTTCAGGCCTGCTATAGATACTCTCTTTTTTCTTTTTGTAAATATCATTTATTTTTATTATCATCTAATATTGCATTTTATGGATATACCATATTGTAATTTATCCATACCTCAGTTGATGAACATTTGGGTTGTTTCCAGCTTTTGACTACTGTGAATAATGCTGCTGTGAGCATTCATGTATGTGTGGACATGTATTTTTACTTCTCTTGGATATATATGCCTATGAGTGGAATTTCTGGGTTATATGGTAACTCTATGTTTAACCTCATTTTGAGGAACTGCCAGACTGGTTTTCACAGCAGCTGCACCATTTTACAATCCTACCAGTACTGTATGAGGGTTTTGATTTTGTCACATCCTGGCCAACATTTATTATTGTCTTTTTTTATTATAGCCATCTTAGTGAGTGTAAAATGGCATTTCATTTTGGTTTTTATTTGCGCATGACTGATGGCACTGAGTTATCTTTTTATATGCTGATTGAGTAAATGAGATGTATGCATCGGAAGAAAGAGTTCAAACACATGGGTTGTGGAGATGCATGACATAGAAGCGTGGGTTCCCTGATGACTTTCATACCTGCTTAACTGCAGCAGCATTTACTTGTCATGGAGGAATAAGGCAGGCCTATTTTTGGTCTTCACAACATACTTGTGGACCTTTCGCTTATACTCTTGTAACCTAAATATTTGAAAACACTGACATAAATATTTTTACTCTCTCTCTCTTTCTTTTTTTTTTTTTTTGAGACCGAGTCTTGTTCTGTTGCCAAGGCTGGAGTGCAGTGGTGCAATCACAGCTCACTGCAGCCTTGAACTCCTGGGCTCAAGTGATCCTCCCACCTCAGCCTCTTGAGTAGCTAGCACTATAGGCACACACACCATGTCCAGCCTTTTTTTTTTTTTTTTTTTTTGTAGAGACAGGGGTCTCACTATGTTGCACAGGCTGATCTCAAACTCCTGGACTCAAACTCCTGGATCAAGAGATCCACCTACCTTGGTCTCCCAAAGTGCTAGGATTGCAGGTATGAACCATGGCACCTGGCCTCAACTCAGTTTATTTGCCATTGCCTACATTTCAATTAATAGATAAATACTAAAATCCCAGTTTTGTTGAAGTGACTTGCCCAACATATTGAATTTTCAAGAAGAAGGATACCACCAATGTTAGAATCTTTCTCTCTTTTTAAAAAATAATGTCTTAAGTTCCCAGATACTGTTATAAGATCATTAAATTTCTCCAGGCTAGTAAACCTCAGATAAGTGGTTTGATGAGTTTGAAGCTACTTCGTTTTTTGTTTTTTTATTTTGAGACAGAGTGTCACACTGTCGCACCTGCTGGTGTGTAGTGGCGCGATCTCAGCTTGCTGCAACCTCTGCCTCCCGGGTTCAAGTTCACCTGCCTCAGCCTCTTAAGGAGCTGGGATTATAGATGCCTGCCACCACACCCTGCTAATTTTTTGTATTTTTAGTAGAGATGGGGTTTCACTATGGTGGCCAAGCTGTTCTCGAACTCCTGACCTCATGATCCCCCCTGCCTTGGCCTCCCAAAGTGCTGGGATTATAGGTGTGAGCCACCACGCCCGGCCGGAAGCTACTTTTTAAGGACAAACATTGAAAATAACTTAATGAATGAGGTGCCATTCTCTAAAGTTAAGTTTCAGGTATATGTATAAACTATTCATTTATGTTGTTAAATGTCCTTCACCCATGGGCTTTGTTTCTCCTATTTTCTCTTAAAATACGATTTGCAGCTATGAGTATAGCTATTAAGTGTTACTTCTCTTTCATCTTTTTCTTGTTCTCTTAAACAAACATTTTGTATGCAGGGCAAGGAATTCGATGCTGAGTTCTGAGAGTGCCAAGTGTTGGAGGCTTGGTGGGCGTTAAGGCAGATGTCTCCCCAGGACTTTAATGAGGGTTGTTTCTTTATCTGCTGGAACAGATTCCCTGTGCTATGTGGTACTGAGGCACCTGATGAATGCAGTGATGAATTTCTACTGCCTCAGATTGCTGAGTTTGGAAAATCTCTTTGACATAGTAAAAGTTGCTAAGCATCTCACCCAGCTGTGGCCATTTTTTGCTCCTGAACAATACAGTGGGACATTATTCATCCCTTAGAAAAAGGCTATTAAAACATCCCACAAGACAGTAAATTACATGGAGCAGGTGTCTCCAAGAGAAGACTAAACATCCCACAGCCAAATATGATGAGCTGGTACTAACCCCTGTTTCCAGGAAGCCTAATTTATTTCTTGTCTCTTAATTAAAATGAGGCTTTAGGCAAAAATGTTATTGTAGTGGCTGGGTCTAATGACAACATAAAAAATATTACTCTTGCTTTATCTGCTGAATTTGATTGGAATAATTTTAGTAATTATATATCAAATTCTTCTCACAGTCTTAGCTATTGGATAATTTTTAAAAAGTATATTACCTCCAAGATTTAGAAACATAGAGACTAAGAAAGGCTAGGAGGAATTTTCTATAGAAGGATGGCTTGCAGAAGAGAGTAAACCAGGCTTAGGCATCTCTCCTGGTTCAGCCTGAAATATTCCTCTTTATCTGCTTATCATATTTGTCTTCTGGACAGGATGGTCTTCACGGGGAGGCCTGTCTGCTTTTTGTGACCCTGGCAGACATTGCTAATCAATCACAGATTTCTCTCATTGTAAAATCCTTCTCCACATTAGGCCCCAGAGAGTCACTGTGAATTGGTCAAAGTTGCCATGCTTCCTGAAACTAATTTGCTTTTTTGGGCATATGTTTTATTGATGAAATGATTCTGTGTCTAAAAAAAATTAAAACTGTTGATCTACTAAAATTCCTTAATTTTAGGCATAAAAATGGAAGCTCAGACTTGTCCCAGAACACAGCACAAGTTTATGGCAGAATCAAAATTAGAATCATTTGTCTTTTGTCTGCCAGAAGAATATAATATTCTTTCTTTCTCTTGTCTTTATTCTCAGCACATCTCTGCAGCTGTCTACAAACATTTGTCTCTTTTGAATGATCCAGTCCACATACTGAATGCTATCACTTCTAAGTAAATGGTCTATTTGGCAGATAGAGAACAGTAATTAGTGAACCTAATGATTGCGCTTCTCCTTGTAGTTCTACCAGCTTAGGTACCTTTGTTAGCACACACCTTGTACCCACCTGACAAGAGGAAGATGGGGAATGGGGAGTTGGAAAGGAAGAGGGAGCAACCTCACTGAATATGGTATGCCAAGTAGTGAACATATGTTGCCTCATCACACTCTGACAATAACCCACAAAGGAGACCAATATCCCATTATAACAGAAGCAGAAAAGAAACACCCCTTACATTACTTTACTAATAGGAACCTTCCCTAGATTTGACCCCAAATGATATTATTCCAAAGACTATGCTTTTGAAAACTTAAGAAATGTACAGATTTATTTTGAGAAAAATAACCTTCCATAATTCTTGAGCATACTCCACAAATCTCCTAGATTCTGTGGAGCCAAGTTTGTAAAATACCACATTAGAAGTGAAGTGCTACTAGTTGGAGGAGCAAAATAGCAAAGTAGTTAAGAGCTACTAACTCTGAAGCAAGACTGCCTGGTTGGGTTCTGACTCCAGCATGTTCCAGCTTTGTAAAACGAAGCATGACACGTGATGTCTCTGTGCCTTCTTCCTCATCTATAAAATACATATGCCAATAGAATCTACCTTGTAGGGTTGCTGTGAAGATAAAATGAGTACATGCATTAAAAAATACGAAGACTGGTATCACCCGGTGTAGAGTTAAACAAATCGGTATGTTGTGCTAGTATAGAAACTGTAAACCAAATGAAAACACAGAAACCAGGCTGTAGTTAGGAACTGATGATCTCAGAATATACATATATTTTTATAGTATTAGCAAAATGGTAATACAAATTTAAAAGAATGCATTTGTAAACATTCTGATCCCTGGGAATCTATCCATCCAGGCTAAATTGAGAAATATTGCACCTAGTACTTCCTGCAAAGAACGGTTATCTGTTAAAATATTGAGTGAGCCTTGGCTCCTACTATTAATAGAGAGGCTTGTATAATTCACACCCTCTTGTTTGTAAATGTGAGAAAATTCTAAAGAGACATGGTTAAGCCAAGGAGACTATTTTAGTTCACCACAATCACACATGTATAACTCTAATTAGTGGATTGATTATGAATTATTGCCTATTTGCAGACATGAGCTCTAGCTCAGTATTGACATAAATTCAGAGCCTGAAGGAAAGATATGGATTTCAGGCCACAGATGCTTGTCGTGGAGTTAGAAGCAGAGCCCAAATTCCTTATCTTTCATTGCAGTCCTGGATCTCAAATTCTTTTCTATGCAAACTTTCAAGTTCTTTGTCACCTAAGAGATATGGGTACTTTTAAGTTATACCAGCCATATAACTTAAATCCAATCAAAAGCAGAAAGCATTTTACCCCCCTTGGAACAACTGATGCTTATAAATCAAAGAAAAAGAAGTAACAGGCAGGCAAACAGGCACTAAATTATCCAGCAAACAGCATCCTTTGCCTCCTTTCTGGTGATCAGCTCTCCTGGTTCAGACTTTTTGTATTGAAGTGCACTTGCATCCAGGAGGCAGCTGGAGAGCACTGGGAATTTTCTCAGGAACAAGTAGCTTGTTGATGAAGGAGGGCAAAGCTGGAGAAAATGCTAGGCAGACAATAGAGAGCCAGAATAAATGAGATGGGAAGGAAAGCTTCCCATCATTTCCTTCTGATCAATCCAATCACCGAGCCGGGGGTCATGAAGTAGAAAGATCCCCAGGAAACTGAACAGTACAATTACCAAATGATAAGATGTGATTCAGAAAGCTAATATCTTCCCTAAAGGCTAAGGCCAAATGACTTGTTTGAAACAGCCAGGAAGGAAGGGTATTGCTCTTCGTGTCTTCCTTTTCAAGTCCATGGTTATTTGCCTTTTCTCGCTGCCTTATAAGGGCGCTTGTTAAAAATTCAGGAACAATGCCAGCTACCAAGGCAGACAGATCTGGAGTATATGACAAATAAAGTAATCTAGCACTATTATTAACAGCAGGCATGTTGCTTCTAGGCTATTTTATGGCTCATTTTGAATGCATTATCTCCATCCGAAAAAGGGAAATGTGATTCTTATGTCTAGGGCAGTTCCAAGAGTCTACAAAGAATGGGGTTCCTCTGACAGAGCAATCAACTTTTCCATGGTTGGCAGGTGAGTAAATCGGGTTTCACTAGGAGTTATTAAATATGGTTTTTGGTTGATTTACTACCTGCTGGGTTTCCATGGAAGTTGAGTATACAATACACCAGGCCAACAACATTAATCTTTTGTCCTTAATTCATTGCCATTTTCAACGTGGAGACGGGCGCGGCAGTATAGATGTTACAGGAAAGCCATTGCTAGCTCTGCTCCTTTAACATGTGTAAAAACATCTGCGGGTGACAGGCGGCACCCCAGCTCCTGGGGTCATGACAGAGGCTCTTGGGACTCCTTCCTATTGAGACGCACAGTGGTCTAGGTGTTCCCCAGGCAGGAACCCGTGGAATCTTTGGCTTTTCCTTGACCTAGCCCAGCTTGACCCCTCTCTGGACTTTTGCATCCCTGTCCCTCAGCAAGTCGCTGCTGAACTGATGGAGCTCCCGTTGTCTTGATAAGAGGGCACCATTCCTGCGTGGAGGGAGGTTTACATGGCTGCTCCTTCTCCTGATAAGGACACTGAGCCTCCCTTTCTTTCTGTGGCTCTGCTGCCCTAAATCTCTCCTCCCCTTTGCAAAGCGACCAGTGCCAAGAAGGAGGATAAACCTAGAGCAGGTGACCTACCCACTCCTAAGGATCACAGTGGGATTCCCAGTCTGCCTCTTAGCTCTTTAGTCTGCTGCAGTTTCCACAGGAAGCCCTAGCTTCTCTGGCCATCCCTTCTTAGGACCACTGTCCCATTGTGGCTAGGTCGATTCTCCAATCTGGTTCAAGCTCCCAGGCTTCTGACACCCAAAGCCTGTGCTCTGGAAATCATGGTCACCACCGGCACCTCCTCCCCCAACATCAGTTCCTGCTGGATGGTCCCTTCATTCTCCCACTGTGAAGCAGACCTGGCCCTTCCTGGGGACCCTGCTTCTGCTACATGTTTCAAGTTGGCTGTTCTCCACAGCCTTTCTACTATGCCTGGCTATCGTTGTGTGTGTGTGTGTGTGTGTGTGTGTGTGTGTGTGTGTTTGAGGGTGGGGGATCTTTGCTATTTATTAGCATTGATTCTCCCTCCTCCATAAAACACCCCAGCTCCCCTACTCCCAGTTGTAATCATTTATAGACTCTTTGCCTCATTCATCAAAGGTTTGAGCACTGACTCACTGTCATCATTCCTGGCAATTTCAAAGCCACATACACACTTCATCTGACATCCTCATCCTTGCCAGTGACCTTGTCCTCCATCCCACCCCAGCCACCCCCTCCACTGCCCTTAACCACAGCAACTCCAAAATACTCATTTCAAACACTCTGCTTTCTGACTGCTACCTCCTATCTATCCAGGTCACTCCCTCTTGTGGCCTGAATCTAACAATTCTTTGCCCATTAGGACCACCAATCAGTACCCCTACCACCTTGAATCCCCAACATTTTCTCACTTTCCTTTTTTCTCAGCCTACAGTCCATCCCTTTAATCACTCCTGTACATACAGCCTCAACAACCGTGTCTTTCTATCATAGAATCCTTGAAAAAAATAAACAATTAAATTCAGGTGTACTGAGTCTGCATCTGAGTGGCTGACTAGGCCAGAGTGAAAGAATAACTGGATAAACTGGGATCAACTCAAGTTTATGGCCAGACATCAAGATGGGTCCCTCAGGACTGTTGAGCAACCCAGCCCCCAGTCAATTCACTTTCTCACTCCCTGGGAACTTCTGTTATCTCCTTCAACCTCTAACACCTTGTTCCCACCTTTATTCTCAGTCAGTGATCTTGCTTCCTATTTTACTGAGAATATAGACACAATTGGAAGAAAACATCACTCTACAGCCACATCCACCAATTTACCTGTCTCTGATGGTGTACCCTGCCTGGTGGACGGCTGTGCCTGCCCCTTGTGGAGCCAGACTCTGAGCTTGTGCACTGGTTCCTGTCCCTTCTGGCCTGTTCTTTGCTTATACAATCAACTCTTTTCTCTCCTGCATCAAAGCTCTCCCACCTGCTGTCTCATTCCCATCAGCAGACAATCACTATCCTTTCTCCCATCTTTAAAAGAGCTCCTTTCCAGCAGCTGCCCCCACTGATTCACTCTGGAGAAATTCTCTATATTCACTGTTCTCTCATTCTCTTTTGAACCCACTTGTGTGAGGTTGTGGTCCCCACCAGTGCTCTGAAGTTATGACCAACGTTACCAACAATCTTCACACACGCATATCCCATAGTTGAGTCTTGAGTCTTTTTCTTTTCTGATTTTTTTTTTACTTGGTTTCTGGAACATTCTACCTTCTTGGTTTTCTTCTACTTTACCTACTTCGCAGCATCATTTTTCTGGATTCCTCTCCCTTTCCTGACCTCGGAATGTTGGAGGGTCCCCAAGTTCTGTCCTTGGGGCTCTTCTCGTCTCCATTTACATAAAACTTTCATCAGAACTATAAATTCCGAATGTGTGACACCACCTCTTCATGAACTTCTGACGAACACTTAAGCTGTGTCTAGTAGGCATCTTAAACTTTACACACTCTATACAAATTATATGATTCCCCAACCCCCTGGCTTCAGCAACTATTCTTCCTCCCCTATTCTTCATCTCAGGAAACTGCCTTAGCATCTTCCCAGTTAAACAACAACAATAAAAGTCCCTGATTAAGGTGACTATGTATCCCAGTTGACACTGTCAATCTTTAAGCACCCCCTTTAACTGCCAAAAATCTTGGTTTGCATAATAAATTATAGAGCTATGCTTCCCTGGTTCTTTTTTGCTTCTCTCTATCAATATTCCCTGTTGAATCCTCACTCTAAATATATTCTGAATTTACCCACGCCTCACCACCTCCACTGCAGCCACCCCGGTTGGGCCACAATCATCTTAAGTCTTGACTACTGCTGTGAATGACTAACTGGTTTGTCTCATTTACTTTTGCTCTCGGTGGTTTATTTCCTACACAGAAGCCAAAGTGATCTTTCCAAGAGTCTGCTCATGGCATTCCCCCTGTTCAAATCTTCCAGTGGCTTCCCACTGCCGTGAGAATGAAAACAGATATGGCCCAGCCACCTTTGACTTCATTTATCCCTCTCTTGTTCCCCACTTCCAGCCCCACATGCTGTAACTATAATAGGTTCATTGCCCAGTGCACATAGCAGGTCAATACACTGAGACACTGGGTTGCAGCAGAGGAAGAGATTTAATGGTAGGGCCGCCAAACGAGGAGACAAGAAGAAACCTCAAATTTGTCTCCTCCAGGAATTTGGGCTTAGGGTTTTTACAAGTTTTGGAGTGGACCAAAGTATGGAGATTGTTGATTGGTCAAAGAGTGCAGGGTGAAGTCATGGGAAAAGGAGATGAAGAAACTGTATTCTTGTGCTGATTCAGTTCCCCTGTGAAAGTCTTTAAACGGGTAGTTGCCAGCTGTTCTGCTGAAATTCAGGATCTGCTTAAGGAGTTCTTAAACAAAAACCTTCTAATTCTAATGTCAGGAATTTTATCCGTAGGAACAATGGGGATTTGAATGGTCAATATCTAATGCTTTATCACTTTTAGTTACAAGGAAATGCAGCCTGATTAATGCTTCATTATAACTATTTCTGTCCAGAATTCTTGTTAACCCTGTGAAGATGGCTTCAACGCCTCTTAGCTGTTCCTAACCCACATTGTCTCACCTAGGGTTTTCTGCTTTTGCTGTTCCTTCTGCCTAGAAGGCTTTCCCCCAGCAATCAGCATGTTCTGGTCTCTGCTTACATTTTGTTTTGCAGAGACTGTTGCCAGGTCCTTCTCCACTGCCTTACCTGGCTTTGCTTTTACTCCGACAACTTGCTGTTACCCGTCATTGTATCGTTTTTGTGTCTCTCCCACTGGCAAACATGCCGCATGCCAACTTTGTCTCTTTTGTCTGACACTAGTTTATTAGACCCTGGAACAGTAACAAGCATAGGGTAGGGCTACTATAATAAATATTTTCCAGTAAATATTTATTCAAAAAAATTAATGACTGGTTGAAGGGATGAAGCAGATCTCTTTTATTTAATTGGTTTCAATAATCTGTGTGCCAAGCAGTTTACTCTCATATGTAGTCCTTTTAAAAACAGTGTGGCTACCGCTATCCTCTGGATTTTACAGACAAAGGAATGCAAGTGCAGAGAGGCCAAGGACCTTGCCCAAGGTCACTTGACTGGTAAAAGGCTGAGATGTTTTTGATTCCAGACAAGCTAAGTCCAGAGGCCAAGTTCATCACCATAATGCTATACAGCCTTCCTAATGTTAGCAGTTCACAAATTTAAGACACTATGGATTTTCACAAGAGAGAGAGTCTGGTGGTTTCTTGTAAATGGTGACTTTGTTTAGTTTCTGTCTTCTCCATGGAATGTACACATCCTGAGAGTAGAGTCTTTGCTGGGTGTGTTTGTTGACTATAACTAAGTCCTGGCTTGCCTCAGCTCCTTCTTCCCTAAACATCGTGATGCCACTCAACACCTGCAGATACAGCCTCTCCCTGACCCTGGTCCAATGAGAGCCCCACCCAGGGCACTGCAGAACAGGAGCCATAGCCTCATCTTCTGTTCATCCTTCTTGGCAGTGCCTTTGAACACTGAGCAGCCAGCTTGGCCTTCCTGCTCCAGACCACTGTGAGTAGCTCATTAGCTTATCTGGTCCTTCTGCCCGGGCCACTGGCTTAAGTGGCTGTCTTCTAGTCATGTGCTCAGTGTCTGTCCGGTCCAATCTCACAACCATTCTGAGAATAGAATACCCACATCTGCACACCCATCCATCAGCCAAATGACCTAACTTCCTCACCCAAATCTAGTGGTCCCCTTGCTTCCTTTTCTCCCTGGGTTGACACTTGCTCCACTGTCTCTAATTCTGAGGTCTGTGCTAACTGAAAGCTTTCCAAAATTCTCTCCTCCTGGAAAGCATTCTGGACCACAGACCTCATCCTGGATTGGGCCTGAGTTATTTTTATCATTATAACAACATTCTTGTTGTTGTTATTATTATAGCAGCCAATTTTATGAAGCACTTCCCATTGAGTATTTCCAATAATTTTCACAGTTTCCTTATGAGATGGGTACTGTTATCATTCCCGTTTTATTGAGGAGAAATCTGGAATTTAGGGACAAAAGCAAGGTTAAATCCCAGGTCACCACTTGGCATGTGGCAGAGGTGAGATTCAAACCTAGGCAGCCTGGTTTCCAAAGACACTTCCCTACTCCCGAACACCCTTTGCAGGGTGCTGGACTGAGGATCCCCTACTAAGACACGATGAATCGCCCCAGCCACCTGAGGGGTTCTTGGCAAGTCTGGTTCAATGCTAACTCAGCTTTGGTTTGTGCTTGCATCCTCCTGTTTCAGGTAGGAGTAAGGGAGCTTCCAACTTGGATCCCAGGCCACTTATACAGCCTGTGTCCCCTGCACCTGGATGGACTGCCTAGCCCTGGCCTGCTATTGCCTCATCTTTGATTCCCACATAGTGCTTGATGCATAGAAGGTGCTGGAGAAATCCGGCTAAATGAATCATCATTGGCTTGTGATGAGCATGCCATTGGAGGGAAAATTATTTATTATAAAACAAACCTGAAAAGGGAAAGGGAAGACTGAGTGCTGGAAGTGAGAAACAAGATTGGAGATCAGGGAGATCGAGTTGGAACAATATCCATAGGAAGGAGAAGAAAAGCATCAAGAAGCTCCATAAATCATAGCAGCAGTCTTTTTACCTACATTGTCCTTCTTTATTTTATGTCCCTGGCACCAAACAATTTGTCATTCCCATTTCATGCTAAGTGCTACAAAAATAGCAATTGGCCCAACATTTGAATGGGAGATAGCAGTTTCGAAATAATAGCAAAACGTGAAACTATCTGAATTCTGGAATTTTCCGTAGTGTCCTCTCCACCCCCACCACCAATTGCAGGTGTCTTTGCCCTGCATGGACACAAAAAGGCCAAGGGTAACAGACCTAGAAGGGAGGGGGAACCTTTTCCTGATATTTAGTGTCGACGCTGAATGTGGGTTAATCTCACTCTTACATTCCTCTATTTCTGCCCTGCATAAGGCATTGTAGCCAGAAAACCCAAGATCACCTTCCGCTTCTATTGTAGGGTGTAGGGGGTGTTGAGAGGGTAGGTGGCAGGTGTTTGGTATTGGTGGGCAGCCCAGAGCTGAGCTGTAACACTTCCAAAGCTAGCAAGGGGGGCGGGAGAGGAGCGGGAAAGGAAGATGAGAGGGTTTGATGCTTTCACAAAGCCTTAAAGGCAAAAATACTTAGACAAGAAAGCTTTTTAAAGCAATGACTATATAGCACTCCCCCATTCCAGGTCTTTTCAGAACGCATTGAGTGATTAGAGTTTTAACTCATTATTTAGAAATACATACTTGGAAACCACTCTCCAGAGTGGATACTTTAAAATCCACCTCCCCACCCTCAGAATCTTATTTATACTTGAAAGGAAGGATTACTTTTTCCTTTGAAAAGTAAACTTTTCTGTCAGCAAATAATTACAGCCAGCACATTTCCAGTGGATGAGATTTGGGAAGCCCCTCATTCCTTCCCCTTTGCTTGTGGCCATCCAGCAAGGACTGAACCAAAAAGTCCCAGCCCCGTTCAATCAGTCATACTCATCATCAATGTCCCAGCATTTAATGTGTCCCAGCATTTAATGTGTCCCAGAGATTATGCTAAGAGATTTACATGTAGAATCCCACTTAAAGCTCTTGCTTTTAAGGATGAAGAAATTGAGGCTAAGACACGTGGCTGGAATCCAAACTAAGGATGGTCAGATGCTAAAATGCATCTCATGAATCATCAACATCAATGGAAGACCACACCACTAGGATGGAAGACAAGTGGGGACATCCAACACAGAGGAGGAGCCCACTCCATTCAGGGATTTGGAGCATTTCCAGGCTGCTCCTCTTGGCAGTGGAGCCAAAAACAAACCTCTGATGGTCGTTCAGCTTGCTCTTTCTCTGGCCAGCTCAGTGGCTGCAAAAGCAGACAGAAGGCAGAGCAAAAGCACTGAGCCGTCCATCCACTGGGACAATGCTGGGCTCCTCTTTAACAGGAAGGGCTGCCATGGTCTTCCTGGAGTCTGCCCCTCCCAGGCCCAGCAAACTCATTTACTATTACACAGAGGCCATGCTGAAGTTCACATCTGCACTCACTCCCTAGCCTCATGCTCTGCACAAGTGGGGAGAAAAATGATACTTCAGGCAGGAGACTTCTCTTATCTCTTTTCTCCCTAAGTCTTCTGCTCAAAATGATAGGTCTCTGATGCTCTAGAAGGTGATTGCCATCGCGCCTGCTGCAAGCGCATGGGCAGTGTTGATAGGGGTGTCTTGCCTCTGCCCTCAATCTCATTCACCGGTTCCTATCTCACCAGGGAAACTGATTGCTGTCTGAGGCTTTTATCAGGCAGCAGGTAGGAAGGACGTCTGTGAAAGAAAGAGGAGGTGTCAAAGGATGGTGTCCCCAGGGAGCCAGCATGACTAGAGGCGAATGCCACATGTTTTAAATCCAGAGGCCCAGGCTCACATCCCTCCGTTTTCCCGCAAAGCTCTAGCCATGCCCTCCAGTCCTGGGCCTACTGTCCGCCACCTCCTTGCTGCCGCTCTGGGCCTGCCTTCTTGAGCCCTTGGACACTCCCAGTTTATTTGCAAGGATGCTCTTTCCTTGTTCCAGGGCTTCAGGATGTGCTTTGCTCTGTCATTCAGGCATAACTATGGTAGACTCTCTTGGAGAGTGGCTATCCTCCCTGATCCATAGTTTCTAAGAACTATGCATCAGCCACTTCCCTTGCTGCCATATTGTTCAGTGCACAGACACTACCCTCACTCCTCCACAGCCGGTTGGGCAGGGATGATCTCCTGACACACTCCAGAGGGCCTCTCTGGGGCCATTCTCCACCTGTGCTCTCTGCACAGGGAAGGCATCTGCAAGGCCAAGAGAACTGCCTAGAGGACCCTGTGCCAGCTCCCACCAGCACCACCCTGAAGAATTCCCTGCTTAAATGTCCCTGAGTCCACTTTTATGGCTTGCCTGGACCTCATGCTCAGGAATGTCTTCCTGGCCAGGCTCTGCTACCTGGGTGCTCACCTCCAGGTGTGAGAGGAGCTGAGGGTGGCTGCTTTGGGGGCGTAGACGGAGCCTGGCCATGAGGGCAGGGAGGTTCACATGGGGACATGGGAGCACACTCGTGAGGCAGAAAGAGCCAAATGTGGGAAGAGAACTGGGGCTGGTGACCAGGGGATGGGAAGGATGAAAATTCTAAATTTGAACCTGATCTTCCAAGTCATTTTAAAATTAGGACTTAACTCACATACCATCAAATTTACCCTTTTGAAGTGTTCAGTTCAATACTTTTTAGTATATTCATAAGTTTGCACAGCTATAATGACTAATTCCATAATACTTCATCACCATCCTCCTAAAAAAATAACCCATACCAATTAGTACTCACCCTCCTGGCAATCTTTCCATCTTTATAGAGTTGCCCATTCTGGACATTTCATACAAATGGAGTTACACAATATGTTATATTTTGGGTCTGGTTTCTTTCACTCAGCATAATGTTTTTAAGATTCATTCATGTTGTAACATGTATCAATACTTCCATAGTGGCTGAATAATATTCCACTGTACCACATTTTCGTTATCCACTCATTCATTGATGGACATTTGGGTTATTAACACTTTTTGGCAATTATGAACAATGCTACTATGAATGTTCATTAGTTTTTAGATGAACACATGTTTTCAATTCTCTTGGTACATACCTAGGAGTGGAATAGCTGGGTCGTGATAATTCTAAGTTTAACTTTGAAGAACTGCTAGACTCTTTTCCACAGTGACTGTGCCGTGCTTTTCATTCCTACCAGCAATGTGTAAGGAGTCCAGTTTCTCTACATCCTGGCCAACACTGGTTATTGTCTGTCATTTTGATTGAAACTATCCTACTGGATATGCAATGGTATCTCACTGTGGTTTTGTTTGCATTTCCTTAATGAACAATGATGCTGAGCACTTTTTCATGTGCTTTTCAGTAATCTGAATATTTTCTTTGTAGAAGTATCTATTCTAATCCTTTGCCCATTAAAAAACGGGATTGTGTTTTAATTGTTGAGTTGTGGGAATTCTGTATATATCCTGGATACTAGATTCTTACCTAGTATATGATTTGCAAATATTTTCTCCCATTCTGTGAATTGTCTTTTCACTTTTTTGATGGTGTCCTTTGAAGCACAAAAGTTTTTAATTCTGATAATGTCCAATTTATCTATGTTTTTCTTTTGTTGTTTGTGCTTTTGGTATCACATCTGAGAAACCATTGCCTGATCTAAGGTCATGCCTGTGTTTTCTTCTAAGGCCAGGCCATCTTGAAAGAAAAATTGTCAAATAGGGGGAAAAACTTATTTAATATTTCGGTTTGTTAACTGAAATAAAAAATTATAAACATTTTTACATATGGTGTATGGCCCTCCATTACATGGTCTCAGGCCTTGTAAAATTCACAGAGGATCTTGACATTGAGTAGCAGAAATGACATGATGTCCTGAAGTGATGGGTGTGTTAATGTTACTCTCTGGCTGTCTGTTTCTCATACGTCCTGTCTTTGCATTTATTGTGTAGGAAATTTCTCACCCATATGTGACTGAGCCCTGACAGGTGGTGTCTTCTTCTAATCATCATCATGTCTTATAAGTTTTATAATACTATTTAAATTTTAAAACCAAATGTATTGAATCCCACTTACTATTTATATTTTAACATAGATGGCCCTAATTTTGACATGAGCTCAACGACTCCCTTTTAGATCAATACATAATACTTAAGGCATCCACTGAGGAGAAAATGCAGAAAAGTCATAATTATGGTGTTGTCTAGGATGCCTGCTACCTGGAGAACTTTGGAACTTCAGAGTAAGGTCTGGAGTAGTGAGTAGACCAAGTTGCAGAGAGGTAAACTGAGTTACAGAGCAGAAAAGTGACTGTGTTGGAAGGAGTAGGTAGCAAGAGTTAGACCTGTAATAGAGTCAGAGTTAGAGCTGCCAGCCTAGTGCCAGCTCTTTCTGAGCTAAGAGAGAGCCCTTCCCATGCTACAGGGCCTTTCCCGGTGCCACAGCGGCTTCACATCTTGCTCCTGTGCCTCGAACCCTGCCCCATGCTCCTTCTGTCTCCTGTGTTAGCCAAGCCCCAGCTGCTGCTTCCTCTGAGGAGTTGCTACTTGCTTCTCACTGGGCTCCACATACTTATCTCTCTCTGTGTGTGTGTGTCTTTTTTTTTTTTTAAATCAATAGTCACATAAAGTCAGGGAAAATCCAGACGATCTTCTATGGACAGCTTTTTGCCCAGATGGGAGTGGTCGGGTGAAGACAGGTACCCGAAATTCTCAATTCCTGTTTCAGTCCACTTCCTATTGAACAGGTATCAAGGTCACAGCACCTCGCTGCCGCTTGGTACTAAACCCATTTCCTGTTGTCTGAAAAGGCAGGAATTAGATCGGCATAATGACAGAGCTGCTCATTGTAAAACATCGACCAATATTGTAGGTGGCCTAGTTCTATCAAATTCCTCCGTAAGCTGAATTGTCAGAATTGAGGAGTTAAAGCCCAGTTTCTGTTCTTCCTTAACGGGGGCATTCACAATATACATTGTTTGTGCACAGGATTTAGATATAAATGAGGACTGGATAAGCATAACCATGGATTTTAATTCAGCTGATTTTGGCCTTTGGAAGTAACTACTCAGTTTTAACATCTAGAGTGACTATCACATGAAGATGAAGAAGGAATCAGCATTCTAAGAATTGTCCCTCAACTCCAGTCACTTATTCAATTGTGAAAGATTTATTGCTAGGGAATGCCAAACATAATCCAGAGGAAACACAGGCAAAGTTTACACAGCCTGGTCAGTGTGACCAGTGCTGGCCTGGGGGGACTCCCAACCGAGAAGCCAATTTACAAGCCGGGTGCTCAGAGGAACCTCTCCCTGCTAACTGAAGAGTTAAAAGCCGGGAGACATGCAAAACCCCCAGTATACTGTGGAAGAAGTGGCTTCAGTGATCTGAAGCCTTAATTGAAGTCAGAAGATGTCTTTCCTCAAGCCAGCCTGCCCTGTGGCAGGTGGCCCTATCACTGCCTTTCTCCACTTTCACAACAGACCCTTTATTTCATGGCAGACAAAGGTCTGGGAATGGGAGCAGCAGTACCAGATTATAAACCATACATTTT
The DNA here is from genome assembly GCF_006542625.1 of Nomascus leucogenys. Lineage (NCBI taxonomy): Eukaryota > Metazoa > Chordata > Mammalia > Primates > Hylobatidae > Nomascus > Nomascus leucogenys. The sequence continues at coordinate 15,780,339 of NC_044385.1, forward strand.
CCAGTGCTAAATAACTCAGACTTGGGACTTTCAGGAGTCTGGCTGTAGAGTGCTATAGTCTATGAACAAGTTAATTTTTTTCCCATTTAAGCACAGAAAAAAAACATCTTTTCTGATTGTCGTTTAGTTCAATGTGTCAGTTCAAACTTTGATCTTCCAAGTATAGATTTCTTTCTACTTCTTTCCTAGGGGTATTACCATTAAACTAGTACTAAGGCACAGCTCAGGGAGAACAAAGCCACTGTTTAAAGGCAGGAGTCCAGAAGTGCAGGGAATGGACATCTTTCGTAGGACCACAACATAGAGATTGACACTGGGCACATAAGACTGTACACTGAACATGTTTGTCTAGTAGCCATTGCCAAGATGTCCCGGCTGGAGTGCCCTTTATTACTTTTTATTTATTTATTGTAGAGACAAGGTCTTGCTATATTGCCCAAGCTGGTCTTGAACTCCTGACCTCCAGCAATCCTCCCATCACAGCCTCCCAATGCACTGAGATTATAAGCGTGAGCCACCACACCTGGTCCTGCAAGCGTCCTTTACAATTTACAAAGCCCTGGGTGGGGCCGGGCATGGTGGCTCACGCCTGTAATCCTAGTACTTTGGGAGGCTGAGGTGGGTGGATCACCTGAGGTCAGGAGTTCGAGACCAGGCTGGCCAACATGGTGAATCCCTGTCTCTACTAAAAATACAAAAATTAGCCAGGCATGGTGGGATTAGGTAGGCGCCTGTAATCCCAACCACTTGGGAGACTGAGGCACAAGAATCACTTGAACCCGGGAGGCGGAGGTTGCAGTGAGCCGAGATTGCACCAATGCACTCCAGACTGGACCACAGAGGAAGACGCCATCTGAAAACAACAACAACAACAAAACCTGGGTGGGATACATATTATCTGCCCACCCACCATCTTCTGGGATATCGTCCCCCTTCAACTGCACCATGTGGTTCCTGTAGGAGCAGCCACACTTTGCAGGTCCTGTCCCCTTAGCCACAGGTGGTTGGGCAAGAATTGGTCACATAAACACAGATGGGCTAGTGGGATGCCTTCCCTAAAGTTTTTGGGAGCAGAGCCAGTTCTCTCTGTTGGTAAAACAGGGGATATGAAAGTTGGGAGTTGTCACAGGCTTTGGACTCTGACACGTGGAAGAAGTCACTCTCCAGAAAAAGGCTAAAACCTCCAAGCAGAGAGGTAAGAAATGCAGAGAAACTTCTTTGCAGCATGCAAGCTGCTGGTTCTGGGACCTCTCGAGAATAACTATATTTTATATTATTCCCTCATGTGAAAGGGCACACCGCCTACCTTCAAATTCTTTGTATGAGATCCTCTAGCATCCTTATACAAGATCCCCCATTTTGTCTAAATGTGGGAGCCCTGTTTTTTTGAAATCAAAATAGCTTTGATTGTACTACACACATTGTCTCACATGAATCTCCCAACAGTCCTGTGAGGCAGACATTATTACCCCAATTTTGGAAATAATAAGAATGAGGCCCAGATAGGTTAAGTAGTCTCTTCCAAAGTCATGTAGCTTTTAGAAGGCAAAATCAGAACCCCATCCCAGTCTTGAGCGACAGGCCCAAGGTGGAAAGAAAATCTCCTGCTTCCAGCTGTGTCAGGAGAAGACCCACAGACTGCAGTCTGCACTGCTCTGCTCTGTCCTTGGTTCTCTAAGCTGTGACAGCCAAGCAGGCTTGGACTGGAATGCCTTTGAGAGTGGAGCAATTATAACAAGGAAGGTGTATTCCCTTAGCATGCTTCCCTATCAGCCTCATTTGCAGAATGTTCTCTCCAGCCCCGACACTACTGCTTAGACTTTAATTCATCAGCTCAGCTGCAGATGGTGTCATCCTCTGGGATTTTGCTGGTTATTAACTATCACCAGCATTCTCACCCCAGAGCAGGCTCCAGCTGACTTGGACTTTGGATAAATTATACACTATCCATCCACTACCCCTTTCCCAGGCAAGATCCCTTTCAAGACCCCAACGATGCAGGCTCTTCCCTGTGTCCAGATACCCTGACCGGGTGTTTCCAACTCAGCCAGAAGTTCTCACTATTATATTCTACTCTGAAGATGCTGCAGGAGTTTTTCAAAGGACGATCAAAGCTCCAGCTGCATGGGCACAGCTGGCTGGCCCCTTCCACCTGTCTCCTGCCTCTCCTCACCCCACAGGGAGCCGCAGTCGCCTAAGCAGCCATAGAACAACACAGCATTGCTCTCACCATGGCCCCGCAGTAATTAAAAAGAAACACTTAGGTGGCAAAGCCTAACCCTGCAGGCAGCAAGGCCATTAGAAAGCCCGCAGCCTATCCTTGGTTCAGTTTCCTCTTTCCCCTTTCTTTCTATCTGGGAATCCAGCTTGAGACCTAAGCAAGGGCTGGCCAGCTTCATTACTCATGGCCCTTCCTCGCCAGCAAATTAGGACTGATGTGGCTGAGGTTGGGACATGGAAATCAGGATTTCATATGGATCCTTTTCCTCTTTTACTAAACTCTGAGTGGAGTGAACGAGGCTTATAAACATTCAAGCAAAGTGGTAATTTCATTTTTTAAAAGAGGAATTCCTATGTAGTTATGTCTTCTCAGCTCTCCTTTTTCCACAAGGCTCCTGCCCCTCCCTGACCTTCCACATATCGACCTTGGTGAAGGGTGACACCTGAGCAGCCAGCCTCGGTTTTACAGGTGTGTGCTCCGGGGCTCTAGAGATCCAAAGCAAGTTAGCCAGAAAGGCAACTGGAGAAACCACATCCCTCAGTCAACGGCTTTTGTCCATTCATAGATGTGTCTATGTCTATGTCTGTCTGCCTTCAAATATAAAATGTCCCAGTGAAGAGCCCTGTGTTAAATGACTCAGACCTAAGACTCCCACTGGGTCTGTCACATCCAACCCAACAGTGAGATAATTGTCCTTGTTTTGAATACGGCATCAAATATTTCCACAGAGTCGTGTAGTTGAATGTGTCTGGACAAATGATAATTGTCCGTCAAAGAGCAATATTCTTATTCTCTAGCTCTACTTGAAGGGAACAAAATGGAATGGCCAGCTGGTGCCAAAATACAGCTTACAATTACCAAGCCACGCTGCCCCGCAACAGGAAGTCCAGAAGACAGGACACCATATTTGATGATGACATTAGGAATAAGGAGATCATTCACAACTTAAAGGATCTACAGGCTGTCCAAGAACCAAAGGCTTAGGTTCTTAAGCCAAGTAAATAAAGAACACTCGCATCTGAATACCCTCAAAAATCCCACTAAGCTCTCCCGTCTTCAGAGATCTGATACACCTTCAAAACTTCCATTTGTAAACATTCCTAGAAGAATGAATGATCAGACCCAAAATTTCTAAATTGTGTGACATGGTTTGGCTCTGTGTCCCCACCCAAATCTCATGTTGAATTGTAATTTCCAATGTTGGAGGTGGGGTCTGGTGGGAGGTGATTGCATCACGTGGGTGGTTTCTAATGGTTTATCACCATCCCCCTAGTGCTCTCTCATGATAGAGTTCTCATGAGATCTGGTTGTTTGAAAGCATGTAGCACCTCCCACCACTCTCTCCTGTCAGCCTTGTGAGGATGTGCTTGCTTCTCCTTTACATTCCGTCATGACTGTAAGTTTCCTGAGGCCTCCCAAGAAGGAGATGCCTGTACAGCCCACAGAACCGTGAGCTGATCAAACCGCTTTTCTTTATAAATTACTCAGTCTCAGGTATGTCTTCATAGCAGTGTTAGAATGGACTAATACAGTATGCATGTCCTTTTATTGACCTAGATGATGCACAATCAAACTTCAATTGTGGGCACTATGACTCCTGCCTGCAATCCCAGCTACTGAGCAGGCTGATGTGGGAGGATGGCTTGAGCCTAAAACTTTTAAAAAATAAACCAAAAGACAAACAAAAAGCCCTCAGTTGCAAAGAAATATGAAACAGGGAGGTTAGGCAGGTAGTTTGTTATAGGAAGTCAACCAAGAATCAGAAGGAGTAATAATATCAGTTAAATTGATTGAGTACTTACTTTGTGCCGTGCCTTGCATTTTACTGAATATTCTTTTTTTTAATTTTACTTTAAGTTCTAGGGTACATGTGCACAACGTGCAGGTTTGTTACATATGTATATATGTGCCATGTTGGTGTGCTGCACCCATTAACTCGTCATTTACATTAGTTATATCTCCTAATGCTGTCCCTCCCCACTCCCCCCACCCCACGACAGGCCCTGGTGTGTGGTGTTCCCCTTCCTGTGTCCAAGTGTTCTCATTGTCCAATTCCCACCTATGAGTGAGAACATGCGGTGTTTGGTTTTTTGTCCTTGCGATGGTTTGCTGAGAATGATGGCTTCCAGCTTCATCCATGTCCCTGCAAAGGACATGAACTCATCCTTTTTTATGGCTGCATAGTATTCCATGGTGTATATGTGCCACATTTTCTTAATCCAGTCTATCACTGATGGACATTTGGGTTGGTTCCAAGTCTTTGCTATTGTGAATAGTGCTGCAATAAACATACGTGTGCATGTGTCTTTATAGTAGCATGATTTATAATCCTTTGGCTACATACCCAGTAATGGGATGGCTGGGTCAAATGGTATTTCTAGTTCTAGATCCCTGAGGAATTGCCACACTGACTTCCACAATGGTTGAAGTAGTTTACAGTCCCACCAACGGTGTAAAAGTGTTCCTATTTCTCCACATCCTCTCCAGCACCTGTTGTTTCCTGACTTTTTAATGATCACCATTCTAACTGGTGTGAGATGGTATCTCATTGTGGTTTTCCATTTCTCTGATGGCCAGTGATGATGAGCATTTTTTCATGTGTCTATTGGCTGCATAAATGTCTTCTTTTGAGAAGTGTCTGTTCATATCCTTAGCCCACTTTTTGATGGGGTTGTTTGATTTTTTTCTTGTAAATTTGTTTGAGTTCTTTGTAGATTCTGGATATTAGCCCTTTGTCAGATGGATAGATTGCAAAAATTTTCTCCCATTCTGTAGGTTGCCTGTTCACTCTGATGGTAGTTTATTTTGCTGTGCAGAAGCTCTTTAGTTTAATTAGATCCCATTTGTCAATTTTGGCTTTTGTTGCCATTGCTTTTGGTGTTTTAGACATGAAGTCCTTGCCCATGCCTATGTCCTGAATGGTATTGCCTAGGTTTTTTTCTAGAGCTTTTATGGTTTTAGGTCTAATATTTAAGTCTTTAATCCATCTTGAATTAATTTTTGTATAAGGTGTAAGGAAGGGATCCAGTTTCAACTTTCTACATGTGGCTAGCCAGTTTTCTCAGCACCATTTATTAAATAGGGAATCCTTTCCCCATTTCTTGTTTTTGTCAGGTTTGTCAAAGATCAGATGGTTGTAGATGTGTGGCATTATTTCTGAGTGCTCCGTTCTGTTCCATTCGTCTATATCTCTGTTTTGGTACTAGTACCATGCTGTTTTGGTTACTGTAGCCTTGTAGCATAGTTTGAAGTCAGGTAGCGTGATGCCTCCAGCTTTGTTCTTTTGGCTTAGGATTGTCTTGGCAATGCAGGCTCTTTTTTGGTTCCATATGAACTTTAAAGTACTTCTTTCCAATTCTGTGAAGAAAGTCTTTGGTAGCTTGATGGGGATGGCATTGAATCTATAAATTACCTTGGGCAGTGTGGCCATTTTCACGATGTTGATTCTTCCTATCCATGAGCATGGAATGTTCTTCCATTTGTTTTTGTCCTCTTTTATTTCGTTGAGCAGTGGTTTGTAGTTCTCCTTGACCACATGATTATCTCAATAGATGCAGAAAAGGCCTTCGACAAAATTCAGCCGAGCTTCATGCTAAAAACTCTCAATAAATTAGGTATTGATGGGACGTATCTCAAAATAATAGGAGCGATTTATGACAAACCTACAGCCAATATCATACTGAATGGGCAAAAACTGGAAGCATTCCCTTTGAAAACTGGCACAAGACAGGGAGGCACTCTCTCACCACTCCTATTCAACATAGTGTTGGAAGTTCTGGCCAGCGCAATCAGGCAGGAGAAGGAAATAAAGGGTATTCAATTAGGAAAAGAGGAAGTCAAATTGTCCCTGTTTGCAGATGACATGATTGTATATTTAGAAAACCCCATCGTCTCAGCCCAAAATCTCCTTAAGCTGACAAGCGACTTCAGCAAAGTCTCAGGATAAAAAATCAATGCGCAAAAATCACAAGCATTCCTATACACCAATAACAGACAAACAGAGATCCAAATCATGAGTGAACTCTCATTCACAATTGCTTCAAAGAGAATAAAATACCTAGGAATCCAATTTACTGATTATTTTACATGTAGAATTTATGTAATCCACTCTGTAACTCTATGAGGTTAAGTAGCATTATCATCCCCCTATTTCAGATGAGGCACTAGATGAGGAATCTGAAATGGGATTTGTTCTGGAGAAGAGAAATTCTCAAGGTTGAGTTTCAATTAAGTATTGAAATCAATGATGGTAAGTATTAAATTATATGCAGTGTCAACTGACTCTTGAGTCAAGACTAGATACTCTGGGAGTTTCAAAGATGAAGCAGACAGAAACTTTGCCTTCAAGAATGTACAACTCTGGTGTTCACTTTGCCTACAGACCATTTGTATAGACAAGACCTGTAGATGATTTCTATTAACTCAAAAAGAATTCAGATAGATATTTGTCCAGGGCTTCCTCACTGTGCCTTCTCAGTTGTAGATGTTCAAATGGACAAAAAATAAGTCAAAGCCTGCAGGGCTGCCCATAATGAAGTGTGAGAATGAGCAACGCAGAGCATAGGTGTTCATGGAGTTGACAGCAGCATGTCTGTAGACCAGAGAAGCCAAGGAATGTATGCAAGTGGAGGCTGGCCTTCCCTTGAGCCCTGAAAAATGGGCAGAAGGTGAAGAACAGATATGCCAGGAGAAAGGGAAAGAAATATCATAAAAAGATGCAAGGAGGTGGGAATGAAACTGACCAGAGTATGGAGGGACTGGGGGTGTAGTTGGAGGTAGGGTTAGTCAGGCAGGCTGGGACTGAAGAGGGATTAACCATGCCATTTCCCAGCATGTTGACTTCCAAATTCCTCTAGAAATAAATTTGAAGGAGTAAGGCAACTGATCATAGTGAGGAGTTGATCAGGCTGGCCCTGTCTCATAACAGTGTCCTGTTGGCACATTCTCCTCCAGGGCTGGGGCTGTGATACATGCAAGATGAGACCAATACCAGTTCCCTCCATCTTTGCAAGAAAAAGGTGATCCCTTCCAGAGATGGCTTGGAAATCTCTTGGTTCTTGGAAGGAGACTTAGTTGGAAGGTGTAATTTAAGGTGAGAAGATAGTCTGGAAAAACAAAGTAACAAACCAATCCTAATAACAAATGCCCACACAGTTGTTTCAAAACAATTACACAAAACGGGAAGTCAGCTGGACTTTGGGAGAATGAAGCAGGAGGATTGCTTGAACCGAGGAGTTTGAGACCAGGCTAGGCAACAAAGCAAGACCTGTCTTTACAAAAAATTAAAAATAAAAACAAAAAACCCAAACTGCGACTCTCCTAGTTACTTTGAATTTTGATGATCACTTCACCTGCCCACAATGGCTGCCTCACTGATGCCTTGGTATCCAATATATCCTTCCTGCTTCATATCTGCTATATACCTCCCGGCATTGATCAGGCCTTGATCTCTAACTCAAGCATGCCCTGACCGCTAAAAGAGATAGGCACATGCATGAGAGTAGCCTCCATCACACAGGCCATTTCTCTGACTCGTCACTGTGATGCTTAACACTGCCAAGTGCTAAAGGAAGCCACTGAGTGCTCAAGACACGTCCCAGGCAAAGGCTATATTCTCTTATCCTATGTCACACACACTCAAGAAGGGGCAGGGTTCCTCGAGGACTCTGTGTACCAGACAATCAGGTGGGCAGGGGCAGGGATTGGATGAGGAAGGGGATGGAAAGCCAAGTGCGATACTTATGTCCCATTCCACTGGGTGGAATGAGTGTCTCATGGCTTCAGGGGAAGGGCTGGAGCAGAGGTGGTCAAAGCATGCTGCCTTTGCAAATGACCCAAATGGTATCCCACTGATTCTCCTCAAATTCTGGAACTTATGAGGCACAGTTAGTGGGGAATGGTTGATGGGTTTGGAGACAACTTCTTAATGTAATCTAGATGAAGATACTCTGAAGAATGGATATACAGCAGCTGGGTACACAGGAAACACCAGTCACTTTTGGTTTTGAGAAGAATTTCATTTCCTGTGAATATTATCAATAAATAAGTATATTTGATTTAGGGGGAATTTGTAGAGCTTCACAGACATTGTCTCATAGGATGATTCACAACCTGCATCAAAGAAATTTGTACCAAGCTGTTATTTTGACTCATAGTCATAGTTAGAGATGCTGAGCTTAAATAATTTAAGGAGAAATTTGTGAAAAATTGAGGGGAAAAGCTCACACTTTCTGTCTCTCTGCATAGTTCAATTGTCTAGACTAGTATTTTTCAAGTTTTAAATCCCATAAACTTATTCTCTTTCATATATAAATACATGCATATATATATGCATAAACACAGATATTTGCCTATACCTAGATTTCGTGGGGTTTCCTGGGGCCTGTGCCTTTTGATAGAGGTGTCTCTTTCAGGCTGCCTGTCATTGCGTGATACAGAATGGTGTGGAAGAACTAATGGTATATAGAACAACGTGTTTCAAATATCTCCTTAAAGATTATGTGCAAGTGCAGTTTTTAAAAAATCAAATCATATTTTCTTTTTTTTTTTGCATTTCTTTTTTAATTATTATTATTATACTTTAGGTTTTAGGGTACATGTGCACAATGTGCAGGTTTGTTACATATGTATCCATGTGCCATGTTGATTTTCTGCACCCATTAACTCGTCATTTAGCATTAGGTATATCTCCTAATGCTGTCCCTCCCCCCTCCCCCAACCCCACAACAGTCCCCGGAGTGTAATGTTCCCCTTCCTGTGTCCATGAGTTCTCATTGTTCAATTCCCACCTATGAGTGAGAACATGTGGTGTTTGGTTTTTTGTCCTTGCGATAGTTTACTGAGAATGATGTTTTCCAGTTTCATCCATATCCCTACAAAGGACATGAACTCATCATCAAATCATATTTTCAATTGACTTCTAGATTTATCTACTTTGAGCTGGCTTTCCTAAAGATCTATACTACATCTTAATGACCATTTGATAAGTTCTAATTTCTGTATGCTGGAATAATCTAAGAGTGAGGTCATATCTGTACACTGAGCTAAAATAGTCTGATGGCTCTCTCTGCCCTGAGTCTCATGGCTCTCCTTACTTACTCTGGTGGTCTAATGACTCTGCCTGCACCTAGTCTGATAGCTCTCTTTACCCCTGTCCCTAGTCCTCTAGTCTGATGGTTCTCCTTGCCCCTAGTCTGATGGCTCTATGCCTCTTCCCCAAATGCTTAACAGCTTCCCATTTTCCTCTCTCTTGAACACCACTAGGAGCTGGGGAGGAGAACAAACAAGCTAGGGCACCAGAAGGCTGATGCTCTGACTGAGCTTTTCCTTCTGGGTCAGTGGGTGCTCAAGGGAACAGCTGTTAACTGGCTGTAGACCCAAGTCTATGGGGCCAGCATGACCAATGTCCCCCTCCTACCTCACACAAAAAGCAGGAAATGAATAGAGGGCTGGTCTTGCTGGGTGAGGCTTCACCTGTACCCTCAGCTGTGCCAATTCCAGCTCCTTCAGCTGTGCAGGACACGAGGACTCTGGGGGCCATGGTGTGGCTTGGCTCAAAAACATGAGACACACACATGGGCTCTGTGAACCAAGGCTTCTTTCTGTGTGATACTGGCTGTAAAGGTCTGCTCCCTTCAAAAGGAGAAACACTGGGCATACATTCTACTTAATGTTACAAAATCAGTAACATGGGCAGTCATCATAGGGTGCATATAACATGACAGGGTTTCTCCGTAACTGTTCCTCCATGTTTCCTTTCCCTATTGAAATGTATTTATGTCTTGCCCTTTTTTTTTTCAATAGGATTTGAGACAGGCATTCCTGGACTTAGTATCTTAAAAGACATCATGATAAAATAGAAATCTTACTTCTACAGCCTGACACCTCGTGCAGATGACCAATGCCCTCTCCTCTAGAGAATCTCAGAGGTAGCATCTCAGACACAGTGTGTACTTTCAGTGGCTTATGATAAAGACCTGGATGTGCTGGGGTTTAAAGCCTCTTGTCTGGAAACTTTTCTGAGAGTAGTTAAAACCTACCTGCTAACCTCACCCCTGCAACAAGTTGCTGAGCTCCTTTGGGCAGAGTACTGCCCTTGGTGTGGGGACACCGTGATGACTGGGCAATGTCAGAATGTCAGATTGAATTCTCTGCCAATGGTCGGAGGTAAAGACGGGGACTGTTCTGCAGCACAGCTTGGTCTGTGTCATGTGATGTCAGGGCCATATAAAGAGGCAGTGTGCGGTGCAGGTAAGGAATGCTCATTGCGGACTCACTATGCCTGTGTTGGCGCTCATCTCTCCACCAGTGACCAACTGCGGGCTCCATGGCACCATCCAACGTCCTTGCACTTTACTCCCCACATCGGTAAAATTGGGGCGGAGGGGCAGTGGGGAGCAGTTAATAACAATACATACTGCACGATGTTGCTGTGATGATTCAATGAAATAAATCACGTAAACCGATTCATGAGCGTTTAATAAGCCATCTACCAGTACTTGGGCCAACTGATGTGCTAGGTCGTAAGGTCTCTTTGTAAGATACAATGTATGATACAAAGATAGGGTGCTGGGACTGTATTCCCTATGTACATAACTCTGTAATTAGTTCTTTTCTAATCTATAATTGTTGTGCACCCTGAATTTCACATTTGGGGAATGTCAAAATACTCCCAACAATTTATCCCAGTTTCTGAGCTCAGAGTAGGTGGTGTTTTGGTTTGTTTTCTGATGCTTATAAAATAATAGTTTAAACTGGGCAATTTATACAGGGAAGAAATTCATTTGCTACAATTATGGAGGCTGAGAGGTCCAGGGTCAAGGGGTTGCATCTGGTGAGAACCTTCTTGCTGGTGGGGATTCTGTGGCATTCTGAGGTGGCACAGGGCATCACATGTGAGGGAGCTGAGCATGTTGGTTTGGGTCTTTCTTCCTCTTCTTATAAAGCCACTGGTCCCACTCCCATGATAATCCAGTAATCCATTAACCCATTAATCCATTCATGTAGGCACAGCCCTCATGACCCAATCACCTTCTAAAGACCTCACCTCTCAATAGTCATTGAGGATTAAATTTCAACATGGGTTTTGGAGGGGACAAATGTTCAAATCATAGCAGGTGGAAAGTGAGGTGGCTTCATCTGCCTCTTGGACCTTCCTTCCCCTTGCTGTTTCTACAACACACCAGATGAACACCTTGTGTTGCCAGCCACCACCACCACACATCAACAACAAAAATCCCTCATGCAAAAATCCATGAGATGAGTAGACTTCAGCAAGGCTTGGGGGCTGGGTCCACACTGCAGTGCTCAGCTCGCTGGCATCTTACTGGCTCGCACTTTATCTCTCTCTCACCTCTGCTCCTCTCCCCACCCTCTCATGCTGTCCCTAGATCTCCAACTTCTACTTGCTATATTATGCAGAATAGTCTTTCTTGGAAGAATTCTCTTGATTTTCTGTCTCCCCAGCTGAATCTGGAGCCCCCGAAGGACACAGGAGTGTATTTTATAGTCATGCTGGATAGTGAAGGAGTGAAGGACGTGTCATCCAAAAATATGCCGGATTGATGATTTAGAGTTGAAAATATTGGAGAAATTGTAGTTTCAGAAAGGGCCAGCTGACTTGTCTCTTCCTGCGTTCGGTAAGCATAAAGATTTCTCCTGGTTGAGTGGGGGGAGGGGGGTGCCATTGCCATATTAGCATGTGAAAATAGCCTTTATCACCAGAGACTGGGAAGTGGGGCTGCAATGGACCTGAATGAACATATATTACAGAGTAACCCTTATTTCCCATCTGTTTTACACTCCTCCACCTGCCCCTGTATCTCTCCTAATGACTGTCCTAGAAAATTTACTGCCCTAGCCCGATTTTCTTTGTCCTGTCACTTCTTAAAATTGTCATTCTTTGTCTAAAGAGTCCAAAAGCATCTGGCTTTGGCCACTTCTTCAGACTTCACTCTCCTGTGAAGATCTCCATGCACATGGAAAACTCATACAATTTGTATGTTTTTCTCTTGTTAATCTGCCTGGTGTCAATTTGGTTTCTAGATCCAGCCAAAGAGGCCTCATAAGAGCTTAAGGACGTTGGAGGGGATCTTTGCCTCCCCTGCGATAGCACCTAGTGCCCCAACAAGTTGGCTGTGCTCAGTATGCACTCTTGTTGAACAAAGGGTTCCCCTCTTTAAAGTCCTGCACACAAAAATAACTCTGGCCACCATGAGTACCCTTTTGGGAGTTTATAATCAAATGTAGCATTTCTAATTAGTTCTAGTGTGGTCTAATTGATCCCACTGACCCAAATGTCTTGTTAAATATGATTGCCAAATAAAAAAGCACAAATTGCTACAGCCTACTCGTCTAGGGACATCATAATGTTAGCTCAGTCCCTCCACTGGCTCAGAGGACTTGTAGAAGCTATGTGCTGTTACGACACTTGAGATGCAACAGAAGCCAAGTGCAGGCTTTTCCCTAGTCTCTAAGCAGGCTGCTTGCCTTCTCTGTGGTTCTGGTTTCAGTCCCTCTGCCTTGTGGGTAGAGTTGTCAATCACCGACCACCCCCAGGCCTGCTGGGGAGAATGGGGCTCCCACAGCATCTGCTGAACAGTTGGCTGAGGCAGCCATGTCTCAGGACCCCTCCCTTCTTCCAATGCTGGCTTGGCTGGGGCTTTGCCCCTGACTGGGTGCTGATACCGTGGCACAGTGACATGCAAAGGCAGCCTCTTGGAAATGTGAGTAAGACACACCCAGCAAAGGAGGAGAGGGAGCTTGTCAGCTGTGGGAGCAAAAGCTGAGAATTTTGAAATGGACAGAGAACAGGAAAGCCCAGGGAGAACTGTACGCCAGGCAGTCATGGGGCCTGCAACCATCCAGGAGCAGAAAGAGCCTGTCCGGTGACAGAGCCCTCAGGAGAGCTTATTCATGAAAGCCCAGTGCCCCCAGAGAGGAGGAAACCAGAAAGGAATGATCTGGGTCCTAGCCCCCTTTTGACCTTCTGGTAAACCTCTTTGTAAATAGGTAAGCAGAAATCATTTCTCTGAGAAGTCTCCACAAGAAAGGAGACAGCACCTCTTCCTGCTTTACCACATCTGATGTCCTCACCTCAACAACGCTCAACAGGGGAGCTTCATAACCCCACCTGACAAGGAGTGGCTGTGCCCTCAGGGAAGTTAGGTGTCTCGCCCACAGCTACACAGTGGCGATGCCAGCACCCCGGGTTTACTGAACCACACTGCCTCTGTGGCATCACCAAAGCTTCCTCCATTTCAGCCTCCCAACTTTAGGCCATTCCTCTCTCAACGCAAAGAGACAGACCAGGAAGGGCTGACAAGACTACCAGCAACGTCCTCAGGCCAGGGCGGCCACATGAGAAAAGACTTGCCCTCCTTCTATCCACTGGGATTAGGTGGGCAGAGCAGGGCAGGGTTCCTTTTGCCAGGCAAGTCAAGCACGTTACAGTGAAGCGCTCCTCCCCACTGAGCTTGGCTCAAAGTCAAACGGAAACACTCATCCTTCTTCACAGCTCATGGTCAAAGGCCCGCCCCAAGGCCCAAGAACACATGGCTCATCCTTCCCAAGGTGGGTGGATTTCAGAGGAGCCAGCACTGAGCCCAGGGGCAAATGTGTGTGTGGCTCTGGCAGGGAGGATCGGGATGGGAGGAGGTGGAGCCAGAGCTTCGGGCCAGAGGGCAGGGCGGCTTAGCCACTGTGGGACAGGCGGGCGAAGACCGGAGGAGGAAGGGAAGGGTAGGGAGGGGAAGGGGGAGAGATGAGGGAGAAAAAGAGAAGAAGGAGGGAAGGAGAGAAGAAGAAGGAGAGCCAGAAGAGGAGGGAGGGGAAAGGAGGAAGATGGTAGAGAAGGGTGGGAGGAGGGAGGAGAGAAGAAGGAGGGGGAGGAGAAAGGGATGGGAGAGCATGATGGGGAGAAAGAGGAGAAGGGAAGAGGGAGAGAAGAAAAGGGGGATGGGAGGGGCAAAAGGGAGAAGAAGGAGGAGGAAGGAGGAGGAAGGAGAAGAGACACTGAGGAAAGGTAGGAAAAGGGAGGAAGATGTGAGCCAGGTCACAATGGACATTGGGCAGTGGCACACCTTGGGGAGAACACATTTGGAACTGCCTGGCCTCTGGTCATGATGTCATTACTCCTTATCTTTTCACTTTTAATTCTCTTAGGAAGAAACACACACCCTGTTAGGAACGCACACCAACTCTCCAAGGGAAAGTGAAGGATGGGCCAGTGAGACCTCAGTTTAAGGTCTCAGTGGGAAACAGACCATTCTTGTCTCCAATCCCTCCACGGTCTTTCTGCTATGGCCGGGTAAGGCAGGATCTTTGCTAGGCGTGTCTGTCAGTGATTAGGTCTTGAAAAGCTTATAGTCTTTTCTTTCACCTTGACCTACAAAGCATGAATCAAGAAAAATCTAACATTTCCTCCCTTTTCACCACCCTCCCATTTTTTCCATCTTAACAAACCGGAGGAGGATTGTGGTTCTTTTCCAGAACAGCTTAATGCCACACCAACCCTGCACATTTAAATGTGTAACGCTTCCTCTATCATTTGCATCTTAATGTTCCAAACCAACAATCATGAAGACTTGTGTGAAAAAATAAAGAAGGATTTAGAGAAATTTGGGCTAATTCTAAACCTTGATGAATTATACCTAACTATAGAAGCTTCGTGATGAGACTTAAAAAAAAAAAAAAGACTGAAATCAATTTACCGCTGAAAAAGGTGCCAGATGGGAATTAAACCAAATACTGGCATTTTCTTTAGCCACAGTTTAGAAATTACAGACAAAAAAAAAAGAAAGAAAGAAAAGAAAAGAAAAAAATCGGCCTCATCTATTTCCCTGTGTCTCAGCTCCGTAGCTGGATGCTTTATGCTCCTTTTGTGAACATCACTCAAGTCAAGCATTCCTTCATCCACTCACTGAGCACCTGCTGTGCGTGAGGCAGGCTCAGGGTCCCCTGGAGAGCTGGGGACATGTGTACCACATCCAGTCCTTGGTGCTGACTCTGCAGTTAAAAGGGCACTGCCTGTCACCCTAAAGTTGTCCCAGGTGCTGGCACCACGCTCGGTCAGCACTGCCTTGTCTAACTGGCACCTCCGCACTCCCTGGGAACTGCAGCTGCTCTGCAGGGGCTGAAGTTTGCTGGACTCCCTTGTCTCTGTCAGGCCCCTTTGGCTCCCACACTTGAGCCCCTGCATACAGACAGCAACACAAAGAGGAGAAAGATGTGCTGCCTAGGACCACTGTGGACTGCCATGCCATGTGGGCACTGGAGGACCCTGGGGAGTTCACGGCGAAAGCAGGGAGAATGCCACTCTCCTCTTTGTGCCACTCTCAGCAAGGTTAGTCCTGAAGGTGCTACTTGTGCCCTAGTAGGGTTTTCTGTGGGGGTGGAAAGGCATAGGGAGGACAGCACTTTCCAGCACTTTTTGTTATTAACTCTCCAGCTCTCAGACCCTGGGCGAGGGATGAAATCCAAGTAGCCATTCCATGTTCTCAGAATTCTTCTTCCCTCCTAGAAATAAAGGTTCCTTACGGAGTCAAGCTCATTGAGTCTGAGTCTCCCCTTGAAATAAGCTTCATTTTCTGAAGGTCCTCAGTCCCAGATAGATAGACAACTGCCAACTCTGTCCCACTGCACAATTCAGCAATTTCAAGAAGGTTTGCCTAGTGAGGAGAACGTATTTGAATTCCCAACCCCCAGCCCTGGCTGTAGACATGGTCTGTGGGTCCTACATGGGACCTACATGGGGGTGGGGCTCCTCAGTGGAGAGTCACAAGTGATCCATCAGCACATTAAGATCACTGCGGGCTGGGCACGGTGGCTCACACCTGTAATCCCAGCACTTTGGGAGGCCGAGGCGAGTGGATCACGAGGTCAGGAGATCAAGACCATCCTGGCTAACATGGTGAAACTCCATCTCTAATAAAAATACAAAAAATTAGCCAGGCATGGTGGCGGGCACCTGTAGTCTCAGCTACTCAGGAGGTTGAGGCAGGAGAATCACTTGAACCCAGGAGGTAGAGGTTGCAGTGAGCCAAGATCGTACCACTGTATTCCGTCTCAAAAAAAAACAAAAAAAGATCACTGCGGATCCATCCAGATCACCCTCTCCTCCAAACACGGGAAACGGGTCTCTGGCCTTCAACCTTGTATTTGATGACTGATTTTTTTTTTTTTTTTTAACTGCTTTGAAACCAGATCCTGGAAGTATCTATGTCCATGGCCACCTGGCAGTACCCTTGTTTCATTTTTCACATGAATGAATGGAAACACAGACATGTTAAATAACGCAGGCAAGCTCCACGACAGGCAAACTGGCCGGAGACACCCAGGCGGGACAAGTCCCCGTCACTTGCTATTGTCTGTCCTCCGAGCTAAGTTGCTAGATTGAGCAAAAAGAAAAACAATACAGCACACCCAGTTAAACTGGAATTTCAGATAAATAACAGTTAGTTTTGGTATAAGTGTGTCCCAAATATTGCATGGGACATACTTAAGGTGACACTAAAAATTGTTCTTTTTCTGAAATTCCAGTTTAACGGGGCATCCCGTATCACCTGTGGTGACCCTACTGCCCAAGGGCAAGTCTTATGCTGCCCTCTCTTAATAAAATGAATTTTACTTTTGCACATTATGAATCCAGTGTAATTTAGAGAAGTAATACTGACCTTTACAATTGGAGAAAGATAATCCACATAGTTTTTATACTGACATCCTACATCTTCTCTTTGACTCTTTTTTACTTCTGAATGTATGTTTTGGTCTCTTTCCTGCCCTTCCCCCACCCAAATCTCTCCTAGGCTTAGCAAGAGATTAACTTGATTCTTCCCCACCCAGATGTATTTTTGCTAAATTGTCCTCCCCGTTTCTCTGTATTCCATGAGATGAAACATTAACTTTCGCAAGAACTAAGCTTCATTGTCAGAAAGAAGCAAAATCGACATATCCAGCTCTTTAAGTCAGAGTGTCATTCAGCGCACGAACCTGAGGCTTGGGAACAGTGGATTATTCTTCTGGCCAAGCACCCCTAGAGCCAGATGTGCCAATGACAGCCTGCTACGCACTGGAACGCAGAGACTAGCAATGCAGGCTAAAGTGATGGGATATTAGGGAGATACCACACCCGGCATAAGCCATTGATAACTGGGCATACACCCTGGAATGACAAAGCACCCACAGAAAGCTGAGCTAAGCGCAGCTCACGCCTTCAGCGTGTCTCTCAGTGGCCAAATGGGAGCTGGATGCTTATCTAGAAACAGGAGTGTCCCAACAAGTTACAGTCCAAATGTTTTTTCACATGTACCTGCTTCCACTCCCCAAGTGGGTCATTGGCACAATCCACCAGTGCACAGAAGCCAGAAGGTTGTCTCTGCAGTTTCTTGTCACTGAAGGAGTCGAAGCAGCAGGGCCACCGGAAAACTGGACAATCAAGTTACACAATGTATCTTTCTCACCTGGGATTCCCTGGGAGAATTAAGCCCCGATACCCTCAGGTATCTAGTGTATTAATGTGTCCCCTAGGTCTCCAGAGTAGCACTAGCCATGGAGTATTCTGGGAATACTGAAAACAACAGCCACTCAAATAATTTTCTGTAGGAGCTTAATTCTCTGCCAGAACCTCTGGCAGGTGGAGAAAGGCTGAGAGAGGCTGCTAGGACCTCTGCCGTGGTTACTGAGGTCTTGCCTGTTCTGCCCAGCACTTAGGATGGCCCTGAGCTCCCAGAAAAATGGCAGGTGAATGGCAGCTGACAAATTCCTCAACAGCAGGCAGAGGTAGTCAATGCCACAGAGAGACTTCACTTGGGCTATTCTTCAACTTGTGTCCAGGCTTAAACCACGCCATCACTTCCTCTTTTAGTATCTAGTGCTATTTGAAATTATCTCGGCCTTTGCCACAAATAGCCACAGACAGACCCCTTTAAAAATGGCATCCTAAGATTTGCAGGCCAGCCGATGCTGAAGAAATCTCAGAGCTCTTTGCATATCTCTCCCAAGCTAGACACATCTTAGGCCTAATAAGGTTAATAGCCTTATGTCTATTTGTGACCACAGGAATGAAAAGAAGGTCATGTCCCTCGAGATCAGGGAAGAGAGTATTTCCCAGGCCTTTGGTGCGGAGTCTGTGAGGCTTGCTAATCTGGGCTCCAGCCTGGTCTCACAGTCTGGAGATACTGTCTGCATCAGACTGGCTCAGCGGAGTCTCATTTGGTATCTTACGACTTAAAAAAACAAAGCCAAACCCTCCTGTGAGCTCTGGCTGTGAATCTGCAGAAGTGGAGTATAATAAAGAGAAAAGAGGTGAGAAAAGACCCTCGTGTTTGTCCCACTTACTAAGGTCCGGGTTCAGGCCACCCCCCTTCCATTACCTATGGGAGATCCCCGTGGACTTCATGGCGATGTTTAGGGTGGGTTGAAAATTACTGACTGAACTCTCTTCTGCAAGTGGCCCAAGTGACACAGCTTAGCAGTGAGACATGCACGTCTTAAAGGAGCTGCAGGTACTTGCCTAGAGAACCTGTGAGACTCAGCCCTGGGCCTTGCCTGTTAAAGCTGTAGGCAGAGCAGGCAGCCCCCTCACTGCCGAGGAGTGGGCTCTCCGATGTGTCTGCAACATATATTTACAACATGTTTCTAGGCTGTGGAGCAATCAGCTGTGACCTGATTAGAGGCCCCTGGTGCACACTTCTGCAGGTCATTGTAGTTCCACTGAGCCCCAGAGATGGGCTCTGCTGGTAGCACCTGCGCGAGATTGTTTCTGAAGGTTATAGGGCCACACCGTCTTAACAATATGTACAACTCCAGACAGCAGGTGTGACTGGAGCAGCTAATCACAAGCACCGTGATTTTTAAAAAGTGTATACTGAGGTTCCCGGAAACGCACTAGGAGCGATGAGTCCGGGCATGCTGAATGGGCTTGGTCATGGCCGGCACTAGAGCTGTGCATTGAGCAGATGTTTGGGGAACAACAAGGAGGGAGGAGGTGGGTGGGAAAAGCACACTTGTGTTTTATTTTCTTTCTTGATGATAAATTTGTACATTTATATTGTCCAAAATCTCCCAAATAGAACTATGATTTATTTTTCACAATTGACAGAGTCAAGTTCATCTTTCTGACAGTTGAAAGTGTTTTCTCTTTGGAAATTGGAGAAGGCCAGTGCCCAGGGGAATGTATGCCTGGCAGTCTATCTGGAAGCATGGAGCGTAATTGGGTGGAGAAAACCTCTCTCCCCAGAAGCAAAGCCAGCTTTGAGTGATGAATGGGGTGGGGGCCTTTTGTGGCCAGGCAGACTCCATTATTCCAGAAAGCTGGGAAGACTACCCTCCCCCACCCAAATATTTCCCATAGTATTTATTTGGTGGAGCCTGCAATTTCATTATTAATAATGCATTCCTGTGTGCTAACCATCATCCCCTGTTCAGGGGGATCCTCTGTAACATGCACATCCTTCTGTGAGGCATACATTTCTGCATCGACAGTGAACAATTCTGTCTGAATTACCATCTTCAGGTTCTTTTTTTTTAGAGGGCATTTTGAGAATAAAACTAGAGGCCGGATGTGGTGGCTCGTGCCTGTAATCCCAGCACTTTGGGAGGCCAAGGCAGGTGGATCACAAGGTCAGGAGATCAAGACCATCCTGGCTAACATGGTGAAACCTCATCTCTACTAAAAATATAAAAATTTAGCTGGGTGTGGTGGTGGGCGCCTGTAGTCCCAGCTACTTGGGAGGCTGAGGCAGGAGAATGGTGTGAAACCAGGAGGTGGAGCTTGCAGTGAGCTGAGATAGCACCACTGCACTCCAGCCTGGGTGACAGAGCAAGACTCCGTTTCAAAAAAAAAAACAAAAAGAGAGAGACAGAGAATAAAAGTAGAAAAATGAGGATTGCTACTGATATTCTTTAACCTCATCACCCAGTGTGTGAGTCTGGTAGGTCATGCTGCCTTGTTGCCTTAGTTAACTACCCCTTCTTTGTTTGTGCTCTATGTGCATATCCATGCACACGCTCAAACATACATGTTAACATGTTTAAGTGCATTCTTGTCTTGTGAGCAAACGTATTAGGTAGAAAAAAAAGGGGGATAATGGCGTTTTATGGTAATGTCCGTTTTATAGTGATTTCTAGGATACCTTCTGCTATGAGTTGCTTTGTGTCTTCCAATAAATATATGTTGGACTCCTCACCCCCGGTATCTCAGAAAGTGACCTTATTTGAAGATAGGGTCATTGCAGATGTAATTAGTTAAGGTCATGCTACAGTAGGGTGGGCCCCAATCCAATATGACTAATGTTCTTACAAAAAGGAGGCATTTGAACACAGAGACTCACGCACAGAACACCGTGTGTGAACGTTAACCCGGCCATCTACAAGTCAAGGGGAGAGGCCTGGAACAGACCCTTTCCTCACAGCCCTCAGAAGGAGCCAATTCTGTCAACAAACACCTTGATCTTGGACTTCCGGCCTCCAGAATTGTGAGACAATAAGTTTCTGTAGTGTAAGCCACCCAGTTGGTGGTACTTTGTTGTGGGAAATCCTCCAAGCCGTAAATAGCTCCATGGCTTCCACAGAACAGAGTTTTTCTATGAAAGCTGAGCAATGCTGAAATCTAGTTTAAAATTTCCAAAAGCAATACTGCTCAAAAGGTTTTTAAAAAGTAAAGAAATAAAGAAAATGCAAGCAAATAACACTTGTTACAGAGCACAAGGGCTTTATAGTAGAAAGATGACTGGCCTTAGAGGTGGAAGACAGGTTTGAGTCTTACTTCTGCCTCTTACTACTGAGGTGACTTTGTGAAAGCCACTTGCAGTTTCTTCTCTTTTTCTTTCTCCTTCCTCCTCCTCCTCCTCCTCTTCTTCCTCCTCCTCCTCTTCTTCCTCTCCTCCTTCTTCTTCTTCTTCTTCTTCTTCTTCTTCTTCTTCTTCTTCTTCTTCTTCTTCTTCTTCTTCTTCTTCTTCTTCTTCTTCTTCTTTCTTTTAGCTTATAAACAATCGAAATTTGCTTCTTACAACTGTAGAGGCTGGAAAGTTGAAGATCAAGGCACCAGCAGATTGAGTGCCTGGCAAGGGCCTTCTTTCTCATAGATAGTGTCTTCTCACTGTGTCCTCTCATGGTAGAAGGGCCACCTGGAGTTTCTAAACATTATTTTTTTTTTTATTTTGTAAAATATTTCGTAAACCATTTCAACATCCAGACTTATAAAATGTAAAGGTCTTAAATGTATAATAAATTGTCATGTATTAAGTAAATGCAAAATGTTATTGCCATCATCTTACCACAACTGAAGGTGAGAGTTTGGCTTGAGTGCTCAGGACTTTCATGTTCTCTTCTTGTCCATCACTGACATGAATGGCTGAATAAGCTCTTCAGTCCCCTTGAGTCAGGTGGCTTCACACTGGGTGTTCTAGATTCTCTGTTTTTTCTAGAATTCTAGCTCCAAGTCTCAAGATGGCTTAGGTTATTTTCAAGAAAGAAGAAATTCATTTGACTCTGGCTCTGTAGAGTGTAGCTTATGGGGGACTCTTCTTTCTCCAAATACTATCTGCTAAGCTTATTCCAGAGTTATTGTTTTGCAAAAATGTAATTATTTCAAGGCTACACTTCGAAATCCCATAAACAGAGAGTAAAAATAAAATGCATGTGGTAAGAGGAGGGTTTTTTTTCTTTGAGGCTATATGTATGAGGAAGGGTATGACCCAGTGGAATGTGACAGTTATTTGCTCTGTCTTTATTCCTTCCAGTAAATAAATGGCTTTAGGTCCTCCCACCCCTAAAGAGCAGCTTTTCATGGGCAACTAGGAGGAGAGAAGATGAACTGAAATTGCAACAGAAAAACTTACCTTGCTAGACAAGTCACATACAAGAACAGGTGTACCAAGGGGACATAAGGAATATAGTCTCTGAGCAGCTGCTTGCCTTTCTGAATTTTGTTCTGTCCTGCACAAAATTCACTTGAATGTGTCTTCTCCGACATCTGATTAGCTTGGTAACTGAGTGCCTTCCCCAACTAAGCGTCCACTTAGCAATGCAATTGAATGGCCAGGAAATGAAAAAGAAATATGTCATGCAGAGGCTCATAATTTGTCACTCTTCTACCTCCAGGCACAGAGCTCTTGAATCTTAAGGCTGTCAGAGGCCTTAAAGATCCTCTGTGGCACTCTTAGTAGAGGAAGAAATACTGTTGACATCTTTGCTTATAATTTCCTAGTTTTTCCTCAGACTCCTTTGTATGGGAGACTTACTGCTTTATGAACTGTGTTCAATATTTAGGATGCTTTTTTCTTGTTTTTTGGAAAGTTTGTATTTATATGGAAAATAAATCTGCTCCTAGTTTTGTTCTTTAGAGCCATAAGAATAAGAACAATCCCAACTTGTTCTGGGTAGCTCTTTACATACTGGAACATTACTTTTATGTCCGTCTCAGGTATTTCTCTTCTCCATACAAAACATCTTTGGTATTTTCTATTATTCTCTTGTCAAGATCAGGAGTGTTTCTCACCACCCTAAGCAGTATTCTGTACACATTTAGGGCATTTAGGAGGGACATCTTCCAACAAGCTTCTTAAAGTCCTCTACCCAGAATTGAATATTGTGCTTCTGATATGGACAGAACAGAGGGGAGAACAGAATATGGTGAGCATGTGACATCTTGATATTTGCAGGACAATTAATTCTGGACACTTGATCTTCATATGCTCAGTTGTCCTTGGGAACCTGGTGCTTCTTTTCTTCCATCCCTGTTTCTGGATGGTCAATGAGCCTCGTATTGGCATCAGTGCAGCCTGGAACCTCATTGAGTTTTCCCTTGGGAAGAGTATTAACTATGGCCTCACACTGATCTTCTTGCCCACTCTAACCTAATGGTTACCCCACAAACACACTGGACATTTCTTCCAAATCTAAGTGCATTGTTTCAGTGTTGACCTGTCCAAAGAGATGGATTTTCCAGATGAGACTGGGATTTTGGAATGGGACAGGAGGCATGAACATTAGCCTTGCTGCCCACTGACTCAACGATAATCTGGACCTACCTGATCTTCCAGCCTCTGGAAGCAAAGGCTTGGTTTACCCTTGGCCAGAACCTTTTGCTGAGAGCTTTTCACCAACATGCTGCAGAAATAAGAGAGAGAGTTCCCACTTGTCCCAGCCATAAAGAAGACAGTTCCAAATGGCCACCCAGAGATGGGGATGGAAGAAAAGAAGCACCGGGTTCCCAAGGGCAACTGAGGTTATAAAGATGTAGTGTCCAGAATTAATTGTCCTGTAAATATCAAGACGTCACATGCGCACCATCATCAGGAAGCTTGAATGAACTCATTACATTTTTTGAAGTGTCTCTTTCTCTGTTCCTTAGACCTTTCTCAATCTCCATTCAACAAATATCTGATGAAGTATTCCAGTATTTACGAAAAATAGGCTTCCTTTGGTGAGGATATAATTCAGCAGCAAATCTCAACCAGCTGTACTACTAATTATATGTTTACTTAGTACCCATCACTGCATTTTGCAGGGACAGTTTACTCACCTATACCATAAAATAAATAATAATTTTTTAGCTTTCTTCTAGTTCTTATATCCTATGCATATACTCAAGCTGCAAGGTTTGAATTTCTGAAGGCCAAACTCACAAAGACCTTGAAAGTCTCTCTCCCATGGTACCTGCTTCAATGTGGGGAGGGATCTGTTCTCTGCCCAGTTTTCCCTATCACCAGCCTTAGCAATTTTAACTGGAGAAGGTTTTTTATTTTTTTGAGACAGAGTCTTGATCTGTCACCCAGACTGGAGTGCAATGGCATGATCTTGGCTCACTGCAACCTCCACCTCCTGGGTTCAAGTGATTCTCCCGCCTCAGCCTCCCTAGCAGCTGGGATGACAGAGAAGTTAATAACACAGCACGACCTTCCACATCCTCAGTGTTAAGGTTAGGTCCTGCTGGTCATGTTGGCCTACTGATGGTCCCTAGTCACTTTTGGGATTTGCTGTGGAGTCAGGATATGAAATTCTGCCTTAGGTATTTATTGTTCTTACTCCTTCAATACATACAGACCATAAACAGGCCTATCAAGTGAGTGGAAATGTATGTATGCTTTCTCTTCTGAATGTGGCCAGGTTTTTCACAGAGGTGACTGAAAGTTACAACATGACCATTCTGCGTTAGTTCTCAGGTGAGCACAGATCCTTAACACAGTGTTTGCTGAAAAGGAACACTGCCAGGTGATGGTTTAATGCAAATTCCCATTTATTTACAGGATATCAAGCAAGCAGTGAACCAAGGAGATCAAACAAGCCCTGGCTTTCTCTGTTCTCAGCAAGGCCTGCCTGCTTCTGCTCCTTATGTCTCCCACTTGCAACTTGCTGTAAGTCAACACAGATTCTGCAAACAATCATTCCATAATTTTCTTATCTGATTCTTCCAGTGCTTTCTTTGTGACTCAAGGACTGTCTGCAAGGGCAAGTGCAGGTGAAGGGCAGAGTCTCTGGGACAGGTGTGGCTGAGTGGCCATGCAAGATGCAAGATGAGGTATGAGTTCTGCTATTGGCACAATGACCCGGGTTGTGTTGAGCCAGTCACTAGGGCCTCCCACCAACCAGCTGCTCACAGGGTCTTCCACATGAACATCACGTATGCGGTGGTGCCGTGGCACATGAAGGTCCACAGGAGACCATCACTTGGTACTTCACACTGCGGAAATCCTAACGCTTTCAGAAGAAGCATGTAGAACAGAATTCTCAGATAGTCGGACTCAAAGCCATTTAAAATTATATAGTTGAACCTTGGGCAATGCGAGGGTTAGAGGCGCCAACTTCTCACACAGTCAAAAATTTACATTTAACTTTTGACTCCCCAAAAACTTAATTACTAATAACTACTGTTGACTGGAAGCCTTACTGATAACACAGTCAAGAGTCAATTAGCATGTATTTTGTATGTTGTATATATTATATACTGTGAAAAAAGAAAATGCTATTAAGAAAATCATAAAGAAGAGAAAATGTATTTCCTATTCATTAAGTGGAAGTGGATCATCATAAAGGTCTTTGTCCTCATTGTCTCCGTGTTGAGTAGGCTGAGGAGGAGGAGGAAGAGGAGGGGTCTGTCTTGCTGTTTCAAGGGCAGCAGAGGCAGAAGAAAACCCATGTAGAAGCGGACCCGTGCCATTCAAACCTGTGTTATTCATATGTCACCTGTACTTCTGTTAGGTTTCCTGCCATGGATCCATTTTGAAAACATTATAATTCTGTCAAAATAGACTAGCTGCAAATGGTAAACTATTAACAAGAGCCGTGCTACTTAGACCACCAACCTCGGAATCTCCTAGCATGCTTATAAAAAAGCAGATTCTTGATTCCAATTTCAGACCTTCTGAATAAGAATTTTTAAGGTCACGGCACAGCAATCTCAATTAGAGACAAGCTCCCCAGGTGATTCTTATAGACATCAGAGTTTGAGCGCCATTAAAGCAGCATATTTGACTCCATCTCCTGACCCTTCTGAATAATAAAAGAATTTACTGTACCTTGAATGCAAAGAACTTGTGAATAAAAAAAGCTTTTTAAATAGATGACTAACAACAACTGTTCTGGAGGAATCTCCAAAAGGAGGATAAAGTGGCCTTGTGAAAATTTTGATGATTGTATTGATTCCTTCAAAATCATCCTTTGGCTGAGAAAGACTTCACTAGTCCTTCTCTTTGGGTTTTTCCAACAGCTTGATTAAGCCAGCCCCACTCATCTCCTAAAATTGAGGTCTCCACGAGCATGGGGTTTTGGGGTGCAGGCAAGGGTTGGGGTTCTGGGGCTGGAGGAGGGGGTACATGCACATGGGTGTAAAGTGGGCAGCCAGCAGGTGGGGTGTGGCCCAGAGAAGGGGGCAACATGAACTTCCAGATCTAGAAGCTAAAGCTACTCCCATCCCATCTGGAAGGTGGAGACAGAAGACCATGGTGGGGAAGGAGGAACTGTCCACTTGGAACACAATTCTGCTCAGCCCTTGGCCACAGCCATTGCTTATATACTCTGCTGCCAAGCCCAAGGGGTTGACCAGATTAGGAGTCTGATAGGAACTTGACCTTTTAGGGGCTCAAAGATTATTTCTGTCAGATGGCTTTCTCAGGAGGAAAAGAACCCCAAGAACCACTCCCTGATCTCATGTCTCATTGATTCAACCAGTCAATCACAATGGAATCTGAAGTTTTTCTAAGGACAAAGAGTCAGCACTTTATCCTTATAAAAAGATATAAAAAGACAGCTATAGACAGCTATGCTGCCAAAGCCCCAGGCACATGAAGGTAATTCAACAACCCATTAAATTTATTATGGTACTGGGAGGTGACAAAATTGCCTTTAGGGCCAAAGTCTGATAAAGAAGAACAGAGCCCTGTTTTAGGTCTGAAATTATACACGATGTCAGCACATTGACAGGAGCCTGGGAAGTAAGACGTTGCTTTGAAATTCAGAATGCTGAGTAACTCAACCTGTTCAGACCTTTCTACTTTGTCATCTCTCTCTCTCTCTCTCTCTCTTTTCCAAGCCAGGTTCTGAATGATTTAAATAGCTGGGTTGGGATTATAAAGGATTTTAGCTGTGGTTTTGTGTGTATTTGTATGCATGCATGTGTGTGTATTTATATGTGTGCATGTGTGTGTGTGTGTGTATGTGTGTGTATGTTTGTGTGCCCCTTAAATTTGGTGCTTTCATTTTTTATGGTCTGTTTTACAAAAGAGAAATTGTCCATTGCTGTGCCAAGAGGCGTCTTTGAAACAGCAGTGAGAAGTCAGAAGAGCTGGGAAAACGATGTTTGGCTTAATCAGTTTGGGGACCAAGTCCAGTCTGAATACTTATCAATTTCTAGGCCACTGTTTTCCCAGAGTCTGAGCCATGACCCCTCTCTCCCCACATCATTTTGTGGAGCAGGTTGTCAGAGGGAGGGAATCAGACAGGGTATGCCCTTTCTGGGAGACTCTTGCTTCCTACCACACTTCACTGTCCTCAGCTGGAAGGAGGCCTTTCTCAACCCTTCTTGGCCTGGAAGCCTCTGTACTGAGAGGTTCAGGAAATCCAGGCAATGATTGATGGTTTGTTGGTGTCAGCAGAGCAGAGGAAAAGCTTCTTTTCAGATAGGAGATTAAGCTCTTTTCATTTTGGGATCAAAAGCAAGAAGAAAGAGATGCATTTCATATGCAATCTGAGTTCTTTTCAAGAGTAACGCCCTCCTCTCACCTTCCTCTACCCTCACTGTGTTGGAGTGGCACCAGGAGTCCGGGCTTCTGCCAGCTGCGATTTCTCCTTGTACCCGCTGGAAGCCAACCAGGATGGCCGCCGGCCTGGTCCTGCTGAGTCCCGTCCCTTGTTGATGGGCTCCAGGGAGCAATTGGCCCTGGGCCTGGCAGCCCACCTGACCTCCCTGCATTATCCGCTGTCTGTCACTTGTCATCGGGTGAGTCTGGTTGCAATCAATTCACGCAGGCTCCTGTGGGAACACGTCTGGTAACTTATCATGTTGCAGCCTGTCAAAAGTCTGACATGCTTGGGGCAAACGTTTGCTTTGTGCAACTGCTATTTCGAGGGTGTGTGATGTCGCCGTCTCAATAGCGTATGTGCTCAGAGACAACAGCACTGAGAGAATGCATGGTTTCAGGAATCCCAGGATCTGTTATTAGAAGAATGACCATTGTTAGGTAAATAACTCAGGGCACACGGTATGAACATTTGAGCAGGAAGGACCGCCTAGGGTTTCATGTCAGGTCTGGGGTGGGGGAAAGTTTATGCCGCTTTCTTTTTTTTTTTTTTTTTGCATTAGATTCCTGAATTCATTTCCTCAAAGCTTCTCCCTCCATGAATCTAGAAAGATTTCATGGACAACCTGCCATCAGGCTGAAATGATAACAAAACCTGGATTAGCACACCATTTCCCTAATAGAGTCACATAAACTGTTTTTAAAATTATTATTTCCAAGTCTGTGGCTATATTTTCTAGTCAATTGCCATTATAAATAATTTACCAAATACAAAGGAGCATTCTGTATTGACTGATTTATTTTAAATCCATGGCCTAAGGAAACAGAAGAGACCTTTGCTCCCTCTCCATCAGATCACCTGGCATAAAACAATGTGTGTGCTTGGGATTTATGTGATATTTTTTCCCTTGCATGCAAACATTGAATGCTTTGGCTGAGAGAAAGCAAAACCTTTACAAAGCCCTTGGTGTTTGGATGGTGAGCGACTGGTGGCCCAGGCACCCTGGAGAGCAATAGGCAGCCAGCATCAACTACTAGACATTTGAGTAACCAATCTCAGACCAAGAGCACCCAGCCAACCCAATGGCTGAGTGCAAAACTGCCCAGTGAACCCATAGACTCGGGAATAATAATAAAAAACTTAAGTTCCTACATTTTGGGGTGGTTTGTTACACAGAAAAAATTGATACATCCTCCAATGACTTAGTTTATATCAATCTAGAGGCCTTTGCCGGTCCTTATTTGCCTCAATGTTTCTGTCTGATTTGAGGTCATCCGTTCTGCTGAAAATCTTTAAAATGGATACTTGTGGGGTGTTCCAGAGTGGTCTTACTTATAAAAAGAGTTATCTTAAGTGACTCCTTGGAGATCTTCATTTACCTAGACATCTCTATTAATGTGAAAGTAAATAACCTGTTAATCTCTGTTAATCAGGAAAATGGTGTTAGAATGTGGTTTCTCCATCTACTCTTTGGTTATCTGGCTAAACCTTGCTACCAGCAATGAGCCAGCTAGGGTAGAATAAGCCTGGCCAATTGAAGGTTAATAACTGGGAAGTAGGTCCTAGCTACCTACAGTAATCACAGAGTTCATCAGAGAAGCAGAATAAATGGGATGTATGTGTGCACATTTCTATATTATTTTGATTTTTAAATACACATAAACACGCACACACTCACAGAAAGACAGAAAGAATGACTGACAGAGATTGTGGAGGCCGGCAAGTCCAAAATCTTCAGGGTAGATCTGAAGGCCGGAGACCTAGGGAAGAGTTGATGTTGCAATTCCAGTCCAAAGGCTGGCAAAATTCCTGGGGGGAGGTGAGTCTTTTTTCCATGAAGACCTTCAACTGATTGGATTAGGTCCATCCGCATGATGGAGGGTAACTGCTTTACTCAAAGTCTACTGATTTTGTGTTAATCACATCTAAAAAATACCTTCACAGTAACACATAGATAATGATTGACCAGATATCTAGGTACCAACTAGGCCTAGCCAAGTTGACACATAAAATTAACCATCACACTACCGTTGTTGCTGATTAGATGACTAGACTTTCTTATTCTTAAGAAAGTCACTATTGTTTCTGACCCAGTAGTCACTGTCCAGGACTCAGTAGCTAGATATAATAATGTGTGTGTGTGTGTGAAGACTGTGAAATGGTTCTGATCTGGGCAGATATGCTTTGTGACTAATGAATCATGCCAAACATTTCTCGTATTTGCTTCCCTCTTTATTTCTCACTGATTGATCCCAGATGGGTGAGAAGTTTTCTCTATCAGAAAAGTCATCTAAATCAATAAAAATTTACAGAAACCACAAGCACTGTCATGATAGTGTCAGGGATTGCAAAGATGTCTTGAGGGTCCAGTTTCTTTTTGAATTATAGTCAGAATTACAGTGATGCCACCAAGAAGGAATAAATGTGTCAGAGATAGAAAATGTGATTTCACAATCCTTTGTTTACAGGTTTTAAAAGTCTTTGTCAGTTATGCAAAAAGCCTCTAAAAGTAGGACCAAAAACATGGGACAAAAAGACTGGAACAAAACAAATGAATGTGGTTAATAACAGATATGTGGACTCTCAAGGATATTAACATACATAAAAATTCATCATGAGAAATAATTACATTCCCTATTGTGGCCCACCCTCTAATTCTCTTGGGCCCTGAAAAATAATGGGAAGGTTAACACATTTCTCACATTTCTAAGCATGTTATTATTTCTTGCTTACACAAAAATTGCATAAAAGCAATCATTTGGAATCTGGGAGTAGATGACATATACTAGACTCGGATAAAAGCTTAACCAAAATAGAAAAGCAATCTGGCACTGCTGACAATATTGTCACAAAAATATTACATCTTATGAAGGGAATTTCTCAGAATTCAATAACAACATGTTTAACAGCTAAATGGAGTCATTTGCATATTGTGGCAAAGTAAAAATACAATAATCTCATTTTTTGCTGTCTAATAGGATTTCCTAGGGCTGGATGGCTGGGAAGCATAGTCCCATCCTTGCAGTCTGCGCTTTGCTTTCTGTTCACCCTCTGGGCTTTTTCTTCTCCACCAATTCTTTTTCTCCCTTTCTGCTCTACCTTTATTTTCATTCATTCATTCTTCTTCTTCTTTTTTTTTTTTTTTTAGAGACAGAGTCTCGCTCTGTCACCCAGGCTGGGCTGGAGTGCAGTGGCGCAATCACAGCTCACTGCAGCCTCCCCTCCCGGGTTCAACAATTCTCCTGCCTCAGCCTCCCAAGTAGCTGGGACTACAGGCACACACCACCACGCCCGGCTAGTTTTTTGTGTTTTAGTAGAGACGGGGTTTCGCCATGTTGCCCAGGTTTGTCTGGAACTCCTGAGCTCAGGCAATCCACCCACCTTGGTCTCCCAAAGTGCTAGGATTACAGGCGTGAGCCACCGGGCCTGGCCTTCATTATTCTTTTTCATCCTGCACTCTCTTCATTTATTCCTTTCCATTATTTTCTTATTCACTAAAAGAGATTCCAACTGACTGCCATTAACCTATTCCTAAGTATTAATAGAGGAAATGAAGGATCATTTCTCATCGTTTTCCTTGTTAGACCTTCTTTTTTTTTTTTTTCTGAGACGGAGTCTCACTCTGCTGTCCAGGCTGCAGCGCAGTGGTGCAATCTCAGCTCACTGCAACCTCCAACTCCCAGGTTCAAGTGATTCTCCTGCCTCAGCCTCCCGAGTAGCTGGGACTACAGGTGCGTGCCATAATGCTCGGCTGCTTTTTGTAGTTTTGGTAGAGATGGGCTTTCACTGCATTAGCCAGGATGGTCTTGATCTCCTGATCTCATGATCCTCCCGCCTCAGCCTCCCAAAGTGCTGGGATTGTCACACCTTCTTTTACCTGCAAGTCTGCCATTATTATTGTTGTCATTACTATTGTTATTTCCCTGGTTACCTCTTTCCAGGCCAGGTCAAGAGAAATGGTGGACTGGGCCATTTCCTAGGAGGTACAGAAACATCCCACCAAATTCCAGAAAAAAGAGGATAGTACAATTACGGAAGTTTTGTGTGTGTTTGTGTGTGTGTGTGTGTGTGCACATATGAATTTTGGTTATTATTTCCTCTTATTTTGCCTGCATTATTTGGATAAATGCTTTAAGTCATCAGGACCAGAATGGCATGGTGGTTGAGAGACAGGGATCTGACATTAGCTTATCTGGGTTCAACTTCATGCTCTCCCATGTATTAGTTTGAGCCCATAAAAACTTACTTGATTTTTCTGCTCTTCAGTTTCCTTATCTATGGAGTCAGAATAATTATAGAACAGAATTTATAGTACTGCTGGGAAGATTGAATAAGATAATGAACTGAAAACATTAACACATTGCCTTGTACACAGTGGACATGGCAAAGGTGACTCTCACTCCACAAACCTAGGTGTACGGGAAATAGCACATTTCTTTATTTGTGAATAAATTAGCCTCTCATTAGTTTGTAATTCCACCTCACATACTCTATTTGGGACATAAAGTCCCTCAGGGTGTTTTTAAGGTTCTGAGCCCACATGATGAGCCAATGCGCTGATGGTGGCCCCTGGTCATTACCATCTGCTCAGCCAAGTACCTGCTGGTGGAGCCATTGTCCCTCCCACCCTCAGCTCTCAGGTCAGGTTCCTTTTTGAATATAGAATCTTGGGAGAAGCTGGGAACCACTGTCCCTATGATCCCATTTTTGCCAATTCTTTCTTTGAGGTGTCACACCCTGGAAGGCAGAAGGTGGGCATACCATTGTTCTGTCATCCACATGCCTCACTCCTCTCTAGCCTTGGGAAATCTCTCCCTCTTTTTCATTAAAATCAGGATCAAGCACCTCTCTGCCTCCTGCTTCTTCCAAGTCCTGGTTCTCTTCTATTGCTCTGCCAATCCTCTTTTCTCCTCTGAGCTTAGCCTATTGAAAACAAGATGAAGACATCTTGCAAGCATAGTGAGCCCTCTAGCTTGCCACAGACCACCCAGGAAGCAATAAAGCATAGAGCTTTCTTCCTGTTTAAGTAGCTGGGGAGGGCAGAAAGACCCCAGTAGTAGTGAGAGGTGAAGCTGGATGGGCTCCTGGGTTGGGTGGAGACTTGGAGAACTTTTCTGTCTGGCTAAAGGATTGTAAACACACCAATCAGTGCTCTGCAGAAATGGACCAATCAGCACTCTGTAAAATGGACCAATCAGTGCTCTGTAAAATGGGCCAATCAGCAAGATGTGGGTGGGGCCAAATAAGGGAACAAAAGCTGGCCACCCCTGGCAAGCAGTGGCCACCCCTGGCAAGCAGTGGCAACCCACTCGGGTCCCCTTCTATGCTGTGGAAGCTTTGTTCTTTTGCTCTTCACAATAAATCTTGCTGCTGCTCACTTTTTGGGTCCGCACTACCTTTATGAGCTGTAATACTCACTGCGAAGGTCTGCAGCTTCACTCCTGAAGTCAGCGAGACCATGAACCCACCTGGAGGAACAAACAACCCCGGATGTGCCACCTTTAAGAGCCCTAACACTCACTGTGAAGGTCTGCGGCTTCATTCCTGAAGTCAGAGAGACCATGAACCCACCGGAAGGAAGAAACTCCAGACACATTTGAATATCTGAAGGAACAAACTCCGGACGCACCATCTTTAAGAACTGTAACACTCACTGCGAGGGTCTGTAGCTTCATTCTTGAAGTCAGCGAGACCAAGAACCCACAGGAAGGAACCAATTATGGACACAGTAGTAGTACAGCAGAAAGAAAATGAGAAAATATCTGGGGAAATGCCAGAAATTAATTTCTAAGTGTTATCAAGCTACATTAATTGTTATTCAGATATTAGGGGTTTTTTTCTTTTTAACACCTTGCTGAAACTGTGCTTGGCCTGGTTAGTACTTTTCTCTTGGCATTATATTACATAACTTCAGTCTTAATTCATTTTATGCTGCTATAGCAGAATGCCTGAGACTGAGTAATTTATAAAGAAAGAGGTTCATTTCACTCTAGATTCTGGAGGCTGGGAAGTGCAAGATCAGACAGCTGCATCTGGTCCACTTCTGGTGAGGGTCTTGTATAGCATCACAACATGGCAGAGAGGCAAAACAGGAAGTGTTCATGTAAAAAGGACAAAACATGAGGTATGACCTTGCTTTATAAAAATCTGCTCTCTGGAGAACTAACCTGGTCTTGTGAGAAAGACATTAATTCATCTTAACTGGCCTAATCGCCTCTTGAAGGCCCCCACCTCCCAACATGGTTACATTGGAAATTAAATTTTAACTTAACTTTTGGAGGGGACAAACCACATTCGAATCATAACATTTTCCTTCTTAAAACATCATCATCTTTGCTATGACTCAGCCATCTTATAGTTACCTCCTATATCCCTGGGTGCTAGTTCTGTGTATTTCATGGAATTTTCTATAATCTGTGTCATAGCGTTCCTTGGGGTTCCACATTCTGCTCTGGGCTCTCTTCTCTTCTCACCCTACTCATTTCCCTGGGAAATTGTACCCACACCTATTGATATTTTGATGACTTCCATATCTGTTCTTCAGCTCTGTGGTACATTGCAAAGCCTGGCCAGAAATATTTGTTCCTCCTCCTGTCAAGAGGTGGAGTTGATTTCTCCAACCATTGAATCTGGCTGCCTTTGGGACTTGCTTTGGAGAACAAAATGCAGAAGTGATGCTGTGCCAGTCCTGAGCTTGGACCTCAAGATGTTTTGCACACATATGCTTTTGATCTTGGAACCCCTTATCCTAGCCCAGTGAACTGGGCTGAGCTGATGATCAAAGACGCCTCCTTCACCCTCTCTGTCTACAAGGCCCTCTGAAAACAACTGGTCCTCTGGTGATCCATCAGTTAACTGGTAGGTTCATAAACTAGCTTAGCCCAGATTAGCCAGCCTGGTCCAGATCCTCAGAAACACCTAGATGACTTGAAGTTACGAGCAATAATAAAACATGCTGTTTTTAAGACACTAACTACTGGGGTGGCTTGTCACACAACAAATGTTAATTCATACAAGCTCAAACACATCTTCTGAGCTCCCTGTCTTACAAGGCTGGTGGCCCCTGGACATCTCCAACCACACGTCCTAAATTCAACATGCCCAAAACTGATTTCAACATTCTTCCTCATCCCCAGTCCATACCCACTTCCAAGCAGAGCTGATTCTTCTTTTGTCTTTTTTTTTTTTTATCTTGGCAAACAAACTGTCATCTACTCAGAAACCTGGGCAGCATCCCTACCCCCAATTCCTTTCCCCCCATATTCAACCCATCACTAAGAGCAGTATTCCCACTTTTGAATAGCTCTCCTACTTATCTACTTCTCTCTCCCTCCACTAATTTTTTTTTTTGTGGTATAGAATATTATCACCTCTAGCCTGGTTTTCTCAAGCCTCCAAAGTCATTTTCCTACCTGCATACTTGCCTTAACTTCCATTTTTTATTTCACAGGATATTTTCAAAATATAATTTTAACTATGTGAATCACCTGAAGAAACCCCTGTAATGGTTCAAATTCTGTCATAATGTCCATGAGCTTCTGCTGGACTCACAGTCTTGACTTTAATCCTCATATAATTGGGAAACATTAAAAATTCTTGAATGGGAACATGTCAGTACCAGGGCTCTGCTTCAAGAGAACTGGTCTGGGAGTTGTACTGAGCATGCCTTATGGGGAAACTTTGGATGTAAGAAGAGAAATTAAGAAGGCCTTTCATATATCCAGTGAGAAAAGATGGATCTCAAACAAGACCGGTGGTAATGGGAACTTTCAGTGTTTTTTGAAGGAAAGTTTTAGGAGGATGAGATGGATACCAAGAAGAACTTCAGGAGTATATTATTCAGGCTCTGTTCTGACCAGGTGTCAAGGGAGGGAAAGGGCCCATGATCTCAAGCCTGGCCCACAGATATGAATGAAAACATTGTTTGAATAATAAAGTATGGAGGAGAAGGAGATTTATGGAGCAAAGAAATGGTCACAAGACAACTAGGGGACGCGGTGCTGGAAAGGCGGTTTGGGGTCAGCCCTTCTGTGCGTGCGTGGCAGCTGGTCGCTCAAGCGCATTGCTCAGCTTTTTCCTTCTGCATCCCTGTATATGCCATTTTTTCTACCCAGCTTCCTGATCTATTTATTAAAACAATACTTCCAAGATCTTTCTCACGTGTCTCTCTTCTGGTTGCTTATTTACGTAATGAATGTTGATTGCGTGATCACTATATGTCAGCTCTAGGGCTACTGTAGTAAACTGAGCTCTCCCAATGATCCCAGCATCTCTCGTTAAGTATCACTTATCATAACCCTGTATTATGAAACTCAGCCCTCTGTGACATTCAGCTCTACAGCCAATGATAGTAGATCAGAATTACAAGTTTGGCAAACTCTCCCAGTACACTAGATCTTAAGTTCATCTTTGTATTTCCCAGAGCATGCAGTAAATATACAATAAATATTTGATGAATTAATGAATCATGCTATAAAATATTAAAATAGGTCTGGAATGATAACATTTTATTAAAATGATTACACTATTTTCTATGTTAAGACCTAGAGATAAAGTAGAATGGAGAGTCTCTGAAGTTCATTAGCAAGTGAAAAGAACCAGTCAAAATTTCATTAGTGGAAACAGACATGCATGTGACATAGATCACCTTGCCCTGATTTTCCTTGTGAAAGTTCATTGATATTTTATGGTAGTAATTTGCCGTAGTAAGAGGTTTAACTTTCCTGCCCCCGATAGTTACATATGATGTGATTTGAGGGATGCACCCTGATGCCCCCGCCTTCTTATCTACCCACTGGCAGATGTTTGAGATTTCACTGTCTCCAAGACTCCATCCTCTCAGTGTAAGGCTTTGATCTGTGCTAAATGACAATATGCACAGGCGGGGCCACAAGGTGAGAATGAAGGGAAAGGCTTGGAAGAAAGCATTTGAGTTCAGCATGAAATTCAATACACAGTCTCTGGGCATTGAAGTGAGTCTTTTAGTAGGTGGCTGAGATGCCTGGAGCAGAGATGGGCGATAGAAGATGAAATGTCTTGATAATAGAAAAAGAAATTGCTAAAAATTGTCACTCAACTCTCCTATTTCTTCTTGTTTTTCTATGCCCATCTCTCATTCTTCCTTTCCCCAGAGATCTTTCTTATGAAAATAATATATAATCAGGCCTTGCAGTTGTCATTTATTTATTTATTTTTTTGAGACGGAGTCTTGCTCTGTCACCAGGCTGGAGAGCAGTGGTGCGATCTCTGCTCATTGCAACCTCCGACTTACGGGTTCAAGTGATTCTCCTGCCTCAGTCTCCCGAGTAGCTGGGATTACAGGCGTGCACCATCACGCCCAGCTAATTTTTGTATTTTTAGTAGAGACAGGGTTTCACCATGTTGGCCAGGATGGTCTCGATCTTCTGACCTCGTGATCCACCCATCTTGGCCTCCCAAAGTGCTGGGATTACAGGCATGAGCCACTGTGATCAGCCACAGTTGTCATTTTAAGAGACTGGTTATTGCATAAATAAGGACTCAAAAAAAATATTCATCTTGGTCTTATTTTTTGCATTTGTTTTGTTAATATAGACATTAAAAAATTGACAAAGCCTTGTTTCTGTGGCCCACTCACCAGATAGTGGTTTTATCATAAAGAACATTTTACTGTAATTGTATTCCTTGTATCAACCTATTTTAGCAAAGCTCATAGTGTTATGTGCCTCCATAGTGAATAAAAAACTCATGCTCCACAAAATTCAGTCTTTGAAGAATATCTAAATACACTAAGGGTATTATTTACATATGACTTAAGAAAGTAATAACTCTTTAGAGTGTGGGCAGAATGAGGGCAGGAATTTCTATTTTTGCCCTCTTTGTATCTTCTGTGTTTAGAACAGTTCCTGGTAAAGTACTCAATGAATATTTTTTAAATGAATGAATGAATGGTATAGCTTTTATGGGGTAGCCTCATGAAAAATACCCTGTGTTGTGGGCACTGATGCAGAAGCCCGAGCTCTGGTGCTAAATCTCACTTCTGCTACTTACTCCACTATGGGCCCTAGCATGAGGCCCTTGGTCTCTCTAAAATTCACTATATTCATTTAATGAATGACTCTTGTGTTAGATCATAAACTCTGTGAAGCTAGAGACTGGATCTGATTTGTTTCCCGCTGATTCGTTCCCTACCTATCACTGCCTAGCATAACGCCTGGAATATAGAAAGGGAGAAAGTAAATTATCTCTTGAGAGAATTAACTCATTTTGTTCATCTTAGTAAAGTTTTATGAGGACTAAATGAGAATAGTTAAATGTAAGTGTTTTAAAACCCTATGATGAATTTAGATGAAGAGGGAGGATCTTGTATCAAACTACCTTTCTTGTAGACAACAACAATAAATGTTTGGAAAAACCTTTTAAAATAGTTATTGGAAGGCATTGGAGAGCAAACAAAAGCAGCCAAAAGCTGGAGGGAATGTCATCTTTGAAAGGAGGAATTGCAGGTGAGGAGGAGGAGGGGAAACAGCCCCGAAAGGTGGAGGCATTTGGAGGACACCACATGCTAAGAGGAGGCCAGTGTGGTGGGAGAGGGGAGGGAAGCTGAGATATGAGGCTGTGTAGGCCAAGAGGAGTTTCCTAGTCTTTATCCTAGGTGCCAAGGAAAGCCACCAAGAAGTTTAAGCAGCTGCGGATGGCAGTAGGGGTGGTTCTTGTTTTGAAAATATCTCCTGGCTGCAGCTTGGAAAAGTGCTCTGATGCAGGGTTCGTTGAGCCAGCTGATTGAGCAGCCTATGCAATGGGATGCATCTTGCCTTCCTTGTCTATTGCTGCATGACACATTATGATACAATAACACTCACTACTCTGTCACAGTTTCCACAGAAGTCTGAGCACAGCATAGCTGGGTTCTCTACTTGGGTCTCTCCAGGTTGAAGTCAATATGTTGGCTAGGCTGTATTCTCATCTGGAGCTCAGTTCATCTTCTAAGCTTATTCCCGTTGTGGGGAGAGTTCGGTTCCTTGTAGTTGTAGGACTGAGGTCCCTGCTTTCTTGCTGACTGTTGGCCAGGACTTGCTCTCAGCTCCTCGAGGCCACCCTCAGCTCCCAGCCACAGAGCCTTCTCAAAACACGACAGCTGACTTTTTCAAAGTTAGCTGGAGAATCTTTCCCTAGTCTGCTCGGAAAGAATCTTAGAGAAGATGATGTATCTTCCTAGGTCTAGCCCAAGGGGAGGGGAGTACACAGAGGGTGAACAGCAGGGTGTGGAAAGCCTGAGAACCACCCTAGAGTCTGTCTGCCATCATTTCAACATGGTATACGTTTAACTATTTCCAGCGCCCAGATCTGCCTTAGGGGTGAGACCACTGATAATGAAACCCTTACTGAAAATGAGCTCTGTTCTTTTCAGTAAGCCCTTTGGATGGAGTCCTGTACAGGTTACCTGCAGCCAAGCAGATGTCCTTCTTTCTTAGTGGTACATTTCCTTGTAGAGTAATGAGCTATGACCACATAGGTTGGTTTTGTTGGGGGGAAGGCAGCATTCATGACAATAGTTTACTTTATACAACTGGCTCCTTATCACTTTGGCAAAATTTAACCTTTATTTGCAAAGAAGCCACTCTAGCTGAACATAGGGGATTAAAATACTTGTTTTTCAATTTATGTATATGGATAAAGTTCTACAAAATACAGTGCTTTGCCAAAAACTGCGGTGCTTGAAAAAGTTACAATAACTGGCTTCTGTTTTTATAATGTAATTTCAACTAGATTTCCTTTAGCCAGCCTAAGTATGTTTTGGCTTACTTAAACTCAGATTGCTCTGCGTTTTCTCCCAAAGAGATGTCCCTGCTGCAGTCTTCCTGGCGTTCTATTTGATTAAGACACTTCCACGGTTGCTGTTCCTTTGACTTTTATGGATGTGAGAGCAATTAAAAGAAAATTGACTGACTCACCTTCCACCTCATCTTTCTTTGACTTGTTTGCTTCTATTTTCCATTCCATTTATTATTGATAGAGTGCTTATTTTCATAGCTTCTGCATATTTTACAAAACCAAATAAACAGCTCTTCCTCCTGGAAGAGGGGAAGGGTGCCAGTTGCCATTAAAGCAGTGGTCACTCACTTCCCAGCCAGTTATGCATCCCCCATATCCCTTGGGACTTGATCCGGAAGGGAGCCAGGAGTAGTGTGAGGGGGAGGAATCAGAGGAACAGAAGGAGGTGACACAGGAGAGGGAAAAGCTGGCAGCCAAGCCTGGGCATGGAAGGGGATTGGGTGGGAGAGGGGGTCTCCTTTAGTCATTCAAGCAGAGCACCCCAAACAACCCTGACAATGGTGCAATGTTCAAGGTTACAACTCTCCCTTGGTTAGCTTCGGGGGATTAACTTCAATCTCCTGGGAACTCTCAATTTGCAAGTTCTTTTTTTTTTTTTTGCAGAAGAAGGGCCTGGCAACAGGCCTTCCTTTGATATAGGAGAACTGGAAGTGTTTCTTTTTTCCTCTAAGTGGTAAGGAACAAAAGGGAACAACATCATTAACTGTACACTACCTAGACATGCCCAAATCATGTATGTTTGTGAATTTTTAGTAATGCCTGTTGCCCTCCCCACTCCCCACTCACCCCATTGCTGTCTTCCAAACACATAATGTGGCCCAAAACGCTTGAAAGACAAAGCTGCAGTGGTGTATGTTGACCCTGGCCCTTGATGCCTCCACAGAGTTCTCTGAAGTAAACGTGTGAGCTGAGAAGCCCTTTTCCATGGGCTATAAATCTCTGTAAGTGCTGCTGGTTCTAGTCTCCGGTTTCTGCTGGAAGCCACAGCTGCGGGGGAGACACTTCCCAACTTTCACTGCTTGGCAAGGGTCAGAGATCCCCCCTGGAGCTGTCTCTTCCCTGTGACCCTAACACATGGCAAATGGCACTTTCTCTAGGCAGCAACCTGCCTCCGACTTTCTCACCAATACCTGGAGACTTCCTTCCTCAGGCTGACCGCCAAGTGGCCCTCCGGACCCGCCGGGCTGCCAAGTGGGAGCAAACACAGGATGTTATTTCTGTTCTTAGAAGACCAGGTTCACACACCACAGCCAGGAGTGTGGGAAAGGAGAGGAAGGGCCTCCTCTCTGGCATCCAGTGCTGGCCCCAGTGGGAGTACTGTTTTCCTAGTGGGAGTGAATGGGTTGGTCTGAGGCCCTGGGCTCCTACCCAGTCCTCTAAAGGAGAGAAGGCAGCCCTAGGGCATTTGCCAGACCTCAGGGAAGTGCTCGCTTAGTCTACAGGGAGGTGCTGAGGCTCAGCTTGCTTTGGGCCAGATCCACCCAAATACCCCAGGGCAAGCAAATCCTCAACAATCTTAAAATACAAACCCATAAATAAAGTTCTATTGGCAGCCTGCTCCATTAAAAATAAAAACCCTCTGGGAATGACTTTTCAAGGCAAATGCTGGAAAAGGAGCTTCTAAAGGAATGGAGCAGAGGGGAGAATCAGACAGTGCCCAGCTCTAGACCTGGCTGCAGGCTTGACTCCATGCGTCTCGGATTTACGCTGCCCAGTTTGATGTCTTCTGGAAGCAGGAAACAAGTTGGAAGAGTGCTGGGCTTGGGAGTCAAAGGTGGATTGTGGGAAAGCCAGTTTATTTTATTTTAATTTTTTCAACTTTTATTTTAGATTCAGGGGGTACATGTACAGGTTGTTAGGAAAGTATATTGCTTGATGCTGAGGTGTGAAGCACAATTGAACCCCTCACCCAGGTAGGGAGCATAATACCAGATAGGTAGTTTTTCCACCCTCAACACCCTCCTTCTCTCCCGTCTAGGAGTCCCCAGTGTCTATTGTGCAAATCTTTACACCCATGTATACCCAATGTTTAGCTCCCACTTATAAGTGAGAACATGTGGTATTTGGTTTTCTATGTCTGCATTAATTCACTTAGGTTAATGCCTCCAGCTGTATCCATGTTGCTGCAAAGGACATGATTTTATTCTTTTTATGGCTGTGTACTATTCCATGGTACTATTCCACTATTTCTTTACGCAATCCAACACTGATGGGCACTTGCTATTTGTCTTTGCTATTGTGAATAGTGCTGCAATGAACATATGGATGTGTGTGTCTTTTTAGTAGAACGATTTATTGGGAAAGTGAGCTTAATCTTTTGTTCAACAAGCATGTATTCAGCACTTCTGTATGCTGTCATATAGAAGGAATATAAAAATAAAGATAATAGGATCCTTGCCCCATGTAGCTCACATTCTAGGTGGTAGAAAATAAATAGGTAAACAAATGAGACACTTTAGAGAGCAATGAGTCTCACGGAGAGCTCAAAGACAGCAGGCCCCGTGGCAGACAGCCGATCTGAGCAAGGGAACTTTGAGCATATACCTGGGCATTAAGAGGAAGTCAGCCACAGGAAAAAGGAGTGACACATTCAAACACTGGAGTTGGAAACCAAGGGCTCAATAGATGAAGACTCCATTTCCTCACCTGTACAGGATATCACAGAGGCTCTAATAAAGAGTGAAAGTATATTGTGTGCTGCCTTGCTAATGTCTAAGAACTTGGTCAATGGCATAACTCCCATTCCAGGGCTAAACTCTGGTGGTCCTTGATTTCCACAACAAGAACTCACACAATGGTCCAATTCCCCCTTTGAGCCGCTCCTAGCCAAGTGTTCCAGTTCTCTGTTTTCCCCACCTTGTTAGCTTAAGAGACCTCACATGTGCCTGCCAAAGCTTCTGTATCTGATATTGTTCTCTTGAGCTCCCTTGAACCCAAAGCATAAACAGAAAAGTGTGCGTGCACACGTACTTGACCACACGTACTTCTCTGTGTATTAACCCAGGTTTAATTTATGTCATGTGCATATACCAATGTGCAGAGTGTCTTTGGGAGTCTCTCCTATAAAAACCCATGGAATTATTTACTTTGGTCTGGGTTCCTTTTTTGCAGCAGATTACCACCTAAGAGATCCAGATTGCGTGTTGGTCATGCCTACATTTAAGAATTTCCAGAGATGGCTTCCCCAGCTCTCTTGGTTGCTGCCCTCCTAGGACCAATTTACCTTCTAGGCAAGATGCTCTTCCTTCCATTGGAGCCCCCTTTTCCTGCAACTCATTTCCTCATCCCCATTTCTTGTCCTCCCTGGAGATAGAGAGCAAATGGACAGCTCCTCTTCATAAGAGTCCTTGGTGGAATCCATGATTGGTTGCCCCTGAGATGCTTTTTTTCCAAACTAAACAGCCCTACTCACCTTTGTCTTCCCTGTCTTCCCTCAGGGGACTCTACAGAGCAGCACAGCCAAGCAGAAAGGAACAGCAGGAAGAGGCCCCTGCAGCGATCAGAGATGGACAGCAAATGGTGCAAACCCCACCAAAATGCCAGCAGCCCCAGGCTCCGCAGCCCCACACTGGGCCATCTCCTCACACATGCTCGGCCTCTGAAACCAGCAACATCCAGAACAGCAGTAGCATTTGTCTATCTTTGCCTCTGGGTCAGGCACTTTCATATCATTCTCACAACAGCACTGTGCAATAGACATCATGATTCCCATTTTGCAGATAAGGGAACTGAAGTTGGGATAGGGAAGATGACTTTCCCAGGGCACCTGGTACAGCTGACATTTGAACTCAGATCTGATTCCAAAGTCAGTTCCACAACTGAACAATTTAAAGCAATGGTTGGCCATTTGCTATTTGGAAAGAGTCTTTTCCTTCTAGGTTCTGTATGTTGAGCAACTTTTGATAAGGAAGAAGATGTCAATACTAGAAACTTAAATATAAAGGGAAAGAACTCCGGAATAAGGATAAGAGGTGCCATTCATGGAGGATCTTGCTGGGACCAAGAACTTTATCTGCATTTTCATTTAATACTCATGATGTCCCTACAAGATAGACATTGCTATCCCCATTTTAAAGACTAAAAAATCAAGGCTTCCATTAATTAAGTAACTTGCCAAGTTCAAGGGCTTCCATTCCTACTCTGGAGGGTCTGCCTCCAAAACTCTCAATCACTACACTTAATGCATGAAAGCTCATTTCACATGGAAATGTATCACTCGAGACACACTTTGTCATCATAGTCCAAATGACACATACCTAGTCTGTAAAGATTTGCTGATCATGCATTAGCCTTTAATGCCACATGTACAAAGAGAAAAATTAGCATGAACAGACAGCACTAGTTACAAATAAAAGGATCATGAGTCACCATATTTCTCAATCTCTGATACTCCCTGAATGATAAAATACAAGTCTTGTAGTGAACCTAGGAAGCTTGTCATTTTACCTTGTCATAATATACTACAGCAAAAATGTGCCAGACCAGGGAGCAGATCTGACTAGGCTCTCAGCTTTGACACTGACTAACCATGTGAACACAGCTAAGTTGTATCACTTTGCCAAACACTGGTTTCTTCTTGGATAAGACTGACGTAGTAATATTACATCATGCTATTAAATGTGTCATATTATTGCCTAATAATAATAATTTCTATCTTCGTATGAATGCCCACTGCTTTACTCTTCTGAAGAGATAATCAGAGATTATTATAAAGATCAGGTGATGTCATATATGTGAAAACATCTT
The DNA here is from genome assembly GCF_006542625.1 of Nomascus leucogenys. Taxonomy (NCBI): domain Eukaryota; kingdom Metazoa; phylum Chordata; class Mammalia; order Primates; family Hylobatidae; genus Nomascus; species Nomascus leucogenys. The sequence continues at coordinate 15,824,356 of NC_044385.1, forward strand.
ATAAGCTCTTATAAGAGGCATGATTACGAGGATGGTGATGAAACTGTCATAGCCATTGTTTCACCATTGTCACTCCAAGCCAACTGCCCTGAGAAGCTGTGAAATTGAGGCCCCAGCAGGGGCCAGACAAGAGGCCTAGACAGCAGCTGTCTCAAAGAACAGAGCCTCAAATGGGACTTGCGGACTGCAATTCTCAACCTATTTCCCTTTGAAGTTAAGTGCATGTTCTTTTCAAGTAAACCTTGTATGAACAATTTAGGATGGTTTCTAATGCATCTACCCTCGGTCAAAATCAGGTAATAATGAAAAAATGTATTCCACTTGTGGCTTGGCCCCATTTCTGTTTTTCCTGTTTCCTCCCCCTTCCTCCCCCACACTTGCCTTCCACATGTTGGTCCATCTGTTCTAGGTAGGATGAGCCTGCTAGTCAGGGAGCATGTTTTTTCAGCTTTCTGGCACATATGCATGGAACCATCAGAGAACGGAGAAATAGACAGGCCCAGACCATATTGCAAGAAATACAAGTGACACTGCAGTCCATGAACTCACCTACGGTGTGTGACATTCTGCCTCTCACACTGAGCATGGCTGGAGGGCTGGGTGCTGGGCATGTGCACGCCTGCTATGGGAACATTCATAGCCCCTGAGGCCAGAGAGACCTGGGTTACAATCCTGACCCTCTGCAAATTAGCTTTGGGATGTAGCTACCTGATTTCCTTGGCTTCTGTTTCCTTCTTTCTGTGTGATGAAACCTGGCTTTTCCAATTGCTCAGATAATTGAGTGAGATAACAAATGCAAAGTGCCTGGCAGTAATTGTTCTGAATGGGTACTTCCCTCCTCTAAACCCTCTACATGAAGCTGCCCTTGGTAGAAATGTGCACTGCTTTCTTCTTCTGAGGAGGTAAGTCATGTACGGTCTTCATTCAGGTCTTCGACGTACCTGCCACTATAAGAACACAACAGATTGGGTCACCATACAACGTAGATATGTATCAAAACATCAGTTTGTACCCCATTAATATGTACAATTACAATGTATTCATTAAATATATATGTATAGAAAGACAGCTGAAAAATATTAGGTTACAAATTTCTTTTGGCTCTTTGCATCATTTGATTGTGAATAATATTGCTGGCATGTGGCACATTACAGTTGCTGAATGAACAAAACAACATGTTTGTAGACTGTAGAGAAGAAGCATTTCCATAAAGGGAATAAATGTATACTTGACTCTCTGGATGGGGAAAGAGGTGTCTGGAAGGAGGCTAACCAAAGTGCTATCTCTGGATATGAGATGCTGTTTAGTGTACTTGTTTGAATTTTTAATAATAAACTTATATAATTGTTAACAATAACAAAAGAATGAGTGGTAGAGATTGAATGTGGGCATTTGCAGAGACCTGCACGGCAGGCGTTGGTTTTGACGATGATCTGAAATTGATTTTTCTATCTTCCCCATAAGTCTCCTCTATGACTAATGTGGAGGAACACACCTTATCATCAGGGCTTGGCCGACACAGAAGGACAACTCTCAGAGGGTGTGTGGGCCTGCTGGGGAGTAGGGTGGTTAGAGGTTGACCATCGTGTGTTTCATGGCAATGAAAAAATACTGTGCTGCCACCGCATTAAACAAGATGAAAGGGTGGATTGCCATCCTCCCAGTTCTACAGCGTCGTCAAGGACTTTGCAGGTGTGAATCAGATCATTATTATCCTCTTTTCCCCTTTAATTTATCCTTATTGATGTTATAAGACAAAGTTGTTGGCAGGGCAGTTTCTTATTCATTGTTGATTTTATTTTTTATTTGATTTTTAATATTTTAATATTTTTTATTTTAATCCCTCATAAGCATTGCAACCCTTTCTTGCTCCCTGGCTGCCCCATCCTTACAGGAATGAATTTAATTCCAAGCACTAGTACCTGCCAAATTCAGGTCGTGGGCAGCCTTCCCTCTTTGGACCTTTGATGGGAGGACTGTAGTAAGGTAACCTGGTGCAGTTTCACTTTTTTTTCCTCCTTGATGCTTTTCCGACACAAGGTTCTCTGTCCACCTTGGCTTTATTTTGCCATGTAGTGCCTCACGGGAGCTCAGGTCCTGCACTCAGGCCCTCACCTTGGGGAAGCACAGAGCTTAGGAGGTAGGTAGGAAAGGGAGGAGTTTTTCCTCTGATTGATCACCAGTTTTTTCTTTCTTCTCTTTTTCTTTTTAAGACTAAGCAACAGCCATGCTATGTGAAATATGGGCAGTCCTATAAGCCACAGCCATGCTATATGAAATATGGGCAATTCTATAAGCCACAGCCATGCTATGTGAAATTTGGACAGTTTTATAAGCAGCTACGCTACTCTGTTTGACTTCTTGAGACTTTGCAACCAGTTGCAAAGGAAGGACTATCCTCTCCCAGGTGGCAGAAGAAAAACATTCTCATGAAAGTACAGAGACTACTCAATCTTTTACTCTAATATGATCATTTTTCCTCATTTCTGCGAAAGCTAAATTATCCTTTTGACTAAATGAAACAAAGCATCAATATGTTTCATTGATTATAATTTAAATCTGTCTAAAGGACTAGTTGGAGGAAGAGGCAGTCTTTTGCAGTCCTTAAACTTCAGCAGAAGCCACAGAATTAAACTATTTAAAGCTTACTTGTTCAAGTATTTTTCAAATAATTATTTTAAAATTTCAGAAAGAAAAAGGTATGTCCTTTTATGGAATCTATTTTTTAGGGCACATATAACATAGTGGGTCAAATACCCATTGGAGGCCATACTGTTAGGTTGGGTGCTGTTCTCCGTTATTTCTTGGGCAAATTACTTGACCTCACTATGACTCAGTTTCTTAACCTGTAAAATGAGATAATAATATTACCTACCTCACATGTTATTGTGAAAATCAAATGTAAAGCATGTTAAAACTCTGCCTGGCACATAGTAAATGGAGAGTGCTCTATAAGGGTTCATGATTATTGTTATTATAATTATGGAAGATAACTAAGAGAAAAAATAGCTCTAATAAAAAAGTTCACTGAACTTTTTTGGGTCACCTGGAAAGATCTTTATAACATACCACTAAAAAAAAGTTAGTTATGAGATACTTGGCTTTTGGTGTCCCAAAAGCTCCTGATGAAGGACAAGAGAAGAAGAAAGAAGGATAAGTGTAGCAATGTTGTTTAACACTTTTTCAGTTAGGAAGAAGACAAGGGGACCCAGGAATCTAGGGCTGTAGAGGCCTAGAGTTTCATGGAAAATGACACTGGCCAGGTTATGATTTCAGGGAAGTGCACCCAGAACATTAAAACCAACACACAGATCAAATATGAGCACTGTATCCTGGCAATAGAAACAAAGGTTCTTTACTTGAAAAAGCCAACAAGCAAATGATTTGGGCCTAAGATCTGCAAGACTAAGTAGTAGTTCTCCAAACTTGCTACCTGGCTCTCCTATTGTTCAAATTCTTCATATTGTTGCTGATTTTCTGTGTACTTATTAAATCAATTATTGAAAGAGGGGCAGTAAAGTTTCAACCATAATTCTGAATTTGTCTATTTCTCTTTGTAATTATCTGAGGTTTTGCTTTATGTGTTATATATTTGGGTATTTTGAAGTTATGTTATTAGGTGCGTACGTTTTTAGGACTGCTATGCAATGTTGGAGATTTTCCTCTTTATCTTATGAAATGACTTCTTTATCCTTGGTGTTATTCTTTACCAGGAAATCTACTTTGATAATAATAATAGAGACACTCCAGTTTTCTTTTGGTTAGTGGAAACAAGGTATATATTGCTCCATTTATTTGCATTTAATGTATTTGTGTCTTTATGTGTGTTTATGGAGTACTTGCTCCATCTAAAGCATTATTCTTGGGCTTGGGACAATAATTGTAAAGTGGGGAATGACATGGAAAAATTTTCACTTTAGAATGATTATTCCAGCAGCAGATCAGAGAGGGGAATGGGAAGGGACAATATTAGGAGGATTAGTGCCCACTGGAGACTGGTATAATAATTCAGGCTGGAGATCACAGCGGCCTGAACTAAACTACCCACAGTAGGAGAGAAAGAAATTGATGGCTTATATTTAGGCGGTAGAATCATCATCATTCTGTGACTGAACGGAAGTGGGAGGTAAAGGAACAAGGCATCAGAGTTAAAGACAGTGATGCCTTTACTGAGATATGGGACATTAGAGACAGAACTGTTCAGTTTGAGACAGCTAATGAGACATCTAAGCAGAAATTTCAAGTACACGGTTAATAGGCAGTTTTGAAATCAGCAGAGAAGATTGAGCTACAGACTTGGGAGACTTTCCCTCAAATATAGTAATTGAACAAGTTGCAATGACTAAAACTATCCAGGGAGAATGTGCTGTTTAATCAGTGAGGGGAAGAGGAGACGAAAAGAGATGGGATGAGGAAGGAAGAGGACTTAGGTCAGAAATAGAAATAATAAGTGACAAAATTATATTTATAGATACAATGCAAAACAAGATGGAAAGAAGTTCAGAGTTTATATTAGTAACAATTAATACCAAGTAAAACTCAGATAAGTTAGCATAGGTTCTCTAAAACCAATTTCACTAGTACCTCTTATATCTACATACTGTCATTGATCATTAGAGTTTTGTTGGTTTTATGTGGATATTTAATAAGGTGAGACTTGAGACATTACCCATGGCAGGGTGGATCAATGGCATATACCTGAGATGCGTGCCTTGATTGGCTCTATGACTCAGGCTCAAGATGCACCCACTGGCAGCCACACGCATCCCAGGAAGACTCGTTAGGCTCAAGAAACACGCTTTGAAGAATCCACCTTATCACAGCAGCCCCTCATCTTCCCAGCCCACTTCTTCCTTTCAACACAGCCACTCTTGACTCCCAGAGTCTTTAAATGCTGGTCCTTCTTGACCAGCACCTGGCACGTGCAGACATGCTTGGAAAGCTTGCTAGCCATCAGATTCATCCAGAATACAGGAAGTGTGTAAGAAAGTGACATAGTGAGACTGAAAATGATAGCTGGATCTTGGATATACAAAGTTTCAAACGAAACATTGTAATCATGAGAGGGACATGTCTTCAGGCTTAGAAAGATCACTTAGGTAGCAGAGTAAAGGATGAATTGGTGAGAATTGAGATGGAGGGATGGAGACTGGTCAGAAAGATTTTTAACAACCCGATATAAAATAATAATGCAGTATTATTATTTTATTTGTACCTCTACAGGGCAGTAGAGATGGGATTATGGGTTCCAGTCATATTCAGGAAGTAGAATAACAGAACTGGTGCCTGATTGGCTTGCATGATGAAGACAACAGAATAGTGGAAGATGACTCCTTAATTTTCTTCTTGGGCATATAATGCAAAACAAGATGGAAAGAAGTTCAGAGTTTATATTAGTAACAATTAATAGCAAGTAAAACTCAGATAAATTAACATAGTTTCTCTAAAACCAATTTTACTAGTACCTCTTATATCCACATATTGTTATTGATCATTAGCGTTTTGTTTGTTTTATGTGGATATTTAATAAGGTGAGATTTGAGACATTACCCATGGCAGGGTGGATCAATGCATATACCTGAGATACGTGGTTGGCTCTATGACTCAGGCTCAATATTCACTGAATATTAATATTTAATATTTTTCCAGTTAGGAAAAATATTATTCCATATTTCCTAAAATATGGAAAAATAATAATTTCCAATATTCTTACCTACTCTTAGAAAGGACTTTTCTCTCCTGTATGAATTTGTTTTACTCCTACCTTCTACGGAAGTCACCATCGCCATAGGCATGTTCTGCAGCTGCAGCCCAGCCAAGGCTGCACAACTCACTTTCCATCTCTTGAAATCCCCAACAATGGGTCTTGAAGGTTCCTGAATTTTAGAGAATTCAAGCATCCTTTACTGGAGGCAATGAGGCCAATACAATGGGAAGACAACAGACTGTTTTCTAGACCGTATAATTCTAAAAAAAAAAAAAAACTTTGGTAAGTTCATGCTACTTGAACTCAACAGTGAGATGCTACTTGACTGACAACCTTATCTATTTTCCTCTGGATGAGTCTGGTCTGAGTAACAAAAGATTATTACAAATTTCGTGTTTCATTGCCTTTCCTTGTCTAGGGCAACATTTGGATAGATATATCAAAATTGTATCTGTCTTTCTCATCTCTGTCAGTAGGAAGATGTGGACAAGCATGTTGCAGAAAATGTAGTCATCTCAGAGTTAGCTTTTCAGTTCACACACAATATGCAATCTCTCTCACCTCATTTCTCTTGCTCTATACACAATTATTTTCTTTGAACAACCTTAAAAGTTAGGAGGGGCAGGTTATTACTATTATCCCTGTTTACAGATTGAAAACTGAGGCCCAATGTGAAATAAGAAAGGAATGGATTGGGGGTCGGAGCAGAAAGATGTGATGTTGGACATGTCAAGTTTGAAGTTCCTTTCCTGATGAAGACACCAAATAGGCAACTAAACATGTGGACCTGAAACTCAAGATGTAGACTGGCATTGAAGATACAGATTTGGGAATCATCAGCTTTTCAGGGTAGTGAAGCAGAAAGATAGGAACATGCAAGTGTGAAATGAAGCAATTCACTACACTTGTGTTTTCATCTAAAGTAGAGGTAGGAAACTTGTGGCCTATAGACCAAATGCATCACACAGACATGCTTTTAAAAGGAGTGATATTGGAATCATGTTTTAAAAACTGAGAAACATCACATAGAAACCCAATTTTCAGCACTTGTTTTGAAAGCAGAAGCTCTGGCATCATAGGTCATGCTCCCACATCTCAATATTATGAAGGAGTTGAGTCACTTTTGTCACCTTTAGACAGAACATTCTCTTTTGCTTTGCCACAGTCCCAGCCACTCCTTATTGTATTACTGGCCTGCATCACTACTTTGTCTTTCTGTCCTGCAAGTTTTTGAGTTTGTGACCATCATCCACAGCCTCATTTGGTCAGATTAGTCCAATTCTGGCAGTTTAAGTTCTTTTTTAAGGTACATCCCAAAACTTAGCAGCTCCATAAACCTTCTCCAGCAATCTGAGCCCTGAGAAATGACTCCAATCATTTAGCCTCCTCATCTGGTACTTAGAAAAACCGTCTTAGGATGTTGATGATCTTGTTTGGACAGCCTATTTCCCTACCTAGTCTCAAAGCCATTTGAGAATGGCATACAGTGACTGCATTTCAGCTTGTCCAGCATTAGCATAGAACTCTGCATAGAACTGATATTCAAAAAGTGCTGTGTGGTAAATAATTGAACAAGTGCCTGCAATTCAGTTTATAAATCTCCTTACATCCATTTTCTCCTCAAAGAGTCCAAGGTGACCCAGCTCCTAACAAGACAGCCAATACTCCAGCCAGGTTTTTAGAGTTCTTTGAGGTCCTGACAGCTCTCAGCCTCACTCTGTGGATCCCTAGAAGTGTGATAGTCATTTGTGAGCCATGACAGAGTTGAAGGTAGGACAGTCTGACTATCACGTGTCAGGGTAACATCAGGAATAAACTTACTGGAGGTGGCAGAGGTCACTCCTGATTCTCCTGAAAAAGGCAACAATTCAATTCAATTCAATAACTATTACTTGGGGCTGAACATGTTCTGGAGACTATGCTAGACCCTAGAGTTATAGAAACGAAGTAAAGAGAGCAGAGGCAGCTCTGACTACAGGGAGCTTCAGGGTGGGAAAGAGGCCCTGGAGAACTAATCATAGCATCAGGAATATTAGAATTATCATATGCAAACTATATCGACCATGTAGCAATCACATTTAACACAATAAAAGTCAAGCTCTGACATGTATGTTAGAAATGGAAAAACATATTTAAAGGCTTTTCAGGTCTAAAAAGTAGAACTTCTGGAAAGTTTTCAATAAATTTAAAATGTAATGGATATGTATAACAACATATTAAACCCAGATGAAGAGACAGTTGGTATAATGAAAGACAAAACAAATTAACCAGAATGAAGCACGCAAACATAAGAGATTTATAACATGAGAAGCTAAGATGTGGAGAATAGACCAAGAAGATCTACCATATGTAGAATCAGGGTTTCAGAAAAAGAGGAGAGAGACAGTGAGGCAAAGGCAATATTTATAAAAATAATGCCTGAGGATGTTCTAGAACTGGTTAAAGATGCCAGTCCACAGATTGAAGTAGACTAATTCTAGGTATGACAAATAATAATAAATCCAGTTTTAGACCAATTTTGTTGAAATTGCAGAACCCCAAAATATAGAAGCTCTTAAAAGCAGCCAAAAAAACCCACACCCAAAACCATTATCTTCAAAAGAGTGATAGACTAATACCTGATTTATCAATGACTTCTTAACAGTTGCAATGAAAGCCAGAAGGCAATAGAAATCATGTCTTCAATTAGCTGTAAGAAAATAATGCACATCTTATAATTCTATACAGAAAATATACTGTTCAATGGGGAAAGAACTCCCTATTCAATAAATGGTGCTGGGATACCTGGCTAGCCATATGCAGAAGAAGGAAACTAGACTCATATCTTTCACCATATACAAACATTAACTCAAGATGGATTTAAGATTTAAATGTAAGACATCAAACTATAGGGATCTTAAGGAAAAAAAAAGCTAGAAAACACCATTCTGGACATTGGCCTTGCTAAAGAATTTATGACTAAGTTCTCAAAAGTAATTGCAATGAAAACAAAAATTGACAAGTGGAGCCTAATTAAACTAAAAAGTTTCTGCACAGCAAAAGACACTATCTACAGAGTAAACAGCCTACAGAATAGGAGAAAATATTCACAGACTATGCATCTGATAAAGGTCTAATATTCAGAATCTGTAAGAAACTTAAATAGCTAAACAAGCAAAAAACAACCCCATTAAAAAGTGGGCAAAGGACATGAACAGGTATTCTTCAAAAGAAGACATATAAGTGGCCAAAAAACATGAAAAAATGCTCAATATCACTAATCATTTGAAAAGTGCAAATTAAAACCACAACGACATACAATCTTACACCAGTCAGAATGGCTACTGTTAAAAAGTAAAGGCTGGGCACAGTAGCTCACACCTCTAATCCCAGCACTCTGGGTGGCTGAGTCAGGCAAATGACTTGAGGTCAGGAGTTCGAGACCAGCCTGGCCAACATGGTAAAACCCTGTCTCTACTAAAAATACCAAATTAGCCAGGCATTGTGGTGCATGCCTGTAATCCCAGCTACTTGGGAGGCTGAGGCAGGAGAATCAATCACTTGAACCAGGAGGTGGAGGTTGCAGTGAGCCGAGATCACGTCACTGCACTCCAGCCTGGAAAACAGAGTGAGACTCTATCTCCAAAAAAAATAAAAAGTCAAAAACAGTCAAAAACAACAGACGTTGGTGAGGCTGTGGAAAAAAAAGGGAATGAGTATACACTCCTGGTGGGAAGGTAGATTCGCTCAGTCACTGTGGAAAGCAGTTTGGAGATTTCTCAAAGAACTTAAAACAGAACTACCATTTGACCCTGCAATCCTACTACTGGTTATATAACCAAAGAAAAATAGCTCATTCTACCAAAAAGAACACATGCATTCATATGTTCATGGCAGTGCTATTCACAATAGCAAAGACATTGAATCAACCCATATGCTCATCTGCAGTGGATTCGATAAAAAAAAATATGGAACATATACATCACAGAATACTATGCAGCCATAAAAAGAATGGCATCATGTTCTTTGCAGCAACCTTTGCAGCCATTATCGTAAGTGAATTAACTGAGAAACAGAAAACCAAATACTATATATTCTTACTTATAAGTGGGAGCTAAATATTGGGTCTCATGGACATGAAGATGGCAACCATAGACACTGGGGGCTAATAGAGGGGAAAGGCAGGGAGGGGGACAATGGTTGAAAAACTAACTATTGGGTACTATGCTCGCTATCTGGGTGACAGAATAATTCGTATCCCAAACCTCAGCATGACACAGTATACCCATGTAACAAACCTGCATATATACCCCTTGAATCTAAAATGAAAGTTGAAATTATTTTTAAAATATATCAAAAATGAGGGCAAGATAAAGACAGATAAACTAAAAGTTCTCCACCAATAGACATTTACTAAATAAAATTCTAAAAGATGTATACCAAATAGAAAATTCGAAATATAAGAAGGAATGACAGGCAAAGAAAATTGTAAATATAGGTGTAATCAAAAAGGAATGAGGCGTTTCAAGCCATGATGTGTTTTTGTTTGTTTGTTTTAGGTAGCTCTCCGCATTGTTTTTCAAGAATTATTCTGTCATACTTCATAGACTTTAGCCATTTTGCTTTAGGAGACGTGGGCCAAAGCACCTGGGTGTGGGTTGTGAGAGAAGTTGGCTGAATTATCTGCAGAATTGGCTTAGTACTCCTCTTCATTTTACAAGTAAAAAAATCATGTCTTTTGTCAGACCCTGTTCTTTAGGATGCCACAGCCCATAGCCCGCAGCTGGCGGCCTCCGACAAAGAAATGAAGGAAGCTCATGACCAGTCTTGTATTGCCAGCAAGGAGGGCATGAAGAAAGCGTCACGGAGCATTTGCCTTTGTGTTGCAATGGTTGTTGTTGGCAACATCCCAGTGCTGTACCCACATTTCATCTGTTTCAGCTCGTATTGGGAGATCAGAGAAGAGCTACAAGGAAGGTAAAGGATTTGCATCTGTTAACAAACCTTAGGCTTGTCCTTGGATTTGTTTCTAGCTACCCTTCTCCAGCTGAAGTTGAGTCATTGTAAGACACTCAGTTCTGACCCAGTGGCTCCTCAAGGAATGGCACCAGCACTGAGAGCGGATAGGTTTTTCTCTTGTCAGACTTTTGTGATGGTTTTGTTTTGAATAACACTGTCTCCAACTGATGGATCTCTTAAGTCTATTGATACAAAAAGTACCTCCTTGTAAATGTTTTTCGGTGACAGGAAAGATAATAATGAACCCAAGAAGGAGAGTGTTGGTAAGAAGAAAGGGAATGACTGCAGGAGAACACAGGTGAGTAGCCTTTAAGAGAAGCTTAGATGAAATTAATTAGGAGTGCCAGAGGGGAACAGTTTAAGAATGAAGGAAGTCATTCTGTTTGGGAGAATAGAAGAAGAAAGAACAACAAGCTTGGTGAGAGGTTGTTTGAAGTCAAAGAAGTTAGTTCCTTTCAAACTGGATATTTACCAAGAGCCCTACAGAAGATTTTCTCAAGTCTGAAGGAGGCAATTTCCCACTTTCTGTTGAGAAGAGTTCTTTGCTTAGTAGCTGTTATACTTGTAAATTCATTTAATCTCTGCCTCTTCTTACCAACTGCCTGATCTCACATACTGGGGCTGCCATAGTCTCCCAAAAGTTCTTTTCATATTTATGCCCTAACCATGAAATTTACTCAGAGAATCAAATTTGTTCCAAGGCATTTTCTTAAAACACCCCAAAGGAAAATCTTTAATGTAAGAGAACGCAATGAGGTGGATTGATGTTTGTATTTTAATTTTTTTGTATAGTTTATTTATTTTAGAAGCAAACGCATTTTTTGGTACATCGAAGAAAAATGGTGGATGGGATAAGATTGGCCTTTCTCTGAATGCCTGGTCTATGGTATTTGAGCTAACAAATTTACCCTGAAGCCAAACTTCTCTGAATTTCTAAGGCTCCGTATGAGCTCATCTATTAGGAAAATAACATAAGAAATAATGTGAAGACAATGAGTCCATATTTATTTGGCTTTCCTCCAATAAAACTACAATCAATTTGAAGGAAAAGATTGTAAAAGGGAGGTGGCTGAGTTGGCAGCACACCAAGATGCATAGCCAGGATGTGTTGAAACCAAGGTTAAGTCACAAAGAACAGTAGAAAGAACCATGAACTGAATTTTAAACCAAGAGGAAATCATTCTCTAATTTGGTTCTTTTGGGTCAAAGTTAGATATTATTCTGCCTGCTTACCTTGTGATTAGATTAAATGACCTAATGAGTTCTAAACTCCATGAAAAGGATGAGGCTCTAAGTTTGAGTTTCCTGGAGATATTTCCTAAGTCATTTTGAAGTCCATGAATGAGTTAGGAGTGAGCTTTGAGTTCTCAGATCTCAGACACTCCAGCTTAGAGGCTGTGGGGGTGCATCAATCCTGCAGAGTTGCCTAAACCACTGTGAGCTCCCAGCCTTCTTCCATCTTCCTTCTCAGCTGGACAGGGCTCTCCCACAAGAACCCACAGCCCACAGCTGCTATTGGCAATGCAAGGTTGATGATTGCTGTACACCAGTGACGTCTTTGCTGTCTTCATTGGCATGTGATGTGTTCCCAGACTTCTGGCTTGGCTTTGGCTATTATTATTGGCTTCCCACTTTGCTGCTGAATTGCTAATTTAAAACCAAACCAAATTGGACAAGCTCTCATATATTATTTTCTGTTGATTACACAAAATAGGAAATAGAATTAATATTTCAAGTCCCATCTATTTTTACATATATAAATATTTGCTTTTAGTTCTTATCAAGTGCCAGGCACTATACTGAGTAGCCTGTGCTATGCACTATATGCTCCTATCTAGACTATTGCTTATGTATTAATTCAACCAATATTTATTGAACACCTTCTGTGTGCCACATACTATTTTAGGCATTAGGGATATGTCAATGAACAACAAAAGAAGCCAACAGACTAAGTTTTTGCCCTCAAAAAGCTTATGTTTGACAAAAGTAAGAGAGCAATAAACAAGTGAATGTATGTCAGGTGGCCAAATGTTCATCAACAGATGAATAGGTAAAGCAAATGTGATATACATACATATCACATTTGAGTGTGATATACACACACACACACACACACACACACAAAAGGAGTACTATTCAGCCATAAAAAAGTAAAGAAATCCTGTCATTTGCAGCAACATGGATGAGCCTAGAGGACATTATATTAAGCAAAATAAGTCAGGCATGGAAAAATACATGCATGTTCTCATGCACATGTGGGAGAAAAAATAAGCTCATAGAAGTAGAGAGTAGAATTGAGGTCATTTGAGGTTGGAAAGGGTAGGAGGGAGGGAGGATAGGAGAGGTTAGTTAATGGCTGCAAAATTATGCCTAGATGGAGGAATGCTTCTAGTGTACTGTAGCACCGTAAGGCGAATATGGTTAACAATAATTTAGTGTACATTTTCAGAAAAAGCTAGAGGAGAGGATTTTGAATGTTCACAACACAGAGAAATGATCAAAGTTCAAGGTGATGAATATGCTAATTACTTGGATCTAAACATTGCACATTGCATGCAGGTATCAAAATATCTCTTTGCATCCCATAAATATGTACAATTATTACATGCCAAGTAAAAATAAAAGGAAAAAATATGTCAGGTGGCAATAAATTATGAGGAAAATAGTGGGTAAAGAGAGTGGAGAGTAATGGGAGTTTAGGGGAAGCCTCTCTGGGAGAGCACAGTTGAGAAAAGATAGCTGAGCAGAAACTTGAAAGAGGTGAAGGAACAAGTGTCACAGGTATCTGTGGGAAGAGCCTTCCTGGCAGAGCAACAGGAAGCAGAGAGGCTGTGGAGGTGGATTTCCGCTTGCCATGTTTAATGATGCCAGAGTGGTCAGCGTGGCCGGAGCAGTGAGAGCAGGGAGAGGAGAGGGGAAGTTGTAACCAGAGAGACCGCTCTTTAGGGCCCTGCAAGGATGTTGGCTTGAGCTGACTGGGTCAGACAGGAGCTGTGATGTGGCTCAGTGTTAGGAGGGTCACTGTGGCTGCCGTGTGGGGAACAGAGCCCAGAGGGGCATTGTGGGGAGCAGAGAGCCTGCTAGAAGGCATTTTCAATGTCTATTTTTTCCATACAAATACTCCACAGCATTGTGCTAGGAATTGCAGGGTTGGAATAAGTAGCATGAGGCAGGATGCCTGGCGCTATCTCCTGCTTTCTGCCACTTGCCTGTGGTTATGCTGATACTTCTCTCTGAACCTGTTTTCTCACAAGGAGGCAGAATAACCGAGTGATTAAGAGTACAGGTGTTTTAGTTTAACTGAAGCCCATTCATCTATTTTTGGTTTTGTTGCCCGTGCTTTTGAGGTCTTGGTTATAAACTCTTTGCCTAAACCAAAGCCTAGAAGCATTTTACTTGGGTTTTCTTCCAGGATTGTTATAGTTTCAGGTCTTATACTCAAGTCTTTAATCCATTTTAAGTTGATTTTTTTATATGCTGAGGGACAGGTGTCCAGTTGCATTATTCTGTATGAGCCATCTAATTTTCCCAATACCATTTATTTAAAAGAGGGTCCTTTCCCCAGTGTTGGCTTTGTCAAACATCAGTTGGCTGAAAACATGTGGCTTTATTTCTGGGTTTTCCATTCTATTCCATTGATCTATGTGCTTACTTTTATACCAGTACCATAATGTTTTGGTAATATAATTTGAAGTCAGGTAAGTGATGCTTCCAGCTTTGTGCATTACTCGGCTGATGGGTTAAAATAGTACATATGTCAGGCTGGGCGCGGTGCCTCACGCCTGTAATCCCAGCACTTTGGGAGGTCGAGGCAGGTGGATCACAAGGTCAGGAGTTCAAGAAAAGCCTGGCCAAGATGGTGAAACCCCGTCTCTACTAAAAATACAAAAATTAGCCAGGCGTGGTGGTGGGCACCTGTAATCCCAGCTACTTGGGAGGCTGAGGCAGGAGAATGGCTTGAACCCAGGAGGCAGAGGTTGCAGTGAGCCAAGATCATGCCATTGCACTCCAGCCTGGGTGACAGAGAAAGACTCCATCTCAAAAATAATAATAATAATTAATTAATTAATTTAAAAAATTAAAAAATAGTACATATGTCACAGAGTTGTAAGGGATTAAGGGTAGTCATTCATGTGCAGTGCTTATCAGAATGCCAGGCACACAGAGTTGATTGGAGAATTACAGAAGGCAGAACATGGGAATGTTCTCCGTAAATAGTAGATGTCATGAAAATGTTAGTTGTTAATTCTACAGGATATGCATCAATGTGTGCGAAGTTTGAGAGTATGTTCTGTGAGGGGTGCCAGCACAGGTTCATTCTGCAGAGGAAGTTTAGGGGCAGATTTTGCACAAATCATGACGTTAGGCCCAACATTGCACAGTCATTTCCCATTAGACAATGGGATGGGGGCCAATCACATGGGTGTGAAGGCTGGCCTTGACCTTTCACAGATGGACCTTGCCAGACAGAACTTGGGTGGGGTGAGTGTGAGTGTCTGTGCATAGCCTGCCCCTCCTTTAGAAAGAGAGGTCTTGTTTCCCAGCAGGAGGTGCGTCCTCCATGCACCCCCTTGCATCTCCCTTGTGTGCTTTTCCCACCCTCACTGGAGCTGGCATTATGCCAGTGGAATGCCACAGACCAAGGTCCTGAAAGATTGCGTATTATGACTTAAGAGGCTATGACACTGAGGACATTCTCTTGCTCAATCTTTCTCACACCATGGAGATGCCGAATAAGACGATTACACAAACATTTTCCAAGTTAAAATTGGATTTGAGGCTTCATGGGACTCATGCGCCAAGTGCAGCCTGTCCTCTTTCTCATCACTTCACAGTCCCGAGTCATTCTCAGCAATTTAAGTAAACATCTAAATGTCATCCCAAGGAGAACTGCTCAAGAAGTTTTATTAGTTTGGATGAATTCTTCCTTCCTTCCTTTCTCTCTCGTTTTAACTTCTTCAAAATTTAATACACATTCTCTGTCCTGGTTTAGTCTTTCCACTTTCCACTGGACAATAACAGAGAACTGCTTGTATTGTACACTTTGTTTAAAAAATTCTTTCCAATGAAGCACGAGGAGGTAACATCAGGAGTCTGAGGTCCAACGACTGCAGTTGGCTTATCAGGCCAGTTGCACAAGTCAGCTCCAGTCTCTTGGCCTCAGTCTCCTGATCTGCAAATGGAATCAGAGTTATAGTCTCCCAGCTTCACCCTCAGAGAAAGCATAAAACATAGGTTTAAAAAATTACCCTTCATCGAGTGTTTGGAGGTTAGGACTACAGAAATGCATCAACTGTCATCATTTCCTTTGAGAACTTTAGGAGATTTAATGATATCTAATTCAACCTTACTAAATGCTTGCAAGGTACCTGAACAATAGTGTTACATAGTGAGAGATCACCAGCTTGATTTATTTATCTATAAAATATATTATTATAATTATAATACATTAATATTAACATATTAATATATTACATACTAATGTATTACTATATATTAATATATGATATACTAATGTATTACTATATATTATATATGATATACTAATGTATTACTATATATTAATATATGATATACTAATGTATTACTATATCTTAATATATTATATTATCATGTTATATATTACATATGATATATTAATATAAGACATTAATCTACATAGAATTATATACCATATGTTAAAATTATGTGTAAAAATATAAATATATAATATAATACATTATATATACATTAACAGTGTAATATAGTACATGTTAATTATATAATTAACATAAATATTTCATATGTTAATATAATTAGCATACATTATATTTTATATGTTAATAATATATAATTATTATACATATAATATTTTAGAGATAGGTCTTGCTCCATCACCCAGGTTGGAGTGCAGTGGTGCAAGCATAGCTTACTGTAGCCTCAACCTCCTTGGCTCAAGCAATCCTCCTGCTTCAGCCTCCCAAGTAGCTGGGACTCAAGGCACATGCCACCATGGCCAGATCATTGATTTACATTCTGAAATACAGAAACATGCTCTTGCAGCACAGAACAGTAGTGGACTGCTCCTACAATGACCCATATTTCTTCCTGAAACTTGAGCAAAGCTGGGTGGAACTGGTGCAGAATGAATGCTAGAATGTCTCCATTCTTGTTTTCCCTAAGATGCTATATATTTTAGGGTCCTGTTTTTCTATCAATTTACTGTTGGTTCTCTTCTTGTCTCATGAACCAGCTTTCTCAAGGTTCCCCCATGCTCACAGTTCTAACTCTTCAGACCTTCATTTAACCAGTTTATTGAGGATTAAATACAACTTCGTCCTGCACAAAGATAAAGAGAAGTTAAATATGGTGTTAAAACATACATTTGGAATAGACTCATAGACTGCTAGAGTTGGAGAAGGCAGCAGATTAACAGTTTAAACTCAAAGTCACATAAATATTTAGTGACAGATCTCGGGCCGGATCATGGCCTTTGATGTCCAGCCTCCTCCTCTTGCTGTTACCCAGGATGTCACTTGCATGCATCCATTGAAAGTGACATCCAGGTTTTGGCTATGCTGTGCCCAATCTGACATCCTGAGCGGGGAGCCAGGGTGGAATTGGTCATTTGGTGTTAAGAATTGAGCAGGTGGCGAGAGAAGAGCAGGGCACATTTCAGCATGAGGAGATGGGCAACGGAGGTAGAACCTGAGCCAAACCAAGCTGGGGCTCTGTCAATCAGGAGGCCAAGCTATACAGCTCACATCTGGGGTGAGGGAACATTGACATGGGCACACAAAGTGCCCACAAGCGAAGTGCAAACATTTCCCAAAGTACTGCTGGTACAATATTCACTGATCAGAGAACATGCTCTTCAACTGTGTTAGCAGGAGGAAACTACAGGAAAATTGAAGATGAATGGCACACAGTCTCATCTGCACTCTCCACACACACTAGGAGATCATGTTCCTCTTAGTTTCCACCTCCATTTACTAAGCCACATGCATACACAAGACTCACCCAATCCCATTCCCTTTGGGTAGCTCTGACCAACTTACCTGGTCCAATAAATTGCCCTCCTCCTCTGCACTTGGATTTGTAGTTTCTATGTCCTTTTCACATTTTGAACACCTCCCTTATACATACTTCCATTATAGAGTTTATCCCTTTGAACTTGCATAATAGTTTTATTTTTTTATTTAATGTACGTGTCTTGCCTCTGGTCTAGACTGTGGACTTAGTGGAAGCAGACACACTAATGTGGAAAAATACAGGTTTGGGGTTAGATTTGAGCTGTACCACTTTCTGCCTGAGTGAGCTTAGACAAGTCGCTTCCTGCCTCTGGTCTAGTGTCCTTATGTTGAACGTGAAGATGATGATTCCCATGGTGAAGGATGTAGAGAGGATTAAGTGAGATGGAACGTGTAAAGCATTTAGCAAGTGCCTGGCACACATCAGGCAATCTCTAGGCAGAAGCTCTTGTCATTCACCTTGGTTTTCCCTGCAGCACCATGTGAGTGTCCCTCACACAGTAACTACTCAGGAAGTGCTGGCTAATTGAGCAGGGGTGCTCCATCAGTAATAGCGATATGGTGCCGCAGTAGCTGAAGGCTGTGGGACAATTGAGTACCAGGAGGGCGAAGGAGAGCTTTCTCCTGACCGTGAGTTCCAGGAGCTGCCTATGTGACACTGAAGCAGTCTGGGGATGAGTCCCCACTCACCTGATAAGGGAGTCGAACTTTTTTCCTAACAATTGCCTGATAGCAGGTGGGTGGCTGAGCTGTGACAAAGTAGACCCACCACCAACAAGACCTTTCTCTGGGACCTCCTGACAGACCTGGTGACTCCTTTGGCCCAAGACAAAGGGTGGTGGTTTTTTTGGCCACTGCATGTGCCTGGATGAAGCCTGTGACCAGACGCCATGTCAGCTTTAAGAGCTAGCAGCTTATTAGCAAAGCCAGACCCAGGTGCACCAGGCAGTGTAACAGTCTGGATCCTTTCCGAGCAGTAGCGTCAAATCTAAACGTAGAGTCAGGTATAAATCCATCATTCTCATCATGCTTGGCTTTGTCTAAGGAGAGCACTTCAGGTCCCTGCCCTGGCCAGGCAGTGGTAGGGCCAACAGACCATGTGTTTAGGATGATGGTCTAGGATTAAAAAATCCAAAGCAGAAAACCTGAAAAGAAGGGAATTTACATAAAAATAATTGGAGAGTTATTAGCTTATGTTTGCAAGTAGATTCTGTACAGTTCCTGGGGGAAAGGGAAAGTAGTTTAAGCCACATTTAAGCCAGATCTATATCTTGTTGTGAACCTAAACTTTCTAGAAGTTTTCAAGTGATCCCCTGCCATTAGGGCCAGTGTGTGGCTCCGAGTGTTTAGAAGAGCATAAATTTGTTGAATGCAGGACATTCATTCCCCTGGTGTCCCCATGAAGCTGAGTGTGCGGCCAGGGAGCACACTAGCAGCCACTAGAGTGTGCAGAACTGATGGCTTGCCTGGCAGTGGGAGCTGTGTCAGGGTCCTTTCTTTGTCTCAGGACAGCTGAACTTTTCGTGCCCTGAGATGAGGCTGGCCTGCAAAGGCCTGTGGCAAAGACATGTAGCCGGATGGGATACCATATGCAAACAAGAAGACGGTTTATAAGCCCCAAGGGACACTGAGGCTTCTGGGCCTGGTTCTAGGCATAGGGCCAGCATGTATAATGACCCACTCCAAGACTGTCTTAGATGGTCATAAAATGCCTTGCACAGACCTCAGACTAAATTAAAACAAATCTGATGGAGAAGGAAAACAGGTTGAAACTCGAGAAGCAAATAAAATGACTCTGCCTGGAAATTTTCCTTGAATCCTGCTCCAAATGTATTTGAGAGTATTTTTCAGGCACAAGCCTTGCCCAGTAGCCCCCACAATGCCTGTTGGCCCTCCACAGTGCAGTAGGGGCACATCTGGGGCTGCAGGGGAAGCCTTTGGCAACATCCAATTAGGGACCTAGAAGTGAAATGCACCTGTTTCTAGTCATTCAAGTCAAATGGCAAGTTGATCTTTTTGTTGATCCTAGAAGTCACATCCCTGAGTCCAATTTGGGTTTCTACTCTGTCTCCCCAATTTCTGCTCATGCTGGAACACACACTGCCATCCCAGGCAGACTAGTTCATGGGAGTGGCTGTGTGCTCCCAGCACTAACACCAACCCAACTCCTCCCACCCCAAGAACGCAAGGAGTGTGATGACACAGGTTTATTTTTGGTGTAACGTTGACTATGCTTTTCAGTATAACACAACGATTATTGACAAAGAGAATCACCAAATTCTAGTTTTTGATCTGGAAACTGATATATTCATCTCGTTTCTCCAAAAATGATCTGCTCCTTCCAGCCTTGAGCTCTCTCTGCTACCCAAAGCACTATGTCAACATGTTTACAGAAATCATTGTTGATTTTTTTCCTGATAGTTTTACGTTAACAAAATGTTCTTTTTCTTTTATTTAACAAACATGGTCTGGAGGTGGGAAGAGAGGCAGTGGACGGAGGACATAATAGAAAAGTCCTGCAGGGGAAGGACATTCTCAGCATGAGCAATATAGAACATTAGAACCCCAGGAATATAAAACATTAGAACCCCAGGAATATAGAACATTAGAACCCCAGGAATGTAGAACATTAGAACCCCAGGAATGTAGAACATTAGAACCCCAGGAATAGAACATTAGAACCCCAGGAATACAGAACATTAGAACCCCAGGAATATAGAACATTAGAACCCCAGGAATATAGATACATTAGAACCCCAGGAATATAGATACATTAGAACCCCAGGAATATAGAACATTAGAACCCCAGGAATATAGATACATTAGAACCCCAGGAATAGAACATTAGAACCCCAGCATCTGTTTCTATCACTGTTTCATCTCCAGCATCTACAATAGTGCCCAGCACACAGAAAGTCCTCAATAAGCATTGTTGAATGAAGGATAGATCACTCAGTTAGAACAGATTCAGACAAACCAAGCCAGCGTGGAGCAAAGCACGTTGCTGGAAATGGTTCATCCACTGGTTATTAAGCCTGGCAAATCATCAGCATTCTTCAGGAGCATTAGAAAAATACAGATTTGCCATTATACCCTGGACCAACTATAAAATAATCCAGGGTGGTGCCCAGGATTCTGAATTTTTCTGAAGCCTCACACAGGATTCTTAGGTCAACAGTGCCTGGACTGGCTTTTGAGAACCACCAATATACCTTCTAACAACATTTGCCAAGAGCCGTTGTGGTTTTTCTTCTCCCCACTATAAAAAACGCACGTATGCACATGCCACACAAAGAATTCAAAACCAAAAGATCCACAAATGATGATATAGACACAGTTCTGCAATGTCATAAGTATTTTACTGGGTGGGGTTGTCCTGTCCCCTGGCAAGTCCAGGAACAGGCTCACAGAGGCACATTCTGATTTTCTGGTTTGAGAAGAAAGGGTTAGTTCAAGCTAATCATTTTTTAAAAATATATCAAGTTAAACTAAAGGGTTGAGAGGAAGACAATCTATGTTAAAGGGACTAGAGAGTTCCATCAGCTAATACTATCATGTAGAGCCAAAGTGCAAGACTCAGGGTCTGGTGGTTGGGCAGTTACCCACATAAAGAAGGCTATATGCAAATATGCAGACATTTTATAATATCTCCTGCATGGGAGGCCAGGCCACTGAAGCAGCACCAGGGGTTGGTGTACCCCCCAAAGGAGGTGATAACTGCTGGGAAGAAGGAGTACCTGCCTTTTTCCAAAGCCAGCGTGGAGTGAAGCTGTGAACTAATGCTAGAAATAACCTGGGGAGACTTGAATGAAAATCATGGGAGGCCCCATTTACAAGGAAAGATTCTAAAGACACGGAAGGTTTGGTCTAGAGAAGGCAAAGGTGTATGTGGCTGTTCATGGACAGTTCTGGTTATAATCCCTACAGGAGAATCCAGTAAATGTTAGTCTTAGAAAGTGTCCTTTGGATCTTGAATTTTTTTTTTTTTTTTTTTTTTTTTTGAGACAGAGTCTCACTCTGTTGTCTAGGCTGGAGTGCAGTGGAATGATCTCAGCTCACTGCAACCTCTACCTCTGCCTCCAGGGTTCAAATGAATCTCCTGCCTCAACCTACCTAGTAGCTGGGATTACAGGCGTGTGCCACCAAGCCCGGCTAATTTTTTGTATTTTTAGAGGAGATGGGGTTTCACCATGTTGGCCAGACCGGTGGATCTTGAATTCTTGATGTGTCTCTGAGTCTCACTGCTGAGCATTTCCAAGACTTACTGGATCACCCCGGAAGTTGTCAGTACCCAGATACTTGGTACTCTTTTTGCCCCCAAACAAAAATTAGCCCAGTACTAAATCATTATTCCCTTTCAGGAAAATGCTTATTTGCAAGAAGATTTTGTTTTATTTATTATTTGTCATCATCATGCAGAAGAAAAGAGAGATCTGCAAGCCAACAGAGAAACAAAGTAATTTTGCTTTCCCCCGTCTCCCCATCCTTTGCTCACTGCAATGCCATTGGACCCACTGTCTTTCCTCACCTTTCAGGTTTCCAATTTTAAAATGACCTCTCTCAAGGAGGCTCCTTTCATTTCATCCCTCAGATGGGAATCAAAGAAATCCTTCGAGGGTCACTGGGGTGTAGACGACGGAAAATGGCCCACCGTGGAGGCATTTATCATCTCTCGTTCTGTCCTCTTTTCTGCAGGAGGGCACTTCTTGTAAAACCAAGTCATGAATAATGGATGCAAAGTGAAGACTGCATTTTGGTCTTATTAGCATGCACCTTGTCAGAAACTGCCTTCCCTGAGCTGTGAATGCACTCTCCCTTGCTCTGCGGTCCCAGGTACTGCTATCCTCCAGCCGCTTTGTGTTCATTTTGCATTCTTCCTCCCAGTCTCTCGCTGTCCCCAGCCAGCTTCCATTGTTGCTGCTTTCCAGGTTCCCACATTCTGGTGTCATTACCTGTGGGAAGTCTTTCCTTTTGTCCAGAGTTTTTTATTTCCTTTCATTTTTCTTTTCTCATTATTATCGTTGAAGGGATTTTAATCTGCCCTGGTGATACAAAATTTCTCTCTGTTTTTTGGTTCAGAAAATGTCTAATAGTGCAAATTCCCAAGACTTTTTTCTATCACTTTTTTTTGTTTAGTTGTTTCATTTGTTTCTAATTCCTTGCTCTTTCTTTTCAAACTCTCCCTACTGGGGTTTAGATATTTGAGTCATCTTCCTATTCACGTTGGTTTTCTTTAGTCAGTCACATGGCTTCTAATCAATAGACCTTTTTCTGTAATAAAACATACGCCTTATTCAGTTCCTGAGAGAAATGCCCTAACCTGAGCATTCAGTCAAAACTCGCAATTTAATTTAACTAAGACATTTCACAGGCTGACATCTTTTACCTCTATGATTTAGTAGAACCAGATTCCAATGTCAGCTACACTTCTAATTAGCTATGTCACCAGGTGCAAATAAATCAGACTTTGCAGACCTTGGTCTTTTAATCTGAGAAATGACAAGGCTGCATACAATAATTGCTATGCTCCCTTACTGTTTAAAACTGATTCACTTCTAAATTTCATTCTTGCTGGAAATATATCTGCATCTTTCCCAGCGATTTCTCTTTCTCTGGTGTTAGATACATTATTTCATTTCCATCTTCAGACAGTTCAATAACTCAGCCTGTGGTTATACTCTTCATGAGATTCCAATTCTGCCCTTACCTTTGTCATATTACTGACTCTTTCTTCTCATACACACATAACACACTGTGTTTATGTTGACTCTAACTTCAGCTAGGCAGAACAAACAAGCACAGAACCCACTGAAAGATGCTTTATGAGATGTGCAGGCTTTGAGGAACTGCAGGCTTTGAGGAAATGCTTATGTAAGGCATTTGTTCATTCAACTTTGCTCAAACCAAAAGAGCCCGTATTTACAGTGCTCTCAGTTCTCTTTCAAATTGTGTTGGTTATTAGTCCTAAATAGTATCTAAAGCCAGATTAACCACTCAAGCAATCAGTCTGATGGATGTTTCCCTACATTAATTCACATACATTAATTCACATACTTAATGTTCTCCCCACAATTTCCCATGTTTCCTCCTGTTTAATCACCATGACAATCATGTCGGAGAGTTTCCGGACAGGTTAGACCATCCTCATTTTACAGAAGAAGAAAACTGGAGCTCAAAGAGGGCAGGGGACTTGCCTGAGTCCCTCAGAGAATTGTAAGGAAGATCTAGCTCTCCTAACACCAAGCTGCCACTGAAGAAATCGGTCTGGTTCTTGTTTGTTTTTGTTGTTTTTTTGAACTTGCATAGAAGTAGAGCCAGGCCCACTCTTGTTATCCCGCAAACGGGCTTGCTACCCGACATGCAAGGAAGCCAATACTATGGCACTAGATTTTGAGAAAAGAAAGGCTTTATTGTGAGGTCAGCAAGGAGACAGGAGGTGCAATGAGAGTCTGCCTCCCCGATTCGGGACCTAGAGCAAGTTTTAAGGAGTTGGAGGGCAAGGGAAAGGATTTGGGAATGTTGGCTTGGTAGGGTCTAATGGGAGGGCTTCAAATTTGACTATTTATGGTAAGGTATGTTGAAACAGAATACAGCCCCAGATTCTCCTAGTTAATGGACCCTTCACTTCCGAAAAAGTTTTGACATTCAGGTTCTCCTTATGTCCCAGTCTTCTTGGTTCTGTGGGGAAGGAATCATTGGTTCCAGGTGTTGTTGGAGGTCAAGTCTTTTTCTCTTACACATGCCTAGGCTACATGACTTGTGGTGTTGGCTTCGTTATACTTACAAGGTAACTTGACATTCTGTTATCAACAGAGTAGGCCCAGTGTGGGCTGGTCCTGCAATTACAGTACCTCCTAGCAAAATATCAGCACGAAGGCTCACTACCAGGATGATGCAGCAGGAAAACACCCCCTCCTTCCTCTCCTTTCTCTCCAAAGCCTGCAGAGAGCATTGTCACAGCTTGCCTCAAGCCATCAGGCTCTGATGAGAGGATAATATGCTAGAAATAGCAGATCCCACCAATTCCCAATCTCTGCTACTACAAAACATGAAGAACTAACTGTCCCAGCAGAGGCCAGGCCTCAGGGCCATGCAGTGTACACTGGGCCCCAAGCATGAGCGCCTCCTTCCATTTGTGCCTGGGCACCTTGCTCCCCTGTCTTTGCTGTCCCGTCTCGACCCTGCTCTCTTCTCTCCCTGCTTAGGACTTTTTCCACTGCAAAGAGAATACAGTTCACACAAGAGAGCACAGCTTCCCTGTCATCCTAAAATTCCTTTCTTCAGCACGAACAGGCCCCCTACTTAGTTTTCACCCAAAGAATTTTGCCCAATGGACCCCCGATCCATGGCTTACCTTAATCTCCTTTCCCATGGGTAGACGTCTTGGACCCTTGCTATAGACACTGACCTACTCAATCTTTGTTTGATGAAAAAATACATGGGCATATACACAATGTTTAGAGCCACTTAATTCATAATAATCCCAAACTGGAAATAACCCAAATGTCCATGCAAAAGAGAATGAATAGATGAATTGTAGTACATTCACGTGACAGAATTTGAAAAGAAGAAACCATTTGCTATGGCTTAAATATTTGCTCCCTCAAAAACTCATGTTGAAATCTAATCCCCAATGTGACAATATTAAGAGGGAGCGCCTTTAGGAGATGACTGGATCATGAAGGCCCTGCTCTCATAAATGAATTAATCCACTCATGGATTAATGCATTAATGGGTTAGGCTAATGGGTTATCATGGGAGGGAAAGTGGTGGCCTTATAAGAAGAAGAATACAGACCTGAGTTAGCACATTAGCACACTTCACCCCTACACCCTGCCCAGCCTTGGAACTCTTCAGACAGTCCCCACCAGCAAGAAGGCTGTCACTAGATACGATCCCTCAACAGTGGACTTTTCAGCATCCATAACTGTAAGAAATACATTCTTTTTCTTTATAAATTACTCAGTTTCAGTCACTCTGTTATAAGCAACAGGAAGCAGACTAAGACACCATTGATACAGACAATTTTTGAGATCTACTCCTGTTGATATCACAAACAGATCTCAAAAAATACCGTATTGAGCCAAAGAAGCCAGATCCATGAGCACATACCAAATGAATGCTTTTGTATGCACTCCGTTTATAAGAAGTTCAATGACAGGCCAAAAAAATCTGTGGTAGTAAAAATCAGCATTGTGGCGGGGTGTGTTTTGACTAGAAGATGGACCTTCCAGTGAGGATGGAAATGTTTTTGGGGGTGGTGATCTCATGAGTATAAGCAACTGTCAAAACTTACCAATCCATACATTTAAAATCTGTGTGTAAATTTTATTTATGGCACATAAATTATGCTTAACTTTGGAATATTTTTAAAAATGATATCTGGTCAAACTATTGCACAAATGTCATAAATGTCTCTTCCATCAGGCCTTTTGTCACCTTGAGCTGAGCTTAGCTAACCCAGAGCTGAGCTAAGTGTCCCCTTTCTCTGGGCTCTCATTTGCATCATAGCTATAATTTGCATTTACATGTGACATTGACATTTGCCATAAATCAAACTCCTTGTGAGTGCTGGGTCTGGGCCTGGCATCTTCCAGACCCAAAGGGGCCCCAAAATTCTCATCTTGCTCTTTGAGCACAAGGAGGAATTCTGTGAGGAAACCAAGTTCTGTGTAGCTGAAGGTAAGGTAAGGCCCTCATTGTGAGTTAAGACTTCCCCAATGGGACCTGTTGGGATTTTCTACACTGGGTAACCTGGAAAAGGATCAGGACAATGTTCAGGATTAGGTCCAAGAAGGGACGGTGAAGTGATGGTGAGGAGAACCTCACCACATAGCTACAAAAATGAGAAGGTGTAACTGATGACTTCTCCCTTTCCCCATTGCTGCAAAAAAGAAAAAGACAAAGAGCAAGAAAAATTTGAAAGAATTTTGGGGGTCAAAGGCATATGTTTCTGTGTACATACTGGTCTAAATGAATTACATTGCATTGCTTGAGTATACCAAGGCATGAGTCTATTAGCTACTCAAGGGAAAGACAGTAGGCTAGACTCTGGTGGGAGCAAAGTATCAAGTGGACCTCTCAGCATAGCAGGATGTGGTCCAAAAGTCCAAGGTTGATGCAGTCACCAAGGCAGAATGCTGGTTTTGCAGAGACAAAGGAAGCACAAAGCGCAGGCAGCCCACTCAGGAGATCCATAGTTTCTAAGCTGCAGGGGAAAGCAAGTCAGGAGAAAAGGTAGAGAGGATGCAAAGAAAAGGACTGGGACTCAACAGCTATAGTCCAGGTAAGTTTTGACCAGAGCTATGGGTGTGGCTCATTCTGTCCTGGTTGCCTGAGCCTCTGCCCTGATCTCCCCTGGGTAGGGAGGCAGCAGGCAGGGAAAGCGAGTCTGGGGTGGAAAAAGGGTGGACTGCTGAGAAAAATCCCTTCCATTGTGAAATTTACAATCGGGTTGTAAAGGCAAATTTTAGATAAGACGAGACTGAGAAGTCATGAAGAAATACAGGATTAGCAACTAAGTGATGGAGACGGAAAATGAGTGCTAGAATCAAGTCACTTCAGTCCAGAATCACAGGCTGGACCATCTGCAGGGAGCAGACAGGTTTCATAAACGAGGGACTCAAGTTGCATTCTTTCATCACATGCAGTAGGGTATGCAGATTAAACAGCCAGGAAGAGTCAGTACTTCCTTAAAGAAATATAGGCTGTCTCCCATTTTGCTTTGTCAAAACCCCATCCTCTTAGTCCACTTTTTTTTCCTTGCTTTTGGTAGAGTTATGGCCCCTGAGACATAACCACCATAACAAAGAAAAGTACAGGGCATGTGAAAGACAAAGGGGAATTGGTGCCCCGCCTTGGGGAGGTGGGAAGGGTAAGAGACAGCAGGAGTCACCCTGCAGGGACGTACCCATTGGAAGCGGCGGCCCCTGGGGAACATCTGCTGATTTTGGCAGTATTGTCCTATGTCTCTGTTTTTGAAGAGATCTCTAAAATCCAGATTCTATGTGAAATCTCTAAATTTGTAAATATGGGCTTTTATTTTTCTTGTCACTGTAAGCCACATAGAACATATTGTTGGTCATCAGTTTGACCTGTTTGAGACAGTCAATCTAACTTCGGTTAAGATATAAAATCTATATTCCAATCAGAGTGATGAGGTTCAGGACATGCTACGCCCAAAATATGGCTCCTTGATATACTGAATATTTTAAGTTGAGGAAATTAGACATACAGCATATGCAGGAAGGACTCTCTGAATTTCCCCACCCTTCTTCCCCAAAGCAGGTCAGAAAACCCAGGAAGCATGTTCTGATCTTCCCCTGAAGCAGGTCATAAGACTCTCACATGAAAGGTGCCCTCCCCTCTCTAGGAGGAAAGGGGTATCTTTATCTCTGAAGATGAAGGGACACAGAGTATCTGAACAAACAGGCCTTGTTAAGTTCCCCCAGTTAACTACTCTTACCTTGTACTCTACACGTGTATTAGTCGGTTTTCACACTGCTATAAAGAACTACCTGAGACTGGGTAATTTATGAAGATAAGAGGTTTGATTGACTCACAGTTCCACAGGCTGTACAGAAAGCATGGTTAGAAAAGCTCAGGAAATTTACAATCATGGCAGAAGGTGAAGGGGAAGCAAGCATATCTTTGCCACAGCGGAGCAAGAGAGAGCGAGAGAGGGGAGAAGTGCTACACTTTTAAACTATCAGATGCCGTGAGAACTCACTCACTATCTCAAGAACAGCACGGGGGAAGTCCACCTCCAAATCCAATCACCTCCCACCAGGTCCCTCCCTTGACACGAGAACTCACTCACTATCACAAAAACAGCACTGGGGAAGTCCACCCTCATAATCCAGTCACCTCCCACCAGGTCCCTCCCTTGACACATGGGGACTACAATTTGACATGAGATTTGGGTGGGGACACAGAGCCAAACCACACCAATGCTCTATTGGATTTCTCCATGACTGCTCCTGCTTCATCAAACCTATTAGTAAAAACACGCAGGTTTAACTGTTTGAGTCTTTATTTCCTTATGAAGGCTCTTGTGTCATGTGAAACTCACATTAAATAAATCTGTTTGCTTTTGTTTTATCAATATGTCTTTTGTTATAGGGCCCCAGCCATGAACTTGGAAAGGTAAAAGGAATATATATATTTTTCCTCCCCTGCAGCAGTATTGCCTTAAAAAGAAGAAACATATAATGTAACTGAATACAAGCCGGCGGCTGTCCTGCTTCTTATAGTCTTGGTGTAGAAACACAAAACCTACTAGTCTACATCCAGTGGCATTCCAACACCCTCCATTAGACGTCTGCACATTCTTGGAGATGGGAAGAGGAGGAGATGATTTCTTCTCTACCTGCTCAATAAATGTTAGATACATGAAGGAACATGTCAAGTGTAATAAGAAACTCTCCAAAGCAACAATAACAGCAAGAGAATCACTTCTTTCAAGGATTTATAAATTTCTAGAGTATTTTGACAGGAGGGAAAGGGTCGTATCACACAGCATTCACATTCACACCATCTCTTCAATTAGTCTTGCTAAATTCTCTCGCACTCCCCTCCCCCAGCCCCATCCTTTGCTCCTCTCTTTCTTGTATAATACCCTCTATTGCAAAAGCTTTGCCGTCTCAATGCAATTGCTGTCAGCAGCCTTGCTACCAATCAACATGCAGGCCTGATGTGGTCTGGGGAGCCTTCACCAAGGAATTTTCTTGTGTAAAGACAGTCTCCTTCCCAAGAGGAATTCTGAGGCCAGCTATTTAGATAGTAAACACTTTGCCAACTCTACAAAAAAAAAAAAAAAAATTAACTGCTAACATTGTTACAGCTTTTGTTCTTTCCCATTTTGATCCTCTTCCCAGTGAAGTAGGTTGAGTCAACACGTAAAAAGATAAGCTCCAGATAGAAAACATAAGTAATCAGACAACTTATGTAAGGACGGGCAACTTGTAAATGGGGCAGCTAAGTCAAGAGTTGGCAAACTTTCGAGGGGGACACTTAGTCAGGGTTCACAAGTAATGGATGTAATGGGTGGACGTCTGTCACCATGTGCCAGTCTGCACCCACACATCAACACTAGGAAGGCCACAAGAAAAGCTGGCCCTGGACCATCAGGTAGTTGCCTCCCAGGTGCCCGGGAGCCTGGCAAGGAAGTCCCTTGACTAAGATGATCCTTTGCCTCCCTGGTGTTTGAGGTTAATGGTGGAATTTACACTGTTACTTGGGCCCTGTGTCTAATTTTTCCCCAAGATCTCTTAGTTTCCTAGGGCTACTGTAATAAAATACCACAAACTGGGAGCTTAAAACACCTCAGATTTATTCTCTCACAGTTCTGGAGGCCAGAAGTCTGAAAGCAGGGTGTGGGCAGGGCCGCCCTCCCTCTGCAGGCTCTGGGGTGGGTACTCTTCCTAGTTCCTGGTGGTTGCCAGCCATCCTTAGTATTCCTTGGCAATCAGTGTCTCCATTGTGACATGGCCTTCTGTCTCCTCTGTGTCTCGAAATCCTCTCTCCTTAGAAGGACATGAGCCATTGGATTTCGGGCCCACTCTAATACAGTATGACCTCATGTTAACTAATTTCATCTACAAAGACCCCATTCCCAAACAAGGTCATCTTCTGAGGTTCTGGGTAGACACACAATTGGGTGACACCGTTTAACCCAGTAAAGCGGTTGTTTATATGCTTACGTACATCTGCCGAAAATGCCAATGGCACATTCAGAAGTCTCTGGAATTTGCATTTTAGTGAGGAATTCTTCTTTTAGGATTGGTTTTCCTAAATAACATTCAAGAGCTTGAGTCTACTGACTCTCTGGGCATTAAGCCAGACTTATATCCTTAAGGCTTAACAATGGTTTGAATTATGAGCTCCAAGCACTTACATTTGGGTTAGGAAAAAAAATCGTCTTAGCAACACTGAGACAAGGTTATTAACCTCAATATTCGATTCACATTTTTATCGGTGGTTCTGAAGTAGTCTGGAAGGCCAGAAGACAGCCCTCCCTCTCACTCCTATCAAAAGTCCTCAACAACTTTGTTTACATTTGATTTTTACTATAAAGGCAGAAAGGAGGAAATAATGTGTGCTAACCACATGTCACTAACCACACAGTGAATGAAATGATTTTACTCTATGGGCTTTATGTTCCATACACATGTTATGGCATGAAGAGATCATGAGAAAAATGCTTATGAAAAAGCACTTGCTAAAATTCCTTCCTCAGGATCCATAAAGTAAAATCATTATTTAAATATAAAAGATGGAGAAACACGACTTTAGCAACTGTAATTGCCAGGTGGCTCCCACCCGCCCCTGCTCCGTGGTCCTCCATCCATGACTCTGCTTTTCCTCCTCCCCTCTTTACCTTTACATTATTCCTCCTTTCCCATGCCTCCCTCTCTCAGAATCTAAAGAGATAAAGCCAGGAGCTTCTCTGTTATTGCACCTGAGTCTTCTATGCCTCTCCTGAGACATTCCTCACTAGATATCAGGGTCCAGATGTTGGATTGAGCTCAGCCTGCAACCTCTCTTCTTCCCCAACACATACTTTTAAAGATCTCAAATGTATTTATAAGCACATAGCCAGCATAAAAACAAGAAAAGGAAATCGGAAATCTCTATAGACAAGAATTGATGCAGTCTCTCCACACCACAGGGGTGGAGAAAACCAGCAATGATAAGTGGACTCTTGATCCACATTCCTCCAGCGGGCCAGGTCCAGAGCCAGGCCAAGCAGGCGGGTCAGGGGACAGAGTCTCCATACCATGGTGGGGTCCGGGGTTAGAACCCAGCTGCCCACCCAGGGCTGCGGCGTGGCTGCAAGCTGCAGCCATGTGGCTGAGGCTGGGGCGTTGTTTCCTATACATTATAGGAGCCCAGAATCTTGCTTCCACCAGGTCCCGGGCTGAAACCACAATGACATCATCCCACCAGCAGTCTCGCATCCCACATGAGCAAGGGAGAGGCCCTCTGAGAAGACCCAGCAGCAGGAGGACAGGCTGCAAGCACGAGCACTCAACTCACCCCTGAGAGAACTGTTTTCCTACCCTTAAGGAAACAAAGGGGGAAATAGCATCCATTAAACACGAATTCACGGTTGGAGAAAAAAAATTAGAAATTTTGGAATTGAAGAATACAGTTATTGAAACAAAAGCTCAATAGATTTGTCGAGTATTAATCTGGGTATAGTTCAAGACTGAATTCATGAAATAGAAGATAAAACTGAAAAAAACTTCCAGAATAGATTGCAAAGAAAAAATATAAAAAGTTAAGGGACAGGGAGGATTAGTCTAGAAATTTCCATAATTATTCAATGAGTTCTAGATATGGAAAATAGAGAGGGTTCTTGGGGGACAATGTTTGAAAAGTAAGAATTTTGCAAGAAAAAAAAAAAGAGGCCTGAGTCCTTAGATAGAAAAAATATCTCCCAAAGTGGCAAGCGGAATGAATTTTTAAAAAATCCACATTTAGACACGTTTGTAAAAGTTTGTAACATATAAGGTAAAGAGAAAATCCAAAAAGCTGAGAGAGAGAGAGAGAGAGAGAGATCTACTCACATACACATGGATAGAGACCTCATAAAATTTCCTGCAGACATGTATATTTAAAAAGTAAACAATTCCTTTGTGTCAAAGTTGGATCTTTTCAGGAAAAAATTTTGCAATTTTAACTACTATCTGTCTCAGTTTCTGGGTCTTGTGGACGTAAGGGGCCAAAGCCAATTCCAGCACTTCTTTGCTTCTCTGTGAATTGATCGCTTTTATGTAAAAACTCCTTCCTTTTCCAAACAGCCTCAGGAAACATGACATTGGCCTTCCTGCGGTCTCAACACTAAAGGATACCTTTTGAAACTGAGTAAATAAATAAATATTCCTTGAATTGCTTTTTTATTAAAAACGGCATTTCCCCCTCAAAAGTTCCAAAGACCTTTCTCTTTTCTATCATAAAGAGATCCTTGGATATGTTTCTGAAGAAAACTTTTCCAAACAAAATTTTTGGGAAGTTTTCCTTTCACTTTTTTTCTTGCTATTTTCTCTATAGCAGAATGTAGTGTGGGCTCTGTAAACAATTTAAGTCTATTTAAATTTAAGTCCATTTAAGTAAAGATTTAAGATGTCATTTTTCTTTTATGGTTCTCTGATCTTTTGTCCTAATAATTACAGCTAAAATACTACATCAAAGGAGAAGTTTTCAAAGGGTAAATCAGACCTAATATTCTAACTACAATGCTGAGGAACTTGAAAACCTTTCAAGGAAACGTGCTTTTCTGTGGGTATATTTTTTTCATCTTCTAGTGATGGAATAAATAAGGAATGGAATCCCCAAAAAAGCCATGTAAAAGAAAGGTTTGCAGGTGCAATATTCAAGTGACTCAGCAAAGCAAGAGCTTCCTAAGTTAAGCTGTCTAGAGTATCCCTTCCTTGGCTGTACCTTCCTTCTTGGGATCTACTTGATGAAAGCGTGGACGAGTGATGTCGACCTTGGGGAAGTCACTCTGGTAAGAACCAGGGATCCATCACAGACATCTTACCCAGTCACCTCGCATCGTCCATGCCCTCCTCCTCGCTGAAGCTTAGGTAGTGTTAGTTTATTCCCTCAGGTTGCAGACATGTCTGGCAGACTTGCTGGACAGCTCTGCGGAGTATTTTTGTGACAGGTGAGGGGGTGTATCCATGCCTGGAGGGCACTCCTTCCATGGAAAGAGAGCACTAGGAACACAAACATGACTCAGTTACCAGAGTCAACAGATAATTTCAGGTGTAATCTCATGCATGTCCTTCTTTAGGCACTCAACAAATACTTGTCATTTAATTAATTGTTAATTAATATTAATTATTAGCTAATAACTTATTAGACTACATAGTATTAATTAAATACTGTTATTTAATTTGTAAATGTTGGGTCAAGAACCAGAGAGCAGGAAGCTCCATGTCAAGCTGAAGAGCATATCTGTGCAATAATAATAGTGTCTGAGAGTCATGAAGGTAGCAAAGCAATCCTGCAGTGTGGTGGAGGTTCTCCGCCATTTTACCATAGGTGACTGCCTCGCTCCCACATTGAGGGTGCCAGAGGATGGATGCTCCCTGTGGAGGAGCTTCAGCTGGGCATACCTTTGACAGTAGGCCTCTGATGGCCTTCAGCTTCCAACAGCAGTGGAAGTGCAGGAGTCTTCATGAGCACGAGAAGTCTTAGCAGTAGGGGTCACTATAAGGGCCTGGGGCAGAAGAAAGTTTGGCAGGTATGACCACTGTCACCTGGAGGTGAGATGGCTGTGACTATAGGCAGACAGAACACACTTGTGGGGACTCCCAGACCCAGGTGCATGAAACTGAAAATATTCTAGCTACTTTCAGCAAAAAGAGGATTCAATAACAGGAATTAAGAATTTGCAGAATCTTTGGGAGAGCTACAAGTAGGATAACTCAGAGCAGCAACAAACTGGCCCACTGGAGAACAGTCTACCTCTGCTAAGCAGCTCCCAAGTGGTTGAGCTCAAGAACACACATCCAGCAGGCACAGAACCACACTTGCTTCTCAGCACCACTGAAGCTAGTGGCTAGACCCTGGATGCTGAGTCAGGAATGCTGAGTCAGGCAGCCCAGCATCATCTCCAGGACAGTAGCTCCAGGAGCTGCAACTGAAGCCACAGGCAGTAGCCCCTGCCACACTTCCGTCTTCCAAATCAAGCGAGTTCATCATAAACAAACCATCCAGGACCCTAGCTGCAAGAGAGTCTTAAAAGGTATTTAAAAAAATCTTTCCAGCCCTGTCACACAAGAAGTCACAAAGAAAATAAGGTGGAATGGAATAATGGAATATAAATGCCAATTCCCCATCTCCACCCTGTGACTGAGGTGCTGGGTTTGGAAGTCGTTTCTGAGCCATGAAGTAGCATCAGGAAAATGCTGGAAGTCCTAAAGTAGTGAATGGAGGCATAACTAGGAAAATCTGACTTGTCACTATTACTGTGATTAATTTTTTAAAATGTCTAGATTGTGTGGGATATGGAAAAATGGAGATGGTACCTATTTCACAGGATTATTTTGAAGATTTATTAAGACAAAATAAAAGAAAAAGTCTGTGTATATTGTAAATTATACATGATAGTAACTTTAGGTGAAAAAAAAAAAACAAACATAACTCTTTCCACTAATGAGTCAGAAATAAATCCTGTTGAACAAAGTCTAAACAGGACCCCCTCACAGAAGGTTTAAGTAACAGTTAGTAGTTGGTGTTTAGTATGATAAACATCCTGCTCACGGGAAAAGGTGAGTCCATTCCTCCAACTGCCACCATCCCAAGGAGATTTCATTAACCTTTAGCAAAATCTCTGACCTACAGCCCCAATCTGCTGGTTCATCTGAGAGTTGGCACCTGACATCCTCATCTACCATAACCTGGAGATTTACAAGAAGTCCTCCAATGGTTCCTAGGGGAGAATGTGCCCTCGGCCTCCCCACGAGGCTTGGCAGCATCTTCTCCAACTTTGTCCCTGCCTTAGCAGCTCCCGCTTGTGGGGCTGGCACTGTGCTGTACTTTCTGCCTCCATCTCAGCCAAAAGCAATGCCTAGGTGTCGGATTAGTCCCACGATTCCTGCAGACAGAGGGGCTTAATTACACAATTCACTAATGTAAGGAATCACTGTCTCAGTTTTAGGAAAGCTTTGAGAACAGATCTAAAAGTTGACCTCGGGGCTGGGTGTGGTAGCTCATGCCTGTAATCCTAGCACTTGGGGAGGCCAGGGTGGGAGGATCCCTTGAGTCTTGGAGTTCAAGACCAGCCTGGGCAACACACGGAGACCCCATTTCTTTACATAAATAAATAAATAAATAAAATAAAAACTGACCTTGGAATTAATCTTTAACAGAACTTTTATATATTAGCCAATGTGATCAAAGAAAGGAAGGCATGAGAAAGGGAAGAGGAAGGAAGGAAGGATAGAAGGAAGGAGGAAGAGACAGAAAGAGCATAAGAGAGAAGGGAAGATAAAAAGGCAGAAAGGCAAAGAGAAAGAAAGAACGAAAGGGAGAAAGAAATAAAGAAGGAAATGAAAGGAAAGGAGGAGAGGAAAGGGAGAGAAAAGGAGTTCTACGCAAATTTTGTACTTTTTATTTAAAGAAAAATCAGCCCCAAGTGGCAACACAATAGCAAGCCTGTTTGGACAGATTCAGGCTAGATTTACCACAGGGAGCTCTACCTGACACATCTTGACTCAAAGCCATTGTATTTTCCATCAGTCACAGCTCAATTTCCCTCCAGTTCTGTCTCAGAAAAGCCAGAGCTGAAATGGGAGGAAATTACACTGCTCTTACTGCACGGTGTCAATTAAAACAGCAAAGAGGGTGAAGACACGCACTCCAGATCAAAGTCCCATTTGTGCTGATGCTGCAGGACCTGGGGACAGAACAGGGTCTCCACCATGAGCCATTTTTCTTATGGGAACCCAGTCTGCTCAGTCGACTTTTAAAAATATCCCTCTGAGTTCATATGAAAAATGTGAACTGGCTAGTGGGGATAAATTCCTAGAGGCTGGTTTGTGAGCATAGGGAAGAGACTGTAGAGTGAAATGATGTCTGCTTCATCTAGGAGTCACTGGAAATCCCACTGGGTTTAGCACTGTGCACAGAACCAGGGGCTGAGTCCAGGCCTGGGTTTTTGTGAAGGTGCTTTCCCGTGTGGTAAACAGAGCTTTGCTTACCTGATTCACTTCCTTAAGGAGAGCGTGAAGCATTTCAGTCGTAGTTTACAGCACAGATGCAATGTTTTGTCATTTCAATGCACTACGTTCTCCTTCACTGCGAGTTTCCCATCCATGCCTTCACTGCAGCATAGATGATATTGGCCTTAATCCTGTCATGCAACTAAAGCTGGTATGGTGGTATCCAGGGTTACCATGATTTAGGATTTCACAGAGCAGCCAGGAGAGCCAGGATTTGGGGTCAAAAGCAAGTGCCAATTCTCTTTCCCTGAGACTCAGTTTCTTCAGCTGTAAAGTGGGAAAGTCAGAAAAACAATCTCACCAAGTTGTTAAGAGTGAGATAGTGTTCAGGAAATATCTTAAACAGTAAAGCAACACAAATAGTTACTATTTTTAAACTGATGCCAAAAAAGAGCTAAAGTCACCCAACTAAACCTTTCAGTGATTGTGAGAATCCAACACCCAACTCATAAAATTGTCACTATAATTATTGAAATTTAAGAATTTCAAAGATAACATCATGATATTAAGACGAGTATGTTATAGAGTCAAAAGATAACCACTTCCCTCCCTTCACTATTTAACTCTGAGTCAATCCTTTTGGCAAGTTGGTATTACTCCGTGAAATGGTCATGACTGCTACAACAGGTTTATAATGCAGTGGTATGTTCCCTGTCTTAGCTGTTTTAAAGAAAGGCTACGACTAAATGCTAAGAATGTAATTTGGAAAGCTCTGCATGCTATTGTTTCTTGGTTCCTCTTTATTTTGACACCTAAGCCTCTGCAATTTAATTCTCTTGACCCCCAACCGCTTAGCTGCATCTCCCAAGATCAACACACCCCTACTCATCCTTGTAAGAGCACCCAAGAGCTCTTCCCTAGAGGCCCACGAAATCAATGCCTGGTTTCTCCAATGCTTGCAGTCATCTTCCTGACCCATGTTTTTTTGAGCATCTTCTCCTAGTTCCTTGCACCTTCTCTCCAAGCAGTGCAAATGAGTGTCAGATAAGAATCAGGGGAGACAGTCCTCTGATGGATGGTAGATGATGAGGGAAAGAGGTGCTCACCTGCCAGCATTCCCGCCCACCCACTGCACCCACCGACCTAGGCTTTCCTGGAGGCAGTGAATGTTACCCACAGCACAGAGGTCACCAACGGGCTAGGCAAGCAAATGGGATTTTTAATATGAGCACTTCTTGCCTCAGCTCTGCTGGAGACTTCTGCCTTATTTTCTTTTCTTCTGGAGATAAACAAAACAGGAAATGAAACTCAAAAATGCACGAGGCATTTGTTCAGGCAAATAAAGGATCCAATTTTAAATATCCCTCGTGCTAAATTCTTTCCCTCATTCATACAGGCAGATCAAACCTTAGAGACAAATGCAATTTCTGTGGGAGCGATTATGCCTCCTCAGCTTCCTGAGCCTTGCTCAGTCTGAAACAGTGCACTTTCCAAGCACCCGTGAATTTCATCACTAGATACTTGTTAGATATTCCCTATGGCCTCCACTTGACAGATGGAGAAAGTGGGCTTCCAGGAAGTATGATTACTTACCCTAAAGGATACCCAGCTGGGCTGAGAGCTCTGGAGGCCACTGAACGCTTGCATGAGTTGTGCCCAACCTGGCTTTAAGAATCAGAGGGTCTTTTACAACTTTGAAAATATTTTCAGTCAATGTGCATCATCTCCATTGCTTATGAAATGCCTGTATATAGTCTAAGCACTGCCAGGGTAGTAAAGAAGATGAAATTGGGTTCTTTAAGTGCTTACCATCTTGTTAAGGAATCAGTGGGATAACTTTCATCCAATCCTTTCAATATCCTCTCGTGTTAATCAAGGTTGCCAGAATGAAACCCATTCTAGGTAGAAAGCAAAGCAGAAAGAAAACTTATCTATTAAAAAAATATTAGGAAACTCAGGATCTCCAGAGATTGAAGCAGGGAGTTCTCACAGCCTGGAGGCCCTGTGGCCTCTGAAATCATGGTATCTTTCTGCCATATTCTACTTCTTTTGCCAGAAAATGACATCTTTCCGGCATCTGCTTCCTCTCTTAAATGAGTGACTGATGAGCCAAGTTTAAGTCTTGTGGCTTCACATTAGGTGCCAAGAAGGCTGAGAAAGAGTTCATTCTTATCAAAGTTCTAGCTTTTACCTAGAGAAAGCTTCATTCTAATGTTTCCCAAACACAGGAAAACTGTTAGAGTCTGGCATCCGAAAAATGGCAAATATTTGCCAGTCCACGACAGTCATGCCAGCCGATACCCTCATAATTTTGTACTTAGTTTTATATAGTATGCTAACTCTTTTTCCTCTTTTCTAAGCCTTCTCTCTCCATTCCTTACTCTACATAATTTCTAGATTGATTTTTCTAAAATGCAGCTCTCCAGTCCTTCAATGACTCCCTATTAAAATGCCAACATTTCCAGCATTTTACAATTAACCTCAGTTTAGTCTATGGAATTAATCTGGGGAGTAGGCATCACTCCCAAGAGAATGGAACATAGCCTAGGTGAATTTTACAAGGCATGGAAAAAGACCCAGAGGAAGGCAGAGCCCCTGAAGCAGGGGGGCCAGGCCAGTGGAAGGAACGGGGTGGGCAGAGAGAGCACTAAAAGAACATTTGTTTGTCCTTGAGCACATCCTTGGTACTGAGATGGGCTCCTGGAACACAGGGGAAGGAGACACAGTCTAGCCTGGGAGTTGGAGCCTGGAAGGCTCCTAGACCTTAGCTTTATGATTGGCTCATTTTGACAACAATGGAACCCAGGAAGAAGAAATCTTATTTTTACCATCCAGAAGAAGAGGGAAGAGGGGCCTGAGTATAAAAGGAAGGAGCTTCATCCAGAAGAGGGGCCTGAGTATAAAAGGAAGGAGCTTCATCCAGAAGAGGGGCCTGAGTATAAAAGGAAGGAGCTTCATCAGGAGGGGGTATTCACATTGATACCTATTTAGCCTGATTTCCAGTGATTTAGGTCAAACACCTTTTTGCAGAGATGGAGAAAATATGGGTAAAGAAATGTAGCAACGGCCAACCCTGAGTGAGGAGGTTCTGTGCTTCCCTTTAATGACCATGTAGGATCTAGAGCATAGTGTGAATAACTCGTCAGTGGATTTTCTTCATCCAGCATTTGCCAGGAGAGAAGCTGTGGCTGGTAAGCACTGTCAGCCTTTATGTGTCTTGGTTTCCTGTGTTTAATATGGTGACCAGAGTATGTTTTCAAACCTTCCATTCAC
This sequence comes from Nomascus leucogenys, assembly GCF_006542625.1. Lineage (NCBI taxonomy): Eukaryota > Metazoa > Chordata > Mammalia > Primates > Hylobatidae > Nomascus > Nomascus leucogenys. The sequence goes on from NC_044385.1 coordinate 15,864,018, forward strand.
TTTCTTGGCCCTGAGAATTCTGTGTTCTGAGGGCTGGCAACATGAGAGTATTCGTGCTGTGTTATTCCCCTTAGGAAGGATGAGGAGGGGCAAACCTGTGACTCCATAAGCACATGGAGAGGCAGAACTGGACTGGCTGCCCTGTGGTCAGGCCCTGAGCTTTATGGTCCTTCTTGGTGTTGGTGGCCAGAACAGCGGCTTTCCTATGGCTTCAATGGGAAAGGAGAAGATGATTCTTCAGCCTGGGCTGGACAGACAGGCCCCACTTGGATGCTCCTTAGCTAGAGGCAGAGTGGGATAAGAACAATTTTCTGGAAGCTCAGCCTGTCTTCTTCATTTGGGCATTCATTCATTCATCAAGCCTATCTTCACCAAACACCACTATCTATCAGGCAGAGCAATAAATAAGGGAGATGCAAAGGTGCTTAAGTTAGTGGAAGGAGAGAGGACAATGACCCTTGGGCAAGGTGTGTACTGGTGATCAAAGAATAAAGTTACCAGATGGGCGCGGTGGCTCATGCCTTAATTCTAGCACTTTGGGAGGTTGACGCAGCAGGATTACTTGAAGCCAGTAGTTTGAGATTAGCCTGGGCGTCAGGCTAATCTCAAATTGAATTTAGGAAATTTTTTCAATCACTGGAAATCAGACATCAATGAAATTAATCTGGGGAGCAGGCATCACTCCCAAGAGAATGGAACATAGCCTAGGTGAATTTTACAAGGCATGGGAAAAGGGCTTGTAAATCAAACATTTCTCTACCCATTTTTTTTCTTCATTTCTGCAAAAATATGCTTGATCTAAATCACTGGAAATCAGACTAAATAGCTATCAGTGTAGAGCCTCCAGAGCCTTCTGATGAAGCTCCTTCCTTTTATACTCGGGACCCTTTACTGGATGGTAAAATATGTATATATATATATATATATATATATATATATATATATGCACATAAGCACATGGAGGGGCAGAACTGCACTGGCTGGGCATTCATGAGTAGGCTGAACAGCAGAGCTGAGGCAAGAAGTGCTCATATTAAAAATCCCATTTGCTTGCCTAGCCCCTTGGTGACTTCTGTGCTGTGGGTAACATTCACTGCCTCCAGGAAAGCCAAGGTCGGTGGGTGCAGTGGGTGGGCGGGAATGCTAGCAGGTGAGCACTTCTTTCCCTCATCATATGATTTTTTCCTCCATTTCTGCAAAATGTGTTTGACCTAAATCACTGGAAATCAGACTAAATAGGCATCAGTGTAGAGCCTCCAGAGTCTCCTGATGAAGCTCCTTCCTTTTATACTCAGGCCACTTTACTGGATAGTAATATGTCTTATGATATTATTATATAATATAACAACGTAATATAATATAACATAATATATAATATTATTATATTATATATAATAACATAATATATAATATTATTATATTGTATATAATAACATAATATATAATAATATCATATTATATATATAATAACACAATATATAATAATATTATTATATTATATATATATTTTTTTTCTTCCTGGGCTACAATGTTGTCACAATGAACCAGGCATAGCTTTGGGGTAGGAGACAAAGGACAGTGGCACCAGCATATAGCTACAAAAAAATTAAAAATTATCCAGGCATGGTGGTATGTATCTCTAGTTCCAGCTACTCAGGAGGCTGAGGTAGGAGGCTCACTTGAACCCAGAAATGGGAGGTAACAGTGAGGCATGATGGTGCCACTGCACTCCAGCCTTGGTGATAGAGCAAGACCTTGTCTCTAAAAAAAGCAAAGAAAGGAAAGAACCCAGAATGGAAACCTCCTTCCTTTCCTCCAAATAATTCTGACAGTTCTTCTCCTTCCAAATGCCCACATCTCACCAATGCCCACATCTCACCAATACGCACACTCTCCCGCACACTTGCAGATCCTCTTGTCCACCATGGGGCTCAGGATTAGATAGGGGTAAAAAGCGGGTGAGGGGAGAGAAGGGAGGGAGCAGAAAAGCCAGGAGAGAAAGACGCTCCTCAGCAAAATACAGGACTCAAAACCCTTCAGCTGGAGGAGGGGAAACCCTGGTGCCTCCCCTGCTGGCTTCCCCTCTCTCATTCTTAGTATTTGCTTCCTTCCAGGGACAGAACCAGGACCTCCTGCCCTGGCCTCCTACCTGCATGAGTGGCTGGCCACTCTCGGCATCCACTGCCCACTCTCTGTGGCCACAGGTGAGTGTGTACATCTTCCCTGCTGCCCCGAAGCTGGGATTTGCTTCGTGTGCAGGACTAGAACAGGTATCAGCACACAAGAGATTCCTATTTAATGTGCTATCTGGGGAAGCTGTTAGCACAGCCTGGGATTTTATATCAGGAGAATAAACCAGGAAAGAACACGGACAGAGAATTCTTCAGTCACCATCAGAGAATGCTCTCTAGTGACCCCAAAAACTTGTCCTCATCTCAGGACACACGAATTCAGGGCTCACACCCGAGGCTTCTAAAGCAGGTCTACCCCAGACCCTTGAATCCACCCTGGTGCTTTAGAGGAAAACCGGGAGAAACCCTGGGCAGGACTCTCAGCTGCCACCTGCCTGATTCTCGTGGGTGGAGTAGTAATGAGAGCAGTAATCCACAAACATGACACCTGGCCGGGCGGGAGAAGCAAAGGCTGTCTGCTCAGTAGAAAATGCCCGCATTTCCCCTTCTAGACCTGGCCCAGCCTTGGCTCCCTTACCTTGTCAATAAATCGGCTTCATTTCCTGTCTTACTCTGGCTGCTGGAAGAAGACCTTCTGGAGTCATTTACCTATTGGGTGCCTTCTCCAAGAACTAAGTTCCCGCGCAGGTGCAGTTGGCACGCGCTCTGTCTCAGCCCTGAGCCCTAAGGCACTGGATGTCTCGGGGTAGACAAGAAGTACGGGTTATTTGGGGTAAACAGGAAGTATGAGTGAGTTGGGTAAGCAGGCTGGGGGAGGGTGGGAAAAAAGGTGTCATATTTGTGGATTACTGCTTTCATCCATAAAAGAAACCCCCGGCCTTATATTCTATGGTGAAATTGCAACAAAAATACCTGTGACTCCAAATGTGCCCAGTTCTTTTTCCTTTCCTTCTTTACACCTTCCTCAGACACAGTTTACCTGTGACTTCCACTTTGTAATCTCAAAGACTTCAGAGATTTCCACACAAGCCACATTTCTTATAGTTCAAAATCCTGATCATACATAGCTTCAACTCACATTTTTTTCTCCTAGACTTGAAGTGTTCACAGCATCAGTTTCTATCTTATGCAGAAAAAAAAAAAACCTGTCCCATAAAAGCAGTATCAGGCTAGTGAGGGAATGAGAAATATATAAACATATGTCTCTCACTCCCTCACTCCAAAATCAATACACATTTTTTTTTTAAAAAAGCACTTCTATATTTGAGATATTTTCAGCTTTCTTTCATTGTCTTAAACATCTGTTAGGTTGTCTTTCTGCAGACAGTCGCTAAATAATACGGTTTATTTTGGGTAACTGCTTATAGGAAACCATCCCATATATCCACAAAATAACATTTTTAATCACATCTTCTTTTCAACTTTAAAGAACCAAATGATTTCCTTATCTTGACATGATTTATCATTTGAGCATAAGCCAGGGACCTAGGAGGATATTATCTATAGCTCCTTCCCATGAAAGGTTCTTATCAAGCAAGCAAAGTTTACAATCACAGCCAGAGAATAGAAGAAAAACAAATGGTATGGTCAATAGTTCTCTATGTCGGATTTTTTTCAGATGATCTTATCTAGTGAACCTCTTTCTGAAAAGCTCACAGACGATGTGATTTTCCATTAACTGCAGAGATATGGTAGGTGATGTGGATAATATTTTGAATTTTTCTCTTTTCACTGGCTATCAGCTAAGACTCCTATTTTATTTCTTTTTGGACATTAGTTGGGGTTTTTCCCTCATGAGCTCAAAGCCTTTGTTGCTAAAGATTTTCTCTCACGACAGATTGTTTTGATCAGAAGTTTAAAAACCATAAAGAAAAGGCCGCCTCTCTCCATTCTCTCGTGCTCTCTTGGGATTTGGTAACTTGTGTGGCCCAGTTGGAGGTGCCTCCCCAGGTTCACTTTGCTACAAAAAAAATCCCCGGCACCTCCTTCCCCAATCATTTTTTTTTCCTTTGAGATGGGGGTCCTGCTGTTGCCCAGGCTGGTCTCAAACACCTGGGCTTAAGTGATCCTCCTGCCTCAAACTCCAAAGTAGCTGGGATTACAGGGACACGGCAGCCTTGCCCAATCTCATTGATGGCTGTTATTGCTTCCTACTTACTTCACTTCAGGTGACTAACCATCCTGGTTGCCCAGGGCTGATGGTTTCCTGGGACATAGGACGCTTAGTGCTGGGAAAGTCCCAGGGGCCACAAAAGGCTGGTAATGCTGAAACTCCGTCCTTCAACCTGGAGGATGTTATGCCAAGTGGACTGAGCCAGGCACAGAAATGTAAAATACTGCATGATCTCATTGATGTGTGGAATCTAAAAAAGCTGACTACACAGGGCATGGTTACCAGGGGTGGGAGGTGGGAGAAATGTAGAGATGTTAGTCCAGGGGTACAAAATTGCGGTTATGTAGGATGAGTAATTCTAGAAATCTAATGTATGGCAGGAAGACTATAGTAATACTATATTGCAAAGAGAGATTTGCAAAGAGAGTAGATTTTTAAGTGCTCTCACTGGGCACCGCCCCCCATCCCCCCGCCCCACACAGGTAACTGTGAGATGAATATTAACTAGCTTGATATGAATAATCATTCCTATATATACGTATATATATACACATCATATTCTTTATTATGTATACATAAACATGCTGTACACTTTAAAGAAATACAATTCTATTTAAAAATAAAATAAAAATATAATAAAATCATCCTTTCTTAACCTTTCAAGGACATCATTTCACCAAAATTCTAATTTTAGGATGTATCCTAATTCATGTCTTCCCCTTTCTAGTGCACTTTTATTTTTAGTGTAGAAACATACTCTTATTTATCACATTCAAAATCAGTAATAAACAAAACTAAGTTCCCTGATCAGCCACATCCCATGCCCCTACTCCCCTCTGCAGCCAAACACCTGGAAAGGGAACCCTCTCCTTGTCTCCAGCTCGTTTCAAGCCCCTGTGTCTCAACCCACTGCAATCAGCCATCACCCCACCATGCTGCCAACACTGGCCCCATGGAAGTCACCAAAACTGCAGGTGGATAAATCCAACCTTCTCAGTCTTCCTCCCACTTGGCCATCGGTGGTGATGGGACTGATGGTGTGACCTCTCCCTCTTCTTTGCTACACTTTCCTCAGTTGGCTTTTAAGACACCACCCTCCTGTTCCTTATCCCTGCTCCTTGGCCGTGTCTTCAGTGCGCTTCCTCATCCCTCTTCATCTCCCTGATGCCTAAAGTTGAGGGACCCTAGGGCTCCACCCTGGCTCCTCACCAACATTGGCCTGGACCATTTTGTCTGAATTATCATCATAATGATCCTATCTGGTCTCCCTGAATTTATCCTTCTCCCTCCCCTCTACCACAGTGGATTCTCAACTCAGCAGCCAGAATTATTGTAATGAAAAGGTCAGATCCCATTATTCCTCTGCTGAAAACCCTCAGAGGCCTCCCCTACTCACTCACTCAGAGGAAAGCCAAAGGCCTTGCAGGATATGCTCTGCTCCCTTTTTCTCTGACCTCCACTGCTTCCCCAGCCCCCTCACTCACTAGGCTCCACCACCCTGGCCACCTTGCTGCTCCTTGGAAAGGCCAGGCATCTCCTACATGCCTAGGAGGGTGGCTATGAGGATGGGGTTGCAGAGGGTAGAGCAGATGATCCACAGCTGAATTCAACTGCACCAAAGAACATGCATCTTTGCAATAAGGGAATGGGGAGAAGGGCTAAGGAAATGGTATAAGGACTGGGTATGCCCATCGTGGGTCTGCTTGCCCTCACAACTATTCCTAGACCTTCCAGCTGGGCCTGATCAATGGGAGGCGGTGGGGAGAATTTGGAGGGTGAGGGAAGGGAGATGCCATGGATTTCGCTCCCTCCCACTCTGCCTTGGGTAGCTTCTCTGCCAGCAGCTGCATCTCCTATGGTTCTGGCTCTTGGTGAACCAGCCCACATGGACCCAGCTCATGTTTGGTGACCTTGACTCCTGGGCTCCAGTAACACTGCCTCCTCCTTTTGTTTTTCTAGCCTAGGAGTGGCCGTGGCTTCCTGCTATGGCTAATACCTGAGGAACCTCATCTCTATCTATTGGATTTCCAACTCCTCCATCACCTGTGTTACCAATTCCCCGAATTAAATTATTTGTTTTAAATACTTAACATAGATTCTGTCTTCCTGGATGGGCCTTGGCTAACGCCCTTGACTCTTGGGAATATGTAGGCTGCCAGACGGTGGTCAGCTGCGATCCAAACAGCTCAGCCCACACGGTTGGTAGTTGGCTCAGGTCAGTTCATGTTTCTTAATGGCTCAGTGTCCAGGTGAGACATCTGAGAATAAACACTCACAGCTCCAGATTGAAATGAGCTTACAGTTTAGATGGGAGGTGAGGAATGTTTTTATGAAAAGAGCAAACAAAAATTCAAGGCAATGTGAGACTAAATGCCAAAATGCCTGGTAAAGACAATTTGTGCTGAGACTAATTCTCCACAGCTTAGGTTCTGTGTCACACGTGGATTTTCTACCTGTCCACGTATGAGTCACTCTAAAGTGATAAAAATTCATGGATAGGCCAAGGCTCAATTACAGAATATTTGTAAGTTATTATTTCAATATATAAATTCTGACACTGATGAAAGCTAACTAGTGTGCTCCTTGGAAGAAACATGCCCCTATTTGCAACCTCTCTGATAAAGGTCATTTAAAATCACTTCCAGTGGGTGCATGTAACTCAGTCAAAGCATAGGTGGGCTTCAAGTAGGCGACTGTGATGTATTCGTGACTTATCAGGCTGGTAGGAAAAGACAACAGTGAAGGCTCCTCTCTTGCAATTTCCTGAGCTTCTTTTCACAGCATATGTTTTTATAACAAGAGAAATATTCACAAACCAGCATTCACACTGCAGACATTTCCCTAGTTTGAACCATTTCCTTGCCTCCTTTCAATAATAGTGGAGCCCAGGCCTACCTTTATAACTACTTCAAGTGACAAAGTGTTCTTTCCCTTTAACTCCTTTAATCATTCAACAAATGTTGTTGAGCACCTAATTTGGTCTAAAAATTAGTCTAGGTACTAGACGCACAATGGTGAATCAATAAGGTGCAATCTTTTCCCCATGGAACTGACACAGAAGCATTATAGAAATTTTCTCTAAATGGAGGCCTACTCTACCTGGGAATAAGCCTCACAGAACATGGTCCACTGAAAGTAGCTGGATTTTTCTTTGCATTGGAAAATAAGTTTGACATAATTCAATATCGTCTATTTTGTGGCTTCAGTGTCAAGAAATTCAGAAAGAAATTTAAATTTAGTTTTATTCTTTTCTTGATAAAAAATTTTTTTAAATGAAATAAAAATAAATTTAGTTTTATTTGCATCTGAAGAATTTTATTAACTTTTAAATTGAGGTACAACATACATATAGAAAAGTTTACAAGTCATAAACTCAGAGACTGATGAATTATTTCCAGGTAAACACACCTCTGTAACCACTTCCCAAATCAATAGAGTGAACATTATTGAACCCCACAGAGCTCCTGCTCCCCTTCCCAAATCACCCTACATCCCCTACCTGTCCTGACCTCTAAAACAATAGATCGCTTGTCTGTCTTCGAACATGGTATAAATGGAATCATATGGTATGCATTTTCCAACTTCTTTTGCTCAACATATTTGTAATATTCATCCAAATTGTTGCATGAAATGATTCATTCATTTTAGTTGCTGTTTAGTATTCTGTTCTATGAATGTATCCAAATTTATTTATCAATTCTACTGTTAATAGATATCGAGGTTGTTTCCAGTTTTTAGTGATTATACATTGTGCTGTTATGAATATTCTTATACATTTTTTGGTGTACATGTGTACACATTTCTCACAAGGGTATATTTAGCAGTGAAACTGCTGGAATAAAGTGTACATGTATAATAAAATGTAGTGTAAAATGTAATTTACTAAAAAGGCTGTGCCAATATACACTAATATGTACCAATATGCACCCAGGTTTATATAAGAGGACCCATTGCTCCATATCCTTGCCAATTCTGAATATCTTCAGACATTTAAATTTTGGCCCTTCTAGTAAGCATGATGGTTACTCATCATGGTTTAAATATCCCTGAATTCTAATGAGGTTGAGCCCCTTTTCATGTTTAGTAGTCATTAGAATATCATTTTTTTGAAGTGCCAGTTCAAATGTCCTGCCCATTTTGCTACTGGGTGTCTGATATTTTTCTTATTGATTTTTATGTTTTTTGCATACTCTGGGACATAGCTCCTTTCAGATGTATGTATTGTATCTATCTTCCCACTTATGGCTTTATGGCTTCCCACTTATCCCTTAATGGTGTTATTTGATGAACACTTTTTAATTTTTATGTAGTCAAATTTATCGGACAAATAAGTTATTAAAGTGGAAATAATTATGAGACAGATGATTTTATAATAAAAATGTTCAACGAATACATAAACATCGATTCTAAATATATTGTGGCTAACAACACAGTTTCAAAATATGTAAACCAAAAATGTACAGAACTGAAGATATTTCAAAATCTATAATCTTTTATTAGTAGTAATAGACTGGATGAAGACATAAAACCTTACTCTACACTGCTTATAAGAGGCACAACTGAAATATTAAGACACTGAAAGTTTAAAAAATGGAAGGATGAAAAAGGTATATGATTTAAACATTAATCCAAAGGAGATTGGTGTTGGAATGTTGAATCAGCCTAGCAACTCAGAGGGAAAATCCAATTTGTCATGATGCATTATCTTTTTACAAATAATTGTATTCAACTTGCTAAAATTTTGTTAAAATTTTTTGTGTCTGTGTTTGTGATGGACATTTGTCTACAGTTTATTTACCTGTCATTATTTTGTCAGGATTTGGTAAAAGGATAATTCTAGCCTCACAAAATGAGTTAGTGTTTTTTCCTCTTCAATTTTCTGAAATAACTTGTGCTATTGGTATCACTTCTTTTTAAATGTTTGGTAGAATTTGCCAGGAGCCATCTGGGTCTGGCGTTTTGTTTGTGGGGAGGTTTTAACTCACAATTCACTTTCTTTAATAGGCATAGGGATATTCAGGCTATCTATTTCTTCTTGAATGAGCTTTGGTAGTTTGTGTCTTTTATAAAGTTCATCTACTTTATCTAAATCGTCAAATTTATTGACATAAGTTTTTTCATATTTTGTTATCATTTTAATGTCTGTTATAGGGGCTGTCATGTTATTCTCTTTCCTTCCTGATATTGGTAACTTGTGTCTTCTCTGTCTTTCTCTCTCTGTTATTTTTCCTTAACTGTTAGGCTAGAAATATTTCTATTTTATTTATGTTTTTAAAGAACCAGGTTTTGTATTCATTGATTCTTTTCTCTATTATTCTCTGTTAATTTTTTTTTTTTTTTTTGGTGAGACGGAGTTTCGCTCTTGTTGCCCAGGCTGGAGTGCAGTGGCACAATGTCCACTCGCTGCAGCCTCTGCCTCCCAGGTTCAAGCGATTCTCCTGCCTTAGCCCGCTGAGTAGCTAGGATTACAGAGGTGGGCCACCACGCCTGGCTAATTTTTGTATTTTTAGTACAGATGGGCTTTCATCATGTTGGCCAGGCTGGTCGCAAACTCCTGATCTCATGATATGCCCACCTTGGCCTCCCAGAGTGCTGGGATTACAGGCCTGAGCCACCACGCCTGGCCTTTCTGTTAATTCTTACTGACTTCTGCCTTTGTTCAATTTATTACTAGAAGTCAAAAATTATGTTATTTTTCTGTTTGTTCAGAAACTTAGCTCTTAGGACTTCTTATAGGTCATGGGAAATATAAAACTTGGTGCAAAGTCTCGATACCATAAACTGAAAAATGAACGTTTCAATTAATTAAGGAAATGAGTAACTCTTAATAACATTTAATACCTTATTTCACTTGATCTGTTCTTGTGGCTTTATAAACTCAGTGATCTTAGGTCTAGTCAATTTAAAACATACGTATCACTTTTTAAACTCTCAGAAACCTTAAAAATTAATATAATTTCCCTATTTTACAGATAAGAAAGCTAAAAATCAGAATGAGAGGTTTCTAATCATGCATTACAAAGTAGAAGATTTACTTGGAAGTCAGTGCTCTTAAATCCTAGATTTTATCACCTCCAAAGTCAAGTCATTTGGGTCTTGGATAGTCCAAACAACAAATTTAAAAACTCTACTGTTCCTTTCAAGTTATGGCCCCCTATAGACGCAGCTTATATGCTTTATCTTTGACAACAAAACATCTCTAATTCCAATTTACTTTATTGCTATTTTGCCCTTGCAACCCATTTGAGTTCCTTCTTACATGACATTTTAGCATTTTTTAAATGTTGGGTCTTTTAGGTTGGTTTTGCTTTTTATTAGACTTGTATAGTTTTGTTAATTGACTAGTGATTTCGTTTATTATTTATCCTACAATTAATCTTTTTTTCTTTGGTGATATTTATTCCTTTGCCCTGTTTTTTAAACTACTTTCAATTTTTAGATGTTTTGTTAGATCTATTTAGAGCTTCATCACCATGGCAATATATATTTTTCTTAAAATACTGCAAACAAATATACTAGGAGTGCACCCTTTTAATCTTTACCAGTTCCTGTGAGATTGCTGTGTAAGCTAACTTAACATATTTGTAACTACGTTATTTTCAGGAAGAAAACTGACACACAGCTCAGGAAAAGCCTGCTGAATTTATGTTCTAAGTATTACTTCACACAGTTGTATTAGTCCATTTTCATGCTGCTTTTAAAGACATACCCGAGACTGGGCAATTTACAAAAGAAAGAGGTTGATTGGACTTACAATTCCACATGGGTGGGGAGGCCTCACAATCATGGCGGAAGGCAAGGAGGAGCAAGTCACAGCTTAAGCAGATGGCAGCAGGCAAAAAATGAGCTTGTGCAGAGAGACTCCCATTTTTAAAACCATCAGATCTCGTGAGACCCATTCACTATCAAGAGAACAGCACGGGAAAGACCTGCTGCATGATTCAATCACCTCCCACGGGGCCCCTCCCACAACACGTGGAAATTATGGGAGCTACAAGATGAGGTTTAGATGGGGACACAGAGTCAAACTATATCAACAGTATAAAGATGAAAAGGCAACAAAAATATCTTCATACTTCCTTATCCCCTCATTTCAATAAAACCTTTAACTGGAGGAAACGGTCCACTTTTTTTCCTCTTCCTCCTACACTTCCCACTTATTGTCACCTTGTAATATTCAGAGAGCACTTGAATTAAGGATCTGGATAAGGAGATGCTTTCAGGTAATCATTAGCCCACATACCAGTAACCTATACTTAAAGATGGGATGGCATTTGTAAAGTGCTTTTCTAATGCAATATTATTGTTAAAGGCAAGGGTGGACTCTTTGTTTTATTTTGACATGGCATGTCTTGAAATAAATATCAATTCAATATGAAAAAAAGACATTTAGAAAATTATAACCTAAAATCTTCTTATTTTGATTTATTTATTTTCAGTGGCTGTCTGCCCTCTGTAGAAATGTGAAAGCATCTAGGTGAGAACTTACCAAATGCGATAATTCCTTAGCTTTAATGGATCTGGGCTCAGAATCTACTGCTGTGCATAATCAGTCATTTTCCCTTTTGGACAAATAATCTCATTGCTTTGAGCTCACTCCCCTCATCTGTGAGAGGGACACAGAGAAGCCTGTCGCAGTTCCTTTGAGGGTGAAATAAAAGAGTCTCCGTGAATTCATGTGGAGATGCTCTATAAACATTTGTCTTTTCTTTCAAGAATAGTCGTTCTTCTCTTTTCTATAAACATATCAACTTTTCCCTTCTCCAAGATATGTCATTACATTTTCTTTTTACTCTTCACCTGGTAGTCACTTGAAGCTATTTCTAGAAAATATGTAGGCACATCTTTTTTTTGTATGTATCAAACTGTGTAAAAATGATTATCAATTCCATTTTAACAAATCTTTGAAAATTATTTGGGCCAGTTAAAGTATTATTTATTGATAAATTTCTCTGTTGGTTTACTTTTGAACTTTGAAGCGAACTACATTATGATATAGATATATCTACTAATAGAATATTCTATTTTTCTATTATCCAACTTCCTCCATGGGCTGTGAACAAAATATATAATCAGTTTTAGAATACAACGTGTCAGTAATTTCCACAACGGCTGTAGTCTTTTATTGGTTTTTCAATCTCCATGTAGCAGCAGCTGTAGGGCAGGAGATGCAGGATGTTTTGGTTCTTTATTGTATTTTCCCTACTGTTCATTATCTTATATTTTCTTTATATTTGATAAACATGTGGCTTGAAAATATTTACATTAAATCAAAGATGATAATCTGATGTGTATGCATTGGGGGATTTAGATTTCCTAACCCCTCATGAACACATGAACATGTGAACTATTTCGGTTATTTTTCTTTGTGGATAATATGTAAGTTTGATGGCCCCTCTACGTCCAGGTCTACCTGAAGAAATGGGACTTGGAAGGAAGAGGACAAAGGCATCTGAGAAATGTAGAAACAGCATGAAATCCAGGGATTTAACCTCTTAAGCTACCAAATACATTCCCAGTTCCTAAGAGAGAAATCCATAAGCCTTTTAGCTGCTTGGAAGCCCATGGGGCACAGCCTGATGTTGCCTTGTCCCAGCCTTGTCCTCAGCTCCATTCTGTACTAATCCCTGTCATCTCCTCTCCCTTGCAGGCGATTCTGCTAATCTGAGCCATCTGTGCATCTTGATCACAAGGAGGATACCACCCTAAGCCTCCAAGGCCAGCTGGCCAGAGATTTGGCTAGTCCTCCAGGAAGAGGTTTCTCATTATGTCAGATGCATCTCTCTCAGAAGCCCTTGCAAACAGTCAAACCATTTTGTACTATCAGTTCTGATACGCAGCTCCAGAGGCACCATGGGTACAATCACATCTGACATAATATAGCTGCTAGAACACTTGGCCTGTCAGTTTTAGAAAGGGACTTTCGTGATTAAAACACTCTTTCTCAGGGCAGCATCTGCGATGCCACCTACATCTTTTGCCTGAGGGATTCCCAGAGGGTCAATATCACCTCCTTTTCCCTTCTTTTGCTAACTCAGTGAAGAAAGAGCAAAGATGAGTGAGTCAGAGCTTGGGATAAATTATTACACATACGTCTGTGCATGTTTGCATCTGAGAATAAATGAAAGAAAAATTAACCTGTTGTTTCGCTGTGAAAGTTATATTATTAATTGGTTCCCTACAATGTGTTTTAGCTAAAAAGTAATAACTCATCATTAGGGTGCTGCCCAAGAGTATTACACTACCATGGAAACAGCCTGTAAGGAAAGACAATCTTTCATATTCCCTCAGAGGTACCATTTCATTAGATGTTTTAATAGAACATTCACCATTTGGACAGGTAAGGAAATATATGTGCTCAATGTATACTTACATGTGTGTATATATATGTATATGTAAGTGTACATTGTATGCTGTGTGTTATTATATATATGTATACAGACACACACACACCCCATAACTGGTAGACTGTCCCTAATAAAGCATCTTCTCTCAGATGCGGTTCTCCATGCAAACTCCTCTGGTTCTTATCTCCCAATAGCAAAGAAGGCATCACATCACGGGTTCCCGCTGCTGGATGTCAGCAGATCAGAGGCAGGGAGGGGCCCGAATCTTCTGAATTCCCTTCCATTTTAGGTCAGAAGGAATCTACATCTATAGGCTTCCTGGGTGTGGAGCCAGCGTTAATCATTTCAGTGGAGTGCTTGGCGCAGCTGTATGTAGACGCCGTTCCACGTTCTAAGATCCACCAGGTATTGAATAAGAAACAGGTATTGAATAAGAACGTGGTCAAAGAAGTCATTTCTGAGAGCCTTGTGTGGGATGAAGGAGATCAACAGGGTGACATGATAGAGTGTCAGCAGTGAGAGGGGGCAGGGAAGGAGATTAAGTGGTCAGAGAAAATCTCTCTGAAGAGAGAGTATTTGAACAGAGACTAAAGGAAGAGAAAGAGCCAGAAATCCTGAAAATTCTCTGAGGAAGAGTATTTCAGCAGAGGAAACTGAAAGGGTGAAGGTTACCTCTGAAAAAAACTGAATAATCTCTTTTTCCCAGAAAACAGTCAGCCAATATGGCTAGAGAGAGGTGAGTGGGAGAAAGCGAGGGAAGCATGTGGTCTGGCCTTGTGGGGCCCCATGGCCTGTGGTCAGCAGCTTGGATTTGTTCTAAATGCAATAGGAAGCTATTGGAGGGTATTAAACAGAGGAAAAACTGGTCTGATCTGATTTGTTAAAAGACTACATCAATCTGTGGAAGCCCCCGTGTTTGGGGCTCAGTTTGAAGCGTCCTCCCTTGACATCCTTACGTGTTTGTTCCTCTCCTTAAGGCCTGGTCATACCAAGCAGTCATCATGTCCTAGATAGAGAAACCTAGGTCAACTTTAGCATCAAAAAGCACCCCTCACATCCATGGTTTGTTATGTTTTCAAAATAACGAAGCAGTAATGCATGAAGTTGACATGTTAAAAAGAGTTCAACCTCAGCCTTTTTTTTATTTTGCACTTAAAAAAACACTTAATGCTACAATTACCCATGCTTTTTTGATCATTGTGCACTTTTTAATTAAGAAAGTATATCAAACATAAAAAGACGTTGGGTCAAAACAGCTAAGCAATCTGCGCTTACTTGGGATGGAAACAATTTTAATTGATGCAATTTGCAGCCATTTAAATATTTCATATTTGGTTATTAACACTGCAGGGAAAGTGGGCACTTCATGCTGACAGACCAATGGAAAGAGAATTGCTGGTTTTGTAATTTTCACTTGCTCAGGTCTAATTTGGCTTGGGGTTCGCTGAGAGTTGTGTGGGTCAGGTGAACGCTAGGTCCTCAAAAGACAGAGGTCAGAGGACTGGAAAGTGATATTTCATATTTGAACCTGGTCATTAGCACTAGAAAGGTGATGGAGCTGTGATTTTGTAAAAGCTGTTTCTTCCTTAATACTGTGTGAAAAATCTTCTAAATAAGTACTGTAGCTTAGTGCTTAGATTTCATGATGCCCACTGCAGGAGATGTGGGTGAATGCACTCAATCAGCTGTTTAATTAGACGGCCCTGGCTAGCAAAGAGATTGCCTGTTGAGTTAAGCATTTCCTGATTTTATTCCTTGTCTCCAGCTCACAGTGGTGTCTGTGGTGCTTTCTGATTTATATTGGTCTGAATTCCTCCTTTGGGGACTGGAAGAAAAAGGTAGAGGAGGAATAAAGCAGGGAGTACAGAAATGAATTGTTCCCTCACCTGTTGACATCCACTATGGACAACATTTTTTTTTTTAAATTAACTTAAACAAGAATAGGAAAGACTCTAGTTCATAGTAGGATGAGCATCCTGGGAGCTAAGTTATTCCTTCTATCACAGACAGTTCCAGAGGGACTGTGGAGCCCTTTGGGGCAATTTGACCAAGTGTCTGTTTCTTTCTATCTACACACAAAAGTTAAAGAACAGGGAACTGGATAAGACCGTACAGACCTCTTTTAAGGACATTTTCCAAAAAAACCATTGTGTGGAAAAAATTCTGTCAAGCCTGCAAAAGTTGTTAGATCTCTATGCCCATCTATCTCTCTTTTCCAACACCGACTTACTCACTAGGAAGAGAAACAAAAGCAGCTGCCAGAAGCTGAAGCAAACAGAAGCTTCCCTATAAACATGAATTCTCATAAAAGCACAAATGAAATGAATGAAATGGAGGGCAGAGGCAAGGAGTTTCATTTTTCATTAGACTCTCGTCATGTGAGTGCTTTTTTTTCCACAAGTGTCCCCGTCATTGGACTCTCAAAGACCTAACATCTAGTTAGTTCTAACCACATCTGGTCAGAGCAGAGAGAAGGTCCCAACACAATTAGGCCACTGCTGATGGCTTCTGACTGGAATCCCAATGGACTTGGGTTTGAATGTTGCTTGAGTGCAGTATGTTGTGTGGAAATGATATTTTCAATGTCTTTCTTCCAAATCCAGTGGTTGAAGGCTTTAGGGGAAAAAATCAGGAGAAATGCTTTGGGTTCTTACCACTATTTAGTAGAAGACAATAGTTACATCTTGAATGCATATCAAAAGGGTGCTCTTTCAAAGATCAGCTATGGCACTTTTATAAGATACCTTTAGTGCCGTACATAATATGAGACCAGCTCTGAGGACACGAAGTTTGTCAGAATATATGGCTAGGAGGAATTTTGTACAAATCTATTGCTACAACTGGATTTCCTTTGAAAATGAATATTTAAAGGCTATAGTTTACTTAAGATTTTTTGCTTGATATCTTGTTTAATTAAAGCCTCAAGAAATTTACTTTTGCTTTTTAATAGGAGACTCTTAGCTACTTTTTCTCACACGTGTAATTTCCTGCATGTTATTTTTCAATTTCTATTTAGGAAACGTATGGAAGTCCAGTTTTTTTCTAAAAGTGAAATCTGCAGAACTGAGGTCATTTTTTGGAACTACCTGGAGTGAATGCAAAAATTGTGAGATGCTCTGGGGAAACCATCTAGATGTATCAAGTGTGACTGTTAGGGAACATCTGGCCTCATGAAGCCAACACACCCACCCCCACAATTTATTCAGAAACTAATTATTACCCTACATAATCTTAAACATGCTTATGTGGGATAAAAGTTTGGACTTAAGTCTTGTAATTTTATAAGATCATCTGTAGAAGAATCAGAACATTCAATGATGGCCCAATATCTAATCCCAAAGGATGATTTTTGGACAAAGAACCCTCACTAAGGCTAGAGTCACTCAATGAACACTTATGCAGACCAATATATCACTTCAAAGTCATGGTGAGCCTGCAAGTAAATTGTTAAATGTTTCTGGAATGTCCATATCATCTGGCCACTGCAGAACCAAAGTGTGGCTACATCAATTAGTATCTGGGTTTGTCAAGACTGGCCATTGCTAAGGCTGGTTTCCAGATCATCCTCATCTTCCAATTTAATTAAGTGTAACTTAATTCAGCAGAATTGTAGTAGGTACATGTAACTATGCTAGTAGAGACTATGGGATGCAATCAATGCAGGGATGGTCCCTGCATTGGGTGACTTTAAGAGAGATGGAACATAGTAGACATGAAGGGAAATGGAAGGACTCTAAACTAATAGAAGGCAGGCTACATATGCATTTTCTCATTTTATCCATGTGAGTTGCCTCATGAGTTGTGACACTGTGTCACCTCCTTTCTACAAACAAACAAAAAAAGAGGTATAGAGAATTTAACTCTCCCAAAGATCTGTAGCTATGAAGTATCAGAGATGATTCAAAGCTGGGTGGATCTAATTCAAAGCTTGTGCTCACCACGACTGCTACTTGAGAATCACCGAGCTACCCACCCTAACAGGGTCTGAATGGGGGGTAGCCTCTGAGCAAGTAGGGGTCAGGCCAGGGCTATGAGTTGATAGTTTAGAAAGCTGGTATTCCTCAGGAAAGGTGATAGTATTCCTTGGTAACAAATTAACCTCCAATCTCAAAAACTAATCTCAAAAAGCCAGTGTCTATTTCTTGCTCACACAAAGTAAGGCACATGTCAGGTGACTCTCCAGGGTATGTTTTCATGTTGCAGTTCTACCATCTCAACAGGTGGCCTCCACCACTAATGTGGTAGGGAAGAGAAGGGGCATAGAAAACTCAGATCCATTTTTAATTTCCTCTAAAGGGAGATGACTCCCCTCACTTCTACTCAGGGTTTGCTGGCTTGATGCTATGGTTTGGATATCCCCTCCAAAATACATGTCAAAACATAATCCCCATTGTGGCAGTATTGAGGGATGGAGCCTTTAAGAAGTAATGGGGTCCTAAGGGATCTGCATTTATGAATGTATTAACCCATTCATAGGTTAATGGATTGACAGGTTAATGAATTAATGGGTTGTCATGGGAGTGGGACTGGTGGCTTTATAAGAAGAGGAAAAGAGACCTGAGCGAGCACATTAGCACAGTCCTCTCACCATGCAATGCCCTGTGCTGCTTCAGGATTATTCAGAGTCCCCACTGGCAAGAAGTCTCTCACCTGATGCAATCCCTCGACCTTAGACCTCTCAGCCTCCAGAACTGTAAGAAATAAATTTGTTTCCTTTATAAATTACCCAGTTTCAGGTAGTCCATTATAAGCAACAAAAAACAGAATAAGACATCTGACTAATCACATGTTCCCAAGATGACTGCAAAGAGTGTCTGGAAGTCTTCTTGTGTGCCTAGATGGAAAGAACCAGAGGTAGTTAGCAGAAGGAAGTGTGCTCCTTCCTGCTTAGCCCAGAACCACCTGCAGGCTAGGAGACACCAGCGGTTGCTTCTGTTTTCTGGGTTACTGATATACCCTGACTATTGCCAAAAAAATAAACTTACTCTTGGTGTCTTGCACCAAATGGATATCAGCCAAGTAAAACTGAAAATTTACCCAATAATCTAAATAATAAAGACCAATAATTTTATTCTTTCACTGAAACAGATAATTGAAGCAAAGTAATAAATCCTTCAATTCCCTGGATTACTACTTAAATTATACCCTTATCTTAACTAGTGTAGATGTGGCCTGTCCATATGCCAAAGGATGGTTTACCTCTTCAACTGACCCTCCTGGAACACCTGCTACTGTGCTAAATGCTAGAAACAAAGCTGAATCAGTCTGTACTCTTGGTTCTTTTTGTCAAGAAGAGAAGTTAAAACGAATATACAAATAGCTGTAAAAAGGAAGAATATGAGAAGCTCTAGGAGGCCAAATAAAAGAATGGGTGTACAAAACATGCTATTCCAGGCCACATGCCCACAGCTTATTGGAGCAGGAACAGAGGCCTAATCCAGAAATTAACTTATGGCCAGGCTAGAAAGGATGGGCAGGACCAATGTGAATTCACTCTTGGCAGTTGAAATTAGAAAACCCAGAGACTGAGTTAATAAAAGGCCATGTTCTGTTGGAGCTGCAGTCATCACTATAGTCCAGCAAGCTGAAGTTAGAAGCCTGGGGGCAAAGGACAGCACAGAAACTGATAGAGAAGCAGATGCTACGAGAGAGACCATGCTTCTCTGTGTCATTCAGCAAACCCCTCCTGGCACTGGTTCGCAGGGGACCAGCTGCCCTGGAGTTTGTGTTCATGGAAGAACATGTCATACAAGTTACAAGTACAGTTCTGGAGACCCTAGTTCATATTTCAGTTTGGCACAACATAGCTGTGCAATGGTGTAAGATATTTAACCTGTCTAAGCCTCTGTCTTCTCGATTGGAAACTGTAGAACACAATTCATACGCTTGTTGCAAAGATTAAAAGAAATAATATATGGAACATAGAAAGCACTAAAGTGCTATTATCAGTGTTACTATTATTTCCATGAGCTCTCACCTTCACAATCCATGTGTGCCTTTGTAATAACCTACTCTCTCTATTTTTCCTCCTGAAGGAACTGAATGAGTCTTTGTTTCTCATGACACAAAGGTCCCAAATAAGCCTTTTGGTTTTATGTAAAATAGTTTCTGAGAGGGCAAGATTTGAGGCAGATCTGGGATTTTCCTTAAGTCAGAACAATACATTGATAGATTATCTGAAAGATTTCTTCTAGTTCTAGCATTTTATGATGCTCAACAAAACTCAGTTAGTGCTTGTTATTTCTGTAGAGTACTCAAAAAATACTTTTTAACAGGGACATATTGAAGACCCAGAAATGTAAAAGTGGCTGTTTACGGATCATCTTCTCATGTACTCATTACTGCACCCAATTACACAGCACTCCATTAGGTAGGCATGGAAGATATTACTCTCACGTCATTCTTCAGATGAGAAAATGGAGCTCACACAGTGCATGTGACCTATCACAGGCTAAAAAGTGGCAAACCATTGGCTCAAAAATCCTGGTTTTCTGACACCTGTATCCATGCTCTTTCTGCTGTTTCCTGCTCTCCTGCTTCCTCTGCCCCACAACCAGAGTGTTGTATGAGGTTCTCCAGGGCATGGGAATGCAGAAAGAGAGGGGCTGTGAGTGCAAGAGTGGGGCAGGAGGAGGCATACAGGCCTTGGGATGACAACAGTGGACACTCATAATGGGAATTTAATCCACATTTATGATGCAGGGTGGGCGAGCCTCAAAAGTGGGGCCTAACTTGGGAGGGTTCTTGGCTTCACTCAGGAAAGAATTCAACAACAAGCTGACAGTGGAGGAAAGTAGGTTTATTGAAGCAGCAGTGCACAGCAGAGTGGCTGCTTTTTCAGGAGCAAGGCTAACCCGTAGGCTGTTGGGTAGCTGTATATATACCCACTTTTTAATTGCATGCAAATTAAGGAGCAAGTTATTCAGAAACCTTTAGAAAATAGGTGTTAACTTCTGGTGTTGCCATGGCATTTGTAAACTGTCATGGCACTGGTGGGAGTGTCTTTTTTATTTTTTATTTTTGTGGGTACATAGTGTATATATTTAAGGGGTAAATGAGATACTTTGATACAGACATGCGATGTGTAATAATTACATCATTGTAAATGAGGTATCCATCCCCTCAAACGTGTATGCTTTGTGTTACAAACAATCCAATTATACTCTTTAAGTTATTTTAAAATGTACAATTAAGTTATTATTGACTATAAGGCTGGGGGTAGTGGCTCATCCCTGTAATTCTAGAACTTTGGGAGGCCAAGGCAGGTGGATCTCTTGAGCTCAAGAGTTTTGAGACCAGCTTGGGTAATGGCAAAGCCCTGTCTCTACAAAAAATAAAAATAAAAAACTAGCCAAGTGTAATGGTGTACACCTGTAGTCCCAGCTATTTGGGAGGATCACTTGAGCCCAGGGAGGTCAAGGCTGTGGTGAGCCATGATTGCACCACTGTATTCCAGCGTGGGTGACAGAGTGAGACCCCATCTCAAAAAATAATAAAAAATAAAAATTATTATTGACTATAGTCAGTCTGTTGTGCTATCAAGTACTTGGTCTGATTCGTTCTTTCTGATTACTTTTTATACCCATTTACCATCCCTACTTGTCCCCCAACCCCTCCACTACCCTTCCAAGCCTTTGGTAAACATCCTTCTGCTCTCTACCTCCATGAGTTCAATTGTTCTAATTTTTGACTCCCCCAAATAAGTGAGAACATGTGAAGTTTGCATTTCTACGCCTGGCTTATTTTACTTAATGACCTCCAGTTCCATCCATGCTGTTTCAAATAACAGGATCTCATTCTTTTTATGGCCAAATAGTACTGCGTTGTGTATACGGACAACATTTTCTTATCTATTCATCCATTGATGGACACTTAGGTTGCTTCCATATCTTGGTTATTGTGAACAGGGCTGCAACAATCGTAGGAGTGCAGGTATCTCTTCTATATACTGGTTTCCTTTCTTTTGGGTATATACCTAGCAGTGGGATTGCTGGATCATATAGTAGCTCTATTCTTAGCTTTTTGAGGAACCTCCAAACTGTTCTCCATAGTGGTTATACTAATTTACATTCCCACCAACAGTATACAAGGCTTCCCTTTTCTCCACATCCTCACCAGTATTTTCTTTTGTCTGTCTTTTGGATATAAGACATTTTAACTGAGGTGAGATGATATCTCATTACAGTTTTGATGTGCATTTCTCTGATGATCAATGATGTTGACCACCTTTTCATATGCCTGTTTGCCATTTGTATGTCTTCTTTTAAGAAATGTCTATTCAGATCTTTTGCCCATTTTTAAACATATTTTAGATTTTTTTCCTATAAAGTTGTTTGAACTCCTTATATATTCTGGTCAGATGGGTAGTTTGAAAATATTTTCTCCCATTCTGTGGATTGTCTCTTCACTTTGTTGATTGTTTGCTTTGTCATGCAGAAGCTTTTTAACTTGATGTAATCCCATTTGTCCATTTTTGCTTTGATTGCCTGTGCTTGTGGGATATTAGTCAAATTTTTGCCCAGACCAATGTCCTAGAGAGTTTCGCCAATGTTTTCTCGTAGTAGTTTCACAGTTTGAGGTCTTAAATATAAGTCTTTAACCTACTTTGATTTGATTTATGTATTTGGCAAGAGATAGGAGTCTAGTTTAATTCTGTTTATGGATGTCTGGTTTTCCCAGCACCATTTATTGAAAAGACTCTCCAGTGTATGTTCTTGGCACCTTTGCTGAAAATGAGTTCACTGTTGGTGTATGGACTTGTTCTGGGTTCTCTATTCTATTCCATTGGTCTATGTGTCTATTTTCATTCCAGCACCATGCTGTTTTGTTACTATAGCTCTGTAGTATGATTTGAAGCCAGGTAATATGAATGTGAGTGCTGATGAGCAGTGAGGGCAACCAGAGGTTACCTTCAGTGCCATATGCTGGTTCTAGCCAGTTTTCTTATTTCATCCTGTTGGGACCAGGAAATAAGTCCTGCCAGTCTGCTACCTCACTATGAAGGACCGCATAGAAGATGGCAACCATCTTTTCATCTTTCCTTCTTTTGGTTCTCCTTTAACCACAGCAGGAAGGCCTGTTCAACTGTTCCAAGAAACGGTAGCCAGAGAATGGCAGAGAAAGCGAGGAGGGGGTACAAGTGGCAATTGTGATCAGCAACTAGGGTATTAGGAAAAAAACAACAGCAAAAAGGGGATTCGGCTATGGTGTGCTGGTAAACTCCCTCACATTACCTGACTTCAAATCACGCTACAGAACTATAGTAACAAAACAGCATGGTACTGGCATAAAACCAGACATATAGACCAATGGAATATGTTTAACTGGCTATCCCATGCCAAAGACACACACCAAGAGATGTAGTATTTGCCAGTTTCTGTGGTGTAAATACTCCCAGCAAGGGACAAGCTACCAACCTGATTTTCCTGACTGTGCGGTTGTGCAACCAGGAAAATTTGTACGGTTGTCCAGTTGCATACCATTTCAGTATTTCCATCTTATAGACAGGAGATGTAGATAAAGACTGAGCATAGATAATAGTAAAATGTAGCACAATGATTAGGAAATTAAGAATTTTGAGCATTTATTAATTTTGTTAAGTATATTTTATTTAATTGTAACTTTGCATGATTCAATTTTTCATAAAGGCAGTGTCGAACAACAGGCTTACCAAATTTCTGAAAATTTAGAAATAAGCTCCTGAGAGCTGGTAAAAGCTGTCTCAGCACACCAGTGGAGTTAGCTGAATGCCTTCAGCCCAACAATGAGAGGCACATAGAGTATATTCCACTCCCCCTTCCTCTCCAGCCTGTGGGGGGTTAATGAAGTGGCAATTATGATGATCTGACCCCCTCCTCCCCCAACATGTCCAGCCTACCCTCCTCTGCCCTCCTGAGTCATTATTGAAAGAGGAGGGCAGTTTTTTATTGATCTCTTCCTCCACCTTCAGAGTAAGTCCTGTGATCCAGTATTGAGTGCAGCTTCTATAAACACTCGTACCATGTGTTTATTGTGACACCTGGAATATCATGAAGGCAGCTCGTATTAGACACTGAATGCTAAGATAAACAACCAGTCTTGTCTAGTTGGAACCATGCAGACCTCGTGCATATAGTCTTATAAATTTTACAACACCCGTGAAATAGTGCTCTTGAAGTAGGAACACTACAGAGATGGTTAAACCAGACCCCTAATGCCCTCGAGGTCTATTTTTATAGCTATTAATCTCATATCAGGCACAATTTACAGCCATAATAGCTATTTCTTTGCTGGCATACATGTACATAAACAAAACCAGTATGGAAGAGAAGGTATTTAGATACAATTAAAGCAATGGATTTCTATACGCACTTCGGATAGAGAACACAGATGACTCACTTCTCTCAAAAATGATTCTTTTGTATAATTTTGACTTCATTAAATTCAGCAAAGAGAATTTGGAAACAGCAATCACAAATTCCCCAAAGCCCAAAGTAACTGATTCCACAATAAAGAGAGAAAGCATCACACTGGAATGGCTAAGATAAATGTCTGAGAATCCCTTTAAATGCCGGAAGTCATAGCCCACCAGTACTTGTCTGCGGGGCCCGGGGGAGGTTATGTACGGCAGCTAAATAAAGCATAAAACATTATGGTGTATATTTTCTAGCATCTAGACTGTTTGCCCCATATAAGAGTTTATCGATACCTTCAGGGATTCAGATAAACGTTGCAAATTCTCAAGTTCTACTGCCTGTGCTGCAGATAGACTTTATTTCAAAGTTACCAGTTTTTTGCAGTATTTGTTTATTGGGTCATAGACTCTCCTATTTCTATTTGGGGACATATGAATATTTCCACAAGCTTCTATATGAACCAGGTTACATTGAGACCATCATTTAAAAAAATAAGATGTTGTAGTGTCTAACACCAAGCTTGCAAATACTGACTCTTGAATACGAGTTTCTAGGAGAGCGAGAGAAGGAGCCAAAGGGGAGGACTGGACCTACAGTAGTTCTAGAGAAGACTGGTTAAGTGGAGTTCTTAGTTTTTATCCATATTTAATCACCCAGAGTCAGGGCTTTTTCTGCTTTGATTACAAATGTAACAACTAAGACCACAGCCACAGAGGCCGTGTCTGTGCGTGGATTCATTCTGGAACCATTGGTTCCTTCCGGAAGAAATCATTGCTTCCATGTTGAGCCATGCTAGAGCTGGTGTATATTTTGAAAAGGAATCAATGGGCTGAGCAGGAGAAACCTTCCTGTTTCCAATCCCCCTGTCTGCACTGTGGCAGTACAGACTGAAGGGGAGGGGGAGGTACTTAGATACTGAGGTGCTTCAGCCTTGCGTACACACCTCCTTCTTTCCTCCTGCTCTCAACACAGCACAGGTGTCACCTCCGTCTCTCATCTCCAAGATTTCTCCCTCCTCAAAAATCTCATAACACGGTCCCACTAGGATACCCAGCTTATAGGCTGATTTCTTAAAGCTGTATATTTTTATCCTGATGTCTGTTTGCAGAATACCATCAAGTTCAGCCACTCACTACCTGTGTGACTTTAAGCAAGTTTCTTAACCTCTCTGAGCCTTTGTTTTCATTATAAAATTGGGCTGAGAAAACACCTTGAAGGAGTTTTGTGAGGATTAGATAGACAACTGGTGTCAAGTGCACAGTGCCCGGCATGTGGCTATCCTTTCATAAAGGTAGTTGTTAAAATAACTGCTGTAATTTTTAAAAAATTTAAATAGACCTTCATAAAAGTGAATTTGCTTGTGAAATCAGCCCCCAGACTAATAGATTATTAGCACCCTAGAGCCCTTTCCTACCCTTTCCAACCGCTAACTACCTCTCTCCCAAGGAAAACCACTTATGTGATTGCAACATCATGGATTAGTTTTTGAATTGTATGAAAATAAAATCAAATTGCTTGCATGCTGTCTTTCTTCCACTCAGCATTATGTTTGTGAGAGGCATCCTTGCTGTTGTATGCAGTTGTAGTTAGTTCATTCTCATTGCCATATAATATTTTATGTTATAATATGCAATTAATCCTTTCTACTCTACAGGTGTTTGGATATCATTCAGCTCCTGGCTATTACACCATTCTGCCATGAATACCCTTGCATTCTAGGAAACCCGTGTGGTGCATTCTGAGAGGACGGATGGCTGGGTCACTGGGCACACTGCCCGAGTAGAGGGTCTGTCAACACTTGCCGTCAGGAAACATGCCCCACTTCTCATGCCTGAAGCACACCCAGAAGTTATATTGAGCAATTATTTATAAATTGATCCTGATACTGAACAAAAGGCACATTTGAAAAGCAAAGACAGAAGCATTTGTAAATTATTTTACTAGAAAAGAAAAGTTTTTCGTAGTAATAAAATACATTATTTACTCTGGAGCCATTTTAGATGATGATGTAGATTAGAGGTCGGCAAACTATGGCCCTTGGGCCAAAGGTGGCATGTGGGCTGTTTTGTAAATAAAGTTTTATTAGAACGCACACACAACCATTCGTTACATAGTATCAGTGGCTGCGTTTACACTACTGTGACAGAGTTGTGTAGTTGCAAGACCATGGGACCCACACAGTCTAAATTATTTACTATCCGGCTATTTAAAGAAAAGTTTGCTGAACCTTGATATAAGAACATTTAAAAAGGTATGAGAAAGATAATTCTGAGCTCTTCCATGCCCTGGGCAATGTCCTCAATTCCATGCATGCTCCTTTATGCTTCACAAGGCAGGTACTCACTTTGCTCTCATTTCTCAGTGATTATCTCTAGGTGGTGAGAAATTGTTACTTGGTCCAAAGATTTTATAAATGATCATATATCTTTGACATTGGAAAAAAATAAACAGGACCAAAAAATGTTGCAGAAAAAACATATAAAATATGGCAGTTAGACAAAAGGGAGCTGGCCAGTCAAGAAAGTCCAGAAAAATGACAACGAGAGAGGCTTCTGCTGGCAAGGGGCCTCTATCCTTGCTCAGGGGAGAGAGGCCTGGTCAAGCCACTCTGCAGCTGGCATGCTCCACAGGAAGAGCGGAAAGTCAGGTGGTCATAGATGACTGACTTCTGTGTGGAGAGTCATCCAAATCCCTTCTGCTCCTCAGACAATAAAAAATTCTAGTTTTAATTTAGTTTCCCCTGTAAATTTGCCTGCAGGGGTAGAATACACTGAACAGCAAACATCAGAATCCAATCTGCTTGATGGTTTTATTTCTCATTATGGATGAATAAATTGACACTTTGTTTTCTACCAAATCATCGTATATTCTAAATAAGTGCTTTTGTTCTCGTTTAATATTCAGTGGGACTGGGGCCAACACAGGACATACAGAATGCATATTTCCTTTCCTCTGGCCTAAGCCCTTCGTGCACGCGTGTGTGTGTGTGTGTGTATTTATATGCTTAAGAAATGAGATGTGGTTATCATAACTTTATATATAAAACCCACTGTGTACTCTTTTGCCTCCTTGTCTATTGAATTTAAATCTTAAACAATCAGCTTATGTAAAATTTACCTTCTATATTAGGCAAGGTTCTCCAGAGAAACACGATCAATAGGAGATTATCTATGATTGATGATCAATCAATCTATCTATCTATCTGGTTATAGAATACAGGTAGATATAAAATGACATTCATTATAAGTTATTGGCTCATGAGTTTATGTGGCTGAGAAGTTCCAAGAGCTATAGTTGCAAGCCAAAGCTCCAGGAAAGCTGATAGTATATTCCCAATCTGAGTCCAAAGGCCTGAGAGCCAGGAAAGCGGATGGTGTAAGTTCCAGTCTGAAAGCCAGCAGGCTCAAGACCCAAGAAGTGCCAGTGTTTTAAACTGGGATAATGAAAAAGACCAGTATCCCAGCTCAATCAATTAGACAGGAGGAATTCTCCCTTGCTTAGCTGTTTTGTTCTATTCTGGTCTTCAACTGATTGGATGGGACCCACCCACATTAGGGAGGGCAGTCGGCTTTACTCAGTCTACTGAATCGAATGCTAATCTCATCCAGAAACACCCTCACAGGCACACCAGAATAATGGTCAGCTCAATGTCTGGGCACCCCATGGTCCAGTCAAGTTGATGCATAAAATTAGCCACCATGCCTTTTTAAATTGTACTGTAGCCAGAATATATACTTACTCCAATTGACCACTCCCACTTTCACTGATTAAGCAGGAGTGACAGCCTCTATTTTGTAGTTGGGTTTGTATTCTAAATCTAGGCTGTGGTGATACCACATAACTCTTTTACCTCTGGAATGTCTTAGATAAATTTTTGCACAGAAAAGAAAAAACAAAAGTTTACTGTTTCTCAAAGCTTATTAGTGAAAATACCTTCTAAACTTTTCTGAGGAGGAATATGTGAACCCAGACATTGACAGGCAACTTCTCCGTCATGCAAATAAGTCAGGTCCTTGAGATGGCGTCTTAGGCAGGTTTTGCTAGAAGCAGGACCTGAGACAAGGATTCAGGGGCATGTGACTTATTGAGCTTGTGGTATCTGGGGAAGGGACAGGGAAATAAGATAGGACAGAGGAGGAGGGTGATGGTCTAAATATTCGTGTCCTTCTAAAATTCACATGTTAAAAAGTAATCGCCAGAATGATGGTAGTAGGAGGTGGGGCCATCGGAAATGAGATTAGCACCCTCATAAAATAGCCCCAAGCAAGCTTGTCCACTTCTTCCACCATATGAGGACACAGAGAAGGCACCGTCTATGATAAAGTGGGCCCTTACCAGACACTGAGTATGCCAGTACCTTGATCTTGGCTGTCCTAGTCTCCAGACTGTGAGCAATGAATTTTTTTTGTTTATAAACCCCCAAGCCTATGACATTTTATTATAGCAGCCAGAATAGACTATGACAAGGAGATAAGGAAAGATATAGTCTCAGCTAGAGACTACCAACAGCCTGATCCTATAGGAAGCTCTGGAGCAAGAACTGCACCATAAAATTGGTTCTACTTTGACTAGGGAGATTGGTCTTTTGGAACCTGCTCCTCCATCAGCCTGTCATTCCCTAAGGATGAATGAGGGTGGAATGTAGGAAGGTGTAATCTCCTGGGCTAGGGGTTCCCATTTTTCCATGGCCATTCTTTGGAGAAGGGACAGCTTTGAGCCATTAGCAGGCAACACTCACAGCAGTTGAGGGATAGGTGACAGCCAGGAAAGGGATCTGGATGAAGCAGAAATAGCTTCCCCTGCACAGGGGGGAAATGTAACCTATCTGAGCAAATGTGGGTCAGAGTCTGTCTGATAACATCTTGGAGGTCGTATCTTCACGTATTGTGTTAGTCCATTCTCACACTGCTATAAAGATACCACCTGAGACTGGGTAGTTTAGAAACAAAGGAGATTTGATTGACTCACAGTTCCACATGGCTGGGGAGGCCTCAGGAAACTTACAAACATAGCAGAAGGGGAAGCAGGCACCTTCTTCACAAGGCAGAAGGAGAGAGAGTGTGTGCAAAGGAGGAACCGTCAAACACTTATAAAACCATCAAATCTCGTGAGAACTCACTCACTATCACGAGAACAGCAAGAGGGAACTGCCCCCATGATCCAATCACCTCCCACTAGGTCCCTCCCTTGACACATGGGGAATATGGGGATTAAAGTCTGATTTGGGTGGAGACACAGAGCCAAACCACATCACACACTATCATACATTACAAAATAAAGAACAACAACAAAAAAAGTGTTTGGTTTTTAGAATAACTGGAATCTGGATTATATGTTTATAATTTAAAAAAGTCTTTCAGGAAAGATGTGTGTGTGTGTGTGTGTGTGTAGTGAAAAAAAAAGAAAAATCCTTTCCTCTGCCATATTTAAATTTACTATTATAAAGTAAAATGTGTCCCTTGTCGACGTGAGAATTGTAGACATGAGAATTAAAATTGTATCCTAAATCCATTTGGGCATTGATGGCATGTAGGAATTCATTATGAGAACTAACTCTCAATCCACAGTATAAATACCCATGGGTGAGTCTGCAATTACATGAGACTCATCTATTTTCTAGGAATTTCATTAATGATCTTAACAAAAAATATCAACTTTAGCACTATGCTTGCATTAAAATTTCCTCTTTCTGAACTTGTCTTTGAGCATTGTAATTACAAATATGTAGATCTGGTGCTGCCTGATCCATTAGGCATACAACATGTGGTTATTTAAATAGAAATTAAATGATTAATTATTAATTAATTATTCAAAATGAAAGAAAATTAAGAATTGAGATTCTCGGTCACATAAAACACAATTTCAGTGCTCAGTATTTCTCTGTATCTTGTGACTACCTGATTGGATAGCACAGAGATAAAATATTTATGTTCACTGCAGAAAATTCTATTGGTTAATGTTGATACAGACATTCAGAAACCTGAAATGAATAGTCTTTTAAAAGTATAAAATATTTGTAAATAATTGTGCTTCAAATTTCTTATCTTACACATTTTTAGAGTTATCATTGCTGTCATTATCGTTGCTAGATTTCTTTTTAATGACATATATGTAAATAGAAAGGATATGTACTCTGGAGCTGAGTAGCCCTGGGTTCAAATTTACCTACTATCTATTGATTGGGTAAGTCAATTAATATTGCTGAGTCTCAGTTTCCCCTACTGTAAAATGGGGAGAATACTTTGAAATTACTTCGAAAAAGCTTCATGGAAATTAGATACATTATGCCTCTAAAAAATCCAGCCTGATGTTTGGCACTTAGTAATGACCGTATGACAATTATTACGGTTTTCTTTCTTAAAAAAAAAAGAGTTTGCTCTCTGCAGGCATGTTTTCATGAAATTTCTAGCTTACAGCATTAGAATTTCCCCCTATTCGTTTTGATATATTTGTTAATTATCCCATTTGCACGTGCCTGAAATCATTTTTAAGTTATATAATTCTCTGGTTTCTCTTCAGACCATATGAATCTTTCGCCTTATAACTGTTTTGACAGTGGCAAATGAGTTGATTTCCTTCTTCATTCTCCTCCTTTTGGTTAAGCTTCTAAGATACGTTACTGAAAAGGAATTAGAAGAAATTAAGCTAAACCTAGATTTTGGTATTCAGTATGAAAGATAGAGTGGTTATAAATCTGGACCAAAGCCTATTGCTATTATAGTTAAGAGACTAATCTCTCTCTGCGAGGGTCCTTGAGAATCATTTATAGAAGAGCCTTTTGAGATACATTAAAACATCAGAAGGAAACTCATCCAAAAATGAGTTGGCTCAGGAGTGCCAATTAGTCCTGCATTTGATCTGCAGCAGATGACCGGCATTTCAGCCTGAAGAGCTACACGCAGACCGCTGGGGGTAAGCCCTCTTCCCATCCGGAAAGTTGCCTAAGCCCCACCGAAAGGGCTGATGTTGAGTTCCAGGTTCTGCCTCCTTTGACCGAAACTCACTGAAGGACAATTCCTTAACTCTTAAAGATCCTGTGAGGGTAAGCACAGTTATGAAGAAGACAAAAGGCAGGTCCAACAATACAGCCTTTCCGGCAGCTGGCCAGGAATTTAAAAGCTGTGATTTAAATAACTAAACAAAATTCTCCTGGGAGACTGGGAAGCTTAGAAAATACCCAGTCTCGCTCTCCACTGACAAAACAGCAAATGTAGACCATGCCATTCCAAGTAAGGCAATTCCAGTCACTTCTGGGTTTTATTTATTTTTAATGTATTAATCTGGGTTTGCCCAGACAGCAGCCTTAGTCCCCAGTTTTGAATTTAAAAATCTACCCATGGATCCTCCAATCCACAACGACCCGATCCTGAATGCCTCAAGGAGAAAAGCCACCTACAGTCACCACAATTTTGATCCTTTATCTTAAAGAACTTATATTGGTGGATGAATGAGATGACAAATTTGAATAACATATTACTAATTATTATTAATTATTAATATACTATTCACTATATATTATTCAATTATACATCTTATGTATATTTCTATACACGTACACATATGCATATGTGTGTGTATTATTTTCTGGACAGTGGGGGTTTTTAGCTTTCATGGACAGTGATTTCCTTTCAGAAGTAGAAAATGCATATTTGGGATTTTCAGGTGGGGAATGCAATGTTCTGTCTCCAAAGCTGGTCCCTAGAGACAGGGAACCCCCCCCCACAGGCCCTCCCTAACAGGAAAATGGCCTCTCACTGAATATAATTTGCAGAGAAGCAGCTAAGCCTGAGCAGCAGGTACAGAGTGGTTCCCAGGCTGCTGCTGCTGTTGCTGCTTATACAACAAAAACAAAAACAAAAACCAAACCATACCTCTGCACAGATGTGTGACAGCTTTGGAAAGGAGTACGGCTCCTGCCCACCTGCTGTGCTCCATTTTAGAATGGGGCTTTCATTTAAAAGACAAAGCCTGGTTAGCTTTTTACCTGTGAACCTTATTGCATCAATTGCCACCCAGATTGCAAGTGTTTTGACTGGGGGGAGAGAGGAGCCAGGAGAGGTCTCTCCCTTCCCTTCAATGAGGAGAGGTCACCGCTTCAGAATGGCAGGGCAGTCACGGCCCAAGGGCACTTTCTTAAACTGCTCAGCACCCCAGGCTCATAAGCAAAAGCCTCTCTGCTAAAGCACACAGAGAGGAAGCGGAGCCATCATCCCTGCATTTGGCCCTGAGACAAATGACTCAATAAGGGACTCAAGCTATTAGAAAATCACTTGGGCTTAAATGAAAATTCAAATGAGAGAAATGGAGGCCGAGATGTTAAAAATGTGTTTTAAAATGAAAAAAAAAAAAAAAAAAAAAAAAAAAAAAAACAACTGGGGACTGAGAGAATGAAATAACAGACACAAAGCCCAAAGAGAAACCACATCAAACTGAGGACTGTAGAAATTTGGAGTCGCTGTCCTGGGCGTGGTGATATTCCTGTTACAGAACCAAACTGGCGTCCACTCGTCCGGTGCAATGAAACAGATGCTCACACTGAGGTTTCTGCCGTGATAGAAAGGAAGGCATTTATTGTAGGGCATCAAGCAAGGAGAATCAGGGCAGCTCAGGCTTATAGACTCAAACTCCCTAATGGCTTGCAGGTAAGGGTTTTTAAAGGAGGGGTAAATTTCAGGAGAGCTGACACTATCGGCAAAATGATCAATCCACACACGAAAAGTTACGCATTAGTTTTGGACTAAAAGTGTGGATATCTTGAAGCACCGGCTTGCAAGGCAGAGGTAGATTTTCTGATCTTCTGATTTGCAACTGGTTAAGGAAGAGAAGCTTTGTTTAAAAATTGTGGGTCAGTAGAAGAATATTAGGGGAGCGACTGTCTCCAAGCCCCTTAGGAAGAACCTTAGAACAAAGGGCCATAGTTAAAGTTTAGTCTTCACTTCCCCCTCATCTGGGGTCTAAGTGCCAGTGGATCAGTCCTGTGGGGGTCCCAGCCTCTGAAAGACAACTCGGGAACATATGTTAAGATGTTATCTTTAATTTCCATAGGGAGAGCAAACATCTCTGGGACTCTAACTTCTTTAGCTATTGTTTTAGGCTACTTTTACCTTCCTGTTTAACAAGTTACTTATTTCCTTCTCAGGGCTAGCTAGGTGCCTGGAATTTCCCATGAAGGAACTCAGGATTTTCCTTTATTTCCATGCTTGGGTTCTGTAGAACCCTAAAAGAGGGGTTCCCTCCTCCGTCTCACCCAGAGGTTTACAGGGATTGATTGGGTGATACAATTCGCTGGAGAGGGTCAGAGAAAAGCAAGATTATACTCAAAACAGTCATTTCACCACGTTAGTTACTATTCTCTCTCGTATAAATTATGAACATAGACTGCATTTCCCTGCCTCTAATCTATCTCTCTGCTCTGTTTTCTTCATTCTCTCCTACCTTCCTGCCTTCCATCTACTCACTCATAATCCATTCTAAAAATATTATTGAGCGTCTACTACATATCAGACCCTGGAGAAACAGTATTGATTGAAACTCATGGAGCTTACATTTTAGCAGGGGAGACAGACACAAACAAGGTAAAGAAATAAACTACATAACATGTAAGGTGATGATAAGTAAAAGGGAGGAGGATGGAATGCAGGATGAGGCAGATTCTAGACAAACAAAAAAACAGTGCCCTCTTCCTCTTCCTCTTCCAGGATATAGTTTGGCCTTCACGCTCAGTCAAAGCACCCTTCCTCTGGGGAATGCAATCCACACTTGGACATTCCTTGGCAAGTGGAGCAAGGGCTCCATTCAGAACTTGCTTGTTCCTTGGATCAGATGCCATGATGCTCTGCAGCCCACCTATGATGTGGGGAGTGCATGTGTGTACCTGTGTGTGTGTGCCTGTGTGTGTGTGTGTGTGAGATGCAAAGCTCTATTTACTCCAATACTGATGGCACAGTGTTCAAAAGACTAAAAAAGAAACCTGGAGCCAGCAAACAAGACATAAGATTTATTGAGGACTTATACACAGGGTCATCCAGAGGCGGTGGGCTGGACAGGAAAACTGCTACTGTTTATGAAAAGCATGCAGTTTATATAGCATTTTCACTTATCAACCTCTGCCTAGCAACCTCCATTTCAACCAAAACAAAGGGCCTCGATCCACTGTACAGCCTGCATTCCAAGGGATGGGCCAGGGGCTAGGATGTTCTTCATAGATAAGGAGTAAATCTCTAGGTTGGCCACTCTTGGATTTCGTAGCTTGGAACTACAAACACACATACAACTCAGATCATAGGGTCATTCTTAGGATATGCTTAAGTTATTGCTGTCCAGTCCTTCTGCCATACAGTGTGATTTTACGGAAGGCGGCCAGGGCAGTCCGCCCTGGGGAGGTGACACTTGAGTGAGGACCTGAAGGAGGGAGGTAGCAGCGCTGTGATAGGTGAGGGAAGAGCAGGAAGGGCAAGTGCAACAACATGAGGAGAGAGCCTGGCGATGGGACGCAGAAAGGGCAGGGGGTCAGGTGGCTATGTGAGCGTGACCAGTGTGGAGGGAGCGAGGAGAGGGCAGTGGGGGGACAGGGTTAAGGGAGGTTGCACAGGGATTAAGGCTGTAGAAAGAACATTAGCCTTCATGACCACAAGGGAGGCATCCTCAGAGGCCTTGGCAATCACACCTAACACATTTTGTCAGGATCTCTCTGGCTGCTGATTTGAGGCTCAGTTAAAGTGGGGCAAAGGTGAATGCATGAGGCCCAGTTAGAAGGCTACTGCATCATCCAAGCAAGAGATGCCCAGTATGGGTCTTATCTAATTCATCTGCAGTCAGCATAATCTTTCTGAAGCCCAATTTGATCTGTTTCTTCTTAGTAAAGAATCCTTCAGTGGCTCCCCAATGCCCATACAATTGTCAACTGAAAAATGATGAGGTTCATAAATTTAGAAAAGGGAGCTTTATTTCTCATAAAGGGTTGCAGCCTGCAGGTGGCCATTCTGGCAGACTGGGAAATGTAGCCTCTGGCCAGAAGCCAGAAGCCAGAAATAGGCACTCTGAGGGAGGGGCAAAGGGAAAAAAAAATTATGTTGAATGGAGTGGTCAAATATACATATTCAATAGGCTATGGGAGGGATCATAAATATTCATGAAAACAGAAACTTGCACATGTGCAGTGGAGCTTCATGCCCCTTCATCGGTCCTATGTACAAATAATGGCAGCACTAGCATGACCTGGGGTTGAAGTTGTCAGCCCTCTGACATCAAAAGGTAAAGCAGAGGATGTGAAATTCTCCGTAGATTGGTCATAACCACTGGGTGGCTGATGGGCTCTTATTTATTTGTTTATTTTTTTCAGACAGGTATCACTAGGTTGCCCAGGCTGGAGTGCAGTGGCTTTTCACAGGCACAATTCCACTACTAATCAGCACAGGAATTTTTATCTGCTCCATTTCTGACCTGGGCCAGTTCATCCCTCCTTATACAACCTGGTGGCCCCATACTCCCAGGAGGTCACGATATCGATGACAAACTTAGTGTAAACACCCAATTGGTATAGCACACTACAGCCCAGAACTCCTGGGCTCAAGGGATCCTCCAGCCTCAGCTTCCTCAGTAGCTGAGTCTCTTATTAGGCATAAAAGGAGGGGAAGTGTTAGACAGTCAGTTGGTATCAGTGGTGGATTTGAAAAGGCTGGTTTCTGCTCAGCCTTTAGGAAAGAAAGTCTATTTGTGGTTAGCAAAGGAGCAGGTATAACCAGGTCTGTCTGATCTCCCATCCTATCATGGCTGAGAAGTCAGTTTTCAAGGTTGCTCCATGGTCCCCTTGAGCAAG
Source organism: Nomascus leucogenys (assembly GCF_006542625.1). NCBI lineage: Eukaryota > Metazoa > Chordata > Mammalia > Primates > Hylobatidae > Nomascus > Nomascus leucogenys. Next base: position 15,899,822 of record NC_044385.1, read on the forward strand.
AGATGGACCTTTCAGTAGGTTGGGGGGCTTAGCATGTAATTTTATTTCTCAAAATGAATTTCCTTGTACTGGATAATGGACTAACCTTAACCAGGCCTTCCTCTTTTCCAGCCTCATAGCCAGGCAACTCCTCTCTCTAGCTCCTGTTCGACACCCTACTCTTCTGAACTCCAGCTACAGGGCTTCAAGCTGATGCTCCGAATATCTCCTCTGGGCTGCACTTGGAGTCTCAGGTGACAGATCAGTTCTATAGAGGCAGGGCCTGGGGCCTGGCTTTGGAAGATCTTCAGGAAAGACCTGTGGAGCTTCCAAACTGGTGAACACATTGAGGTATTGGGAGGTGTCATGCACCCAGAGAGGCATGGGAACTCCATGCCTCTTCCCTATACCTTGCCCTATGCATCTCTTCCATCTGGCTGTTTCTGAATCGTATCATTTGTGATAAACCAAATCAAATGATGATTCAGAGTACATATGCAAGCCTCATAAAACACTTGGAAGAAAACAGGATTTTAGCATAGCACCTCACTTTGCACATTAAAAATGGAAAAATACGATAGAAGAGGCATGCCAGGCTCTATCTCTGCCTCAGCACCTATGGCCAGAAGCATCGGACCTCTGGCATGTGCTCTGCGTTACTTCATGTTCATTGCCCTTGAGAATGCACCATTGCTTCTTAGGAAGTAAAGAGAACACAGCCTCCTCTGGGCGGGAAGCTATGATTCACCAGGTGTGAATGGTGCAACTTCATTGGGTGGCACAAGGGCTCTCCACTGTTTAAACACTCTTGGCTTCTGATGACAACTTTCTTTACTGGGAATTTTGCCCTCTAATTTATAGGTATGAAATACCAAAAAATAGAGAAAAATTAGAATCTATGTAGATAAAAAATTATGTTATATAATTTAATGTTTTTCTTAAAATACAAGGTAAAGAAAATTTTAACTGGTGTTTTACTTAGCACTTATTCTGCCTAATTCTTCTAATCAACAGAGAAAGTGAGGAAGAAGAAATGAAGCAAAAGAAGCAAACTGGGAGCAGGGGGACCCACTATGCACCTGTGTTTCAAGCTCTTTATGGACTTGACGTCATGTAATCTTGCAACAACTTTGTGGTGTGGGTATTTTTACCCTCTTTTGCCCATTCAGGACATTAAGAACAAGACCTACCTAAAACCTACCTAAAATCACTTGGTAAGTGGCAGCCTGGAATTTTACTAGGATGGCTGGCTTCAAAACTTGTGATAGTTCCACTCTATTGAACTGTCTTTGAAAAAGAGAGAGAAACACCTATGATGGTGAAGGAAGAAATGTGCAGGCTGGAGAAGGGGAGAGGCAGAGCAGTGGTGAAGGAAAATGCAGCCTGGGGGTGGGGAAGGAAGGCCTATGCTCAGAGCAGCTGGAAGATGACTGGCTCCGTTTGGGGCACCACAGCATCTGTTGCAATTGGCCTGAACAGTCATTTTTTCTTTGAATTGGTCACCAACAACCAAAAATCAAGGAATTTTTGTGTGTGTGTGTGTGAAATCTGAACTGCTGACATCTTTTGAAAGCTCGGAGAGGAGGCCAAGCAGAGCCTGCCTTCCACATGGTGACAGTTAGCTGGAGCTGAGGGTTAGCTGTCTCCTCTTCCCAGGCCTTGGCTGGCAAGTTTCCTGAAGCATCTCTGACAGAGTTAGGCTGACCCAGAACACCCATCATGGCCCAGCTGTGTGTGCCTTCATGCCCTATGTCTTTTCAAACTCTGACCCAGCATTCTTGACTATTCTTTAAGACCCTAAGAACCTATTCAAAGGCTGCCTACTCTGTAGAGCCTTCTAGTACAGCCCAGACAACTTACTCATTACTTTGGAAACTGTTCTAGTACAGTGTGTAAGCTCCTTGAAGGCAGGGCTGTGTCTGGGTCCCCCTTCTTTTCTTCTTTTTTTTTTTTTTTCTTTTCTTTTTTTTTTTTTTTTTTTTTTAATTAGAGACAGTGTCTCACTTAGGCTGGTCTTAAACTCCTGGTCCCAAGTGATTCTTTCACCTCGGCCTCCCAGAGTGCTGGGATTACAGGCATGAGTCACCACACCCAGCCTGGTTTCTATTTCTATATGAGCTTCTAGCACAATATCTGGCACACAGCGGGGAAACCATAACCATTTAGATGAAATGGACTTACGTTAGATGAATAAAAACTTTGCAGAGTTACAAAATCTAGAGTGTCTCACTGAAGAGAGACTCAACCGCTAGACCTTTTCAAGACTGAGCACTACCAGCTTGGCCCTTGGAGCTCATTCTGCATCTGTCTGCCTGGCATTCCCACAGAGAGGTTAGGGTGGCATGTCCCCATCACACAGCCGGTGTGGAAGCCAATGAATTCAAACAAAACATGGGGTGCCCAGGTGGATTGAAAACATTTCCTCGGCAAGCCGCCCAGTTTTGATCCACGTTTAAATTTGTTTTTTGCTACAACTCAGTACACACACTGTTACTCTAACATCTGTCAGGGAGGGCTTGTGTGAATGGGCCCCAAGCAGAAGGAAATGGAGTGGATGGAGATAAACTTGTTGGGAGGGTGAAGAGGGAAGGCCTCGCGACGTGGCCAGAGCCATCGCCAGGGGACATTACTCCGGCAAAAGGCATGAGTGAGAGAAGCGGAACAGTGAGTGCCAGAGACGGGCCCAGGGAGAAGGTTTACTGGACCGATGGCAAGACCAGGCCCGCTTGGACAAAGACCATGAGCTCCTGGTAATTGCAGTACTGATGGAGCTGTAACTGCTGCTAACCAAGTCTATATTGTTTGTAATCCCTTTAGGTGGGCCCACACTTTTAGTATTCAAAAGTAGACTGCAAACAGAAAACAATTGATGAGTGTTTGGAGTGTCATAGCAACCCTGCAGATACTCATTTGTAGTTTGCTGTTAGCAAACCATCTCTATATATATAACTTAATTTGTTCTGATGTCAGCTGCCCAATCAGTTAGAGCAAGTACGGTAATGTGATTTGCTCAAGGTCACATGCTAGTATGTAGTTGGGTTTGAACCAACGTCTTATGAACCCAGGATCAGAGCTCCTTGCACAGTGTGAGGAGGAGAGGGTCCTGCCTCACCAGGGTGGACCCCAGGCCGTCAGCCCCAGCATCCTGGGAGGAGCCGGGGTGAGCCACCCCACTTCCCACCTTCTACTGTGCTGCTTGGGCTCTGCTAACAGTTGGCACTAGGCTGGTGCCGGCTGGCTGGCCAGTCGTCCGGCTCCACCATCTGGCATTACGCCCTCCGTGTGCACCATCCTCTCTTCTGCCTGGGTAGCTGTGCCTGCTGCTCCTGTCTGGCAGGATCTGAGTGGCAGAGGGTTGACTGTGGGGTCCTGGGCGTTGGCTTCCGGCGATGGCCTCATCCTCCTGGAAGTCTGTCTGCCTCAGCCTTTGGCCCGAGGCTCCACACTCCCACCATTGATGAAATGTGCTCCTGCTGCCCAGAGAGGAAATGTCTAGGGCTCTAGTCCTGCCTGGTTGGCAGTATTCCCTCCTGAAAACCTTCCTTGCCTGTACTTTGTGCTATTCTGGAGTTCATTTAGAACAGGAGAACTATATTAGCAGAGAAGGAAGGAACAGAAGAGCCGGTCACATAAAAGAAGCCCCTGTCCACACACAGTTTGACCTTTGCATGTCCAAATCTCAAAGTGGACTAACGGGTCTGTTTGTTCCCTGCGCCATGGAAATTCTGTAACTCAGGCCTTTCCTAGGTTCACTGACAACTCCATGCTTATAGGATTGGGATAGTTAGGAAAGAAGATTCAGGGCCACTGTGAGCAAAAAAGAAGAGGTGTCTGCCATGATGGAGCATCCGGTTTCTTGGAGCAATGGATGCACTCAGATAAACACACAAGAATATGTAAATCTGCATACTCACTGGGTGACCTTCAGCAACGTTCTGGACCTTTCTGTGCCTCAGTTTCTTCATCTGTAAAGTGGGGGCACTTTGCTGGATGGTTGTGAGGGTTTATATGCATTATGCAAAGCACTTAGGACTGTGCTGGCACATAGTAATTCATCAATAAGTATTAGCTATCATTAAACCAGGCAAGTGCCCTCAAAGAGAAGTGAATGAGGCCGTCCTGGCTTATAAAAGAAGGATTTGACTTAATCACTTGGGAAACAAAAGAAGGCTTCCATGAAGTGGCTTGGACTGAAATGTGAGGAAATAGACTTTAACTTTGATGAACGAATCTGAGGAGCACATTCCTGGCAGTGGAAATGGTGTGTGCAGAGTGGTAACAGTATTGGTGGAAGGATAGTCTAGGAAAAGTCTGTGGCAGAGAGGAGATGGCGGCAGATGTGCAGACATTATAGTTAGTGGTCAGATCATATTGAGCCTTGAGAACCATGTTAAAGAATTTTGGGTAACCACTGGATGATATTTATTTTTTGTGATGTAACAAATTACCCCAAAACTTAGCAGCTTCAAACAACAAACATTATCTCATGCCATTTCTGAGGGTTAGGAATTCAGGTATGGCTTAGCTGGGTGGTTCTAGCTCAGGGTCCCACAAGAGGTTGCAAGCATTGCACCAGGGGCTCCCATTGTGTGAGGCTTGACTGGGGCTGAAGATCTGCTTCCCGAATCACTCAGGAGGTCTCTGTTCCTCTTTGTGGGCCTCTCTGTACAGCCACTCAGCATAGAACCGCTGTATGCCCCAGAGAAGCTATATCTCCCAGAGCAAGTAAGAAGAGGGAGTGTGAGCCAGCCCAGCAGGAAAGGGCTTTTATAACCTTGTCTTGGCAGTGACATTCCATTATTTCTACCAAAATCTATGCGAAACACAGACCTACTCTGATACAATGTGGGAGGGGATTACCAAGGGTGTGGATACCAAGAGACAAGAGCATTGGGGGTCATCTTAGAGGCTGGTGGGGGGGAAATAATCAGATTTGCCTTTGACTATCTCCCTCCTGCTATAGTGAAGATGGGGTGGACAGGGCCTTGATACACACAGGGAGAACAGCTGGGAGACAATTGTAGCTCAGGACATCTGGTGGTGGTGGGCACAGAGAGAGCTGGATGTATTAGAGAGATATTTAACATTAACATGACAGAACCTAGGGAAAATTGGATGTGGGTTGAGGGAGGGAGGGAGGACATAGCAACTTAGATCTCTAGCTTGTGTAACTGGATGGATGTAAGTGCTGTAATAAGTAAAGGAGAATTGGAGGAAACCTGGTTTCATTTGTTTTACTGGAAGATCATATGTTTAATTTTGGACATATTGAGTTTGGGATGACTAGGAGGCTTCTGATATTAGGAACTGGATATGCCTGTCTAGAGCTCATAGGACCCGCCTGCTTTGGAAACCTAACGGTATGAGTCACACAGATACTGGCACACAGTTAGTACTTGAAGCCATCTAGCAATAGTGACCATCCAGAAAGAGTTTATTGAGTGGAAAAGGGCGCCTAGGACAAAACCCTAAGGAAAGCCAACATTTAATGGCCAGTGAAAGACTTCAGCTATGGGTAGAGAGAATTTTGGTCAATTACAAAAGGTCTCCAGGGTAACTAGCTGATAGTATATTAACAGACACTATCCAAAGAGTCAATTGGGGCAACCAAGAAGCCACTTGATGCCAGGTCTTTTCTTTTTTTTTTTTTTTTTTTTTATGAGAGGGAGTCTCACTCTGCCCCCCAGGCTGGAGTGCAGTGGTGCGGTCTTGGCTCACTGCAACCTCTGCCTGCCGGGTTCAAGCAATTCTCCTGCCTCAGCCTCCTGAGTAGCTGGGATTACAGGCAGGTGCCACCACACCTGGCTAATTTTTGTACTTTTAGTAGAGACGGGGTTTCACCATATTGGCCAGTCTGGTCTCGAACTTCTGATCTCGTGATCCACCCACCTCGGCCTCCCAAAGTGCTGGGATTACAGGTGTGAGCCACCGTGCCCAGCCAATGCCAGGTCTTTAAGGGTGACAGTAATCTCTGCCATTACCCCCAGGGAGGTGATGTTGCCTTGACTTTACCACTTTGACCAGGGGGTTGGACACTTTCAAAGGATTCTATTTGACCTTCCCCACTACAATAGCACTGACGCCACTGGAAGCAAAATGGAGGTTAGGCAAATACGAAGTATTCCTATTGCAATTATTGAATCAGGAATCAGCCAAATGACTACCGGGAGGATCTGCACAATCAGTGGACCTACTGTGAGACAGATCTGAGGCAGAACTCCATTTATTAGCGGCCCCCATACGTCCTGGCTCTCAACTGGGGCAGGAGCATGATGATGCATCAGGTCCCTGGACATCAGCGCTAACTTAATTCAGTGTCCAACAGTCTTTGATATGCTTGGCTCTTCCCGTCTTCTCAATGTATGGTTTCCAGAAGAAATGAACATAGATAACTTTACAGAAGCACCAAGAGAGTCATCACTATACACACTGTTGTGGTGTTGCAGGGTCATTTCTCCTAGAATGAATGAAATGCAGGTATGAAAACTGGCTCCAGTCCAGAAATGGGGTAAGCGATCATGACTTTGTGTGGAAGCTTTCCTCCATGTCCTGATTATCCATTCATTATTTCTTTTAAGTATATAGATTGAGAAAAACCTTTGTTGTCTACTCATCTAAATTTCCTCTGGGGACAAGGTTCTATTAATCACCGTCATACTCAAGTTGGGCCAGGCCCCTTGGCTGATGCTCCAGACTTACTGCTTGTTATTAGAATTGTGCCTTGCTTCTGATGGTGAAGCACTGCCACTTAGCCTTTATTGTTTGGGGATCCTGTCACTCACATTGATGTCAGTGAGCCCAGTGTTCTGACAGCATCTTTCTTCAGTTGGCCCTGGCCTACAGAAGAGGAGAAGCAATCCTGAATTTCTTGATGATGCTTGTGACCCTCTCACCAGTACACTCCTTCTTCCTTTGGTAAATGTAGAATCTTCCAGGCTCTCCCACAGTCCACAGTCATCTAAAGGGTTTTCTGGCCTTACATAGTCTGGCATGCCCACCTCTTTGATCACTCCTTCTACCACCTGGCATTGGCAATTCTAGCATTTCCTCTTAGCATGAGCCATCACTTTTTCCATAGTTCTAGGAGCCACCCTGACAGTCTGTTAGAACCATCTCCTGGGGTCCAAGATAGAGTATTAATCTCTGTCTGGATTAAGGCAGAGTGCCCTCATGTTGATAAACTCTCGCTAATCAATTTTACGGTCTGCTCCCCTGGATTCAGAACCTTCAGAATCCCATCCATTACATACTGCACTGGTTCCATCTGGCACATGTTGGCTATGTCCTATAGCTACTTCATAAAAGAGTCCTTCCCTTCCTAAGCAAGACTGGCATTCCTTGGTGGACTGTGTTGCTACTTAACCCTAGTTATTGTTCTGGTGGCCAGGAGGGGAGGTAAGATCTTGAGAGGGGTATTTGTTGCCCTGCAAGGCCGAGTCCTCTGCATCATCTTCAGAGAAGTGGGCTACTTCTGTTGGTCCAATCATTCAGGGGAACTGGGGGATTCAAGATTTTTGAGTGCATCAACCAAGATGTCCCCATCCCATATCTCAGGACCCAATATCTCCCCAGAAGTGCCCTAGTCTTGGTACAGTAGACCTGTCCATTGAGAGTTATGCTTTCTCTGGAACTTGCTATTTTCTTTTTTAAAAGATTTTTAAATAACTGATACATAATATTTGTACATATTTATGGGGTACATGTGATATTTTGATACATGCATAGAATGTGTAATGATCATGTCAGGGTAATTAAGATATCCATCTCCTCAATCATTTATCATGTCTTTGTTTTGGGAACATTTCAAATCTTCTCTTCTAGCTTTTTTTGACATATACAATATATTTTTCTTAACTATAGTCACCCTATCGAACGAACACTAGAACTTATTATTTCCATCTAACTGTATGCTTGCACCCATTAACCAACCTCAATTCATCGCCCCCGTCCTATCCCCCGACACAAACAACTCTTCCCACACACTGATGTCTATCATCCTACCCTCTACTTCCATGAGATCAATTTTTTAGCTCCGATATATGAGAGAAAATATGGGATATTTGTCTTTCTGTGCCCGGCTTATTTCACTTAACATAATAACCTCCAGAAGCTTGCTATTTTCATGATTAAAATTTAGACCTGGTTCTCAGCTGTTTGTGCCCTCTACCTACAGGAGATGACAGTCTCTTTCCAGCCTACCAAGAAGCAATTCTGGCTTTTATTCCTAGCGTTTAATTGATTAATCACTGTTTACCTTTTATTATCTTTCCCCGAATCTTTAATTCCCCTAAACAACAGACGTACAATTCAATTGTTCCTATAATTACTCTCTCTTCCCATATTTTTTGAACATGTAAAACATTATACTAATGAATGCATTTTCTTCTGCTGATGTATTATTTTGTTAACCCCCAAAGAATGTTTTAACAATTGCACTGCTTGGTTGGGCCAGGGACTCTCCATGCTGGATTTAGCACCTGCGATGAGGCCTTCACTGCCAGCTGGCCATAGGGTGACCCAGCTCCTGCCTCTGCTTTCTTAGATCGCTGACCTTGCTGCCATTTGCATTCTTCCTAGAAGTAGAGTCTGAGATTGAGATTAGTGTATAATCAGTTTATTGAGGTGGTCCCTTAGGCTCAAGGCTTGTGGAAAAAGTGAAGGAAGCAGGACTGGACAGAGAGAGAAGTTGTTCTGTGATGAGACCCAGGTGTTCTAAGATACCATACAGACTTTACCAAGACCTATAGGGATTTCTGAAGCTGGGCTGTCTCTTCAGAAATGTCCTGAGTTGGGTTGAGTTGGGACCTTTCTATCCTTACACTGACCACTTGTTGAAGGTGGGCTTCTTTGAGAAGAGAACATGGCCTTGAGAAAGGTGGTTCTGAACTTTGGCAAAGGGCAATTTCTAAAGAGAGCTGATATCTGAAGAATTTCATCTGGCAACACTCCCAGTAGCTAAGAGATAAGTCCTTCCCTGCTGAATGGAGATCTCAGTGGTACAGCAGCAAGCATTCGCCGGCTACCAACGTGAGGTGTCTGCAGGAGGTTTCACAGACAGAAGATACGTCACTATTCTCCTGTATTAGTTGCTAAGAATGTAGGCACTGGCAACTGGTAGATGTGGGGATTGCCACTGGCTCCTGGGGGTTCCCTGAAAATTATTCGCTTGTGCTGCAGTTAGCTAAGATCATTAAGGATGGCCTCTTATGACCACTCCACTTTTGGATTCACTGAAAGCCCCCAGGGGCCTTCTCAATCTTCAATCTTCCAACATATCCAATGGTTATATGAACCTCTAAGTCCTCATATTAAGTTCCTCCTAGTGAAAATACCTAAAATGGTTTCTATTTTTCCAAACTAACACTTGCTAGTACAGTTGTATCATCAAGAGTTATACCCCAAAGTAAGAACATGGGAGCACTTCTCAATAATCTCTCCAGTAATCAATTAATAGAGGTCTCCCAAATACCTCCCATTTTTTTTTGATGCAGTGATAGGTATTGAATGCTAGATTCAGCTAGTTAAAAATACATTTAGAAATTTTAAAGAGATAATTATATAGAAGTGTTGACCATAGGTGAACAATGCTTAGATGGTGAGGGGAAGGTTACTAGTATCAGATAATTCAAAACTTGTGAGTTTGCACGGTTATACCAGGCTTCCAGCAATCGCTGAGGTTTGAAATTGGCCCTGAAAGGAAAACAGCTGAGAGAGACAAAAAAAGTGTAAACATCTTCAAATGTAGCACATGGACCACTCATTATCTGACAACTGCCTGCCTCCTCAGACTTTTTTCCTTGTGCTCCTTTGTCTCAACTTTATGTTCCAGCAATTCCAAGCTGCTTGCAGTGCTTCTGCATATGTCAAACTTTCTCCCGTCTGGATTTTTTTTTTTTTTTTTGCCCAAGCTGTCACCTCTGCCATAACAAACCTCTCCTCTATTCACTCTTTAAAACTTAATTTGGATATCAGTAAAAATGACAGAATAAGATCTTCTGAAAATCTCATCCTTTATAAAAGCAACGAGAACACCGGCAAAAAATGGTAAGAATTCCCACTTCCAGAACTCTGGAACTTAACAAAACACTTAGAGCATCCCAGGGAGCATTTCTCAAGAAAAAGAGCCGAATCTCAGTAAGAACAGTGAGCTTTGTGTTGCTCTAATTTGCCCTATTCCTTATTGTCCTCCCTCTCCAGCTGCACAATAATTTTGAAAACAAAAGCTCTCAATCAGGTGAAAAACAGCAGCCTGGCAGCCACCGGAGGGGACAAAATAGGGTCAGTTTAAACATTAAGTAGCTTGTCAGCCAAAGAGACTGGGGATTTAGGCAGGGACCAGACCCTAAAAGACTTTACATGTCCCACTATAGACTTTTCATCTTATCCTGAAAGTAATGGGGAGTCCTGCAAAGATTTTCAGCCTCAAAACTCCATTCCCAGATAATTGCTATTATTTGACCTGTTTTGGTGGTTCCTTAGGAAGCTGTTTTTGACTCAATTCAGAGTCTTTTCCAGTTTCTTTTCTTTCCTTTCTGCAGAAAGGAAGTTTATTGGGGAGCATCCTTAATTTGGATGAACATAGGAGACTATGTTCACAGGAAATGAGAACTGTGGTGAGGTAGGAATTTAATTTTGCTTTTTTTGTTTGTTTGTTTGTTTGTTTTTTTGAGACAGAGTCTCACTTTATCGCCTAGGCTGGAGTGCAGTGGTGCAATCTTGGCCCACTACAACCTCCGCCTCCTGTGTTCAAGCGGTTCTCTTGCCTCGGCCTCCCAAGTAGCTAGGATTGTAGGCACCTGCCACCAAACCCGGCTAATTTTTTTTTTTTTTTTTTGAGTAGAGATGGGGTTTTACCATGTTGGCCAGGCTGGTCTCAAACTCCTGACCTCAAGTGATCTGCCCACATCAGCCTCCCAAAGTGCAGGGATTACAGACACGAGTCAGCACACCTCTGCTGGGATTTACTCTTAATGCATTCACAACAAAGGCCTCAGCTAATCCTCAGGGACCTGGAGGACCCTTCAGAGCTGTCCTGCCTTAAGGCCCAAGGCCAATTCTTCATACCAAGTGCCAGTTCTTTATTTCCTCCTCATCAAGCAGTCATTGGATGCTCACTGTCCCTTGGGAGAAGACCTGACCTCTTCCATCTAACAGCAGCTCAGCGAACAAATGAGTGCCTCAGCCCCAGAGGCAGAGCTGTGCAGGGCATCCCAGCATTCAGCATCCTGCTGGGTTCCCATGTGGCTTGGCCCATGCTGCTCTCTCAGTGTGTGACCCTTTGAGAGGAGGCAGGAAGAGAGGCAACCTATGAGGGCAGACAATTGTGATTTCCACCTTAAGTCTTCTCCCTGCTAAGTGTATGGCTTGGATCAGAATTTATCTTATTTTAGGCCTGTTTCTCCACCCATGGCAAATGATATTCCTACTTAAACACCAAACACGTCGCTGGTATCCTGAGATAACCCGGAAATGGGGGTCAAAGTTGGATGCACTACTTCCAGGAAGGAAATCCAGTACCTGTGATTGCTGGGAAGGCCAACCACACTGTGCTTCTCCTCCTAATCTCCCCAGGACCTCCCACATTTCTTGCTTTTTTTTTTTTTCCATTTTTCTTTTCTTGTCTTTTTGTTTGTTTTTGTTGGGTTTTTTGTTTGTTTGTTTTTGAGACAGGGTCTTGCTCTGCCCTAGCTGGAGTGCACTGGCATGAAGTGCACTGGCATGATCTCAGCTAACTGTAACCTCCGCCTCCCAGGCTCAAGTGATTCTCCTGCCTCAGCCTCCCAAGTAGCTGGGATTACAGGTGCCCACCACCACGCCTGGCTAATTTTTTGTATTTTTGGTAGAGACAGGGTTTTGCCATGTTGGCCAGGCTGGTCTCAAACTGGATCTCCCATATTTCTGCTGCAAAAGTAGCAATAAGGTCTAGTAGCCTCTTCAGAGTACTGAGAAGTTGGTCTAATTTGTTTTGAGTTCCCTGGACCCTGATTAGGATTTTGCATCAGGCAGACATTCATTTTGTTCTGTTTTTCTTTCTGACATTGGCCAATGAGAAATCTTAATGAAAGAAAATTACGTCATTCTTTATCCTGGTATCAAATTGTACATGCATTAGTGACTTGGTAAAAAGAAAAAAAATGAGTCAATAGTCTGCAGCAAATCACTATAAGTGTTATGGAGAAATCTAAGCATCAGAGAGATACAGAATCTTGAGTGATGTGATTCAAACCCCTACATTCAAACAAATAGATTCTCAAAGTCTGGAGGGGGAAAACTTATCAGAATCTCAGGGGGAAGGTGAGGCTCCTGTAGTTTGAAAAAGTCTATCCACTTTCTACCCATAGGAAAATTTTGTACAAAATTATTGTCTCTTGGGGATATGCAGAAAATAGTGTGAGAGAGTGTTTTAGGGGACAAAGGTTAAAAAGAAGTTTTAGAAGTAGCTTTGGGAACAAATGGCAGTATGATAATGTTACTCATGAGAAGTTTTATCTCTGTCAGCTACATTTGGCCATAAAATTACACAATGGATCATTACAACGCCTGTAAGTGAAGGAATGCAGCCACCCGCTGCTACAAAAGAAAACTCCAAAACAGTGAACATAATACTAAGGAGTTTTCTCAAAACTAAGGGTGACAAAATGAAAATGGGCTCTGAAGTACATTTGAGTTTTCCTCTTAAATTAAAATCACCTAGATTTTTTGACAATTCCCATTGGCCCTCGACATCTCACTGAAGGAGGTGAATCACTGTCATCTCTGTGACTCTAATGATGCCCAAACTTTACAGCTGATGAGCAAGGAATAGAATAAATAGCTCCATTCAGAAGGACAGATTCCCCTCAGGTGGGTAAAAAGATGGCATCGTTCCTAAGACCATCATCTGAAGTTCTCTGACTCAATTGCGGTCTCACTTTGAATCAGTTGCGGTGACTGACAGTGCCCAACAATGCCAGTACTCACATTCCAAGCTGCACGGTAAAGAGAAACTGCAGATGAAAGCACATTTACTCACACTTCCAGCAGCAGGATTTCTCAAGGTTTGTCGGCTTCGAATATAAATGCAGAATATTTCCTTGGTGTCAGCAGCAGCTCCAGACTGGATTTCAGGAGCGATTAATAGTCCACAGATTAACCCTTTGCTTGCAGACAGGAACATGAAAATAATTCCCATTGTTGTGTATTTACTCAGTGTGTGTTGTGGGGAGAAGAAATATAAGCATACACACACACACACACACACGCACATCTATAATGGATACATATATGTACACTCACATGAATTTCATTACTATCTCTTAATGAACCATATTGTTTTGTACCTACAAAAATATTTCTTGCTAATTTTTTGACAAGCTACCTGAATAGATTCTATGTTGTCAAATGCACATTAACATCATTGGAACCAAGTTTAATTCCTTAGTTTTTCTTTCCAGAAGCTGGGCTGATATTTAACAGGCTGTCTCATGACCTAGAACAGGAGTCCACATCCTCAGCTTGCAGGCCAAGTCCAGCCCATCGCTTGTTCTTGTATGGCCTGTGTACACTTTTAAGTGATTGAAGAAAGATCAAAGAACAGTAATAGTTAGTTCATGACTCTTGAAAATTGTATGACATTCAAATTTTAGGTTCCACAAAAAATGTTTCATTGGCACACAGCTACACCTTTTTTTTTTTTTTTTTTGAGATGGGGTCTCACTCTGTCACCCAGGCTGGAGTGCAGTGGCATGAACATGGCTCACTGCAGCCTCGACCTCCCAGGCTCAAGCGATCCTCCTGCCACAGCCTGCCAAGTAGCTGGTACTATAGATGTGCACCACCATGCCCAGCTAATTTTTGTATTTTTTTGTAGAGATGGGGTTTTGCCATGATGCCCAGGCTGGCCTTGAACTCCTAGGCTCAAGCGATCCACCCCACTCAGCCTCCCAAAGTGCTGGGATTACAGATATGAGACATTGTGCCCATCCCCACTATTGATTTATGGATTGTCTATGGCTGCTTTCTTCCTGAAAGGGTAGAGAGTTGAGCAGTTGCAACAGAGATCACACAGCCCAGGAAGCCTGAAATATTTACTATCTGGTTCTTTACAGAAAAAGTTTGCCAACTTCAGGCCTAGAGCTAGTTGGTCTAGGGCCTCTTTGGGTTGGTTACTGCCGTGCTTAAGATAAGAGTATACAGATGGTTCCTGACTTAGAATGATTCGACTTACGATTTTTCAACTTCATGATGGTGCAAAAATGAAACATACTCAGTAGAAATGATACTTTGAATTTTAAATTTTGAGCATTTCCCTAGTGATATGCGGTATAATACTCTCTTGCAATGTTGGGCAGCAACAGTGAGCCACAGATCCCCATCATCCATGCTATCACAAGGACAAACAGCTGATACTCTACAGTGTACTGTGTTCCCCGTGTTTTTTGGAATATTGTGTTTTTAATTTTCACATCCCATCATGTCTACCAAACATCCATCTATATCTGGGGAGAAGAAAAAGCAGAAGCAATCACTCTTGAGCCAAAACTCAAAATAATTGCTTAGTTTGGAGACAGCAAGCCAGCAATGGCCATCTTACGTGAGTTAGGACTTTAGAAAGCCACGACCATCTTAAGGAATAACAAGCAAATTTGTGATGCAGTGGAACCATCATCATCAGTCAAATCTACTGTTATCACAAAGAAAAGAGCTGGGCTGATTGATGATTTGGAAAAATTACTTGCTACATGAGTGGAAGACCAGAAACAGAAGCACATACTGCTTAGCCTACTGATGATCCAGGCTGAGGCAAGAACTCTTTTCAATACACTAAAAGAGCATGCCTATGATCTTTCCCATATGCAAATATTTATAGCAAGTCGTGGGCGATTTCCAATACTTCAAAAGGCATCGTAATTTTCATAATGTGAAGGTCAGCAGTGAGGCAGCAACTGCCGATACTGAAGGTCCTGAAGTATTTAAGAAAAAGCTCCATAGGATAATTGTGGATGAGAAATATTTGCCAGAATAAATATTTAATGTTAATAAAATGAGCTTGTTCTGGAAGCGTATGCTGGTGCATACATATATTAACAGGCCTAGACAATGCCAGGATTCAAGGCATTCAAATACCCTGGAATGCTGCTTTTGGGTCAAAATGTTGCAGGGTTCAAATTAAAGCCTTCCTAATCTACCACTTAGGGAACTCTAGAGCATTTGAGAATGTGAACAAGCATCCATTTCCTGTTTATTATTGCTATCACAAGAAAGCCTGGATGACATCAGCATTGTTTAAAGACTGGGGTTTGAAGTGTTTTATTCTGCAGGTAAGAGAGTATTGTGGGCAAAGCAACATGTAATCCCAGCTTGGGCAAAATGACATTTGTCATTTTATTAATTTTTCATATGTTTTCTCTAGGCCTCATTTTTCTGTTTGTCTTTTATTGCCTTCATGTGGATTACTTGCATATTTTTTAGGATTACATTTTAATTCATGTATAGTTGTTTTTTTTGTCTATTTCTGTGTGGTTGCTCCTAGTGCTTGCTCTGGTTGTCATAATATGCATATGAAACTTATCATAGTCTACTGGTATCAACATTTTACCATTTTTAGTGAAGTTTGAACTTCACTGCTATTTAAATACTTTTACCTTTCCCATTCTTAAGTATCATTGCCTTTAGCATCCAATGGTGTCATAATTTTTGCTTCAGTCATCACATACAATTTTAAAAAGTCATCAGGAAAAGAATTGTCTGTTGTATGTACCTGTACTCGTGCTCCTTTCATTGTTCTTTCTTCCTTCCTCATGCTCTAAGCTTCCTTCTTTTACTGTTTCCATCTGACTGAAGGACTTTCTTCTGCCATTGCTTAAGGGTAGGTCAATGAGCAGCAAATTCCTCAAGTTTTCTTTCATCTGAGAATTTATTTCCCCTTCATTCCTGGAGGATAATTTTATCAGATATAGAATTTGTAATTACAGTTCTTTTCTTTAAGCACTTGAAAAAAAATGTTGCATTCTTTCTTCTGGTCTCTGTGGTTTTAGATGAAAAATCCACTGTCATTTCAATTGGTGCTCTTCTGTAGGTAGCATATCATTTTTCTCTGTCTGCTTTTACAATGGTGGAAGGAACATAGAGTTGGATCAGGCTGAATTTATTGATTTGGGCCCACTAAGTAGGGACTCTGCTTTTAATGTTGCAGCTCGAGGACTTAAAAAACTTCTAATAGTTTATTTGCTTGGTTAGCTGAAATACAGATTAAAAGATGGCCCACTGTGAGTGAGCTGGAAATGCCTGATCTCCCTTGGTTTAATGTAGAGGAAGGGATCCAAAGGCTTAGGGAGATTGGATGGTGAGGTGGATTAGCCACTTTAGACCTACTTATCCCCGCTGGGAGGGTCCAGAAGATATACCCTTGACCAATGCCTTGTGAAATAAATTTGTGAAGGCAGCACCTGCATCTTTGATGAGCCCTGTAGTTGCTTTTCTCTGTATGTCAGATCTAACAGTGGGAACCACAGTCACTCATCTACAAAATTTAAATACAATGGGAATAATTGGATCCTGAGGTGGCAGGGGCCAAGTGGCGGCCCTCAGTGTCAAAGGCAAGGTGGGTGTAGCTACTGTAATGGACAGCAGAGGCAAAGCGGCAATCAGAATAGTCTGACTAGTGTTGAGCTCTGGCATTGACTAATAAATCATGGTGTTCCTAGAGGTGAAATTGATAGGAAGCCCACTGCATTCCTACTTAATTTATGCAAGCGGAAAACTTCTAGGTCGAATGGGCAAGAGACTAATTTGAATTATAAAAACAGAGAATCACGGCCCCGCAATCAATTTCCAGACTTGAGCCAGTTTACAGACCGAGAATCCCTTGAATAAAGGGGAAGCTGGGTTCCCTTGAAGAACAAGGACACCTCCAGCCTTTTACCAGGATAACTGTTCACTGGGGAAAGGGAAATGATCTGGCATTTTGGGGCCTACTGGACATTGGCTCTGAGCTGACTTTGATTCCAGGGGACCCAACACATCACTGTGGTCCTCCAGTTAAAGTAGGGGCTTATAGAGGTCAGATAATTAATGGAGTTTTAGCTCAAGTCCAACTTACAGTGGGTCCAGTGGGTCCCCAGACTCATCCTATGGTTGTTTCCCCAGTGCCAGAATGCATAATTGGCATAGACATACTTAGCAGCTGGCAGAACCCCCACATTGGGTCCCTGACAGGTAGGCTGAGGGCTACTATGGTGGGAAAGGCCAAATGGAAGCCATTAGAGCTTCCTCTACCTAGAAAAATGGTAAATCAAAAACAATATCACATCCCTGGAGGGATTGTGGAGATTAGTGCCACCATCAAGGACTTGAAGGATGCAGGGGTGGTGATTCCCACCACAACCCCATTCAACTCCCCCATTTGGCCTATGCAGAAGACTGATGGATCTTGGAGAATGACAGTGGATTATCGTAAGCTTAACCAAGTGGTAACTCCAATTGCAGCTGCTGTACCAGATGTGGTTTCATTGCTTGAGCAAATTAATACATCTCCTGGTACCTGGTATGTAGCCATTGACTTGGCAAATGAATTTTTCTCCTTTCCTGTCCATAAGGCCCACCAGAAGCAGTTTGCCTTCAGCTGGCAAGGCCAGCAATATACCTTTATTGTCCTACCTCAAGGGTATATCAACTCTCCAGGTTTGTGTCATCATCTTATTAGAAGAGAACTTGATCACTTTTTGTTTCCACAAGATATCACACTGGTGCATTACATTGATGACATTATGCTCATTGGGTCCAGTGAGCAAGAAGTAGCAAACACACCGGAATTATTGGTGAGAGATTTGTATGCCAGAGGATGGGAAATAAACCTGACTAAAATTCAGGGACCTTCTACCTCAGTAAAATTTCTAGAGGTCCAGTGGTGTGGGGCCTCTCGAGATATTCCTTTTAAGGTGAATGATAAGTTGCCACATTTGGCCCCTCCTACAACCAAGAAAGAGGCACAATGCCTAGTAACCCTATTTGGATTTTGGAGGCAACACATTCCTCATTTGGGTGTGTTACTTCGGCCCGTTTATCAAGCGACCTGAAAGGCCACCAGTTTTGAGTGGGGTCCAGAAGAGGAGAAGGCTCTGCAACAGGTTCAAGCTGCTGTGCAAGCTGTTCTGTCACTTGGACCATATGACCCAGCAATTCTAATGGCTCTTGAGGTGTCCGTGGCAGATAGGGATGCTGTTTGGAGCCTTTGGCAGGCTCCCATAAGTGAATCAAAGTGGACGCCATTAGGATTTTGGAACAAGGCCCTGCTGTCTTCTGCAGATAACTACTCTCCTTTTGAGAGACAGCTCTTGGCCCGTTGCTGGGCTTTGGTGGAAACTGAACGTTTGACTATGGGTATCAAGTCACCATGCAACCTGAACTGCCTATCATTAACTGGGAGCTTTCTGACCCATCTAGCCATAAAGTGGGTCATGCACAGCAGCATTCTGTCATCAAATAGAAGTGGTATATACGTGATCAGGCTCAAGCAGGTCCTGAAGGCACAAGTAGGTTACATGAGGAAGTGGCTCAAATGCCCATGGTCTCCACTCCTGTCACCTTGCCTTCTCTCCCCCAGCCTCCTGGGGAGTTCCCTATGTTCAGTTGATAGAGAAAGAGAAGACTAGGGCCTGGTTCACAGATGGTTCTGTACAATATGCAGGGACCACCCAAAAGTGGACAGCTGCAACACTACAGCCCCTTTCTAGGACATTACTGAAGGACAGCAGTGAAGGGAAATCTCCCAGTAGGCAGAATTTTGAGCAGTGCACCTGGTTGTGCACTTCGCATGGCAGGAGAAATGGGTAGATGTGCAATTATATGCTGATTCATGGGCTGTAGTCAATAGTTTGGCTGGATGGTCAGGGACTTGGAAGAGCATGACTGGAAAATTGGTGACAAAGAAATTTGGGGAAGAAGTATGTGGATGGATCTCTTTGAGTGCTCAAAAACTGTGAAGATATTTGTATCCCATGTGAGTGCTCACCAATGGGTGACCTCAGCAGAGGAGGATTTTAATAATCAAGTGGATAGGATGACTGTTCTGTGGACACCACTCAGCCTCTTTCTGCAGTCACCCCTGTCATTGCCCAACGGACCCAAGAACAAAGTGGCCATGGCGGCAGGGATGGAGGTTTCATATGGGCTCAGCAACATGGATTTCCACTCACCAAGGCTGACCTGGCTATGGCCACTGCTGAGTGTCCAAATTGCCAGCAGCAGAAATCAAGGGCCAGCAGCCCTTGATATGACATTATTCCTCGAGGTGATCGGCCAGCTACCTGGTGCCTTTCCATCATGGAAAGGGCAGAGGTTTCTCCTCACTGGAATAGACACTAACTCCAGACATGGGCTTGCCTATCTTGCTTGCAATGCTTCTGTCAGGACTACCATCTATGGACTAACAAAATGCATTATCCACTGTCATGGTATTCCACACAGCACTGCCTCTGACCAAGGCATTCACTTTACAGCTAGAGAAGTGTGGCAGTGGGCTCATGCTCATGGAATTCACTGGTCTTACCATGTTCCCCATCATCCTGAAGCAGCTGGATTGACAGAATTGTGGAATGGCCTTTTGAAGCCACAATTACAACATCAACTAGGTGATAATACTTTGCAGGGCTTGGGCAAAGTTCTCAGAAGGCCGTGTATGCTCTGAATCAACGTCCAATATATGGTACTGTTTCTCCCATAGCCAGGATTCATGAGCCAGGAATCAAGGAGTGGAAGTGGAAGTCGCACCCTCACCATCACCCCCTAGTGATTCACTACCAAAGTTTTTGCTTCCTGTTCCCACGACATTACATTCTGCTGGCCTAGAGGTCTTAGTTCCAGAGGGAGGAACTCTGCCACTAGGAGACACAACAGAGATTCCATTACACTGGAAGTTAAGATTGCCACCTGGACACTTTGGGCTCCTCCTACCTTTAAGTCAACAGGCTAAGAAGGGAGTTACAGTGTTGGCTGGGGTGATTGACCCAGACTATCAAGAGGAAATCAGTGTGCTACTCTACAATGGAGGTAAGGAAGAGTATACATGGAATTCAGGAAATCCATTACGGCATCTCTTAGCATTACCATGCCCTGTGATTATGGGTAACTACAACAGCCAAATCCTGGCAGAACTGCAAATGGCCCAGACCCCTCAGGAATGAAAGTTTGGGTCACTCCACCAGGAAAAAACCATGACCTGCTGAGGTGCTTGCTGAAGACAAAGGGAATACAGAATGGGTAGTAGAAGAAGGTAGTCATCACTACCAGCTACGACCACGTGACCAGCTGCAGAAATGGGGATTGTAGTTGTCATGAGTATTTCCTCCTTCTTTTGCTAAAAACATGTTTGTGCATGTATACAATTGTACTATGAAAATATCTTTATTTCTTTTTTCTTCATCATGTGGAAACATCAATAAACATCAATAAAACATAAGATTTATTGACTTCATATCAGGATTTAAGTATTGTTAACCTTGTGTAACAGATTTGGGTTGGGGATCAGTGCGTTTCTGGTTGTACGAAGGATAGTTGTATTATGTTAGGTGTAATTATGACCTTATTACTGTCTTTATTTGAAGATTATGTATGATCTCAGGAGATGCGTATGGGTTCAAGTTGACAAGGGATGGACTTGTGATGGTGAATACTGAGTGTCAACTTGATTGGATTGAAGGATACAAAGTATTGATCATGGGTGTGTCTGTGAGGGTGTTGCCAAAAGAGATAAACATTTGAGTCAGTGGGCTGGGGAAGGCAGATCCACCCTTAATCTGGTGGGCAGTCTAATCAGTTACCAGGGAATATAAAGCAGGCAGAAAAACACGAAAAGGGGAGACTAGCCTAGCCTGCCAGCCTGCATCTTTTTCCCATCCTGGATGCTTCCTGCCCTTGAATATCAGACCCCAAGTTCTTCAGTTTTGGGACTCGGACTGTCTCTCCTTGCTCCTCAGCTTGCAGACAGCCTATTGTGGGAACATTGTGATAGTGTAAGTTAATATTAATACTAAATACTTAACAAACTCATTTATATATATTTATATGGAATACAGGGGATATATACATATATATATATATATTATTAGTTCTGTCCCTCTAGAGAACCCTAATACATCTCCTGTAGGTAAATTTTAAAGTAAATTATAAAAATCAATGGACTCTCATCCCTCTAAGATGTTTTGCTTATGAGTCTTTCCGACATTTAGAAAATATACGAGATTATACTTGCATCATTTCCACTTTGCTCATGGCATCATTCAAATTCTCTCCTTTCCTTTCTTTGTTTGCCCAAGGTCCCTATCTAAGTGTTTCTAAATGTTTACATCACCCTCTTCCACAAGTGCTTGCTTCCTTTACCTCACAACTCCTCCTGAAGTATGACCCACTGCTTACAAATGTTTGTGTGCAATATGATCTTTGGGTACAAAGGCACTATACACCAGAGAAATACTGAGTTAACCCGTTGGGCTGAACAAGGAGACATGGAGAACTGTTTTGTCTTTAAGCCCTCCTGTGGAATGCATTCTTGTTTTATTTCAGAGGCCTTTTAAACAAAATCACACTCTTTGGAGGAAAAGAATTCCTCCATGTTCACTTTATTTCACACCATCTCATATGTTGCTGATGTTCTATTTAACACTTAAGATATTGTTCTTAAGAAGGTAGCTATCACTTAATATTCATCTACTGCATGACAGGTATTTTAGGAATGAATAAAAATTTCTGGACTTTATTACTGCGTGCCATGATGCCAGCACTCTGTTAGCCATTTTAAACATATAGCTTCATATCTATAACAGCTCTCAACATTGCATGATAGAATCCATATTTTACAGATGAGAAACTATATGAGTAACTTGTCCAAGGTCATTGGCTTATCAGGGCAGCACTGGAAGATTGAATACACGTCTCTAATTCTGACCGTGTTCTTTTTCCATACAACCTATTAATTATTAAATGATTTTCCAACTGGATTTAAGGCTCTTAAAGACAGAAATCATTTTATCTATCTTATGCCATTGGAAAGAAATTACATCTCCAGATTCTCCACCGCAGCCTGGAGAGGAAAGAGGTGCCTAGTGTGAAAATAATCATTCCATTTCAAGCAGTCATCTCTAAGCTTGAGCTGAATGGAGTCCTTGAGTATAAAGAGAAGCTCTGAGCTGAGTATAGGGCAGGGACTGCTGAAAGCTAGGCATATGAAGGAGGGCTCTGAGGACTGGAGATGGCAGAGATGGCTGGCCACCTGATGGGTAGACAAAGCTCTTTTAGGCTATAGAGGTCTGATATTTAATCATAAGTTGCTAATGTTGCTGCTGCTGAAAGTCTTCCAGGTAAGTTCACTGCATACACAAAGACATCAGATGAGGGTTTTGAGTAATTCAAGAAAAGACTATGAGTCCCATATTTTTATCAACACTAGTTTAGAATTAAAGACCTAAATGACACAAAGTGGATGGCAAGTATTCTGTTAAGATAGGCTGCTGGGGCCAAAGGCATCAGAGAAGGCAAAATCCTTGGGAAACCACAGAAATCTTAGGGAGGCAACCAACTCTCCACGGGGCTTGGATGAGGACTTTGAGCTGATCTTACCTGAATCTCAGAAACAGGCTTCATACGATCCCAGTCACACCTGCATCCCTCATAATGTCTGTGCATACTGTATTTGTCTGAAATGGCCTCTTCCAACTTGCAGGTCAACATCCCTACTGGGCCTCTGGAGTTTTGAAAAGTTGATTTTTCCTTAATAAATAATATTATTGACGCTTAAAAAAGAAGACAATTTCTCAACCAGGGACCCCCCTGGAAAAAATTAAGTCCTAATGCACAACCTAAGGCATTCACAGTATGTAATAAGTTAACCTCTCTGCATCTAGAAGGTTCTGGCTATGTAGCAGTTTTGGGAGAACTGAGGGAGTGGGCAGGCAACTCATCTGTGTTCTGTGCCTCCAAGTCTAAGGTCTTTCCAACAGGATGACAGCCCCAGGGCTCCTCTGGCCATGCAAATCCATGTGATTTGCATAGCTTCTTTTCCTTGTGAGGCCTTCACTGGTGCTCCATTGCATTTCCCATCCTTACGTGACCCAGCTCCTGACTCCACCCAAGATGAAGAGCATGTTGGTAAATTCTGTCTCCTAAGTGCTTCCACTTAGGGGTTGTGGCAATATTTGCAGAACAGGCAGCAATGTGAACCAAAGGCTTTGGTCATGGTCTTATTTCTCTGAATATAGTCCCTAACTTTACTTTCTTTCACATTGCTACAGGGAGATGATATGGCAAATGTTGCACCTAGGGACTTGTTGGTTCATATTGTTGACTCAAAACATGCCCATGCTGTTTTCTCTTAAGTACCTCATTAGCCTACCCCATGGCTCTTTTAAGACTTTTAAAATCTTTGATTGGTGAACATTAGGACTGATTTCAAGAATAATACCATTTATTTCTGCCATGTTTCGGGCAATCTGGGGATGTATCTGGACAGTCAAAGGGTTTCTTTCCTCTCAGAGTCTCTCCTTAGACCTTTTGAAAACACTAAATTTTCTTGATAGTTGAATGAAAAGGGAAACAGAATAACAGACCCTTAAGGCCCTTAAGAGAGGGGATATGGGAAGGTCTTGGATCTGGAGGCCTTACTCATAACTGCAATCATATTATTCCTCAATTCTGCATTGAGCTCTCACCCTGCCCACACCTAACTATCCTGTATCATGGAAGGGTATATACATTGAAGTAGTTCAGGAAATGCCACCCCAAGATATGACACTTCGGTATGCCGCTTACTTTGAAATGAGGGCACTTGGGGGAATAGCATATGCAGGCAGTGGCTTCTCTGAGCTCCCCTTACCTGCCTAAAGATGATCCTGCAAAAGGAGCTCAATTGTCATGAATCCTTTCCCTAGGAATCTTCTCAAACAGAGAAGATTAACTCAGATCACAGAAGAGAAAGATTGGAGGTTGACACCATGCCCAGACAGACCAATCACCTAATCTTGTGAAGGCTGCTCAGAGACAACTTTTATTACCTGAAAGGCTTCTTATCTGCATAGCAAGTCAACCTTTTTTCACTATACATTTCCTCCCCTAACCCTTCCATAACTTGGGTCACCACCCCCACTCCATAAGCCCTAAGCCCCAATCCCCTAGTCCTTTCTGTATCTCAGGAAGCTACATAAGCCTCAGTCATCTGACCCTCTTTAAGTCTCTCATTTGTGAGAATCCCATACTTATGTACGTAATTAAATATGTTTTTTTTCTCCTGTTCATCTGCCTCATGCCAATTTAATTTGTAACCCAGCCAAGGAACACAGAGGGGTGGAAGAAAGTCATTTTTCATTTCCCTGCAACATATTATAATCAAGAGTGGCTGGCCAAATGCTATCTGCTTTCAGAGGAAAATACTTTATAAGATTTTTATCAGTGATTGTGGGTCAAGTTTAAATAACTTGACGTTTTTCAAAAGGAAAACCAACACAAAGCAAAAGAACCTTCCAGAACTAGTTAGCCTTGAACTACCCACCTACACAGCCCATCCCAGACTCTAAGGCAGAGTGCAGCTCCCTGCCCTGCAAGAATGCACCATACATACATGCACACACAGGCACATGAATCGACCTTTTCTGCCTATGTTTTTGTGTCCTCAACCAAGATAGCCACCTGCCCTGGTATGCGTGCTGTGTGACTCATAGACAGAGGATAAGGCATGGATGAGGCTGTGGAAGTTTGAACCAGGAACAGAAACAGGCAAAGAAGAGACTTTTAATATAAAGGGTCTTGAAAAGCATTTTGGGAGAATGCCAAACCAAAATGCTTCCCAAAAACAATCTGGGAAGAAGCTGTCCAAAGACAGCCTATGGTTTTCCATTTCACCTTTCTCTCTGTACGAGCTCTTTCTTCAGCAGTATGAGTGGCACCGTTTCTGGAGACAGACAGACAGGATCTGCGATTTACATACCTTGTAAACATCAGTAAGTTATATAACCTCATTTTACCTTGTGTCCCCACCAGTGGAAAGGACTTAATAATAAAACCTGCCTTACAGTGAGGGGCAATCCAGGTGAAGCCTGTTGAACAAGAATTGGCAGAGTTTATTACATTTCAGCTATTGCATTAGTATCAATTCAAATGTTAGCCTCTTCAGAACTCTTCCTGACCTAGAAGCCACTGTGCTAACCACCCCTTTCTCTTCTTACTGGGTCTCCACAATGGTGAGAATCCCATGGAGAGAAAGTTAGGAAATATCACAAAGCAGTAGAATGGACTGCTGGTTATTAGCATTATTATTTACCCAATCTGTTTCCTTTCACCATCTCCTCTCTGTGCTTCCAGGTTAATGCTACAGCAATTACCTGTCTTTCCTACCATCTCAGTATTCCATAGTGAAATGGAAGAAGTTTCCTCGTCCCCCTCGCAGAGCATGCGATGGAGATGTGGCTCGCTTCTTCAGTGCCCCACTGCTCAAAACCCCTAGGGAGAGCAGGTAGATGGGCAGATCATGGGGAGTGTGGGCTCCGACACCATGGCAGCGTCTAGGGGTGAATGTTTACAGATCCTGAAGCCCCAGTGGGCATGTTACAGTGTGCCCTTTTACTTTCACCATCTGTAGGCAGCTTGGTTTAATCAGCTCAATTCGACCCTCTGCCTTACCCCAAGGACAGAGGGCTTTCTATATCCTGGCTTCTTGCCTTGGTGTACTTGGATCACACTTGGGCTTGGAGGATGGGTGCAGAATGTTTTATTGAGTGATGATGATAGCTCTCGGTGAGGTGGATGGGGAAGCCAAAAGGGGGATGGAGTGGGAAGGTGGTGGTTTTACCCTGGAGTCGGGCAGCCTAGCCATGGGGCTCTCCTCTGACTGCCCTGGCCAAACTCCGTGTTGTTCCACTGGTCCATGGCCTGATGGCATCTGCCGGTGCCTGTCAGTGTGCTCTTCTTCCAGTGTGTTCCTCTCGATGTCCAGCTGCTTGTGTCTCTGCCCTCTAGGGTCTCAGGGTTTTTCTAGGCACAGGATGGGGGCATGGTGGGCCAAGGGGGTCTTGGAAAATGCAACATTTGGGCAGGAAAACAGAAATGCCTGTCCTCACCTAGATCCGTGGTCACAGGCCTGGGGGTGGAGCCCTCTCCTCCCATCACTTTCCTGCCCCCCTCCCATATCAATACTATTTGAATTGATCATCCCAGCCCACATAAAGCACTCTCGTTGGTGCCTTTACTATAAGGTGCTATCCCCATAAAGTGGGTGTTCTCCACAGCCCAAACAGAGGATCTGGTCAGAAGGGAATCTCACTGACAGCCAATTTCAGAGTGCCTCTCCCTGGTGATGGTTAAGAGCAAGCTCCTCTTATGACTGAGGGTGGCTTCTCTATCCTCTCTGCAGTTCCCTGGAATAAGGAGTATTGGCACGAGGAAATTTCTAGATAAGCATTTTTCCTGCTGTCTCTTTAAGAGCTGTAGGGCTTCCTGGGCACCATGCCGATTGCCCCTGTCCTGCCTTCTTTAACCAGATCTCTGCTCTTACCTCCTTCACTGCACATCTCTGGGAGGGATCTGGGATAGATACTGTATTGAAGCTGAAAGAAAAAGGCAAAAGTAGGGGGAAGTAATAAAAACAAACCGTTGAGTCTAATCACAGTAAGTTTTCGTTTTGAAACTAACTGAACGTAGAGTGAGGAAATAGTGAGGAGGTGTACAACTCATTGTGACGCTAGGCAAATATATGTGATGCTTCTGCTGTTTATACCTGAAGGGAGTAATTGATGCAGTGCTATTGGAGATCACTAACCTAGATGAAATAAAGGAATCTGACAATTTGACCCAGATTTAATAGCAACTTTAATCCTTGCTGCAATGTAACCTGAGAAGCTTTCAGTGACTCCCTGCTGCCCACTCAACTAAGTTGAAGATTTTAGTTTATTCCAGGCCTTCATCCTCTCTCCTTGAACTGTTTCGCAGTTCTTATCTCTCATGATTCCCCTTACATATATAGTTTGCGGAAGCCAAACTGGAACGTCACTAATTTTCTTGAGTCTGTGTTTCTAATCCTCATCACACACAGGACCACCACCTCGGTATTTTGCCTCATGATGTTCTCTCTGCCTTGAATAACTTCACTCACCATCACTCCATTTTGAAATCTGGCTTATTATTTTTTTAAATAGACCTCATTTTTTAGAGCAGTTTTAGGTTCACAGCAAAACGAGGTGGTGCAGGGACCCCTCTTAGAGCCCTCCAGATGCCCCAGGCATGAAAATAGAGGAAAAATCTTTAGTCCCTTCAAGGGAAATTCGAGGCACCTAGCTTGGAATTAAATTCCAGGCACCTAGACTTGGAAAATAAGTGAATAACCCACTAAGCATGAAGGTATTTAATAATAAGCTCAATACCCACTCAAGTAAGTTAGTCACAAGATGTTTGGTTCCCTATAGAAGCTAAAGATAACATCTTAACATATGTTTCAGAGTTGTTTTTCAGAAACCGGGACCCCCACCAGATGGAAAATGCTGACTGCTGTCACATAGATCTCAAATAAAGGGGAACTGACAACTGAACTCTGACAGTTGTTCTTTGTTTTAAATTTCTTCCTGGGGGGCCTGGAGAGAGTCACACCCCCAGGCCAGACCTTAACATTCCTTTCTGCTGACCCCAAGATTTTAGACAAAACCTCGCCTCCTTAACCAATTGCAAATCAAAGAATCTCTGAATCCACCTATGACCTTCAATCCTCTGCTTCAACGTGTCGTGCCTTCTTAGACCAAGTCAATATATAATTTCCATGTATTGATTTATGATTTTGCCTGTAACTTCTACTTTCCTGAAATATACTCCTCCCTTTAAAAACCCTTGCTTATAAGCCAATGAGGATGTTGGATCTTAAGCATTAGCTGCCTAATTCTTCTTGCTTGGCATTCTACAATAAATGCCTCAGTTTCTCTCACTGCAAATCCAGGTGTCAATGTTTAGCTTTTTCTGCATGCTGGGCAAGCAGACCCAAGTTTAGCTTGGCAACGAAAATCGAGTGGAAAGTACAGGGAATTCCCATGTATACCCAGTCCCCACGCACTGCACAACCTTCGCTACTATCAACATCCTCCACCAGAGTGGTCCATTTGTTATAATTCATTAGCCTACCTTGACACACCATCACCCGCAGTCCACAGATTTCATGAGGGTTCACTCTTGTTGTATATTTTATGGGCTATAATGACATGTATCCAATGCTACAGTATCATACAGAATATTTCGCTGCCCTGAAACTAACTTATTTTTCAAGATCAAAAACAAAGCCTTCCTTCTTTAATTCAGCATTTATTTAATAAGATTTTAGTGAGTGCTGACTCTGCTGTGGGCACTAGGGACACAAAGCTGAATAAGACCCAGACTCTGATCGTAGGATATAATATTACAGCAGGAAAGAGAGACAAACTTGTGATACAGTAACTGTGTATACAGTATACTGTGACACCTTGGGTCCAAGAGAACATTAGTTGGAACAAATATTCCCTTAACAGTTTCCAAGTATTTTTACTCTTTTACACACACTATGACTTTTGATCCATAATTTCATCTGCCTCTTGTACTTCCTGTCTGGAAAGGGAATGATGTTTCAGATAAATCACCAGCGCCAGTTCCTAGGCTGATCTCCCAATATCAGTGAATAAATTAGTCTTCTGAAATCAAAAGCGTTGGACTGATAAATCCTGTATCTTCTGAACTGAGACACCAGTCGTGGAATTTAGTGGTCCCACCAATAAGCCTGGAGTTCCAGGGGGCACCTCAGTCAAGGTACAACACTCCCTTGAGGCCTTTCTTCCAGTTATAAATATGTAAGGAAGCCTTTGAAGTTTACTGCCACTACAAATTCCCTAGGAGACATATGTTTATGCAATCAATATGCAGATAAGTGGAAAATGAAGGTTCTCCATCAACATGGAGTATTGTAGAACGAGTTATCAGGGACACCTTCTGTGATGAAGCTGAAAAAAAATCTGACTTTACCAACAAGGTACAGAGGGCTTGTTAGCTACTTAGCTTGGAGTTTAAAGGAAGGTAGTTTCATTAGTCTTTAGGCTTGCTTCTCAGATCTCTGCATGAATCACAGTTCCGACAGAGCAAATTCCAGTAATTTCATTTCAGAGTGAGTCCCTGCCTTGCTCAAGTCCCTTCTCAACCTGCTTAATTGCCGCCCCCTGGCAAAAGTGCCACAGCCTGCCGCCACTTTCCTCACACTTTATGAAATCAAAGTTAAATTGATGGCCCGTTAACATTCTTAGTGTTCACTGCAGAAAATATATACCTCTAAAAGAAAAGAACTTATAGCACGGCAAAAAATATTATCTCCTCTACTAAAGACCCGAATTACTGAAACATTGTGGCCTAAAGGGGAAATTTTGGTGAACTGATGTAAATATGCTTTGAGAATAATCACACCCGAGGCTGTAGCTTTATTAAATTTTCCTACTTAACTTTGATCTGTAAAGTATTCTGGTGAAAGTCCTGGAATTTTGGACTCTAGTAACCAACTTAAGATGGATTTGTTTTATGGACTTGGAAGAAGAGCTTCTTCTAAGGGGGTTCTTCATTACGGACAGGGTCTCGCTTTTGTCTCACAATTCCATCATGCAGTCATGGCAATCACACAGCCAGAGAGTGCTCCATGTAACAGTCTTTAAATGATGGTCTAGCTATTGGCCAAACCAACTATGCACCTAGTAGATATACAGGCTAGTACATGCAAAGGATATTCTGGAGTGTACAGTGAAGGGAAGCAATGCTTGTAGAGAGCATGCCACTGGCTGCCCAGTATCAGGCAGGACATGAGAAGCATAGAGAAACCCAGGCACCACCTTTGACTCCAAATCTGACAGTCCAGACAGTAGAAGCTTCACTAAAATCTTGAGTAAATATTAACTCTGATTAAGGATCCCTAGTAAAAATGGCTACTCTCTTGCTTGTTAGGAAAGTGTGGATTCCACATTAGAGGAGATGGGCTCAGAATCGAGCTGAAATTGAGGAAGATGTTGCAGTGTTATGAATGGAGGTGAAAGAGATTACAGAAACCTTATAGGAATGCATGCAGACCAGACTGGGCAGTAAAGAAGATGAGGAGAAAATTAACTAGAATGGAGAGAGAGCCATAATAATTATAAAGAATGCTTATATGGGATAGTGCTTGCTATGGGCCAGGAACTGTTCCAAGAACCTTATACATATATCATTCATTTAATCCTCACAGCAGCCTCATAAGTATATGCCAAACATACGCTCCTTTTCAGGTGGGGAAACTGAGGTCAGAGGTACTAAGTGACTTGCCTGAGGTCAGACAGGTGATAAGTAGCAGAGTTGGGATTTGAAACCACCCCACTGGAGTGAATGCTCTCAGCACCCACGTTACACTGCTTCCCAGGGGACCAAGAGCAGAGAGGTACAAATTCGCTGTTAGAGTGGATGGCAGAACAGCATCCAGATGTCACATGTGACCCCAGAGGGGCTGAGAGCAGGGAAGCAGCAGAAGCATTCCAGTTGCTTGGTCACCCTAGGGCGACTCAGGAGGACAGTGCCTCGGGTTGTTTTCTAAGAGCCCAGGCTGATCCAAAGAGTAGGAGAGGAAAGATTCCAGGATACAATCTAAGATTTGTGGGGAAATAGCCACCAGTCTCCCTATTTCTACTCATTCCTCTCTGCTTCTCACCCCCATGTTTTCTTTTCTTCACAAAGCCTTATATTTTGCTTAAATAGCAGGGGTACCAGTTTTTTAACCAAGAGCCCTGACTCATATTTCAATCCAGTTTAGAAGCTAAGCGAGAAACAATTATACCCCTGGGAGATGATTTTTATTTTTTATTTTAAATTATTTATTTTTTCTGGAGACAGGGTCTCACTCTGCCGCTCAGGCTAGCGTGCAGAGGTGTAATCATAGCTCACTGCAACCTTCATCTCCTGAACTCAAGTGTCCTGTTGCCTTAGCCTCTCAAGTAGCTAGGAGTACAGGCACATTACCATGTCTGACTAATGTGTGTGTGTTTTCTGTTTTTTGTTTTTTGTTTTTTCTTGTAGAAGCAGAATGACTTGGCCTTGAACTCGTGAGCTCAAATGATCCTTCTTCCTCGGTCTCCCAAAGTGCTGGGATTACAGGCATAAGCCAATGATCCTGGCCTCCAGTTGCCTTTAAATCTGTTGGAACTAGGCCTTAGACAAGCCTGGTGAAGAGGGACTGAGACCTAGAAACTCAATAGCCCTTTGCCAGGAGCATGTTGGAACAGTCCCAAGGTGGACTGGGTGGGGACACATGGTAGAAAGCAAGGCCAGGTGGGTAGAGGGTGGCTCTAGAGACTGGCTATCATACAGGGGGCAGTCCAGGCAGGTGGTGAGAAATTGGGAACCCCAAAGGTGGTAGCACGTCACATAGGCAGGGCATGGTGACAGGGACACCCAGCCGACAGCAGGGTTCGATGTCTACAAAATCTGTCTACAAAAGCAGACTCTCTGTCCCCAGGGAGAAGTTTTTTGAAGATAGGAAAGTAGAATCTCAGCCTTGGGAAAACCAAAGAATGGGCAGATTATCAAGAAGGAAACTCAAGCCTAGGAATCAAGGCAGGGGCCACTTATCAGAGCCCTGACTTAAGATGGGGGGTTTGTCATGAAAACAACACTGGAGCTCTGTTGGTTAAACTGAGATTCTAGTGAGGATGGGTGAAATGAAGCTGGTGGGATCACCTGCGTGGCTGAGCTGCCACCTGCGTTGCAGGTGACCCCAGCCGCAGCTGGAAAAGGGGTTTTTAGGAGCAGCATCCCAGGTAAGTGGATTCCAGCGACCCTTCCAAGACATGCGCAGCACATCACACAGCCCCCGCCCAGGAATGCAGCTGCAGCTGACCCAAAACCCAGAAATGTCCACTGGCTGCCTATGACCTCTAGACTCAAGGAGTAGGTGCAGAATCAAAGGCTTCCCTGCCATGGAAGGAGCCCAGAGGTTGTGGGCGTGAACTCCCTTGGCTGTAGTTGGGGTGTGGTGGGTGAAGGGGTCATTTCCTTCCAGATGCTTCTGTGATCTGAGAATTGGAGGAACTGTAAACCTGAACTTCAAACAAATAAATTGGATTTTTGAACTGGTGCCTTTTCTTAACCTTATTTTTAGGGACAACAGGGAATATGCACAGATGGACTTGATCTGCTTCTCAAAGTGGGGCCATGGGGCACCTGACAGAAATCAATTGGATGACAACAGGTTAGGGACCTGGACTCGACTGAACTGGAAGCCCTGAGGGTGAGGCCTAGGAAGCAGCATTTAACACCTGCTGCAGGGGACCCTAAGCCCACTCAGGACAGAGAAGCTTGGCTTACGGAGTAGGCACATCCCAGGCCACCACCCTAGTGTGGTTCCCCTTTCACCCGTTCCTCAGTCCAGGCAATGGAAACGCAGGGTAGCTCCGCCACTGGGAGTGACCCCACGTCTGGGGTGAATATTTTGGTTTGGTGATTCCACTTTAGCTGCCAAATGTGAGCAATCCCAGGGAGCCTGTGAAGTTCCCTCTGCAAACCGCATCTGAGGAAGCAAAAGGAATCAAATTATCCCCACTTAGCTCTGCATTAAATAGAGCTCAAAATATTTCCCTCAGATCCACCTGTTTAAGGGAGAAGCATATAAATAAAAGCTATTGTTGTCACTTCCACCCACTTCCCAGTTTACATCCCTTTCTGGGACGCTGCCATCACAGATGTTGGAGACACGTAGAATGTCACGAAAGCATGAATGCCGATGTCAACTGATGAAAGGGAAGTGATTCTGTTATTTTCTTATTCTTTAGGAACTGAAGCGGGCATTGAGAGAAAGCATGAGCATGGGTGTGTGTCATGCCCCGTGTCCCAGCCTCTCACCGCATGCTTGGCATGTGGGGAGACTCGGTGAATGTGTGCTGGGTTAAGGTAGGAGGAAAGCTTTGTGTCACCTGGGGCTCCAGAATCCCACACTGGCCTCCTGCATCAGCAGGGTATACAGTGTCTCAGTCCAGAATCACTTGGCACGAGAACTGTTCTTCCTAGCTCAGGGCAAAGTGGATTTATTGGAGGCTACGAGGGTAGCTCAAAGAACCCAAGGACAGGGCATGCAGCAGGCCCCACATGGGACCACAACTAGGGTCTGGAGAGTCAAGGATGGGGTTCTGTTAACCCACTTGATCCAGGGCTGCTGAGCTCATCTTTGCATCTCTGCCCCCATCTTCCTTACGTGTGTGTGTCTCTCTGCAGACACAATGTCGTCATTTCTCTATGGAAGATCCAACATGGCTGCCCACCTCCCACCCATCTCTGTGTTAAATCCCTTCTTATTTCAAGACCTCAGAGGAAATTACATGAATCTCTTGGTTCAAATTCCACAAAAGAGGATGAGAGAGGCCCATCTTAGTGGGGGTGGGGGGAACTCAGTGTCCAACCTGGATTCGATCAAATCTGGGTTGGGGCAGGCTCCCTCTTCCCTCTTGTCTGTCTGCAGAGGACTCCCTGAAAAGGGGTCTGGCAGGTTCTGTAAGAAGGGGATGAGCAGTCAGAGGGAGACACCTACCTGAGAAAGTGAATAGCTTCTCTTGGGCACTCACATATGACTGTGATGCTCAATACAGCCTACACCAGTCCTGGCTGTCACTGGCATCTTTTCATAGAGGAGAGGCAGCCAGTCTCACACATGTTAGAACATGTGTTGCTCTGTAGAATTGAACATCATATTACTCTTTCCTCCCCATCACTCTCTCCTCCCTGCAGCCTACCCCTCCCTGTTGGATTGTGCTAGCCACCTGGAAACCTGGGCATGGTCAGAAGTAGGGCTTGCACCCTTTTTATAATCCCTCAACATAGCTTTAGGACAAAGGTTTATGTGCCATCCTCTTTTTGGCTGAGACTGCTATATTTTGTTACAAAGAAACAGAACACTGTTTTAAAACTGCGAGTGGTGCCCTTCCTAAAGTGACCATCCATGGCCAGTGCTTGCTTCTGCTAATTTCAGCACCATTGGACCTGCTCCCGTGGCTGGAGTCCACACACACTGGATCCCACAGAGCCGGATGAGAGTCAGGAATGAATGGAGGTCGGGTTCCATTTTACTCTCCCCTGCGCAGAACCTGTCATGGCCATTTGGTTTGTGCTCTGCAGCCTCGGTGTTTCAATATTTTATGAATGACACCTTCCAAGACTTGCTGGCCCACTCTGAGACCGCCTGCCTCCCTGACATCCTGATGTACTCTCGGGAAGAGGCTGTGCACATGGAGAAGCCCAGATGGTACTGGCTCCCCTCCACTATCTCCAATGCCTTGCCAAGCTAGACAAATGCAGGTTTCTGACCTCATGAAAGTAGGGTTATTAGGGTATTTTATCTCTCTGTGGAACATTTGCATGCTGTCACCCGCCCGATCCCGCACCCCCCCTTCCATCAATGATGACCTCCACTGAGAGCATGCTGACTGTCAGCGCCTGACCTCCAAGGCTTCCTGGGGCTCACGGGCCCTTGATGAAGCATTCACTCCCTTTCACTTTTCAACCATTATGGACATTTCTATAAAAGAAACATGCCTTCTAGTGGTCATCTGAATCTTACAAGGCCTTTGCAACCACAAGGCTTGAGAACTGCCCAGCCTCTTTTGATGAAGCCAATGCAATGGACAAAATGTAGGATCAGTGTTTCCCCTGCCACAGTGTCTTCATCAGTAAACTGGGGATGATGACAATAAATGGGGATCCTGCAATAAAGGTAAGCTGCTGTTATTAATATTAGGATTTATACTTTGCTATCATCATTTGCTGAAGTTGAAAGCAAGGCTGCACCTTGAAAATGGATCCAGGTTCCTTTGGGGCTGATTTCTGGATCTTCAGCAGAAATTCAGGTGCACAGCCTTGGTCTGAGCCCAGAGATCAGTTCACCTGGCTGTTCTATTCTCCCACTGTTTCCCACCAGGATGTGCCTCACGCATTTGCTCCGCACTGAATCCCCACCACTTCCCTTTCCCAGCATCTTCATCTTCTCTGGCGCTGCAGCCCAAGGACCTGAGCCCTGGCCTCGGCCATGTATGTGCTGCTGCAATATCCCCAACCCTCCTGGCTTTGCCTCTAACTGGCCTGGACGCAGCCCTGCCCTCAGGGACAGACCCTGTAGGACACAGGCAGCCAGTTCATTGAGATGTTTGAATTCAGCAGGAATTCAAATGTGACTTTTTTTTTGTTCTTATTCACTCCCTTCAACTATGCCCTTTCCCATCACTGAATGACATTTGGGGCAGATTTTGTAACATTCCACTCACTTTCAGTAACCAGAACAGCCCAGGCCCATTTCAAGTGTCTATTTATTTCATATCCAGTCAAATGACCAATTCCTCCCTCCCCCACCCTCCCACGGGCCGGGCTCTAGCCAGGAAGCCTTGGTACAAAGAGGAAAAGAGGCTGCTCTCCTCTCCTACCCACCTCTCTCTTCCAGGTCTCTCCTTCCTTCCAATTTGCTTGGGAACAAAGGATTTGAAAAAGGACTGTTCTCCCTTGTATATCTGGCTGCCTCCACTCTGTCTTTGGCCAGGACAGCTTGCCTGAGGGTTGGGGGGCAGGTGCTGGCCAGCTTATGGAGCACACAAGGAAGATCCACGTTACCTCCTCCACTTCCAAACCCCTCTGTTCCCACCCTCAGCTTTGCCCCCACAGCCTGTTGCTCCTGGGGTCCTCGCTCCCACAGCAGCCTTCTCCAAAGGCACACTGGTGAGTCAGCCAAACCTCTGCAGCAGCCACGTGGCCCACACTTGGCCATGCCCATCTGTGGGAGCACCGGCAGTCCCAGCCATGCCTCCTTTCTCTGCTCTGCCTTTTGCCTCACGTCTCCTTTCCACCTGCTCAAACAGCAAGTCTGCTGCCAATGCAGACGTTCATCCTGCTAAGGAAATGCCCATCTCTTCTGGCCAGCAGCCTTTCCCTGGGAGGAGTTCCCTGTTTACCTTCCCTTGCTGGGGAGAAGGCAGAGCATCGCAGGGGACTTGGCCTCACAAAGGACTCAGTGAGTTGAGTTCTTCAGAGCAGGGCTGCCAGGAAACAGCCATAGCTGTGCTGGAAGAGGGACAGGAGACAATGACAATTGATCGAAGCCTGCAGCCCCTCCTGGGAGAGTTTGGCTGTTTCCCTGGCCTTGTCCTGATCTTTCCTGGCCTTACCTCTGTCATCCAGCTGGATTTGCAGTGCTGGCTCAAATTGCTACTTGAAACCAGGGCCAGACCAGGCATGTGGGCACCTCTGGCGAGCTTGTAACTTGACATGCCGTCAAAATAAGGCACTTTAAATGTTTGCACAATGAAAACTTACTAGGGCCAGAGAGAAATGACAAACAGATTTCCTTTATTATTCCTTTTCATTGGCCAAGGAATTCATGTCCAAAAAAAATTTTTAAATCAAAATATCTGGTAAAACATGCTACATTGTTTTCAATAATTCTCCTTCTCTTAACATCTTTCCTGTAGTTTCTTACAGGAGGTAACTCTTAGGAGGCATATCCAATAATTTGAAATATAAACAACAAAACTCATTCTTAATTCATAGCACCACATTATACTTTATTTGTTTCCAAAATTTCTACTGACCTCAGCTGTCAGCTTTTAGCATATGTAAATGCACGTGAGCACAATTAATGCTCAGAGGAGGATGGAAATTCTACCTAAGTGAGAAAAACGAATGGACTCTTCTTCCTTCCTTCCTTCCTTCTTCCTTCCTTCTTCCTTCCTTCCTTCTTCCTTCCTTCCTTCCTCCTTCCTTTCTTCCTTCCTTCTTCCTTCCTTCTTCCTTCCTTCCTTCCTTCCTTCTTCCTTCCTTCCTTCCTTCCTTCTTCCTTCCTTCCTTCTTCCTTCCTTCTTCCTTCCTACTTTCCTTCCTTCTTCCTTCCTTCCTTCTTCCTTCCTACTTTCCTTCCTTCCTTCCTTCCTTCTTCCTTCCTTCCTTCTTCCTTCCTTCTTCCTTCCTAC
The DNA here is from genome assembly GCF_006542625.1 of Nomascus leucogenys. Classification (NCBI taxonomy): domain Eukaryota; kingdom Metazoa; phylum Chordata; class Mammalia; order Primates; family Hylobatidae; genus Nomascus; species Nomascus leucogenys. The sequence continues at coordinate 15,936,772 of NC_044385.1, forward strand.
CTTCCTTCCTTCCTTCTTCCTTCCTTCCTTCTTTCCTTTCTTCCTTCCTTCCCTTCCTTCCTTCCTTTCTTCCTTCCCTTCCTTCCTTCCTTCCTTCTTCCCTCTCTCCCTTTTCTCTTTCTTTCTCTCTCTGTTGTTTTATCTGCTTGTTTTGTTTGTTTGTTTACTTACTCCAGGTCTTACCCACCAAGGTCAGAGTAACAGTCATTTATACCCACACAGTAAGGTAGGAAGGGTTTGGGGGACCTGAGTTAGCCAGGTAGATATTGGTGACAGTTTTGTGCCATCAGACAGCTGCCCAGCAGGCACATCCCCTTCTTTATCTGTTTTAGAAGAACCTTCCTCCCTTTCCTTCCACTCTGGCTCCCACCCTCACCCATGACTCTTCCTCTTCACTCTAATTCTTGGACAACTGTGCACAGTCTGGGCATGTCTCCTATGATGAGTTCCTGAATGCATTCTTGCTACTTCAACAACTATAAAGTGTGTGTTTGGGAAGCAGGAATGTTGTATACCTGGATTCAAACTGGCCCAGCCTGAATCCAGGCTCAGCTTCCTCCTAGCTGTGTGGCCTTGACAAGGTATGTAACCTCTCTGCACCTAGGCTCAGTCAGCTGTATGGCAGGCAATAATTCCCTGGCAAAATTATCCTGAGGATCCCAGTTAGCACAGGCACAGTGCCTGGCACTTGGGAGGCTTGAAATGTAATCACTTGACAGAATTTTCCTGCCCACTGCACAGAAAAAAAACAGTTCACTGAGAACGTGGTATTGCAGTCAAGAAAGAGTTTATTTAATGCAAGGCCAGCCATATGGATGAACAGGAGTTATCACTCAAATCAGTTTCCCTGAAGGTTCAGATGTTAAGGTGTTTCAAGGATAGTTTGGTGGGCAGGGGACCAGGGAATGGATGCTTCTGACTGGCTGAGGATGCAATCATAGGGGTGCAGAAAACAGCCCTCATGTGCTGAGTCTGCCTCTGGATGGGGGCCACAGAACTGGTTGACTCATGAGTCAATTCAATGAATACAGGTATGGTCAGTCAGTTGCCAGAATGCAAAGGTCTGAAAAACATCTCAAAAGATCAATCTTAGGTTCTATAATACTAATGCGATCTATAGAAGCAGAACTCTGGCCACATGACTCCTGAGCAATAAGGGTTTATAGAAACTATGCCTATGTTTTAGCAGAATTCAGGCCTCTCCCGTAATCCTAGTTTTGTGATCTTTTTTTCATCTTACAAAGGCGATTTTGGCTCCCAAACAAGGGTGGGAGCAGCTTTAGGGAAGGACTATTTTCACCTTTGCTTCAAAATTAAATTATAAACTAAATTCCTCCATGGTTTGCTCAGCTTATGCCCAGGAATGCGTGAAGACAGGCAGTCTGTGAGGCTGGAAGCAAGATGGAGTCAGCCATGCTACAGTTCTCTCACTGACATCATCTTTGCAGAGGCAGTTTCAGCAACACATGGGTATCACTCTTCTTATGAGTTCTGTGGTAGCCTTCTTTGAAAAGAATATCAAAATTCCTCTCTGTTTATGTAACAATCTCAGGCTCGTAGGCCTATGATTGCAAGACATCAGTCCTTTTTTCCACCTTCAGTAGTTATTGTCTCAGAAAAGTCATGCCAATCCCCTTAGGTGGAATGAATAATAAATGATTTCTAGTTGGTGTGAAACATGGATAGGGACCCAGTGCTGCACACACCACCCAGAGCCCCATCTCCTGCCCTGATGACATCACGCCAAACACACCAAAGAAGGGAGACAGGTTTGTTGGAATCCCACACTCAGGATGCACACACAATTGTTAACCCCTTACCAGCTGTTGGATCTTGGGCAAATCACCCAAACCTTTACACCTCATGTCGTCATCTTTATTGCCAGCTTTTGTGAGGATTAAATGAGGTGATGGATCTGGAGTGCTCAGCCCATGTCTAGCTGGAAGGGTCCCCAGGGCCCACACAGGGAGCTCTGATGCTCTGGAGCAAACAACACCTCTCCCTAGGCTTTTGAAAGAGGAGCTGTATTAGTCCATTTTCATGCTGCTGATAAAGACATACCTGAGACTGGGTAATTTATGAAGAAAAAGAGGTTTAAAGGACTCACAGTTCCACATGGCTGGGGAGGCCTCACAATCATGGTGGAAGGCAAAAGGCACATCTTACCTGCCAGCAGGAAGATAGAATGAGAACCAAGTGAAGGGGATTCCCCTTATAAAACCATCAGATCTCATGAGACTTACTCAGTACCATGAGAACAGTATGGGTGAAACCACCCGCATGATTCAATTATCTCACACTGGGTTCCTTCCACAATACATGGCAACTATGGCAGCCACAATTTAAGATGAGATTTGGGTGGGGACACTGCCAAACCATATCAGGAGCAAAAAGAAGCTTTCCTTGGGGCCAGTCCTGAAACTGAGGGGGATGGAGAGCAGTGGAAGTACAGGACTGGAGGAGAGGGTGGCCCATTCATACCCCCAAGAGGGTGGGAGGCCTTGGGTGGAAGGAGGAGGACCAGTTGCTGGAGGAAGCCCCCTCCTTGACTCTGGGGGACAAAGGCTGAGGACGCCTGTTTTTCTCTGACAATCTGTAATGCAAGAAACATTGCTCCTGCTACGTCACCCACCTCACTGCTAATTTTAATCTTTCCCAACTCCCCATTTTCTCTTTTGTAATCATTTCAGTGTGTGAATTCCCTCTCTTTTCCACCTCCCACCAAATCTGCCCTGTTGCTGATAGTTCAATTGTATCTTTCAACTTAGGCTGTTGAGTAAGTTGAGTCAACTATTTTTTGTTGTTGTTTTTAGAGAAAGGTCTTGCTCTGTTGCCCAGGCTGCGGTGCAGTGGTGCCATCATAACTTACTGCAGCCTCAACCTCCCAGGCTCAAATCATCCTCCTGAGAAGACTAGAGGTATTGCCCACCACACCCAGCTAATTTTTAAAAGGTTTTGTAGAGATGGGGTCTCACTATGTTGGCCAGGCTGGTCTAGAACTCCTGGCTTCAAGTGATCCTCCTACCTCGGCCTCCCAAAGTGCTGGGATTACAGGCTTGAGCTCACAGTGTCCAGCCAACAGCCCACTATTTGACCAGGGTTATTTCCTAGGGGGTAGGAGGGGTAACAGAAGACACCATTATTTTTATTTTTATTTTATTTATTTATTTTTTTATTATACTTTAGGTTTTAGGGTACATGTGCACAATGTGCAGGTTTGTTACATATGTATCCATGTGCCATGTTGATTTCCTGCACCCATTAACTCGTCATTTAGCATTAGGTATATCTCCTAATGCTGTCCCTCCCCCCTCCCCACCCCACAACAGTCCCCGGAGTGTGGTGTTCCCCTTCCTGTGTCCATGAGTTCTCATTGTTCAATTCCCACCTATGAGTGAGAACATTCGGAGACACCATTATTTTTAAAGAAGCATTGGAGGAGGCTCAGAGCCCTCAAGCAGTGTCATTGTGAGCTGGCCAGTCTCTTCTGAGAAGCAATCAAGCTCAGCTCCTTCTAAGATAGAAATCATGGCAGGGTAGAGATGTCCCAAAGGAGGAGCATGTTCTGGGAGGGCAGACCTGAGCAGTGTGCTTATGGAAAGTTATGACCAGACACTTAGGGGACCAGAACAAGATGCTGGATGCCCGGGAGCAGGAGATGCTTTCAGAGGGACAAGGGAAAAGGCTGGAGGTAGATTTTATCGACACTTCTCTCCATTTTGTCTTGATTCTGCCTCAGGGACACCGAAGTTAAATTGGGTCTTTGTAACAGTTGCGGCTTCTGTATCTTTATAGACGGTGGGAAAGAAAGGGGCCAAAGAACACAACAGACAAGCACCCCTGCTGTTCAGGCCTCTTCATTCCAGGGTTGGAAGGAAGAAACTCCACAATGATCTTCAGGGCAGAGCCACCCTGCTGTTCTGACATCCATCAAGCTGAGCCTGACTTCTCAAGATTGCTGGCTGTCCCAAGAGAACAGGTAGCATAGGCAGCATCCACAGGTCCAACTCTCTCCCAGGAGAACAGATTAGAAGCAGGGATCTGCCACCTTTCTGACAAGCAAAGGAAGCAACCAAAGCCTGCAAGGAAGACCAAACTGTCTACTAGAATAATTAAGGTCAGAAAGATCACAATTCCACCAAGGAGAGAAAACATAAAGACCCTTGAAATACCTGCTGTGACTTGGGAAATGATTTTGTATAGATTTTCTGGTAGGAAAATCCATGCTGAGATGTAGAGAAAGAGAATTACGAACAAAAAACAAAAAACGTGTGACTTGCAAGGTAGTGGCAAAGATAATTCTAGTAAACAGGGTTAAAATAATAGAAGAGCTTTTGACTAATACACCAGGGGGAAAGAGACACTGAAGTGAAAACGGGTCCACAAATAAATCAGGCTGGGCATGAAATTAATGATGGGTCTGAAATGGCCGAGATATTGAACTCATTCTTCAAACCTGTCTTCCGCAATAGAAATGAAAAGGAAAATACAGACAATGAGGAAGCGACAGAAACCTTCTGAAAATAACTCCTGGCACAAGTAGAAGCACGACCCCTCAGAACATCTAAGTGCCACCCTGAACAGGTGTAGACATGCCCCTTGGGGGATATGAGGAATTGATTAGGATCTACTGTACATTTAGAATAGTGTCTGAAAATGGCATCACAGCACTATTATTGTTATTTTAAATAAATAAAGTTAGAGATGGTTCTGAAAGAAGATGCCCAGTATTTTTGGTAGAAACATTAAAAGGAGAGAAAAGGAGGGGGTCGAAAGAAATAGTGATCTCACTTGTTGAGTTTGATCTCAATTACTGGGAAAGATCAGGACACACGCAGTGAGGGTCGTGTTGATGCTGAAAAGGCTAAAAAATCATTGTATTTATTTGAATCAACTTTTTAAAAGCCACTTTTTAAAAGTGGCTTCGTCTCCCCTTCCCCTGCCAAAAAGACCAACCTGGTGAAGACAAATGCTGGTAACCAGATCTGTTTGCATTTTAAATGTATCTGTATCTGAACAATTCACAGAACAGTATGATCAGAAGGAGCCCATACCAGTTTCTGCGTCCATGCCATTAAAGGTATACCCACCATTGACAGCCACTGCCGAGGACCTGGACCTGTTCCAAGTCAGGGATTTGCATAGCTTCTGTTTCCTGCCTCCTTTTGGTTCCTGCTTTCCTCCTCTTTACGCAAGCACATGTGTTGTTCTGCTTTATCCAACCATTCTCTCCCATGCCTTTCCCTTCCTCAGGTCTCCCCTTCACATCCCTGCCCAGCACTCTGGGATGAGCCTTTCTCCCATCTTACCCTCTTAGGGCCAAGCTTGCTGTGGAATGCAAACTGAATTATGCTAAATAGTGAATGGGTTAATGTGCCAGTGTTAGCCAGGCTCTGACTTGATAAGGTCTTAATCTAGAGAAATAATTCATGGTGAGTTCAGAGTCTATGGCAAGGTAATGGAGATTGTTTAGGAACTGTCAGCCTGTTGATAAGCTCTTAAGTCACATTAGAGACGGTTGCTTATGAGTTGGGTTGATCCTACCCAGATGATAGCATTACTTAGGGCTCGACCCAGAGCAAGGGTTGTGGCATTCTAGCCAAGGGTCACATGTACATATATTAGGAACACAAAGAAGTCTGACTTAACATCTCTATTAAATCCAACTGTATATTGCAATGATCTCATTACTGATCTTTCAAGGGGAGGAGGTGGCAGTGAGATAATCTCATTTGTATAAATTCCTACATATTATCACTAAAAATTACTGGGTGAGGTAATACATTTATTTGGTTATACATTATGGAATTAATTTTGCTAAAACATAATTGGGTGTGCATGTAAAAGCTATATACACACTGGAGGTTATTTACTGATGAAAATTATTATATGTAATAGACGTACTCTTGAAAGGTTGTTGATAAATATAAATGTGGCCAAGCACAGTGGCTCATGCCTATAATCCCAGCACTTTGGGAGGCTGAGGCAGGAGGATCTCTTGAGGTTCAGGAGTTCCACCAGACCAGCTTGGGCAACATAGCAAGACCTTGTCTCTACAAAAAATGTGAAAAAGGCCGGGTGTGGTGGCTCAAGCCTGTAATCCTAGCACTTTGGGAGGCCGAGGTGGGTGGATCACGAGGTCAGGAGTTCGAGACCATCCTGGCCAACATAGTGAAACCCTGTCTGTACTAAAAATACAAAAAAATTAGCAGGGCGTGGTGGCAGGCGCCTGTAGTCCCAGCTACTCGGGAGGCTGAGGCAGGAGAATGGCGTGAACCCAGGAGGCGGAGCTTGCAGTGAGCCGAGATGGTGCCACTGCACTCCAGCCTGGGGGACAGAGCCAGACTCTGTCTCCAAAAAAAAAAAAAAAAAAAAAAAAAAAAAAAAATGTGAAAAAATCAGCCAGGTGTGGTGGTACACGTCTGTAGTCCTAGCTACTCAGGAGGCTGAGGTTGTAGGCTTGCTTGAACCCAGGAGTTTGAGGCTGCAGTGAGCTATGATTGCACCAATATACTTCAGCCTGAGTAACAGAGTGAGACCCTGTCTCTAAAAGTAAAAAAAAAAAAAAAAAAAAAGAATAAATGTTAATAAATAAATAAATATACATGGATACCATTTTTAAATGCACAAAGGGATACTGCTATTTAAAGAAAGCCTGTAATGACACCTATTGAAAAATGAGAGCTCTTTATGAAATGATTAATCATCTCTAAATTTTGAATCTTTAGTCTATCTGTTATCTTTGATAAAGTTTACTTGATCATGCAAATTGTGTACTTTATACACATAATATGTAATATTACTCATGCATATGTAATAGCCACATATACTAAAACCAGCGTTTTTTATTCCTGTTGCAATCTGGAGCCATGAACAACCCAAGTCCTACTGAGGCTAGTGTACTTAGCCCATCAACCTTCCACAGGCAGGATGCTCCCCATGGGCCCATGTCATGCCAACATAGCTATATTGCTCCCCATAGTATCACCTTCCAAAGAAATAGCACCTTCTGAAACTGAATCTTTTTGTTACAACATTTCCTTCTCTACAAATTGTGTTTCTTATTTTGCTTCTGATATTGTCTGGGACCAGGGAGACTTGAGCAGACCTGTTTCAGGTGGAAATGTTGCTGGTTCAGCTTGTTTGAAAAAAGGGAGGACTGTAACCTCTGACTGCAATTTCCTGCCCAGCTTCCTGAGCAGCAGCTTTCAGACTCTTTTAGCCTGGTTATTTATTATCCGGGCTGATTGTATTTGTAGGTCATTGATCGTTAACTTTATTCTGATGCTGTCTTTATGAGCAAGTCCAAGAACTTCTAGTCTTAAAAATGTGAGACAATTACATCTGTAATTTCTGGACCAGCTATGCCTACCACATCAGAAAGTGTTTTAGGAATGCTTTTAACATGGAATTCAGATGTTTCATTTAGAGAAAATACTATGTGACAATCACAAAGTCAGCAGAGGAAAAGAGAGAAATCGTTGGTTCCATTCTCAGATAGTTCCTTTTTTGTTTCTCTTTTGACTTAATGCTAATATCCTGGCAACACTCTTCGGCTTTTCTCTGGACCTAGTCTCTGGGCCCTTGAGAGATATTTTCTTCCTACTAAGTTAAATTACTTCCCCTGCATGTTATTTCTTGTGGGCTTCTATGAAAAACCACCCTCAGCGATGTTGGCCATTGTTGCGAATGTCTTCTGACTCTTTCTCATCTACTTACATATGCCCTCCATGTTGGTCATCACGACTTCTAAAACCCTACATCTTCGTCGTGGCCAATGGTATGAAACCAAGGAAGCTTTTGTATAATATACGCTGACCAAGATTCAGAAAATATATTCACAATTTTTTTTTTTTTCCTGAGACGGAGTCTCACTCTGTCACCCAGGCTATAGTGCAGTGGCATGATCTCGGCTCACTGCAACCTCCGCCTCCTGGGTTCAAGCGATTCTCCTGCCTCAGCCTCCCAACTAGCTGGGACTACAGGCGCCTGCCACCACTCCAGGCTAATTTTTATATTTTTGGTAGAGACGGGGTTTCACCATATTGGCCAGGCTGGTCTCGAACTCCTGACCTTGTGATCCGCCAGCTTCGGCCTCCCAAAGTGCTGGGATTACAGGCGTAAACCACTGTGCCCGGCCTATTCACAATATTCATAAGCAAAGAAGCTCAACGTTACAACAAAAATGGGAGTGTCAGAGACACACTCAAGCAAAGAGACATATAGCTCCCCGGACTCAAGTGCATGTACTATGATGTCAGCTTGCTCTGTACTGCTGTCTGCAGTGACACCAGATGACACTTACCAATGGCCCCCTCCAGCTGACTCTCTTAAACCAACACGGGAAACATGCCTGGGGTTGCATGCTCCTCAGAGCAGAAAGAAAAATTTTCACCTTCTCATTTGCACATCTACGAAGATTCCCCAAGGGCTTCTAATATAATGTTCCGAGTAAGAGGGTAGAAAAGCTAATTGGATTTCTGTTCATAAATTGTTGAGCTGGTGCATTTATTTGTATGATAAAGTAAAATGTTAATGATATTCAACATGTATGGCATGTAATGAATTTATAAATCATCTCATTTATATTTCATAAGCATTGAATTTTGATCCTTTCTTCCCAACTGTCTCTCCTTGATCTAAAAGATCTATAATGTAATCATGAGGGAGAATCCTAGTATTGCCACTGCAGTTTCCCTTTTTAGATACATGTATTGATTATATTCTAATGCATATTGCCTTCTTTATATGAGCAATTCTCATTAAGTAGGAGTATTTGGTCATAAGAGTGGCACTCAGATTTTTTTTTTTTTTTTTTTTGAGACTGAGTCTCGCTCTGTCGCCCAAGCTGGAGTGCAGTGGCACAATCTCGGCTCACTGCAAGCTCCGCCTCCCGAGTTCACGCCATTCTCCTGCCTCAGCCTCTCCGAGTAGCTGGGACTACAGGCGCCCGATGTTTACACAGCATCTCCTGCTGGTTCAGCTAAGTTCCTATACCAAAGAGACAATTCAGGATATGGAATATGACAGGGATTCAGAAAGAACGCTGAACTAAGAGATAAGAGGCTAGGTATGAATTGTGGCTCTACCAGTAATTAGATCTATAGCTCTGAACTAAGTCATCTCAGTTTCCCCATCTGCTAAATGAGGGGTGGGAATATATAGTCTCTAAGACCTCTTAAAGCTCTAACATTCTCTGTTCCTATGACACAGAAGTTCTGATAGTAGGGTAAATGAAGAAAGTAGTGGAAAAAATGTCATTGACTTCCTTTTAGGGGACAAGGAAGAACTGAGTAAGAGAGCCATCTGGCCAAAGTGGGAACATCTTGGGGACAAGCTAAATCAACAAGATTCACAAATCGGGGGGAAAATACAATTCTTACCAAGGGGAGTGAAGGTTTCGACGAGAAAATCAACAGTAAGCAACAAACCAAAACTGGTAGTACAAGAGCAAATGGGCGATTGGTCAGTAGCTGAGAGACTCATAGCAGATGGCGTCAAGCTTGAGAAATGATGCCTGGAGTATGGTTCACAGCAGAGATCGTGGATGATGGGTGTATCCTGGGGCTCCCCCTTTAAGCAGCTCCAGGTGGGTTATCTGGGCATGGACATCACTTCTCAACAGAATTGCAGGTGCTGTACAGTAATATCTTATTTTTTGAAATCTAAAATGACAATGCCAACCAGGTCTTTCAGGGAAGGTTTTCAGGCAGAATTTCAGCATGGGTAGCTGACTGCATCAGTTTTCTTGTATCACTTGGTCCTCAGTGATGAAAGCCATGTATTTAACAATTAGTCTTTTGAGGGAAAAATGAATTTTTCAATAAATGATGCTAAGATTTGGGAGAGAAAGCCTAAGCATTTGGGGAAAAATTAGATTCCCTACTTTATATCACGTACCAATATAAATTCCAAGAAAATTAAATGTTTCTGTGAAAAAAAAATAGCGAACTGAAAGAAAATCTTATTCCTAGAGGCAAAGTTTAGTATCTTTAATATACAAAACCTGCCTATAAATAGATTAATAAAATAAGAATTCCCCAGTGGAAAAAGGAATACAAAACAGGAACAAGTAACTCATAAGACATAAAACTGACCAGTAAATGGATGAAAACATGAGGAAGCTCATAAAGAAATCAAAGAAAATGCAAATGGAAACATTTGAAATACCACTTTAGCGCATCAAAGATTTTATTTTAAATGGTACTTGGTGTTGGTGAAGATTTGAGGGAAGAGTGAATCCATTCTGCATGCACTGCTCTTTGGGACTCAGGGCTGCTGGGTCCCTCAATGGGCTTTCAGCTACTACATTTCACAGGTTTGCTTCAAGAGAGATGTGGCCAGGCAACTGAGTTTTGGCCAAAGGGATGTGAGCAGAAGTGAAGCCCACCACTCTAGGCCTGCCCATACATGCCAGGCATGGGACCCTCTGCACCTCCTTCCCTGTTGGTTGATCAGAGGCAGACGACCCAGAAGAGGACCGTGAGGCCCTACGAAGCCATGATAGAAAAAGTTTGAATAGAGCAAGCCCCCGTCACCACTCTATTACCATTTTGTTCTTCATGAACAAGAAATAAAATTCTTTTGTGTTAAACCGCTGAAAGTGGAGGTTTATCTGTTATGTCAGTTGTGAGCATTGCCGTAAGAGGTTTTCAAAAATTGATGGCTTAAAGTAACGTGCTGCTGCAAAAAACACTTAAATATGTGACAGTGGCTTAGTGGTTGGGTGACAGGTGTGTGGGGAAATAGATCAAGCAGGCTGGATGGCTAGAAAGCCCTGTTAAGTCATGGCAAATAAGTGCCAAACCTGTTACCTTGAATGTCTTAGAAGGGAGACCCCCCTCAAGGCCTCCTAAGCCCATAGCTCCAGGAAAAGTGGTGGTAGGAGCTAAAGTGATCAAATAAATCTACAGATGCCTTTAATAAGGTAATACAAGTGTCATTCAAAAGACCACCAGGATGGCTTAATAGTAGAAAGAGGAGCTTTATTGGCCATATCAGTTTGCAAGCTGGGAAGCCAGAATCTCTGGTATGAACTGGAGGTGCTCTCTCTTTTAGGAGGGGAGGGGCAGGTTGGTTTTTATGCCTCACAAGGTCTGTATTACACAATACAGTCATACATATTCAGCAGGTTTGGGGGGAAAGCTATATATATTTATGAGCGGAGCCAAGCTCATGCACAATAGGTAAACATAAATGTAATGTACATAACATGTTCACTTTGGGGCAGGGTTTTAGCACTAAAATGAAGTGGAATTTGGCTCCTTTACATCAAGAGTTGAACTGTAGGACACAAAGACTCTGCGGCCTCTATAAGCTGCTGAAACAGGCATGAAGTCTGCAGGTGCTTATCAGAAAAGAGTGTTTGTAAGGCCAGTCCTCTGCCAAGAGTTGTAGTGGCCTGGGTTGTAAAGCTGGGTTAGGAGGGATCTGATAACTCCTATTGTTAGGGAATGTATCAAGAGTGTGGTTTTTCTTGTAGTCATAGCAATTTAGAAATACGCCATACCAGCTGGGCCCTGAACCCTCGACCTGCAGGTAACTTTTGTTTTCTAAACCATGGCATCCATCTTAGTTGACAAGGTGGTATCCACTTTGGTCTCTCAGATCACACAAGAGAGATGACCTCTGACAACAACTGACTGTTTTTTTCTTTTTAGGGGAGATAGAAAAAATGAGGAAGTCCACAAATAAAAGACCTCCAAGGTGGAAAAACTGAGGACTTCAGGACCCCAAATAACAATTGTTAAGACTGTAAAGGTCTAGTCAACCTTCTCAGTTAAACAAAGTGATTTGACTTGTGTCAAAGGCCTTTTTTTTTTTTTTTTAAAGTTGCACATAGGCAGTCACCATCAACTTGCAAGAGGGAAGCTGTGGTGAGGAGGCACAGAGAAAAGGCAGGCATGAGGGTCCCGCCTCGGGGAGCCCCTCCGTGAGGCTGCCATGCATGGGACCGGCTCTAAGAAGACCATCAGAAGCTATTAAATGTTCAAGAGAACTATTCTGCCATGGAAACAAGAAGACCATAGAGGCCTTTCATTTCATGCTGAGATTAAAACAATACTTGTGTCTCCAAATTTGTGTGAGCAGCAAGTAGACTATAAGAGTTAGGAAGTTCCTGGCTGGGCACAGTGGCTCATGCCTGTAATCCCAGCACTTTGGGAGGCTGAGGCAGGCAGATCACAGGTCAGGAGACAGAGACCATCCTGGCCAACATAGTGAAACCCCGTCTCTACTAAAAATATACAAAAATTAGCTGGTGTGGTGGTGCACACCTGTAGTTCCAGCTACTTGGGAGGCTGAGGCAGGAGAATCACTTGAACCCGGGAGGCTGAGGTTGCAGTGAGCCAAGATCTCACCACTGCACTCCAGCCTGGGTGACAGAGCAAGACTCCATCTCAAAAAAAAAAAAAATGAGTTGGGGAGTTCCCTGTATTAATCATGTTTGGTTTTTTGGTTTGTTTGTTTTTGTTTTTGTGGGGTTTTTTTTTTAGACAAAGCCTCACTTTTGTCCCCTAGGCTGGAATGCAATGGTGTGATCTCGGCTCACTGCAACCTCCACCTCCCGGGTTCAAGTGATTCTCCTGCGTCAGCCTCCCAAGTAGCTGGGATTACAGGTGCCTGCCACCACACCCGGCTAATTTTTGTATTTTTAGTAGAGACAGGGTTTCACCATGCTGGCCAGGCTGGTCTTGAACTCCTGACCTCAGGTGATCCACCCACCTTGGCCTCCCAAAGTGCTGGTATTACAGGCGTGAGCCACCATGCCTGGCCTTAATAATGTTTTATTATTTTCTGTATTTTGATGCTTTAACATCTTTGGGCTTTGCTGACTCTGGAGGGACCGCTCTCCCAGGTTAACCAATTCAGAGAGAGAGAGAGACAGAGAGAGAGAGACTGAGTGTACCTTTCATATGCAAAGCAATCAATCCAGAGCCCATACTCCCAACCACTTCCTCTACGGGGTTCTCACACTCTAGGCCACTATCCTCGTGCCCTGGCCAGGTGCCAGACAAGTAAGGCCAGCCCTTATGCACTAGAGTCCACTGAAATTATTCCAACTAGCCAATCCTAAGCCTGCTTACCTTACCTTGCCAGTTTCTTCCTGCAGAAATCAAAATAAAAGCTCTTCCCCACAGTTCCCCACCTCCCTCTCTCTCCTGACTGACCCTGTTGTTTCCATATATCCTCATCCCCCACCCTGCATGGTATCCCCCCGCCTCTCAGGAACTGAGTAACACACTGTTTTTTCAATGGTAACCATTTTGTGATATGTTGGCCTTACTATACGTTATTTTTTAAAACATTAATGCACTCTATTTTAAAACAACCCCAGGCAACACAAACTCATCATTACCGATTTCAGATGTTGCTATGAAGAAAAATAGACACAGGAATTCCTTCCATTGAACAGAATCTGCTCTAATCAAGGAATCTTTCTTGCTCCCAGGTTAGGGAGACCATCTGGCACAATTTCAAAATCGCTATGAACAAGTAGCTGCTCGGTTTCCCATTCTTCCCTCTTCTGAATGGGAATGTTGTTGTTATTTTATGTCTGACCCACAATTGTATATTGGGAAGGGTGGAGGCAGATAACCTGTGTTTTAAATTCATAGGCTGTTGGATCATGAGAAGCAGCGTAGAGGCCTGACAGAGAGGAGTGCTGATTATCTAGAGATCATGAACTTCCGTGATTAGGTGGGGGTCTTTTTGTTGTTGCCCATGGGGAGGTTAAATTTTTTCCACGTGGAAAAGGAAAGTGAATAACAGTGATCAGAAGAGTGGACCATGGCCTAGGCTACTAAGTTCTTTCCAAGATCTTACGGGTTCACAGCTCATCTGTATGTCCCAGTCTCTACTGGCAATAGGCATGACCACATGCTGGAGTTTAGGCAGGGGGATGCGGTTGAAAAGACGCATACAACTTTCAGCCCTAACCTGGCCTCCTCACTCTCTTCCTCCTAAGTGGCAACTGTTAATACATGCAAAGAAGGATTCTGGATGGGCCCTGGAGATGAAGAACTGCAGGTGAAAGAAGCCTGGGTCCCTGAATGACTACCTGGAACAGAGCCCTCTCTGCTGCCAATTAAACCTTACGTGAGTGAAAATATTATTTTTTTCAATGTATATATATTTTTTAATTTTTTAAATGTTTTTATTTCAATAGCTTTAGGGGTACATGTGTTTCTTGGTTACATGGATGAATTATATAGTTGTAAAGTTTGGGATTTTAGTGCACCTGTGACCCAAGTAGTGTACATTGTACCCCAACGGGTAGTTTTTCATGCCTGTCTCCTCTCCCACCCTCCCCACTCTGAGTCTCCAATGTCCATTATACCACTCTGTCTGCCTTTGTGTACCCATAGCTTAGCTCCTACTTATAAGTGAGAACATGTGGTATTTGCTTTTCCATTCCTGAGTTACTTTACCTAGAATAATGTCCTCCAGTTCCATTCAAGTTGCTGCAAAAGACATTATTTTGTTCTTTTTCATGGCTGAGTAGTATTTCATGGTATATATATATATTTGGTGTATATATATATATATATGGTATATATATATATATTCACACACACACGCACACATCTTTTTAATCCACTAATCAGTTGATAGGCACATAGATTGGTTCCATATCTTTGCAATTATGAATTGTGCTGCAATAAACACATGGGTGCAAGTGTCTTTTTGATATAATAATTTTTTTCCTTGCGGTAGATACCCACTAGTGGGATTGCTAGATAGAATGGTAGATCTACTTTTAGGCGAAAACATTATTTCCCACTAGTGTTGAGACACATGACGTTCCTGATGAGGAGAATCTGGAAATACACCAGTTTTATTAGTCTGCTCAGGCTGCCATAACAAAATACCACAGACTAGGGGGCTTAAACAATAGAGATTTATTTTCTCACAGTTTGGAGGCTGGGAAGTCTGAGATCAGGATGCCAGCATGCTTGGGTTCTAGTGAGGGCACCCTCCTGGCTTGCAGATGGCAACCTTTCTCCTGCATCCTCACTTATTGAAGAGAGAACTCTGGTGTCTGTTCCTCTTCGCACAAGGGCACAAGCCCTATTGCAGTAGGACCTCACCCTTCTGACCTCACTTAAACTTTACCACCTCCTTACAGGCCCTATCTCTAAATTCGGTCACATTCTAGAAAGGGCTTCAACATAGGAATTTGGGAGAAACACATCCAGTTCATGACACCACAAGCCTTACCACTGATACATTATTTGATTCACTGAGCAGTGGCTGAGAACACAAGCTCCATAGCTCATCCTGCCACATGCTAGCTGTGTGACCTTGACCAAGTTACTCAATCTACTTTGTGCCTGTTTCCTCACTTACACAATACGTATTCTAATAGCACATATTTCAAAAAGTTATCATGAAGATTAAGTGAGTTAATATTTGTAAAGCTTTTGGAACAGGGCTAGACTTCAAGGTACTATATTAAGCATTAGCTTTTATTTGAATTAGCTGTATTACCTTAAAGTAATAATTATAGAGTTATTTGCTTACTCAACAAACATTGAGGGAGCTCTGACAGACATTCTGCTAGTCACTAAGTAAACAGTAGTGAAAGAGTGGTGTGACCAAAGATTTGTAAATAAGAATCTCATTGCCATATTGTTTGAGACAAGAAAAAACTGGAAACAACTTGAATGTCCCCAAATAAGAAATTAGTTAAATCAATTATGCCGTTATCTATACAGCAGAATAAAATGTTGATACTAAAGCTTCTAAATGCATAACTACATGGAGAGATAGTCACAGTATAAATGTCTGCCTCAGGGCCATTTATTTGCTGTTCTTTCTGCCTAGAAAAGCTGACACATAGTAACTGCTCAATAAATAATTGTTGAATGAATGAACTAACTGAAAAAGATAAGTTGTAAAGTAATATGTACTATATAATTCTATTTCCCAAATACATACAGAGAAGAGCGACTTCAGAGTTTATACCAAAATATTATAATGACTATAATTGGTCAATAAGATTGTGGATGACTTCTACTTTATCTTTTTTGCTTATCTATATTTTCTACATTGCATGTAACAACCATGTTTATTTTTATTAAAAGGGCAATTTATTTTTAAAAAGGCGGTTTATTTTGAAATGAGAGTTTATGTACAAAGAATTAAATATTCTTTGTACACTAAGTAAATATTCACTAAGTAAAAATATTAATACAGGCCCCAGAATTATGATATAACAATGTGACATTTATCAAATGCTGACCACGTGCCAGCCACTGTTTTAAGTGTTTTGCATACATTATTTACATTACCACAATGTTATATGGTAGTTGCAACAAATATACAGTGGAATCTGACAGCAGCCACCCTGGGATAACTTGTTCCCCCCAGAACTTGCCAATTTGATCTTAGTTCATTGTCCAACAATTTTTTTGACTTTTAAAAATTGTGGCAATATGTACATAACATAAAATATACCATTTCAATGATTTTTAAGTATACAGTTCATTGGCATTAAGTACATGCACTTTGTGGGGCAAACATCACTGCCATCCATCTCCAAAACTTTTATCATTCCAAACAGAAACTCTATACTCATTAAATAATAATTCCCCGTTCCCTTAAACTTCCTGCCCCTACACAGCGCCTGGAAACCACTATTCCACTTTCTATCTTTATGAGTTTTCCTATTCTTGGTACTTCAAATAAGTGGGATCATACAATACTTGTTCTTTTACATCTGGCTTATTCACTTAGCATAACATCTTTCAGGTTCATCCATGTGCCAGAATCTACCTCCTTTTTAAGGCTGAATGATATGGCTTAGCTGTGTCCCCACCCAAATCTCATCTTGAATTGTGGTTCCCATAATCCCCACGTGTCATGGGAGGGACTCAGTGGGAGGTAATTGAATCTCCTGCTGCTGCTGTTCTCATGATAGTGAGTGAGTTCTCAAAATATCTGATGGTTTTATTAGGGGCTTTTCCCCCTTTTGCTCGGCACTTCTTGCTGCTGCCATGTGAAGAAGGACGTGTTTGCTTCCCCTTCCACCATGATTGTAAGTTTCCTGAGGCCTTCCCAGCCATGCTTAACTGTGAGTCAATTAAACCTCTTTCCTTTATAAATTACCCCGTCTTGGGTATGTCTTTATTAGCAACATGAGAATGGACTGATACACTGAGTAATATTTCTTTGCATGTACAGACCACATTTTGTTTATCCATTCACCTGTCAGTGGACACTTGGGCTGCTTCCACCTTTTGGCTATTGTGAATAATGCTGCTGTGAACATGGGTATACAGATATCTCTTCAAGTTCCTGCTTTTGATTTCTTTGAATACATGCCCAGAAATTGAATTG
This sequence comes from Nomascus leucogenys, assembly GCF_006542625.1. Taxonomy (NCBI): domain Eukaryota; kingdom Metazoa; phylum Chordata; class Mammalia; order Primates; family Hylobatidae; genus Nomascus; species Nomascus leucogenys. Next base: position 15,954,112 of record NC_044385.1, read on the forward strand.
CAGGATCACATAGAAATGCTGTTGAACTTTTTGAGGAACTGCCATACTGTTTTCCACAGTGGCTGTGCCAAAGCCCCGAAACTCAGAGGAAGCCAGTCTGGTGCCACTTTCCTTAATACCTCTCTTTCTTCCCCATCTCAACACTCCTTGTTTTAACTCTTTAGCACCCTACTGCTTCCCATCACTCTTGGAGAGGGTCGTAGAGGAGAGAGGAGGACACAGTGTGAAGCAGTTGCGGGAGCTCAATGCCACATTTCAGGTAAGACATTTTCATGATCACTTTCTTCCTGCATAAAGGCGGCAAGACTCTTTGGGCACCTGAATTGTTGAAAATGATGGTCAGGTTGAGATTCTACTATAGAATCTCATTTTTATTTGTGGATCATATTTGTGAAACAACGGAAACAATTGTTGGGGATTCATTAGTTTGGATATTTGTCCCTTCCAAATCGCATGTCGAAATGTGACCCACAGTGTTAGAGGTGGGACCTGGTGGGAGGTGTGTAGGTCATGAGGGTGGATCCCTCATGAATAGCGTGGTGCCCTCTCTGTGGTTATGAGTCCATGCAAGACCTGGTTGTTAAAAGAGACTGGCACCTTCCCCCTCTCTCTCTGTCTCCCTCTCTTACCACATGACATGCCTGTTCCCCCTTTGCCTTGTCCCATGAGCAAAAGCTTCCTGAGGCCTCACCAGAAGCAGATGCTGGTGCTTTGCTTGTACAGTCTGCAGAAATGTGGGCCAAATGAACTTCTTTTGTTTATAAATTACCCAGCCTCTGGTATTCCTTTTTAGCAATGCAAAACAAACGACAGGGATGATGAAAAAGTTCTGGAGATGGATAGTGGTCACAGTTGTACAACAATGTGAATGTACTTAATGCCACAGAACTATGCACTTCAAAATGATGAAAATGCTAGATTTTATTATGTACATATTACCACAATTAAATATGCATGCATATATAACCATATAGCATCCCCTGGGAAAAATCACAACTTCAGTTTTCTTCTCTATAAAATATCTTTTCTTTCTGATTCTCAGGACTGTAAGTTGATTACTCTAGACATACACATGCTTAGATAAGAATAAAACATTATGCAAAAGTATTTTGGTTTTGGTGAAATACTCTTTTCAGCAAGCGATAGTGTCTCACTGTTGGGATAATATTCCTGACCACAGATTTTATCCATCAGGGGACAACTGGGGTAGTGACAAAACCCAAGGCTCCTTCCATCTGACGTCCACTGGCCACGGGAAATCCAGTGTGTTGCAAATGTTTTTCTTTCCTTTTAGTAGGAGGATTGCCTCTCTCCATTGCACACGACCAGAAGATGCCTTAAAAGAGAAAACTTCTGAGAAAACCCTTCTAAAGCAACTGAATTGGAAAAACAACAACGATGGGCTGGGCACGGTAGCTCACGCCTGTAATCCCAGCAATTTGGGAAGCCGACGAGGGCGGATCACGAGGTCAGGAGATCGAGGCCATCCTGGCTAATGGGGTGAAACCCCGTCTCTACTAAAAACACAAAAAATTAGCCGGGCGTGGTGGCGGGCGCCTGTGGTCCCAGCTACGCGGGAGGCTGAGGCAGGAGAATGGCGTGAACCCGGGAGGCGGAGCTTACAGTGAGCCGAGATTGCGCCACTGCACTCCGGCCTGGGCGACAGAGCAAGACTCCGTCTCAAAAAGAAAAAAAAAAAAAAAAAAAAAAAGAAAAACAACAACGATGGAACCGGGAACCTAAAGGACAATTCTGTCTCCTTTTTAGCTAATTGGAGGCAGGTTTCCTGTATGATCCCTGTGCCTTTCTTCACTTCTCCTGAGAGTTGAAGTTACACTGCCTCCCAGGGATTGGCCATCCCAGTCCCGCAAGAGGCCAGGCATCCTTTCCTCACTGCAGGGCATTGATGAGTTCATACGACGTTAGGGGAGGAGCATCCCGATGACCTCAACAGATGAACCTGGGAGATTTCCCACAGACTGCCCAGCACCGGCCCTAAAGGGGCAGAGCTTGGTTTGTAATTTCACTTACAGATGTTTATTTCTTTGATTTACTGAGATTGATTTTTGGAATGTGCAGCTGCCTGAACTGTGCACACTTTCAGAGCTCGATGTAAACCAGATACACCCTGCCTAATCCATCACTTCAGATTTACATTAACAAACAGGCAAACCAGGCAGTAGCGGCCGCCCTCTGTCCTCCGTCCTTTTATGCCATTGTTATGACTTTTTGCCTCTGCAATAAGTTACACACCCCCCTTTTCCCTCACCCCCTATTCAGCTTTGTTTGCACTCCAGGCACAGAGAAACAAAAAACTGCGGTAGATGGAAGCTGAGGCCCTGTAAACCAGTCATTCCTAGTTATCTGCTTTTGATACATCACTCCTTTGCTGACACTTTCCACTGATTCTCCATTTTCGTAGATGACAATGTCCTAATGACAGAACCTGGACTTGAGGAGCGTATTAGTCCGTTTTCACCCTGCTGGTAAAGACATACCTGAGAACGGGCAAGTTACAAAAGAAAGAGGTTTATTGTACTTACAGGTCCACGTGGCTGGGGAGGCCTCAAAATCATGGTGGAAGGTGGCATGGTGGCAGCAAGAGAGAAAATGAAAGCCAAGTGAAACGGGCTTCCCCCTTATCAAACCACCAGATCTCGTGAGACTTATTCACTGCCATGAGAACAGTATGGAGAACCGCCCCCATGATTCAATTCTTTCCTCCTGGGTCCCTCCCACAACACATGGGAATTATGGGAGTACACTTTAAGATGAGATTTGGGTGGAGACACAGAGCCAAACCATATCAAGAGACTACTTTAATTTGCATTTTCAGCTGGATCCCACCCCCTCTCCTATTTGACTTAACCATAGGTTCTACAGTGGAGGGCCCTGTCTTTCTCATCACTGTGCGCATAGCACGTAACACATGCCAATTGAACGGCTGTTGGTAAAATAAATGAAGTGCGCATCATCTCAAATTTAGTACCTAGTGAATCCAAAGAGGGCCTGGAAGGAGATGTCCCTGCAATGGTGAGCAGAGACTTAAGAAATCAGAGTGCTTGAACTCCCTTTCCAGTTGTATTAAATGGAGTGCCCTGTGATCCTTCACGCTGGCTGGTGAGAAGAGAGGGTCTGGCTTTTTGCCTGTGGCCGTTTCCTTCCCAGAAGCTAATAAGCTCTTGACAATCTTATTAAACTCAGCCGTAAGCTTCGCAGTAATGATGGCTCCCAATTTTGCAGGTGGTCTTGCTGCAGGCAGGGAGGCAGCAGATGAGGCTGTTCACTGAGATCCCATTTCATTTGCTCCAGCTCCTTTCTGAGCTGGAGAAAATGAACACGTGTGTCATCGCTATTTATGTTTTATAAATGCTAATATCACAGTATATCATACAAGACGTAAAACAAATGCACTTACCTGTGATAATACATGCATTTAATTTAGATGCTAAATACAAATGAATAATGTGATAAACAAGGTGCTGAATGATTAAAATGAACCCTTAATTTCTCACAATTGTTCAAGAAGGAAATTACAGGAAAATATTAATGCTTTTCATAATGATCACTTCACTGGAGGTAAGCAGAAAGCCACTATTTCCTCCTAGGTTATCATTTGTCCCAATTCAATACAATCAATTCAATTAAAGGCCCTAGTGTCACTTAAAAACCATTCTTTCTTTAACTTTCATTTTAGGTTCAGGGGTACACATGCAGGTTTGTTTTACAGGTAAATTGCATGTCATGGAGACTTTGTATACAGATTATATCGCCACCAGTTAATAAGCATAGTACCTGATAGGTAGTTTTTCGATCTTCACCCTCCTCCCCAACTCCACCCTCAAGTAGGCCCCAGTGTCTGTTGCTCCCTTCTTTGTGTCCATATGTACTCAATGTCCAGCTCCCACTGATAAGTGAGAACATGTGTTATTTAGTTTTCTGTTCCCGTGTTACTTCACTTAGGATAAAGGCCTCTAGCTCCTCCATGTTGCAAAGAACATAATCTCATTCTTTTTTATGGCTGCGTAGTATTCCATAGTGTATATGTACCACATTTTCTTTATCCAGTCTATCATTGATGGGCATTTAGGTTGATTCCATGTCTTTGATATCATGAGTAGTGCTGCAGTGAACATATGCATGCATGTGTCTTTGTGGTAGAATAATTTATGTTCCTTTAGGTATATACCCAATAATGAGATTACTGACTCAAATGGTAATTCTGCTTTGAGTTCTTTGAGAAATCGCCAAACTGTTTTCCACAATGGCCAAACTCATATACATTCCCACCAGCAGTGTATAAGCATTCCCTTTTCTCTGCAACCTCACCAGCATCTGTTCTTTTTTGACTTTTTGGTAATAGCCATCCTGACTGGTGTGAGATGGTATCTCATTGTGGTTTTGATTTGTATTTCTCTAATGATTAGTGAAGTTGAGCATTTTTATATGCTTGTTGGCCATGTGTATGTCATCTTTTGAAAAGGGTTCATATCCTTTGCCCACTTTTTAATTGGGGTTTTTTGTTTTTTGCTTGTTGATTTGTTTAAATTCATTATAGATTCTAGATATTAGGCATTTGTCAGATGCATAGTTTGTGAATATTTTCTCCTGTTCTGTAGGTTGTCTGTTTACTCTGTTGATAGTTCCTATGGCTATGCAGAAGCTCTTTAGTTTAATTAGGTTCCATTTATCAACTTTTATTTTTGTTGCAGTTGCTTTTGTCATGAAATCTTTGCCAGGCCATATGTTCCAAATGGTATTTCCTAGGTTACTTCCCAAGGTTCTTTGAGTTTTAGGTAAAAACACTATTCTTCTACATAAATTTTTAGTATACAGACAATATTTTTACATTTTCATGTGGATTCATGGAGTTTTAGAATTAGAAATAACCAGAAGGCCATATAGTTCAATAGCTATCACAGGTGAGGAAACAGAAGACAAGGCAGTTAACAATTTTCACAGAAGCATTTGTATATATTTAGGAAAAAATGTTTAGAGAATTGATTTTCTTTCCTGGTGCATATGTCACAGAAAATTTTGGCAATCATAAATGAAAATATTTTCTCTGGTTTAGTCAACCTTTAGCCAAAAGTTATCTTTAATATGGTACCACACAGAACTTCTTTCTTACTTGCCTTTCCCAGGCCAATTTCTTCACACAAAGTTACCAGATTGGATCTCTCTTTGACGCCCTCAAAGAGTCAAGGACTAAGGCTGGGTTTATGCCTATAATCCCAAAGCTTGAGGAGGCCAAGGCAGGAGGACTACTTGAGCCCAGGGGTTGGCAGCTGCAGTAAGCTATGTTCACACCACTGCAATCCAACTATCAAAAAATAATAATAATAATAATAATAATAATAAAGGACTAAGTCTGGGACTTAGTCAAGGACCAGGACTTCATGGAAAATATTCCTCAGGGAAAGGAGATCAGCAGTGATAAGAAACTGTAGCATGCTTTCCAACTTCTTCACATCTCATGCCACATAGACTGCTCTATGCGACACACCAGTGTATGCTGACAAGGCTGCCACCGATGGGGAGAGGCTGATTCTGGGACTTCAGCTGCTCCAGGGCCCACCTGGCAGTCCCAAGAGCTCAGCACATCTGTACCTGTTCCTGAAACACCATTTGGATAGCTTGGGTCTACAGGAGGCACAGCCAATAGATGGAGCCCCAGCAAGTGAGGCCCAGTCTGAGGGATCACCCCAAGACAAAGTCCCTGAGGCATGTGTGGTATGAATTTATTTCCTGTTTCCTGTGTGTCTACATTTAGCTATCAGAAATTGAATTAAGGCTTAAGTGTAATCTTTACTTAACCATAGCTGAGCAGTTAAACTCACTGCAAGGTCGTGTCCGGAACACCATTCCGAGGCCGACTAGATTTAAATATTTCATTATTTATAGCGACCTTGGGTATGTAGGAATTACAGCCAGGTGAAGGCACAAAAATTAACCCTGTAGGAGAAAAGTTGGACAAGCAGCCGCCACAGAAAGGCTGATTTCATTCCCCTCTTTATTCCTTTGGTCAGATATATCTCTAAACACTTTCTCAGTTGAGTCTAGACAAAAGAGGCCAAAGGTATTGCAGATTTCATTTGACATATCCTAAAAGAGGTAGAATATTGAAAATACCCAGCATGATGCATTGTTCCTCATAGGTACTCTATAAATAAAAATTTCCTGCCTTTCTTTTTGTCTGCCTCTTTATATAGATTTTTTTTAATACTTTCAGTTCTGGGATACATGTGCAGAACTTGCAGGTTTGTTACATAGGTATACACATGCCAAGGTGGTTTGCCACACCCATCAACCCATCATCTACATTAGGTATGTCTCCTAATGCTATCCCTCCCCTAGTCCCCCCCATCCCCCAACAGGCCCCGGTGTGTGATGTTCCCCTCCCTGTGTCCATGTGTTCTCATTGTTCAACTCCCACCTATGAGTGAGAGCATGTGGCGTTTGGTTTTCTGTTCCTGTGTTAGTTTGCTGAGAATGATGGTTTCCAGCTTCATCCATGTCCCTGCAAAGGACATGAACTTATCCTTTTTTACGGCTGCATAGTATTCCATGGTGTATATGTGCCATATTTTCTCTATCCAGTCTATCATTGATGGGCATTTGGGTTGATTCCAAGTCTTTGCTATTGTGAATAGTGCTGCAATAAATACACGTGTGCATGTGTCTTTATAGTAGAATGATTTATAATCCTTTGGGTATATACCCTGTAATGGGATTGCTGGGTCAAATGATATATCTGGTTCTAGACCCTTAAGGAATTGCTACACTGTCTTCCACAATGGTTGAACTAATTTATACTCCCACCAACAGTGTAAAAATGTTCCTGTTTCTCCACATCCTCTCCAGCATCTGTTGTTTCCTGACTTTTTAATGATTGCCATTCTAACTGGCATGAGATGGTATCTCATTGTGGTTTTGATTTGCATTTCTCTAATGACCAGTGAAAATATGCTTTTTTTCATATGTTTGTTGGCCACATAGATGGCTTCTTTTGGGAAGTGTCTGTTCATATCCTTCACCCACTTTTTGATGGGGTTGTTTGTTTGTTTTTTCTTGTAAATGTGTTTAATTTCCTTATAGATTCTGGATATTAGCCCTTTGTCAGACGGATAGATTGCAAAAATTTTCTCCCATTCTGTAGGTTGCTTGTTCACTCTGATGGTAGTTTCTTTTGCTGTGCAGAAGCTCTTTAGTTTAATTAGATCCCATTTGTCAATTTTGGCTTTTGTTGCCATTGCTTGTGGAGCTTTAGTTATGAAGTCTTTGCCCATGCCTGTGTCCTGAATGGTATTGCCTAGGTTTTCTTCTAGGGTTTTTATGGTTTTCGGTCTTAGGTTTAAGTCTTTAATCCATCTGAATTAATTTTTGTATAAGGTGTAAGGAAGGGGTCCAATTTCAGTTTTCTGCATGTGGCTAGGCAGTTTTCCCAACACCATTTATTAAATAGGGAATCCTTTCCCCATGCTGATCTTTCACAAACCTGATAGATTTTGTTTGTTTGTTTGTTTGTTTTTTGAAAAAAATGTATCCTTGTCTTAGGGTCTTCAATGTATCAGGAAGTGTACAGCAGTAAAATAGGCCAGATCAGTCAAGTAGGAAAAATAGTACATAAAATATTTTAAAACTTGTTGAGAGTTTGCTACCATGATAGTCACTATTCAAGGTACTGTGCATGCTGCTGCAAATATAGTCAAGCAACACAGAATCACATTTTAAATCAAAGACAGACCACATATGTGATGGTGGTCTGATAAGATTATAATGAAGTTGAAAAATTCCTGTCGCCTAGTGGCACTGTAACTTTTGTAATCTCACAGTGTAATTATTTTACTGTTTTCAGAGATTTACTGTAGCCTAAGTGTTTATGAAGTCTATAGTAATGCACAGTAATGTTCTAGGCCTTGCTGAACCTGATTCTGCAGAGTGATGAGCTACAAAATTCTTTCCCCACAGAGGAGCCCTCAATAATCCAGTAGACTAGATGAATGTGAGTCTCTTTTCGCAGAGATTCTAGTGCTTTCCCAGTAGGTTTATGAATAAAGCAGCCATAGAGGCAGAGACAGAGGTTATACATGGGCTCTAATACCGAACTGAATTTCTCCAAGTCTTCTCTAGGTACTACCCAGCAGAAATAAAATTGAGCCCCAAATACACCACCATAGCACATAAGGACTATCAGCTAACCTGGAGGCAGGTTGCTATTTTTATTTCTCATGGAAAAGCCACATTTTCTAGATTTAAGTTCGTGTTATCTTTCTGCCATGCTTCTGCAAGGAACACAATCCCTGCAGTTATTATTCACTGTGATAGCATCTTAGCCAACATTGCTTTTATTCAAGAACGTGGTTTTACAGTAAGCAAATTAAGGCAATGGGCTGATATGAAGGGTGTTTTAAAATATAGGTTTTATTATTATTCAGGTATGGTGAGGCCAACAGCTCAGGAGATGTTAGCCATTGAAAGCGTAGCTTGTTACAATTCCTAAGGCGTGGGAGCCATGCCATGGCTTTGGGGTGGGGGGCACACCAGGAAGCACCGGGTTCAGCCAGGAGGCAGAGGGAAAAACATGTGCAAGAGCCCTTATTTCTACACAGAGAGAAAGCGAAGTCAGGGCAAGCAGGCTTAGGCTTGACTAGTGTGAATAATTTCAGTGGGCTCTAGGGCATAGGGGCTATCCTTAGTTGTCTGGTACTTGGCTTTGGGGTGATTAGGGCAGGTGCATAGTAGACCACAGTGTGAAAGCCAGCTAAAGGAGGCATGGAGGTGTACACTTTGGACTGGTTAATCTGCACATGGAAGGCATGCTCCCCTCTATCTCTGGGGCTAGTCAGGATGGTCCTTGACTATCTAGGAATTGGTTAATCCTGGGAGGGGCAGTCCCTCCACAGCCAGCAAGGCTTCAGATGCCAATAAATCAGAATACAGAGGATAAAAGACATGATTAATACAGATGGGATTCCCTGCTCCCAGCATGCATCCCTTTGCTCAGAAAGCCTTGGAGAAAACATAAAATGAATGTATTGAGGACTCAGTAAGACTTCTTTCACAAGGAAACACCTTGCAAATGTGGAGTGCTGTCCTCCAGGATGTACTGTATGCTCTTTACTGCTGTTTCTTTTACAACCACTATACATTGTTCAAGAACAAAGGGGTGAAAGTGGAAGTGCCTTCTTGCACTGTTACAACTAATGATCCGCTTGAGATGTTCATTTCCTAGTCCCAGGAATTTACACACTCTTAGGTTAGAGTCAAAAGATGGAATTCATGCCCTGGGCACCATAGTATAGTTTCTATTAATCCAGAAATTGAGACTTCCACCAAGTCTTTTCACCCTCCTCCTGCCATGGAATGAAAGGCAATAATGGATAGGCTGGTGGATCTCACAATCAAGGGAAACTGAAGCTGCTGTCATACATTGAGGACATGGACCAGGATGCCTGGAACCAAGGTACCCTTTGGGATGCCTGCCTGTAGTGCCATGTTGACTTGCAAAATTTATCAGATGACCACAGCAACTTACACAACCAAGACAACCAAAGAACCAGATCACTCAAGAATCAAAGTTTTTGTCACTAGGTAAAAATCTCAACCAATTGAGGTGATAGCTGAGGACAAAGCAAAAATGGAATGAAATGGAGAGGACAGAAATTATAAATCCCAAATAAAGCCTTATGATCAGTTGCAGAAGTGAGGACTGTAAAAAAGAAAGACCCACATTTTCTTCCATTCCCCTCCCACTTCCCCCAACTATTTCGTAGAGGTATATTAGTAGTGATTCAGTTATCAATTTTGTTCATAGTTAAAAGATATCATGTAGGGATCATGGCTAAATCAGAAGATAAGTGAACATCACCAGACATGAATGCAAGGACCAATGAGGCATTGGACCCCCGTTTTGAAGGAAAGGTTGAGAGATTTTTCACCATATGAGCAACAGTTAAGCAAGAGCTTATTGGTCTGTAACCTTAAGTATGAGAAGGAGTATGAATATGAATTTTAAGAACCCAAAAGTACAAATTGTGCAACTATTGCTCAATTGGCACTTATTATGACCCCCTTCTATTTTATCTACCTATAATATAGACGTAGGAAAGTTTGTAAAACACATGTTCTAGACTCCCTTGCTGTTGAAATTTTACCTGTGACCAGCGCTTTCTGAGTCTTGCAGGCGGAAGGGAGCAACCTGGGATGGTGACCTGCAAGAAGGGGTTGGATCACCTGACATGCATGTGGGCAGTTACAATGAAGTTTCGGGTCTCCAATAGTTACTACAGCAGTAGTGTTTACACATATGATATGGTTGGGACTATTCACTCTATAGCTTCTAAGCCTGGTTCCCTGGCTCTGAGATATTCTATAGGAAACCTGATATCTTTTAATAAACATTGCTTTCTGCTAAAGCTAGTTAGAATGGATATCGTTCTACAACTAAGAGCCTGATTCCATTCAGACTGACCCTCACAGTAACCATATGAAGAAGGCTCTATTGTTGTCACTGCTGTCATTTTACAGATGGAGAAATGGTCGCATGGAATAGTTCAAGGCCCACAAGCTAGTCAGCTGAAAGGCAGGACTTAAATTTAGGTTATTTAATTCCAAAGCCCTGTTATCATCCTCTGTGCTATGTAATATCCAAGGATCTAGCAGACCAGGAGTAGAGGATGAGGGGGAAGAGAAGTAAGTGTAGAAGCAGGTAAAAAAGATCCTCAGAGAATTGTAAATGATTTATCTGTGTAGCCAAAACTATAAGTGACAGACACTTGGTTCAAACACAAATTTGTGGATTCAATTTCTGTATTCTTTTCACTACACCATATGTAAATTACTAGCTGTGTTTATGTGAAATTAAGAGCTTATGGCCAGGCGCGGTGGCTCACGCTTGTAATCCCAGCACTTTGGGAGGCCGAGGCGGGCGGATCACGAGGTCAGGAGATCGAGACCATGGTGAAACCCTGTCTCTACTAAAAATACAAAAAATTAGCCGGGCGTGGTGGTGGGCGCCTGTAGTCCCAGCTACTCGGAGAGGCTGAGGCAGGAGAATGGCGTGAACCCAGGAGGCGGAGCTTGCAGTGAGCCGAGATCGCGCCACTGCACTCCAGCCTGGGCGACAGAGTGAGACTCCGTCTCAGAAAAAAAAAGAGCTTATGAAGATGAGGAATTTTAGTACTGTGGGATGAACTGGCTACCTCTGACTATGCTGGAAGGCTTAATGAATGAAAATGACAAACTCAAGGTTTTAAATTCTTAGTTCAAGACATGGTTTAAGTAACAGAATCTAAGATATTCACTCTCCATATGTGTGCCAGCTTGCAATTAATTTATTGAAAATATGATTCAACCACAGTTAGGAATATTAGATATGATTAAATTTAGATATGTTTCTTATAGGGATTACATGAGATTAAGTTATACTATGGGGACTATTATAAAGATTTGTCTAAATATTTACAGTACTTATACTTAACATATATGGATCGACTCATACCACTGTAAGTATATATATGTAAGTGTGAGGTTTGTTTCAACCAAAAATTCAGAAGATGAAGAGTATAATTTTCCGTCTCAGCTCCTTGTATCACATTTAAGCGTATATCCCATCTGTTCTAATATATTCAATGATTCCTCAAAGTTTTTGGTCCACAATTGGGACTTTTAAAATGTATTCTAGCATTATGATGTTTCGCTTTTGAAACCCAACATTGTGTCATTTATTAAGGTGAACCTTAAGATGGTGGGAAGGTGGATGAGCTCCATCCATCATCTTATATTAGAAACATCATAACCAGCCATCAAGAAGGTATTCTTCCCTGGAATATAAATATTTTATTATTAAAATGTCCTGGCTCCTGAGAAGATGAATAAATATATTATTTAAAAACATATCCAATTATTTATCTATATCAGTTTAGACTCATGGATTCTCATATTATTGTGGTTTATATTAATAATTTATTATTATTATTTATTTTTCTCAAATTATCACAGATTTGGCCATGAGGAGTCCTTTCAGACTGGGTCTACATACCTTTGATATGTTCCCATCATTTTTTTGAGATCTTCCTTACTTTCTGGTGCCTCAAAATGTTTCAGGCTTATCTGGTACTTTCCTTGTCCCAGACCTGGAATCAGAATGCAATAGAAATTTTAGGTAATAGATGTGCTTATTGCTATTGGGGTGTGATTGCTTCCAGGCCCTCTCAGTCAATGAAACTAGGAATACATCTGTGATTCTGTACTGATATAAAGATATAATTGTATAAAGAAATAAATGGGGGAAAAAGAAACCTCTTTGTTTGGTAGATTTTTAACTACTAAATGTAAAAGATATGATGGAAATGAAAATTACCGTTTGGCAAACACCATAGAGATCATTATTTCAGTAGAGTCTAAAATTAGTGGGCAAAAGTATTAAGCATAATGAGAAACAGAATATTCACATAGTCTCAAAGTATCCGCTCACAAGACACTTATTAATTACAAAGAGAAAAATAATCTATTTACAGTGAAGGAAGCTGGCAGACACACAACTCAACCAAGAGATCAAAGTCACTGTCACCAGAAATGGCATGAGCAAATGGGTTGTGTGCTCCTTGTGTGATGCACTGAGAAGTACACAGCAGGACTCTGGGATGTGTCTGGCAGAAGTTCATACATCATCCAAATCTAATCACAAGGAAGCATCAGGCAAACCCAAACTGAGAAATAGTATCCACAAGAACTAGCCAGTATTCTTGAAAAATGTCTCAATCATGACAGACAAAGGAAGATGGAGAGACTATTCCAGATTAACGGGGACCAGGGAAACATGACAACTAAATGCCACATGTGATTGTGAATCAGATCCCAGATTAGGAAAAGGGCTTCATAGGACAATGGGTGAAATTTGAGGAAGGTCTGCAGATTAGATAATAGCATTGAGTCAGTCTCAACTTCCTGATTTTTGAGAGTTTTCCTGTCATTTGGGAAACCTGGATGAAGGCTATACCAAAAATTCATTCAGTATTTTGACAACCATTTTCTAAATCAAAAATCATTTTAAATGAAGAGGTAAAATATCAGAAATATTTTCTAAAAGCATATCCAGAAACAGTTATGTAAAAGGAACCAAATGCCTAGCAATGAAATATTGCTGGCTGCCTGTTAAGGTAGCTGCTGTCAGAAAGACCAGGAGAGCGCCCGGTCTTTCTAAACTAAGGCCGGTTATGACTAACCCTTCTCTTACCTGTGGCTACGCTTATTAGCAGCAAAAGGGCAATGACCACAGCAGCCTCTGGAGGCTGGACCTTCTAGAAGACCAGGTAGGGGAAGGTTCTTATATATCCCAAGTGTACCCTAAGGGATAATTACATTAGAAAATGGAGTACTTTTTGGCCAGGTGCGGTGGTGGCTCACACCAGTAATCCCAGCACTTTGGGAGGCCGAGGCGAGTGGATCACCTGAGGTCAGGAGGTCAAGACCAGCCTCACCAACATGGCAAAACCCCATCTCTACTAAAAATACAAAACTTAGCCAGGTGTGGTGGTAGACACCTGTAATCCCAGCTATTGGGGAGGCTGAAGCAGGAAAATCGCTTGAACCTGAGAGGCGGAGGTTGCAGTGAGCTGAGATCGTGCCATTGCACTACAGCCTGGGCGACAGACAGAGACTGTGTCTCGAAAAAAAAAAAAAAAAGAAAGAAAGAAAAAAAAGAAAACAGAGTACTTTTTAATTTAAAATATATATTTAAAAGTTGTATGCTAAAAAAATTTTTGCTACCATCTTCAGCTACCAAAAAAACCACTTGTGACATTATATATTTCAAGGTTATATTGAAATGCACAATTAATGCAGCTATTTTGTTGAGCTATCAGTTGTTTGTTCTTTTTTGCAACTTGGATGCTATGGTCTGAATACTTGGTAATATCTGGACTAAGGGATATTTGGATTTCAGGCACCGGTTAAATTTACATTATGAACAATAAGCGCTTTTCTCAGCATGAGAAAGTGTTTTCTGAATTCAGGCACTTGTAATAACACGCAAAATTAGTGAAACAGCAATATCTATATTAAATTCTTAAGTGGAAATGACTTTAATGACTCATATTTTACTCATGACATTGAGCACAGAACTTGACTCATAAAAGGTTCTCTAACAGATTTTTAAATGATTTAATATTTATTTATCCTCAAAGTTTATTTGTTGTAGAATATTTGCCTATGCATTGTCTTTTTTTGCAGGGCATGGAGGAATATCTTCTTTGGTTTGCATGTCCTCTTTGGAATAAATAACTAATTCATCTCCAATACTAGCTTATTTTTAAATCTAAGAGTTCATTATCTTCACTTTCGATAGTCTTTCATTATTGCAATCTCCATAAAGAGGCCCATCGCAAAGCTCCTATTGCTCTGGCCTCTTCTTGAACCCTCGTGGGTGGGACTAGAGCTCCAGACATTCCCTCCTTCTCCAGTATGTCTAAACATACTCAGAATATCATTTTTTATCGTATAAAAAAGAAGCCCTCTGCTATGCTGAGTATACTTAACAAGGTCTGCAGGGCAAATGTTAATCTATAGGATATACACAGGATGTTTAGAATATGTTTGTATATTATAAACCATATAGCCAATATACCATGTGTATTCACTCATGCACATATACACTCTGCATGCAATTCTGTGTGTTTCTAGGCATATAGCTAAGAATGAAGTGGTTGAAGCTTGCATGGAGGAGGTGCAGACCTTGCTAAAATCATGATGTGTTAGCTAATAATATAAGTAAAATCTCTGACCACCCACAAATGCTTCAGTTAGAAGAAATGTGCATAATACATTTAAGTGACTGATACATTTTAAATGTTGGAGATTGGCACTGTCCAGGGTAGTGGAAGGAATGTTTGACTTAAATTAGCTCAACTACTTGTTACAGAGTCGTCTAACTTTTCTAAGTCTCAGGGGTTTTTTATTTATAGAATGAAGTAAATATGCCTATCTTCCAAATACAAGCAGATTAAACAGAAAATGAATGTGGCCACTTTTTGTAAATATTAAATTGCTTCATTCAGGTATTCCTCAAATATGTATTGAGTGCCTCTGCATTAAATGCTGGGGACACAGCCATAAATAGGTCAGATATTGTCCTGCTCTAATGGACTCTGCCTTCTGATGGAAGATAGACATTCAACAATGCATTATACAATGTATAGTTTAATTGGTTCTGAAGCCTTTATCAAAGGGACCTATCCTGGCTCAGTCTGGGGAGTCAGAGAAAGCTTTCTTGTGTTGGTGTATGCTGAGCTGAGTAAGAATTACAGATGGCAGTGGGAGGAGGGAAGAGAACATTCCAAGCAAAGGAAGCAGCATGTCTAAGGGCTCAGTATCTTGCCCTCCGTGGTGCTAACAACAGTAATGCATTTATCTCCAATATATTGGTAAGTCATTGAGTGTTATGTTTTCTTTTCAGTAGCTTTCATTTTTTAAAGCAGTTCTAGGTTCACAACAAATGACAGCAGAAAGTACAGGGAGTTTTCATATACCCGCTAATGTCCTCCAGTAGCCTTCTCGACTATTGACATCCTGCACCAGAGTGGAGCATTTGTTGCACAATCAACAAACCAGCGTTGACACATCATCATCATCCAACACCCATAGTTTCCATTAGGGCTCACTCTTGGTGTTGTATGTTCTATGCATTTTTTGTACATCCTACGCAGAGGACATATATCTATCATTGTAGTATCATAAAGAGTTGTTTTACCACCCTAACAGTGATTTTGATAAAGGGAGAAACATGTCAAAATTGCCTTTTAGCAGGATCTCCAGTGGCAGCATGATAAATGAACTGAAGGTGTCCAAGAGTGAATGTAGGAAGTTGATCTAGACTAGAGAAACTTTAGAAATTTGGGTTAAAATCCTTGAAGGTCCATGGAGAGATGAGCTCAAGACAAATGAGCGGAGGAGACCAGAGCAGAGCCCAGCTTGGGACAGCAGGAAGTAGCCACAGGGAGAAGGTAACTGGGAGTTCCTAGACAGAGGTCACTCTCACTCTAACCAGAAATTCAATGAGCCCCCTGTCCCTGAGAGTTCAAACAAAGCTCATTGTTCACATGGCCTCTTTATGAGAATAGCCTTGTGTCCACTCACTGAAATGTCCATGAGTTTGTCATGCCTATCAGGACTTAACGTGTTTAATAATATCAATTTCCCATGAGCATGTCCTTGTGTTTATTTTCTGAGACACATGATAAGACAGTGATCGGAAAGCGCCTCAGCTTTTCTTAGCTTGAATTTTCCACCTCATTCCCCAGGTCAAAAAAACTGTCCTTAAGAGTAAGGTTTTTCTTCTTTGCAGTTTAGCTTCCCGAGAAAGCAAGGAAGTGTTGCAAGGTCCTATACAAAAGAAGGCAGTCACATTTAGCCAAGGAGGAAAAGAGGGAATACAATCCCAAGTTCGGAAACATTTTCATGTTGAATTTGAGATTTTGTAAGAAAAATTCAAAGTTGGGCAGATTGATGTGTGGCAAAAACTGCAAAACTTTATAGCTAATGTGCAAAAGTTGGCTTTTGGAGGGAGTCATTTGCTTGACAAGTATTACTGAGTGCCTACAAATGTAAACTAGACAGACCCTTTCAATTTATCCTTTATCAGCTTTCCTAAACTCGAACAAATGTCAAAGGGCCTTTCTTTCTTCCTTCCTTCCCTCCTTCCTTTCTTCCCTTCTTCCTTCACTTCCTCCTTCTTTCCTTTCTTCTTTCTTCATTCCTTCATTCTTTTCCTTCTTCCCTCTTTTCTTTCTTTCTTCCTTCCTTTCTTCCCTCCCTTCTTTCCTTCTTTCCTCTCTCCCTTCTTCCGTTCTTTTCTTCCTTTTTTCTCTTTCCATCTTTCTTTCTTTCCTTAACTTTATTCAAAAATATGGTGTTGTAATGTTTTCTCCTACTTGAAAACATTCAGCTGCTATGTTCTCAACCAAAATATTCCAAAAATGACCTAAAAAAAGATCACATAGAGAGGTCAAGAGGTGAGGTATAGAGTCTTGAGGGAATTCTTCGTGTGAATGAGTTTTATTCATTTCCCTGATTTTATTGCTTCATTCTCAGTTGCCCCATTGGCCACTAAAAGATCTTTAGCCCTTCATTTTACTTCTTCAATTGGAGAGATTTGGAAGGGAAGTGGGGACATTTTTAAATAGAGAAGACGTAAAAGGAGGAGAAAATATTTGAAAACGTTTGCTTTAAAAAATGAATAGGACACTGACTACAAGTAGATTCTGGGGCTCAAATGCTTAGATTCAGAATCCTGCCTCCTCCAATGGTCAGCTGTGTGATTTCAGGCACGCTGTTCAATTTCTCTGTGCCTCTGTTTATTCATCAGTAAAAACAAGATGCTTCGACAGGTTACTTGTCTGGTTAGCAGGACAGTTCTGGGCACATGGTAAATAGAACCTTCCATTACCACTGCTGGCGAAGTGGGGCCCCTCACTTTAGTGAACTGATCAAAGTAGCAAAGGGTAAAATCAGAGCAAGAAGATGCATCTTCTCCCTCCAAATGCAGTGCTCTCCCCCCACCATTCCCAGCTTCTGCCTAAGTGGAATCCCTCCAAGAGTGAAGTTTGTATTCAGAATTCTGAGTATCTCCTTACAGTACTCAGCCACAGATGCACATTTCAATTTCTCTCCTTTGGATCACCTTTTCCTTATTGTATTTCACATTTTTGCATTCAAAATTGAAATGTGTTTTCTACCTAAGTTCCCCTCAGTTAAAAATATCATGCAGTACATCCCACTGTGGAGAAGAAATGTATCTAGTTAATATAGTCAGAGAAATATGTGGTTAAAATCTTTGAATGGCTGTGTAAGCAGAGTGTCTACTCAATAAATGAGCATATACATCCTTTTGTAACTCCTTTTTATTAATAATTCATTCATTAAGCACTGGTTCCAGCAATCTAGAAGAATTACTTTTTAGTTTGCATCTTAGAGAAAATATGAGAGGGAAAGAAGAAACCATGGTAACGTGCCAATGACTGCAAACATAGTGGGACACTGGACCACCCCAATGCTGTCACCCAAGGTTCAGGTTCTGGGGGAAGCATAACAAGACACTCCACCAGCTTCCAAAGAAACAATTCATACAGTCAACCTAAACTCACATTTATCTTGTGTTGATGATTATTGAGTCATTAATCTTCCCAGTGTCAAGGCATTGTCATCACTGAACCCAACTAAATAAGTATCCATGGCAATAAATAGAGTAGAGTACACATGGGTGAGTAAAACCTTGGCAGCAATAAGGACAGCATCACCTAATGAATTACCAGGAAATGTTGAGTAAAACCAGCAGGCAGAAGAGGAGAAGCAGGAAGCGGCGATGCTGGGATCTCATGACTACTCCCCACCCCATCATCTTTGTTGAACCAACGCTACAACATGGCGAGGAGAATCTGTGCTAGATTAACCAGAGGCAGAGCCAGCAATGTTTACAGCAAATCAGGGATGAACACACATGCACAGGTATGCACACACACCCACTGAGTCAATATTTTTGGGATAAAATTTGATGCAGGATATTAAAAAAAATTAAAGTCATCAAAAAGTCAGAATTTTGATCAATTTATTACACTATATTTTAATTACGATTGGGGGGAGAGGATGTTCTGCCAACTTCTTTTCTTTTTTTTTTTTTCTTTTTTTTTGAGTTGGAGTCTCTCTCTGTTGCCCAGGCTGGAGTGCAGTGGCATGATTTTGGCTCACTGCAACCTCTGCCTCCAGGGTTCAAGCGATTCTCCTGCCTCAGCTTCCGGAGTAGCTGGGATTACAGGCACGCCCACCATGCCCAGCTAATTTTTGTATTTTTAGTAGAGACGAGGTTTCACCATGTTAGTCAGGCTGGTCTTGAACTCCTGACCTCAGGTGATCTGCCTGCCTCAGCCTCCCAAAGTGCTGGGATTACAGGCGTGAGGCACCACGCCCAGCCTTCCCAACTTATTTTCTATATGTGAGACCTAGAGGCTTCTTCTGGCCCTAAAGAGAATGAAAAGAACACAGAATCGACAGAATGGCAGAGCAAATTGTTGGTGAATACTTGGGAGTATTCACTAAGGTGTTGGTGAATACTTGGGAAGGTGTTATGACTCTAAAAGGATAGTTATCAAGGCCCTGAGTATGCTACGTGCTAATATGGCATCACAGCTAACGGAAGGATCCTCGTCAGATGACATTCTGGGCAATATTTAATATTATGGGTTGGATGCTCTAAAGACTTGACATCAAGGCCAGGTTGTCCCATCCACGGCTTCCAGGTCCCAAGAAGCTGCTCTCTGGCCTACAGGTGTTCAGCCCGTCAGCTGTACTTCCTTATCCTGCCTCCACCCAGGGGCTGCGTGTACTTCAGGGCACATGAGTCTGAAGCAGTCGACTCCCAACTTTTCTGAATGTGAAGCCTTATTAGTAAAAAACTTTTGAGCATGTGTTCCTTATGTATTGTTACAAATTAATATATTACATTATACACATTTGCTCAAAAACAGAAAATTTAACAGAATGAGACATTACTTATTTTCTGTGTAGGTCCTATACACAGAAAATAAGTTGGCAGACCATCCTCTCCTCTCATTTGTAATTAAAATACAGTGTAATAAATTGAAAAAATTTCTCACTTTTTTGATGATTTTGATATTATTTTTATAATATCCTGCAAAGATGAACCATTTTAGCTTTCCTGCCTTCAGGGTTATATTCCCTGCCTGCAGGCAGACTGTGGAAGCCACGGCTTTTGCGAGTGCCACTGGGCTGGACCTGGGCTCTGCTGTGGCTCCCATTGTGCTGGGTGGTCTGAAGTCTGGCCCCTGAATCCTAGGATAGGAAGAACAGCTGGGGGAGTTTAGGAATGAGGGGTGGGCCCAAAGCACTGCTGAATGACTCAAGGCAGATGCATTTAACCAGGTCCGGTATTATCATAGATTTATTTGTTTTGGGAGGAGAAATACAAAATTTTTGGAAAAATGCATCACATAACCAATGGAAATATTTGCAAACTGCTCTCTATGTCACATGAGTTGCTTCTGAAAAGTACTTTCGTTGTTACTGTTAACTTGTCACCTCCACATTGTACATGAATGTGTGTGTTCCTGTGTATATCTTTTCCTTTGTTTTCAAAAACATCAGTGTTCTAGTGACAAGCATGTCCTTATTAAATATTTTCCAAATTTGGCACACTTGTCTTTTTGTAAATGAAAGTTTCTAATTCATCCTTAAACTTTATAACTGTACTTTATTTGCCCTGAGATAACTTAGGAGCCTCTAAGAGGCACAGATTATTTGTATGGTCATTCCTTCACCTCATTACGAAATGTGACAATCATCCTATATTCTTAGATGGATGACATCTGCAGGGCTATTGACAAAGACTCTCTTCTTGACCAAATTCTAGTCAGGCTCCACGGAGCCCCCTTCTCCACGAGGCCTCATCCTTGGCCTGTAAAGGCTTGAACAAACACAAACATAGTTTCTAGCAGCTCAAGGCCGCATCCTTAGCATGCCCCTAACCTCCTTAAAGTGCCTGCCTGAGAAATGCAGGGCTGCCCAAGGAATTTACTGTTTGTTTCAGCCAAAACCTGAAGATAAGTACCCTGTCTCCCAGCCTCCAGAAGGGCAGCACTTTGAGAAGGAGCACTTAGAAAACCCAGATAGTCTCCACATGGACCAAGACTCCTTCCTCCCGCCCGCCTTTTATGATTTTTTACTTCCCTCACTCTCCTGAGTCCCCACTCACACCCCTCCTCATTCCCTCATTCTCCCTTTAAAATGCCCAGTCACTTCTGCACAAATCAAAGTGCTGATTGAAGTCTCTTCTTACCACTTTAACTAGTGCCTGGCTTTGTTTATTTTTGACACTGTTTAAGCCAGAAATAGGTTCACTGCCCCACGTCACAACACAGGGGGCATAAAACAAACATGGGACGTTGGCACCATCCATCTTATTGCCACGGATGGGTATGGATGGGTTCATTTCTTCACGGAATTCACAGGGAAAGACAATTGCCTACTACAGTCTGAGTCAAGACACCAGTGTCAATCTGCACATTGCCTATCTGTGCAACTTAATTTCCTGCTTATTTTCATTAGATCAAAAAATACATGTAGATTCACCTTCTAGCATTTTCCTTGTATTTCCAGTGGGCCATATTGCATACACCCCACATTCGGAACCAGGGATCTGAAGAGCAAAGTTATGTAAGGAAAGCGCAATTGGAATTCATTCCCCACAGTCCACACCCCGTAGGAGATGGATTCCACACGGGGTGATTCAGACTTTACCCTGGTTAGCCCTGGCCCAAAAATGCCAGGCTCTTGCATGTGCAGGGCATCATCTGTACAGATGGTATTCCCATCTGACAAGCAGGGCTTTCTTGGATCCACGGGCACTGTGCCCAGTAGATGAAAAATGCGAGCAGCACAGATTCAAGCCACTCTTGTCTTCTTAAAATAAGCAATTCATTTTTTAGGGAGCTATTTTTAATAGCATTAGTTACTTGGCAGCTGTTTCCAAAATGGCTTCCACAATTCTAAGAAGCTGTGATTCATCCTTTGGCCTGGCAGTGTCCTGGGTACATGGAGATTCCAGGGGGAGTTATAAATGCCACTTTTCATACTTGGAGCTCACAAAGTCCTCTGTGAAGCCAAAAGTGAGATTCGGCAAATTCCATGACAATGAGAAACAAGAACCAGTATTCAGTTGATTGTTGATCAAACACTCCTGTGTTACCCAGTGTGGGAATCACACACATTAGCAACTGGAAGCCACTGAGGTCCCTCAGTCTGTTCGCTGTAGTCTGGATGGGATCCTTTCTTCATGGTTGTATTCTGGATTATACTTATTTCCACATTGGCTTGTATTACTTTTTTCTGTTTTTTATTTTTACACTATATTATTTTACAAAATAGTAAAGTATGCATAAAATTGTTTGGTTTTTAAGTGTTCTAATTATTTTTATTTGCTTTTCGCATTTAGTAAAAATAAAAAATTTCAAACAATACAAAAGTATAGAAAATGAAAAGTAAAAGAACCCAACTCACAACCCCTTCTTCACTTGGCAGAATTAATCACTATTTTGGTTTGTCTTACTTCACTATTTATATATGAATTTATTATACCATATTTAAGATAGATTAGGTAACGATCATTACCATTTTGTTAGATATGCTGCCAGCATTTTCCAAGTAAATGCAGGCATACGCATATATTTTTGTATTTACTATTTTTATTTAGATTTTTCTGTTTTCACTGGGATTATGCTATGTATACTGATCTTCATTTCCTGTTTTGCATGTTTTATTTTGCACTTCTTTTTACATTGGCACAATTGCCTTTATAACAGTTGCACAGCACTTCTCTTGGGGAATCATCATAATGTATTTAATTGCTCCATATGAATGGGAATTCAGCTTGCTCCAGGTTTTTACTATGACAGTGTGGTGCACCCAACATCCTCACACTTAACAATCTTAGCAAATTGGTCAATTTCTAGACATGAGATCTTTAATATGTGAATTATAAATTGACTAAATAGAACCCAGTTGCATTTGGAGAAAATTTCACCTTAACAGTGCCACCAATCATCATTGCTGTCAGCATTGAAAATTCTTTTAATGTATTTTTAAGTTTTTTAAGTTGTAGCAAAATGCACGTAACACAGAATTCACCTTCTTAACCATTTTACAGTGTATAGTTCAGTGGCTTTAGTATTATACATTCATATGGTTTTGCAAGCATCAGCATCATCCATCCACAGAATTCTTTTTATCTTCCCCAACTGAAACTCTGTTCCTATTTTTTTGTTTTTGTTTTTCTTGTTCTGTTGTTTTGTTTTTGGTTTTGTTTTTTTTCGTGACAGAGTTTCTCTCTCGTTGCCCATCCTGGAGTGCAATGGCACGATCTTGGGTCACTGCAACCTCTGCTTCCCGGGTTCAGGCGATTCTCCTGCCTCAGCTTTGAGTAGCTGGGATTACAGGCGTGCACCACCATGCTCGGCTAATTTTTGCATTTTTAGTAGAGACGGGGTTTCACCATGTTGGTCAGGCTGGTCTCGAACTCCTGACCTCAGGTGATCCACCCACCCCAGCCCTCCCAATGTTCCTGTTAACACTAACTCCCTCTTCCCCCTCTCCACAGCCCCTGGTGAGCACTATTCTACTTTCTGTCTCTATGGATTTGATTCTCCAGGAGCCTCATAGGAGTGGGACCATATAGTGTCTGTCTCTTCATGACTGGCTAATTTTACTTAGCATAAAGTCCTCAGGGTTCATCCACGGTGTAGCATGTATTAGAATTGCCTTCCTTTTCAAGGCTGAATAATATTCCATTGTATAGATATACCACATTTTATTTATCCATTCATCCATAGAAAAACACTTGTTTAATATATTTTAATATTCACTTAGTTGTAAATTTTCTGATCCTTCAATAGTCTAATTTAAAATCAGGAAATTTGAGGAAAACACACATGTATGAGTCCATCATAGCTCTATGGTCCCACTGCATGACCTTATAGGTGAGGAGGCACTGATGGTCTGCCCTCCTCCTCTGCAAGTACCTCTGGAAAACTTTGTACAGGCAATGCCATCACCACCCTTCTCAGCAAAGCCAGAGGGCTCAACCTGCAGCCCAGCCCCTCGTGGCAGGCGCAGCCCTGCTGCTCATTGGAGGGATGCATCGTAGGCATTGCTAACACACAAGAGGAGGTCGCTGAAGAATGCGATTGTTCTGCTATTGTGTTTTTGTACGGTTCTTTTTTCTCATGAAACTTCATGGAGAAATTTAAGAAATGTAATCAAAGTATCTGCACTTAAGTTTAGAGCCCACTGCATGTCTTTGTGAGAATCTGTGGGCTTCTGCTACCACATGACTTAGACGGGTTAGATTTGGGGAGCTCACTTCGTCAAAATTTCCCTGGCATTTTGTCTGAAGAACCTAAGTTAATTTTCTTTTTAATGAAACTTCCCTCCAAAATACTTATAAAACATAGAATCTTGTTTTATTCTCACTTACTGCCCCAAAACTACCAATTTCATCTCATGACAAGACGAGTAAAAGGCAAAAAGTGAGATGGAAAACAAATTACAAATGTATTCTGGCTGCTGGGATGAAAACCAATACCTGTAATTTTAAAATAAAGCAAGGACAATTATTTTTCAATAATTTCAATAGAATTAATAGAATAGGAAAGGAGTCCTGTTTACATTATTTTTGTTGTTCTTGAAGCTCTGGCCTTCCTACAGACACGGCCTCAATAATCTTTCAACAGCAACCTGACATAGACAAGGTGCATAGGGTGGGAGAACAACCGGGCTTTGGGTAGCACCTGGTCTAGAGTCGATAATACGGGACTTATTAAAAAATAATTTTTAGGCAAATAGTAAGGGTAAAGGTTCTCGGTGGAAATTTTCCTGTCAGAAACAACCCTCAAACCATTTCTTTTCTAGGCTTAAAGAGCCAGGCCAGGAAGCTTTAATATGCAAATACAGGGGACTAAAAACTAGGTCCATCCAACATGGCCAACATGGCGATTCCCTCAGTCTTCTCCTTGTCACCACCAAGCGTCATGGCCGCCTCCAAATTACACCTTGTGTTCGGAACATCATGACAACCCGCACTTGCATATTAAAGGAATAAGGTGGGAAGCCGAGGTTTTTCTCCGGCTATGTAAATAACACACCTGGTCAAACCAATGCCCTGGGCGCTATGCAAACCAAACCCCACCTCCTCTAGCATCTCAATATTAGCGACCACTTTTCTGCAGCACAGGGGGTTTCCTCTTTGCTCAAATCCCCACTCCCTCTGTCTCTGTACAGGGGAGCTGTTTTGTTCTTTCTTGCCTACTCCATTCTCCACTCCTTAAAATCACTCCACGTGTGTCCGTGTCATTTTATCTAAATCGGCGCAATACCAAAAACCCTAGTGTTCCTCCAGTCATCAAAGCCGTATCATCAGCGGGCACTGGATAACTGGTTGCTGGAGAGAAGAGTGAAACACGTAACAAGTCATATTACAAACCATAAAAGTTACTTATCCCACCGTTCTCTACGAATCTTTATATTTAAAGCCACAGGCTTTCATACATATATATTTTGCCAAAACAGAACACTTGGGGTAGTTAAAATATTTGATTAAAACGAGTTTATAAAAAGTGTTTACAGAAATAAGCCTCCTGTCAGGAGATCGAGACCATCCTGGCTAACACGGTGAAACCCCGTCTCCACTAAAAATACAAAAAAAAAAAAAAAAAAAAAAAAAAAAAAAAATTAGCCGGGCGTGGTGGCAGGTGCCTGTAGTCCCAGCTACTTGGGCGGCTGAGGCAGGAGAATGGTGTGAACCCGGGAGGCAGAGCTTGCAGTGAGCCGAGTTCGCGCCACTGCACTCCAGCTTGGGCGATAAAGCGAGACTCCGTCTCAAAAAACAAACAAACAAACAAACAAAAAACAAAGAACAAAAAACAAAAAAAGAAATGAGCCTCCTAGGGCATTAACAACATTACTTGTTGTAGTTTACGTACATCTTTTTCCAGAAACAGAGCTGGTGTCAACAGTGATACACAATTGTGTCACATTTGCTCACAGAAGAGTTCCTGTTTCGTTTCGTTTTGTTTTGTTTCCAGTTGCCATTTTAGTCCCTTATTATAAAGTTTTCCCAGAAAAGATGATGGCCCTTCTTTCAGGGAAATGAACAAAGTGTAATATTTTTTAAAAGGTACAGGCCAAAGGAAATTAAGAACTTCCTGGATGAAATTAGGAAGGATTTATTTAAAAACATGGGTAGAAAATAAATCCAGAAATTCTGCGGAAAATGGTTTTTAAGGTGCACAGGTGTCCTGGGATTGGCTAGTGTGAGGTAGGCAGAAAGAAGACAAAACTGCTAGATGTGAATCTGCCCGATGCCACAAATCAAACACAGATCAGCCAATCCCCGCCCTTGCTCAGTGCGTCTGCACACAGGTGCACATACACAGTCCCTATGTGACTTTGGATATTGGCCACGGTTTTCCAAAGTAGCCCCAGAACCATTATCCCCAAAACTCAGAACTGAAGCAGGAGTTGGGGGAAGGGACAGGGGCAGGATACAGAGAAGTGTGCCTGGGATTCTGCAGACCTGCTCCTAAGCCAAGTGCCCAAAACAGAAGAGCTTTGCGGAACACCAATTTAGTAGAATTTTCCTCCCTCCAGTCCCTTTGTGGCAATTCAGAGATGGCCCAGCTGGCTGATCTTTGGTGGTTATGGAATGGTCACAAAAACAATGCCACAAGCCCTCTATGTTGACTGACCCTCCTCCACAACAAGGTGAATTTGGAATTCTGGAATTTGGAAAACTGGCCCAGTGTAGATGCTTAGGAACCCAGTGAGGACAACAGCGACCTCTGAATGGTGGTAATGTTTTCTTAACTTTTTATTTCAGGATTTTATTTGCATCTCAGAATATTGTATTAGACATCTTTCATTTCCTGTATTTTGACGCTTTGACTTCTGGGGGCTTGCTGACCCTGGAGGGACTGTACCTCCCTCACCTCTGTCCCAAGGCTAGGTAATTCCTAGAGACAGCAACCAACTCTCCCATATGCAGCCCAGCCAATCCAGAGCCTGTATCCATACCACCTCCTCTAGCTGGCTCTCACACTCAGGGCCACTGTCCTCCATCCTAATTGCCCCAAGACCAGATACAAACAATGAGGGACAGCCATTATGTCCCAGAACTTGCTAAAATTACTCAAACCCATTGTAAACTCATAGCCCTGCCTTGCCCATTCCTTCCTGCATAAACCACAATAAAAGCTCTTGCCCACAGCTCTCCCCTCTCGCTCTGCCTCCTGGCCAAACCCAATGCTTTCCCATGTGCCCCTACCATGGCACAGCATTCTTCCTCACCCCTCACCTCAATTCCCCACCCCAGCCCCAGGTCCCTCTCCTGTAACTGTAAGTAATAAACATCTTTTCAATGGCAAGCATCTCCTGATATGCTGGCCTTACTGTATCTCAAATTTTCTATTAATACCCTATATTTTCTTAAAACCCCAAGTAGACAGATTTATCAATACCCATTCCAGATGTTGCCATGCAGAAATAATGGACACGTGCATTCCTTCTAATGAACAGAATCTGGTCTAATCAAGGAAGCTTCTCTATTTCCAGAGTAGGGACCCTTTAGAATGCCTGCCTAGTGGGATTTCAAAGTTGCTATGAAAAGTGACTGCTTGGTAACTAACTAACTTTTCAACGACAGTCATCAGTCATTGCCTGATCTGTTGGCCTCAATATACTATAGTCTCAAACAAATGTCAGTCAAAGAGTGTCCCCGAGGACCACTGCAGCGATTCTGCAAGGGCTGGGTCTAGTCTCAGTGTGTCTTAGTTTAAAATCTGGGTCTCCAGATGTTCAACACTGAGTGAAGAAAAATAGGAAATAAACAGGGCCCAGCACTCAGAAGGGGCCCAGGGTGAACCTGTCTTGCATATCAGGACCCAGTGCTGTAGGAGGTACTGTTGTTCTGCTGTAGGACCCATGTTTTATTCATGGGGCCCAACCTGCTCTTGACAGCCCTGGGCTCCCCCCAAAAAAGTTACAAAAGACTTTTTAAAGATTGTTATTTTCTAATTTGCTTTTATAGGTTTCATTTTGGTTAATGATGATTGCTTTGGGTGTCATTAAGTAAACTTGGGTGCTCCCATGGTGTTCGCCATGGCTTCCTTACTATAATCTTCAGATTTACAAAACCAGCCCTGTGGAGGATTTTCTTTTCTTGTTTTTTAATTCAGTTCTCCTTTCCTTTTTCTTTTTTTCTTTCTTTCTTTTTTTTTTTTTTTTAAGACAGAGTCTCTCTCTGTCACCAGGCTGGAGTGCAGTGGGCGTGATCTCCACTCACCGAAACCTCCGACTCCCTGGTTCAAGCGATTCTTCTGCCTCAGCCTCCCAAGTATCTGGAATTACAGGCATGCGCCATCATGCCCAGCTAATTTTTGTATTTTTAGTAGAGACGGGGTTTCACCATGTTGGCCAGGATGGTCTTGATCTCCTGACCTCGTGATCCACCCACTTCAGCCTCCCAAAGTGCTAGGATTACAGGTGTGAGCCACCGCACCCAGCCTTCTTTTTTTAATAATAACAAATTTGTATTAGACAGTATAATTAGCAAAAGTATTGTGCAGCAATATGCAAGTAATTAAGTGTGTTCACTCTTGTAGAAACTGGGACTTCTTGGTTAATATTTGCCTGCAGATCCATTTATCTTCCACAACACTATAGATGTAATGTTTCTTTCCTGGGCTGGTATTCGAGATCATGAGGTGTGCTTTTTCTGTCTGTAGCTTCCCAGCAACCGGAGCTTTGGAGCAGCCAGGGAATTGTCCTCAGGGCAATCTTTTTTTTAGTTAATTTATTTTTAATTGTCAAATAAAAATTTTATGTATTTATCATAGAATCAATGGATGATTGGATAAGGAAAATGTGATGTTTATACACAGCAGAATATTATTTGTATGTATTTATCATAGAATCAATGGATGATTGGATAAGGAAAATGTGATGTATATACACAGTGGAATTTTATTCAGTCTTAAAAAAAATCAAAATCCTCCTTTCTTTCCAACAATTTTTTTAAATTTTGAAAACTAAACATTTTAGAAAAGTATAAAAATCCTAAAATAAATATGTGTGTCCACTTCCCAGATTAGAAATTACTGTTTGTCATGTTTACTCTGTCTTTTTTAAATAAAAAAAAATGAAACATTTACAAGTAAAACTGTTACTGGTAGAGGGTGGCCAGGTTCTTGTCATTTTTTTTTTTTTTTTTTTGGCGTGGGGGCTGTGCCCTGGTGGCATCTGATCGTGTAGCAAATTTCTTTTCTTTTTTTTATTATTATTATGATACTTTAAGTTCTAGGTGCACAACGTGCAGGTTTGTTACATACATATACATATGCCATGTTGGTGTGCTGCACCTGTTAACTCGTCATTTACATTAGGTATATCTCCTAATGCTATCCCTCCCCCCTCCCCCCACCCCATGACAGGCCCCGATAGGTTCTTGTCATTTTGAACAAAGAATTGGACAAAACGCACAAACAAAGCAAGGAAGGAATGAAGCAACAAGAGCAAAGATTTACTGAAAACGAAAGCACACTCCACAGTGTGGGAGCAGTGCGAGCAGGTGGCTCAAGGGCCTGGTTACAGAATTTTCTGGGGTTGAATACCCTCTAGAGGTTTCCCATTGGTTATTTGGTGTATGCCCTATGTAAATGAAGAGGATGAAGTGAGGTTACAGAGTTATTTACACCTATGCAAATGAAGAGGATGTTTCTTGTCACAGCTGAAATAGAGTTACAAAGTTATTTACTTGGTCTTAGAAAGTCAGGGTTTTTCCTGTTGATTTTGTTCTAGGAAGTCCTTGGGTTCCCTGTGCCCAGACCCTATTCTCCTGCCTCAAAACTGCATATGCCTTTGTCTGCTATGCCCAGGTCTGTCACCCCCCTTTTTTCTAAAAACTATTTACTCTTATCAACTTGATATATGTTCTAGTTCACTTTTTATAACTCTGCATTACATATACATAAATCCATAAGCAAGATAAGTATTCTTGTGCTTTAGATTTTTATATAAATGATTTCATGCTATAAACAGTATTCTGTACTTTGCTTAATTTTTTAGATGTATCTGTCTATATCACTGTATGAATGTACCACATTTGTTTAGCCAGTCCTCTTCTCATTCTGCAAGGAATATTCCTGTATATACCTCTTGGGCAGACATACTAGGGTTTTCTTGAGTACATTCACAGAACTAGAGTTTTCTGGGCCTGAAATTGTGCATGTTTTAAATTTAAGTAAACACTGTCAACTTGCCCTCCAAATGGGTTGTGCCTATTGTTTTTTTCTCCATGAAATTGCTGCAAGGTACATATCTATTTGAAGAAGATTGTTAGATAGGCCTCCGACATTTTTAGAAAAGAGGGGGCAGCAAATAGTTTTGAAAAATGTCCAAAGTTTTATTAAAATCATGACAGAAAACATTAGCCAGTTATTACGACCAGCTTTTATTACGTAAACTTACAAGATATAGCGCCCTATAAGGTTCGAGGTGTAGGATGTCTGTGTCATTGCCTCCACCTCTTACCCATAACCACTTCGGTCAGGTTTAGCTTTCCATCTTTTCTAATGGAAAATCCTTACTTTTCCATTCTCTGTCAAATCTAGCAGTCACAGGACCTGATTCTTGTAACTATGCACAACTGTTTAGTAGAGATTCCCTTCTGGAAGCTTCTGTAAAAACCCCATTGTATAGCTGTGACCACATTGGCCACTCTGGGCTTTGAGACATCGTACCTTTACCGCTCTCATTGTGTGGCTTGTTTAACTCTTCCTCCATGCCCTTAAATCGCCCTTTGAGGCTTTCTGCCTTATTCCTAGCCTCATGCTTAAGGCAACCATGAAGAAAACAAAGGTAGTATTTATTTTAAAAGTATAGCAATCCTAAAATGCTCTTTTTCCAATCAGAAAAGAAGTACCTAATGGGATTTTTACCTATTGATCACTTAGTCATCACTCACTGAGCCAAAAATATAGAGACATTTAAAAAATACATATATACGTGAGTTACTTTTGGGTTTCAACATTTTAGAAATTGTAACTTCTCTCCCATGTAATTCTCCTAACTCTTAAATTGGATATCTTTCCATTGTAGTGGAAGATTTTAAAATTCATCTGAAGTGAACAAATATATATAATTTTAAAATAGTTTTTAATATTAAAAAATCTTAACATCATAATTTCTTCAAATTTTATTTTATACTTTGTATTCATTAAATAACTGACAAGACTCTCAGAAGAAAGCCCCAGAAAAAAATTAGTACTTTTGGAATCCTTCAAGTGCCTACAACTTATTAGATGGTTCTGAATGAAAAAAATAAACTGTTCCTTTTTTCTTCTCTCATACCACAACAATCAATACAGAGGACAAGAGAACAATCAATGACTGAGTGGATACCAGCTGGGTGTCCTGCAATTCAATTCTGATGCAATCTACCTAAAAACAGCATCAGATCCCACAGGTTGAAGATTTATTCAACAAGCCTGTCTCTCTTACTTCCAATGCAATTGCAAACCTGAGGTTGTTTTGCCTGTTCTTCTGACAGACCAGCTATAAATCCCAGGATTTCTTATTTGGATTCAATTAATTTGCTAGTGCAGCTTACAGAACTCATGGAAACTCTTGCTTATGTTGACCAGTTCATTATTATAAAGGGTGTTACAAAGGATACAGATGAAGAGATGCACAGGGCAAGAGATGCATGGGGGAAGGAGCACAGAGCTTCCACGTGCTTCCTGGTGCACCACCCTCCAGAAACCTAAGCTCTCTGAACCCTATCCTTTCGGGTTTTTATGGAGGCTTAGTTTCATAGGTATGATTGATTAAAACATTGGCTATTGATGGTCAGCTTAATGTTCAGCCCCTCTCCCCTCTCTGGAGGTTGGGGGTAAAGCTGAAAATCTCAATCCTATAATCATGCCTTGGCTTTTTTTTGGGAACAGGCCCCATCCTGAAGCTTCCCAGGGGCTGCCAGCCATCAGTCAACCCATCGCTAGAATGAGAAAATTCTTAATTATCCAGGGAGCATAGATATAAATCTGTGTATAGAAAATCACAGACATAGTGCTCTGCTGAAACAGTGCCAATCTGTGGTTTTCCTGGCCTGCCCTCAGGTCCTTGGAGAGGAATTGGCTATAAACTGCACATTGCGACACTGGGTGCCATACCTGTTCTGGTATGATTTCCACAATGTCCTCTCTCTGCTTCTTCCTATTTGGACTTCTTTGTGTCTGATATGCTGTGATCATTATGTATTCCACAGGACCTTTGCTTGGTGTTCTGGTGATACACATAGCTATATGTATACAGTCTAGCAGGCTCAAAGGTGTGGTGAAAAATGCTGTGGGTATGCTATACCATGGCCCAGAAAGGGCAACCCCAAAGCAATAGCATTGGTTCTTCTAACTTCTGGCCCCCAAAAGAAATAGGTATAATATTTGGAGTGAATCAGACTCAATGACTTTTTTGGTATATATGTCTTCATCAATTAGATCCAACCAGAGAGCTTATATTAAAAAGCAGGATATTTATAACATGGGCCAGAAGCCTTTGATCTATAGGTTTCTATCTTTATATATATGCATGTTTGTATTTTAATACCTTCACAGTAGAGTGACCAACTGTCCTGGTTTGCCTGGGACTGAAGAGTTTCCTAGTGATGCAGGATTGTTTTGCTCCTTAGCTCAGCTAGGTGTGGGTTCTTGTCTCATGGCTAGGAAGAATTTGGCATGCAGACATCAAAGAGTGAGTGGAGTAGAATTTATCAAGCAAATGGAAAGCTCTCAGCCAAAAAAGGGGATGCAGGCAGGCAACTGCCCCCCTCACCGTTGAATACCTGGACTTAAGGCAGCTCCACCCCATCTTTCTAGTGAACATGCAGGCCCTTAGACTAAACTTCTCTATATTGATTTATTTCCCTTACTGTGCATGTGTTCAGGAATTCAATTTTCCACTGCAGGCATGTTTAGGCAAGCCCCCTGTGCAAGTTCCCTTATCTGAACAAAACATCTGGCGTAAGCACTTGTGGGGTGGGTAAGAGGTTCTCCGGGGCCCCTTACCTACTATTTGCCTAAAGTAAGCTGGCTAACTCCTTTCACTAGGACATGCAATTTCCAATGTTTTTGTTATTGTTGTTTTTAAGAGAAAAGATTTCCCTAGGTTGCCCAGACTGGCCTTAAATTCTTGGGCTCAAACTATCTTCCTGCCTCAGTTTCCTAAGTAACTGGGACTACAGTTGCACATCACCCCACCCAGCTAGAATTTTATGTTTTAAAAAGGTGAAAGTTCCAGGCAAACCAGGGTGAGTTTGTCACTCTATTTATGTGATTATAAATATGATTATGAAGTGTGACTACCCCCAAGAGAAGAAAAAGTTCAACCAGAAATAGAGGGGAACAGCTGGTTATGGAAGCTCAGGGGGACATTCAGCCAATGAGTGAGGTCAGCAGTCTGGTTTTAAGGCCTGAAGCAAGGCCAGAAAGTGTGGGGCATGATCAGTCAAGATGGACAGAGAATGAGAATCAAGGTCAGGCAAGAGCTAGGTGTGCCCAAGGTGTAGGCAAAAGAGTCCCAGCTATTTTCAAATAGCATTTTGAAGGTCAAACACTTCCACCTCAAGGCTCCTTTTTTGGTTTTTCTCTTTTTCTTCTCTCACCTATGGACATGCTCTCAAACAGCTTGGATAATTACCAGGTGGGTTGAGGTGGCAAAGGAAGGTCACCTGGGCAATTATACTCCAAAGCTAGTCTCATGAAGGACATTACACTGATTCATTCTTGGAAAATAAGAATTTAGATCATTCTCTACCAGATTCTGCGTAATTTTTCAAGGTCTCAGAAATCTTGTAGTTGGGATAGTCATGGGCTGTAGCTATTGGTAATATATTTCCTTTGCCTAACACTTTCAACTTCTCAAAGTACTTCACATCTATTTCTACCTATTATTTGCTCTATAGCTCCTAGAAGTGCATAGAGAATTATTACTAGCTCCTTTTTGTAGATGAAGACAAAAAAGGCAGAGATAATGATAAGCATTATTAAAATCTCAGGGCTAGAAACAAAAGAGCCAGCCTGGAATCTGTGTTTTCTAATTCCCAGTTCTCTCCTAAATTAGGGCTATATACTTTGTAAAATTACAGATAATATTTTTTATCAGAAAAAAACTAGAGATGATCTAATGCAATGATTTTAAATGTTTAACATAGCAGAATCGTATTGCAAATATATGCAAAATCCATAAATTCTCCCTTTATCCCCATGAACTGCTTCCTAATGCCTAATCTCCCTGGAACTCAGTTTGGAAGTCACTGATGAAGTCTATCCCATTCATTTTCTATACAAGGAAACAGCCAGAGAGACCTCACTGGGATGTGCCTCAGCTTACTCAGTTGGTTAAAGGAAGAACTAGAATCCTGCCCTAGGGCTCTCAATTTTCAGTTTATTATAAACTATCTGCTATTGCTTGAGTTTTTTATTGTCTTTTACACCCAAGCAACTATCATAATCTGCATTTTGTTGTTTAAATTCTTTTATTCTCCTGGCTCCATTTGTGATCGCTTATTTTTTTTATAGTGGTAAGTTGAAAATATAAATCAGAAAATTACTTCATAGTTCAGTATTTTAGTTTGTTAGTGGAATTCTTTTCAAGCACTTAAACAATCACAAGGGTAAGTTACCAGGGACATCATAAAATATTATAGTTTGCAATGTGAGCCTATCAGTATCAGCACATGGAACAGAGAAAAATCTTATCAAGAGAAGTATCACACAGTTACATCAGCAAAATGACAGAGCAGAATAAAGAGCTCCAAGCTCATGTCCCTCCACAGAAACACAGAAAAACAAGCAGAATTGCCAGAACCAACTTACAGGACTCTGTAAAACAGTCAAAGCTTTACAGAACCAAGTAAAAGCTGAATCCAAATCAAAAAAAGGCAAGTTAAGAATGGTAGAAAAGTTTTGTGGCATTCTTTTATTTGCACTTGCCCCAACCCCTCCCCAGCTGAGAAGAGGTCTTTAGGATGGCAACCTGCATCCCTAGCGTGGGATGCTGATCCCTGGTTCCAGAGAGAGCAGAGCAAGACTTAGGTGTAAATCATTCTGTTTGTCTGCTCTAACTTGTTGAGGGCTACCTGAAGAACTGATGCAAGATGCTCATCTCTGTTTTGCCTAATGTGGAACTTACTCAGGTCAAAAAAGTGACAGACATTGCTCAAAATCATTGTGAGATAAATAAGAAACTCACAGCTGCCTTGAGCAAAATATTACAGTCAAGGTTTGCAATAGAACACCTAAAGCCTGGGAGAAAAAGAATAGTTTCTTTTGGAAATTTGGGCATTCAAAATAACCTGTGTATACTGGAAAATCTAGAAAGACACATGGATGCCCAAGGACGAAAGCATTCTGCGAAAACATCTGAGAGGACCCTAAACTTTCACCTTTTATCTCAAGACTCAGTGCAAGCAGGAAAGAAAGGTTGAGGCAGGGTTGTAAAGAGCCTAAGTGTTGAAGTGTTGAAGAAGGAGTACACCAGCATAGAGTCATCCACAGAGACCAGAAGAGGTGGGGTTTGCAGTTTTTTGTTTTATTTTATATTTTGACATATTTAATATTGCTAGCTCTTGATGTTCACGGAAATCTGTATCAGAACAACAACTGAACACAAGCTAAAGGAACAGAAGTTTCAGGGACACACAACAAGGAATATACAGTCTTTGGAAAAATAGCCTAAAAGAGTCACTAAAGAAACCGACGTGTGTAGCCTTCAACAATCAAAAAGAGCACACCCTGGGGAAGCAGAACAATCTGATTTCCAGAGTTAAACTATTGTAATATTCAAATGTTCATGTTTCAACAAAAAAATTATCAGGCATAAAAAGAAACAAAGAACTCTGGTTCATTTTCAAGAAAAAAGCAAATTCACAGAAACAACCCCTGAAGTGAAGTCATTAGCATTACTCTACAACAACCTTAAATCAACTGTTTTAATTATTTTCAAGTAGCTATAGAAAACCACATAGGAATTAAAAAAAAACTAGAAAAAATATATGAGCAAAATGATGATATCAATAAAGATATAGAAATTAGAAAAAGAAACTATATAGACATTTTAAAACTGTAAAGTAAAATAATTGAAATAAATAATGCAGTAGAGTTTTTCAACAGTAGGTTAGAGCAAGCTGAAAAGAGACTAAGTGAACTTAAAGAGAGGACAATTACAATTATCCAGTCTAGGAGCAGAAAGAAAAAAAGAATGAAGAAAAGTGAGCAGAACATAAGAACCTATGAGCCTCGATCAAGTGGACCAACTATGCATTATGGAGTCTCAGAAGGAGAACAGAAAGAGAGACGGGGTAGAAAGAATATTTGAAAAAATAATGGCCAAAATCTTTGCTAAATTTGATTAATGACAAGAATTTACAGATTCGAGAAGCTCAACAAACTCCCATATAATAAACTCAAAGAGAATCTCACTGAAACATGTTACGATCAAACTGTCAAACCCATATACAGAATTTTGAATCAGCAAGAAAGAAATGACTCATCATGCAGAAGACATCCTCAATAAGGATAATAGCTGATGTCTCATCAGAAGGCTTGGAGGCCACGAGGCAGTGGGATGACATACTTAAAGTGCTGACAGAAAAAAACTGTCAACCAAGGACTTTAAAACTGTCTTTCAAAGGTGAAAATATTAGGATATATGCAGATTTTTTAAAGCTGAGAAAATTGGTTACCTGTAAACCTGCCCTTCAAGGAATGTTAAGGGCAGTCCTTTGGGATGACACAGAAGGACACCAGGCAATAACCTGAAGCTATAAGAAAAAATAAATATCTACAATAAAGGTTACTAAATAGATAAATATTAAAACCAGTGTTATTGCATTTTTTGTTTGTAACTACACTTTTTATTTCCTACATGATTTAAAGATAATTGCATGAAAATCATTGCAAATCTATGTCATCTGTATATATATATATATATCATACTATATGAAGATAATATGTATTGTGAAAGAAAAAGAAATCTTGGGGCCCCAAAATCACTAAACTAAAGGGAAAAATCAAGTGGGGAACTGCTTAGGGCAAATCTGCGTCCCGTTCTATTCAGTCACCCCTCTACTCACTGAGGTAAATTCATATCTGATTATCTCATTTGGAGAGGCTAATCAGAAACTCAAAAGAGTGTAACCATTTTTCTCTTATCTACCTATGACCTAGAAAACCCCTCCCTGCTTTCAGTTGTCCTGACATTGCCTCAGGTTTTTCCCACCTTTCTGGACTGAACCCATGTACATCTTACACACATTGATTGAAGTCTCATGTCTCCCTAGAATGTATAAAACCAAGCTGTGCCCCTAATACCTTGGGCATATGTCATCAGGACTGCCTGAGATTGTGTCACGGGCATGCATCCTCAACTTTGGCAAAATAAACTTTCTAAATTAACTGAGACCTGTCTCAGATTTTCAGGGTTCACAGTATCTTTATATTTATGTCAGGCACACAATATATAAAGATATAATTTGCGACAATAAAAATAACATAAAAAGGGATAGAGCTGTATAGAAGAAGAGTTTTTGTTTGCTGTTGAAGCTAAATAGGTGTCCATTCTAACCATATCACTATAAACTTAAGATGGTAAATATAATCCCCCTGGCAATCCCTGAGACTATGTTTAAAAAATATACACAGGGGATCAAAATGGTGTGAAAAAAAATCAACTAACCACAAAGGAGGCAGTAATTGAGAAAATGAGAGTTACAAAAGCAATAAAACATGCAGAAAACATATAGAAAATTAGCAAAAGTAAGTTCTTCCTTAAATTCCTCAAAATTAAATGGATTAAAATCTCCAATCAAAAGGCAGAGTTTGAGAGAATAGATTTTTAAAAAATGATCCAACTATATGCTGCCTCCAAATGACTCACTTTTTAGATCCAAATAGACACAAATAAATTTAAAGTGAAAAGATGGAAAAATATATGCCATGCAAACAGTAACCAAAAGACAGCTGGAGCAGCTATAGGCATCAGGCAAAATAGACATTAGTCAAAAACTGTCAAAAAAGACACAGAAGGGCATGATATATTGGTTAAAGGGTTAACTCATCAAAAAGACTTAACATTTATAAACAGATATGTACCAAACAACAGAGTCCCAAAATATATGAAGCTAACACTGACAAAAGTAAAGGGAGAAATAGATAACTCTATAATAACAGCTGGAAACTTGAATATACAGCTTTCAATAATGGATAAAACATCTGGACAAGAGATCAACAAGAAAATAGAGAGCATTAACAATAGTATAAACAACTAGAAACAGACATATATAGAATATTATACTAAACAACAGCAAAATACACATTCTTCTCAAGTGCACATAGAAAATTCTCAAGGATGGACCATGCATTAGGTACAAAACAAGGCTCAATAAATTTAAAAGAATTGAAATAATAAAAAGTATCTTCTTTGACCACAATGGAATAAAGATACAAATCAATAACAGAAAGAAAACTAGAAAATTCACAAATATGTGCAAATTAAATGACACGCTTTTAAGCAACAAGGGGTCATAGACAAAATGACAAGGGAAATTA
Source organism: Nomascus leucogenys (assembly GCF_006542625.1). Classification (NCBI taxonomy): domain Eukaryota; kingdom Metazoa; phylum Chordata; class Mammalia; order Primates; family Hylobatidae; genus Nomascus; species Nomascus leucogenys. Next base: position 15,992,331 of record NC_044385.1, read on the forward strand.
GAAAATACTTAGAAACAATTGAAAAGAAAAATACAACATACCAAAATGTATGGGATGCAGCAAAGGTAGTATTCAGAGGGAAATTTATAACAGGTAAACATCCACATTACAAAAGATGAAAAGTCTCAAATTAATAACCTAATTTTACATCTCAAGGAACTAGAAAACGAAGAATAAGATAAACCTAAAACTAGCAAAAGGAAGAAAATAATGAAGATTAGAGCAGAGATAAACACAATAAAGAATAGAAAATCAGGCCAGGCGCGGTGGCTCACGCCTGTAATCCCAGCACTTTGGGAGGCCGAGGCGGGTGGATCACGAGGTCAGGAGATCGAGACCACAGTGAAACCCTGTCTCTACTAAAAATACAAAAAATTAGCTGGGTGCAGTGGCAGGCGCCTGTAGTCCCAGCTACTCGGGAGGCTGACGCAAGAGAATGGCATGAACCCGGGAGGCGGAGCTTGCAGTGAGCTGAGATCGTGCCACTGGACTCCAGCCTGGGCAACAGCGAGGCTCTGTTTCAAAAAAAAAAAAAAAAAAGAATAGAAAATCAATAGAGAGAATCGATGTAATGAAAAATTCACCTTTGAAAAGATCTATGAAATTGGCAAATCTTTAACTAGACTGACAAAAAAGAAAGGGGACACAAATAAGTAAAATTAGAAATAAAAGTGGAAGACATTATTACTGACCTTACAGAAATAAAAAGAATTCAAACAAATACTATAAACAGTTATATGCCAGCAAATCAGATAACGTAAATGAAATGAACAAATTCCCAGAAACACACAAATTATCAAAACCGACTCAAGAAGAAATATAAAATCTGAACAGAATTATAACAAATGTAAACATTGAATCAGTAATAAACCTCTCAACAAAGAAAAGTTCAGGGACAGATGGCTTCACTGGTGATTCTACCAAGCATTTGAAGAAGAATGAACACCCTTTCTTCTCAAACTCTTTCCAGAAATGAAAGAGGAGAGAACACTTCCTAATTCATTCCATGAGGCTAGCATTAACCCGATACCAAAGTCAGGTTTCTTGTGATGAAAAGAAATCACAAGAAAAGAAAATTACAAGGAAAAAAAAAGAAAATTACAGATCAACATCCTTTGTAAAACAAAAGTACTAACAAATTGAATTCAGCAGCACATTAAACAGATTATTTACTACAACCAAGCAGTAGTTATTCCAGGAATGCAAGAGTGATTCAACACCACCACCAAAAACAATGACAACAGCAACAACAACAACAAAAGAAACAATGTAATGCAAAACATTAATAAAGGAAGGGAGAAAAAATGCATGATAATCTTGATTGATGCAGAAAAAGACATTTGACAAAATCTGACACCCTTTCATCATAAAAACATTCAGAAAGCTAGAAACAGAAGCGAATTTCCCTATGAAAAACCTACTGATAATATCATATTCTATGGTTAAAGACTGAAATCTTTCCCCTTAAGGTCAGGAACAAAACAAGAATGTCTGCTTTCACCACTGCTATACGACATTGCACTAAAAGCCCTACGCAGAGCAATTAAACATAAAAAAAAAAAAAGGCATCCAAATTAGAAAGAAAGAAGTAAAACTGTTTTTTTCCTTTCTGTCACTCAGGCTGGAGTGCAGTGGCACAATCACGGCTCACTGCATCCTCAACCTCCAGAGTAGCTGGGACCACAGGTATGTGTCACCATGCCTGGCTAATTTCTTTCCCTTTTCTTTTTCGTAGAGACATTTTGTATGTTGTCCAGGCTGGTCTCCAACTTCTGGGCTCAAGCGATCCTCCCACCTCAGCTTCCCAAAGTGCTAGGATTCCATGCATGAGCCACTGTGCCAGCCCAAATAAGTAAAAGTATTTCTACCTACAGATTACATCATTCTATATATATGAAATTTCCCAAATAATCCACTGAAAAAGCTACTGATGCTAATGAATGAATTCACTTATTAGCTGAAAGCTGAAAGGCACAACATCAGCACACAAAAATCAGTAGTTTCTGTATAACAGTAATGAACTATCTAATAAAGAAATTAAGAAAGAAATCTATTTAAAATAGCATCAAAAAGAATACAATACCTAGAAATAAATTTATTCAAGGAAGTGAAAGACTCATACACTGCAAACTAGAAAACATTGCTTTAAAAAAATCAAAGAAGACCTAAATAAATGAAAATATTCCTATGATCATGGAAGACAATATTTTTAGGACATCAATACGACCCAAAGCAATCTATAGAGTGAGTATAATCCCTATCAAAATTAGAACTTCCCTTTTTTGCAGAAATGGAAAAGCTGAGCCTCAAATCCATGTGGAATTTCAAGGCTTGGAATAGCCAAAACAATTTTGAAAAAGAACAAAGCTGAAGGATTTATATTTCCTAATTATACAACTTTCTATAAAGCTACAGTAATCAAAAGTGTGGTATGGACATAATGATAAACATATAGACAAAATGAATATAATTGAGAGCCCCAAAATATTCATTTATCTGTGGCCAATTGATTTTCAACAAGGGTGCCAAAACCATTCAATGGGGAAAAAGTTGTTTCTTCAACAAATGGTGCTTGGACCATACACACATGTGAAAGAATGAATTTGAACTTCTTCACACCATGTGCAAATCTTAACTCAAAATGAATCAATGATCTAAATATAAGAGCTAAAATCACAAAAATCTTAGAAGACAACATAGGGTTAAGTCTTTGTAACCTTCAATTTGGCAATCGATTCTTAAGTATAATACCCAAAGCACAAGCTACAAAGGTGTTGGAGTTTATAAAAATAAACAATTTTGTGCATATGTGGGCATAACCAAGAAAGTAAAAAGACACCGTACAGAATGGGAGAAAATATTTGCAAATTACAGATCTCGTATGAATTCAATATTGAGAGTGTATAAAGAACTCTACAACTCAAGAGCAAAAAGAAAACCCCATTTAAAAATAGGCAATGGATTTAAATACACATTTTTCTCAAGAAGACATACAAATGGCCCTTAAGTACAGTAAAAAATACTCAACCTCATTAGTCATTAGAAGAAATGCAAATCAAAACCACAATGAGGTACCACTCCACACTAACTAGAATTGCTAAAATCAAACACCTGTAATCCCAGCACTTTGGGAGGCTGAGGTGGGCGGATCACCTGAGGTTGAGAGTTCAGGACCAGCCTGACCAACATGGAGAAACCCTGTCTCTACTAAAAATACAAAAATTAGCCAGGCATGATGGTGCATACCTGTAATCCCAGCTACTCAGGAGGCTGAGGCAGGAGAATCGCTTGAACCCGGGAGATGGAGGTTGTGGTGAGCCAAGATCGTGCCATTGCACTCCAGCCTGGGCAACAAGAGCGAAACTCCATCTCAAAAAATAAGTAAATAAAATAAAATAAAATAAAAAATAACTAATCAAAAGTGTTAGTGAAGATGTAAAAAAAAATTGGAACCCTCATATGTTACCGGTGAGAATGTGAAATGGTGCAGCTGCTGTTTGGTGGAGCCTCAAAGTTAAACATAGAGGGTCAGGCGCAGTGGCTCACGCCTGTAATCCCAGCACTTTGGGAGGCTGAGGAGGGTGGATCACCTGAGGTCAGGAGTTTGAAACCAGCCTGACCAACATGGTGAAACCCCATCTCTACTAATACAAAAAATTAGCCAGGCGTGGTGGCGCATGTCTGTAATCCCAGCTACTTGGGAGGTTGAGGCAGGAGAATTGCTTGAACCCAAGAGGTAGAGGTTGCAGTGAGCCAAGATAGCACCATTGCACTCCAGCCTGGGCAACAAGAGCGAAACTCTGCCCCCCCCCCCTCTCTCTATATATATATATACCCCCAAAGAATTGAAAACAGTACTCAAACAAGTACATATACACATCTGTTCATGACAGCACTGTTCACAATAGCCAAAAAGTGGAAACAGCTCAAATGTTCATCAAGAGATGAATAAAGAAATTGTGGTATATACATACAGTGTAATATTATTTGTCCATAAAATAAAACGAAGTACTGTACATGCTACCACATGGATGAACCTTGAAAACATGCTAAGCGAAAGTAGCCGGACACAAGAGGTCATGTATTCTATGAATTTATTCATATGAAATATCCAAAATAGATAAACCGAAGGAGACAAAGTGCAGGCTGGTGGTTGCTAGGGATGAGACAGGAAGGAATTGCGAGAAACTGCTTATTATTTATGGGTTTTACTTTGGAGTTATGGACATATTTGGAACTAAATAGAGATTGTGGCTGCAAAACATCGTGAATACATAAAATGCCACTGAATTGTTACTTTAAAACGGCTAATTTTTTAAGAATGTCACCTGAAAAAATTATTTTTAAAAAAGAAAAATGCCACTCTTCTCAATAGCTTATTTTAAAATTAGCTTAACTTTTGTTTCTATCCAATCTGCAAAAAGAAATCAATAATTTCACACTTAGCTGGCTAATGTTAACATCATCTATTAGCCAGTGTGGACATTATCTGGTTGCATTTGGGTAATATATTTTTCCTCATGTCATTAGGGACCTCGGTTAATAATTCTGATCACCAGATAACCCTAATTGTAGCTAAATCTGACGGCAGATGCCACAGCGTATCTTTTCTTTGTTCCGTAATTGGTTAGCTCTGGGTTAGGCACAGAATAATCATAATCTGGGAATGTCTTAAAATAATTATCTAAAACCAGGACAACGCATTAACCATGTGCCTTTTCATTTCTGGTAAGTGTCGTTTGTGAGCTTAGTGTTTCATCCGCTTGTATGCTCTCTATAAATTTCACGGCATAAAAGTATATGTTTACTACATGTTATCAACGGAGAAATACTCTGACTTTATTGCAACTAGTACAACCAAAAAAATCACAGAATGAGCTATGTGGGGAACCTTGATAGGTAAATGGATGCTCAAGCCTTTGGCACCTTGTCACCTGAGCCTGAACCCATGACCTGCTCTGTTGTGTGCATTGAGAGTTGAGTTAATGCCATTGGCAAGCAAGGCATTGAATTAGATCATCTCAAATGATAACTCTTTAATCTCTTTATGAAACAACTGGTCTTGTCTAATTGTTTCCCTATTAAATGTCATAATCAGATTCAAGATGGTGAAAAAATACTGACTTGGTAGCCAGGATGCTAAGTCTAAATTGTATTATTAATGAACTGCAAGTATTACATCAGGAGTCAAAAGGGTAGAGTTTACTCAGAAGGTGGCAATGAACAAAAATGCTCAGCAAATTGCTTGAGCTTCTCAACTAGTCTTGGAATATCTGGTAGTAGATAATAATAACAATAATAATTGGTTATTAAATTCTTACAGAATACTGGACCCTGGATTAAATGATTTATCTAGACTGATTTCATTTTTACAGGGAGAGAAACAAAAAGGTTAAAGATCTTATTTTTATTTGGCAGATCCATGATTCAAATCCAAGTTTCTGTGACTCTGCAGTCTTTAAATGCTTATGTAACACCATGTTCCAGATCCTCTCAAACCATAACTTGGAATACTCGAAGTCTCCAGAGAGATCAGGCATGAAATGGAGTGAGACTGTCTTTCTCGCTAACTTCCATTTGATTTAATGAAAGATAAGAACTAAACAGGTAATTTATGCAACTAGCTAGAACTTTTAAAATATAGCCATGCATTGCTTAATGATGGGGATACATTGTGAGAAATGCATCCTTAGGTGATTTAGTGGTTGTGAAAACATCACAGAGTGTACTTAGACACACCTAGATGGTATAGCTCATTCCACACCTAGGCTATATGGTACAGTCTATTGCTCCTAGGCTACAAATCTCTAAAAGTGTGCCTATACTCAATACTGTAGGTAACTGTATCACAGTAGTCAGTAATTTTCTATCTAAACATATATAAACATATAAAAGGTATACAATAAGTATAAAAAATAAAATAGGTATACAAAATAAAAAATGGTCACCTGTATAGGGCACTTACAATGAATGGAGCTTGCAGGGCAGGAAGTTGCTCTGGGTGAGTCAGTGAGTTGGTGGTGAGTGAATGTGAAGGTCTAGGACATTGCTATAAACCACTGTAGACTTTATAAACACTGTACACTTAGGCTACACCACATTTACTTAAAAAATAAAGCAATTGCACTATAAGGTTGCAATAGCTACATCACTAGGCAGTGGGAAATTTTCAGCTCAATTATTATCTTATGGGACCACCTGTATATGTGGCTCATCATTGACTGAAAGATTATGCGGCACATGACTGTATCTCTGAGATTTCTCACCAAGCTTCTGACAAGTTACGGATAAAGAAAAAAACAAAATCCCTCACTTATACTGGTAATTGAGCCTCATGCTCACCAAGTGTTTGGTTTTTAAATGTCGATGGGCTGCATCTTTACACCACAACCTGCCAGTTTGGGATATACATTAATGATATCATTGGCTCTACAATACCTCAGTGGGTTGAAAGAGAAGAGGCTCACTTTAGTTTTTTTTTTTTTTTTCTTTTATAATTTCAACGTTTAGAATCAGGGAGTGCATGGGCAGGTTTGTTACAAGAGTATATTGCATGACACTGAGGTTTGGGGTACGAATGATCCTGTCACCCAGGTAGTGAGCATAGTACCCAGTAGGTGGTTTTTAGACCCTTACCTCCCTCACTGTCTCCCTGCCTTAGTAGTCCTCAGTGTGTGTTGTTCCTGTCTTTATGTTCATGTGTACCCAGTGCCTAGCTCCAACTAATAAGTGAGAACATGCAGTATTTGGTTTACTCTTTCTGCATGAATTCGCTTAGGATGATGGTCTCCACCTGTATCCATGTTGCCTCAAAGGACATGATTTCACTCTTTTTATGGCTGCATAGTATTCCATGGTGTATATGTACCATATTTTCTTTTATACCCAAAGGAAAATAAATTGCTCTACCCAAAAGACACACGCACTCATATGTTCATCACAGCACTAGTCACAATAGCCAAGTCATGGAATCAACCTAGATACAGTCTAAGGGCATCTTATTCTCTGGCCCAATTCATGCCAGATAAAGAACAACTTTAACATTAACATACGACTCCAGCATTTCTGCTATGAAAGCCATCGAGTGGGGGATCTAATTCTCAATTCACTTCAACTCAATTCTAATAAAATCAAACTCAGTAAATATTCACTCTGTGCCTACTACAGCTTGGCATCGCACAGGACAGACATAATAAGAATAAGGTCCCTGTTCTCAAAGAACTCACAGGCAAGTATTGAAGTCAGTTGAGTCAACATGAATATCACTCTGGGAGACAGGGGCTGAGACAGAGGCAGAATGTACCAAGGGAAGAGTGGTTGTTGATCCAACCAGGAAAAAAGGAGGGATTTCCAGAGAAGGTCCTCAATGAGCTGAGTTTTGCAGGGTAAGTCTTATCTTGAATGGATAAGAAGACTGTCAAAGGGAACAGCATGTGCAAATTCGAAAAAGAAGCAAGTCAGGCCACAAGCACGCCCAATTCTTTTGCCTCCATCATAGTCACCTAGTCTGGAGTGGTCTCTTAGCAGAACAGTTGGCCCAGGGACAAGTGATATGACATAGCAGGGCTGTTCAGGAAACCATAAGTAGTTCTAGAAAAGGAGTCTAGTCACACGGTCCTAACCCAACCCCGCACCTTCAATTTTGATTCATCTACCTCCCCTGCATCTGCGTCTCTACCTACCCACAATTCCTCCTTGGCTGAATTTATCCACCACCATTCATATCTATCCGTGGTTTAGAAAAGGACTAATAAAGACCCAGGGCTCACAATGTGGGACTGGAGAAATTCAGAAAAGCTTTACATTCTATTTTTTTCTGACTAAACTAAGATAAAAAGTCTTTCCCAGCAAGATACTATTATTATTCTTGGACAGTTCTCTATTTTTAAAATTTGGGCCAGATTATGCTTCTTGCTTTGGAGTTAGGTCAGCAAAGATCATTCTCCTTCCCAGCCCGCTTTATTTTAAAAATCTCCATCTGTATTGAATTTGAACTTGAGCAGGGTCTGTTTCTGAGATTACCTTGTCACAGTTGACAATGCTCTAGTGCCCTCTCCCTTGATGTTGGTTGGTTTATAGGGTTTATTGCCAGGTTTAAAAGCTAACTTTCTGGACTTTCATCTTTGTATGTTCTTATAACAGAAACTCAGGGCAAAAAGGGGTTTTAAAAAAAGGTCCCAGAGAGGGGAAAAAATAGATGAACAGACTATTCATCTAAATATGCTTAGTCTGATATCAAATAAATATATATTTTAGGGGAAAGAATTACAGTATAAACAGAAACATCTCAACCATCTGTCCAAAGTTCTTCCAATATAATTACATCACACTGTGGCTAATGGCTGGTTGTTGATCCAGATATTTGGCAGAGAGGGTAATACCCTCCTGGGATCTCACAGCCATCCACGGCTTCCTGCCTCATTACCACTTACCAGTTTTTTATCGACAATTAGGATTAGTGAAGAATTCAAAGCTTTCACTGGGAGAAACAGTCTCTGACATAGTAAGTTAAATTAGCAACTGAGAATGCCTCAAACCTCAGCCTGCATGGTTTAAAGATCTCTTTCTTAAGATAATAGTAAATAAATCCAACCAAAAAAAGTGCCCAGGGAAAATGTTGGAGAAAAATCTTCCATGATGACGAATATTAATCATCAAACTCAAGTGTTTATGTACTTCAAGCCTCAGTCAGCCGCCTTCAGTTATTAATATTCAAATATCCTTTCCCTCTAGTCTGCATGCAAGAAGAAAGCATTCAAGTTTCAGGCTTTTATCGATGAGTTAAGACAAGAAGATGGCAGACTCTTTTGCTTTTTCCCCTGGAAGTGAAATCTACTTTGTCTATTCACCTTCCGGAGTTTCTGGTGGTACATATCTTCCTTCTGTAGAGTCGCTAAGCTGAACGCCCTCCAGAAACTCAAAAAAGAGGCAAGTCAGGCCCTAAGCTCTCCCAGTTCCTCTGCCTCCGTAATAATCCCCCAGTCTAGCCTGGCCTCTTAGCAGAACAGTTGAGTTTATTTATTTGATCATCTTCACCTCTTTCTTGACAGCTGACTTATCTGAAGCGGTTCACCTAGGTGATATTTCTTGTAGTGGGTCAACAAAAAGCAAGGGGCAGAATTTCAGCCACTTCCAGAGCCCCAGAACCCAAATCATTTGGTCTCCCTGAGTCTGTTTATGTTCCCTCTTTTATAAACACAGACGCAGCATGGTAGTGGTGTGGAGTTGATGACAAAGGCTTTCCTTTCTCACCTCCTGCCAGGTTTTTGGCACTTTATCCCTAGCGTTCTGCAGCCGACTGCATGGATTCACAGCTGGGAACTGGGAATACAAATCGCTCAGAGAGCTGAGAGGTGAAAGGGCAGCTAAAGTCTCCACAGGGCTCCCAGAATCCCACTTCCCATTCTCCTCATCCCGCTCCCCTCCCCCCAGGGTAGTCACCAACATTAGCCACTACTGGTAACTGTAGCAGCTCAGGGTCAGCGTTTGCTGCCCCCATGCCAGGGCACTGTGTCAGTGAGGACTGCAGATCGGGGGGGGCCACACTGATCTACTATGCAGAGGCACACTTGTGAGCGGACTCCTGTAGGCCAGGGAGAGGAGTATTGACATTCTCCCCTTAGGAGGGGAAAGGGAATGGTCTTGAGGTCTGCAGGGAGAGATCACAGCTGCAGGCCCCAGTCAGTTCCCTTACTCAAGCTAAGTCAGCAGTGTTCAGGTGCTGTTCAAGTCTTACCCAGCCCTGGTGCCAAGCTATTTCTGATGTTGCATTTCTTGAGGCTAGACTTGAACGGCAAGCATCATTCCTCCAGCCCATGTGGGGTCCAGATGTATATGGCTGAAGGGGAATTCTTTTTACTGCTTCTAGAGGCTCTGGGTGGATAGAAAAATTACTTCACATTCCAATGTGTTATTTATATGCATTCTTCAGCACTCCGTGATAACATGACAAGCGCCCTGAGAATTAGGAATAGAGTTTGTAAAGGAGTTGAGCTGACTCAAGTAAAACAGTGAAGAAAAAAGAAAGACTGGAAACAAATTTGGAGGACTCAACAGAAGGAAGACAAAGAGAAGTAGAAAAGAACTGAGGGCTGGATTTGGGAAGACCCTTGGTTTAGTCAGCTGTTTGTATCATCATCATTAATGGGCAGCATCCATTCAATGGAAGATGGGTAGGAAAATAGTTTAATTGACTTGAGAGAACTCAGGCAGCCTGTAACCATGACCATCAGTCATCTTTCCCTGATGTCGACAGTGGTAAAAACAGTAACAGTATTAGAGGAATAACACATTTTCCTAGAACTCCCACTTTCAAAGATTCTTTTCTCATTCGTTTCTATAGACTTTCATGGGCACTATTTCATTTGCCATCTTCAGATCTCCATCCCCACCCCAGGGCTCAGAAAGAAGGCTGGGCTTATGGAAAAGGCAAGGGCTGAGAAACAGACAGATCTTGGTTCAGATCTCCACTGTGTGACCTTAGACAAATTACTAATTTCTAACTATCTTCAGGTTTCTCATCTGTGAAATGGAAGGAAACAACGTGCACCTCACATTTTGTTGGGTGGCTTACAAGAAGCATGCATTAGCATTCAACATATGGTAGCTATTGTCTTCAAACCCATTTTACACACCGGGAAGTTTATCTAACATCACCCACAACTCTGTACTCCAAGCCAAAACGGCTTACTGAAGTCTGTTGCCTCCCAGCCTGCAAATTAAAATAAAATAAGATCCAAGGAGCATTGCAGTATAATAGAATGCATGATGACATGGAGGGAAGACACCTTGATTTGTCCTAGCCCTTCAAGTGCTTAGAGAATTGAGATAATTTATATGAAGCACTTAACATAGTGTCTGGTATATCAAAAACACAATGTCTAAGTGTCCTTTCTCTCTTGCTCCACATTCAGTTGGATAGGAAATCTCATTGGCTCTACCATCTAGATATATTCTCATACATGTGTGTGTGTGCATGTATGTGTGTGTGAGGCCTGGGAATGAGTTATGCCAATATGGGTGGGAGGAGACAACTTATATATACATATATTCTACTCCTTTCCCCAACTCCCACTGCTACTGTCTGATCTAAGACACACCATTTCTGGCCTGAATGATTGACTATAGCCTCTTAACCAGGCTCCCGATCTGTTCTCTACTTCCTGCTGTCTGTACTTAGCAGCCAAGGTAATATTTTAAAACATAATTCAAACCACGCCATGCCTCTGCCTTGAGCATTCCAAGGGCTCCTGACTTCATTCACAGCAAAAGCAAAAATCTTTAAAATGGCCTACAAAGTTCAGCCTAATGTGGTCTCCCCGCCTCCCAGCCCTTACTTCTCTGAGCTCTGACACACCTCTCACTACCCTCCCCCAACTTGCTCTACTGTCCCCAACCCCGGGGCCTCCACAGCCAAACCTGGTGTGGGCTGGCTTCTCTCCCTGCTGTCCCTTCCTACTCATATCTGCCTGACTCATTCCCACACTTCCTTGACATCTTTGCTCAAATGTCACCGTATTTAAAATTGTATCTGCTCTGGCTCCCAGCTCTCCTGGTTCCCCTTAGCCTGCTCTCTTTTTCCCACTGCATCACCACTAACCTACCAGGTAAGTGACTTATTAATGGTGTACATTGTCTGTCTCCCTGCTGAGGTGTAAGCTCCATGATGGCAGAGATTTTTGTTGTCTGCATGTTCGTAGCTATATCCTAAGTAACCCAACCAGTGTCAGCCCACAGTAGGGACTCAATCGGTATTTGCTGAATAAATTAATAAGTGGTCATCATCTTTAGAGAGAAAATCTCAACCTCTAAGAGTCTGCAACTCTCCTTTTTCTTTGTTTTACAAATATGGTGGGGAGGAAAAGAAAAAGTGTGATGATGATCTGAAAATTTCTTTCAGCTCTGGAAGTCAATTTAAATTTACTAAAGCATCAATTTATTCATTCATCAAAGGAATATTTATTGAACATTTACTAAATGCTGAGAATACTAAAAAAGTGAATGCAATAGATTCCCTAATATTCCTAATTTTGTGAGAGAAGTAGACTTGTAAACCAATAAGTGAAGGATACTTAGACGGGTGTTACAGAGTGAAATAAGTGTGGATTCAGAGAAAAGTCTCTAACTTTTCTGGAGTGAAGAGTGAGAGTTGGAAGGCAGAGGACAGAGGCAGAGGAAAAATGCATTTGAGAAGACTTCATGGAGATTTATCAGTTGAGGCTGGAAAGATGGATAAGAATTTGTAGGTTGACAAAGAGGGATAATATTCCAGGCAAAGGCATGAAGTTCCTGAAGGAGTAGGGTGGGGAAGGGTGGGAATGGTAGGCTTGGGGTAGAGAGGGAACTGAGGCTTTACTCTGCCACTCATGGGACCCTCTGGTTTGATGTTAAGTAGGGCTATTATATAATCATACATAAATTTCTAATACATCACTATGATGTGAAAAATTGGAGGTGGGGGGAATATAATGGAAGGCGACAGCAATGCTATGGTCATCTATGCTATGAGCCTAGGGCTCAAGAGTCAAATACTTCGTAAAGGTCACATTCTAAATATAGTATTACTTTGTAATCTGCTTTTCTTTCAGTTAGTATAAGCATCTTTTCATGTCCATCTCTATATAGATGGACATGAAAAGATGTTTATACTAATCTGTACATACAGATAGTATATGCTAATCTGTATATACAGATATATCTGTATATATCTGTATATATCTGTATATAGAGATAGTACGTACTAATACTGTACAGATTAGTATGTACTATCTGTATATACAGATAAAGATGGACCTGAAAAAATGTTTATACTAACTGAAAGAAAAGCAATTACCCTTAATGACTGCACTATATTCCATTCTCCAGTGTATCTAATGTATTTAACAGGCCCCTTATTGCATATGAAGATATCTTATGAGTTTTTAGCATCTATGTCTACATTCATTGTTTTGATTATACCTATATTAGAGTGCAGTCTAAAATAGTCTTAAATAACTTTGACAGATAGTAACTTAGAAATCACTCTTTATAGTAGACATCATCTCCATTTGATGGACGTGAAAACTAAACTTTAATGGAATAATTCCCTTGCCTAAAGTCACAGAGCTACTAGTGACCCACCATGATTTCAACCCAACACATGTGTGGCCTTTGAAGCTCAGCTTATTGGATTAACATTTTGCATAAATACTCATGGGATCCTGTGTCTGGAAAATACTTTATAGTTGCATAATCCATTCTCATTCTAAGGTTTTATAAGGTGGGCAAGGCTCTAACTGAGGATTTAGACCTTTTGTATTTTGACCTCCTTAGTAGACCAATTTTACCCTAAATTAGGGAGCCAGTGACCAGCCCCGAGCACAGTCACTCCTAACCCTCAGGCAGATGGATGCCTTCACAAGGAAACACACTTTATCAGCACCCTGACCCCAGAGGCCCTGATCTTCTGTCCCAGGAATATGTGTGCAGGTGGGATCTTGACAAGCACATGCTATGAGCTGAACCATTGCTTGCAAGTGTCTTCATCAGGCACTGTGCCTGGTACACACAATTATACACAGCACTTGTCCACCCCTCTTATCACCCACAAAGTGCTGCAGATGAATATTCCATCTGATCGCAGCAGAAATCATGAATTTGAAGTCTGCAGCTAGATGACATCATACCCTGAAATGGGAGGAAGAAAATGTCAATTTTCATCTACTAAATGTCAAGCAACCAGCTTGACTGATTGTTTTCACTGACTTGACCAAATCGATAGGTTGTTAAGTCATCGTGTTGACACTGATTAAATCAATACAGTTTGATTTGGAGGGAAGAAGCTGATAACAACTACAAACATTTAAGCAGTGAGCATTCAAATGCTTACTGTGGTGTACCCTGCCGTCTTCGTGCATCATCAGAATTCCTGTCCATTCTCACATTAACCCTGTGAGGTGGGCACTCTTACTATGAATATCTCCATCTCACACAAGAGGAAACTGAGTTTGAGAATAGTTATACATCTTGCCCAAGATCATCCAGGTAGTGAACAGGCCAGAACTTGAGCCAAGGACTTAGCTATTGTGCTCTACTGCTATTGCTAATTGCTTGAAAAATGATGCAGGACCCAGCTCTTGGCGGAGTTGGGTGGCTCCACTGTAGCCTCCTGCTCTGCAGGTGAAGGGCAGCAATGGGGCCAAAGTCTTCCGTGGGCCCCCATCAATAGTGAGCAAATAATTAGCCAGGCCACTCTTGCTGTGCTGTCTCAGAGTTTTCTTTTGTTACCTAGTGACAAAAGAGTGTCCTGGAAGTTGCACACAAAGCTAGAGTGAGTTTCTTCATTTGGATTTTTATGCTTCGATGCTTTGAGGTTGGGGGTGGGGAACAAAAGAGCTTAAGCCTGGAAAAACTCACTCTGTTGGGTGCCTCACGTGCACAGCTCTGGCCGATGTGTGTGTTTATAGATATTTATTTCCTTGCCTGTGTTGGAATCATTTGAGCCCCCTGTGCTTTGAACTTGAAAGGATCTTCAAAGGGCGACATTCCCTCAGAAGTCTGGACACAAAGCTTCTTTCTGCCTGCTCTTCCTCTGGTTGTTGAGCACCACAGTGGGTTTAGGTGGATTATCTTTTCTCTCCCCAACTGTGGCCTAACCGTTCTTACAGCTCTGGAATGTCTTAGTGTTCAGTACCTGTCCTGGATCAAACTGTCCTTAGGTCTGGTATGCTTCAAGCAGAAAGAAAGAAGAATGTTGAGTGCTTTAAAAACTTTCATTTACCTCTTTCTTGCTTATGATTTTTACTTCAACAAGCAAATGTATAGTACTTCTAAAAAGCCAGTTCCTGTTTAGCATCTAGGATGGCCATTTTGATACTTGTCTGTCTTCCGTCTCCCACAAAGATACACTGGCAGAAGAGGAGAGAGGGGAACCACTGTAAAGAAACTTAGGGGGGTCTGGGCATGGTGGCCTATGCCTGTAATCCCAACACTTTGGGAGGTTGAGGTGGGTGGGTCACCTGAGGTTGGGAGTTCGAGACCAGCCTGACCAACATGGAGAAACCCTGTCTCTACTAAAAATACAAAAAATTAGCCAGGTGTGGTGGTGCATGCCTGTAATCCCAGCTACACTTTGGGAGGCTGAGGTAGGAGAGTCGCTTGAACCTGGGAGGTGGAGGTTATGGTAAGCCAAGATTGCACCACTGCACTCCAGCCTGGGCAACAAGAGCAAAACTCTGTCTCAAAAAAAAAGAAAAAGAGAGAAGAGAGAAGAAAGAAGAAACAAACAAACAAACAAACTTAGGGGGACAAGCAATTTGTAACTCAAAAAAGGAGTTCTAATCCTATTTCTGCTCAGTAGGAAGTCCAGTGACAGGTAGAGGGTCACAACATATGATGATAAGGACAATCACCTGAAGCCTTGGATGACTACCCTACTTTGGAGGAAGCCTGCTTTGGAGTATTGCAATGAAAGAATGAATGAGCAACCCACCCCCGTTTGCAGGAAACATCGCAATTGGACACACTCTGCAGCCAGACCCAAGGCCATGGCCAGAAACGAGAAAAGGTACACAATTTGTGGAGTGTGGCTGTGAGAGGAGGCAAGCTGCAGCAAGAATAGTAATGAACCAGGAGACAAAAGACCCGGATTTTGCTTGTTACTCAGCAGTCCCCACATCAGCTAAATGCAACTGCAAAGCAAGATCATTCAAAGAATATTAAGAACTTGAGAGCTGAAATCTCAAAAAATAGAAGAATCAAAATTACCAGTGTGGGAAAAATCAAATTTTGTTAGGCTTCTTCATGCTTATTTTATGATTTTGCATTGCATTTGTGTTTATTTGTGCACTGGGGAGTTGAGTGTTAGTAGTTGGCATGCAAACTTTTTGATGCCTAGGACGTCTAAAGGTCAGTCTCACTTGGACTTTATTCTAGAAACTTCCATCTTCCATCTAATTCTTGGCAAGTCTGAGGTCCAGTTTTCTTCTTTGATGTTGGACAAGGTTTGATGGAGTGAGGGGTATGACACGGGGATCAGATGAGGTTTAAACTTAAAAAATCTGGGATCTCAATTAATTTTGACTCTTATATGCTTCCTCCAAGAAAGAGAGATTGCTGACATATACAATATATGGATCGGTTAAAAGAAGAGCCATATTTCAGAAGACTAGCCTGATTGAAAAAGTCTTCTCCTGAAATCAGAAAACCATTTTAACTGTAGGCAGAGGAGGCTTTGTTGGCACGTGGAGTCTACAAAGTGTGAAAAGAGAATAGGTGGGTTTAACCTTAGGAACTATTCCCAGGGATCTCTTAATACTTCTTGTCAGAGATGTGGGAAGGATTGTTTTAAGTATTTCCAGTGAGAACATCATTGCAATTTCAGGTCTGGAAAACAAAGGAATACTCGGAAAAAAAAAAAACAACACAGATCCACAATTGAGTTTTGAAGGCTTTGGTGTTCTTATACCTAGAGGCAAGACCTAGAGGAAATGGATCTTCCAGTGCTTCATGGACCACATAGGAGAGCCAGGCCTGTTTCATGTCAGATCACTGATGCAGAATCATGGTGAGGAGGTGTGTTCTCCTTCTCATTGGGCTTTTATTTGTGTATTTTATGTGGAAGACTCTGTTAAGACCTCGACTCCTTAAAATAGGATTTCCAGTATCTTCCATCCAAGAGAAAGAAATTTATGCCAATCCTTTTCTGCCTGGCTAGTTAACCCTGGGGAAAATCACTCCACCTATACACACTTGTGAAACTAGCCAAGGGGTCCCTGCAGCAGTCAAGAACCCGGAAAGAGCTTGGTAAATTTTGGCTCTCATTATATTGTTATTTAAGAAGTTAACTAGAATAAAGTAAAGCTATAACCGTTGTCACCACTTGCCATAAAATACCCTTCACTATACACTATACACATACACTCTCAGTGGCAACAAAACCACAGCCTTTCTAGGCTTGCTGTCTTTACTTAGTGTCCTTTTCCAAACTGAATGCTGGATTTTGCACAGTTTATTTACCTATTTCATAAATACAAATTCCATAGTCCCACAGATATAATTACCTTCTTCATTCAACGTGTCTTGTGCTTTTTCAGATGGCCTCAAAGAAACATGCACGATGCTTGGTATGTAACAAAGACTAGCTGAGATGAAGAATTATTTAGAGCTGGCAGTGAGAAAAAATTTTGCTAGAGTTCATGATGAATAATTTTGGTAAATACTCCCAAAGCTAATTAGAACTTAATTAGATACCATTGCACATTATTTGCTGATTGTTTCATGTGTTTATTCATCTTTTCCTTACTACTTTATAAGTTCCACAAGGGTGGGCTGGGCGCAGTGGCTCACGCCTGAAATCCCAGCACTTTGGGAGGCCAAGGCGGTGGATACGAGGTCAGGAGATCGAGACCATCCTGGCTAACACAGTGAAACTCCGTCTCTACTAAAAATACAAAAAATTAGCCGGGCGTGGTGGCAGGCCCCTGTAGTCCCAGCTATTCGGGAGGCTCAGGCAAGAGAATGGCATGAATCTGGGAGGCGGAGCTTGCAGTGAACCGAGATGATGCCACTGCACTCCAGCCTGGGTGACAGAGAGAGACTCCATCTCAAAAATAAATAAATAAAAATTAAAATTAAAAAAATAAAAAAATAAGTTCCATGAGAGTAGACATTTTTCACACATATTTAGGTCCACCTTACCTACTACATCTACGTAACATATATATAATTACATAGTAAATAGTTAAGAATAAAGCCCTTTACCCCAGTGTCCTCGACTTACCACAAAAAGGCTTGTATTAGGCTGTTCCTGCATTGCTATAAAAGAATACCAAAGGCTGGCTAATTTATGAAGAAAAGAAGTTTAATTGGCTCATGATTCTGCAGGCTGTACCAGCATGACTTCAGCATCTGCTTCTGGTGAGAGCCCCAGGAGCCTTATGGTCATGGCAGAAGGCAAAACGGGAGCAGGTACGTCACATAGTGAGAGCAGGAGCAAGAGAGTAAGTGGGAGAACCCGCACACTTTTAAAGAACCAGATCTCTCATGAACTCAGCAAGAACTCACTTATTCCTAAAGGGATGGTGCTAAACCATGCACGAGGTATCCACCCCCATGATCCAATCACTTCTCACCAGGCCCCACCTCCAACACTGGATATTACATTTCTTTTCTTTGTTTTTTGAGACAAAGTTTCGCTCTTGTTGCCCAGACTGGAGTGCAATGGCGCTATCTATCTCAGCTCACTGCAACCTCTGCCTCCTGGGTTCAAGCGATTCTCCTGCCTCAGCCTCCTGAGTAGCTGGGATTACAGGCATGTGCTACCATGCCCAGCTAATTTTGTATTTTTAGTAGAGACAGGGTTTCTCTACGTTTGTCAGTCTGGTCTCGAACTCCTGACCTCAGGTGATCCACCCACCTCAGCCTCCCAACGTGCTGGGATTACAGGTGTGAGCCACTGTGCCCAGCCTGGAGATTACATTTTAACATGAGAATTGGAGGGGACAAATATCAAAACTATATCAATGTCTTGTAGTATCCTAGTAATTTAGAAAAGACTCCTTTGAATTAACCAGCTTACCTAAAGAATGCAATTGACCTCTGTGCTCACACACAGGTAGAAAAGTCTGCGAGTAACCCATCTGAACATTGCAGCACCTGACAGCTGCATTTTCCTTGAGGTCCTAACTTTGGTCACAGCTCTGTTTGGAATAATTGTGGATGTGTTATGGCAAAATATCAAGTGAAGGAACCAGAAAAATGAGAGAAATCAGAAGTCAGAGGACGTAAATACACACATATTATTGTTCAATGCACTTGGCTTTAGAGTTGCAGTCTGAACATAAAGCCAAGGGACAAATCCTTTTCTACAGTGAAACTTTCATCAGGAGGTCCCAGGCAAGAGGCTTAAGTCACTTTTGCAATGCTCTCATGCCAAAACTAAGGGTATAAATTGAACAAGTCATGTCTTTCATTATGGAGAGTTTTAAAACAGTGCTGGTACATTCTAAGCAGTATGTTTTTATCCTCACAGGAGTTCCACAAAGTAGGTTTTCTTATTCTGCTCTCTAGTTCATGCTGAGCTGCATTCACACTGAAGTGCGGGTTGCTGCTTCACTTGCCCAGGGTCACAGGGTTAGCAGGTGGAGGGACAAAGATCCAACCTTTGTGCATGCACCTTCAATCATCTTTCCAAATCTTTTCTAGCCTCTTCTCTTCTACCTTCCCTCTCTCACTTATCATGGGTCCACCAAGCAGCTTCCTTAAGTGGAGGTAGAAGGAGGCATACCACCTGCTCCCATATGGGACATTCCGATTTCATCTTCATCTACATAACAACGTTTTTCCAACTCTGCAATGCAAAATGTATTTTAAAGTTATTTCTTGGAATAATTATCTTATCTGAAAGTCAATCCACTCCTCTTTTACAAGGGACTGGTCTACAAAAAGTAAGATATTTTCTTCAAGGCTTTTTGCTCTTTTCTGCATGTGATGGTGCAGATTCTGGAGGGAATGGTACCATCAAGAATGCTGTCAGATGTTGCAGGAAGTCAGGGTCACCAAACGGAGGGACCGGCTGGAGTCGCGGCAGAGGAACATAAATTGTGAAGATTTCATAGACATTTATCAGTTCTCAAAATTAATACTTTTATAATTTCTTACACTTGTCTTTACTGCAATCTCTGAACATAAATTGTGAAGATTTCATGGACATTTATCAGTTCCCAAAATTAATACTCTCATAAATTCTTATGCCTGTCTTTAATCTCTTAATCCTGTTATCTTTGTAAGCTGAGAATGTACGCCACCTCAGGACCACTATTGTACAAATTGATTGTAAAACATGTGTGTTTGAACAATACGAAATCAGTGCACCTTGAAAACAAACAGAATAACAGTGATTTTAGGGAACAAGGGAAGACAACCAAAGGTCTGACTGCCTGCAGGGTCAGGCAGAATACAGCCATATTTTTCTTCTTGCAGAGAGCCTATAAACGGATGTGGAAGTAGGAGAAATATTGCTAAATTCTTCTCCTAGCAAGGAATGTTAAATATTAAGACCCTAGGAAAAGAATTGCATTCCTCGGGGGAGGTCTATAAACAGCCGCTCTGGGAGTATCTATCTTATGCAGTTGAGATAAGGACTGAAATATGCCCTGGTCTCCTGCAGTACCCTCAGGCTTACTAGGGTGGGGAAAAAATCCTGCCCTGGTGAATTTGAGGTCAGACCAGTTCTCTGCTCTCGAACCCTGTTTTCTGTTGTTTAAGATGTTTATCAAGACAATACGTGCACAGCCAAACATAGACCCTCATCAGTAATTCTAATTTTGCCCTTGCCTTGTGATCTTGCTTTGCCCTTTGCCTTGTGATCTTTATTGGCCTCAGAAGCATGTGAACTTTGTGCTCCTTTTTTGCCCTTTGAAGCATGTGATCTTTGTGACCTACTCCCTGTTTGTACACCCCCTCCCCTTTTGAAATCCCTAATAAAAACTTGCTGGTTTTGTGGCTCAGAGGGGCATCACGGACCTGCCAATATGTGATGTCCCCCCTGTTGGCCCAGCTGTAAAATTCCTCTCTTTGTACTCTTTCTCTTTATTTCTCAGACCAGCCGGCACTTAGGGAAAATAGAAAGAACCTATGTTGAAATATTGGGGGCTGGTTCCCCTGATAGTCAGGGTGACCTAATCCAGTTTCCCAAGGGAGACAGTAGACATCTGTGTCAGAGGCTGAATGTACCTGGGTCCCTCTTAACCCTGTTTCCTTGACATTTAGGGAACTAGCAAGAGTGAATAGATGTCCTCATCACTCCTCCGGGTTTTGGAGTGAAAGATGGGCAGCATCGCTCTTTGAAGATTGCAGCTATTCTGCAAAGCTCCTAATCCAGATGCTGATTCCCCTCTCCATCTGCACATCCCTTGTGGTTCACAGTGTTCTTAGCTCTACAACCTAAGACAGTGAGGGGTCCTCAGTGACCCTTGAAGAGCTTGACAACACTGGCTTGAAATTCCCAAAGCCCTCTCCAAGTGTTCTTCAAATTCTCCAGCAGCTTTTCTTCTCATGGCTACGCTGGACTGTTTCCAAGCACAATGCCACACTAGGTGTATTTTCCACTCAGATCAGGAACCAAAACTCCTGCTCAGTTTCCACAAGTAATACTTATCTCTGACAGCACCCAAGGCAGCCAGGTGCTGAGTTGAACAACTGAGGTTTGAGAGGAAGACGGGCTTACCTCTCAGCTACAGCACTTCAGAGGAAGCTTGCTCAGTGCCACCCTGTCACTTGTGATTTACCCCTTATCCAACCTCCATCACCTTGCATCTGCGAGCTCCCCTTTTCCCATCTCCCCTTCTTTCCTCCACTCAGGTCCATGTTTTTGATTGATTGTTTTTTTTAAATAAACTTAATTTTTTTTTTTTTTTTTGAGATGGAGTCTTGCTCTGTCACCTAGGCTGAAGCTCAGTGGCACAATCACAGATTACTGCAACCTCCGGCTCCCAGGTTCAAGTGATTCTTGTGCCTCAGTCTTTCAAGCACCTGGGATCACCACACCTGGATAATTTTTTGTATTTTTAGTAGAGATGGAGTTTCACCATGTTGGCCAGGCTGGTCTTGAACTCCTGACCTCAGGTAATCTGCCCGCTTCAGCCTCCCAAAGTGCTGGGATTACAGGCATGAGCCACCACACCCAGCCAAAGGTGAACTTTGTTTTTTAAGGATGGCTTACACTGCCCATCACAGCAAAATTAAGCAGAAAGTACAGAGATTTCCCACGTACCTCATATTCCTCCTCCCCAGCCCTACACACAAGCTCTCCCATTATCAACATCTCAACCACAGTGGTCCATTTGTTACAGTGGATACACCTACACTGACACATCATTATCACCCAAAATTCATAGTGAACCCAATTTACATTAGGGTTCACTCTTGTTGCTATACATTCATTAGGTTTGGACAAATGTATCATGACCTATATCTACCATTATAGAATCACACAGTCATTGCACTGCTCTAAAGATAGTAGTGCTCTGCCTATTCATTTCTTCCTCCCCACAACTTTGACAACCCCTGCTCTTTTGATCCTCTCCACAGTTTTGCTTTTCCCAGGGTGTTAAATAGTTAGAATCTCACAGCATAGTGCCTTTTCTTTCAGTAAATGCTATGCAATGATGCTTCCTCCATCTCTTTTTGTGGCTTGATAGCTCATTTATTTTTATTGCTAGATAATATTTTATTTGTCTGGGTGGACTGCAGCTTATTCATTCACATACAACAGGCCATCTTGGTTGCTTCTAAGTTTGGCAATTACAAATAAAGCTGCTGTAAACACCCTTGATGTTCAGTTCCTTTTAATAGCAAAATATCAAGTCACTCCCCCTTTCTTCTGCAGAGCCCCTTCCTTTCCCTTCTAGTGATTTGGAGCCTGCTGACATAGCCATTCTCAGGGTCTTACCCATCTTGTGGGCTTTTCTGTGAATGCTTTCAAAGATGCTTTCCCCCAAAAAGGATACCGAAGGCAGCCATTTAGATCATTCTTTTTTTCACTATATGACACAGATGCACTAATTCTTACAATATCACCCTTGTGCCTGACTTATAAATGAGGAAATGAGTCTCCATAGAGCTTGAGAAAAGGCCAACATGCAGAATGGTGGATGCTGCAGGTGGGGGCCTGGTACACATACTCTTGGAGCTCACTCTGCCCAGGTCCCCTTAGGTCCTGTCTGTGGCTGCAGCCCCCAAAGCCGTGCTTCTACCAGCTTTGCTACCAGGAGCCATACCTGTAACTTTAGAGAGTCCACATTGGGTGCTAGAGCAGCCTTCCCCTGCATGCCCTTTATGTCTTCCTTCCTCCCCCGGGGCAGCCAGTAGATGTTTTGTGGGTGGTGCAAAAGCCCAGATCCCTTGCCTTGATGCAAGACAAGCTCTGAGATGTCATTTGCCCTCCAGAGCTCCCCATGAACTCAGGCCGAGCCTGGTGCTTCACCAGAAAGCTCACCTGTGCTTGGCCTCTTCCTCCTTCCTGACCTGTATCCCTCACTCTCAAACAGTTTTCCCCTGGGCGCACTTCTTCAATAAAGTGTTCTCATCATCCTAAAGCCTTGCCTCAGAGTCTGCTTCTGGGCGAACCCAACCTCAGGCGGAATGAGGTTCACCTTTCTCTTAGGCCCGTGAGGAAGGGGTATGGCCTGGGAGCGCTGCATCCTTGGGAAGAGCCCTTGGCTTTCAGGCCCCTGAGGTTATGACACTGTCTGCAGGCCTGCCACATGCACAATGTCAGCATTTCTCTTGCTTCATTCTTCAGAAGGACGGAATGCCAGATGACTAAAGACCACAAGATATGCAAGAAGTCAAGACCACAAGAGGACCAAAACAAACAAATAGGGGGAAAAAGGACATTGAAATACATGAGTTAATGGAAGGCTCAGAAAGTAACCAAAATAAGTATAATTCCCAGGGATTATATAAGTTACTGTATCCACAAATGATGAAGAAATGCAATCAGAAGGTGAAAAGGTTTTAGAATTTAACAAATATGAGTGCCAAAATAAGAATAATTTAGTATGAGGATTGGAAGGTAAAGTCAAAGTCATCTCCCAGAATGTAAACAGAAATTATCAAAAGGTGGGACAAATAAGAGAAGCGATTAAGAGATGCAGGCTGGGCACGGTGGCTCACACCTGTAATCCCAGCACTTTGGGAGGCCAAGGCAGGTGGATCACGAGGTCAGGAATTTGAGACCAACCTGGCCAACATAGTGAAACTCTATCTCTACTAAAAATACAAAAAATTAGCTGGGCACGGTGGCAGGTGCCTGTAATCCCAGCAGCTCAGGAGGCAGGAGATTTGCTTGAACCCAGGAGGTGGAGGTTGCAGTGAGACGAGATTGTGCCACTGCACTCCAGCCCAGGGGACGGTGCGAGACTCCATCTCAAAAAAATGTGAAGATGGCCCAAGACCCCGCTATTAAAAGCCATTAAAAGCCAAGGGTTGATGAGTGGACACAAAAGTGCAGCTAGATAAGAGAAATAAGTCTTACTGCCTCATAACACTATAGGGTGGCTCTCACAAACAACATCTATTATATATTTTCAAATAGCTAAAAGAGCAGATTTTGAATGTTCCCAACACAAAGGAACAATAAATGTTTGAGGTGATGGATATGCTAATTACTCTGATTGGCTTATTACACATTGTATACATTGTATATATGTATTGAAATATCAACTGGGTGCGGTGGCTCACGCCTGGAATCCTAGCACTTTGGGAGGCCAAGGTGGGTGGGTCACCTGAGGTCAGAAGTTCAAGACCAGCCTGGCCAACATGGTGAAACCCTGTCTCTACTAAAAATACAAAAATTAGCCAGGCATGGTGGCGCATGCCTGTAATCCCAGCTACTTGAGAGTCTGAGGCAGAAGAATCACTTGAACCTGGGAGGCAGGGTTTGCAGCAAGCCAAGATGGTGCCACTGCATTCCAGCCTGGGCAACACAAACAGACTCCATCACACACACACACACACACACAAAAGAAGAAAAGAAATACCACATGTACCCTGTAAATATGAACAATTATTTTGTGTCAGTTTAAAATAATGACATTTAAAAAAAGTCCCAGGAAGAGATTGCCAAGAAAACAAATACTTTATCAAGAAAATGACACAAGAAAAACCCCTAAGCACATGAAAGACACAAATCTCTCAATGGAAAGCCATATAAATGAAAAAGACCCACGTCTAGAAACATCATATGACATCCCAGGACACAAGGGATAAAGATATGATCATAAAAGCCTTGAGAAAGAGAAAAAGGGAGGTAAAAAATAGTTCTATAATTATAGAGAAATAAGAATCTAACTGATGTTTGCTAAAAGATGTTGGACAGAATCAGAATGGCATCAAAAACTGAGGAAAACAACAATGACAAACTAAGAAAGATAAGGTCTAAATATCACATGGTTTTCAGCAAATCAGGAAGAGTAGGGAAAGGTCCTTTTTAGCATCCTGGGGCATAGAATGTTGACAATGGAAATGCCAAGATGTGCACATAAAATCGTGCAAACAATTTCAGAAAGCAACTGCCATGCAGAAAGCCATACCAAGGTTCCAAGATAAAGCCTCTGTCACAAGAAGACTCCAGGAGGATGGAGAGAAGGAGGCTGTTATTGCAAGTCACTTATTATACTGCAATTTCCTTACACAGGCACATGGTCAAGTTTTAAAAATCTCTTTGTAACTATACTGCAGGGAATTAAGAGTAGTATGTATTTCATGCCTGACAGTGCTAGAGTGAAAAGCAGCTTTCTCTCTCTCCTCTAGGTTCAACTATTTGGGATCGATGTTAGAGAAGGTCCACTGCCCTCCCTGAGGCCTCCCTGATCCTGAAAGAGTTAGAGGTCAGAAGAGGAGAGTGCATTTAGTCTGGAAATTAGCAGCATACTATCACTCTGTATCCCTGTAAGGACATTTTTTTCCCATTGCCAACCATGAAAGTACAGGTTTTCACGTTTTTTAAAAAATTATTTATGCAACCAGACTTTGTTGAGTAGCTACTATGCACCAGTAGTGTTAGGCACGAGAGGTTAAATACTGAAAAAGACAAAATTCCTGCCCTTTTGTAGATTAAAGAAGAAAAATACTATAATTATCCCAAGGATATGGAAAAAGTATTAAATAATATTCAAAACTCATTCATTTATTGTAAAAATTCCTTGCAAACTAAAAGTGGAAGGGAACTGTCTTACCATGATAAATTATATCCATCAAAAACCTATGAAAACATCATGCAGAACAGTCAGACTTAGAGGTCGGGAAGACAGAGACCGCCCCCACATCACCACTTTGATTCAGCACTGCCCTTGGAGATTCCAACTGTACAGTTAGAAAAGAAACAAGGGGTAAAGCAAGAAAAAGAAAAATATTGTCCTTATTTTCAGTTAAAATGTTATCATAGATAATATGAGAAACATTAGGCAATTTATCCAGATTAATATGAGAGTTTAGCAATATGGTTAAATGCAGTTTGATGGTATGCAGTAGGGAACCCGGAAACTGACCTAAGAATACACTGAAATATGATACAGGGATAAAAGTAGCATTATAACTTATAGGTGAAGAATAGATTTTATAATAAAGATGCTGTGATAATTGATTATCCATGTGGACTAAAATAAATTTAGATTTCCTGTCTCACACCACAAAATCCTAAATATATTAAAGACCAAATATGAAACATAT
This sequence comes from Nomascus leucogenys, assembly GCF_006542625.1. Lineage (NCBI taxonomy): Eukaryota > Metazoa > Chordata > Mammalia > Primates > Hylobatidae > Nomascus > Nomascus leucogenys. Next base: position 16,018,542 of record NC_044385.1, read on the forward strand.
AACTTTAAGCTTTTGAAGAAAATACAGGGGAATATTCTGTCACTTCTAAGTAAAAAAAGTGTTTCTTAAACAAAATGGAAAAGACTGACATATTTGAGGGCTTTAAAATTTTAAATGTCCTTATATTAAAAATCATCGTAAAGCAAAAAGATAAGCCAAAGCTTGTAATAAAGTATTCTCATACAACTGGCAAAAGATTAGTACTTAAGACATATAAATATACCCATATATAAGATATACACATAAAAATTTAAATATATAAGGTGTGTAATTGTAGTATTTAAGAAGTATATAAAATTCATCTTAGATATATATGTATGTATGTATAGGTACATATAATGGGAAATGAGCAAACCTAATAGAAAAAAAGGGCAGAACAAATATTTCACAATGAGAAAGCCCAAATGCCAATGAGGATGTGGAAAACTGAAAATTCTCATGCAAGTAGACCTGTAAGCTTGCTCAAATCAACATTGGAGAGTAATTTAGCAATACCTAGTAAAGTTGAAATACGAATATTCTTCAACCTAGCAGTTCCACTTGTATGTATATGACCTAGATAAACACTTGCACATATGTACAAGGATATGCACAAAACTGTTTATAGCAAAGCATTGGGAAAAATCTAAATGGCCATTCCCTCTTCATAGATTGCATAACTAAATTCTCAGATATGCCTATAGTGGAATACTATACAGCAATACAAATGCGTAAAGAGAAACTGAAGCTGTAAACATAGATAATTCCAAAAAGAGAATGTTGAGTGTAAGAAGCTAGTTGCAAAATGTCAAACATTGTATATAACATTTATATAGAGTTCAAAATAAAGCAAAACAATCTATATTATTATTATTATTATTATTATTATTATTATTTTGAGATAGAGTTTTGCTCTTGTTGCCCAGGCTGGAGTGCAATGGTTTTATCTTGGCTCACTGCAACCTCCGCCTCCCAGGTTCAAGAAATTCTCCTGCCTCAGCTGCCCAAGTAGCTGGGATTACAGGCGCCCACCACCACGCCCAGCTAAGTTTTGTATTTTTAGTAGAGATGGTGTTTCACCATGTTGGCCAGGCTGGTCTCAAACTCCTGACCTCAGATCTGCCGCCGCGGCCTCTCAAAGTGCTGGGATTACGAGCGTGAGCCACCGTGTCCGGCCTAAATTATTTTTGATACTTATATACAATAATAGTATAAAAGCTGTGTGGAAATGCAAGCAGCAAAGTCAGTTGCCTCTAGGAAGAAAGACAGGGGCATCTTCAAGGCCCTTGAGACTTCTGCCAACCCGTTTTCACTAAAATTCTTTTCAGGATCCTTTAATCCTTGACAGTCTCCTCAAGGCTGCCTGGTCTCAAAGCCAATGCTACAATGTTTTAGCTTTTTTTTTCTGGTCACGGTAGCACCCCAGTCCTGGTACCAAAATCAGTCCCAGTTACTGTTGTCATATAACAAGCCACCCCAAAACCTAGTGGCATAGAGCAATCCCTTTATTATGCCCATAGGTTCTGTGGGTCAGGAATTCAGCTAGTGCACTGCGCTCCACAATGTCTTGTGCCTCAGCTGGGAAGGGCTTGAAAGCCATGAATGAATCAATGGCTGGAGGCTGAAGTCCTCTGGAGGAGTCTTCACTCCTGTCTGGCAGTTGATGCGAGCTGTTGCCTGGGACCTCAGCTATTGGCTGGAGCAAGTTCACACGGCCTCTCCACGTGGCCTGGACATCACAGCATGGCAGCTTCAGAGTAGCTGGACCTCTTACTGTGACAGAAGACTACAAAGACATGGGCCTTAAAAGAACCAGGTAGATTCTCAATAAATATTTGCTAAGTTGGTAACTCTCATTAAGATATTTCATCTGCTTTTTCTTTGAACAAAGTGACATTATTTTATTGAGTTTACCTTTAAAGATTTGATTTCTCTGGATCAAGATCTTGCTATTCATGACTTTGAGAGAGGGGCTGGCCAAGAAGCAACCTAACACAGTAACAATCCAAAAATGTGTAATGTCTTCAGGGAGAAACAGTGTTAAATAGTTAAAATGATATATGGTAAAGGATCGTGAGTAGTTTAATTTATTTCAATTTTCTTTCAATAGTAACAATAACTCAGGTATAAAATGCCATGAAGTGAAAGTCCTCTAAGAACCTACTATAATGAAAAGCAAAAATGCATGGTAATTAGAGTTTGCATAGAGTTTCAAAAACATTTGTTCTCCGAATGGATGGATATTTTCCTTAAACTTGTATGAATATTATGTGCTTCATAAAGCTTTGCTTTTGCTTAGCATTTTAACCAGGATCTCGCTAGAATTATTTCATATCCAGACATAGCAACTGGTGCAGAACCACAGCAAGGCAATGTCCTACAAGAGAAATGAAGATGATTATTACCGTGTAGCGCTAGTCTATTATTTCATATCCTACTTTCTGTATTAATCAAGGAATGCTAGGTTCTTATTGGCAGTCTAAGCCTTTGACAGAATATTTTTTTAAAGGAAAATTGGAAAATATGAAGAGAACTGTGAAACAGGATGAAATGAAAAGTTGGCAGGAAAGAGAATCTGAGGGAAGAACAGAATAAAATAAAAGAATGGGGAAAAAGATGAAGGGAGAGTGAAGGGAAAGAGAGAGAAAGAAAAAAGCAGGTAATTGAAACATGATTATAAAGGTGTCAAATTGTTTCTGGCAATGTTTGAAGGGAGAAACATCTGTCTCCTTGTGACAGAATGTACTTTTCAGAATGCCCTCTGTATTAAAATTAAAACATGACTGCATGTCATTGCAATGCCCCATCAGAAATATTCTTTGGCGATAACAGTTTATTGGACTAGAGAATCCCACTAATCCTCTCACATCCACAAAAGCATCTGGTGAAAAACAGCCTCAAAAAACATTCAGAACAATCTGATATTTCTACATAAGCTCCATGAAAGGGAGTCTTTCAATTAGTGACAGGAATTACATTTGTGTTACTGCAGATTGTATTCACAGTGTGGAAGTGATTACAGTGTAGTATATGTCCCTGAAAGCCAAATGATCTGCTCTTTTTAGTTTCTGGTATCAGAAAAAATAGCAAAACTGTCCAACAGATAATCCCCAAATCATGACGAGTAATAAATCTGCCTGCTGAAAAATCTTTAAGAAAACTTCCTCTGGAGGGGAAGGAGGAACGTGGGAGGTAAAACCACATGTGCAGAGTCGCTGATATCAAAATTGTAATATTGCTTCCAGCTCAAATTTCATATCTTATCCTTGTTAAAATACAGAAATGAGACAGTGCCGTGAAGGCATCTTTACCAAACTTGAATTTTTAATGCAGCATGGCCTGTGAACCAGACTGAAAGATAACAGCTGGAAGCTGGTACATTCTGGGCAATTGTTATTTTTGAAAAATAGTGGAAGCAATAAGACATCAAAATGGTCTTTTAAATTCTGTCTTCAGCATGAAGCTTCTACCCTAAAGTGGGGGAATATAAAACTCCAACTGACTTTGTTGATTAATGGAAATTTATAATCATACTCCATCACCCCTAGGAAGAACGGGCCCGGCTTTGCGGATAGCAAAAGGGAAACTCAGTTAACCAAATGGGGAAGTTTCCTGCTACTTATCGCTGGGGAGGTAATGTGGGGGGGAAACAGGGGGTATTGGTTTATGGATATAAAATATAAGTACCCACCCTTTAAGGATTCTATCTCTGGTACTTCCTGACACAGATTTGGGGTTGGGTAGGGAAAATGGAACAGGGCTGTACCTTATTTAACCTCTCTGTTTTTCTTTTTTTTTTTTTTTTTTTTTTTTTTTTTTTTTTTTGAGACAGTGTCTTGCTCTGTCACCCAGGCTGGAGTACATTGGCATAATCTCTGCTCACTGCCACCTCTGCCTCCCGGGTTCAAGCGATTCTCCTGCCTCAGCCTCCTGAGTAGCTGGGATTACAGGCACGCGCCACCACACCCAGCTAATTTTTGTATTTTTAATAGAGACGGGGTTTCACCATGTTGGCCAGGCTGGTCTCGAACTCCTGACTTCAGATGATCTGCCCGCCTTGGCCTCCCAAAGTGCTGGGATTACAGGTGTAAGCCACTATGCCTGGCGTCTGGATCTTCTCATGAATCAAATCTTTACCATGAAGCCTCATAGTTAATTCTTATGCTTACTCTTAAAACAGTTCTTGGGGCTCGGCGCAGTGGCTCACCCCTGTAATCCCAACACTTTGGGAGGCCAAGGTGCATGGATCACCTGAGGTCAGGAGTTCGAGACCAGCCTGGCCAACATGGCAAAACCCCACCTCTACTAAAAATACGAAAATTAGGCCGGGCACAGTGGCTCACGCCTGTAATCCTAGCACTTTGGGAGGCCATGGCGGACAGATTGTCTGAGCTCAGGAGTTCAAAACCAGCCTGGGCAACGTGGTGAAACCCCATCTCTACTAAAAATACAAAAGTATTAGTCAGGTATGGCAGTGTGCACCTGTAGTCCCAGCTACTCGGGAGGCTGAGGCAGAACTGCTTGAACCCAGGAGGTGGAGGTTGCAGTGAGCTGAGATTGTTCCACTGCACTCCAGCCTGGGCGACAGAGCAAGATACCATCACAAAAATAAAATAAAATAAAAAAATAAAACCACGAAAATTAGCCGGGCATGGTGGCACGTGCCTGTAGTCTCAGCTACTTGGGAGGCTGAGACAGGAGAATCTCTTTAACCCAGGAGGCAGAGGTTGCAGTGAGCTGAGATGGCGCCAGTGCACTCCAGCCTGGATGACAGAGTGAGACTCTGTCTCAAAAAAAAAAAAAAGAAAGAAAGAAAGAAAAACAGTCGTTGGGCTGGGTGTAGTAACTCACACCTGTAACCCCCACACTTGGGAGGTTGTGGCGAGAGGATCACTTGAGCCCAGGAGTTCAGGACTAGCCTGGGCAGTATACAAGTGAGACCCTGTCTGTACAAAAATATATTTAAAAAAATTAACTGGGCATGGTGGTATGCACTTGTGTTACTGCAGCTACTTGGGAGGCTGAGGCGGGAGGATCACTTGAGCCCAGGAGTTCTAGGCTGCAGTGAGCTATGGAGTGCCACTGCACTCCAGCCTGGGCAGCAGAATGAGACTGTCTTGCAATATATATATATATATGTATTTTTAAAACATATTTAGAGTAAGTCTACAATTACATCCATGTGAATCTGCAAGTCTCACACTTCAAAGAAAAGAATAAAAATATATTTTCTGCCTTACAAACCCTGTCCTCTTCGCCACTACTCCTTGTCCCTCTCTCAGACACACCTCAAACCTGAGGCGTCCCTTAAAGTCCTCTCCTCTTTCACACCATTCACCATTTTGTTGGGGGTTGCCTGAAGTAGCACCCACTGTATCTCTTAAATGTTTTTGCTGCACAAAATTGACATAATTTCCTCATTCTTTGAGTAGAATTAATCTATTTTACTCAGTTTTCCCCAGGAGAGTGTGGCATATCTATGCTGCTGATTTGATTTTTCTGGAAACCCTCCCAGGTCCCCCTCATGTCTCCATGCTGTAGTTTGAAAAATGTAGATTTAGGTAACTCTTTGTTCTAAAGATGGCGAAAAGACAACTAGACTAAGATCCATATAACAATCAATTTTCTGAGAAAATTCAGGTAGGATACATCCCTTAGTAAGTAAATGTTTATAATGCTTCCAAGGATGGCAATCGGTACAGACTCTTACTAGCAAATACTCACTCTAAACCCAAGGCTTGAGGCGCGAGAGTGAGGAGTACTGGTTACTGCAGGGAAACCGGAGGAAGGAATTGCTTTTTAATTGTATAATGTTCACTCTACCAATAATATCTATGGAGCCTCTATTACTTACCACACACAGAAAGTTCATGAACATTTTCTCATTTAGAAAAAAAACTTGCAAATTAAAATGAACCTGCCAATTATTTTTATGCACAAAGTGAAGGGCAGTATTTAAACTCATAAAGATGGATTTGTGTATTCTACTTCCCCTGCACTTACATACACACACACACACACACACTATTACCTTCTATTATTCTCTCTTATGGGAAAGACAGGTATGCTAAGACCCTAATGGATGCTTGTTGATGTTAGAGATTCAGAGGTCAAGGTGGTGGTCATTCCTGGTGTCCTACAGCCAGCTGCCGTGGGGAGAGACGGCAAGGCATGTCTGCACCAGGCAGCCTTTGGGCTTTGTCTGGAAAGCAGCGAGGGAATCCTGGTAGCTTCTCATTCTGTTGCTGCCATAAGGCATCCCTCATGGGTCTGGAGTAGTGACCCTGAGTCGCTGTGGGGCCCCACGTGGCTTGCTTCAGTGAGAGATTTGGTGATGCAGAGAGTCTTCCATGCGTGGCTAAGCAGTGTGAGAAAGTGTTCTCTCCTCAAAAGCCACAGCTTGCTGATACTGTCCTGTCCAGCAGCCACATCCAGGAGAAGGAAAATGAAGATGTCTTCTGATTACAAACCACCACCGTGGTCCTGCTGCTTGAGCAGAGCGTTGACCCAGACATGAGGCTCCTCCTAAGACAGAGCGCGCACACCAAAGCTTGCCTGAAGCAGCCAGGCTGGAGACAGGGGCTCAGAGAGGGGCAGAGTCATCGCATGACCTTGACACCTGCTGAGGCTGAACTAGAGCTCAAGGGACTTGAGTTTGGAATTAGAACTTCCTGGCTGAAAAGGTCAACAAACATTAAAAGTGGCTGTGGTGTATCCTTCTCTAGAGATTTTGGGAAAAAAGACCATTTTTTTTTCTGGGGAATAGCATGAATTATAATCCAGCCCCAAATATGGGAAATGCCTTTAAGGTCTCTTCTGCCATTTTATTTCTACCCTCAATGACTTACCCAGGAGTACATAAAAACAAATCTGAGGCTGCCCAGGTCTCTGTTGCCAAGTCTGAGGACTAGGCACATTGATTTGTCTAGGAAGTAATGAATTCCCACTGTTTTGAAATTTAGACGAGGCCAGGTGCAGTGGCTCACACCTGTAATCCCAGCACTTTGGAGGCCATATTGGGAGGGTTGCTTGAGCCCAGGAGTTTAAATGTTTTTGCTGCACCAGCTTGGGCAAAACAGGAAAACACCTAACTCTACAAAAATAAAGAAATTAAAAAATCAGCTGGGTGTGGTGGCATGTGCCTGTAGACTCAGCTACTTGGGAGGCTGTGCCAGGAGACTGCTTGAGCCCAGGAGGTTGAGGCTGCAGTGAGCCATGGTCAAGCCACTGTACTCCAGCCTGGGTGACAGAGTGAGACTCAGCCTCAAAAACACAATGAAATTAAGAGGATTCTCATGTGCTGTGAATTGTACTACAACAAACTGTACCTTTTAATAACAGAAGATCTGCAGGCTTGGAGTGTTTTGAAAGAGAAGAAAGGTAGAAGATGAGGTTGGAGAAGGGCTTGGGGCTAGATTATGAGGACTATGGAAGGGACTTTGAACTTGAAACAAGGAAAGCAGTCCAAAAATAAAAGTCCAGGTGGGAAATATTTTGGCTTGGACTAAGGTTCCTGCCAGAAGATGAAGAGAAGAGGCTGCATTTGAGATAGTTTTTGAAGTTAGAGCATTCCTGAACTGCCGGTGGATTGGATATTGGATATGGGATATGGGAAGTGAGGGAGAAGAAGGAATCAAGCATGGCTCTAGGATTCTGGATTAGGTAACAGTGTGGACATGTGTACCAGAGACAAATGGAGAAATGGGTGTGCTGTGAGTGTGTGTGCAAACATGTATGTGTGTTGGGGTTAGATTGACAAATCTAATGACATGTCAAGTATGTGATTGGGTGTGGGAAATGCCACCCCAAAATGTGGTGCCTTGGAAATTGAGAAAACAGCAGAAGCTGGAAGGTCCCTCTGACCTTCTCTCACTCCTTTCTCCCTTGAAGTGGGACATAGAAACTAACATTCTCCTCACCCCTTCTTCCCTAAAGCAGACCATCAAACCTAGGAAGGTGACTCTGATCTTCCCCTTTCCTCTGAATACCCTCACGTGTCAGGTATCCTGTTCTATCCCTAGAGGAAAGGAATGTCACTCAGGGACCCCAGGAAGAAACTGAACAAATAGGCCTTTCTAAGTTCCCCCTTTAGATCATACTTTTTTTTCTCCAGTCATACTTCTGCACCACTGTCCATAAAAATACATGGATCTTCCCATTCCTTTGGGAATGGAAGGTACTCTTGCCACATAAGAGTAATGGAATGGAAGGTACTCTTGCCACATAAAACTAATAAAATAAATTTATATGCTCTTCTCTTTTTAACCTGTCTTCTGTTATAGGGGTCTCAGCCATTACTCTCATATTGGGTGTGGAAAAGATACACTTTTTCTCCCCTACATATGCAATTGTATTTTCTGATCTGAATATAAAGGAAGAAATTTAGGCGGGAGGTGAAGATAGGAATAGACTCTGCTTATCTATAATACCTGAAATCTAAGGTATTGATGAAATTGTCCAAGCGGAGACTAAGGAGAGAGAAGAAAAGGAGTAGCTGGGTCAGATCCAAAAGAAAATACACGAGGGATGGAAGCAGAATAGAAGACCCCATATGATACTAAGAAGTGGTCAGAGTGGAAGAAAGAAAGTCAGGAGAATGTAGGCTCACAGGTGAAGGTAAGAGAGTGTTGAGAAGGAGAGGTGATCAGGAATGAGGGTACTGGGAGAGTCCAGAGAAGTAATAAGGAACCCAGTGAGAACTGCTGCAGAGAAGTGCAGTGGGGAGCACCCTGGGCTTCAGTGGAGTTGGGACAGTGTTAGCATGAAGGGGCAGAGATGATGCTCTCTGGAGGGGAATGTGTAAAAGCATAACTGCAGGCCTGGACACAGTCAAGGGGAGAAGAATACATGTTGACTGAGTTCGACGAGATTCCTTTTAGAAGCACAGCTGGAGCTGAGCCTTGAGTGATGTTTAGGATTTCACTTAGCTGAAGGGGAGGAGAGAGATTTTACACATGGGGAATGAACGTGAACAGAAGACTAGACCTACACTTCCAGCACCGTAGGCACAAGCCACATGTAACTCCGGGTTCTAGATGTATGCCTAATTCAAATGCAGATGCACCCTCAGTGCAAAATACACGCCAAATGTTAAGGATTTACTATGAAAAAAAGATTGTATCTCATTTATAATTTTATGTGATTAATCTTGAAAAGGTAATCTATTGGATATGCTGGGTTATATAAAACAGATTATAATAATTAATTTTATCATTTTCTTGTTTTTACTTTTTAAGTGTGACTATTAGAAAATTTAAAATTACATTCACAGCTTGCCGCCTGTTTCCATCAGACAGTGCTGGCCAGAGATGGAATGAGGTCGCGTGACACGAGGACCACCAGAGGAGAGTGTGTGCTCCAGCATAAAAGAAGATGAGTTTGGATCATTTCAGTGGAGTCTAAGTGGAGAGAATTTCCAAATGCAAGCAAAGAAATGCCAGGAGAAGGCTGTTAGAAGTTCCTAAGCAGGAGAAGGGCTCTAATCTATGGGAAATTCAGGCATAGGGGAGTCTGTGTTTTTAAATAATGAGAAAACTAACCCCTTCAAAACCAATCTAAGAAGTCTTCTGTGGAGGGGTCGCCTCTAAGAATAAGCAAGCAGAATGCAGGGGTCCCACGAGCCTTCCTTCTATTCAGTTTCTTTGTCTTCTAGCACTTCAGTCGGCAGACGATCCAGAGCTTGATGTCAGAGCCTGGGGCCTGGAGTCAAACAGTGAACTCACTAGAAGAGAAAGGAGAGCTAAGTCTGTTGGTCAACTCCTGTGCACAAAGCCTGGCAGGAGGTGCCTTATGTCACGGAGTGAGATGATCAGGTGCAAGGACTTGGGAGCCAAGCAGCCTGGGACAAAATCCCAGCTGCCCCTCTTACCTACTGGGTGACTTGAAGTAAGTCAGAGAGCCTCTCTCGGCTTGGTTTTCTCTTTTGTTTAAGGCCTTGAATACTGCACATAGGGCTGCAGTGAGTTCTAATGAGGTCATATATGGGAAATACATAGCCAGGTATGTATGTACACAGGCGCACTGTGACTCTCAGTTAACATTCATTGTTATCATGGTTGTATCCGTTTAACAGCTCTGCAAGGGGAGGTGTTGAGATACCCATTTTATAAGTGAGGGTGCTGGACAAGGGCTATAATCAGAGCATCTTGATTTCAGGCTCTCCTCAGTAGCACCATGGACAGATCACAGGTCGCTATGAAGTTTAACCTGTGCTCACACACATTGGGCCAGCTTGGGGGTGACAGCGGGCTGGTCCATCCCTTCCAGGGTAGATAGCTCCCGAGAAAGAACTGCACTTCCAAAAGAGACTTCCTTGCATCTGAGAACGTCCCCTCCCCACCTCTCCACTCCTCTCTCTCTTCTCTCTCCCTGAAGGCCTAGAACCCAGTTTCTTAAAAACTGGTAATACGTAGATCACGTAGATCGTGTCTTTTTGTTCCTTCATTACTTTGTACTTCACATCTGATGAGTCAGCACAAAGCTTTTCAGTGCATCAGGAGATGTTTATGTTACCCCCTCTCTATGGGAGATTAGGGACAAAGAAGGCAAGAGACTGGCCTTTTTGTGCATTTCTTAGACACTCCTTCTAACCAGAACCTCTGCAGAGAGTGTGAGGCTCCCCATCTTTAAACCTGTATGGTAAGATTTGAGAGAAAGCAACTTTTTTTAGTGTAGAAGAATAAGTATGGCAGTGAGAGTGAAGGCAGTGTGTAAGAAGAGAGAATGACCAAGGGCAATGTAAGTGTGAACAAACCTGCTAGCAAGTGAGTTCCTGCTTTGTGGGCAGTCCCTGAGGCTCTGAGAACGACCCACTAAAGACAGCCAGGCCTGTGGGAGATCCGGTTTTCAAAGACACAGTGTGCAAGGGGGGTTGAAGTCACCGAAGAAACTCTCACCCAACTCTTTATCTCTCCCCACTTGCATTGTATCTGAAATCTTAGCATTACAGCTTTGTAATGCTGGTAAGGTTTTCTTGTTACTTACGAAGATTTGTTAAAAAGCATCAAACTGCTGGGCGCGGTGGCTCACGCCTGTAATCCCAGCACTTTGGGAGGCCATAGTGGGCGGATCATGAGGTCAGGAGATAGAGACCGTCCTCGGTAACAAGGTGAAACCCCGTCTCTACTAAAAACAATACAAAAAAATTAGCCTGGCATGGTGGCGGGCGCCTGTAGTCCCAGCTAGGTGGGAGGCTGAGGCAGGAGAATGGCATGAACCCGGGAGGCGGAGCTTGCAGTGAGCCGAGATCATGCCCCTGCACTCCAGCCTGGGCGACAGAGCGAGACTCCACCTCAAAAAAAAAAAAAAAAAAAAAAAAAAAAAAAAAAAGCATCCAACTGTTCACACTAGCAGATAAAAGAGGGCCAGCTTAGTGATGTTGGTTATATAAAGTATGACACATCCCTCCCATGGCATACCACACATGCCTTAAAGATAGTGATGATGGAGATCTCTGTTGACATGGAAAGATGTTCAGGATATATTGTTTAAAAACAGGTATGGAAGCAAGATTCCACTTTTGCTTAGGAAAAGTCTTTAAATACACAGATGTACATGAGATGTAATTCAATTTACTGTTGAATTACAGATTTTTTTCTTTTTGCTTATCTGTATCTTCCAATTTTTCTATTAAGAACAAAGATTTATTCTGTGCTTTAAAATATTTTAAATGCAAGCCATCTAGTGGTCATTACTTACAAGTTACTTAGTAGGCATTAATTAATAAATTATCCTATTGAGTTCTTGTTTAATTGGCATAGAGTTTCAGTTTTCCAAGATGAAAGAACTTTACAATATTCACTGTACAACAACCTGAATGTACTTGACATTTCTGACTTGTACACTTAAATATGGTTAAAATGGTAATTTTTGTTTGTTTTTTTGAGATGGAGTTTCACTCTCTTTGCCCAGGCTGGAGTGCAATGGCGCGATCTTGGCTCACCGCAACCTCCGCCTCCCAGGTTCAAGCGATTCTCCTGCTTCAGCCTCCTGAGTAGCTAGGATAACATGCAGGCGCTACCATGCCCGGCTAATTTTGTATTTTTAGTAGAGACGGGGTTTCTCCCTGTTGGTCAGGCTGTTCTCAAACTCCCAGCCTCAGGTGATCCGCCCACCTTGGCCTCCCAAAGTGCTGGGATTGCAGGCGTGAGCCACCATGCCCAGCAGATAAATTTTATGTTATGTGTTTTCTACCATAATTAAATATTTTTTAAACCTAAAAAAATGGGGAATAAAGATAGCTGAGAGAAGTATAACAGGGCCAACAGTGGCATAAAGGCCCCCCATTCTCCCAGCACATCTGCAGAAAAATCTTGGCCATAATTCTTTTTTTTTTAACTGGTTTATTGAATGGTCTAAACATCATGGACTTTATTTTTCTTAAACCATAAATTAAAAAAAAAAATTTATTATACTTTAAGTCCTAGGGTACATGTTCACAATGTGCAGGTTTGTTACATATGTATACACATGCCATGTTGGCGTGCTGCACCCATTAACTCGTCATTTACATTAGGTATTTCTCCTAATGCTATAACTCGCCCCCTCCCCCTACCCCACAACAGGCCACAGTGTGTGATGTTCCCCACTCTGTGTCCAAGTGTTCTCATTGCTCAATTCCCACCTATGAGTGAGAACATGCAGTGTTTGGTTTTCTGTCCTTGTGACAGTTTGCTCAGAATGATGGTTTCCAGCTTCATCCATGTCCCTATGAAGGACATGAACTCATCCTTTTTTATGGCTGCATAGTATTCCATGGTGTATATGTGCCACATTTTCTTAATCCAATCTATCATTGATAGACATTTGGGTTGGTTCGAAGTCTTTCCTATTGTGAATAGTGCTGCAATAAACATACCTATGCATGTGTCTTTATAGCAGCATGATTTATAATCCTTTGGGTATATACCCAGTAATGGGATGGCTGGGTCAAATGGTATTTCTAGTTCTAGATCCTCAAGGAATCGCCACACTGTCTTCCACAATGGTTGAACTAGTTTACAATCCCACCAACAGTGTAAAAGTGTTCCTATTTCTCCACATTCTCTCCAGCACCTGTTGTTTCCTGACTTTTTAATGATCGCCATTCTAACTGGTGTGAGATGGTATCTCATTGTGGTTTTGATTTGCATTTCTCTGATGGCCAGTGATGATGAGCATTTTTTCATGTGTCTGTTGGCTGCATAAATGTCTTCTTTTGAGAAGTGTCTGTTCATATCCTTCACCCACTTTTTGATGGGGTTGATTTTTTCGTGTAAATTTGTTTAAGTTCTTTGTAGTTTCTGGATATTAGCCCTTTGTCAAATGGGTAGATTGTAAAAATTTTCTCCCATTCTGTAGGCTTCTGATGGTAGTTTCTTTTGCTGTGCAGAAGCTCTTTAGTTTAATTATATCCCATTTGTCAATTTTGGCTTTTGTTGTCATTGCTTTTGGTGTTTTAGTCATGAAGTCCTTGCCCATGCCTATGTCCTGAATGGTATTGCCTAGGTTTTCTTCTAGGTTTTTATGGTTTTGGGTCTAACATTTAAGTCTTTAATCCATCTCGAATTAATTTTTGTATAAGGTGTAAGGAAGGGATCCAGTTTCAGCTTTCTACATATGGCTAGCCAGTTTTCCCATCACCATTTATTAAATAGGGAATCCTTTCCCCATTTCTTGTTTTTGTCAGGTTTGTCAAAGATCAGATGGTTGTAGATGTGTGGTATTATTTCTGAGGGCTCTGTTCTATTCCATTGGTCTATCTCTCTGTTTTGGTACCAGTACCATGCTGTTTTGGTTACTGTAGCCTTGTAGTATAGTTTGAAGTCAGGTAGCGTGATGCCTCCATCTTTGTTCTTTTGGCTTAGGATTGTCTTGGCAATGCAGGTTCTTTTTTGGTTCTGTATGAGCTTTAGTTTTTTCCAGTTCTGTGAAGAGAGTCATTGGTAGCTTGATAGGGATGGCATTGAATCTATGAATTACCTTGGGCAGTATGGCCATTTTCATGATATTGATTCTTCCTATCCATGAGTATGGAATGTTCTTCCATTTGTTTGTGTCCTCTTTTATTTCATTGAGCAGTGGTTTGTAGTTCTCCTTGAAGAGGTCCTTCACATCCCTTGTAAGTTGGATTCCTAGGTATTTTATTCTCTTTGAAGCAGTTGTGAATGGGAGTTCACTCATGGTTTGGCTGTCTGTTTGTCTGTTATTGGTGTATAGAAATGCTTATGATTTTTGCACATTGTTTTTGTATCCTGAGACTTTGCTGAAGTTGCTTATCAGCTTAAGGATATTTTGGGCTGAGACGATGGGGTTTTCTGAATATACAGTCATTTCATCTGCAAACAGGGACAATTTGACTCCCTCTTTCCCTAATTGAATACCCTTTATTTCTTTCTGCTGTCTGATTGCCCTGGCCAGAATTTCCAACACTATGTGGAATAGGAGTGGTGAGAGAGGGCATCCCCGCCTTGTGCCAGTTTTCAAAGGGAATGCTTCCAGTTTTTGCCCATTCAGTATGATATTTGCTGTGGGTTCGTCATAAATAGCTCTTATTATTTGAGATATGTCCCATCGATACCTAGTTTATTGAGAGTTTTTAGCATGAAGGGCTGTTGAATTTTGTCAAAGGCCTTTTCTGCATCTATTGAGATAATCATGTGATTTTTGTCTTTGGTTCTGTTTATATGATGGATTACGTTTATTGATTTGTGTATGTTGAACCAGCCCTGCATCCCAGGGATGAAGTCCACTTGATCTTGGTTGATAAGCTTTTTGATGTGCTGCTGGATTCGGTTTGCTGTATTTTATTGAGGATTTTCACATCGATGTTCATCAGGGATATTGGTCTAAAATTACCCTTTTTTGTTGTGTCTCTGCCAGGCCTTGGTATCAGGATGATGCTGGCCTCATAAAATGAGTTAGGGAGGATTCCCTCTTTTTCTATTGATTGGAATAGTTTCAAAAGGAGTGGTAGGTACCAGCTCCTCTTTTTACTCCTGATAGAATTCGGCTGTAAGTCCACCTGGTCTTGGACTTGTTTTGGTTGGTAGGCTGTTAATTATTGCCTCAATTTCAGAGCCTGTTATTGGTCTATTCAGGGATTCAACTTCTTCCTGGTTTAGTCTTGGAAGGGCGTATGTGTCCAGGAATTTATCCATTTCTCCTAGATTTTCTAGTTTATTTGTGTAAAGGTGTTTATAGTATTCTCTGATGGTAGTCTGTATTTCTGTGGGATTGGTGGTGATATCCCCTTTATCATTTTTTATTGTGTCTATTTGATTCTTCTCTCTTCTTTATTAGTCTTGGTAGCAGTCTATCAGTTTTGTTGATCTTTTCAAAAAACAAGCTCCTGGATTCATTGATTTTTTGAAGACTTTTTGTGTCTCTATCTCCTTCAGTTCTGCTCTGATCTTAGTTATTTCTTGCCTTCTGGTAGCTTTTAAATGTGTTTGCTCTTGCTTCTCTAGTTCTTTTAATTGTGATGTTAGGGTTGTTGATTTTAGATCTTTCCTGCTTTCTCTTGTGGGCATTTAGTGCTATAAATTTCCCTCTACATACTGCTTTAAATATGTCCCAGAGATTCTGGTATGTTGTGTCTTTGTTCTCACTGGTTTCAAAGAACACCTTTATTTCTGCCTTCATTTCATTATGTACCCAGTAGTCATTCAGGAGCAGGTTGTTCAGTTTCCATGTATTTCAGTGGTTTTGAGTGGGTTTCTTAAGCCTGAGTTCTAATTTGATTGCACTGTGGTCTGAGAGATAGTTTGTTATAATTTCTGTTCTTTTACATTGCTGAGGAGTGCTTTACTTCCAACTATGTGGTCAATTTTGGAATAAGTGCGATGTGTTGCTGAGAAGAATGTATAGTCTGTTGATTTGGGGTGGAGAGTTCTGTAGATGTCTATTAGGTCTGCTTGGATGCAGAGCTGAGTTCAAGTCCTGGATATCCTTGTTAACTTTCTGCCTCGTTGATCTGTCTAATGTTGACAGTGGGGTGTTAAAGTCTCCCATTTTTATTGTGTGGGAATCTAAGTCTCTTTGTAGGTCTCTAAGGACTTGCTTTATGAATCTGGGTGCTCCTGTATTGGGTGCATATATATTCAGGATAGTTAGCTCTTCTTGTTGAATTGATCCCTTTACCATTATGTAATGGCCTTCTTTGTCTCTTTTGATCTTTGTTGGCTTAAAGTCTGTTTTATCAGAGACTAGGATTGCAGCCCCTGCCTTTTTTTGTTTTCCATTTGCTTGGTAGATCTTCCTCCATCCCTTTATTTTGAGCCTATGTGTGTCTCTGCACGTGAGATGGGTCTCCTGAATACAGCACATTGATGGGTCTTGACTCTTTATCCAATTTGCCAGTCTGTGTCTTTTAATTGGAGCACTTAGCCCATTTACATTTAACGTTAATATTGTTATGTGTCAATTTGATCCTGTCATTATGATTTTAGCTGGTTATTTTGCTCATTAGTTGATGCAGTTTCTTCCTAGCCTCGATGGTCTTTACAATTTGGCATGTTTTTGCAGTGGCTAGTACCAATTGTTCCTTTCCATATGTAGTACTTCCTTCAGGAGCTCTTCTAAGGCAGGCCCGTTGACAAAATCTCTCAGCATTTGCTTGTCTGTAAAGGATTTTATTTCTCCTTCACTTATGAAGCTTAGTTTGGCTGGATATGAAATTCTGGGTTGAAAATTCTTTTCTTTAAGAATGTTGAATATTGGATCTTGGCCATAATTCTGAGTTGAGCTAATCTTAATAGTTAGGCAATGAGCCACCCCTATCAGAGTTACAGTGGGTTCCTGCATTTTGGCAAAATTTACTTAGATCCACAACTAATACCAACTTACAAACTTTCCTCCACAGTCTGCATTGCTCTCTAAATGGCAAAGCTGTTTAACTTATGCTAGAGAAAATTTGATTTGGTGTATTAATGTTGATCTGCTTCATTGATTATTCAGCCTTCTTTCTCTAGAGCCACTTTTCTTCCTGGAGCTTTGTAATATTACCCATCATCATACACACTTTGTTAATAAGCAATATTCTCCTGAGCCATTATTAGAAACAATAGTATGAAATGAGTAAATAATTCCAAAATTATACTAAAAAGCCAGAGCAACTGCTAGTACAGAACCATGTGTATTTACATGGAAAGTAAATCGCAGAGCAGTACATGAGTATGGGGAGATGAATGTTCTTGTTTAAATCAGGTGTTACTGAATTGCTAACACTTCTGTGTTACTAACTTGCTAACACTTCTGTGATCACGTGGTCCCATAAATGGATTCCCTCCAGCACTACCTTACATTGAGGCTTCCACACCACATTTTTCTCTTCGTCTCTGGCTGGTTTTAACCGTTCTCTAAACCTATTGGTTAAGCCTTTAGAACTTTATTTTGATATGCTTCCCTTTGCCCTACCCTCCCATTTCAAATTCTGAGTAAGAAGAAAACAAATAAATAAACAGAACGACTACAAAATAGCTCTGTAGATAAGTTTGGTCCCTGATGAGTGCACATTCAACAATACACCTGAACTCTATCCAGCAATTATCATTCTCAAAGGCTCCTAAGCCTTAACGAGCCATCCTCAAAACTCCACATGATTTGTCCTTACTAATGAAATTTTAAAATTCTTCCTTTCTGTTTACTTATCTGGTAATGTTTCTGAAAATTCAGAGCCCTGGCTGTTCAACATTCTTTTCAGTGTTGAAACCAGATGCTCACTAAACTCCATCTCAGCTTCTGTAACTTAAAAGTGTATAGGAAAAAAAAAGTGTTCATCTAATAAGATACTTTGGGAGGCCGAGGTGGGTGGATCACCTGAGGTCAGGAGTTTGAGACCAGCCTGGCCAACATGGTGAAACTCCCCATCTTTACTAAAAATACAAAAACTCAGCCAGGCTTGGTGGTGGGTGCCTGTAATCCCAACTACTTTGGAGGCTGAGGCAGTAGAATCGCTTGAATCCAGGAGGCGAATGTTGCAGTGAGCCAAGATTGCACCATTGTACTACAGCCTGGGCAACAAGAGCAAAACTCAGTCTTAAAAAAAAAAAAAGATACTTGAAATTAGATGGAAAAAAAATCTTCCAAATCCTATCAAACTTAACAAAGTTACTTTAGTTTGTATACATCTTGGGATATTTTGCTTGCTTGCTTGCTTGCTTGCTTTTTTTTCTTTTTTGTCTTTCTTTCTTTTTTTTTTTTTTTTTGAGATGGAGTCTTGCTCTGTCACCCAGGCTGGAATGCAGTGGTGCAATCTCGGTTCACTGTAATCTACACCTCCCGGGTTCAAGGGATTCTCCTGCCTCAGCCTCTCAAGTAGCTGGATTACAGGCATGCACCACCACACCTGGATAATTTTGTATTTTTTAGTAGAGACGGGGTTTCACCATATTGGTCAGGCTGGTCTTGAACTCCCGACCTCAGGTGATCCACCCATCTTGGCCTCCCAAAGTGCTGGGATTACAGGCTTGAGCCACCACACCTAGCTGATATTTTTCATATGTAGATTTTTTATAACTATAATCAGAGTGTACAAATAATTTAATGTCTCTTTTTATTTAATACTATATGAACACTTCTCATGTTGTTTCAAAGTTTGTGAAATATAATGTGTAATGACCAATGTATTGTTTCATTAAGTGAGTTAACTGTAATTTACATAACTACGCCTATATTTCAGTTATTTGGGTGACTTCTAACTTTCATTTGCTACTATAATAACTTGGTACATGTATATTTTTTCTACATTAGATGACTTGAGTAAGATGCATTCTTATAAATAATATTTTTTTTGGCTGGGCACGGTGGCTCTTGCCTGGAATCCCAGCGCTTTGGGAGCCCTAGGCAGAAGAATAGCTTGAGATCAGGAGTTCAAGACCAGCCTGGGCAACATAGCAAAACATTTCCCCCCGAGCCGACATCTACAAAAAATTTTAAAATTATCCAGGCTTGGGGGTGGGTGCCTGTAGTCCTAATTACTTGGGAGGCTGAGGCAGGAGGATCAGTTGAGCCCAAGAGTTCAAGGTTGCAGTGAGATGTGATCATGC
The DNA here is from genome assembly GCF_006542625.1 of Nomascus leucogenys. Classification (NCBI taxonomy): domain Eukaryota; kingdom Metazoa; phylum Chordata; class Mammalia; order Primates; family Hylobatidae; genus Nomascus; species Nomascus leucogenys. Next base: position 16,037,546 of record NC_044385.1, read on the forward strand.
CACTACACTCCAGCCTGGACAACAAGGGACACCCTGTCTGTAAAAGAATGAAAACTAAAAATAATAATATTTGGGGGGCAATAAGAGAGGCTTATTTTTGTAGCTTTTGATAGACCTTATAAAACTTTTCTAAAATGATTGTACCATAAGCCATGAGTAACTAATATGAGTTTATCCCCCTTGTCATTTATAAATTTACAACTGAAAAAATATGAAATGCCATTTTTAGACCTTAGACAACAGGCAGCATAGGTCTGTGATTCCTAATAGAAGGGGGCAATTGAGGTGAGCCTCACAATCACTCCAACCTCACTTTCGGAGATACTTTCTGGATGGGAGTGAATAGGAAACAAAGCTTGAACAGAGCACAGTGATTTCACTGAACTGAGAAGACAGATATTGGAATTTGGAGTACTGAAGCAGCTAGAATTTGCAGAGGAGAGTAAGAGAGAGGAGAGCTGTGGGAAGACTGAACTCTAGAAACCTGTACAGGAATATTCCTGAAGCTTTGGTTAAATACTAAGTATTCATGTACAGAGCAAGAAACTACTAGTTCTAGCAAGTAACAACCTTTTGAGATGGAACCACTAAAGAGAGAATATCTACTCGGAAGCTGTGAAATGAACATCTGCTAGATTTTGCACAAGCAGGGAGACATTCAAGACCTCCAGCCAGAGTGTAGTACCTCCTTGAATGCCATGAGCGTTCAACAGAGACTCCAGCAAGATCATGTCATAGAAGTAAATTAATCTAGCTCTAGGGAAAAAGTTGTTTTAGACCCACCCTAACAAAGTTTTAAAAGCACTCCTTAATAGGATAAAATTTATCTCCAAGAGTAAATTAACAGTCTGCCAGAATGAAAGTTGACACTTATTAAGGATAACAAAAAAAACCTGGACACCAAACAACAGAGCATTTATAATGCCCAGCATATTACAAAAACACTGTCAGATATGTTCAGAAACAGTTAAAGGTGGAAAAATAACAAGAAGAAAAAAATGTGTTAATAAAAAATTATCCTGAAATGACAGAAGTGTTTAAATTAATAGACAATATTATAATTATGATAAAGGATTATTACAAATACAATAAAGGATTTAAATGAAAATGTAAAAATAATAAGAGAATAAATAGGACTCAGGAGAGAAATGAGACCCATAAAAATAGAAATTTTAGAACTGAATAATACAACATTTAAAATAAAAATTTATTTCATGGGCTTAATGGCAGATTAAACACAGCAGAAAGAAGGAACAGTGAATTTGAACTCAGGGTTAGGAAAACTATCCAAACTAAAGCAAAACTAAAGCATTGATTTTTTTTTAATGCTGGTTAAACAATGAAGAGGGACTAATTAAACTGTAGGAAAATAGAAATAAGATTAAAATACACGAAATTGGAGTACTAAAAGAAGAAATAGGCATGAGAGAGAAAAATATTTGAAGATGTAATAATCAAATTATTTCCTAATTTAAATGAAAGATTCAAGAATATCAACAAAACTCAAGCAAGATAAACATTGAAAACCACACCAGAGCACATCATACTCAAACTGCTAAAAACCAATCATGAAAATTAAATATTAAAAGCAACTAGAAGAAAAAAGATGCATTAAACTCACTTGAGACACAGTAAGAATGGTTGCTAACTTATCAGAAAAGGGCAAGTCAAAAGGTGATGCAGTGATATTTAAATCGCTGTAAGGAAAAAAACTTTCAATCTAGAAATCCAGCAAAAACATCCTTCAAAAATGAAGGTCACCAGACCAAGATGTAGTAAATGCACTTCTTCCTACTCTTCCCACCAAGTTCTTGTAGAACCCAAACCGAGCAAAAAACCCACCCCCACTAATAACAAAAACTCTGAATATCACATATAAAACAAATATGAGAAGACTTTGAAAGGTGGAGAGAAGAAAACAGATCAGCACGAGATCTCAGACCCTAAATAATGACATGGTAGTGAGTCCTTGGTTTCGTCCCCCACTTATATATCCTACATCAGGTGCTGAAGAAGTAGGTAATGTGAAAACATAAAACTAGAAAAGACAAAAGGAGCCTCAAGAAAAACCTGCTGTGTCTAGACAAAGGATCAGGAAAGGGGGAACATAGGAAAACAGAAAACCTTTAGACAAAAATTGCCTCCTACCCCTGCTGGAGTGCTCTCAGAATGGACTGAGTGAGGAGCCAGTAATTTCATTTCTATCAGCAGTAATCAAACACCCCCATACCTGATATCACTGGGGAGCATTATGGGGATTCTGAACCCTCAGTCTGCAGTAACGAAGTGCCCCTTCACCATCCTTGCCTGGAGTAATGTCAGAGGAGGCCATGTGGGAAGCCAGAACTTTCACCAACACCCAGAATGTTCCTGAACAACCACCCTTGTGTAACTGACATTACGAAACACTGCATCCAGCAACTGTAGAAAACAGTCTTTCCAAGCGTATGTGAAACATACACGAAGACTGACCATATGCTGAGCCATAAAATAAGTCTGGCCATGCCTAAAAAGATTGAAATTAATCTTCCTCAATCAAAAAATTAAATAAGAAATCAGTAACAAAAAGAACTCCAGAAAAATTCCCAAGTATTTGGAAATTAAGCAACACACTTCTAAACAACAAATAGATCAAAGAAAAAATTAAAAGGTAATTAGAGAATATTTTGAACTTAATAATAATAGCACATATCAAAATTTATAGATTGCAGTTGGAGGGAAATTTATAGCTCTAAATGCTTATATTAGAAAAGATGAAGGAATTTAAACCATAGGTTTAAACCATAAGTTTAAAATCCATCTTTAGAGGCAAGAAGAAGAGCAAATTAAATCAATGTAAGCAGAAAAATGGAAATTAAAAAGAAATCAGTGAAATAGAAAACACAAGATCAATAGAGAAAAGTAACAAAACCAGTTATTTCTATGAAATTGTTAATGAAGTGATTAGTAATCTCTTACTTAGAAAGAGAAAAAAACATAGAAATAAAACCTAACACTGGAGGTCCCAGATTTAGAAAACAACTACTACTAGACCTAAGAAATGAGATAGACAGCAACACAATAATAGTGGGGGACTTAAATACTCTACTGACAGCACTAGACAGGTCATCAAGACAGAAAGTCAACAAAGAAACAATAGATATAAACTATACCCTAGAATAAACAGACATATATACTTACAGAACATTCATCCAAACAACTGCAGAATATACATTCTTCTCATCAGCACATGGAACATTCTCCAAGATAGACCATATGATAGGCCACAAATCTCCATAAATTTAAGAAAATCAAAATAATATCAAATATCTTCTCAGACCACAGTGAAATAAAACTGGAAATAACTTCAAAAAAATCCTCAAAACTATACAAATATATGGAAATTAAATAATCTGCTCTTGAATGATCTTTGGGTCAACAATGAAATCAAAATGGGAATTTAAAAATTCTTTGAACTGAAAAATAATAGCGACACAACCTATAAACCTCTGGGATACAGCAAAAGCAATACCAACAGGAAAGTTCATAGCATTAAATGCCTACATCAGAAAGTCAGAAAGAGCACAAATAAACACCTTAATGTCACACCTCAAGGAACTAGAGAAACAAGATCTAAACCCAAACCCAGCAGAAGAAAAGAAATAACAAAGATCAGAGCAAAACTAAATGAAATGGAAAACAAAAAAATAAAAACATAAAAAAATAAATGAAACAAAAAGCAGGTTCTCTGAAAAGATAAACAAAATTGATAGGCCATTAGTGAGATTAACGAACAAGAGAGAAGATCTGAATAAACTCAATTAGAAATGAAACTGGATATACTAAAACCAATACCATAGAAATACAAAAGAGTGGCCGGGCATGGTGGCTCATGCCTGTAATCCCAGCACTTAGTGAGGCTGAGGTGGGGGGATCACCTGAGGTCAGGGTCGAGACCAGCCTGACCAACATGGAGAAACCCCGTCTCTACTAAAAATACAAAAAATTAGCCAGGCATGGTAGCATATGCCTGTAATCCCAGCTACTTGGGAGGCTGAGGCAAGAAAATGGCTTGAACCCGGGAGGCAGAGGTTGCAGTGAGCCAAGATGGCACCATTTCACTCCAGCCTGGGCAACAAGAGCGAAACTCCATTTCAAAAAAAAAAAAAAGAAATACAGAACAGCATTTAAGGCTACTATGAACACCTTTACATGCACAAACTAGAAAATCTAGAGGAGATGGATAAATTCCTGGAAATATAACAACCCTCTAGATTAAACTGGGACGAAATAGAAACCGTGAACAGATCAATAACAAGCAGTGAGATTGAATCAGTAATAAAAAAAAAAATTGCCTCCTGGCTAACACAGTGAAACCCCATCTCTACTAAAAATACAAAAAATTAGCCAGGTGAGGTGGTGGGCGCCTGTAGTCCCAGCTACTCGGGAGGCTGAGGCAGGAGAATGGCGTGTACCCTGGAGGCAGAGCTTGCAGTGAGCCAAGATGGCGCCACTGCACTCCAGCCTGGGCGACAGCGAGACTCCATCTAAAAAAAAAAAAAAATTGCCAACAAAAATTCCAGGACCAGATGGATTGACAGCTGAATTCTATCAGACATTCAAAGGAGAATTGATACTAATCCTACTGAAACTATTCCAAAACTGCAGGCTATCAAATTTTTAAAGTATGCTTTTCATCATTCTTGAGGATAACAGAGATTCTGAACCCTCATATTGTCATCTTTCAAATAATGATGAAAAATGACAAAATTATTTAGATAGGTGGTATTAACTCACAGATTTGTTTTGTACACTATCCATTATCCAAAACTTCCCCTTTTTAACTTTTTTATTTGGATTTTTTCTCTTTAGCTATTGCTTCATAATACTTAACAATATAGATTTTGAATACAGATAATAAAAAAACGTAACTGAAATCTATCTACTTGGAATTGAAGATTTAGCCAAAGTAGTTGGTTGGAAACCATCAAAATGAGTTTAGAGGAATAGCATTAGATGTCATTTCTTCACAATGTTCCCCATTTCTCTGCATTTCCATGAAAATTCTGTCAATGGTTAAAAGTTTCAAAGGCCTAGCATTGTTCATTGTCTCTATTTTTCTGAAACGTAAATTAATCACCTGGTATGAAAAAAATCACTAAGGAGGGAGCACTATTGTGGTGGAGGAAAAATTGACAGTTGAAGAAGAGGAGGATAATTTGGAATTCAAGAATCAAAAAACCCTGGGTACGGTCAGAAAAATAACTTCATAAAAATTTAACTTTGAATTGTCAATCATTTCAGAATTGGAAATAACTTTTTTAGCCTGGTGTATATAGCAGATGCCAATAAATGTTTTATTCCCAGAGAGCTAAAAAAATATTTTAAGTCACTATTTACGCCACACACACTATATCTATAGTAGCTAACACAATGACTTTTGTTTCTTTCCTTATCACTGGCATGCGATTGACTGGCTTAAGTCTAATAAACATCTCGCTGAGGCTGAAGACTTCACACTTTGACGCTCTATCTTTGTACCAACTTAATTAGTCTTCTCACCACTAGAACCACCACTTTCATATACCCATTTTTTACTCACTTTATAAATGAGAAATGGCAAAATGCAAAAAATAAAAAATAAAAATAAAAAAAACGCATAAGCTGAGACAATGAGCAAAGATGACAAAGGTGCCCAAATGGAGCCACTGGCTGGCAGACACGACGCCCACAGCACCACCGCACCGAGGGGTCCCGTTTTCTGCTAATGTGTCCTGGGACTGGCAGAGTCAGTGTTCTAAAGATTGTTTAGAATTTGACAGTGCACTATTTGAAGTCCTTTTGTAATTACGTGCTACCTTTTACCCTCCTCATTTGAAGTATATACAAATAGGAGAGGCAGGGGAAGCAGCAGTCCAGGTTAAAAAAAGAAGTAATCAGTAAGAAAGAACATAGAAACCAGTAAGAAAGAGGTAGGGCTAGGAAAGTACCAGTGAACTGAGGAAGGAGGCCTTCAGCTGTGATTTAAAAGCGGGGAGGATTTTGGCTTTAGCAAACTGAACCTAAATAGGTGTAGATATATAGATGTACATATAAATATACTTATGTACTTATGTTCACATACATGAGTGTATACATACACACATACATGGGGGAAGGGGAGAGAAACAGTTGAGTTTTTCCATAGCTTCTTCATAACTCTGTGTTCCAAAATATTAAGTATTCCCACATAACAAGAATTCAGGTGTGTTTTTTAAAACATCCTCCAACTTTTTCTCTGAATTTTATGTGCAATGAACAGGTATTACTCACGAGGTCAGGAGTTCGAGACCAGCCTGGCCAACATGGTGAAACCCCTTCTCTACTAAAAACAAAAATTAGCCTGGCGTGTTGGCATGCACCTGTAGTCCCAGCTACTCGGGAGGCTGAGGCAGAAGAATCACTTGAACCCAGGGGCTGAGGTTGCAGTGAGCCGAGATTGCGCCATTGCACTCCAGCCCCGGTAACAGTGTGAGACTTCATCTCGAAAAAAAAGAAAAAAGATTTAAATAGAATTATAAAATCATTCATGAAAAATAAATATAAGTAGGGAATGTGTTATGTTTATGTTTTCAAGTAGGAAGACCGTGTTAGGGGTGGAGAGGTCTTCTCTACCTACACAAATACCCCACAGGAGTCTCTACTGAAGCTCATGGGCCACAGAGAAGCCTGATTCACAGGAAGTGCCGATTGCTCCAGGTCAGCACATTATTTAACTTATTCATTTTGAATCCAGTTATATCTGGCTGTAGGCCTGTGTTGCATATTGTTTCAATTTTTCTGTATATTATGTCTTGACATGTTGAAAAACCTTTACGGAGGAGAGAGACAGCCCTCCCTGAGCCAGCTAATTGTCAGAGCCCAGTCCAGCTCCAAAGAAGCCTCTGATATGCAAACTAACCAACATACAGCCACACCTCCTCTATCCCACCCTTGCTCCGCAGGAGGCAATATTCCTCTGCCCTAATCATCCCAGGGCCAGGTGCCAGGCAACTCCCTAGTGTGCCACCCCTATAGCTTAGGGCCCTGTGAAATTATGCAAAGCAGCCAATCCTAAACTGTTCACCCACCTTGCCTTTTCTCTCCCCGAAAACTCCAGAGAAGGTTCTGGCCTATACCTTCCCCTCACTCTTGCCTTCTTCCTCCTGACCATCCTAGCATCTTCCCCACGTGGTTCAGCCTGGCATGGTGTACTTCCTGTCTCTAGAACTGTGAGTATCATAAACTTGTTTTCCTCAGGCTCTCCAGTGTCTCCTCTTGTGACCAGAGCTGGCTGACCATCTCATAAGAGAACAAAAAAGGCCAAACACAGTGGCTCATGCCTATAATCCCAACTCTTTGGGAGGTTGAGCAGTGAAGAACACTTGAGGCCAGGAGTTTGAGATAAGCCTGGGCAACATAGCAAGACCCTGTCTCTACCAAAAAAAAAAAAATTAGGCACGCATGATGGCATGCCTGTAGTACCAGCTACTGGGGTAACTGAGGCAGGAAGATTGCTTGAGCTCATGAGTTTGTTACCATGAGCAATGATTATACCACTGCACTCCAGCCTGGGTAATAGAGAGAGACTGTGTCTCTAAAAAAATAAATAAATTGAATAAATAAATACTTTTTAAATAAAAATTACAAAACAAAACCCTCATTTGTCAAGTTTGGTAAAAGATTCAATCTTGACTACTTTTTGGGGACCCCTCCCTGCTTCCTGCCCCCTTGGGATTTCATGAAAGCCTCCCAGCTAACACAGCCAAGGATACTAGAGAAGGGCTTCTGCTGTTCAGGCCTCAGAGGCTGCACTGCCAGTGCTCAGGCTCTTGGGCATGTGAAGTTGCGAGAGGGACACCTGCTAGTGCTCCCCCTCCCCACTCTCCACTGCCAGACTCTGTCATGGGGACATCACTGACTCCTGGCACCCACCACAACCACCCCACCTTGAAGCCCTGCCATCTCCAGGTTCACAGATCTTCCACCTTCTCCAAGAGAATCTGGAAATCATAGTTTCTGGGAAAATCTCCTCAATACCTTAAAGTTGGCCACCAATTAAACATCTTATGTGCACTGTAGCTGTCTACATGGCCAGGGGTTGAGTTGGCTTGAACTCAGCCCCCAGTGGCCTGGCAATGCTTCCCATGAGCGTGTTGTGGCAATTCCACATTCTCTCTTTTCTGCTGATAAGCTGACCCAGCAAAAGCAGCAGCACTGTTAATTTTTCAGTAACTCATCCTGTTGTGAAAGAAGTATGGGTGCTAACTGCGTGTGTTTGAGGTGCCAGGGAACACCAAAGTCATTATTTCTAAAATGGGAATAACAAAGCCATTGCCTTCTAGACTTTACAAGGTTGTTGGGAGGTCAGACAAGTTGGGATGCTGCAATGCTCTAGATGAATGCATATAAGGTAAAGAAGTTGGGTAGTACCAGGTGGAAGAAGAGAACAGACAGGGAGTACAGGGAGAGCTGCTGGGACTATTGTTGCTCAGAGCCACCCTTGTTTCCTTTACATTTATGATACCTGTTTGCAACAGTGAGCACTGCCATGCTATGTAGCCAAACGGGAAAAGGACAGTCTTTTTCCATGTCATGTAGCTTCAGAATTGCCCCTGTACATAAATGGGATGCATTACCCAGAAAGAACCAAACAGTTCTACGTATCAGCATCATGCTTTATAAATGATGATACACTCATGTCTAATATCCTCTGTTCACTATGGAAGGTCAGGCAGCCATTGTGTGTTTGTCCGTTTTGCATTGCTATGAAAGAATGCCTGACGCTGAGTAATTTAAGAAAAGAGGTTTATTTGGCTCATAGTTCTGCAGGCTGCACTAGCATGGCACTCACATCTGCTCAGCTTCTTATGAGGCCTCAGGAAGCTTACAATCATAGCAGAAGGTGAATGGGGAGCTGTCATGTCACCTGGGGAGAGAGGGAGCAACAGGAGAGAGGAGGAGGTGCCAGGCTCTTTTTAAACAATCAGCTCTTATGTGAACTAACAGAGTGAGAGCTCACTCATTACCATGAGGACAGCAACAACATATTCATGAGGGATCTGCCCCCATGACTCAAATGCCTCCCACTGGGCCCACCTCAAACACTGGAGGTCACGTTTCAACATGAGATTTGGAGAGTCACATTCAAACCATGTTACTGAGTGCGTCCATTCTAGAGTAGAATGCACAGGAGCAGAGACATGTGGCTGATCGCAGAGGAGAGGACCTTGTATCTGTGGCTTAGCCCTCTGGTGCTCAGACAGATAAATGGAACAGAACTGGAGAAATTAATAAAAGAAATTCAGGATATCATATGCACAGAGGCTTTGCTGGCCATAGTACCACTTTGCGTTTCCCGTTCTTCTTTGTTGTTCTGCTATCATTATTTATTCATGATAACAGGGAATTAGATTGTGTCCTTCAGGGGCAGCCCAACAGACGTGAAATGCAGCAAATGCGAGGGTGTGTGTGTGTAAATGTACCTGAAATGGGTATGGGGACATATAAAAGCTTCACAAATCACAAGACTACCTTATATGTTTTATAAAACTTTAACATGTGCAAAGCGCTTTTTTATGTGTTCTTTCATAAATTATGCATGTTGATGAACATCATAATTCTGTGGGATTGGGCAAGGGGGGAAAGCCCAAGGTGTCTAGAGTTTCACATTGCAAGCACTAGCTGAAGGAGTCTGCTCTTTCTGGAAAAGGCCATCAGACCCAAAGAGGATTCTTCTCTGTGCTGCTTCTACCAATCTACTCTAGATCTGTCCCTTCCCCTGAGAAGTGCTGCTGAGGATGAATGGGCCTGTCCGAGGGTCTAAGAAGGACAAGCACAGCAGGCTGGAGGAAGCCGCTGATATTGCAAGAGGCACAGATAATGCTGCTTTGGACAACTGCCCAGAGTGGTGCAACCAGCCAGGGCCAAGGAGCCTCTTGCACCAACTGACGTGAATGGCACCTGTTGGAAATTTGCCGATTGTGCATAAACATGCTTCATGCAAACCAGGCTGGCTGGAACCACTTTACGCCCTCCTCTTCCCCTCACCCTGCTTCCACAAACACACCCAGACACACACCGACTCACACACATGCAAACACATTCAGGCCCTGTGTCCTCCCAAAGCATCACCTGGCATGGACAGCTGGCTAGCTCTCAGGAGGGAGAGTCAGAATAGAACAGAGCAGATGCTAGCCATAGGAAAATGCTGAAGGAGAAACACAGGGCATGCTGAGCCACGGGGGGAAGAAGGAAAGGTGCTTTAGAAACTGCAGTAGCAATCGTGAAGTAGTGCCTGAATCGGGATTGTATACAGCTTTCAGCCAGAGATCTCAGAGAGCTTTACTAGCATCATTAGAGAGGTTATCATTTCCATTTTGGATGTGGGAATGCACCAAGGGAAAGGGGCTGGATCCATTTGACCAAGGGCGAGGAGAAATCCTGATGGGTAAAGAGCTCAAGGTTGTTTCCCCATTAGACTGGTTCAGATGGTTGAGAATCCAGGCTGCACAGCAACCTCAAACATCCCTACCCTGGGCACTCTCAGTGACCCCAGGTTGCAGGACTTTCCTTTCCATTAATAATGGATCACATGCCACAGAAGGGAGGTCTCTAGTCAAGGGTTTTGTCCTTGGTCCCATCCTGCTAAATATTTTAAACAATTTTTTTGTGAAAATAAAACCAACCTGATTATCAAATTGGCAGCTGCCAAAAGTTAGGGGAGATGACACATTTCTTGGATAACAGAATTGCTTTGCAAAAAACCTCTAACAAGCTGGAACGATCGACCTGAACTAACTTGATAAAATTTAAAAGGAATCAATGGAAAGTCCTAAACTCAGGTTTAGAAAGTCAGCTGTACTGACACATGACATGGAAAACTAATAATAGCAATCTTTTTGAAAAAGACTTGACATGTTTAGTTGACTCTACAGTTTAGAGAAAAACTTCTAGGAAAGCTAATGCAACCGAAGACACATTCATAGACATATAGGGTCGTGTAGTCATAGAATATTATTACTGAAGGTGACATTAGAAGTCATCATTGCATGATGGAGCAGAAGTTCTTCAAGGTTAAATGTAAGACTAGATAGAAAGGATATAACATGGGTTCTATCTTGAGCACAAACTCTAATCAATGGGAAGCTGCTGCCTGGAGAACCACTTTTGGGAAGGATTCTGACTTCTTATCTGGGCTCAGCAGAGAGGAGGGCTGGGAGAATTGAGTGATTCTGTCGTGGTCTAGAGAGGGAGTCCCAGGGCTACAAATGTAGGAATAGAGAGCTCCATGGGCCTTCCTGCTCAGCCCCATGGAGCTCTCTATTCCAGTGTGTCCTGTTGCAAGCACCTGCAACTTCTGCCTAGGCACTTTCTCCTGATCTGCGCATGGGGGAGGCTGGGAGTGCTGTGAAGTAAATCCCTCTGATAGATGACAGTGGGAAGATAAATATCCCTAACATCCTCGCCCCTTAGAGGGAAAAATTCTCAGGTGTGCTCTGCAGCCTCTCTCAGAGTTCACCAGCAAATTAAGTCTCAGTTGCCCATGGCAGTCACCATTGGATGCCTTTCTGGTCTGTCTCACCTCCCCAGTCCTCCACAGATGTTTCCAGGAATCACCTCCCAAATAAACCACTTGCACCTAAATCTTTGTCTCAGGATCAGCTTCTGGGGACACTCACCCAACACAGCTTCCTGTTTGTCATTGTTGATAAAACAAAGAAAACAATAATCAACCCAACACTAGCTGGGCGACATGATCAAGTATAGTGTGAAGCACTAGATCACTGAGAACCTGAGGAGAGAGATCAGGATTATGAAGGGTCTGGTGTCTCTCAGCCAATAAAGAAGAACTCACAGAAAAAGGGTGATGATTCTGGGAAGCAGAGAGGGCAGAGGGCAGGAGGCAGTGATTCAGCTACTAGAGGCAGTTGAGCATTGAGGTTATCAACACTGAGTTTGGTTTCACAACCCTGAGTATACAGCTCAGAGGTGCCACCTACTAAATGTGTAATCTTAGTTTTTTTTTTTTTTACCTTTTTAAAACTTCTCTAAACCTTTGTGTCCTTATCTGTAATATAGACATTGTAATCATGTCTACCTCTTAGTGTGACTTTGTGAATTAAATGTGATAATGCCTGACTCATAGTAAGCACAAAATAAACACTAGCTACGTAAGACAAGCAAGACTTCTTTTTAAGCACTTGAAGGCATTGTTAGAGCCAGTGTTTCAATATTAAAATCAATCAGATTCACATTTCAATTAATCAGATCATTATTTTTAAATCATACCGATAATGTGTGTTGTCTGGCAATGAAACTGGCTTCCTTGTGAATGGCCAGGAGGAGGCGAGAGTTGGCTGTGGGTGGGTTTGGGATAGATGCCCCCCTCCCTTGCCCTACTGCCTTCTCTAACCTCTTTCCCCAGCTTTCTTCCTTACCTCCCCCATTTCCCACCCAAGGCCCTAGACTGTTTAAAATCTCCAGGGACTCCTTTGTTTGCTTTCCTTATAAACATATTCCCGGCAAATGCGGATCTCAAGAGGCTAATTTGGTGCCATCTGGAAAGAGCACTTTCGTCTTCCCCAGCACTTCACTTCCAAGATGCATTTGTACTGAGCCCCAAGGCAAGTGGCTGGGCAGCACAGCTTCGGAGGAACATATGGTGGAGGGAAGCCACCCACGGGGATCCTGGAGAGGAGCTGAAAGCGGACTTCCTCTCTCCACTGATTGGGGTTGTGAACAAAAGGTTCATGAAGACTCCTGCAGCAGGATTGAATAAAACCAGTGTCAGGTGGTCACCCTAGAGCAGGACCCAGCCCATCAGGACTGGGAAGCTCACACTGGCTAGATTGTAAAGTAGACAAGAAACTACCTTTCTTCCTAATCCTCATCCATGCCCCCTCCTCCATGCAGTCTACTTTCACAGTCTCTACATACTCCACATTGCTACAAGGCCATTAGAGAGAGGACACACACAACAAACTGTTACTTTATGAGAATATCTAAAATACGAAAAAAGTATTAGTGCTAGATCATACACAAAATACTCCCACCAACATCAAAATTAACAAAGGATTATTGGCACACCATGATGTCAATTCCTCTACACATTTATTACTTATTTAAAAATCACTATATTTGAAAGTAATTTGCAGTTTAGAATTTATCACTTCACAAGAATTCCTGAGTAGGCCCAATGATACTAGATAAAACACAGTCAAACATAAGGGCATTACTTCCATGCTTCCATTGCTAAAGTAATTTTTTTCCATTTAACAAGCATTGATTGATTGTCTACATGCCGGACATTGTTTTACGTGCTGGGGATTCAACCTTAAAAAAGACAAAGTTGGCAGAGCACGGCGGCTCATGCCTGTAATCCCAGCACTTTGGGAGGCCGAGGTGGGCGGATCACGAGGTCAAGATCGAGACCATCCTGGCCAGTATGGTGAAACCCCGTCTCTACCAAAAAACACAAAAATTAGCTGGGCATGGTGACGCACACCTGTAGTCCCAGCTACTCGGGAGGCGAGGCAGGAGAATCACTTGAACCCGGGAGGCGGAGGTTGCAGTGAGCTGAGATTGCACCACTGTCCCCAGAGCAAAACTCCGTCTCAAAAAAAAAAAAAAAAAAAAAAGACAAAGTCTTTGCCCTATGGGAAAATTATTTCAAACATTAAAAAATAATAAATAAAAGTCACTGTGGAATGCAATCCCCTAATGATATATTTGCAATGATTCGGGTGGAAACTATCATAGTCAGAGTACCAACTGGGCCTGCAGAACTCCAAATGCACCAGCCCCAAGTGGCTGCCTTGTCCATTATGTACATTGTTAACTCATAATTAAGGAGAAACAACAATGTAGGGAGAATGTGTGAATCCATGCTTTGAGGCCATGTAAAGAAAAGAGTAGAGACCACAGAGGTAGCGCACCAAGTCATAATACCCTGGAACTCAAGGATGTGTCTTAATTATTTTTATGTTTCCTGCCCCTTGCATATCATAGGAGCTCAACAAGTATTTATTAAACTGAAAAACCTAACATATAGGGCTGGCATTACAGCCAATTTTGTTTTATCCTTGGCTTTTACTGTTGAATATTGTTTAATTCACTGGTTTGCTCAAATTCCCTTGATGGTGCTTGTGCATGAAAAATGCTTACCTGCAGTGAGGCATCCTCTTTTCTCTAGCTTTATTCTTCCTCATTTTATCCTTTTAAAACTTATTTTTAATTGTAAGATAAGTCAGGGCTATTGCAGAAAAATCAGCAAAACTCAGCACAAAGAAGAAGAAGAAAAAATTCTCTTCTTTTTCCTGCCACCTGGCAATAATCTGTATAAACATTTTGGTAAGTCCACTTCTATACCTTTTGTGATGTATAATTGGAGGAAGAAAAAAATATATATCCCCTTACCAAGTGCCATTGTCAATTTACAGGGATGAATGGGGGACTATATCCCACTGGGGGTTTATCTGGCTCTGGGCCATTTCTGTTTGGCCAGATCTACCTACTGCCCAAAGTTGACCACTGAAAGTCGACGGCTGTGTTGTTGAAAAAGGCACAATGTTAAAGGCTGTTTCCTGTGGATCAGGGGAGCTTGGGCTGAGCCTGAAAGCAGGAGGCTGAACAAGGCAGAACTGCCATTCTCCCTCATGAGCGTTATCTCCATTACAGGCAAGGGAACTTCTGGAAATTATGTTGCATTGAAGAAAATATTTTTTTAATTACTGTGGATTTAAATTGTGAACTCTGTGATGCAAGCCGGCATGTTTTATCTAGTAGATGTCCATTGGAGGGTCACAGAGAGAATCAAGTTGCATAGGTACACCTCAGTGCAGGTGAGAGAGCTCACAGGGTTGGAGGGGGAGGTGGTCAGTGCTGAACTTGAAGTGACAAAGCCCAGCTACTTTAGTGAAGATCCCACCACCCCTATTTACCTCCAATGATGGTATCTTCACTGAATTGTTTAGAATTGGAGACTAGAGTGGATTACTGAGCTAGGCAGTAGAAGAAAGTAGGGTCCTAATCCTATGAGGTGGCAGGATTTTTCCAAAAGAAAAAAATAATTTTTATTACTTAAGATAGAGGAAAGTGGATCTCTTTCCAAGAAAAAAAAAAAAAGAGGGCAGATTTCAATACAGGAGGCAAGATTGTGAAAGCGCCCCCATACAAATTTTAACTTCTTGTTTTTCTTCTCTCTTGGACTCCAAGAATAGTCATATTTAGCACCCAGGATAACTTAGAGCTACAATCATTCCCTTTCATTTTTTTTTAACCCTACAGTCACTCAGGTACAGAGTCACAGGACTTAATGAAGGAGCAGTAAATGAAAATGTGTCCTCCCACATCACCCCTTTGCCGAGGCCAGGGCAGGGTGGCAGTGTGTGCAGAGTTGGTCTCTACTCCCAGAGTTCCAGTGATCTCAGATCTTTCTATCCAAGAATACAGTATGACTTTCCATCTGTTTAATTTGGTCCTCATGTCTTCTAGGAGTGTTTCCAAGTTTTCCTTATATAGTTATTAGACATTTCTTGTTAAAGTCATATCTAAGTATTTTATACATCTTTTTGTTATTGTAGATGAGGTCTTTGTTTTCATTATATCTTCTAATTGGTTACTATTTCTGTGTATAAAGACTATTAGATTTCTATATGTTAAATTGTTGGCTAATACTTCAAATACAATATGAAATAGTAGTGACTTTATTGCTCCTGACCTTAGCAGGAATGTCTCCAGTGTCTCTCCATCAAATAAGATGCTAGTCTGGGGGCTAACATGGACAGATATTCAGATACTGTTATATTTTTTTATTTAAGAAATATCTGACTTCTATTTTTTTCAGAGTTTTGAATCATAAATGGGTGTCAATTTTGTCAAATATTTTTTCAGCATCTATGGCTACTTCATATAGTTTTTTTCCCTCTCAGATCTAATAATATGTTGAATTACATTAATGAATTTACTGATATTTAACCAGCCTTGCATTTCTGGAATAAGTTCCACTTGGTCATAATATATTATTCTGTATTATTGAAACTAGTCCATGGTCATAATTTTTCTGGAAGCAAACAGTAAGAAGCGTTTTACTATGTAAATTTATCCATCACACTAAAATAAATGAAAAAGGAATTAAATGATATGCAATATATTTTTCTCCTTTTATATGCTTGTCCTTTATAATTTTCTAAAGATTACCTCTATGGCTCTTGGATAATTTCAGCTAGCGCCTTGAGCAACCTTATATATAAATGATTGGGTTTTGGAGATTTGAGCACATTTAATTAATCTGAGCAATCTCTAACTATATTCTTCCCTCACTCAGTATGTGTGGTTTGCAGAATGTTGCTTTTGACATTAATTAGGTTGCTGATATCCAAGGGGGGGTCTTTTGAAAACTCCTGTATTTTCAGTCCCAAAAGTCTCTTTCTTTTTCAGTTAAGAGGAGTCTTTCCTTTTAATCTTGTCCTGAGTCTAATGCATGAACTGACGTATTTCTATTTTTTTGTCTTTTGGGAAACACCTTTTACTTTTCAATTTTGCTGTTATTGTACTTGTTCCTTGGCTAGTTTGTTTCCTTCATTTCCTGTTATTTTTTGATACATTACTGCAATCAATTATTTTCTGTTTCCAATATTTACTTCCCACTTTTCTTTCTCTTTTTCTTTACTTTTTTTTTCTTTTTACAGAATCTCACTCTGTTGCCCAGGCTGGAGTGCAGTGGGGTGATCTCAGCTCATTCCAACCTCCGCCTCCCAGGCTCAGTTGATTCTTGTGCCCTTAGCCTCCCAAGTAGCTGAGACTGCAGGTGTGTGCCACCACACCCAGCTAATTTTTTTGTGGGTTTTTTTTTTTTGTATTTTTAGCAGAGACAGGATTTCACCGTGTTGGCCAGTCTGGTATCAAACTCCTGACCTCAAGTGATCCACCCGCCTTGGCCTCCCAAAGTGCTGGGATTAAAGGCGTGAGCCACTGTGCCTGGCCACTTCCCACTTTTCTATACTGCCCACTGTTACAGGACTTGTGTACCTCCAATGAGGAGTGGCCATCCTATTCCATTGATGTTGGCCTTGAGATGTACTTTGACCAGTGGAATGCAAGCAGAGATGCTATATGTCATGTCTGAGCAGAAGTGTTGAGCTGTTGCAAGTTTCATAATTCATACAGCCCCAAAATGGTTCTAACAGCCTGGGAAGCCTTTTGTTTTTCCCTAATGATACCACTGTAATGCAAAACATTTTTGGAGCTCCTCTTTGGGAGTTCATTTCAGAACCATTTTTGAAAACCTTTAATAGCTTCATATCTATTTTTTGAAGGCATATGTATTCATTGAAAACAACCTAAAGTCAATCGCAGCCAAGTACATTTTAATGGGAGCATGAGCTTGGACTAGGGAAGCTCTGTATTCAAAGCATGGCTGTACTACTTAATTTCTGTGGCAATTTATTCAGGGTAATCACCTAAAAATGGGAGCAATAACAGTGATAAATATTTTTGGCCACCAGCTTTCATTTCTAATCTCTTCTAATATCTTTCCCATATCACAGGAAAGAACATTTCCCAGGTTACCTTGTCTCCAGGCTTCTTGGAAATGGAATGAGATGCTCTGATGTGAAATTTGGACAGGGAGACTGAACCCATGTTAGCTTGCTGGTGGTGTACAGTAGTGCAGAGATGTGTGGAGCCCAGGCATTACGAGGCTGCACCGTGACCTCAAGGCACTCCCCTTAAACCCACTCACCTTTGTGCTGTAGGTTGATTATGACCATTGGTGAAGGCTTCTTATAATTTCCTAACATGAGCAGTAGCAGCAATTTCCTGGTTCCTCAGGCCACATGGTGAACCTGAAAGTTATTGGTGGCCTTTCCTAACATTTTGTTCTCTAGCCCTTCTCAATTGGAAATTCCTTACATTAAATCACAATCTGTTTAGAACACTTAGCAAGGTTTCCATTTTTCTGACTGATTACTTTTGTCATAGGATTGCTGTCATAAGACTGTCACAGAATTAAATAAAGTAATACATTTAAAATGCTTAAGACAGGGTCTGAAAATATTCTATAGCTATTATTACTATTAGGAAGGTGATCAAAATGAACAATACACCCTGAAGTCAAAAAAGGAGGTGACCATTTAGATGAGATTGGTACTCACAGGTGGTATGAAAATTGGATCTGAAGACAATTTCAGAAGAGGAATTAGGCTCCCTAAAATAAGGCTGCCATCATCTGAAAACTCTAAAAAGAAAGATAGTTATTTAAGTGGATGTTTTGATATATTGGTTCTTAAATAATATATTAATTTTTATTTATTTTTGGAGTATTTTGCTCAGGTTTCCCATCTATGCGAGGGAATGTGAAGGTTGTGAACCAGAGGAAGAGAAGCACCTCCTACCTCCTCCTCCTCCTCTGTCTCCTCCTTTTCCTCCTCCTCCTCCAGAAACCCCAGACACAAGGAAGAACTGAATTGACCAACACCTTCTTGTATTTCCATGAATTTTTCCTTAGGTCCAACAACACCAGACAAAAATCCAACATCACTGACATTTTAGGAAGGGACTTACCTTATTCACATTCCAGGTGGGTCTTCAGGCTTCCTAGACAATAAGGATAGATATATGAGAAATCAGATTGCAGCAAAAGTACTGGGTGTCTAGGTTGAAGATTGGAAGTGCTTAAAGGGAGAGAAAATAATGTAGAAAGAAGGAGGATCCTAAATATAAATGTTCAGGAAGTTGCAGCCTTGTCAAAGATGGACTTTGTTGCCAAGTACCAATTAAACAATTCACAAATTAACAGTGTGATGCTCATCAGCTCAGACTGCTTCAAGGACTGCCTATGAGAATTCTATCATGTTAAACACAAGCTAGTTCTGTTGATGTCTTCTTTCTGTGTCTATCTAAATAGTGAATAATAATACAAGGAGAAAAAGATTAGCTTGAGCATTAGCTAAAAGGTGCTCTATTTTAATCACAAGCACCAAGAAAAGGGAAGAAATATGTTTCTATTTCCTGTTAACATTACTTGGTTTGATATCTGGACTGAAGGAATCCAACATATCCTACTTCTGCGTAGTGATCCATAAGTTTAAGTCTTCTCACCCGTAGAAGGGAGATATTAGTAACTACCTTGGAGGGCTGTTGTTAGGATTAAGTTGATTTGTGCAAATTATTTGAAAGCTTGCTGACCCTTGATCAAAACTCCTCCCAAAAGTGGTTAACACTTGCTGCCTCCCATGATTTCCTCTCCTGTCCTGTGTCCACACAGTCAGGCTTCAGTCCCACATGCACTGGAGCTGCTGGCAAGAACCCATTGCGGCGTCTCTTCCCATTTTTGGGTTCAGTGACGTCATGTTGCTAGCTTGAAACCAGCTCTTTGGGAATATTTATTTCATGGAAATTGGCAAATGCTATAAATCAGGATTTTGGTTTTGTGTTTTGGAGAGCCAGATTACCAGCACACTAACCCCTGCTTTGTCCCACTTTCCCACTGATTCTGCTCCTACCAAAGTCATTGATGACCTATGTTTGGCTAAGGTCAGTAGTCAGTACCTTATCTCCTCTTATTCAAGCTCCCTGAAGCATCTAACCTGGTCAACCACTGCGCTTTCTTTGATTGTTTTCTTCTCTAGAACTCTACAAACCCACTTGGTTTTCCTCTTACCTTGTCAGTTGTGCCTTTTCAAGGTCATTTGTTGGATTTACCTCCCCTACAGACTTCTAAATGTTAGAGTGGCCATAGCTGTGTTCATTGGCTTTCTCTCTCTGTTAAATACTCTTCTATCCTTATTTGGTCTTACAAAGTCCTGTGACTTTAAATATAATCTATAAAACTCCCCAGATCTATTTATTTATTTATTTATTTATTTATTTATTTATTTTTGAGACAGGTTCTTGCTCTGTCACTCAGCCTGGAGTACAGTGGCACAATCACAACTCACTGTGGTCTCGAACTTCTGGGCTCCAGTGATCCTCCCACTTCAGCCTCCCAAGTAGCTGGGACTACAGGCATGCATCACCGTGCCCAGGCATTTCTTTTTTTTTTTCTCTTCTTTTCTATTATTATTATTTTTTTTAGAGACAGAATCTAGCTATGTTGCTCAGTCTGGTCTCAAATTTCTGGCTGCAAGCAATTCTTTCATTTTGACCTCCAAAAGTGCTGGGGTTATAGGCATGAGCCACCACGCCCAGCCGCAATTCAATTTAAACTCATACTGCCTACTCAGCATCTCTGCTTGCATGTCTAATCAACGTCTCACACTCAACATGGCCAAACTACAGATACTCCCCCTCACTCCCACCTGCCCTCCGCAACCTCTGCACAAGTATCTTCTCTTTGCTAAAACCTTCTCTGTCTCAGCCAATAGTTTTGCCATTTGCCCACTTCCTCAGGCCAAACACCTAGGGCTCATACTTGACTGTTTTCCCACACACTCTTAACAAATGAGCGTAATTTATATGGGTAAAGACCAAGATTCAAGGCTAACAGCACAGCTATGAACAAAGGTCCATGTGAAAACAGATGGAAAGTTAGGAATGCAGAGTCATCCCGAGCAATTGAAAGGAGGTATTCGGCCTGGTGCGGTGACTCACGCCTGTAATCCCAGCACTTTGGAAGGCTGAGGCAGGTGGATAACGAGGTCAGGAGATCAAGGCCATCCTGGCTAACATGGTGAAACCCAGTCTCTACTAAAAATACAAAAAAATTAGCTGGGCGTGGTGGCATGCACCTGTAGTCCCAGCTACTCAGGAGGCTGAGGCAGGAGAATCACTTGAACCAGGGAGGCAGAGGTTGCAGTGAGCCGAGATGGGGCCACTGCACTCCAGCCTTGGTGACAGAGCGAGACTCTGTCTCAAAAAACAAACAAGCAAAAACAGAAAGGAGGTATTCAAGATGAATCTGAAAGTATAGTTTGATGACAGATAATAATTGTTCTCTAAAAAAACAATTATTCTTTAGGCAATAGAAAAATCACTGGAGGTTTTTGAGCCTGATCTGATCATTGGTTTAGAAAGATAACTTTGACCATGAATTTAGATGAACAGAAATTTAGAGACAGGGAAACCATTTAGAAACTTACTGTGATTGCTCAAGTAAGAGAAGATAAGAATCTGAACTACAGAGTAGACAGAATGAGAGATAAAAACTTCAACTGCTAAAAGCACTAGGACTTGACTGATTGAATATGAGATGAGGAAGAAGAAACAAAAGGTAATCGAGAGGGTTCCAGTTAGTATCTCCTGGAAAACGGAAATGCTGAGAACCGAGGTAAGGAACAGATGAATGGGTAGGCAGATTGTGGGGAAAAAGAACAAAAATGAGGTTGGTTTTAGACATAATGTGTTTGAGATGTCTATGAGGCAGTGAGATGGAACAGGAACTCCTCTTAGGGGCCTGCTGGGCATGCCCCACCAAGCTTGGAAGTAAAGGAAAATCTTGAGTTCCTTCATGGGAAATGCAAGGCACCTTATCCTTGAGAAGTAAGCGAGCAACCTGAGAAATAAGAAGGTAGTAGTAGCTTAAAACAATTGCCAAGAAAGTTAGTCACAAAATATTTGGTTCCCTACAGAAACTAAAGATAGCATCTTAACATGTCCTCGAGTTATTTTTCAGAAACCTGGACCCCCACCACATGAAGGATGGGGCCTGCTGGTACAGAGACTTCAGATGAGGGAAACTGGGTTCTTCCTGAGGGGCCTGGAGGAGGTTACACCCAGGAGCCAGACCTAACACATCTTCCTACTGACCCCAGATTTTTAAACAAAGCTTTTCTTCCTTAACCAATTACAATTCATAAAATCATTAAATCCACCTATAGCCTGTGGATCCCCACTCTAAGGTATCCTTGCTTTTTAGGTCAAACCAATGTATACCCTCCATATATTGATTTACAACTTTGCCCGCAATCTCTGCCTCCCTGTCCTTAAAAATCCTTATTCATAGCCTGGTGCGGTGGCTCACGTCTGTAATCCCAGCACTTTGGGAGGCCAAGGCAGGTGGATCATGAGGTCAGGAGTTCGAGACCAGCCTGGCCAACATGGTGAAACCCCATCTCTGCTAAAAATACAAAAATTAGCCAGGTGTGGTGGTGGGTGCCTGTAATCCCAGCTACTTGGGAGGCTGAGGCAGGAGAATCACTTGAACCTGGGAAGTGGAGGTTGCAGTGAGCCGAGATCACGCCACTGAACTCCAGCCTGGGAAACAAGAGCAAAACTCTGTCAAAAAACAAACAAACAAACAAACAAACAAACAAACAACTCTTATTCATAAGCCATCTGGGAGTTGGAGTCTTAAGCATGAGCTGTCTGATTCTCCTCACCTGATGCTCTGCAATAAATGCCTCATGTTGTCTCCCTGCAAATCCCAAAGTCAGTGTTTGACTTTGCTGCCCCAGGTTGTTCAGTTCAGTAACAGTGGTGATGGAAATGTCCAGCAGAATCAAAGCTCAGAAAAGAGGGCATAACTGGAGAATGATTAGAGGGTACTGAACCATACACAACTTTGAATTTTGGGTTCAATCCAGTACCTAACATGTGGTGAGTGTCCAATCAATATTGTCAATGAATATTATATCTTTGGAAATAATCGCTATGGAGATGTCGTAAAACTTGTTAAAGCAGATTAAATTGCCCATGAGAGAAG
The DNA here is from genome assembly GCF_006542625.1 of Nomascus leucogenys. Classification (NCBI taxonomy): domain Eukaryota; kingdom Metazoa; phylum Chordata; class Mammalia; order Primates; family Hylobatidae; genus Nomascus; species Nomascus leucogenys. Next base: position 16,060,185 of record NC_044385.1, read on the forward strand.
AGATCTAGGACAGAGACTTGGAGTATCCATCTTTTAAGCACAAGAAAGAGTAATCATGCAGAAAGATGGATGTAGGATAAGACTATTGGGAATGGAGTGTCACAGAACCCAAGAGAGAAAGGAGGTTCAACAAGGAAGAGATTAGTTTCCACACTGCACATTTCTACTAAAATGTAGAATGGAATGAGGGCAGATAAAATGCTGTTGGATTTGGCAGATCATGTGTGAAAAGAATTTTAATGAAGTGATGGGAACAGAAACCATACCATGGAGGCTATGGAGTGAGTATGTGATACAAGAGCCCAATGGTGCAGTCATGCCTGAGAGTACTGGGTCCTTGTGAAATATCACAGATGTCTCCATAGTCAAGTTTCATAGTTCTGTGGTAGTGGTATAGACAATAATGAATCTTTCAGCCCTTCTGTCCATGCATATAACCCTCTTGTCATGGGCATGTGGAAAATGCCCATCATGACAGTTCTGTCCAGCTTTCTGTCATGTTTCAAAACCAAACCATACATTTTACCCCAATAACTTTGTGTGGCTGACATGGGGGCATGACGTGTCTGCCTCAGGCAATGTCTGGGGAAGAAAGCTTTCATTCTGACTGCCTTTGTTAATGTTTTTCCTGATTTGGAAAGTCTTTCAGTAATTCAAGAAAATCCTTTCCTTCCTCTACAGGAGAGAGGGATCTCATTATGATTGAGAAAAAATATCAAGGAAGAGTGAGTCATATTTTCTTGATAGCAAAATAAAATGAAAAATAGGGTGTAGGCAGGTTGAGAGCGATTATAGCAATCTTCTTACTGGCTAAGAAGATTTCCCATGACCATCATGAATGAATAATGGTTCTACAAGGAAGAGATTTAACAAGAGAGGGAAAGGGGGAGTAGCGAGAGGGTGGGGCTGGGGAGAGCACCTAAATGATTTAATGTTGGTCCCTACCCTCCCCCACTGAATCAGTTTTTAATTCCCCATGTGGCTGCTCGAATTAATCTCCCCCAGTGATACTTGCTTGAGATCAATCCTTCCCTTGCCAGGGCCATTTTTCACATGTATCTCTTAACTTGGGGGTTTCTGGACCACAGAGTCAGTAAATTTGACCCCAAGCCTGTCTGAGAGAAGGCTATTAATTCTTAGGGCAGACTTTTTTTTCCTCCCAAACCTAAAATTTGGGCTGAGATTTTACTAAGGTTGAAACCTTATGGAAGGAAGGGGTGCCCTGCCTGCCTTTGGAACTTTGTACTGGATATCTGGCATAGGGCTGACTCTGAGGACAAGGACCAGGCCTAAGACGCTGACACTGCCTTGCCCCAGAGCCTCCTGCCTGCTAGTGGGACATAAGGAGTGCATTGGAACACAAAATAAACAAGTTCACTGTGACTTTGCAGACTAGCTGAGAATCTCCCTCGCAGCTCCCTCATTATCAGGAAGGACTCAGATCTTCCTAGGCACAAAATATCCAGATGCCTTTACTCAGGCCAAATCTTAAGGCAAGCATCTCCCTGGTAATTGCCAGCTACTCAAGCCAGGAAGAGATGCCTTTCTACGCTTGTCCTTAAAAGTCAAAACCCTGCCTAGCAAGACAACCCTTTAACGCATGCCTTCTGCATTTCTCAACTTCCCTCATGGGAAACTAATAAATCAGAGATGGTTTTCTGTGCATTGTGTGGTACACGACATTACATAAAGACCTTGTTAATTTTTTTTTTTTTTTCTCACGGGTTGCAACATGTCATTTGCCTCCCTCTGGCCTCATTGTTATTTTCTCATTCTCTCCTCCCATATTTTGTAAGAGTGCATTGATTTATTGCCATTTTCATTTTTTAAAACATCTTCCTCCTACCTCAACAAGCATTTTTCCCAAAGCGAGTATTATCAACTTCCTTCCAGTTCTCCTTGTGTTCCTCTGTCGAGTGTTCTTATTCATTCTATTTATGAAAAAAGGAATTCTCTGGGCCAGACAAAGCATCTGCTGCTTCCATCCAGGCAAAGAAAGACGGTGGCATGGGGTTTTTATTTACTGAAGGCTGGGACGAACGCAGAGCTAAGTGTGCATTCCTGGTGCTCCTGGCTTTGTAGTTGTTACAGATGTTGTTGTCCTGCTAGGAGCAGAAGCCCTTCACAGAATGCAGAAATCAATGCCTGTGCCTCAGCCTTGCTCTTAAGGGTTAGTAAATGAAGAGGGTGTTTTAGAAGCACTATGAACTCACCCTGAAGTTCTCAAGTAATCAGGAACTGCCGCTCTCCCCTTCTCTTCTACAAAAGACATGCAAATACATGAGGTAAGAAAAAGACATCTAAATAATAAAAGCCCCAAGTGGAAAATATTGGTAAAAATTAGGGAAAAGTCATTAAAGTTAGGTAGAGGCAAAAGAGAATGGCAAATCAAGGGGGTTCATATTGAAATGCACCTTTGGGGAATTCACGAGGGACTGGAATCTGCTTTGCCACATTGCTTAGGGGCGGAGGATGTGAAACAGGCAGGGGTCAGGCAGTGGAAGGAGGACTGTGGCTAAGGCCATCCCAAGCAAGCTGTGGCTGGTGTGCAATTCCCCAAATTGGGGAGGTTGCTCTAGACAAACCCTTGAGTGTTTTTGAGTATTTACCCTCAGCTTTGCTGAGCTGAGCAGATTAAATAGAAGTTACCCAAAGCACTTTGCATCTCAAGCATTCAAGTTCTCCCAAGTGTCTGGGACCATCGTGAAGATTGGGGAAGGTGGGTCTACAGAACCAGAAATTGAAAATGCTCCTTTTTATATTAAGAAATCTACCTGAATTACCAGGTACCTCTTGAGAGTCACTTTTTTAGGTTGAGTACAGTGTTCTCGCTTGACTGGGTTGCATCCCGCTTCAGATTGGTTCTGTTCACTCCGTATAGCAGAAATTTTTTAAAAATTTTGAAGTATGTATGTATATGTTGATTTAAAAAAAAAAAAAAAAGATTTTCACATGTATTGACTCTTTTAGAGTTTTTCCACAACCCTGAAAGGGAGGCTTCATTTTGCAGCATCAACAAGGTAATGATCAGCTTAAAATCATACAAATGCTAAGTAGAAGACAACTTCAGTCCAGACCTCTAGTCTTTAAATCCTGGATCCTTCCATGACTCTACACTTTTTATCTGTAGACAAAATAGGAGGAACACAGACCAACAAGAGCAGTATCGAAGGAGATCAATAAGATATAGCTGTAGGATTGACATTGCTCATCGTAAATGTTAAGAATTGTCCAACAGTGACTCACCTGATGTGGTTATTGTGGCTATATTCATGATGAGCAGGAACGCCACAAAATCAATTAAACCAGTCAATATCTGGTTGAGAATTCTCCCTGCAAAGGAATGGGCCCTTGCTGGGGTGGTCATTGTCTTCAATTCTGTTCCTAATGCTAATTTCATCTCAACTATACCACTCTTCTTATCTTTTAGTAGTTTCACTCCTAGGAATCTCTTCACAGGACATAATTTAAAGGAAAGGAAAAGCTACACATATGAAGTTATCATAGCAGCATTACCTGTAACAACAAAATATCGGAAGGATTTAATGTCCAATAATGTGGGAATAGCTAAGTTATGGTAGATCAGTTTGATAGAATATTATGCAGCAATAAAACAATGATTATAATGATTATATAGCAAAATGGAAAATACCATAATATTAAACACAAAAGAAGAATAAAAATGTGCTGGCTACAGTTTGTTGAAAATATAGTTTTGTATGAACAAGGGCTGGAAAAGTGAGAATAGTGGGCTATGCATGAATCTTTAAAAATGATTATTTTATGTTTTCTTATCACAAATAAAAATCAAATAAGAAATAATTTTTAAAAACCTGTTGCTCAACATTAATTAAACTGCTGTGTGTGTGTCTGTTTGTGTGTAGTTTAATGATTTATTGCATGGATTTAAAACCAAGAGTCCCTGGAGTCGACACTCAAAATTTTCATTGCTTGATGGATAATTTTCACTAAGCCTTTAACCTCTGTAGCTTGAATTCATTCATCTATAGGAAGGGCAATTCTTATAGTAGTATGAGTTCAATGTTTCTTGAGTAAATAAATAAATAGACAATGGGAAAAGGTCTCATCTCTGTAGTAAAGGCTTTGTTTCCAATGGACTCAAGAAGCTGTTTTGTCCTATTGTAAAGATGAGGGAGGTCAACTGGGCTGTTCTTCATGCTGGTGTTTGTGGTTGTGTCTTTCCCACAGTGGAAAAGTGTATGTGATACGTACATTTAAAAGCACACCTAAAACTGGATAAAATGATGAGTGCATAAGTAGTTCCTGAGGGACAATGAAGGGCAGAATGTGACTCCGTTTCCCAAGTCTCCATTCTGCCCACACAATCCATCACCTCTCAGATCTCTTTGATCCAGGGCTCAAAGGAAGGAGACTTGATGTTATTCCCTAATCCAGAAGGGAGGGAATGTGGGTTCCAGAGAGTGCTGAATTTTCAGTACTACACCCCCAGATGTAGTTGTTCAAGAAAATGGTCAGAACAAAATCAATCTCTTGCCTTTAAAATGATAAAAGTTTCAGTGATAATCATTCATTTCTGTATTAGTCCATTTTCATACTGTCATAAAGAACTGCCTGAGACTGGGTAATTTATAAAGGAAAGAGTTTTAATTGACTCCCAGTTCAGCATGGCTTGGGAGGCCTCAGGAAACTTACAATCATGGCGGAAGGCAAAGGGGAAGCAAGGCACCTTCTTCAAAAGGCGGCAGGAAGGAGAAGTGCTGAGTGAAGGGGGAAGAGCCCTTTATAAAACCATCAAATGTTATCAGAACTCACTCACTATCATGAGAACAGCATTGGGGAAACTGCCCTGGTGAATCAATTACCTCCACCTGGTCTTTCCCTTGACATACGGAGATTATGGGGGTTATGAGGATTATAATTCAAGATAAGATTTGGGTGGGGACACAAAGCCTAATCATATCAATTTCCTTCTCAACTTAAAATCACCTGATCACATTATGTCATAGGTCATACTTGCCTTTTTATCACCAATATCAGGTGCATACCCTAGCACAGTGCTGGGCACACAGTAGGCAAATAAATAGCAGATGAATCCTGCATGAGCCACAAAAAGACCTGGGCAACCATTCAACAGCCTGTGTGCCCTGCCCTACTTGAGGGTCTACTCTCAGGCTCATTAATTATGATTTTTTTCTTAAAGAAATTATTTTATTTTTGAATAGGTAAATATATGCACACGGTACCAAATGTTTAAAAGAATAGTATAGAGCAGAAAAGTAAGCCTCCTTCCCATTTTTTTTCCACTAAGTTGCCTGGATCCCTTTCCAGTGATAGCTCTGCAGAGACAAGCACATATGTACACAAAGATTTTTTTAGCAACTGTAAAGCATTCCATAGTGTGAATGTACAATAATTTATTTAACCAGTCTCCAACTGATGCAAATGAAAATGTCGGTTGTTTCTCATTTTTGTCATTATAAACAATGCTACAAATGCACACCTGCAATTCTGCACACATGTACTTCTGCAGTTTAAGTGTCTAGACACAGAACAGCTAAAAGGATGAACGGGAGAATGCATATGGGGGCTAACTAGACATCTATTGTCCCATTTGGGATCAGGAAATATTTATAAATTGACTGATGGGAATTTTTAAATGTATGATGCCTTCCTATCCAAAAGCTTAATGTGTCTTTCCACGTATTCAATTCTTCTCTCATGTCCTTTATCTTAAAATTTCCTTCATCTAAGGCTTATGCATTTCTTATATAAATATATTCTTAGCCATTTTCTCTTGCTTTATGTTGCTACTGAAAATGGGGTCTTATACTCGATCTTCCAATTATTGTCTGCAGATATGAAGCCTGTTGATTTTGGTTGTGTTGATTTTCATTGTGTTAATCGTGTAAAAGTTTTTCTACTGATTCTCTTAGGTTTTCAAGCTTACAATAACATCATCTGTGAATATGAAAGCTTTATTTTTTCTTTTCCAAATTGTAACCCTTCTATATTTTTCTTGCCTAACTAAATTAGCCAGTATCTCCAGTAAAATGTTTTCAGTGGTATTATGGGTATCTTTGTCTTGTTTCCAACTCTTAGTGGTAACGTTATTTTCAATTTCCTTAATCTAAGAGTCTGGGAATAGAATATTTCATGATTTTCTGATTTGCTGATATCTGAAAGTAAACACGTGCAATTCTAAAGCATGGCTTTATTATAAATGTTTTGTGTGATGTAAGTAACTGTACAATTAATCATCTTGTAACAGAAAGATGAGATGAATAAACCTGATACATTTTTCTATCATCCATACTTCAAAGGACAAAAAATCATCAAGGTGCACCATGGCTTGGATATCAGCTTTTATTCCGTATAACAAAAAGTAACCTTAATGAAGCAATAAATTATATGACAAAATTCAAAGATTAGATAAGGTGAGGATATTAAAAATAAAAGTATTGAATTACATATACAAGAAGGCATTGACCAGTAAATGCATGCTTGCTTTTCTCCACAACACAGAATTCATAATACTGGAACACTTCTGAAAAACACCAATTGGATGAGGGTCTTCAAGAAAGTCAGCCCAGTGTCAGGCTGTGAGTGGTTGTTCCTAGGATGACTGGGGAATGGTTAGGTTAGGATGATGGTGGGGTGAACAGGTTTGTTGAAGCCTGTCTGAGCCTAGACTTCACAGTGAGGCCTCCCTGGCAGTGTGGAAAGCCTCGTTTGCCCCAGGCTCAGTTTCTTTGACTCCCCAGCCAAGATTTCCACAGTGGCCATGAGTTCTTAACCAGGTGAACAAATAAGTTCCATGGCTCAAAATCTCAAAAGGACATTAAAGGAACTTTAGGAAGAGCACTAGTTAAGAGCATGCTGCCTGTCTCTGACTGTTAGGTTCACTATTACTTCACATTTTACCAGCTCTGTGCCTTAGAAAAAGGGAATCAGTCCTCTTAAGGCTCAGTTGCATCATCTACAAACACCTTCCTTATAAGGTTGATATGGGGATTATAGGATATGACTGTAAAGGCTTAGCATGGTACCAACCCTTACATGTTTCTGGGGTGGGGAAACCAGCCTTACTGCAGGGAAAGACAAGTTTCCAATATTACATACTAATTTGGAGAAGGATCAATTCAGTTTTGAAATTTCAGAAAGTTGTCTGGGTGCAGTGGCTCACGCCTATAATCTCAGCACTTTGGGAGGCCAAGGTGGGGGTGGATCGCCTGAGGTCAGGAGTTTGAGACCCTCCTGGCCAACATGGTGAAACCCTGTCTCTACTAAAAATACAAAAATCAGCTGGGCCTGGTGGCAAATGCCTGTAATCCCAGCAACTTGGGAGGCTAAGGCAGTAGAATAGCTTGAACCTGGGAGGTGGAGTTTGCAGTGAGCCGAGATTGCGGGGCCACTGCACTCCAACTTGGGTGACAGAGTGAGACTCCATCTCAAAAAAAAAAAATGAAATTTCAGAAAGTTGGATGGAACTTGGACTATTACTGATAGACAGCATGTCCTAACTCAGGCCAGTGTAAGAGAAATGGGTGACCATTTGAAAGCCAGCATTCCAGCAAGGCAGACAGTATAATATCACACTTATATTCTCACACCACATCCCAGTCAAATCAGATTCTAACTCATTTTCAGTAGGTGCTTTTGCTTGTGGTCTTGGCTATCTCCAACATAAATTTCTACTATTGTTGTTTTGATAATTTTAAATCTAAGCCCTAACCTCTCTTGGATATTTTTATGTTCCCCTGACAAAAACTGCTGTATAGTATGATTGAGCATACACAGTCCTGTGTCTCCCAGGGTCAAAGTGGCTTAAGACAGTGGGGTTGTCCTGAGAAGGTTGTGTAGCCAGAAGAAGCACTCTGGCCCTTAGCAGACTTTCTGAATGACACTCTAAGACCAAGCAAAGACAACAATGAGTTACAGCACGTGGTTAAAACATTACTCACCTGCCCAAATACTTCAAAATTTGCAGCAGGGAAATGAACACATTATCTACTAGAGGTACCAAAGAACCCTTATTTGGGGTTCAAATAATTCAAGGCAGTTATTAACTTGCAGAATTTTCAAATACATTATGACCTCACAGAATTATTTCATGATGGTGTCTGAGTAATACAAAACAGTTGGGCTAGTGATGGTTAAGATGTCTTGTGTCTGGGAGGCTTTTTAAAAAGACATATGTTGAAGTAGGAATTTGTTATTGGCAATGTGGCCAATCCTGACTTCCCAAGTTTTGCTTCACTGGGATTAATTCAAGGATTCCAAGTGCCATGTGACCAGTTCATAATTTTCTTTAGACACGATTATAAATAATTCAGGAATTTGGTTCATCATTGAAAAATGAAGTCCAGGAACAAGCTAATTATACTTATTATTAAAATATGTAGAGTGTATTTTGCTTGAGATAAAGCCGTAGGGAACACAATCAGCACATTCACATATTGTGTTTTTGCTTTGTTTCCTGGACCCCAGCCAATTGCTGGCTTAAGCAGGGCCATCTCCTTGACTGAGGACAGAAGTGCTGCACAGCATGGAAGGCTGAGCAAAGCACCAGACGCCTTCTGGAAATGCCAGTGTGACTTCAGGAAATGATAAAAATGGTCTCATATCCATGGATCCTAGTGAAGGCAGGAACATCACTATCCCTAAACACATAAATGAGAACAGAAGCACAAACAGAACCACCACTGGATTAAATTTACCAATCTGTGGCAGGTAGTTATTAAGCTCAACACTCTGCAAAAGTGTGAGTGTGGTTTCCAAAGTGATGTAAATCAGCGTTTGGACTGGGACTTCCTCAGAGAATGCAGTGCTGTACAATACTAGATCTATGGGATATGAATAGGAGTTACATGAAAAAAATTCACGATCCATTAAACTTGGGAAGTTTGAGGTTAGATAAAATCAAGTGAGTTTCCTTACTATAAGTTCTCTCTCAGACTAATATTCTAATGTGCATTGTGGTTCTCCAAGCAGATATTATGGTATGGTGTATTTACCAAAGGTACCTGACCGGAGAGGGCACTCCTTTGTTTAGAGAGCATCTCTTGGGGCCACCTTCCTCAGTGCACTTTGGGAAGTGCTGCCTAATTGAAATCAGCCTGTTTTGCAGCTGTCTCAATAGGAGTCCCAGCTGGGCCAAAGAAGCAGCCCAGCAGGAGCCTGAAATACCGTTGCATTACTGAGTACTGCAGTGATTAACTGAGTACTACATTGCCTATATAAGTACTCAGTACTTACAGTACTGAGTACTAACTGCCCCATGTTACTGAGTACTGTGCTGTCCTACTGAGTACTACACTGTGTTACTGAGCACTCCATTGCCTGACTGAGCACTGCACTGCCTTACTGAGCACTGCACTGTGTTACTGAGTATTGCACTGCCTTACTGAGTACTGTACTGCCTTGCTGAGTACTATACTGTATTACTGAGTACTGCACTGTGTTACTGAGTACTGCATTGTGTTACTGAGTATTGCACTGCCTTACTGAGTACTGCACTGCCTTACTGAGTACTATACTGTATTACTGAGTACTGCACTGTGTTACTGAGTACTGCATTGTGTTACTGAGTATTGCACTGTCTGAGTACTGCACTACCTTACTGAGTACTGTACTGTATTACTGAGTACTGCACTGTTACTGAGTATTGCACTGCCTTACTGAGTACTGTGCTGCATTCCTGAGTACTGCACTGCCTTACTGAGTACTGCACTCCCTGAGTACTGCACTGCCTGAGTACTGTATTGTATTACTGAGTACTTCACTGCTTTACTGAATACTGTACTGTATTACTGAGTACTCCACTGTGTTACTGAGTACTACACTGTTACTGAGTATTGCACTGCCTTACTGAGCACTGCACTGCCTTACTGAGTACTGCACTGCCTGAGTACTGCCTGAGTACTGAATTGTGTTAGTACTGCACTGCCCAACTGAGTACTGTATTTTATTACTGAGTACTTCACTGCCTTACTGAATACTGTACTGTATTACTGAGTACTTCACTGTGTTACTGAGTACTACACTGTTACTGAGTATTGCACTGCCTTACTGAGCACTGCACTGCCTTACTGAGTACTGCACTTCCTGAGTACTGCACTGCCTGAGTACTGTATTGTGTTACTGAGTACTGCACTGCCTTACTGAGTACTGCACTGCTTTCCTAAATGCTGCACTGCCTGGCATCGAGTGAAACAGGTTCCACGGGAAAATGGAACAGGCTCAAACATTTTATACAGGTCCCCTGATCCATCCACAGCCTCATTGTGGGTAAATTTCAGAATGTCCTCATGAAACAGAGACTCTCAGGGATCCTTTCTTCAGATGCAATCATTGCCACAAAAGGAAAATTGAAAGGTGGCATATCACTGAGAGGCTGTTGTCTTACCAAAATATCTTCTGGAAATTGCATATTAATTTTTCTAAGATAATATTAGATCACAGGAGAAGTAAGGTGAAAAGCTGTTAACTCCAGACTCTGAGGTTAATTAGCTCTCTTAGATCGTGCACCTGTAGGAATGTGTAACAGGTATGACGACAGTCTTATGCTTGGTTTCCTTTTTATAGAATCTTGAATCAGGAAATATTTTAGTTGCAGCAGAAGGCAAATGGTGCAGGAAAAAGAGACATTTTTCCAGAATTCACCCCAACTTCTCTCTAATGGGGGCTGAGATGAAACTATTCTCAAATCCTGTGCAAGACATTCCCAAGAATGACATGGCAAAGAAATTTTTGAGTGACATTTAGAAGGAAATTCAGCAAATCAGTCTCTCTCTCCATATTCCAATTTGCAGACTCCTCAGTTTCAGACTCATGAGAATGAACATGAACCACCTTTCCACTGAAAGACCTCAAGCCTCTGTATCTCCGTAATTGATTCAGGCACCTTAGTTATGCAGGGGGAGGGGAGAGCACCCCCCCAGGTCCAAACATGGTGGCCCACCTCCCTCCCCCATCCCGTCACTCCTCAGGCTTGTGCTTCCCGGACACCAGCTGTCATGCAGGAAGCTGCAGCTTCTCTTTCCCCCGCCTCCTTTGCTGGCTGGAGCTGCAGGATCATGGCCTGCAGAGTTTCCTTCACCATCTGGAGCTCCCTCTTGAGAGACTGTGGGCACGTTGTTAAGGAGCACATTCGAAGGTGATGGCAGCCCTCTGGGGCCTCCGAGGGATCGAAGAGCGTGTGAGCCTGCTGGAAGCAGATGGGCACTGCCACCTAATTGCAGTTTCAAGTTCTTTCCAATTGTATGAATTAAATATTAATATAAATTTTACACTTTTTCTTTTACGAATGACCGCAATTTTTGCAATGCCTGAGGTATTGACTCTCTCAAGTCAGGTCTTAAAAAGGAAATGGAAGAGTCAGCTCTTAGCCAAGACAGATGGCCAACTCAGATGCTCAATGATATGCGGTTGGCGTGACCATAACTCCGGCTAAGCCCCAAGTTGGGGTGGGGCAACTGTCAGATGCAAATACTCTTGACAGTGGAAAGGGTAGAATGCTTGAAATCAAAATCTCCTTGAGAAATACAGGATTTGGGGTTGCCATAAGTAGGGAGAGGCATACTGGACCAGACTCAGTTACTAACATGGTCTCTGTTCACCATTAACCAGCCTTGTCACCCTATGCAAACCAGTTAAAGCCTCAGTTTTCTCTTGAAATGATGACTTTGAAACCCCTTCAGGCTCTAACCTGCTGTTATCTGTTAGTATATTCCCAGGGACTAGGAAGGGCACTCAAGACTAGATAGAGTCCATCAAAGGGCAAAGAGAGCTTGCTTTTTCTGGGTTGGTTGCTTGGTTCTTTTTTTTTCTTAAGCTGTCGGGCTCTTAGTTTTCTAACCTATAAAGTTATTTCTCACATGGAGAAAACAATCATAGAGAACTTAGCAAACAGTAATAGATAAGGCTGTAGTTCTCTTAAGAAACAGGTTCTCGTCTGGGTGTTCAAGCATGGGAATGTTTAACCAACAGTGGTTTTTCTGTCCATACATCATCCAGTTCATCCTTTCCCTTTTTACCTGTAGTCAGAACAACTCTAAGGCAAATGCAAGATGAGAGTTGGGTTTAACAAGCAAATTGATCTACTTTCATCCAACAGGGACCAAGGGGGAAAGTAGAAATATGTTGACACCACCTAAATATGCTGAAGTCATCACATGAAGCCAGACCACTCCAACAGTACTAGATCAGACGTGGAGGGAATGGGGCTTTGGGAAAGGGAGTCTGACTGTTTACAGACCACCTACACTAAATGTGGTTTTCCCAAAGTGCAATGTCAATGCAACAAAAAGAGAAAAAGACATCCTTACAAACCACTGTGGAAAGCTTTCCCTTTCTTTTTTCTTCTTTTTTTTTTTTTTATGAGACAGAGTTTTGCACTTGTAGCCCAGGCTGGAGTGCAATGGTGCGATCTCGGCTCACTGCAACCTCTGTCTCTGAGATTCAAGTGATTCTCCTGCCTCAGCCTCCCAAGTAGCTGGGATTATAGGTGTGTGCCACCATGCTAATTTTTGTATTTTTAGTAGAAATGGGGTTTCACCATGTTGGCCACATTGGTCTTGAACCCCTGACCTCAGGCAGTCTGCCTGCCTCGGCCTCCCAAAGTGCTGGGATTACAGGCATGAGCCACCATGCCCGGCCTACTTTCTTTTTTGAACAAGGAACTCTAGAGGATCCTGGGAATGATGCAAATGAACCTCTTCTAAGCAAACGTGCTGAACCACCCTGAAAAGTTCTGGCAGTTTTTCACCCTCCTGAAGCTTCACCAGACTCTATCATTTGCGTAATTCACATGCATTTACTACTAGGGTTCTCTCCTTGCATTTGAACTTGAGGAAAATGGGAGTTGGGTAGGAGGGGGCCCAGGGGAGGAAAGAATCCAATATTTACCTTTCTTTCTTTTTTTTTTTTTTTTAAGAGGCTTTGGTTGCTTCCATTTCTTGCATAGTTCTGCTAATCTTTAGTGAAAACATATACCACTTTATACAAGCAAAAGCATAAGTGGTCCCAGACTGAATACCAAACTGGAATTTAATCACAAAGTCATGCTACATCTATGAAGAGCAGGCATGGAGCTTAAGCAGTTTATGAATCCTGACAAACTCCTGAGATTTAATTACCTTTGACATGCAGCCTGGGACTACATGCCACTATTTGTAATGTGCTAAATGATGACAAAGGTTTTTAGAGAGAGAACTTGAACCAAAATGTGATGTTTCTTTAAAAACTCATAAAACTTCTGGCACTGGCAGAACCCACTGAAAAGGTCAAAAATAAGGAGTGAGAAGTTACAAAAGCAAAGGATGAAGTTAGTCTATAACTAAATTAACACATCAGCCGCTCATACAAAAATCACTAACACAGAGAGGTGTCAGAAAACCAGCATTTGAGGAGATAACTAGCTATGGTAAGCTCAGAAAATCAATAAATGCTTAATTATTCTACTTGTAAAATACTGAATCTCGTACCTTCCTCATAGGGTTAGGGTTCAAAGAAATATTTTTTCCTTGTGAGAGTATAGTATCTTTTGTGAGTCATCATGAAATTTAAGGTTTATTTCTTAATATAACAGATGTAACAAATAACAGGCTCTGTCAAAGCAGGGATAGACATCAGAAATCCTAGAAACCTCATTTAATGAGCCTGTGGGGGTCATAATCATTAAAATAATAATTAAAATCACATTTTATTTGCAAAGTACTTCTCTCTAACCAACCTGCCTGTATGATCCCTTACAAAATGTGAGTTACAAAGCATTCTGGATGTACTGAAATGGAAAAGTCCCCAGAAAAAAAAAAATGCAAAATGGGGTGGGGGAAAGCACATTGTAGAATAATTTATATGGAATGATCCTAATTTTGCAAACAAAGACTATTGAGATAAGCCATTTATAGGTCTAGAAAAAGGCTTCAGGAGGACAAAGTAGTGACCTCTAGGAAGAGGCATTGGGAGGGAAACAGCTTTTTTATTTTCCATATTTCTGTGATATTCACAATGGAAATGCATTGCTTTCATATTTAAATCAATATGTCTATAAAAGAAACCACTGGAAACATTTCCCTGTTAAGCAGTTGAGAGAAATGAAAGTGCAGAGAGAGATCCTCATTCTTTCTTTCATTCATTCAAACATTCAAATGTTTCCTGAGTTTCTACTGTGTGTTAACAAATGTTAGGGACACAGCAGCACAGGATTGCATCAAAGTCACTGCCATCATGGATGGCATAAATACCTATGAGTGCAGCAGAAAGTAAACAAGCACCATGTTGATAGTATGTCCAGCTGTGCTGTGTTCACAGTGAGATGGGAGGAGCCATAGGAGGACCTGGAGCAGAGGGGTGACATCGTCAGTTTGGCTGCTACGCTGAGAATGGATTTAAAGGGGTAAGGGCAGAAGCAGAGAGTGACCAGTTAGGAGACCACTGCAACAGTTCGGGCAAGAACCAATCATGGCTTGAACAGGGCAGTGGCAGTGGAGGTAGGGGAGGTGGCTAGATTCTGGATGTGTTTTGCAGATACAACCAAGAGCATATGGTGATAGACTGGATGTGGGATATGGAAAATGGAAAAGGCATCAGGAAGGATGCCCTGATTTTTCATCTGAGCAAATAATTAGAAAAACATATCTGTATTTTATTGAGAAGGAGAGGACTAGGAATGAGCGTTTGGTGTTTTTGGTAGAGGAGGGAAGGAATTGGATTTTAGACAGGGTAAGTTGGACAAGCTTATTAGCCAAGAGAAGATGCTGAGTAGAAAATAGATATAAGTCTGGCATTCATATTCAACCATAAATTTAAAAAAAATGTTTTACAACATTTTCTCACTGACTTACAGAAAAATAAGCTATCTCATTTGATACATCTAAGCAAGATCTTAAGGCTAAGTAGTAGCTATAATCAGATTTTCTGATCACTAATCCAATAAGCTTATAGTTGAAGCCCATTGAAACACTTGACCTTGACCTCAATTGTTGTCAAAGAGCTGAAAAACAATTGGAATTTTAAGCAAATTGAAATTTTAGGCAAATTCCAAAACTATTGAAAATTTAGGCAAATTCCAAAACTAGAATAGAGGTGCTAACTGCACCTAACTGCAAGAATAGGCCTCAAAAAAGGAGAATAATTCTTATGAGGCCTGCGCCTTAGGGACCTGAGTAGCTAAGTGTCTGCCCCCCGTAACAGACATGCCATCAAGTACCTGTGGTATCTAAGAAAATTCGCAGATTCATTATAACAACGTCACAAGGATGAACATCCTAACATCATTAAAACACCTTTGGAACCCAAGGCCATTCTTTACCTCCTTGGAATAGACTATCCACATGGTAGGTAAGCATGTAACTTGTAAAATTGTCTGTGTTTGCAATTAGCAAAGGAGGAAGACAGCAGGACAGGTGCCTTCAGGAATAGATGATAAGGCAATATTGTCATTTGGGGCACCATTTGCAAAAGATTCTGGAATTCTTTAGATGGAGTCTTCTGTTTTTATAAGAAAACAATTGAGTATTTTACTGTCAATGAAGTGTCCAAGTAAGCCTTTCAAAGGCTTAGCCAAATTTAGGTCTTCGGTTCATCTGACC
Source organism: Nomascus leucogenys (assembly GCF_006542625.1). Taxonomy (NCBI): domain Eukaryota; kingdom Metazoa; phylum Chordata; class Mammalia; order Primates; family Hylobatidae; genus Nomascus; species Nomascus leucogenys. The sequence continues at coordinate 16,075,760 of NC_044385.1, forward strand.
TAGTTTGATTCAAAAAGAAACAACAGTACAAGTTGAGCATCCCAAACCCCCAAATCCAAAATTTGAAATGCTCCAAAATCCAAAACCTTCTGAGCACTGACGTGATGTTCAAAGGAAATGCTCATTGGAACATTTCAGATTTGGGATTTTTGGATTTGGTATGCTCCACTGGTAAGTATAATGCAAATATTCCACAATCTGAAAAAAAGCAGAACTTCAAAACACTTCCAGTCCCAAGCATTTCGGATAAGGGACCCTCTTATCCTTTGAAAGTGCTGCTCCTTTGCTACATTATTTCTTCTTACCACCATTCCTTCCTGGGTAGCCACTACAGCCCATAGTGCTGGAGAATTTAGTACTGGAGACTCTCATGGAAAAGCCATGAGGATCACAGTCTTTTAAGAGCAAAGAGGAAAACCTTGACTATACCCAAGACTTGATTCAAAGGATTTGATGCTTGCACACGGAAACTCTGTGTTGCCTACCTTGTGCCAAGCCCACCTTGTGCTCAGCCAGCAGAAGGACAGCCCTGTGTCTACGCCCTTGCCCTCCCCCACCCACTGTGGGGCTCCAACTCTTCCTCGTCCCACTCCAAAGCCAAGTGAGAGCCTAAGGAAAGAACTGTGACTACTATGTCTGCACCAGCCCATCACACACAAAGCTTTAGATACTGCCATCTTAGGTTCTGGGTTTTCTTTCTTTTCTTTCCTTTCCTTTCTTTCTTTCCTTTCCTTCTTTCCTTCCCTTTTTCTCCCTTCCCTTCTCCCTTCCCTTCTCCTTTCCCTTTTCCCTTCCCTTCCTTTCCCTTGTCTCTTCTCCCTTCCCTTCTTCCCTTCCCTTCCCTTCTCCTTTCCCTCTCCCTTCCCTTCCCTTTTCTTTCCTCTTTTCCTTTTCCTTTTTTCTCTCCTTCCCTCTCTCCCTCCTTCCTTCCTTCCTTGCTTTCTCTTTCTTTTTCTTTTTTTCTTTTCTTTTTCTCTCTTTCTTCTTTCTCCTTCCTTCCTTCCTTCTTCTCTCTCTCTCTCCTTTCTCCCTTCCTTCCTTCCTGTTCTCTCTCTCTCTCCTCTCTCCTCTCTCCCTCCTTCCTTCCTTCCTTCCCTCCCTCCTTCTTTGGCAGTGTCTTACTTTGTTGCCCAGGCTGGAATGTAGTACTGTGCAATCTCAGCTCACTGCAACCTCTATCTCCTGGGTTCAAGCAATTCTCATGCCTCTGGAGTAGCTGGGACTACAGGTGTGCACCATCATGCCCAGTTACTTTTTGTATTTTTAATAGTGGCAGGGTTTTGCCATGTTGCCTAGGCTGGTCTCAAACTCCTGGTCTCAAACAATCCACCCACCTCAGCCTCCCAGAGTGCTGGGATTAAGGTGTAAGCCATCGCACCTGGCCAGGCTCTGGATTTTCTTATCTATAAACTATGTGAGTGGAGCTCCATGATCCTCATGATCCCTCCTCCAGCCCCTCAGCTCTAGGAGTGGAAAACATCTCCAAGGAGGCAGGACAATCTCCCAAAACTCTCGTTACCTTTGTCTGTTCAAGCTAAAATTTGGAAAGCTGAACTAAACAAGGGTCCTACGGAGCTGTGGTGTTTGTGCACAAACCTGGATGTATTTAGAGCACGCCCTCAAGCACCACCAAAAGTAATCAATTGGGCACCATGCACTCCAAATAAGCAGAGAAATAGAATTCCATAAGGGCTTCCCAGACATGGATGTAAATACAACCACGAATAGAATCAGAGTGTCTCTACCTCGTCTATGACTGAGGGGCAGGCAGAACTGCCCTGAGGGCTTTGAAATATCCCAAAAATGTACATATCACAGGTGTACTTCTTTTCTTTTGAAAGTGTGTTGTAGAAATTGAAGGAGGAAGAAAATGAGAAAATTCCTGCTTAAAAATCCAGCTTAATTTGGGAGGTTTTTGGTTACAACATTTGAGCGTGGAGGAGACATTGCACACAGCCAAAATGTTTTTCAAAACATCCTGCTAATTAGGACCCCAGATGATTGTGAAAATGCACTAGAGACTCACACTAATGCTCCTGGAAGTCCCGACTTGACTGGCCGTGAAGTCACACCTCCTGTCCCCTTCTCAGGCACTAGGCATGAGCCACCTCTCCACCACCAGCTCTCCCAATTAATGGTGCAGACTCTTTTCAGACACTCGCTGCCACAGTAGCTGATGGGTTTGTGTTGTTCTTTGGTCATGCTACATGTAATTTGGTGAGCCTGTCAGGACGAGGAAGAGGCACAGGCTCTTTCCTCTCCCTCCTTGGATTTGTCAATCAGTGTCTTCTTGATAAAAGTAGGAGACGCCCATGAGGCTGCCCATAACTCGGATATTAAATCAGGAGGCCACAAGGACCTATTTGGGAACTCAGTCCCACTGCCCACCCCTAACCTCTGTTGATGCCACACTAATAGCCCTTATGCACACACATGGTTTATGCAAAAATTGAGTGTTTTCCACACAAAGAATAAACATCCATGGTAGCATCTGTGGCTTGAATCTTTCTGATGTGGACGTTCAATGTGGGCTTACATTAATCACATTCCAATGTGGACTTAGATTAATTGGGTACCCTCTACCTCACATGCACAGTAGGTTCTGGCAGCGTGCTTAATGGAATCAAACAAAACACTTCACTCACTGTGCAATCCTTCTGTACTGTTGACAACAAGCTGTTTCTCTCAGCCACACTCAGCATTGTATCTTTGATCAAACATGGAAATACAAACCAGTCAGAGTTTGGCTGGAGGATTCTGGCAGCCTCTCTGAATCTCTAGATAAGCTCTAATTTGAAACAACAGCTTTGGTTTGTGTAGGGGACCCTCCGTAGAGCCTTGTAAACATGTCTTTCTATCTTAGGGCGTAATGTTCCACTCAAATTTAAGTGCACTTTGTATGAATTCAAAGACACCTTCTGTGTATTTATTCTCAATCAGTGACAGAACAAAAGACTGGGATTCGAAGAAAAGTCTGGGTTGAAATCCATATCGTGGTGTAGATTTTATCGGAGGGAGGGAGAGAGCTGACTTCAGTACCTAAACCAGTGCTTCTCCGCTTATCACAACAGAGATCAGTGAAATTCTCAAAAAATGTAACATCAGTAAAATACTTTTATTATAGCTTAAAAATTTAAAGTAATTGTGTGTTCCATGGAACAGACCTGTCCATTTACTTATAGGCAATGGCTGCTTTCTGATGGGCCAAATAGGACCATGGGGCTTGTGGCTGCAAAATTCTGCTACTCATCAGAAATGACCTTGTGTCAGCCAAGTCATTCCCAAGCCTTGTTTTTTTTCGACTGTCAAGTAAGGATAATAATCCCTATCTATTTATAGAAGTTTTATTAGAATTAAATGACTTTTCTTGCCATTGCTTTTGGTGTTTTAGACATGAAGTCCTTGCACATGCCTATGTCCTGAATGGTATTGCCTAGGTTTTCTTCTAGGGTTTTTATGGTTTTAGGTCTAACATGTAAGTCTTTAATCCATCTTGAATTAATTTTTGTATACGGTGTAAGGAAGGGATCCAGTTTCAGCTTTCCACATTTGGCTAGCCAGTTTTCCCAGCACCATTTATTGAATAGGGAATCCTTTTCCCATTGCTTGTTTTTGTCAGGTTTGTCAAAGATCAGATAGTTGTAGATATGCGGCATCATTTCTGAGGGCTCTGTTCTGATCCATTGATCTATGTCTCTGTTGTGGTACCAGTACCATGCTGTTTTGGTTACTGTAGCCTTGTAGTATAGTTTGAAGTCAGGTAGCGTGACGCCTCCAGCTTTGTTCTTTTGGCTTAGGATTGACTTGGCGATGCGGGCTCTTTTTTGGTTCCATATGAACTTTAAAGTAGGTTTTTCCAATTCTGTGAAGAAAGTCGCCAAAATTGACAAATGGGATCTAATTAAACTAAAGAGCTTCTGCACAGCAAAAGAAACTACCATCAGAGTGAACAGGCAACCTACAAAATGGGAGAAAATTTTCGCAACCTACTCATCTGACAAAGGGCTAATATCCAGAATCTACAATGAACTCAAACAAATTTACAAGAAAAAAACAACCCCATCAAAAAGTGGGCGAAGGACATGAACAGACACTTCTCAAAAGAAGGCATTTATGCAGCCAAAAAACACAGGAAAAAATGCTCATCATCACTGGCCATCAGAGAAATGCAAATCAAAACCACAATGAAATACCATCTCACACCAGTTAGAATGGCCATCATTAAAAAGTCAGGAATCAACAGGTGCTGGAGAGGATGTGGAGAAATAGGAACACTTTTACACTGTTGGTGGGACTGTAAACTAGTTCAACCATCGTGGAAGTCAGTGTTGCAATTCCTCAGGGATCTAGAACTAGAAATACCATTTGACCCAGCCATCCCATTACTGGGTATATACCCAAAGGACTATAAATCATGCTGCTATAAAGACACATGCACACGTATGTTTATTGCAGCACTATTCACAATAGCAAAGACTTGGAACCAACCCAGATGTCAACAACGATAGACTGGATTAAGAAAATGTGGCACATATACACCATGGAATACTATGCAGCCATAAAAAATGATGAGTTCATGTCCTTTGTAGGGACATGGATGAAACCGGAAACCATCATTCTCAGTAAACTATCGCAAGGACAAAAAACCAAACACCGCATGTTCTCACTCATAGGTGGGAATTGAACAATGAGAACACATGGACACAGGAAGGGGAACATCACACTCCGGGGACTGTTGTGGGGGGGGGGAGGGGGGAGGGACAGCATTAGGAGATATACCTAATGCTAAATGACAAGTTAATGGGTGCAGCACAACAACATGGCACATGGATACGTAACAAACCTGCACATTGTGCACATGTACCCTAAAACTTAAAGTATAATAATTATAATAATAATAATAATAATAAAGAATTAAATGACTTCATCTAAGCCACTGTGGAGTTACTGATTGATTCCTTCAAGCATTTATTACAAAATAGTTGAATCAATCTACCTTGAAACTTTTTGTGTATAAATGGGGTGTTCTTGGAGCTTGTGACTAACATACTAAGAACTGTGAGACAAATGGACTTGGATAACACTTTTGTACCTAAAATCATGCACTTACCCATGGCTACATTAAATGTACATTGTGAATATAGCCTTATTTAACCCCCATAAAAACCTTAGAGGTGTATGTTATCCTGACGTTACATATGGGAACCCTAATGCTTAAAGAGGCATTATCACTTGTCCATGATCCCACTGCTACTAAATCTGGCTTGGATCAGCTATGGAAAAACTAAAAGGATCTTGTTTAAATACTGCTTAACCCCTTTTTTCTCAGGGATCTTTAGAGCTGCCTCCCAGCTCTAGTAAAAATAAGATCCAATTCCCCAGAATCAAACTAACCTTTTAGAAAATTTCACAACAAGAGACCAGCACAGAACCCTGACTGCAGCCCTCAGAACTGCTACCTGAAGACAGAGGTACATCCCGCTCGGGAACTGCCCATCTGCGGGGCTGGGGAACCGGAAACTCCTTCACATCCATTGACTTTCTGCAGCGGGTTGCTCCTCTGTGCCCTGTCATCTGCCCATTCATCTAAGCCACTGTGGAGTTACTGAGTGATTCCTTCAAGCATTTATTACAAAATAGTGGAATCAATATACCTTGAAACTTTTTGTGTATAAATGGGATGCTCTTGGAGAACATCCCATATGGGGATCCCATAAGGGGGTATGGGGAAGCCATACCCCCTTACACATGCTCAAAGATTTGTGACCCCATGAACATGGAATAAATAAAAACGCCATCCTTATTCTATGTTTCTATGCTTCTTTGGGAAACTTTCTGATAATAGCTTAAATACAAGATTTTTAAGAGGCAGGAAATTATGAAGAACAGAATATCTGCTCTTCAAAATCTACCTAAAGCAATGTGAAAATCATTGCAGATTAAGCTGAAGAAATTTTCTGCCCAGCTTAATAAACAAGGTCGAAAATGTAAAGTTATAACAAGGAAGGAAGCGTAGCATTGGATCCATCATTAAATCGCAGATCTGAGTATTTGTGACTAAGATTAATCCTTGGCCATTCAACGCTACTTACACACACACACACACACACACACACACACACACACACACACACACGGCCCACAAAGTATGGTAAAAACTGGAATTCTAAAAAGTAAGACAGCAATGACAAGCAAAGACCAAAATAGCTAAATTTCCCACAAACGCATCCAATAAAAGACATTCTACTGAATAGAAAGATGAATGAATAGGGAAGTGTTTTTAGCTAGAGAAGTGTCAACTTGTGATTAAATAACTAAAAGGATAAAGGGCTGCATATCCCTTCACCCATTGTGTACCCACCTGTTTGCTCTCAGCAGAACTAACCAGTGACAAACTGCGTCCACAGATCAACATAGAAGGGAGTGCTTCATACGGATGCATACCTAAGCCAGTATGTTCTCAGGCCATCTTGCTAAATTAGCAGCTAGTTTTGATGAAGGTGTTTGTAGGTGTGACACGAAGGATATTAAGTCTGGTGCAAGAAATTCTATCACCAGGAACCAGAAAGGACTAAATTGAGTTCAACCATGTGTACGTGGTTAGAAGTTGAAAGGAAATAATCTAAAGTCCTGTTTGCTTTGTTACTCTACTGCCCATTACTAGGTAGAGTTGCTAGATAAAGAAATTCAGAGGTGGATTTAGGACGCTTGGTATTGAAAAAGCTCGCAGGAAAACGAGCCAGGCAACTGTTTTCCTTCACCAGGGCCACACAGAGCCGGCTTTACACTCACTGGAAACTGCATTTTGCTTTGGCTTCCTTGTGTGCACGTCTGAACTTAATTTTTAGTGGTTGGATTTAGCAATTAAAAATACTGAATTGCGGCCGACTGCGGTGGCTCAAGCCTGTAATCCCAGCACTTTGGGAGGCCAAGGCGGGCGGATCACTTGAGGTCAGGAGTTCTAGACCAGCCTGGCAAACATGGCAAAACCCTGTCTCTACTAAAAATACAAAAAATTAGCTGGGCGGGCTGGCGGGCGCCTATAATCCCAGCTACTCAGGAGGCTGAGGCAGGACAATCGCTTGAACCCAGTAGGTGGAGGTTGCAGTGAGCTGAGATCACAGCATTGCACTCCAGCCTGGGCATCAAAAGTGAGACTCTGTCTCAAAAAAAAAGAAAAGAAAAAAAATAACTGAATTGCTTACTGAAAACTAGAGCGAAAACTTTTCATACCTGATAATCTCAGAGATCTGAGGAGCTCTGCACTATAAATAACAGCAGCATCTATTTGTTGCCATCTTCTGAGGCATGAAAAAACTACCTTTTAAAGACTTTCTTTTATAAAATAACTTCGCCTTGCTTAATCTGCAAGATGAAAAGGATATGAATGAGATCTTCATCGTGACTGTGGATTGCTGTGTGAAGTTGATCTTCCAAGTACAATAGCTTCTTGCCTATGTCTTCACACTTTTCTCCAAGTTCTGCAGAAAGGATGTAAGATTCCTGGCGAGAGCGGGGAAAACAAGATCACCTGTTAGAGCCGTGAACACAGACAGTACACAAAGGGAAGCTTCATGGAAAGAGCTCTCCCAGTTTCTGCACCTCAGTCAGAATTGTGCTAGGGCCTGTGTCTCTCCTGGGGATCAAACTTGAGAAGCTGTGAACTGATTTCAAGTTATGACCAAAGAATGAGCTTTGTCTACACAGTTCCACAGGCCACCTCCCTTGTTTGGTCATTTCAAAGTGCTGCTTCCAGTATGTCAAGTCCCAAAGTGGATTTATCAAACAGAAACCCTGAATCTTCCAGCTGTATCAATGGGCAAATTCAAAATTTAACAGGGATTCTGAAAAAGGGGGGAGAGAGGTCACAGGAGCAACTAGGCTAACCTGTAAGGACAAAGGGAATATTCCTTCGAGGACACAGGAATTGATTAGGGCACTGAACATTTGTTTACGCACTGACCACAGTCCCTGAATGTTAGAATTTAAGTGCCATGAGGTGTATATTGCATATACAGCCGCTGCTACCACCACCACACACAGGAGCTTAAAGCCTCGTAAGAGCAGGATGATGCAGCACTTTGGGAGGCCGAGGCGGGAAGATCACAAGGTCAGGAGATCGAGACCATCCTGGCTAACACGGTGAAAACCTGTCTCTACTAGAAATACAAAAAATTAGCCGGGCGTGGTGGCGGGCGCCTGTAGTCCCAGCTACTTGGGAGGCTGAGGCAGGAGAATGGCGTAAACCCAGGAGGCAGAGCTTGCAGTGAGCCGAGACTGCGCCACTGCACTCCAGCCTGGCCGACAGAGCAAGACTCCGACTCAAAAAAAAAAAAAAAAAAAAAAAAAAGAGCAGGATGATGATGTCTTTTTGCTGCTGGCCCTAGAGCCCCTGGCATAGTATCTGGCACATGAGGCACGTAGTTTACATTGATCGATTTGATGAATGAACAGTTAAGTCGTAGAGCTCCTTCCTTCTCTCACTTTTTCCCTTCAAACTTATTTCTATGAGCCAGAAAAGGGCCTTCTTTATGTCACTTTCCTGCACGAAACCACCACAGAGCAGAATCTAAATATGTCTTCATATGACCTCGCCCAAAGCCCATGTTTCAGCTGTATCCCTTCTACTCTCCTAAAGGCAAGCTAAGCTTTGCCAACCGGACAAACCCCGTTGCCCTCTCTCATGCTGTTCTTTTTGCCCATGCATTCTTCCCCACTCTTCTCTGAAACCCAACCTTTCCTTCAAAGGCCCCAGATAATAGTTTCACCTTGTAGTGCAACCATTCTGATAAGTTCTGTGTCCACTCAAGTGAGGTAAGGGCCATGGGTTAGTCATTCATCCCAGGGCCCCAAGTTGAATGCTGGGCATGTAGAAGGCCACAGACTTGTAAAGGAAAACAGTAAACAAGGTTAAGAAAATGAGAACAGAAGATAGAGATTCTTAGAATAAAGCAGGGGGAGAAGCAAGAAATGAGCTCAGAATTAAAACTTAAATGTAAAGGTAATATTTCCTTAACTAAGAGTGAAAAGCTTAGAAGATACACTAAAAAATTTTTGCAGACCAGACGCAGTGGCTCGCAGCTGTAATCTCAGCACTTTGGGAGGCTGAGGTGGGTGGATCATGAGGTCAGGAGTTTGAGACCAGCCTGGCCAACATGGGGAAACCCCGTCTCTACAAAAAATACAAAAATTAGCTGGGCGTGGTGGTGGGCACCTGTAATCCCAGCTACTCAGGAGGCTGAGGCAGAAGAATCACTTGAACCCAGGAGGCGGAGATTGAGTGATCCGAGATCGCGCCACTGCACTCCAGCCTAGACAACAGAGCAAGATGCCATCTTAAAAAAAAAAAAATTGCATAAGGGAAACTATTAAGATATGTATTCAGCTTAAACTACAAGTTTACTACAAAAGCTACAATGAATATCCGACAATAACAACAAAATGCCCAGGTGCGGTAATAGTCACTGTTAAAAAGTCTTTGGGGATTATGCATTATATATTATAATCAGAGTCCACAAATAACAATTAAATCCAGGTATATAATTTGACTTTTGCTATATTAGCTTTAAAATTTACATGCCAATGGCCAAGTACCTTAGAATAAAACAGTGCTAATGGGAAATGCAAATAACTATTGTAAATATTGGAGAAGTCTAGTATATTGAAGAATGAGCTACAAGCTACAGAATGAGCTCTACACATTTACTGCAAGTAAGTGTATATAGAAAAGAAATCTAGTGGCAATAACATACAACTGTGGGAACATACGGACACAATTAAAGGAAGTTTAATGTGAAGCACCCATGAAGGTTTACTCAAAATTGATCATAACAGTGGTGAGAAGACAGCAAATACATAAAAATCACAAATAAATATATATATATATACACACACACATACATATATATGTGTGTGTGTATATATATATATATATTTTTTTTACTGATCCTAAAATAAAATAATCAGTCAAAGATGTGAAATTGAGGGTAGGATATCACATGGAAGTGTAGACACTGGATAATGAGCAACACCATCATCACACATGAAATAAATGAGACACTAAGAAAAACAACATCTGGGAAAAAATGATTGACAGTCATGAAACCACAAATCATACAGGAAGGAGAAAAATACAGTGTTAGCAGGAAAATATATATGACTGAAAACACATTTAAAGAGAGAAAAAGCATAGACTCAGAACAGAAAACCAAGGAATTTAAAACACCCTTAAACGAAATCAAATGACTCAATCTTCATCTTACAGCTACAACAAATATGAAATCAAAGCTAAATTAAACAAATTTAAAATACAGTTTTACGTTTCTCTCCCAAACATATAATTCCTGCCTGTTTTCCTTTTTAAATTATGTGCAGATTGATAGTAATGGCATAAATTTTGGAAAGCAATTTCAGACCACATAACAAGTGCTTTAAATTGTTCATATCTTAGGACCCAATAATTTCCCTTCCTGGAATCTATCAAAAAGAAATAATTTGTTCATTTAAATTGAAATAACTTTTATTAAGCCCTTGTAATAAGCATGGAATAATGCCTATCACATATATATCAAATAGAAATATAAGATTTTTCATGCAAAGATGATGGCATTAAAAGTACAGGAAAGAGGAAATAATTGTTGAACAATAAAGGGAATAGTTAAATAAGTTCTGGTACATTAGATTTGTATTCAGCCATTAAAGTCATTTTTAATAAAAGAGCATTTAATGATGATGAAATAACTCAAATAGGCAAAGCATCAAAATATTTATAATTATTATTTTGTGGGGCACTATTATGGGAAATTTTTATTTTCTTCTTTATACTTTCCTGAACCTTTAATATCTCTAAAATTTGGAAAAAAGTTACCAAAAACCCTAATTCAAACCATATTGAAAAAGGAAGAAATTTACCTGAAATTTTTTTAGTTTTTTTAGAGATTAAAAAACAATGTAGCATAAGGGAACAAATTCAGAGAGCTCAAGTCACCATGTTTGCTAAGAGAAGATCTGACTGGCATTCTTTTGTGGGGCTGTTTTTCCAAGGCACAAGTTACAGGATCTCTCTCAGGCTCGTGCAGCAACCACTAGTTGTTGGTCTGTAAGCTTCTGATTCTGAACTGAGAGGATACTGAATGTGAACCAGGTGGATATGACTTAAGAGATGTATTACTTTACTATAATGCTCTCACTTGGAATCTTGAGAATAGAATTAGTATAGACCTAACCTGAGAATTGGCAGCTGATGAGAGGGTAGATTAATATATTTCTATCAATCTGATGAAAAATTCTGTTCTGTCCAAAGAAATCTGTCTGTCCAGAGAGAGCACGGTGGGATCAGAACCATGGGTATTGGCTGGGTGCGGTGGCTCATGCCTGTAATCCCAGCACTTTGGGAGGCCGAGGCAGGTGGATCACAAGGTCAAGAGATTGAGACCATCCTGGCCAACATGGTGAAACCCTGTATCTGCTAATAATACAAAAATCAGCTGGGTGTGGTGGTGCAGGCCTGTAGTCCCAGCTACTCAGGAGGCTGAGGCAGAAGAATTGCTTGAACCCAGGAGGCAGAGGTTGCAGTGAGCCAAGATCGCACTACTGCACTCCAGCCTGGCAACAGAGGAGACTCCATCTCAAAAAAAAAAAAAAAAAGAACCATGGGTACCAGCTCTGCAAAGTTGCCCAGGTCCTGCCTATTAGCCCATAAATCAGGGACTAGGCAAAACTTCCTTGGCCATTTCCATGCCATGCCCAGGTATGGCAGAGTGTAGGTGTGGTCAGAGCAACACACTTTTCTGGAATATTGCCTCTCCACCATCAAGAAATAGAGTTTATTACTTCTCCTGTTAAACCTGGATGGCCCTTGAAATTCCTTCAATGTATAGAACATAGTGAAGGTGACACTGCCTGACTTGCAAAGTCAGATCATAAAAGGTGACATGTCTTTACAGATCACCCACCCTTCCTCCATGTTGTGAGGAAGCCCAAGCTACATGGACGGGCTGTTTATAGACGTCTGGATGAGAGCCTCAGCTAAAGCCCTAGTCAACAGCCAGGCTTGGGAAGGACTGAAACTTCAGATGGTCCCAGCCCCTGTCTTCAAGTCATTCAGCTAACACCCAGACATTGTGGAGCAGAGACACCCTCCTCACTGTGCCCCACCCCAACTTCTGATCTACAGATCCACGAATATCATAAATAGCTCTTTTAAATCACTAAGTTTGTGGTGATTTTGATGCAGCCATAGTAGCTAAAACAGGGGGCTTACATGGGTTGTCCCTACACAGAACCTCACATGAGTGGATAAAACTACTGCAAAATGCTAGCAGGTAGTGCATCTTCACTAGTACCTAGTTAGGGAGTTGGCTGACTAGATTTTTGAAGCTCACTAAAGTGCTAATGCCCAGACTTGTCTCAGGGAGGGGAGCTCTTACCCATGCAGGGCACTATGGCCATGAGGCTGGGAAGTGCAACAAAGACATTATAACGAGTGGCCACCGCCACTGGTCAGTAATCCCAGATCCCTGACTCCTAGTTCAATGTGTAAGTTATTGAACAGTACAGGCACATATTCTGAGGGGTGTGTGTGTGTGTGTACACCAAGCACAGTCAAAATTTCCTAGAAAATTCCGCAGGAAGACATACCACAGTGAGTCCAACATATCTGACTGCAATACGACCCACAGGGCCTCACTTTCTTCCAGCTTTGGGAGAAGTGGCTTTTTCTTCAGGGGACACTTAGCAGAGCAAGCTGCTCAAATCATGAGAGGCAGATAAGAAATATACAGATTCCTGTCTCCCGGGCCCTCACACTGGCCTTGGGGCACACCCACTGCCTAGACTGAAGGACAACATTGCTGTCTATTTAATGATCATGTCCTCCTGGTATGTGATGTTTATATGTTATGGTCACACGGGATGGCATAGTCTCTGCAGGAAGCATCAAGTGTATTTCACTACTTCTAGTTTTTCCCTTGCTTTGAAAGCACCTTGCTGGAGTATGTTCTCTCAAACCAGTGGGCTTTAGGCCTTATTCTGCAGAGATCCCCTGGTAGGAGGAAAAGGGTTTTTACTGTCAACCCTACCCCAATTTCTAATTTTATCTGTTTTATTTGCTAAGCCTTCATAGAAAGCTATGTAAATAAATAAATAAATAAATAAAGGGAGCTGTTGAAGAGAGTTTGTTTGTTTCTTTTAAATTAAAAGAAACTTTTTTTCAAAGAAGGTGTCTCAGTGAAAGCTTTGGAAGCACTGACATTTCTGTTTAAGCCAAAATAGTAAGTTGTAAGCCAGGTGTATTAATCGCGAGGCTCTGCCTTGGGTTATAACTGCAAGAGAAATGGAACTTCCTTATCTTAACACCATCTTGTTTCCCAGGACAGCAAATGCATTTTCAAAGATCTGCCTCCTTTAAGGCTACTAAGAATGTCAGAAACGTTCCCTGAGAATCTTAATACCTAGAAGCAGAGAGTGCTGCTGGATTTGGTAGGGGTCTTAGGAACCATCCTCAAGATTCAATTCCTTCTTTTACATACAAGAAAAAAGGCTTGAAGAGTCATTTTATTTATTTATTTATTTATTTTTTGAGACAGTTTCGCTCTTGTTGTCCAGGCTGGAGTGCAATGGCATGATCTCGGCTCACTGCTACCTCCACCTCCCGGGTTCAAGTGATTCTCCTGCCTCAGCCTCCCGAGTAGCTGGGATTACAGGCATGTGCCACCATGCCAGGCTAATTTTTGTATTTTTAGTAGAGGCGGGGTTTCTCCATGTTGGTCAGGCTGGTCTCGAACTCCCGACCTCAGGTGATCTGCCCGCCTTGGCCTCCCAAAGTGCTGGGATTACAGGCGTGAGCCACAGTGCCTGGCCAAAGAGTCATGTAACTTGGGCAAAGTGGTGATGGAAAGAAATCAGAGAAGCAAACAGTGAGCGCCTGTGGACATGGTGTTCTCTTCCCTTCTACCCTCAGAACTCTGCAAAGTCTCAATGCCTGGAGGGTTCAGTCTTATTCAAGGGATATGCTCCCTCCGGGACTCAGAGGCATACTGAGTGGAGGTGACAATGATGACAACCATGACAATCTGGGATGCAATGATGGGCACAGGACCCCCCATCCACAAGTCCATAAAATATCAGGCTGGAAGCAGAGAAAAGCTAGCAGGCACATGGGAAAGGTGGCGAGAATGTCTCCTTTCCGAATAAGAACATGAGTATCCAGTCCCATCTCTCCCATCACCTCAGTGGATTCCAAATGAACATATTCTGAACCATGTCCACAACTTCACACACTGAGTGTCTCTCTGTGTGCAATTTGTAACTTTTGCTCCCATTTGTACTTTAAATGTGACAAAAAAGGGAACGCCTGCATGACTGATACTTGATAATTAAAAATACTACCCACTACAAAGCCACTGGGATTCCTAGCAGAAATGGAGTTTTGTAGGATTTGCAATTCTGAATGGATCATTTAAAGTACAGGTTGCTTGGCATTTCAAAGTGTCTTTGAAGACTCTCCAGTAATTTGTCTTGTCAGGTGGTCCTTTCAGCAACTCAAATTATTATTTTTTTCCTTTCTGAACATCCATCCCATCATTTAACCCTAGGAATAATTGTTTTCCCTGTGGGTCAGAATGAAAAGCAGTTACAACAGGTAAATGGTCTGACTGCTACACCTAACACCCCCTCTCTTCAAAACTCTGCAGATTCTACTTCTTCCAGGAACGCTTCAATCCCGAATCTCCAACCCTGCCTACCTCTGGGTAAGAGGAATTCCTCCCTGTGTGTGTAACCGCCCGTCTCCCTCACCAGATGATGAGGTCCTGGCCCTACCTCCGTCGTCCTGCCTTGCTCATAAAAGGTGCTCAGTAATGCTTTTTGAAGTAATGAATGGAGACTCCTGTATCTTAGGAGAACTTGGAAGAAGCTATGCTGTTTTTCAGACTACACTTCCAAGAGATCATTTCACCCAAGTATAAAGAGCCAGGAAGGAAAACCAACAAGAAGAACCTTTCTGGATGCTGAACACATGCCTTTGCCTCAGTGCAGCCAAGAACAGCCTTATCTGGGATAATTTTCTTGCCACAGGGACAGCCATGGGGTCCTGGGGCCCTCCACAGTACTGCTGTACACACATGGCTTTTATTGGCCTCCAATAAAGCCCTACCATCTTCCCTGCTGTCCTTCCACACGGGTATGATTCAGTAGCACCGACTCAGCCAGGCAATATTTCAAATATAATTTGCTTAACTCACTTCATGATCAAAACCCGTAGGCCTGAATGTTTGGGCAGAAATTTTCAGCTGTGTTGAATTAGAGCTGATGTCAAATTTCTGTCCTGCTCACCCAACTCAGGGAGCATGATTTAAAAACAGAAAATAGGATTTCCTTTGTTGGGCAGGATTTTCCCATTAAAGTGACTTTCAAAACACATTTTTCTATAAAAGTGTATA
Organism: Nomascus leucogenys; assembly: GCF_006542625.1. Classification (NCBI taxonomy): domain Eukaryota; kingdom Metazoa; phylum Chordata; class Mammalia; order Primates; family Hylobatidae; genus Nomascus; species Nomascus leucogenys. Next base: position 16,091,200 of record NC_044385.1, read on the forward strand.
CCCAGAAAAGCATTCAGTTGCTAGCCTGGGCAGATGCCTAAACCACACGCCCCAGTGGAAGAACAGTCACAAATTCCATGACCAGGGTCTCCAAGGACATTTTTTACTTAGTTATAGTTCCCATAAACAAGGCTTAAGTCTTTCCCTATGACATGTGGAAGATACCAACATTTAAAATATTAGAACTGGAGCTTATATTCAAAGGGTAGAGAATATATTATGAAATAATAATGGTTGTTTTGATAAGAGAAAGTATCTGGTAACAATATCTCATCAGGCTGTATCTAGAGTGATGAGGAAATCATATTGGAAGAGGAAACTGTTTAAGTTAAATTACTAGGTAGGCAGGTACTACTGTGGCTGCCAATTCTACTTAGGAAAAGCTTCCACACCTAACAGAGCATACATTTGCAGAAATGTTATCATCAGTGGAGATTTGCCACAAATTTGAGCAGACGGGCTACACCTTGGGTTGAGTCACTGGATCAAGATGATTTAAATAGTCTATTTCTTAAAATGCTGTCAAGAGTTATTCTAAAGTGAGGGGCTATGTGAAGTCTGTAAGAGTATCAAGAAATAGAATAAGAAAAATCTCCAAACTGAAGTAAGAAGTACTGCTAGGATTCTAAGATTAATCTGAGAATACAGGCAGTTACCCTTTAGGTCTCTCTTTCAGACACTGTGCTGGGGGCTGTGCTGAGAAGTCCTCAGTTACTTCCACCCTTGCTAGGGATCAGTGGTGCAGGGGAGGGGTTAGTACCTGTAGCTCTAGCATGAACCTCCACCTTGGATACAGTACTCTTTGCTGTGACTCAACTGCTTACCCAGATCCTTATTTCCCTCGGCTGTGTAATAAAGCATCAGCAATACCTATCCACAAAAGTATATTTGCCTATCCACAAAAATATTTAATTCCTGCAGTGAAAGTCACAGGCTACACAGTAAAAAAAAAAAAAAAAAAAAAAAAGGACAGGTGTTCCCTTATGGCCATCAAGCCAACTGTTTACATATTTTACATATTTTGGGGCTATAGCAGTATTTAAGTTTTAAAAAAAATTTTAAAACATAAAATTGAACACAGCACACATACATGCTTACAAGCCAAAAATGCTACTTGAGCCTCATAATGGTTGTTACATTGTGAAGTCTCACTCCTTCTCCTCCGGCTTGAGGTAAACCAGATGTGATTACCACCATTAGTGAGCTTAGCTGATGCATCAAACTATTTCCTTAGTTTAGTATTAAAATCACTGCCTTAAATATGTTCCTTTGGGCTGTTTTCCAAAATATATGCTTAGCAAATACATTCCAGGAATGCGATATGGTTTTCTCTTTCTTTTTAAAATATTATCTACAAAAAGAATATTTACTTCAAACAAATGCCTGCCCACAACACAAAGAATATATTTCACATGTATTTGACATAGATTTTATGGTGTTTGTCTTTTCATATAAATGCCAAGTTCTACAGTCGTGTAAATGCCAATAAGCAGAGAGGCAAAATTGAGACACTAAGGGTCTATCTTTATTACTCTATCTGATACGAGTATTCATCCAAATATTCAAATTATACGGTTACCCCTTGAGTAACTGCGTATTTCTTTGAAAAGCATCCAGATGTCATCAGTGGTAAAGAAAGCATCTGAAATATTTAATCTCTTTAGGTCAGAGCAAGCAATGAATTGTCTTCAAGTATCTGCATGCTTGTTCTGAAGGTGGCTCGGAGAAACAAGCTCTAAATAAAAGTAATTAACAGAACCAAACAAATTGTTAGAAGAAGAAATTGCTTGCTAATTGGCATATGTTAATTGGCCTGTGGTTTCTAGTTTACTTGAAGGGCAACCTTTGAAAAGCTACAGTTCATATTACACGATCATGCAAGAGGATGTGAACTGCTTTTCTATAAGCACACTGAGCTTGATCGTTAAATCTGAATAAAACCAAACTTCATTACAACCCTCTGAGAAAATAATCCATTTGAATCCAAAATGAGATTCATGGCACCGGCTAGTACCTAGAGACAGTCCATTTAATAAAAGGATTCAGATTCTGGGGATAGGGACATCCAACCCTAAGGCCCTTTTGTATAAGAAAATAAAAATGACAAGTGGTTTGAGGGATTCCTTTTAAGGAAATGTGTTCTTTGAGCTAAGAAATATTGAACTATAAAGGGAAACTATGAAGACAGAATCAAATCCCAAACTCCATCCAGGTTCACTTTATAGTAAAACAAATTTGAACTTTAAGTGTTTTTTTGTCAACTGTGAAACTATGAGACTATCATAGTTACTGTTTTTAAATGTCAGCGTTTAATCCTGGTTCTGGATGTCACCCCTTCCAAGTGAGAGCTTGCTTCCCACCCTAAAGTCTCAGGCACCCCTGTAGTTTGCTGGAAAGAGATAGGGATGCTATGGTTGGTGGTATCTACTCTTTCCCTCAAAAGGCACTCAGACAAAGAACAAAGGACCACTCTTCTTTTCTCTCACTGTTACCCAAGCTTGTTGGCCTGAGGTTCCTAATCATATCAGCAAAATAAGATCTGCTCTGCCATAATCAATGGTTCCAGGAGATACCTGGGGGCCAGGTGGAGGAGGGAGTGTGGAATAACCAATGGCTGGCAAAGCAGAAACACCAGCATATTCAGAATGGAAGGCATTAAATGATTCACTGAAAAAGGCAGTGCAATAAGTCTCGGGCAGAGGTAAGATAATTTCACACAGGAGTTTCGTGGAACTCCAGTCCTCATCTCCTGCCTGCTCCTAGGTAGGAAGGGCAGGAATAGCTCACGACCAGCTTGTGTGGGGACCAGAAGCTCCTGGGGGCCAGAAGCTCCTGATTTTAACTGCCCTGGCTGCCCAGTGGTGGGGAAATCAAATGCACTGTAGCTATGATGAGGGGGCAGGGTACTATTTCATTTTCCACATTACAAAAATTCTCAGCTACTCCCAGAACACCACTGAGGATTCAATGGGTAACACCTCCTCTGTTACAAACGCTGAAAATGAGTCCTTGCCATTCAGGCAGAGGCCAGCCTACTATCGATCCCTCAGTCTGCACCAGTGAATGACAAGGAATTTCCAAGGTGAACGGCATCACCAAGAGCGCTGAGGTTGTTTTCCTCAGAAGCGCTGAACTATTTTTTATTAGTGGAAAAAGGGCCACCGTGAGACCCTGGAGCATGGAGCAAGCTTCCACCGTATTCCGAAAGAAGGAGAAGCCAGCAGATCAGAGGAGTCCCCTTCCTTCCCTTGGGCAGGTGAAGGAGGCTGACAAGCTGATGACAGTAATTAACTGAGAGAACCAGCAGGAGCCAGCTCACTGAACAGAAGAAACACCTCTCTTAGCCACCTGCCAGCTTGTCCCTGGACTCTGCTTTCTCTCTCAAATTCAGTGGCCAGGGCCAGGCCAGGGGCAGGGTCCTGGTAAGCCTGTGCACTTCTGTTTCTATTGGTCAAGTTGCCTTTGTTTCTTAACATCTGTAGGACAGTTGTATTTAAAAATCCTAATTATACAATCTAAATAAATACTATGTAGAGCAATGAAATAGTGTGAAAAAAAAGTGCTTGTTTCCATAAAAAGCAAGCTGGAAACCTTGGAAAGACTCAATAACATTTAAGAGAGAGGGAGAGGCTGAGAATTGTTTTGCAAGTGCTCTTAACGTTTCCAGCCCACTTTAAAGACACCAAAAGTGGAAATTGTTAATGATGCATAATAGATGAGGTTTAAACAAGGAGAGTCATGTGAAAAGCCAATCAGCAGGCTCTACAAACAGAAATCCCTGGTCCTATATCGAATGAATAGCAAATGAGAGGGCACATTTTCAGCTAGAAACAAAAAGGTTTAAAATACACATGTATCATCTTTTATGATTCTCTGTCTTTTCTGACTTTGTAATTAACCAACCAATTACCAACCCTGGTTGCATCCTGGTTGCTTCTACTGCTCTGCTCTCGGGAAAGATGGCTGGGTTTGCAAAACTTCAAAATGTAGTGGAGATAGAACTTTTCTTCATGCCCTAGCTCTTTGCTTTCTCCCCAAAGACATTAAACAAAAAGAGCAAAACCAGCTGATGGGTAAGTGAATATTTTTCCCTTGTCAGTTCTTTTCAAAAGTGGGAGAGATATCAAGAGATCACACATTTAGGGATGTGCTCCTTGGAGAGTCAAAGTGAGTTTCCAGCTGTCCCAGGGCCAGTAAGTGTCAGAGAAAAGAAAGAATCAGATCTGGACCCATTATGGCTGAAGAGGAAGCACTTTTGACCAATAGAGACATTTCTAGATATAGAAATCAGTTTAAGACAAGGAAGACAAACATCTTCACTGTGGATCACCTTTTCCAGCTTTTTTTCATGTGAAATTGAGTAAAAAGGAATGGAGATACTTACATTGTGGCTCACAGTGTGATGCCCCGAAGTGTGATACTTTGATATGCTGAGTACTTTGAACCAAAGGAGATTGGAAGGCCTCAGAAGCAAGGTCTCTCTGACCTTCTCTTGCCCTCCTCTCTCACACTCCTTTTTCTCCCTGGATGCAAGCCATAGAAACCAGAATTCCTCTTCCTCAAAGCCAGTCTTAGAAAGTAGGACTCCTCTCCCCCAAAGCAAACATAAAACATAGAAAGGTCACTCTCCTCCTTCTCCCTTGAAGACCCTCCATTTAGAGGAGTCCTGCCCCATACCCAAGAGGAATAAATACTACGCAGAGTGTCCAAGAAGAATCTGAACAGACAGGACTTGCTGGTCCGCTCACCCCCCCAGTCTATAACCATTAGATCACACCCATTTTGTCCAATCACATTCCTTCATAGCTGACTATTCTGCATTAAACCTGAGCATAAAAATAGTTTTCCCTGGGTCTTTGGGTCTTCATTTCTGAGGCCTCCTGTGTCATGTAAAACTCTGATTAAATAAATGTGTTATGTTTTTGTCTTGTTAACTTGTTTTTGTTACAGGAGTGTTAGCCCTTATGATGGCTGAGGAAAGGTATCACACCTTTCCACCCCTAAACTTACAATGCTTTTTGAAGACCTCAGTCTGAACAAATGAGGCTACATGGTTGCGTTGTGTCTTATTGCTAATTCCTTTCATTGCAGCTGTGTTCACACACTGGCTACTCACATACTGCACGCGATGACTCAACATTGCCAGGTCCTCTTTTGGCCTCTTTGGTGAGAGCTACTGGCTCAGAAAGGAAGCAGCTGGGATGAGAAGTCTGGGAAAGTGATACCGTCCAGGGAGCCCATTATGTAGAAAAAGTAGTGGAAACAGAAAGCACCCCGCCGGCTAGGTTGCAGACAGGAAAGAAAAAAATTACACAGGTATTATGGCCATAACAGCCAGTACAAAAGAGCCACTTCACAGCGGAGGAAGCCTGTCTCACTGATTTCCCTGGCTCCTGTCTGGCCCCCATACAATTTCTGTAACATCTATGAACCAAGGCCAACAGCAGCTGATAGTTTCCAGAGTCCTCAGAAAGGCTTGGAGGAGAGCTGTCTTGAAACTGGAAAAGAAAAGGGCTCTTACAATTCGAGGAAGTTCATGCTAAGATTGGCACTGAGCCCTGTTGCTGACTTCCTCTGTAACAGAGTTCAAAGCAAATTGCCTCACCTTAATGGGCCCAGCTGTAAAATGGGGGAATGGTGCTCGGCAGCCTGGCAAGGACGGTAGACCCAGGAAGGTGTTAATCAACGACAAAGCCCTTGTGATAACAAAGTATCACCAGAATGCACATCACCACGTTGGCCAGATAAGCACAGAAAAGGCTTTGAAAACTCATCTCCCTGTGGACCTCTATAAGAAGTCAGTAATTTTTCATGGAAGATTTGGGTCAAAAAGAAATCGACTGCCTTCAGGGCATCAAGCTTCAGCAGAGAAACCAGTATAGGATGGTCAGACCCAGCAGGGAGTTCCAAAGCAAAACCAACCCAGAGCTGCAAAGTGAATAGACATTTTAGCCACAGGATAAATGCAAAGTACCCAGACTTCAATGGCTCCCTAGAAAGCACAGGCAGGAAAACAAAAGCACCTTCCTGATGAGACCCTTGTTAGCATTTCCCTATACCTTCCATAGTCTAAAATCCTGGACCCGAATACAAACGAGATTTTTCCTTCGTTAAACCTTTCTCTGACTGGGTATCTTCCACTAACTCATTGCTCATGTCTACTTCTTGACAAAAAGTGAGTATATTATACATGTAAAGGAAAATTTAAAAATCTCAAGCACCCCCAAACTCCTTATGCAAAAGGGAAAGTTAAGCCTGGAGACTGAGTCATGCAACACCCTCTTCCAAACAAATAGCTGTTAATAGCATTATGCATACAAAAAGCATTCTGGAGATGCTTGTGACTGCCAGAAAGAGTGATAGAAACAAAAGTTAACACAAATTAGCCACTTCTATGTATGCATCTCTCACTTTGAGATGCATCCTTTTATTTAAATCTTCATCACAGCTTCATGAGATAGTTTTCATTATCTTCTCATGTCGTGGTGGTGTTTTTCTTAACAGATGTGGAGATGCGGCCTGTAAGAGGCCTAACTGAGGATCACACCAGACTCAGACTCGAGCCTTGTGCTCTTTCCAGCAGGCCAAACTGCCTTTTGGTAGTCCTGAGACAAAAGCACTGACTCAAACATCTATAGCCCGGTTTTTAAATAGGTAGACATTTAAAAAAACTTTTTAAAATCATTGTTGTAAAGTCATACACAGTAAAATTCACTCTTTCTGATGTAAAGTTATGGATTTAGACATATGCACAGTCACGTAACTACCACCACGATCAAGAGAGAGAATACCTCTATCATCCCGCCCCCAACTTCCACACACCAAATTCCTTCCTGTTGCTCTTGTAATGAGTCCCTTCCCCTTTCCTGGCAACAATGTATCTGTTTTCTGGCCCCATAATTTTGCCCTTCTCAGAAAACATCGTCTTAAAATCCATGGCATTCATGAATTCAAAGAACGGCTGCCCTCTCTGTGAAAATAAATCCACCACTGCGATACAGGAACAGGGAAATGATACCGAAAGCCAGCAAAAGCTATAAGGTCCCCTCTAAAGCATCCACTCACCCCCAAGAAAGCAACAGATAAATATAGGACATCCTCAGCATTTCAGTTGGTGGAGACGATCTGGGAGGCTTTCTGGGGGACCCCTGGAGCACCCAAACAGCAGCCACCACAGGACCTAGGATAAGGCTCCACTCTTTATTCATCCTTGACCCCGAGCTTCCTATTTTTCAACAAACATAGCTCTGTGTTCTTATAGCCAGATAGTCAAATTGACAGGTGCTTATAATCTTATGCAGGAAAACGAATCCTCCTATGCTTGGGAAAGTCTGTCCCCAGAGAGCCTGGAGGGCTCAGGGCTCAGTGGGTAGGGCAGAGGAGGAGGGAGAGAGGCAGGGAGAGAGTGATGGGGTTCAGACTACACTACCCCAAAATATGGCACCTTGGCATTTGAGGAACAGCAGAAGCAGGAAAGTCTCTCTGATCTTCTGCAGCCATCCTCTCCTGAAGCAGGCCATAAATAATTCTCTGACCTTCCTCTAAAGTAGATTATAACACCCTCATCTTTAAAGTGTACAACCTATACCCAAAGGAAAGGAGTATCCTTATCTCTGAAGACACAGCGATGAAGTGAAGAATCCGAGCAAACAGGCCTTGCTAAGCTCCCCCCAGTTTATTGCCATTAGATCGTACTCCTTTTGTCAAATTATACTTCTCCACATGTCTGCTATTCTTCAAACTTAAGCATAAAAATACACTGGTTTCTGTTGCTTTGGGTCTTCATTTTTGCAGGCTCCTGTGTCGTGTAAATTTTATATTAAGCACATTTGTACATTTTTCTCTTGTTACTCTGTCTGTATAGGTGCCTCAGCTGAGAACCTTTAGATGGGTAAAGGAAAGATACTGATTTTTCTCCCCTACAGGAGTAAGGGATCTCTGCTGAATCAGTCCTGGCCTCCAGCAGAATCAATGACCCAGGGAGTCCATCACATATCTGGTGTGGCTTCTGACTGCTCCAAATCGAGTTCCTCTTGGTAGCTCACTTTGGAAAGCCAGACACACCTTCAAAGACTCATCCCCAGAGCCTGCAGTTTCTTCCACCCAGGAAAAATCCCTTGCTTAGGTGGCACTTCCCTCCACCCCAGAATATTCTTTCAAGCCATCCACTTGCAGCAGGTGGTAACTTTTCAACACCTCTACCCAGAGCATTGGAGGCCAGGCTTTGCTGGAGGATTCCACCTGCAGCACCTGGGTTAACAAAAGAGTTCAGATGTCTATAAATTAACGTAGAGCCTGTGACTGGGACAGCAAGGATGCAGAGTGACAGTGGTTGCTTTCTTATAAGACCACGGAATCCGAATATAGGATCAAGGATCAATTTTCCAAGCAGTCCAGAGGCAGTGACTAAGAACACAAATGTCTGCTCTCTGAAGGCCGTGGTCCTGCAGATGGGATGTGAGACTGGCAGGGCTGGCCTGGGGAGGTGGCAATTTCCCCACCCACCAGTGGTGAGTCCTGGCAAAGACCCAGGGAGGAAGCACAGCTAACATCTAACATCAACCATGAGACTTGAAGGCCATGTGTCACATTCCTCCAGCCTCTCCATGCTATTTCCTTTCCACACTCAGAACACCTGGGAACCCGGGCCAACAAAGAGCTCTAAAGACTCAGGTCATGGCACTGAAATGAGGAAAAACTTCCTAGGGCCTTTTTATGGAAAAGACTCTTGTTAGGGTGGGAGGAGGAAAGTGAGGAGTGGAAGGGGAAGGGAGAGAGGAAAGAGGGGAGAGAAAAAGAAAGTTAAATAAAACCATATTTTAATTTGTAATACATATATCTCAGGCCAAACTTTAGTTGTGTTTATGAAAGAAGAACATTATAAACATTCATTATGATCTGGTTTTGGTAAAAACAATTAAGGGGATAAATACATATATTTGAATGTTTCATTCAAATAAATAATAATATATTGTAATATATAGATTCTAAATATATAATTAAATATCATATATGATATATATGATGTATAGTATATATGTTAAATATCATGTATGACATACATAATCTATAGTGAATATAATAACTATATTATATACGACATATATAATGTATGCTATATATGGTAATTCTATATTAGACTGCATATTCTAATTCTAGCCACTAAATTAGAATGAAAATGGAACTAAATATGCCAAAAGTTGGGGTTTTTTGCTCTTCTACATTTCAAACTTCTACAAAAATTCTACTTTATTTTGTAATCATATTCAAGAGTTATTAAAACTTTTAAAAGTTTATATGCTCAATGGGAAGCCCTCCCAATATTTATTGTTCCCATTTGGAGCATGGTCCCAAAGCACCCCTTAGAATAGGGGTCCCCTCTGGAAGGCCATGTGGGAAGGACAGACCTCTTTCTGTTCGCCTCCAGCACAATGCAGAGAGGGGATGAGGTGAGCCTTCCATTCTTCCAGTGCCTGCAAAGGGGTCTTCCTTTTATCCTCGGAGTGGAGCCTGGGGGGATTAGGAGGAGTAGCTATAGAGACAGCTCCCTCTAAGTCATCCATCTGCCTCTCATCTTCTACAGACAGGCTTCCCCTGGCTTCCTGGAGTTGTAGGCTCTGGATAAGCAATCGACAAGCTTCCAAGTCAGCTTCCCACACTTTCCCAAGCAGTGGACACTTGCAGCTGAGACAGAGAGGAAACAAAGACATAAAAATGAACTCAGTGATGTTTCATCATACCAGGTCAATAGCTTGTCTACCTGGCTAAAAGTCAGCTAGTCATCTTATACTTGATGACTTAATTTCACAGTGATAAATTATTTCAACTAGAAGATTCATCAGAGGGACCAAATTCGCACACCATCAAGTCACCATGAAATGTGTTGGTCCTTAGCTGCTTGGTCTGCAAAGGCATCCAAAATCCTATGTATTTTTCCAGACTCAGCAGCCCAATACAACACAATTTCTGCTCATATATGTGTTTCCAGCCCTACTGACTTACTTTGAATCCTCAGACCTGTCCAACTCTTCTAGGCTAGATCATCTCTCTCTGTCCATTCCCCACCAACACACATATACCCAGGCCTTCATCTGACTAAATCATATTATCTTCAGAACTCGGCTTAAATAACCTTTTTGGGAGAAACATTCCCTGCCTTCCAACTGGAAAATATGATGGATCTCTTAGCATTTTTTACTTTTATTTCAGAGTATTTATCACAATTCTAATTATTTATGTGATTATTGTTTTCTTTTCCCTGAGAGCAGGGCTCGTAACTATGTTGTTCTCCACTCTATTGCTAGACTCTATTGTATTAGTCTGTTTTCATTCTGCTAAAAAGAACTGCCCAAGACTCATTAATTTACAAAGGAAAGAGGTTTAATTGACTCACAGTTCAGTGTGGCTGGGGAGGCCTCAAGAAACTGACAATCATGGCAGAAGGTGAAGGGGAAGCAAGGCACCTTCTTCACATGGTGGCAGGAAGGAGAAGTGCAGAACAAAGGGGGAAAGAGTCCCTTATAAAACCACCAGATCTCGTTAGAAGTCACTATCCTGGGAACAGCACTGGGGAAACTGCCCCCATGATTCAATTACCTACACCTGGTCTCTCCCTTGACATTTGGGGATTATGAGGATTACAATTCAAGATGAAATTTGGGTGGGGACACAAAGCCTAACCATATAATTTCACCCCGGCCCCTCTCAAATCTCATGTCCCTTTCAAATTTCAAAACCAATCATGCTTTTCCAACAGTAGCCCAAAGTCTTAATTCATTCCAGCATTAGCTCAAAATTCCAAGTCCAAAGTCTAATCTGAGACAAGGTAAGTCTCTTCTACCTAGGAGCCTGTAAAATCAAAAGCAAGTTTAGTTACTTCCAAGATACAATGGAGGTACAGGCATTGGATAAATGCTCCATCCCAAATGGGAGAAATTGGCCAAAACAAAGGGGCTACAGGCCCCATGCAACTCCAAATTCCAGCCGAGCAGTCAAATCTTAAAGATCTGAAATGATTTCCTTTGACTCCATGTCTCACAACCAGGTCATGCTGATGCAAGAGATGGGTTCCCATGGTCTTGGACAGCTCCACCCCATGGTTTGGCAGGGTACAGTCCCCCTCCCGGCTGCTTTCACGGGCTGGCATCGAGTGTCTGCAGCTTTTCCAGGTGCATGGTGCAATATATCAGTGGATCTACCATTCTGGGGACTGGAGGATGGTAGCCTTCTTCTCACAGCTCCACTAGCCAGTGCCCCAGTGGGGACTCTGTGTGGGGGCTCTGACCCCACATTTCCCTTCCACACTGCTCTAGCAGAGGTTCTCCATGAGTGCTCCACCCCTGCAGCAAACTTCTGCCCGGAAATCCAGGCGTTTCCATACATCCTCTGAAATCTAGGCAGAGGTTCCCAAACCTCAGTTCTTGACTTCTGTGCACCCACAGGTCCAGCACCACATGTAAGCCTCCAAGGCTTGGGGCTTGCACCCTCTGAAGCAACGGCCTGAGCTGTACATTGGCCACTTTCAGCCATGGCTGGGGCACAGGGCACCAAGTCCTGAGACTGCACAAAGTTGCAAGGCCCTGGGCCCAGCCCACAAAACCATTTTTTCCTCCTAGGTCTCCAGGCCTGTAACAGGAGGGGCTGCCATGAAGACCTCTGACATGCCCTAGAGACATTTTCTCCATTGTCTTGGGGATTAATATTTGGCTGCTTGTGACTTATGCAAATTTCTGCAGCCAGCTTGAATTTCTCCTCAGAAAATGGAATTTTCTTTTCTATTGTATCACCAGGCTGTGAATTTTCTAAAATGTTATGCCCTGCTTCCCTTTTAAACATAAGTTCCAATTACAAATCATCTCTTTGTGAATGCATAAAAATGAATTCTTTTAAGAGCACCCAAGTCACGTCTTGAATGCTTTGCTACTTAGACATTTCTTCCACTAGATACCCTAAATCACCTCTCTCAAGCTCAAAGTTCCAGAGATCTCTAGGGCTGGGGCAAAATGCTGCCCATCTCTTTGCTAAAACATAACAAGAGTCACCTTTGCTCCAGTTCCCAACAAGTTCCTCATCTCCATCTGATACCAGCTCAGCCTGGACTTCATTATCCACATCACTATCAGCATTTTGGTCAAAGCCATTCAACAAGTCTCTAGGAAGTTACAAACTTTCCCACATCTTCCTGTCTTCTTCTAAGCCCTCCAAACTGTTCCAACCTCTGCCTGTTACCGAGTTCCAAGTCTCTTTCACATTTTTGGGTATCTTTATGGCATCTTCAACATGGATCATGAACTCAAATACACAGCATGCCCAGCATGCAATGTAAATGTGTGGAGCAGGGAAGGGATAATATAAACCATGACAACTAATATTCAGCCTCAGTGGTAGAAGATAATAGAAAGGAGTGACTTTGGCTAGTTGGGAGTACATATCCCTGTATACGGAGCACATCATCAACTCATCAGCTCAGGTACACTGAAACTATGAGGAATGTAAATTCAATGCTGGCAAAAATTTTGAGTTTTTCTTGGAAAACCAAAAATCAGGAATTTTTAATGAAAATATATATTTTCACCCATCCAGACAGCTTCATGCTAGATATTTTCTACAGACCTATCTTCCATCTAATAACCCTTTCTTCTACTGTCTCGAATCTGCTATTCAATCCACTATTGTGTTCTAAGTTTCAGTTACTTTTAATTTGATTTTCTTTTATATATTCCAGTCGTCTGTCAAAATTCTCCATCATGTTCCCTATTTTCTTGGACATATTAATTAACATTCTCTCAAAGCCCATGTCCATAAACGATGAGATCAGAAGGATAAAAAAGGAATTAGGCAGAAGTAATATTAGAAGAGATTATCAGCTAAGAATATCATGTATTGACAAAGAACATCACACCACACATTTAGGAAACACTACAACTCAGAATAGGAAAAGACCAAAGAAAACACATACCTAGGCCAATCATAATGAAACTTCTAAACATCAAAGACAGAACAAAACTCTTAAAAGCAGTGAGAGAAAAGAAGGCACATTAACTTCAAAGGAACAAAAATATGGATGACAGAAATAGTGAAAGCTAGGAGACAATAAAACATCTTTAAAATGCTGAAAGAAATTCACTGGCAATCTAGAACCATGCAATTATTTGAATTTTCTTCAACAATAAAAGTAAAATAGGCTAGGCATGGTGGCTTACAATGGGAGAGGCATAATGGGACTTCTCATGTACAAGAAGCATTTTATTTCTTGATGGTAGTGATTCCATGAGTGAAAAGTCATCAAGCAGTACATTCATGATGTATGTATTTTATGTCTATGCCAATATAAAATAACAAAACGAGAAAGAAAATATAATAAGAAAAGGAGGAAGGGAGGAAGGGAGGAGGGAGGGACAGAGGGAGGGAAGGAAGGAAGAAGGGAGGGAAGGAAGGAAAGAGGGAGGGAGGGAGAGAGGGAAGGAAAGAAGGAAGGAAGGAGGGAGAGAGGGAAGGAAGGAATGAAGGAAGGAAAGAAGGAAGGAAGGAGGAGAGAGGAAGGAAGGAATGAAGGAAGGAAAGAAGGAAGGAAGGAAGAAGGAAGGAAGGAAAGAAAGGAAGAAGGATGGAAGGAAGGGAAGAAGGAAGGAAGCAAAGGAAGAAGGATGGAAGGAAGGGAAGAAGGAAGGAAGGGAAGAAGGATGGAAGGAAGGACAGGAAGAAGGATGGAAGGAAGGAAGGAAGGGAGGAAGGGAGGGAGGGAGACAAATATATTTGTCTAATATCTACAAAGTGTGAACAATTGGTCTTAAGAAAGCAGACAAAAGGCGCAAAATTAGTATTACTACAGAGAAGCATTCATGCTATTTGGATTTTATAAATATTGGAGTGGCACAGTAAAAAATAAATTAAGCATTCAGCAAAAACCGGGTATTTCATTTTTTCCTTGCTTTGTATTTTGGTCACTCCTTTGACCTCATGTGTAAAGGCTAAAGACTGAAATTTAACTGAAACCATGGAATATTTATGCAGGCGCTATGTATGTTTTAGTCACAGTGCTTTCTTGCAGAGTTTGGAGGGAGGGAGGGAATAGATTTTCTGAGAGATGCACTGGAGCAGGAGTGCAGGAATGGGGTCTGGTTCACACTAGAAAAAACAGTCCTTAGTTGGGGGCACTTTGGTATTTTTCATTTTCCTAATTTTAGCCAATCTAATAGGTAAAAGGTGGGATCTCGTTTGAAGTTGCATTTCTCCACTAGGATCATTTCATAGCCACTCAGATTTTCTTCTGTGAATTATCTTTTTATATTCACTGCCTATTTATTCCTTTCTTGGGTTCCCTATCCTTTTCCCAAGGGTTTTGTTGAAGGAGACATTTTATTACCACTTCAATATCTTTTACACTCTATTCAAGTTTTCCATTTATTCTTCTGTCCATTTTAATATTTTATATCCTTTATATAAATTAATCCTTTTTAATGAATTTCAAATGTATTGGTACATGTTTGTTCATATTTTAAAAAACTATTTAAAAAATTACTTGTTTGCAGATCTCCTTTTCAGTATGTGTTTTACTTATTCTTTTTCTGATTTATCTTATTCAGTCTTATCAAAGGTTTGGTATCTTATTACTCCTTTCAAAGAACTAATTTTTCCTTTGTTAATCTTCATATTGATCTTTGTTCACTATTTCACTGATTTGTTCTTATCTTATATTTCCATTTTCCCCATTTCTTTGGATTTATTATCTGTTTATTAGCTTCTGTAAACACTTAACTCATTTGTTTTCTTTTTCATATTTCCCTCTTTTGAAATTTTAATGTTATAATAAGCATATTTAAAGCTCTTAATTTTTGTCTGAGTAATATTTTAACCATGTCCAATATATGTTTATTTAAATTTTTAATTATTATTTTAAATATACAGAAAAATATGGAAAATAACAAACACTTGTGGGCCTATCACAAAATCTATCAATTTGAAATATTTTTCTGTAAATGCATTATATATATTTTTAGAATTTACAGCATTGTTGTCCAGCAGATTTTACAGACAGCCTTTTCATTATCTTTCCTAATGGTTCCCTTGTTAATTCAAGGGCTGTATAGTGATATGTTTTCTCGTTTCTAAATAGAATAAATTTTTTTCACCTCCCTTTTTGTTAGATTAATATCTAATTTTATTGCATACTGGTTGAGAATTAACTCTATAAAATTATCTGAGGGTTCTCCTATCACCTAGTACTTCATTGATTTTTGAAAATTTTCCATATGTGTCCAAAAAGAATGAGCATTGTGTTCACTGAATGGAAAGTGAAGGCATATTATATTAAACTTTTTATATATGTTTTTCTTGTTGTTTGCTTCATCTATGAGTTTCTGAAATGAGTGTGTTAAATTTCCAACTATAATTCTTGATTCTTCTATTTCCTCCCATAGTTTTATTGGTTGTTTTATGAGTCTCAGATTATGATGTTAGATACCTAGGGGTTCCAATCATTAAATTTTCTAACTGCTTCTTTTCTGTATATGACAATTTTCATTGCTGATATGATATTTTAGCCTTAAAGTCTAAATTGTCTGATATTAAAATTGTTATTCCAACACTCTTTTAGTTCAATTTTACCCAGCTTATCTTTTTACCATTCTATGTTTTCAGTCTATTTGCATATTTTTAAAATGAGTCCAACACAAAACATTTGCTGAATTGTATAAAACCCATTCTAAGATTTTATCTTTGGATTGCTGGTTTTAACCCATGTACTCTCATTACTGTGTAATTATTGGTGTGTTCTCATTGATTTTAGACAAGTCTTTCAATTAAAAAAATTCCCTTTTTTCTTTTTTTCTATTTTCCTTTTTCTTTTTATTAAATTCACATACAATTGTTAAGAAAGAGTATAGAGAGATCTCATGTACCTTTACCCAGTTCTTCATAACGGTAACTCTTTGCAAAACAATAGTGCAATATCATGCCAGAGTACTGACATTGATAAAATCCATTGATCTTCATCAGAGTTCCCATTGTGTGTGTGTTTTCATAGTTTTATACAACTTTACCACTTGTGTAAGTTCAGGTCCCCCTTACCACATTCAAGATACAGAACAATTCAATTATCACATGAATCTCCATGTCCCCTTTTATAACCACACCTGCCTACATCCCATGCCTCCCCCTCCCTAGTCCCTGGAGACCACTAAGTCTGTTACTCCTTTTTAAAATGTTGTCATTTCAAAAATGTTATATAAACAGAATCATAAAGTAGATACCTTCAGGGATTGGCTTTTGTGTGTGTGCATGTGTGCTCAGCATAATTCCCTGGAGATTCGTGTATCAACTGTTAATTCCTTTTTAACTGCTGAGTAGTATTCCATGCTATGTATGTACCACAGTGTGTTTAACCATTCACCCACAGAAAGACATCTCGGATACTCCTAGTGTGGGGATATTCTGAATAAAAGATGCTATGAACATATGTGCCTAGGTGTTTGTGTGAAATTAAATTTTCATTTTTCTGAAATAGTTGTCCAACAGCACAACTGCTGGGTTGTATCACAGTCACATGTTTAGTTTTGTAAGAAACTGCCAAACTGTTTTTCAGAGTGGCCAACCATTTGCATTCTTATCAAAAATGCATGAGTGATCTTGTTTCTTTGCATCCTCACCAATATTTGGTGCTATAATACTTTTTTGTTTTTGCCATTCTGAGAGGTGTGTAATGTTATCTCATTACAGCTTCAATTTCCATTACCCTCATGTCTAATGATGTTGACTACCTTTTCACATGCTTCTTTGCCATCCATATAGCCACTTCAGTGAGGTGTATTTTATGGTTTTTGCCTCTTTTCTACTAGAATTAATATTTTTTAGTGTTGGGTTTTGAGACATTATATATTCTACATATTAATAAATTTGTCAGATATATATGATTACAAACATGTCTCCCAGTCTCTAGCTTGTCTTTTCATCTTCTTCACATGAATCTTTACAGAGCAAAAGGTTTTACTTCAAAGAGGTTCAGTCTATCAATGTTTCCTTTTACTTGACCGTGCTTCTAGTGTTGAGTTTTAGAAATCTTTGCCTTGCCTTAGGTCTCAAAGACTGACTCCTTTTTTTTTTCCTAAAAGTTTTATAGTTTTATATTTTACAATTAGGTCCTTGATCCATTTTAAATTAATTTTTGTATGAAGTATGAGACTTAGTTTGAGTTCATCTTTTTGCCTATGAATGTTCAATAGCTCCAGCTCCATTTGTCAAAAATTCTATTGTTCCTTCATTGAATTACTTTTATACCTTTGCCAAAAATGATTTGAGCATATTTTTATGGACCTATTTTTAGGGTTTCATCTCAATTTATTTATAATATGTTGGATTATATCTCTTTGTATATTTTGCATAATAATTGCTCTGTGTATTACAATATGCTGGTGGCATCACCAACAACTGGCACCAATATTTTACTACTTTAAGTATGCAAATAAACTTCCCTTCCATTTCAGTCTCTACTTTCTGCACTTTAAAATATTATTGCCTGGAGTGGTGGCTCACGCCTGTAATCCCAGCACTTGGGGAGGGCGAGGCAGGTGGATCACCTGAGGTCAGGAGTTGGAGACCAGCCTGACCAAAATGGTGAAACCCCGTCTCTACTAAAAATGCAAAAATTAGCTGGACACAGTGGTACATGCTTATAGTTCCAGCTACTCAGGAGGCTGACAGGAGAATCGCTTGAATCTGGGAGTTGGAGGTTGCGGTGAACCGAGATCGCGCCACTGCACTCCAGCCTGGGTGACAGAGTGAGACTCTGTCTCAAAAATAAAATAAAATAAAATATTATTGTCTTAAGTATCAGATGACATTAAAATTTTTTTCTCAATCACCATAATACAATACATAAAACACATGAGGTAAAGGATAGTCTACTGTGTTTCTACTCTTTCCATTATTCTATATTCCTTTCTCTATCTCCCAGAGAATTTCATCTAGCTAATCTTTAATCTGCTAACAACAAATACATGGTAGTTTCTTCGTCTGGGAATATATTTATTTCCTCTTCATTCTTAAAAGATAATTTTGCTGGATGTAGGATTCTAGGTTAACAGTTCTTTTCTATTATCATTTGTTAATTGTGCCACTTCTTTCCGGCTTCCATAGTTTCAGATGATAAATTCACTGTTATTGAAATTTTGTTTCCCTATAGGTAGTAAATCTCTCTGGGTGTTCTCAAGGATTTTTCCTTGTCTTTAGCTTTCAGAAATTCAATTCTTATGTGTCTTAGTGTGGATTTATTTTTATTTATTCTCCTGGGGATTTGTGTAGCTTCTTGAATCTGTAGGATTGTGCCTTTCACCAAATTCGTGGAGCTTTTAGCCATTGTTTCTTCAAATATTCTTTAGCCTCACTCTCCTTTTCTCCTTTTAGAATCCAATGATATAAATGGTGAATCTTTTGCTATGTCCCACAGAGCCCAGAGGCTCTGTTCATTTTTTTCAGTCCATTGTTTCTTGTTCAGATTGGGTAAATTCTATTAATCTGTTCTCAATTTCACTGAATCTACTCTCCATCACCTTCACTCTACAATTGAGCCTATGCAGTGAGATTTTCATTTCTGTTTTTGTATTTTTAGTTCTATAATTTACATTTGGTTTATAAAAAAATTTCTGTATCTTTGCTGACCTTTTCTAATTTTCTCATTTGCTGTAATAATGAAGCATTTTCATGATGACCATACACAATTCTTGTCACATAATTCCAACATCTGATTCATCTCCATGCTGGTATCAGTTGATTGTCTTTCCTCATCCCAGCTGTGATTTCCTTGGTTTTTGTTATGATGAATGGTTCCTAATTATATCTTGGGCACGTGGGTCATTATGTTAAAAAACGTTGAGTTCCATGTAATTTTTTTATTTTATGAGGGAATTCTGTTTAGCTTTATCATGCAGGTCCCGTCCTACTTTTGTATATGTGGTTCCAATGGAATTTTTATTTTTGAAGCCATTGCAGTGTGGTTCCTTTCGTTTGTTTGCCTTTGAGTTTTGTTTTGGAGTTGGCTGTTTTGTTGTTGTTGCTGTTGTTGTTGTTTGTCTGCTTGATTCATCTGGGTCTATGAGAACTTCCACTGGTCCCTGATAGTGCTAGCTGAAGGGGCAGAAGGGGCCTCCCCTCAGGTCAGATAACTGAATGTCTCTTGGTGGGGGTGTAAAGTCTCAGGCTCTGGAGGACAAGCAGACTTCCCTGGCTGGGTGCCTACTGTGGCAGAATTCCCCTTGCCCCTGGTGGGGCAGGGAGGGGAGAGGAGAACTCTTCCCAGGCTGGGCATCTGTTGTGGCAGGGTCCCTCTTGCCAGGGGCTCCTGGCAAACCAGGTGTCTCTGGGAGGGGAAGGGAGTTGGAGGCCAGCAGGGAAGGAGAGCTCTCCCCTGGCTGCTTATTGTTAGCAGGGCTCCAAATCCAGGGCAGGAATAAACCTAGCTGAGCTGCCTTTGGTTGCTTGGTTGGAGGTCAGGAAATCCAGGTCTAGGTCATCTTCTTTAATGAGGAAGGTATGTAGGAAGCCCTGAAGCTATGTTTTCCCTCTAGTCCTACAGTCCCAAGGCAGATTTCTGTCCTCTCTCACGGTCTTTCAGAGTTCTCATTCAATTAGCTCTTGCATTATTTTCAGGATTTAAAATTGCATTTAGTGGGAAGAAGCAGAGAGAAATGGTCCATGCCTTTTTTCCCAGACCAGGAATCCTCTCTTACTTTTTAAACATTTTACTTTTTTTCTCTTTTCCTACTTTCCACTGGGTGGATCAGATCTTCTTCTATTGGTCTAAAAATTATAGATTATATTTTTGTCTTCTGGTAGTTTCCTTTGTATCTGTAAGATCATATTTATGTTTTTCCATATAAATTTGCTGAGCTTTTCCATTTCTACATCTTCCTCGCAAACAAGAAGAAAAGTGCTTTAGTATATTTTCACCTCACTCTGATTCTACCCCATCCCACCTCTGAATAATATAAACTATATAAATATATAAATATTTACATTTTTATATTTTATAAATATAAAATATATAATATAAAATATATAAATATATAAAATATATAAATTGATATATATTTTGAGGCTGTATTTTAGTTCCAGATTTTTATTAAGATATATTTTTGTTGTTTGTTCTATTTGTAAGTTCTCTATGTCATCAACAGTAAAAAATTTGCTAAGCTTTAGTTGCACACTCTGTGACACAGCTCATACTGTCCTCCTAGACTTTTCATCTTCTTGAAATACTTCCTCTAAGAATATTCCCAAGAAGTTTGTACATGATAAATCTTTTAAGTATTTCCAGGTCTCGTAGCCCCATTTAAATAATGGTTTTATTTAATATTCTTGGTTCCACATTTTGAAAGTATTACTTGATAGCCTCTTGTATTATGTGTTCTATTGAGAAGTCTGAGGTCGATCTAGTTCTCATCCTTTAACAATTAATGTGTTCTTAGAATGTTCTCTCTATCATTGTTTTACACAAATGTTATTACAACCTATTGAGGTATGCCTGTCACCCTTTTTTCTATCCTGTTTTGCACTCTACTAAGCCCATTGGTCCGAGGTTTTATACCTTTTCCTTTTTCTGGGCGCTTCTCAATCTTTCTCTCATGTTTCCTTCCATTTTTCTATTGATTGTTTTCCTTCCTTCTGGGATTCTTTTTATAGGAATGTTGACCAAAAAAATGCTATTCTTCATATCGCTTCACTTATCTTTTAAGTTTTCCCTCTCTCTGATTATTGCTGATGTCCTCTGAGAATTTCTGAGATCTTCTGGCTCGCCAATTGGTTTTTCAGCTGAATCCATTTGGCATTCAATGCATTTACTGAAACTAAAAAAAAAAATTAAACTTTGCATTCTTTGATTTTCCATTTGACTCCTTTTTAGGGCTTCATATTTTATGTCATGTCAACATCCTTCCTTATCTCTGGAGAATATTTGATATGTGTGTTGAACACCTTGTATGTCTACTTCAATAATCATGCTTCATCAGGTTTTAGCCATTCCATTCATTATCGTTCTTTTGTAACAGTTGTCCTCCAAAGCAGTCTTGTTTATTTTCCAAATGAGTTCTTATTTCCTTAGGCATATTTACTACTTAGGCTGGTCTTGGGTCTTTGGAGAAGTGGATACTGCCAAGGCCCTAACTTGTGCAGGTCCCAGTGGGTTCAGGTGGTAGGAGGGTGCAGGGAAAAGAGTCTCTGGGGGAATCATCTGTGCTCCCAGAAATATAGTCTCCCTCAGTTGTAATTACCTACCCCTTGGGGAACAGGGAGGACGGAGATGCTGAAATCCTGGCCATCTGCTTGACCGCCTCCCAGGCAGTGCTCCTCTGCTACTGCTTGTCTAGCCTCAACACCCCGAGCCTCACTGTCAGCAGGGGTTTGTTTCTCGAAGCACCTAGGTAGGATTGGCCTTCCTCAGCAATGTGAAGGAGGAAGAATAGGTCATGTCTGAAAACTCCATGCTGTCATGTGTTTCCTCCCCACACGTGGGCCAAATCACCTTCAGTTACCTGAGGAGTTCTCTGTTATTTTTTATTATGAACTTGACAGATCCATCAACATCTCTCTGGCTTCCATGGTGTGTGCAAGGCTGGATTCAAAGGAAAGAGCCAGCAGCCTAGCTTATCACTTTCCTAAGAAAGGTTTGCTGCTTCTGTAAATAATTTTCTGCAGTATAATGACTGGAATATTGTGACTTTGGGTCTATTTGCTATTTGATGGGACAGAGTATGTGTACCCTGAGTGAGGGAAGTCCCCCAAACTTCTCTTAGAATGCACATGTCGAAGTTTGGAAGCCAGTTTGAGGGGATGCTATGCTGAGTGCTGAGGAAAATATGTAGTTGTAAAATTAGAGTGTAATTTCATAATACATAATAATTTCATCAAGCTTTAGATTTTTAAGATACCTGCTTATTGATCTGTTTGTACTAAAGAGAGTAGTGGTTGATTTTGAAGTCTTGAGAAGCTTTGCTATTTCTGCCCAGGGAAAACAATTAGGTCATTAGTAATAATTATTGAAGAGAATGACTCGTAGCTACTTGAACTGTGTGAGATCTTTGGTGATGTTTTCACAACGAGTAATGAGGCAGCTAGCAGATACAGTTTCAGTGTTTGGGGGTAAGTTCTTGAGAACAGAATTGATATTCACCATTCCTGTTATTCCTGCCAGCTGGAAGTAAAATGGGGTCTAGGAGATTATCTGAGTGTGGCTTGAATCCTCCTGAGACTCAGGCATGTTTATGTTTTTCTGTGGGGTTTTCTATGGGGAACGGTGCTGTGGGAGAGGGTAGGCAGTGAGTTTGTAGCCTTCTACCCATTTTAGGAGAGGAAATACTGAGTTCTGACACGGATGCCTAGAGTTTCAGCTCTTATAACCAAACTCTCTTTCCTGATTTATTAATATGTTCACTTAAAGGGCATTAGTATTTTACTTCATTTCTTGGAAGCTTTGAAAACAACCAGGTCTTTTTATATGATGGTGTAAAATATCTGATATGTGAATGGCCAATAGTACTAAATTTTCCACTGCAAACTGATGAAGGTAGAATAGTCCTCATGTGTCTGTAAGCATGTTATTCCCTGGGCAACTTAATCTACAATTCAGAAAAAAAAAATGTTTTTATTAGAAATGTTTAAGTGTTATTCCTTTGTCTTTTATTTTCCAAGAAAGAAAAAGTAACATTATTTTCCACTGAACTTTTGGAAATTTTAGTCTTCTTCTCCAGTGCCATTTCATAATATGAAAGGAAGAAATGTAATATAAGAAAGAGTATTTAACGAGGAACATGTAGAGGTCATTGTTGGTTGAAACTACCCTCTCTTTCTTGTTTTGCCTTTCCTAATAGAATCTGGTTTATATTCAGGTCTCCCTTGGAACAAAATGGATAGCAACCCCTCCCTGGATTCTTAGTTAGAATGTGATGAGATTAAGGCAATTAACTGATGACAATCCCCTTCATAGTTATAGGAAATATAAATTAGGCAAAACCATTCTTTTCAAAACTCAACCTGCCAGACAACAAGGGACATTTTGCAGAAAGGCAGTGCAGCTATTCATCATCATCCTCATCATCCTCATCCCCATCCCCACTCCCACCACCACCATCATCACCATTGTTAATAATTTTTGGTCAGGTGCTGTTCTAAGGGTTGTACATATATTACTTCATTTAGTCTTCAAGACAACCTCATGAGGTAAGATGGTATTGCTACATTGTAGTGTTTTAAAAACATTACCTTTACTCTTTTGACATTCCTATAATAAAGAGCTGGTGTCTATATCCTCCTCTCTCGACTCTGGGCTGACCTTGGTGCCTTCCTTGGAGTAACCAATGGAACAGAGAGGGAGTAATGCCATCTAACTTCCAAGGCAAGGTAGGAAAAGGCCCTGTAGCTTCTACCTGGTTCTCCTGGGACACTTGCTCTGGGACAAGCCAGCTGTCACGCAAGGAGTCTGTCTAGCCCAAGATTGTCATGCTGGAGGGACTACACGCTTGGTCAGTGGCCCCCTCTGGGATCCCAGCTGACAGCTGTTGCCATTGCCAGCCACACGAGTGAGCCACTGTGCACATTCAGCCCTGGCACAGCCCCGCGCAGAGAAATGCCCAGGCAAGACCTTCCCAAATTTATGACTCACCAAATTGTGAGCAAAGTACAAGGACTGTTTTAGGACAGGTCTCTATTTCACAGGTGAAGAAACTAAGATATCATCAGAAATCAAAGATCTATTCTAATCATTAGTGTAACAAACTTCCCTTTCCTGTTGTGGATAAGCCAATCAGCCTCAGATTTTAAAGTGCTTTCCAACTTTGCAGCCTATTTAAAATTCGAATAATAATTTATTTTCCTGTATCACTCCATAGTATACCAGTGTGAAGAGAGAAAGAGAACACCACCAGGAATAATTAAATTGATAATTATCTGAAGCAAGAATTGAAGTTTTAAGACACAGAATCAAAGTTATCAGGGCTCCCCATCAAATAAGCCCTTCTTGTTAATTTCTCCATTTTTATTCATGGTTTCCTTATACCTGCCATCATCCTGGCCTGTTTGTTGTCTGTGGCCCCTTGAGAGCAGGGATCCTGTCTCATGCCAACTCCTCAACTCCTCTAGTCCAAACGCCCAGCGCTTTGCTGACATAAAGCAAGCGCTCCATGCATGTTAAGAGAGTGAACCAAATGAAGGCTAGAAATCTTGGTCATTTTTAAGCTTTTTCTTTTCCTCAGCCCCAGTACCCTCTTATAGATTATAAACTGAGAATATTGTTCAGGTCTGCTTTTCCCCATTTTCAGTACTACCCCAAATTAAGCATTTTATTTCTTTACTCCAGGAAAACTGCCATTAGTGATGGGCCTTTCTGCCTTCAAATATTTCATACTTCCAATCTATCCCATCTATTATTGCTCCAAAAAATGTGAATGCCTCTTATTCCTTGTGAAATGGAGAGCAAAATTCTCAGAGGCCTTTCCCAAGATGGCCTCAGCCCTACTCTGGACTCCTCATTCATTGCACCCCTGTGAGTTCTCCACACACCCACAAAGTGGACCTCTCACTCTTCCCAGAACAAATGCACAGGTTTCTAATTACAGATGCCTATTTCTTATGCCCTTTCTCCAAAATCCACACCCATTGAAATCCAAACATTTCATCAAGGCCCATCTCAAGGCTCATGTCACTTTAATATAAAATTCTTCCCTGACCTCACAACCACATGTGATGTCACCTTTCTCTGAACCACATGGCATTTTGTAGTACTCTCAAGAGAGGTGTTACATTCTGCCTTGATCTCTGGGTTTTGTCTACAGATGCCTTCTTCTACTGTATGTAATTAATGAGGTTTGAGAATATTTCGTATTCATTTTTTAAAACCCTATGAAGCCTATAGACTAGCAAGATGTCATCCACTATAAGAACTCAATAACGAGCGAACTGAATGAACACTCAGGGAAGCTACGTTCAAAGGACTCCTACAATGAGAAGCACAAAAAAATTAAGTTTAAAAATACCCATCCTGGTAAAGATTAATAGGGTAAAACCCTTTTTTATAAGTGATCCCAGTGGATTCACTGCATTAGAAACTAAAGTCTCAGGGTAAGTCTCAACATGCCACTCTATTTGGCCAGTCTAATATTGGCTTCTAAGCTGCCCAATATCTAAATGAAAATGTTTACATCATTTGACTCTGACTTGAAGTGGGGAAAACCTTTCTAAGCAAACACAAACCTGAAACCCAAAAGCGAAAAACAGTGAAAAATCTAGATACATATCAATTTAAACTCTTATGTGGCTAACGTGCCATAAATGAAAGTCAAAATACAAATGACATATTAGAAAAAAATATTTCTAACATGTTGCACAGTCTATGAGTCAGATTTCTTAACCAGCAAAGAGTTTTGAAAGTCAAGAAGTAAGAAAGCAAATATGCCAAAAGAAAATAAGCAAAAAAGGCAGAGGAAGAAAAATGCCCAGCCAATCAATATATGATTTGCATCCAATACAAAGATGCGCAGATTCGGAGACAAAGGTCTGGGAGTTGTGTAGTTTGCTGTTTTAAAGGTGAGGGATACATCAGCTGCCTTTTTTAGGAAAGTAATTCAGCAATATTGGTCAAAATTTAAAATGCACATGCCCTTTGCACTAGCTATTCCTTTTCTAGGCATTTACTCTACAGGAATATTCAGACAAGGTAAAAGAGACATATAAAAAAGGATGATCATTGCAGCATGAGAAATAACTGGAAACAACCAAATGGAGAAAATTAGAATCAGCCACACTTATTGTTACATATCATACAGCCATTTTTACCTCTTAAAGTTGAAAGACCTCCAAGAAAAATTAAGCAAAAAAGGCAAGGCACAGAACAAAATTCTGTTATGATTCCATTTGAATTTTCTAAAAGTAACAAAAGGACATATATGTCCATACATGAGGGAGATATTTCTGGAAGGAAGCACTTAAAACTGCTAACAGCTTCCTCATGGATGGAGGACAGCAAAGGGGCTTTTCCTTTACATTTTACCCCTTTCTGTTGTGTTTTTTTGTTGATGTTCAAACAAACCACACACACCCTATAATAATAATAAAAAAGTAACATACTTTGTCTACTTATTTTCCTTTTGTAATTCTGCCAAAGCATGCACAGTCCTTAACTTTGGTGCTAAACATCCCCCCTTTGCATAGATATCCCTGTGATGGTTTGTGGGGCTCCCCGTTTTGATCAGTGCAAGCTCAACGTCAGGGAGGATGGGCTTCCTAAGAAGTGCCCTTCAGAAGTACAGGAGCTCCATTGAGTCTTGAGAACTATAGGATAAATGGAAACACATGACACACTAAGGGCAGCCAAGGAATTTTAAAGGGAAGCAGGAGCAAGACAAGGAGAGAGCACTCCGTGTAAATCACCTCTCAGCTTATCCCCTGAATATATTCCAGCGGCTCAACCCAGAAAGAATAGGCGCTGGCCAGACCCTGCACTATAGGTAAAATGCGTTATTCTTCCTGCCTCTCAGAACACACGGCTTCCCGAAGAGGCTCGCTAATAAATGCCAAGAGGGTGGGATGGAAATAGATCTGCTAACGAGCTCTCACCCAAAATATTTTATCTGACAAATGTGTAGGTCAAAGAGTTACAGAGACAATAATTATGTGCAGCTAAGTGGACACATATATCTGGCTGTTGGAGAAAAAAACATATAAATGCCCCCAAACTATTCTAGAACTATGTTCTAGAGAGGACAATGAATAAGCCATGCTGCTATGCACACAGGTGCCACCTGGCAAGGCTGATGGCTTACCATGAGAACTGCAGGACATACAGGCAGGATTGGGGTCAGGTGAAGGCCTTAGGGATGCTCTCCCTCATATCTGGTATTCCCTATCCACAAACCAAAGAAGGGGATGATGTTACCTCCAAACATAGTAACTGCAGTTCAGGACATGTCTATGCCAAAGTTAGGAGCAGGAGAAGGGAAATGTCCCAGCAATGGTCAGCCTCTGTTTCTGATGTTGAAAAAGGAGCAGAGCTAGTGGCCTGCAGCCTCATCAGGGTGTGTCTGCAGGGGAAGCAGAGTCATTTCCGGTGCCCAAACCCAAAAGATGTAAGCCATGCCTACTTCTGGCAAAGAAAGCCCACGCGTGACTCCTTTAAGAATGGCAGCCCACAAGTGCGAGACGGAAAGGCAAGAGGGAAGTAATCTGGGCTTTGTCTGACCTCACAGGCTGTCAGACTGTCACCCCAAGTACACAGAAGCGGTGAGGAATTTGACAACAGTATAAAGAGCAGTGCAAACCAATCACATATGTTTCCTGTCCAAGCAGCCTTATCATCCCTCATCTCCCGCCACCACAGCGTTCCTACAGCATAAACACCTTTAGCTGTGGAGAGTGGTGCCTGGGTCGGGGGGCGTGCAGGAGGACTCTTGGCCGGAAGGAGATGTCTTCAGGCTGCCTGTGCTTCTGCTTGCCTTCCCCATGTCTTTCTAAGACCTTAGTGGTGGCCAGGACTCTCTGATCTATAACAGGGTGTCAGGCCTTCTCTGAGACTGATGGTAATGCCTTGTGTCTGCAGTGATCTGGTTTCCATGAACTGTGAGATAACAGAACCACCAGATAATACTAAGAAATATCCATTTCTCTTTTCCCCCATAACTCAGTGGCCCTAAGTATTACACATACACATAGTGATGTGAGGATGGACATGGCTCACCGATGAAGTGGAAAGAGTTGGAAAGACTGCAGAACCAGTAGGGGAGGAGAAAACAGTGCCTCTTGAGTCCTAGACAAGGCAGTGCTGCAAGTTTTATCCCAGAAGCACAGGGAGATGCTCTCTGCCTGGAAGTCTAGTGTAGAAGCCAGAATGCATAGGTTCAAAGCCCAGCTCCACCGCTTGCAGTCGCACAGCGTTAGGTAAGATACTGAACTCAGTGAGCATGAGTTTCCTCATCCGTAATGGAAGGATTGTTGGACTGTGCAGAGAACTGCACAGGTACTTGATATAACGCACTTAGACCTGTGCACGTCCTACAGCAAGCAGGGTCTAAGTGCTAGCTCTTATTCCTACCAGCTGTCTCACTTCTGCTCATATGCCTGTCTCAACTCGATCTTCCCAACTCTAGTTTCTCACAATAAGCAATTCTATAGCTCTTGTCTCAGGCAATGTCTGCTTTATCCCTTAAAAGCCAGCTCTCTTTGATGCTCTCCCTCACTGCTCTTGGAAAAGCTATTTATTCTTTCCTTTGTAGCAACATAGCATTCTGTACCTGTATTTTGACATGAAGCATTTATTTTAATCATCCATGTACATGTGCTTCCCTCCCAGAGCAAGGACTCTTCAAGATCAGGGCATGCCTATGATAAGCAAATCAGCCAGTAAGTGAACAAATTTCTTAAAGGGTTTTCTTTAGCCTGCATTGCATTATCCTTATGCCATCACCAAAGATTAGAAGAAATCAAAGCACAGACCAGAACACAGAAGTGAGCTTCCAGCAGGACCTGCAGCATGGGTGGACCGTCAGCCGAAACAGCAGGAAGACCTATTTTCTCCATCTCATCTATTTATGGGCCTGACCTGGGTAGGAAAGAATCTTGATAGACATGTTTCAGCTAACTGCTATTACTTCATGGTCATTCTAAAATGTTTGGTACCCACCAGTCCCTAAATTGGGGAAGGAGAAAGCAGAAGACCAGAGTAGCCAGGCAAGGAAAATGATAGCAAGGACTGGCTAATGAGAGCCACACGGATGAAAGGGACTGCCGAGGCTGACATGTGACACCCCAGAGGCTGGTGCTGCTTACATAGACAAGGTCTGGGCATGAAGGTGAAGACCTGGTCAATGTGACAATCAAGGAGCAGTATGGGTCAGCACTGTTGGGGGCACATGGCACTTGGGGGCTCCCCCAGGCATGCTCTCTGCTTCCAATGAATGGAAGTCTCATTGAAGTCCATGGAACTTGCACCATTGAAATTATATGCAAATTGTGTGTGTAGGTACATTTTTTATGGGAAAAGGTTCCATAGATTTTATGGGATTCTGTCTTAGTCTGTTTCAGCTGCTATAATAAAAATGCCATAAACTGGGTGGCTTATAAACAAAAGAAATTTATTTCTCACAGTTCTGAAGGGTGGGGAGTCCAAGATCAAGGGGCCAGCAAATTTGATGTCTGGTAAGTTTCCGATTTCTTGCAGGTGGTGCCTTCTTGCTGTATCCTAACACAGTGAAAGGAACATGGGAGCCCCCTGGGCCCTCTTTTATATGGGCACTAATCAGCACTCATGAGGGCTCCACCCTTGTGACCTAATCACCACCAAAGGTGCCACTTCTTAACATCATTGCACTGGGGATTAGGTCTAAATATAAGAATTTGAGGGAGACAAAAACATTCAGATCATAGTAGATTTTTTAAAAGATTTGTGACTTAAAAAATAATTAACATGCCTATGAATCACTTGGGGAATCTTATTAAAAGGCAAGTTCTGATTTGTAGGTTGGGGAAGTGCCTGGGATTCTGCATTTTTAAATACACCCATGTGATATCAATGTTGCCAGTCTGCAGTCCACACTTGGAGTAGCAAGGACCAAATTGCGGTTCTTTTTTATTTGAGACAGGGTCTCACTCTGAATTTTAACACATGTGGTAACATACACATCACAAGACAAGCTCAGACAGGTATTACTGGCACTTTCTTAGATCCCTTTGAAGTTTAAGACCAGCTCATTGCTAATACCAAAGAACTAGGAAGACTGCTTTAGTTCACAGCCTTCCATCCCAGCTGAGAAAAAGATACCTGGAGTCCCAGGTACCTGGGTCCTTCTTGTTTGTTCAGAAGGAAATCCAGCAAAGAAATATTTTTTTCTTGTCTGGCTTTCATCTATCACCTCTGGAAAACTGTTTAGAGAAGCAAGAATGGTCAATAAACTCATTTTGTTCATAGAGAATTTGTATGGTGCTGATTATTTATGCATATAAAAGATCGGATTAGGCCTTTACAGGCAAATTGCAGACTTGGAGACTGCTGGCAGCAAGTTCCATTGGCAAACACTGTCAATACAAAGTGCATCTTAACCCTATTGTCATGGCTCAGCTTTCAGCTGACAACGAAGGCAATGTGACTGAATAGTTCTAAGGCATTCAGGCTAAGCAAAAAAATCTATCAGGGGCAGGTAGAACCTAGAGCATCTCACAGCTGAATTCTGTATCAACAGCTCTATCCCCAGTACACAAAGTATCATAAAGGCTGCAATCTAAATTGAAGTCTAAAAATAGCACAATAAAATTATTTTCTTCTTTCACTCCACCAGAGAGCAAATAGGCTGACATCAATATCTGCAGGGCACAACCGACTTCTCAGAGTTGACGTAGGGAGAATGATTACACAACCGCCCTTTCTCATGAACAGACCGACTGTCCCAGAAAATAAGGAAGAGAAAGTAATTACCCTGTTGCCGAAAACCAATAATGGATATTTGATTATGATTATTAATGGGGGGAAAAGGAGACAGACCGCTGAGCAGCAACCAACCACTAAGTGAATCAGTATAAGGTTCCAGGAGGGGGATTAATTTTTGTTTTCTTTTCATCTTCAGCCAGTCATTTGAATGAGCCACCAAACTTTAAGCATGGCCTGCCACATCCTTATCAGTATTCAATGCCACTGCACTGTGGTCACGTTATCTTTACTGGATACACCAAGTGAAGTGACAGGCTCCTTGCTATGGGGGATTGTTTTCCTTTGACTCTAAATGTGAAACGGATGAAGCAGGGTAACTGACATGTCAGATTTAGGAAACTCATTTTCAAGGCAGCAGAAAGACATTTTGTAGCAAATATTTACTTCTCTGTTTGTTTCCTACTGATATTGAACATACATGATCTAATCTGAAAGATGCAGGATTTACAACCTCTGTGAACAAAGGGATGTTATGGCTCATTCTAAAGAAAACAACTCCATCAATTCCTTCAGCCCCTGGTGAAAACACTACTGTAGCTTGAAGTAACATTTGTCATAAAAGAATAAAAGGGACCACGAGGAATGTAAGTAGAGATAAGAGTGTGCAATTTCTCTGACTTCATATTGCTCCCTAAAAATCAGTTCCCCTACACTGCCTTACCCATTCATTGAATTCCCAATAGAATATCTGCCTCTAAGTCCACATAAACATGGCAGCTTCATCCAAAGATGACCATTCCCAACTTGAGATCCCCAGACAGGAGAAGCTGGGGACAGGGAGGGGTGAATTAGAAGATGCCGGATGAGGGGACTGATGTGTATCACCCTCTCTGTGCCCGGCAGGGTACGAGGCACTTTTTATGCATTCTTTCATTCTAGTGTACAACTTCACTGTGAAGTGAGTATTACTATTATGATCTCAACTTTACAGATCAGGACACAGGCTGAAGAGCATCTGGTGTTTGCTCAGAGTTGCCTAGCTAACTGGTTGATGGATCCAAGAGTGAATCCCATCCCGATGACAAAACCCATGATCTGATGGCACCAGATTTTCACACATTTTATAAGAAAGATTTCAAAGTCTCCTTTCCTACCTGGGAAACACAATCTCCTATTCTACACTGAAACCAAACACAGCACTTAGGAATTCATGTGACGAGCCATTTTGGTGTCAAATACACAGCAGGGGACCCATAAAGTCACCCTTACCTGATAATTTTTTGTGGTAGGTCTTGCTCATTTTTGTGAAAATACAGAAACACTTTACTGGAGATGACAGAAACAACAATAGTAGCTATAAATGGCTAACAGACATAACAGATATTCATTATTATGTGCAAAACTGAACATTTCCCTGTGCTACTGGTTACAAACAAAGGTTTCAATTGAAAACTATTTCAAAATTCTGTGTACCCACATGCATACACACAAATATGTCACGACACACTTTCTGATATCTAATCCTTATTATTCTTTCCAGAACTCTAACCTTTAGCCTTTTCAATACTCCTCATCCTACTGGTACGAATGGCAGGAAAATGTTAACTGAGCATGTGCCAGTAATGGTGAAAACATGCTTTTCATACCATTCAATCTGCATAATAGCATACTGAAGAGGGTACTGCTTTATTTTCTGTTGTTTTTTTTTTTGGTGGGTGGGGGAATGGAGTTTCGCTCTTGTCGCCCAGGTTGGAGTGCAATGGCACAATCTCAGCTCACTATAACCTCCGCCTTCCAGGTTCAAGCAATTCTCCTATCTCAGCCTCCCAAGTAGCTGGGATTATAGGCATGCACCACCATGCCTGGCTGAATTTTTTTTGAATTTTTAGTAGAGATGGGGGTTTCTCCATGTTGGCCAGGCTGGTCTCGAACTTCTGACCTCAAGTGACCCAACCGCCTTGGCCTCCCAAAGTGCTGGGATTACAAGCATGAGCCACCACGGCTGACCTACTTTGTTTTCTTGTATAGACAGAGAAATTGAAATTTAGAGAGATTAAATAATTTGACCAAGATCATGCAACTAGAAAATATTGAGGAGGCCAGAATTAGGTAATCTGACCCCAAAATCTATGTTCTTGACCCCCTGCTATGCTTTTTCCTCAAACCCCCTTCAGTTCATGTCCTTGCCAACCCCTTACTTGTGTCGGCCCCTAATCTACATCTCCCTTTCCTCAGCTGTCTTGGCCAGTTCTTCATCCAGCTCAAATGCTACGCTTTCTTGGGACCTTCCCTTGACTTCCCCCTTGGGAAGAACTAGTTCTTCCTCCATATATTATTCCTTTAGCTCTTCATGTATGTCTGTAGTGATGTCGTTATCGTGTCCCAGCCATGAGACAACAAGCTCCTTAAGGGAAGGCCAGATGTCTTACTCATCCTCGTACCCCTGGTCCCCAGCCTGAGGTCTGGTGCATGGTAAAAGCTCCATATAGAATTTCCTAAAAGCCCATCACTGGTTCCATGTTTTGTTTTGTACCTTGCCACCTGCGCCCCCCATCCACTAGGGATGAGGAACATTTTATCAAGATCTTCTGAGTGACATCTCTTCAAATCCATAATAATATTTTTGAACTTTCCCCCTTTTCTGTTTTTGTCAAGCTGAAGGAGCCTGAAATCCATCAAACTATACTCAAAATATTATTTTCTAATTACCTCAATCACCCAATTTCTCTACTTTCCTTTGAAAGGTGTTGTATTCTCCACATGTTTTATTCTAATTTGTATTTCCTGGTAAACTTGTACTTTATTTTAAAAGTAACTAAAATTTCTGAATTCATAAAATCTATAAAATAGAGGTGGCTGATTTAATCACAGGACTGACTGCAAAGTTATTTTAAGTATTTATCTTTCCTGATACATTTATCTGTCTGTTCAAAGATCAGCAATGACTTTATGGAGTCTGGGGACAGATTTGGAGTTAGACTGACCGCTCACGTTTGAATCCTGGTCCCATGTCGCACTAGCATGTGATTGTGGACAAGCGATTTAACCTCTCTAAGCCTGTTTTCTTGTCTGTAAAGTGGGAATGATAAAATTATCTATTTCACTGGAATTGGACGAAAAAATTAGTTAAAATGTCAAGCACTAACCACAACCAGTAACTAAATGAATACGATCATCACCACCACTGTGAGGCCCTCAGAGATCGGAGCCATTGCTACTTCTCTATGCCAATTTATTGCCTCTCAGCTCCAAATGTACACTGACTGCTCAGCAAAAAATTAGCTGATCCCTTTAAATATTTTCTTTGCTAGCTGACACAGTATTAAGTTTTGTCAGCAGAGGGAGCTAGAAAGACCTTGCAGGAGGAAAAGGTCCCACCCCATCAACACCCCCCTCCCCCCAACCCTGACCCCCTCTCCCAACCCCCCAACCCCCTCTCCCCCACACCCCCACCCACTACATCCCTCACCCCCACCCCTCTATCTCCCCCCACCCCTCTATCTCCCCCCATCCCTCTATCTCCCCCCCACCCCTCTACCTCCCCCCAACTCCTCTACCTACCCTCCACCTCCACCCCCACCCCACCCCCGGGCCCGAATCAGTGTCTTCTCAGCCAGCTCCTGAAACACAGATGGCTTCTCTAGGCCCTGCTCCTACAACATGCACAGGCCTCTAGCACCCAGCCCCTGAAGCATGTGTTGTTTCCTCTGCTCCCAGCTCCTGTGATACAGTGGCTTCTCCAGCACTCACCCCCTGACTCCTGCAAGCATACGGCTTCCCCAGAACTCAGCTTCTACTGTCTGGGCAGCTTCCCCAGCATCTGGATGCCAGCATTTCCCAGAAGCCCCTTTCGTAGCAGATTGCCACTGGTGAAACAACTCCCTATGAACAACTTTCCTTGGCATCATGGAGGGTGATGAAGAACTTTCAGAAAGTTCTTCCAGAAGGCACTTCCAGCAGGTTACACTGCTGCAGCATGACACTGACTTCTTGGCTATCCAGTTTGCCATGGTCATGCCCTCTCTAACCAGGTCTGGTCTTATCTTGGGGGCAGGAAACCCTGTATCTCAGCCCTGTGGGTGGTGGCTGCTTCGTATATCTGCTGCTCTTATATTTTTTAGACTTGTCCTTACTTCGTACTGGTGAATCCCTCATGACTCCAGTTCTCTGTTAAAATTAATAATTATTTGTATTAGACCACCCCTGTTTAAATTACTAGGTGGTTTCTGTGTCCTGATCTGCCCTTGACTGAAACACACTTTGCCCTCATCTCCTTGCTCTTACGATGTACCCTCCCATGCCCTCAGCTTTCATTTTTTTCTTCACACACTCCAAGGCTGTTCTTATCTTTGAATACGTGTTTTTTTCTGCCTGCAATGACCTGAAATGTCACCAGATCTTCACATGGCTGACACTTGAGTGTTTCCCCTAAGTCGCTTTCCAGAAGCTCCAATCTAAAGTAGTACTGTCCAGTCCCTGCAGCCTCAATCACCAGCTAGCACATAAGCCTATTTTATTTTCTTTGTAGCACCATGATTCTCTGAGTTATCTTGTTCTTTTATCTGCCACTCTCCCTAATGAAATGCAAGCTTCAGGAGAGCAAAGATGGTGTTTCTTTTGTTTATTGGTACCAGAGCTCCAGGGAATAGAATAGTTGCTAAATCTAAAAGTACCTAGTGATGTAAAGATGAGAATAAATAAAGGAGGAAAGGAAGGAAGAGAGGAAGGGAAGGAAGAAAAGAAAGAGGGAAGGAGAAAGGTAAGGAGGAAGGCAGAGAGGGAGGGAGGCAGGAATTCACTATATCATCCCCCTCCCATTCTAATCTAGTTCCCAACCCTAATGCTGCTGATTTAATCAATACTTTGCATTGCCCATTCTCACAATCACCGACGCTTAAAATCCTGGAATCACTACTCTGTTATTTCCCACACTCAGTCACTAAGACTCATTAATTAAAGAAAAAATTGGCCTTACTTCTCTTCTCTCTTCTCTAATAGTATCATCATTCTGGTCAGCTTTCCATGGAATCATGACTTTATTATCATAATAGGTTCCTTTCTGGTCTCTCTAATTTCACATTCCTTTTCCTTTTTAATCTACTCTTAATAGTATTGCCAGCCATCTTTCTAACATACTGCTTTTCATCAAGCCCTTCCACACTTCTCTACATACCAATTGTTACTTGTTTCATCACACTTAAAATATATTTGTCTACCTTCTAACACTCTCCTATGTGGCCAAAGGCCACCTAACAACCTTCACCGACCATCAAACCACAATAACCCTTTCTGTCTGGTCAGACTAGTTCTCCCCAGCCCCATGAACAAGTCATGTCATCCTTGTTCTGGGGCCTTCACTCATAAGCATCTCTCTCCCTCCTACTATTCTGGATAGGCACAGTTCAAACTCTATCCCACAGAACCTTCATGGACAACCACAGGCTCACTGGTCAGCTCCTCTTAACTCCTACAGTCCAAAAAACCTCTGGAATTATTTTTAATTAACGTATGTTTTCTTTTCTTCATCTTATCAAAGGAAATATGTAAGCTCCATCATTCTCTGTGGCTTCAAGTAGAATGCTGAACAAGCAGGGGAAAATGATAAATGAGAAACCATTGTTAGCCCCCAGTTGAGGATCAGTATGAACTCTAAAACCCAGGGGATCTGCATGGTGATTAGCTAAGATTCTGTTCTACTAGAGCAGTCTATGACAGTCATCTGTCCAAAGTCACATTTTCCCTCATTATTCACATATTAAATCTGATATGATACATTTTGCATGCCACTGGTATAGACAACTTATTTTAAAAAAGAAACAGCAATGAAATTTTTCATAAAGATCTTTGTTCTTTTAAACAGCCTCAGGCCAGGCACAGTGGCTCATACCTGTAATCCCAACACTTTGGGAGGCCTAGGCAGAAGGATCACTTTAGCTCAGGAGTTCAAGGCCAGTCTCAACAACATTGCAAGACCCTGTCTCTACAAAAAATTTTAAAATTAGCCAGACATGGTGGTGTGTGCTTGTGGACCTGGACTCGGAGGCTAAGGTAAGATAATTAATCGAGCCCAGGAGGTTGAGGCTGCAGTGAGCTGTGATCATGCCACTGCACTCCCACCTGGGTGACAGAGCAAGACCCTATCTCAAAAATTTAACCTAATATAAAAGGCGATTTTCCCTTCTATCTTCATCTTTTGTACTTTGCATATTTTTCTTCTCTTGAAATTGTTGAGTAAAAGGCTTTCTTTGGGTTGAGAAGATCTCTGTCTTTCCTCACATTTCCACCCCTCAAAAAAAGGACCCCAGGAAAGTAAGAATAAGATATCTTTTAGCTAAATGGTGTCAGTCCCCATCAGTTCAAAGCTTCAGGGCTCTTGAGCAAAGAGAAATTAGTGTTTTAAACTATCATATAACAAAAAGTTAGAAACCAACCAAATGCCCTTCAATGAAATATGGTAAGAAGTTATAGTATGTGCACTTACTGGAACATCAATTACTATTAAAACCATGTTTATAATTATCATGTAGTAACATAGAAAAATATTTTTTTGGCAAACCATCTGGCTGAAAAAAAAGCAGTGTTTCCAAAATCAGTGCATACAATTAATTATGACTGTTGTTCGTTTTGGGGGATCTTGGGGTAGTATACTGCAACTATAACGAGTCAAACATTAATATCATCACAGTGTGAGTCACAAACAGACCCCTGAAAAATCTAAAATCTAAAGAGGATTCTGCTTTCCCATTTTTGCAGGACTGACCCTTTTCTGATAGAATGACTGATAGGTCTACAGTAAGAAAGTAAATAATGGTCTATTTCCCAAGCCTAGGGAGTTTTACTTTCTAAAGCTGTGGTGCCAGATGCAGAATAATGTGTTTAATCCCACACCTTTTGCCTAACCGGGGATTATGAATATATATGGCTAAATTATTAAAAAGCAGTAGAAGGATAAAAATTGAATAAAAATGGTTTTCTACAGGTGGAAGGTAGAAGAGAGAATAAAAGTCAGGTTGGAGACAGAATAAAAGTCATAGTTCTCTGAATGCATCTTGTTTTATACACTTGACTTTGAACCATAAGGTTAGTATTACATATGCTTAAAAATAGCAACCACTAAGTAGAAGGCAAAATAAAACTAATAAGCCTATCGGTGCTTTGAGCTAACTATGCATCGAGTTGGTGGTTTAACTACACTAAGGGGAATTAATTAAAGTGATTTTAAAACTCTGCGATTTAACTGTACATCTCTACTAGAATTTATGTTAAGAACAAAAGAAACTGTAGTTAAATCTTAAGTTGTTTTTAGTTATAGTATTAATAACATCACTATTATTCTTATAAAACTATATGTATCTATATATTACAGTATACTACTAATATACTATTACATGTGTATTTGCATTAGGATATTATATATATCAGTATACTATTACATATACAGAGGATATAATATTTCATATATAGAGAGAAATATGTACATACATATGCTTTTATATATATATATATATTATATATGTCATTATACTGAGGATATTTGGAACCAAAATTTTCAGCATAAGAGAAAATAAATATAAATATAATATAACATAAATTAAGTAAAACCATGTAATATTAACTTTGAATTGAAAATAACAATCTAAACCTGTGATATCAGTTCTTTTGGTAAACAATTTTCTAGATTCGACTAATGATAAGGCCAAGTAGCTCTGAGCATCTACAGCAGTGGTCCCCAACCTTTTTGGCACTGGAGACTGGTTTCATAAAAGACAATTTTTCCACAGATCAAGGGGGTTAGGGATGGTTTTGGGGTGATTCAAATGCATTACATTTATTGTGCATTTTATTTCTAATATATTATAATATTTAATAAAACAATTATACAACTCACCATAATGTAGAATCAGTGGGAGCCCTGAACTTGTTTTCCTGCAACTAGATGGTCCCATCTGGGGGTGATGGGAGACAGTGACAGATCGTCAGGCATTAGATTCTCATAAGGAGCAAACAACCTGGATCACCGGCATGTGCAGTTTACAACAGGGTTCGGGATCCTATGAGAATGTAATGCCACCGCTGATCTGACAGGAGGCGGAGCTCAGGCAGTAATATGAGCAATGGGGATTGGCTGCAAATACAGATGAAGCTTCGCTTACTCACCTGCTGTTCACCTCCTGCTGTGCAGCCCGGTTCTTAACAGGCCGCAGACTGGTACTGGTCCATGGCCCAGGGGTTGGAGACCCCTGATCTACAGGACTTAGAGTATGGTCTCTAAATACCATTTCCTACTAAAAGAAACAAGGGCTTTTTTGGAGTAAACACTGATTTGATATTTGGGACAGTAAATATACAAGATGAGTCTAAAACATTTTGTTACATCAGAAAACAATGAAGTTTCTAGGTTAATGTCAAAAGAGTCTGTAGCCAATCTGAAGGGGCTCTCACTGGCCAAAGATGGGGAAATTTGAAAAAGAATAACTTCTGCAAAGAACTAAAATATCACGAATATATGAAACCATGACTTCCTACTAATGCACATACATTCATACACAAACACTTTTTCATCCTTGTAGGATGCTAGAAAACCAGTTATTATTCTGCAAATGGATGCATTAGGAGAAAGAATTAGACATTTCTCCTGTCTTTCTTTCATAAATTATACCTCAAGATAATCAAATAGAGGAAAGTTTATTTTTTTATATAAGAATTCTGGCTAAAAATGAAAACTGAATGACAGAATTAGATTATGACTATTTTGTAACCCCCCTCATGAAGTAATGAATCTAAGCCATAATCACCAATGTAGGTAAAAAGCTGATCGGGAATTTGATACAAGAAGGATGGAGTGCTCAACACCTCAACTCAGCAACCAACCTTAGCATCACAGGAGGGAGACAACAGACATTGGCTTCCCCGTGTGGTACAATAGAAAGTCACACTATTGATGAAGCATTCTTGGCCATAAAATCAAATTCTCGGCCATAAATATGACCAAGCCTCAAGACCTAACTACCAGTTTATGGAAAATACAGGAAAAAAAAAAACACATGTGAATGACCACAGGAACACATTTGCCAAATTCTGTAGGACAAACAACCTAGTTCTCTCAATATTACAAAGAAGGAAGTAAAGGAAAAGGAGAGGGAACTGACAGATTAAAAGAGACCTAAGACACATTTCTCAATTTGAATAAACCATTTGTTAAAATAAAATTATGAGACAATTAGGTAAAACTGAAACACTGACTAAATAGCTGATGATATTAAAGAATTCTTATTAATGTTTTTAGGTGTGATAATGGTATTGCAGTTATTTTTTAAGTCTTTATCTTCTTGGAAGCATGCACTGACATATTTATGGATTAAATAAAATGTCTGAGATTTGTTTCAAAATATTCCTGTTGGTGCCAGGGTAGGGGTGGTAGATTCATGGCTCCCCAGATATGTCCATGTTCTAATCCCGAGAACCTTTGAATTTTATCTTACATGCCAAAGAGTGTTTTGCAGATGTGACAAGTTAAAGATCTTGAGATGGAGATGATCCTGGATTATCTGGTGGATCTGATGTAATCACAAGGTTCTTATAAGAGGGAAGCAGAAGAGTGAGAATCGGTGTCAGAGGAGACGGTGATGCAATGAAGAAGCAGAGACTGGAGTGAGGCACTTTGAAGATGGAGGAAGGGGCCATAAGCCAAGGAGTGCAGGTGGCCACTAGGAGATGAAAAAGGCAAGCAAATGGATTCTCCCCTGGAGCCTTCAGAGAGAACCAGCCCTGTGGACACCTTGACTTTATCCAATGGACTTGATTATGGATTTCTGGTTTCCACAACTAGAAGAGAATAGCTTTGTGTTGTTTCAAGTCATGAAGTTTGTGACAATTTGTTACAGCAGCAAAAGAAAACTAATAAGGTAGGAAAGCAGGTGGGAGGATAGCTGAAACTAGTTTGGCCACGTATTGAAATTTGTTGAATTTATAAGGTGCATACATGGGGCTCATTATAATTTCTCTAGTTTTGCATATGTTTGGAAATTTCCACAGTAATCATTTTTTTAAGCCTTGCTAAAGGAACTCCTGTTGGACCTCTGGCAAGGTGCTGAATCTCTCTGAGTCCCAGTTGCCTTACATATTCTTGTTAATAATAGCGTTCACCCCTCATTGGGTTGTTAGGAGGCATACAGGACATAATCCCTTTAAAGTATCTAGCAGATTATCCGATGCACAGATCTCTTGATGAAGGTTAGTTATTGATATTATCACTGCCTGTCATTTTCAGACAGTTCCAACAAACATTTGAAAAATGTCTGAATCAGTCTCTCTACCATGATCATTGCAATCCTCTAAAATGTATTTGTGCCGTAAGTATTAAATATTCCATTTTTAAAAGCTCTTGTTTCTGTTTGATTGTTTTGATGGTTTCCCCAGATAGTGAACAACTT
This sequence comes from Nomascus leucogenys, assembly GCF_006542625.1. Classification (NCBI taxonomy): domain Eukaryota; kingdom Metazoa; phylum Chordata; class Mammalia; order Primates; family Hylobatidae; genus Nomascus; species Nomascus leucogenys. The sequence goes on from NC_044385.1 coordinate 16,132,027, forward strand.
TAGCGCCAAAGGTATGGAGTTAAGCCCAATACGGGGGTTATAAAAGAAAGCTCTATCCTAGGAAAGTAACTGGCTGGCCTCTCAGGTTCCAAAGATTCCATAGTCTTTTTCCCCAGGATGAGTGTCTATGCTCCTTGTTTGTTCTTCAACATGCAACTAAGGATCAGAACTCTTATTATCCTATGTAAACTGGGCAGAGATCTTCCTTTTTCTGTCCCAAAGTGACATCATCCTCTGAAGCAGCCACAAGAAAGGTCACCCCGGCTTTTTCAGGAACACATTAGCGGTGACTGTTCTGTGCCCCATTCCTTCACAGAAGCACTGCATTTTCTGCTCAGTGGTGGCAACAGGATCCCTAGCGGGGCTTAAAGTGAGATTCACGGCTGACACCCAGAGGCTATGAAATAATCAGCATTTTCAAAAACATCCCTTTTCCTGTATACTGTTCTCAAGTTAACGTTAGGCCCTGGAGTCATGCTGGAGCTGGAGGTGGGATTCACAGACCCATTAATGAACACTTTGCACCAAAATAGTTAGGTCCTTTGCTCCTGGCACCTGTCCTGGTGAGAAAGGGAAGCACAGTTGCCCGCTGCCTGGCCTCACCTCCTGCCTCAGAAGTCAGAGAACTTAGGAAGAAAGTGCAGTGAGCCAAGTAGATGCTTCATAAGTAAACTAATGAGCATAGGCTAAAATATTTCATTTTTTATTTGAATAAATGTATGCGGTACAAGGGCAATTTTGTTACATGCATAGATTGCCTAGTGGTTAAGTCAGGGCTTTAGGGTACCCATCACCCAAATTATGTATATTGTACCCATAAGTAATTTTTCATCATCCACCCCCTCTCACTCTCTCCCTTTCCAAATCTCCATCGTCTATCATTCCTCTCGCTACGTCCATGTGAACACATTTTTTAACACCCACTTAGGAGTGAGAACACACGATATTTGATGTTCTGTGTCTGGCTTGTTTCACTTGGGATAATGACTTCCAATTCTATCCATGTTGCTGCAAATGACAAGATCTCATTCTTTTTATGCGTTTGTATTTTATGCATTTTATGGATTTCATTGTGTATATATGCCAAATTCTCTTTATCCAATCACCCACTGATTCTATATATTTGCTGTTGGAAATAGTGCTGTGATAAACATACAAGTGCAGGCTTTTGATACATCGATTTCTTTTCCTTTGGGTAGATTTCCAGTAGTGGGATTGCTGGATCAAATGGAGGTTCTATTTTTAGTTCTTTGAGAAATCCCCATACTGTTTTCCACAGAGGTTGTACTAATTTAAATTTCCGCCGACAGTGTATAAGAGTCTCCTTTTCTCCACATCTTCATCAAAATCTGTTATTTTTTGTCTTTTAGATAATAGCCATTCTGACTGGGGTACAATGATATCTCCTTGTGGTTTTAATGTGCAATTCTCTGATGATTAGTAAGTCGAGCATTTTTTCATATACCTGTTGGCCATGTGTATGTCTTCTTTTGCAAAATGTCTTCTCATATTAAAACATTTCTTTGTTGTTTTTTTGTTGTTGTTGTTTTGTTTTCTTTTGAAATTGAGTCTCTCTCTGTTGCTAGGCCTGAAGTGCAGTGGTGCAATCTCAGCTCACTGCAACCTCTGCCTCCCAGGTTCAAGCAATCCTCCTGTCTCAGCCTCCCGAGTAGCGGGGACTACAGGCATGTGCCACCACGCCCAGCTAATTTTTTGTATTTTTAGTGGAGACGGGGTTTCACCATGTTAGCCAGGATGGTCTTGATCTCTTGACCTCATGATCTGCCAGCCTTGGCCTCCCAAAGTGCTGGGATTACAGGCGTAAGCCACCACACCCGGCCTAAAATATTTCTTAAATTCCTCCATAGGCTTTTGAATTTCTTGAAGACAATTACTATATAGATTGGTATTATTGATTCCTTTTATTATAATACTAAGCTAGACTTAAAGAAACTGGCATAAAAAGCACTGGTTAGCAAATCATAAAGTTGACAAAATTAAGTGTGGGTATAAGAATTTAAATTCATGCTTCCACCCTTCTGCTAATTATCTCCAGGTTTTTCTAGGGATTCTTAGTACGGAAGTTAAGCAAACGGAAGCATCCACTAAAGTGCAGATAAACCAACTTTCTCTCTTAAAATCTATGTGAAAAGATCTGGTTATGAGGTGGCTGATGAAACCACATCTCTTGCCAGATTTTTACTAGGTTTATTTTCACATTTTTTGAGGACCTGCACATAGGCTTGTATTTATTTTCCTGACTTAAGAAAAAAGACCAGTAAAATGGTCCAATTAAGAAATAATGTTAATTTTTAAAGGTTGTTGGGTTTATTTTAAATGATATCATATTTCGGCATATTTGTTATTGTGGTTGTTTTCAGTTAAGCTCAAACTCTGAGGTGATGCTGAGCTAAACATCCAGGGAGGGACTCACACCTCCCACTCTTGAGGCCACGGGAAGGCCAGCCCCGCACCCGCGCATGCTGCCCTCCCCATTCTGGTCCCAGACACCCCAATCATGCTTCTCTCCTGCTGCTTTCACTCACTTGACCCTGTTTAGTGTGTGAGCTTTGGAGATGGTGACTTGAGGAGTATGGCTGCAAGAAATACCATGTTGCAAACATAAACATGTACCTCTGTAAGAAAAAAAAAAATCCCCATCAACTCAGAACCACAGAAACAGCCACAGCTCTTCAGAGAAAGATGACATTAGTTTAGAGTGGGAGTGAGAAGGGTCTTCCATATCATAACTTGCCTGCCAATGCTTAAACAGCTGGCTTTTCTAGCTTTTCACTTTTGAGCCCTGAAAACAGAGTACTATCTAGATGGTCTCCTTGCTATTATTATTAATACGACTATTTATTTAAAAAGGATGTCCCACTCCCAATTAGAATTTTACAATCTTTGCTTGTAAATTAAAAAAAAATGCTAGCTCTACTGTTTGGGGCATGGGGAGGGAAACTATAGGCCTAGGAAAAATGCATGTGATCACACAGTGAATACAAATCTGAATGCAGGACAGCCACAGACAAGACGAAACAACTGATGCTTCGGTGGGTTGTTGATGATGTTTATCAACCACATTGTCGAAGATGCTTGTTCTTATGTTTTGAAACCAGATCAACAGCATCCATGATCCAAGTGATGTGGTCGATTTGAAGGACATGGGAAAAGCCTTCCCTGCCTGAAGTTACTCCTGGACCAGCAAACCCTGTCCCTCAACTTGCTGCTTCTAGACCTTTGCATGAGGTTGTAGCCATCTTCCAAATGTGTATTTATTCTTCCTTTAAAGAAAAAGACATTGGCAGCCAGGTGCGGTGGCTCACGCCTATAATCCCAGCACTTTGGGAGGCCGAGGCAGGCTGATCACGAGGTCAGGAGTTCGAGACCAGCCTGGCCAATATGGTGAAACCCCCATCTCTACTTAAAAATACAAAAATTAGCCAGGCGTGGTGGTGCACACCTGTAGTCCCAGCTACTCAGGAGTGTGAGGCAGGAGATTACAGTGAACCCAGGAGGCAGAGGTTACAGTGAGCCAAGATTATGCCACTGCACTCCAGCCTGGGTAACAGAGTGAGACTCCATCTCAAAAAAAAAAAAAAAAGAACAAGACATTGGCATACTAGTCTTACAATTCTCAACATTACAATTGACTGGAATCCATCAAATGAGGCAATGGGGTCAGGTTGTAGAGGAAAGATGAGACGCAGCCCAATATTACGGGTTTCACATAGGGCCTGTGTACCCTATAACTACCATATGGTCACCACTCTCAGTAACAGCTTATTTGCCTTTTCCTAAACCTTATAACCAGTTTCATTTGTTTCTTACTTTTGAGTTCAGGTAGTGCTAGTTCATCAAAGACTGGCATAGCAACAGGCTGAGACATCAATTGCCATTTTCTTTATCTGCCTCCAAAATCCTATGTCATGAGGTCTAGTGGCTGTGATTAACAGTCAGAGTTGGAGATTTATGCATGGAATCTGAAGCCAAACGAGCAGTCAATTTGTTTTCAGGAGTCTGTCTCTTGAGATTTGTATCTCTGGATATTGTCCCACTGAATTCTTCTTAGAGAAGAATCCTTCTTCCTAGGTAGACTAACATAGCTGGAGATGAGAAGCCAAGCTCTCATCATCACAGCTGCTATATAATGCCCTAAACACTCACCACCTGGGAAACAAAGATGGGGCCACATTCATTCTGAAATCATACAGTTACGCTTGACTAAACTCTTCCAGTTGAAAGGCTTCATAGTCACTTACAGATCTAAGGAACCAGACGAAACATACTCCAAGTGAGCCCCTGTCCCTCTGGCAGGCAGAAGGGCAAGACATCTTACAGAAGCACATCTCTCCTTCATGCTCTGATAAGCCACACAAATGAGCACACTTATGCCAAAGCAACCCTCTAGAACAATTTCCATTTGGTAACTACTAGAGCTGACAAATGCCATCAACAAAATAAAAGTAAATTCTACTGAGCAGCAATAAATCAAGAAAATTCTAGAGACAGAGAGTCAATTAAAAGACAGGCTTCAGTTCATTTGCAAAGTGAGACCAGGAAGCGTCATTACCACTCTGCACCGGTGGAACGCATACATTGCAAAACCACAGCTGATAACCAGCATGTTCATTATTTTCCCATTTACAGAATAATAAAGGAAATAACTCAGTCAAATGACTCCGTGTAATTGTCACAGGTCATCATGTTGGTGATTCTCTTCTTTTTCTTAGCCCGCTAAATCACTGTATGATTTCTACTGGGGAATTTTTTTCTGAAAGAAGCACAACTGAAAGGCCCTGCTTTTGTGATGAATGGGAGCTACAGAATTATCTTCTGAGGCTTAGCATACAATACGATCACATAAAATTCTCTCAGCTCGAGAAACTTCATCTTTACATCAGCAGCAACAGAAGGAAAAAAAAATGTTTTCCGCCTGAGGCAGTTGTGATAAGGGATTTAGAACCCATCCTGGTGTCAGCTTCCAGATATAATGGGATACAGCCCAGCACCTAAAGTGTCTCCAGCTCGCTCCCTGGTAACTAATGTTCTCACAGCTGTTGTATGACTCAGGGTGGCTGGAGGGGAAGGGGAAGAGGGAAAAAGGAGCAAAATGAATCATAGAAAATGTTGCATGTAATATTTTGTCTAACCTACATTTGCCACGGCTGCTGCAGAACCGTCAGTAAAGTGAGATAAGGACATTGAGCAAGTCACAAAAATGACTGAACGCTAGAACTGAGCATCTGAGAAATTCCAGGAGGGGTTTTACTTTTATTAATCATGTGTCTGAAGCTAACAGGTTCATACCATGTTAGCAAATTAAACTATCACACAATCTTGACGACGCTTCCTCGAATCATTAAAAAGTCTTCTCATTTAATTAATGACAAATTTGTTATCTACCTACTGGGGTTTCCATTGATACGGCAATTAATTTTTCTTTAAGATTTCCTAACTCCCAGCCAAATGCATCAAAAACACTCAAGCTGTAATGGTTTATCTTGAGTTTATAAAAATCATCTAAGATTGAAAATTCACCATTAATTAATTAAATTGTCTTTTTAAAACTGTGACAGGTGCCTTGAAATGTGCACACTGTGAAGCACGTTGACATATCTGGGGATAATGGGTGCACAGGCTCATAGAGCACCACGGACATAACCTACACAAGATACTGCCTTCCTTAGCTCAGTCTCTTCCTTAGCTCAGTCCATGTAAAAATCACAGCTGAATGTCTCTCTGCCAACTTAAAGAGAAACCCTCTTTCCCCAGTCACTGGGCACCTTGCCAAGTCTCAGACCTTCTTAAATATTGGTTGATTTCTCAACTGATCTCAGTGGGCAGAGTGATCTTATCATTGCTTTACAGCAGAGAAACTTTGGGTTGAACTGCGCAAACCACAGTGGAACCTGTTTAATGAACCCTTTTCTTTTAAGTGATAATCAATCTCCTGTCTATTTTCTATTCCATTAGTGAAAGTCACGGTCATCTTTTTCTTCAGGCTTTCAAAAACACCATTGCATTTGATTAAGTGTTGAATTATCAATGACAAAGAAAATGATGACAGGCAACTAAGACCCCACGGATTCCATCCTTGTAGTGGTACCCAGATTCTTCCCATGCTGCTAAGTCCTGGGAAGAGGGCCCTCACCAGACAAGCCCACGGGGCTTCACTTCTAATCTTCCTTCTTCTTCTTTTCTGTCCATGCCATTCTCTAGGGCAATATTTTTGCTTTCTCCAAGGAAAATACCAGAAAGAAAGAAACAAGTCATCATCATCACTGCCCATCAGAGAAATGCAAATCAAAACCACAAGGAGATACCATCTCACACCAGTTAGAATGGTGATCATTAAGAAGTCAGGAAACAACAGGTGCTGGAGAGGATGTGGAGAAATAGGAACACTTTTACACTGTTGGTGGGACTGTAAACTAGTTCAACCATTGTGGAAGACAGTGTGGCAATTCCTCAGGGATCTAGAACTAGAAATACCACTTGACCCAGCCATCCCATTACTGGGTATATACCCAAAGGATTATAAATCTTGCTGCTATAAAGACACATGCACACGTATGTTTATTGCAGCACTATTCACAATAGCAAAGACTTGGAACCAACCCAAGTGTCCATCAATGATAGATTGGATTAAGAAAATGTGGCACATATACAGTATGGAATACTATGCAGCCATAAAAAAGGATGAGTTCATGTCATTTGTAGGGACATGGATGAAGCTGGAAACCATCATTCTCAGCAAACTATTGCAAAGATGAAAAACCAAACACCGTATGTTCTCACTCGTAGGTTGGAATGGAACAACGAGAACACTTGGACACAGGAAGGGGAACATCACACATCGGGGCCTGTCGTGGGGTGGGGGGAGGGGGGAGGTATAGCATTAGGAGATATACCTAATGTAAATGACAAGTTAATGGGTGCAGCACACTAACATGACACTGGTATACATATGTAACAAACCTGCACGTTGTGCACATGTACCCTAGAACTTAAAGTATAATTAAAAAAAAAAAAGAAAGAAACAAGTATATTGGAGTATCTTCCCCCCAAAATGCTGTCTCTGAGGTCAAGATGATTTTCTTTTGAGCTCCACTGAGGGTCAAGAGGAGAGGCCTTGGAGCTCCCCAAATCTCAGAAGCGATGGGAAACCCTCCCCAGCACCTGAGCTCTGGAGCCTGGGAACTCTGAGCTCTGTCAATCTCAAAAACCCCAGAACAAGCCAGATCCGTTCTGAGAGCAGCAGTGTGCTCTAGGATCCCTGCCACTTGATGGTAGGAACCACTGAAGGCTCTAAATCTTCTGTCACAGCCATTAGCAAGAACTCAAATTACCTCATTTCTTTTTCTTCCCACCCTCTGCAGGAGGTGCTAACAGCTGGCCAAAGGGCAGACAGAAAAAAAAAAAAAAAAAAAAAAAAAAAAAAAAAAAAAAAAAAAAAAAAAAAGCTGAGTGTTTGGATAATCAGGAGGTTTGGCAGATCCTTAATGGAGGGTATTCGCTACAAGCAAACATCTCTCTGCTCCCCACAATTTCACCAGGAAGATAAGGGATTCTCTTCTGTTTTTATAAAATAAAACTTGTTTTTTAATGTAGAGTTTCTTGGTTTCATAATTTCCATGGTGCCATAATTCCTACTAGTACATACTGGTGATCATTGATTAATCCCTTATTATATATAAGAAATAGTTTTTATTTTATTCTACTGTTGTCCCGTTGTTATGACAGAAAATCAAGTCTTTAAGAACTGCATTAACCTGGTAAAGGCCCACAGCTCAGAAGTGGCCACCCTTGAATCTAGACTATCTGATTCCAGAGCTGGTGCTTGAAAATAACAATCCTCAGGAGAGGGGTTACTCAAGAGGCCCCTTCATGAGCCCCTCCCTATATGAAGCTTCCAGATCCACCACAGGGAGTTGGCGGTGGACAACACGGCTGCCAACCTCAGGGGTCTTCACTACATAGGGAAACAGAAACAGGTTTTTGTGTGTGTGTGTGAGGGCTTCTTGTTTTTGTTTTTGCTTTAAAAGTGATGCCTCAAGAGGAAGGACACCTTTTATGTTAATTACTGTGACTGGTACTTCTGCTCAGGGTACCGAGAAGGGAAGAGTCGTCTCCGCCTCCCATGTTGTGGTCTAGATGTGAAGAGGCCAGTTCCAATTCGGGGTTGGTGGCTTCTTTTCTTGTTCTGAAGGAAAGACTTTCCTAACATGGGGAGCTGGAATTCTAGAAGATGGAACTCTGCTTTCTGTTTCTGAAGAACTGCATGCAGATTTTTTGAATTGATCTGAGTACTCTGGAAACTAAATTCCGTCACAAGTGAACATTTCCTGGGAAAGTTATTTCTGAGTTAAAATTCATTACATGGGTTCTTATAGAATGGAAAGTATTATAATGACCAATAGGCCAATGCAGAAAAGTTAATTATAAATTATATCATTTACATTTTACATTGTAAAATGTTACTTAGTTTTATATACATATCAGTCAATACTTGAGTATCTAGAATAGTGAACTACTATGGTGTTGACTCTAATCCCCATCAAAGTGTTACTAATGTTTTTCCTACCTTTGTTTTCCTTCCTTTTTTACTCTTTCTAATTCATGCCATTTTGTTATATTTTATGCATTTTTTTTCTCTGTGCATGTTTAGTTTATGCATTATTATTTTAAGCATACTTAAGATTTTTCTGATGAGATAAGGTAAAATTTAAATGCAAAAATCAATGATTATAAAATTAATGATTTCATTTAACTTTGTAGAATTAAGTGCTTTATATTTTCTTACAGTTTGCATTTCAAACTGACAAGGTAATGTAAATCATTGTTTCTCTTGTAAAATTGGTCAATATAGTCAAATAGCTTCAAAGTTCAAAAGTGTATAAATCCAACAATGAATATTTTATGGAGACTGCTATGGTTTAATATTAGAACATAAGTAAATGAATATTTTTTCAACACTCTCTAAACTGTGTGCACTCATCAGTAAGAAAATTATGAAACTCCAATATTTCTTTCACAAATGGTGTACATGTATTACTACATACATATAAAACATTTTCGAAGATAAAATATAAATAGATGAAATTGAAGCATAAAATAGAAATTATAATATGTTCTTCCCACACTCCAGTAAACTGTTTTGTGTGCAACTGTTTTGGAAACAATTGCTCCAATTTTTGACCCCAGTTCCCATCCTCATTAGATTGAGAGCAGTTGGCAGTTGATAGTCTTTTCTGGCCATGACACACAGGCTCTGGGAGCCTTGGGTGAGGGAACAGACCTTGGTCTTTGAGGTGCTGCTCACCCTGCTGGCCACCTCTGGACATTCATTAGCAGGGTGAGTTCACCTGGCTATCATTCCACATCAGGCTGCCCTATTGGAATTTTAATAATTAAAAAGTGAACATTAGTTTTTAAAAAGAGAACTGGATCATCTTTGTAAAAATACATCAATCTCTAAATTTCAAAGCAAATTTCAGATAAGACCATTGAGTTCTTGATAGTTCCCTCTAAAGCTAAGACGTGCCTCCAAGGAGGTATCCAACTACTTTCTTCTATGTTCAAAACAGAGTTAAAAGATTTTTTGTTTGTCTTTTCTGATGATAAAAGTGTGATGCACACTGGAAACAAACACTTGAGGAACACACTAGAGGACAAGGATGCAGACATCACCTATAATCCACCAAGTGCTCAAGAGTTTGTGGTAAAGCTTCACTAGAGGACAAGGACGCAGACATCACTTATAATCCACCAAGTGCTCAAGAGTTTGTGGTAAAGCTTCACTAGAGGACAAGGACGCAGACATCACTTATAATCCACCAAGTGCTCAAGAGTTTGTGGTAAAGGTTTTATGTTCAACTTCAGAAAAAAAAAAGTAGAGTTAGAGTGAAGAGATTCTAGAAAGAAGAGAAATGTTCACATTAGTCATGCATACAAGAGATTCCATCAGTTAAATGGAACCACTACACCCATCCTCAGGGGGAGGGCTTGGCCCACTTGGTCCAGAGACATGAGTTTGCCATCAGGCAATAATGAATTTCTCCTATACAATGGTTAGAGATATAAGATCCATTTAAACAGGGACCCATCTATAAAGTAAAGACTTCTGAATATTTCATTTGACCCTTTAAAAAAGACAACAGATAATATGTAATAATTGAGAAAATAAAAACTAAAGCAAGGTTTGGCCATAAGAGAAAACAAGCTAGGAGAAAATATTACACTTAACTACTCACCTCTGGAAACAATAACCCTGAAGGAGTGAGAGTAAGTGAGTCAAGGTCTTTAAGAGTCATTTTTTTCTGTTCTATTATATACCACTAAGATTTGATGGCAAGACAAATGGATTTGGGCACTGTATCTTCTCAGATTGCCTTGACTTTCTGAATGTAATAGTTGAGAATATAGTGTCAAGATAGTCAACTTGCAAATAAATTTTCAATGAGGAACAAGATAAAATTGCGATTTATCCATTCATTCTTGCATTAAATACAATTTGTCTGTTGACTACACGCCAAATAGCATGCCAGCCACCTAGAATACAAGGAAAGTAAGGCATGGAAACATTAGAATACCACTTAGAATATAAGAAAAGTAAAGGCTCCATCTACAAGGCGCTCACAGTCTAATAAAATTAGACAGACTGAGTGAATGCAACACATTCGTGTAGGTGGCTACCACTATGGGTACCATGCAGGAACTAGCAGGAGGCCAGAAAGGCTTTAGAGAGAAGGACAACTGTGCTAAGTCGTAAGGGTGAGTGTGAGCACAGGGGCTAGGTCGGGGAGGGCTCTGCAAAGGTGCTGCTGTGGAGTGCAGCTAATGTAGGGAAATGGGCTAGAATGGAGCATCGGTCACCTGGTGCAGGTGAGGATTACAGAGATAAGGTTGGACCAGTAGGCTGGAACCATCTCATGAAGAGCCCAAGGGGCAGAGAGGAGGAGGACATAACAAGGACTGTAGAATTTATGCTGGATGCGAAAGGAGCCTAACAGGATGGTAATAAAGGCATTCTGGCTGTGGGAGAAGAGCAGACTAAACTGTTGTGAGCCAGGAGGGAAGAGAGGCTGTTAGGAGATTATTTAATGGGCCAAGTTGCAGGTAGTAGTGATGGGAATGCAGAGGAAAGCCTCTATGGAATGACCAGGTAACTGACTGCAGCCACCCTCCTGGATATTTGGCTATAGATAAGGAGAAGGAGGGATATTCCTAAAACAGGTGGAAATTGGAAAAAAAAAAATCCACAAATGGAATCTCTCCTTTGTGGAAGGAGGAACACGAATACATGCATCTAACTTATAACTCAGATGATTACAAGGCAAATCCTTATTTAAACATACACTAAAAGTCCTCATGTAATATTTGTCCACTTTTTGCTTTGAGTTATGCAAGATGTGCTTTTGAACCACTGCCAGCATCAGATACTTCCTAACTTTCTAATTCACTTGACATGCTTGATAGAGAGTGGATCGTGAGTCCACCTGAGTTTGCCTCAATATCTGGGTCTTCAGGCCTCTGTATACTTTGAAAGAGTAACAAAGATAGTGCTATCATTTGAATTTGTCCCCAAAATGGTTACTAGCCAGATCTAGGTTTCTTAGCTCTGATCTTTAAGTATATGCTCTCCAGCATTCTAATGGAAAAGGAGCAATCCATTCTGTTCTCAGCTGCTTCCTCTCTAAAATCCTGTAAGACCAAGAGACACTAAACAGTGGGAACAGGTAAAGATTTTCATCTTCTTTAATGGATAACTTGAGATGTTAATCAAGCAGTCACTAAGACGCACCACTGTGTCAGGTGTTAAAATTGTTTTCCCATTGTAAAAGGTTGATCCTCTTGGAAAGGAACTGTGAAGGTGACGGCTTATCAGTGGAGCCCACAGAGTGTCTGAAAACAACCATAACTACTGGGCTCTGTCACAGAGGTCCTGAAGGTCACCAGGCTTTTGCAGCATCCACTCTGGCCTCCTGTTCTGAAGTGGGAATAGAATTGCCTAGTGCCAGAGGGGTTGCAGACTCCCAGCTGCTTTTTCTCCTCCCTGTTCCATTGTTTCCACCATATCAGTTCACACAAATCTGACCCAGGCCTCCTAATAGCTTGAAATAGCATGAAAAGAGCCCTCCAGAAGCAGGCTACAGGAGGGGCCAGCTACCATCATGGTCATTTGAGACTGTGGCAGGATCCTAGGTAGCTAAGGTATGTGAGTCAAGAGGCCAGGTGCAAGGTGGCTTTGCAATGTCAGCATGGCTGGAGAGGCAGAGAAAGAGGCTGGACATGACAAAAGATGAGCCTAGGATGTTTACAAATTATTTGCATTAATTCACATATTTATTCAATCATTCATTCAATACATGTTCATTGGGAACCCCTGTACCATCCAGCACTGGCAATCACTGAGAATACAGTCCTGAACAAGGCAGACTTAATCTTATTGAGGGAGGAGACCACCTCTCATATTGTCTTATGCCCAATCTCTGCCTCCAAAGAAAGAAGAAGTAAAAACTAAAAGGCAGAAATGAAATCCACAAGCAGACAGCCCAGTGCCACACCCTGGGCCTGGCAGTTAAAGATCGACCCCGACCTAATCGGTTATGTTATCTATAGATTTCAGACATTGTATAGAAAAGCATTGTGAAAATCCCTGTCCTGTTCTGTTCCATTCTAATTACTGGTGCATGCAGCCCCCAGTCACGTACCCCCTGCTTGCTCACATCAATTATGACCCTCTCATGCGGATCCCCTTAAAGTTGTGAGCCCTTAAAAGGTACAGGAATTGCTCACTCGAGGAGCTCAGTTGTTGGAGATGTGAGTCTTGCCGAAGCTCCTGGCCGAATAAAGCTTTTCCTTCTTTAACTCAGTGTCTGAGGGGTTTTGTCTGTGGCTTGTCCTGCTACATTATAATACCTGTCAAGGAGCACTTGGAAAGTGAGAATAAATCATTGCAAACACATTACTCAGTCTTGGTGAGTCAGGGAGGGTTGCGCAGAGGAGAAATCTAAACCTTGAAGGCTGAATGGGAAGGCCTGGTGAGGGTGAGGGGTGGGCTGGGAGAGGCCCACCAGGGCACATGCAGAGGGGTAGGGGAGCAAACTATGCCTATGTGTCACGGGCAAGGAGACCAGCCACAGCATCTGACCCTTCTGAAGATGACTTCAAATCCCTAAATATTGGGTTAACTATATGAAATTGTCATTTTTCTAAGTCAAAAATGGTGAAATACCAGCAATTTCACATGGTTCAATCGAATACTTCTCTGGATGATACCCCTTAACCATGTCCCCTTCTAAATTAGTTTCTTTCCAGAAAAAAAAAATGCAATGGCATTGGGAAGCATAAGGGAACAAGTATCAGCTGCAATAGGGTGATGATGGGGTAGTGATGGGTGATAATCAAGTACATGCAGAGGCCACATGGAAGAATGCCATGAACCATGGTAAGACATTTAGGCTTTATCCTTAGGACATCAGGCAGCCTTGTGCAATGACCAGATTGGTATTTTAAGACACTTATTCAAAACCATCTGGAGAAGGTGGTAAGAGGGCAACAGTGGAACAGCAAAGCAGGAAAAGTTGCTATTATGATCAGAAGAGGGGCCCACACTGTCAGTGTGATAAAGGCAGGCAGGCTTGTGAGATACTAAAGAGGCAAGACTGACAAGACTGGGAACTGAGTGAGAAAGGAGGCGGGAGAGCCAGCATGAGCCCATGGCACCCGCCCACCAGGCAGCCAGGTGGGTGGTGGGCTGTGCATTGGGCTGGATGAACAGGAGGAGGAGCTGACATGGAGGGAGAGAGGATGAGTTCCAGGCATGACTGTTGTAATTATGTATATAGGTTTTCATCTACAATTCCTGGCTCGTAACTCCCACACCCACTGTTATTTCTCCCCTAGGCAGTTCATAAAAACTAAAAATATACCCTAATCTCCCCCTGCCTTTCTGTCTTGGAGCTGACCATAAAGAAATTCTCAGCTTTTATACCGGCACCCTGATGTTTTTGTTACTGTAGCCTTACAGGTTAGCCTGAAGTTGGGTAACGTGTTGCCTCCAGCTTTGTTCTTTTTGCTCAGGACTGTTTTGGATATTCAGGCTCTTTTATGGTTGCATCAGCCTTGGGAAAGAATATATGCCCACAACCTCAAAAGCAATTGCAACAAAAACACAAATTGACAAGTGGGACCTAATCAAACTAAAGAGTTTCTGCACAGAAAAAGAAACTATCAACAGAGTAAACAGACAACCTACAGAATGGGAGAAAATATTCCCAAACTATGCATCCAACAAAGGTCTAATATCCAGAATCTATAAGGAACTTAAACAATTTGACAAAGAAAAAACAAATAACTCTATTAAAAAGTGGGCAAAAGATATGAACAGGTACTTCTCAAAAGAAGACATACAAGCAGCCAACAGAAATACAAAAAAAGTTTAACATCATTAATCATCACAGAAATGTAAGTCAAAACCATAATGAGATACCATCTCACATTAGTCAGAATGGCTATTATTAAAAAGCCAAAAAACAACAGATGCTGGAGACGTTGTGAAGAAAAGGGAACACTTATACATTGTTGGTGGTAATGTAAATTAGTTCAGTCACTGTAGAAGCAGTTCTCAGATTTCTCAAAGAACTTAAAACAGAACTGCCATTCAACCCAGCAATCCCATTACTGGGTATAGATCCAAAAGAGAATTAACCATTCTACCAAAAAGACACATGCACTCGTATGTTCATCACAGCACTATTCACAATAGCAAAGACATGGAATCAACCTAGATGCCCATCAATGGTGAAATGGATAAAGAAAACATGGTACATTTATACCACGGAGCACTATGCAGTCATATAAAGAATAAAATCATGTCCTTTGCAGAAACATAGATGCAGCTGGAGGCCATTATTCTAAGCAAATTAATGCAGGAACAATAAACCAAACACTGCATGTTCTCACTTGTAAGTGGGAGCTAAACACTGGGTACTCATGGATATAAAGATGGGAACAATAGATACCGGAGACTGACAGAGGAGGAAGGGAAGCAAGGGTTGAAAACTAATTCCAGGTTACTATGCTCACTACTTGAGTGACAGGATCAATCATACCCCAAACCTCAGCATCACACAATACATCCATATAACAAACCTATACATGTACCCCCTGAATCTAAAAGTTGAATTTATAAAAAAGAAAGGGGGAAAGAAATTCTCTGACCTACCTCGTCTGACTGTAGGTCATAGACCCTCATGTAAGGAGTCTTGCCCCATACCTGAAGGAAGAAACGCTGCACAGAGAAGCTGGGAAATCTGAACAGACAGGCCCTGTCGGGTTTTCCCACTCAGTCTATTTGTGGTAGGTCACACTTTCTGTCCAATCACATTGCTATATGGTTGTCCATGCTTCAATCACGCCTATCCAATGATGTCCCCATAAAAGGCCCAAGAGGAGGGGGTACAGAGAGCTTCCGGATAGCTAAACATGTGGAGGTTCCTTGAAGATGGTGTGCCCAAGGAGGGCAGGAAAGCTTGGTGCCCCTCTCCCGTACCTCACCCTATGCATCTCTTCATCTGTATCCTATGTAATCTCCTTTATAATAAACCAGTAAATATAAGTGTTTCTCTGAATTTCATGAACCAGTCTAACAAATTAATCAAACCCAAGGAGGGGGTCATGGGAATCCCAATTTCTAGTTGGCTGGTCAGAAGCCCAGGCAAAACAACCTGGGTTTGCCATTGGCATTGTAAGTGGGGTAGTCTTGCGGGACTGAGCCCTCAACCTGTGGCATCTGATGCTGTCTCTAGGTAGCTGGTGTTGGAAATGAGTTAGAGGACACCCAGCTGGTATCTGCAGCAGAACTGATTGCTTACTTTTTGGTGGGGAGAAACCCTCACGTATTTCATCACAGAAGCCTTCTGTGTTGATTATTGCATTGTGTGAGAACAGAGGAAAAGCAGTTTGTGTTTTTCCACTCAGAAGTGTTCAACTGGTTCTAATGATAAAAAGAAGGAGGTGGGCGGGCGCAGTGGTGCACATCCCAGCACTTTGGGAGGCCGAGGCAGGTGGATCACCTGAGGTCAGGAGCTTGCGACCAGCCTGACTAACATGGTGAAACCCCATCTCCACAAAATATTAAAAAATGAGCCGGGCATGGTGGTGCTGCCTATAATCCAAGCTACTCGGGAGGCTGAGACAGGAGAATCGCTAGTACCTGGGAGGCAGAGGTTGCGGTGAGCTAAGATAGTGCCATTGCACTCCAGCATGGGCAATGAGCGAAACTTCATCTCAAAATAAATAAATAAATAAATAAATAAGAAGAAGGTAAAGGAAACTAATGCGTGCCTACTACCAATCACATGAATGCTTTACATATGGTATTCAAATTCGCACACCAGCTGGGGAGGTAGGTAGCCTTCCTCCAGTTACATAGCTAAAAAACAAAACAAAACAAACAAACAAAACTGAAGGTGAGCACTTACCTAAGGTTAGGCAGTTTTTATGTGGGAGAGCTGCAATTTAAATGGGTGTCTCTTTACCAATACCCAAGTGCTTATGGCTACAACTTGCTGCCCAATAACCTAATTTAACTTATGGTGTGTGCTGTGCTGATGGCTAAAACAATGGCAGCTGCAGTTGAGATCAAGAAGGATGTGCCAGAAATCTGCCCCGAACACATGGGAGAGGAGGAAGGCCAGACTCAGAGCGGAGCACCTGACCCAGGTGCAAGCTCTCCTCATCCCGCTCACCTCTGCTGACCACCTGTGTCATAGATTCTTCCCAAGTCTAGGAGCATGGGAAGCAGGGAAAGATCAATCAGGAGGTTATAGGACTGCTTTCCAAGGATGAGAATAAATCCTGTAGCAGGCCCTCTCAACATCTCTTAAGGGAAAAGCAGCATTTTAGCTCGCAACAGTGTCCTAGCAGACAAAGGCTTAAGGCATAGCCTATCTAAAGAGTTACTTAACAAATTCCAAAATAGTAGCAAAATGGTCTCCATAAAACTAAATGACTTCCAGGGAAGAAAGCGCATATTCCACTCTAGTACTTGTTGCCTTAATTAGGAACAGATTCTGATGACTGGGATTTATTTTCCTAAGCACACATCCACAAAAGCCAGAAACATCTTGTCATGCTGCAGCATCCCTGACATTTCTCAAAGATGAATTCCTAATTGGGTTTTAAAAAAAGCAACCAGAAATTTTCATGCTGGTTTTGATTCAGGATTCAAAACAGAACCTAAGACGTGCATTTCTATATTATTCCAAACCATGTATAAAGTGCCTTAAAATCCTTAAGACCCCCTTCGAACACTAAAGTTTAAAATAGGGAAAAAACAGACTAAGGAATGAATTCTGAATTTAATATAGTAAAGAAGATTCTTCTCTTTCTTATGGAACATGAAAACTATCCTGTGATCTCTCCAAGACACTTTTAAACATCTTAATCTACTTACTTTTTAAAAGACAAGATGAGGGCTGGCACCTGCTCTTTCACTTATGGGGTTCAAAAAGATTTTTGTGTCTTTCTTTGTTAATTTATTAGAGAAATTGGCCAGCCTTTTTCATTGATTTAACTAAATTCTGTTATAATAAAGAATCTAGATGTGCCACAGAGTCTGAAATACAGAAATTATTATCCTTACCTGCACAGTTTATTCTTAAGTGTTTCCATGTACTTCATAGTATTTTCCTTCACATTTGTTTCTAGGGAAAAAAAAAGGAAATCCAAAGTGAATGCAACTGCAGTCACAATTGAATAAAAACCATTCAACTAAAAGCTCAAAGCCAAAGGATTGAGGTCAAGCCACTAGTAATCATAACATTCTATGTTTGGAAAACACTCAACTCCACTGGAGTGGCTGCCTGAAGTCATGAGTTGGGGAGGATTCTGGGGCTCTGAGTGTCTCTGCAGGAGAAAGTCAGAGGCTGGAGCAACACCGCTGAGCCGGCCTTGCTGTAGTCTTTCAAAAGCAGCTCACTGATAGTCTACCACTGGATGACATGTGCTCTATCTCTTACCTTTCCCAACTGATAGCCATTGGCTCGGTTATCCAATACAGGGAAAGAGAACCTAACAGTGTAATGATTCCCATCCTACAGATGAACAAGAAGAGCCTCACTAGGGGTAGAGGAGGATTGTGGACCCTTTCATTGAGAAATAAACATAAACATGGGATTCTGCCAGTAACTAGAAATCAATTGCTCAACCTCCAATGAGTGATGAGATCAACTACTCTTTGAGATAAACTCAGTGCTTCCTAATTACCAAATGTTGAAGGAATGAATGACTGCTATGGTTCAGCAGATCAAAGAGGCACTTTACGGATAAAAGAGATTTGATATACTTTGAACAAGCTCTCCCCTTTTGCTCATCTGAGGAATGAAGGTGCCTTTCTCTCAAGATGATAACTAACAGACGTGCACACCAAGTGCATGGAAGAACACCTGCAGCCAAAGGGTTTCTAGCAAATGGTGGCTGGAATTATCAATGGTGCTGCCATGTCTGTTATTAGTAGTATTATTGCTATTGTGGGTTTTATCACTGTTTTTATTCCAACCTTTATTCTGAAGGGTTATTTATGCTGAAGGGCTCATGTACTCTAAAGTTGGGGAATGTGGAAACACAGAGGCCAGGCTGCCCAGATTCATGCTACTGGAGTGTCTGGGGATTCTTGGACTTCTATTTCAGTCAGTGTGTATGTGTAAGGTGAGGGACTGTGAAACTGGAAAAAGTACCCTGGCATTCCTCATAAAGAAACTAAATATTTAGATGGAAATTAAAACAATTAAACATTCTGGTTCATTAGTCCATAAAAGGTAAAAAGAGACATTTACACAATGAAAACAACTGTTTAAGTTGGTAACTCTTTTTATTGACTTATGCTGGTCTAACACACAAACTTAGTTGTGCTAGCTGGAGTAATTATTGCAAGTTCTGAATGCCCCAACCAGAAACGCCCTCTCTGTTTCACATCCCATACATATTTATGTGCCACACACTGTTCTAGGCATGTGAGATAGCTCAGTGGACAGAAGAGGTAAAGATACCTGCTTCTGTAGTGCTTCCATTCTGGCAGCGAGGGATGCTAAAGAATAAACATAAAAATTCCATAGAACATTAGAAGGTGGTAATGACAATAAGGATTTAGAGGAAAAAAAAAAAAGACAGCAAGTGAAATGGGGCTGTAGAGTAGTGAGGGAAGGCATCACTGGGGAAATGACACTGCATAAAAGTTTGCAGAGGGAGGGAAGAGGGAGTCAACAGGCATCCTGGGAAGAGGGAGTTAACAGGCATCCTGCGAATGGAGTAGGCAGTCTGAAGGCCCCAGGGCAGGAGCACATCTGTGTGCTCCAGCGAGTGTGGCCAGAGCTGAATGTTCCATGGGGAGAAAAGATGAAGGCAGAGAAACAACCCTGGTCCAATCACACATGCCACTGTGGTAGACTATAGTCTCAAAATGGCCACAGCAATATTTCTGGTACCACACACTCTTCCAGAACCTTGCCACTCCCTATCAAGAGGTAAAGTCTATTTCCCTCTTCTTGAATGTGGACAGGCTGTGACTGCTCCAACCCACTGAGTATGATGCAAGGGATTCTATAACTCTTCTGAGGCTAGAGTCCAGTTTCTGCCCGGCTCTCTGTCCTGGGAACCCAGCCGCCATGTTGTGAGGAAGCCCAAGCCACATGGAGAGGCCCTGTGTAGGTGTTTCAGCTGAAAACCTGGGTGATGGTCTTAGACTACATCCAGCACCAACCTCCAGATACCTGAGTGAATGAGCTTTCAGGTGGTTAATGTCTTTGAGTCTGAGGGACCCAGACATCACAGGATGGAGACAAGTCCCTCACACTGTACACTGTCTGAATTCCTGACTCACAGAATTTTGCACATAATAAATGGTGATGTTAAGTCAGTAAGTTTGGGGATGTTTTGTTGCACAGCTGTAGTAACTAGAAAGTCACCGTCAGGATTTTGAGTGTTCTGAGTGGAATGGAAAAACACTGTAGAAGAAAAAAATGAGATTGACCTACAGCAACTATGTTGAGAATACACCATAAGGGAGGATGGGGTGGAAGCAGAAAGACATGGAGGAGGTTAGTGCAATCATCCAGGAAAAGATGATGGAGATGTGGAGGAGGAGAAGTAGAATATTTTTTCTCACCCATCACCAGGGTCATGGCTGACACCCCTAAAACAAAAGACAGGTTAACAAGAGAAAGGCATGACAAATTTATGTGACCAAAGTTTTATGTGATATAGGAGCCTTCAGAGATGAAGATCTCAAGACCCAGAGAAAACTGTCTATTTTTGTGCTTAGGTTCAATGAAGCATATGAAAAATGGACAGCTGTGTAGAAACGTGATTGGACAAAAACATGATCTAATGGTGATAAACTGGAGCTTAGCATGACTGTTTGTTCAGAATCTCCTTGGCCTCTGTGTAGCATTCCTTCCCTCCATGTTGGAGGGCAGGGCAACTGTCACATAAGGGTCTTATGCTCACCTTTCAGGGAAGGTAAGCAAGAGAGTCCCTTAAGATCAGCTCACACAGAAAGACAGCAGATGGTCGGAGTGACCTTTCTGCTTCTGCTGTTTTCTCAGTTTCCAAGGTGCTGTACTTTGTAGTATCATGTTCTATGTCCCAACAGGGACTTAAACTAGAGCATTAGCAGAAGTTAGTGATAAGTGGGCAGATTTTAGATATATTTTAAAGGTAGAGACAATAGCTTTCCTGGTGGGTCGAATGTCAGGTGTTAGAAAAAGAAAAGTTGGCTGGGCACGGTAGCTCATGCCTGTAATCCCAGCACTTTGGAAGGCTGAGGTGGGTGGATCACCTGAGGTCTGGAGTTCAAGACCAGCCTGGCCAACATGGTGAAACCCCATTTCTACTAAAAATAGAAAAATTGGCGGTGGTAGGGGGGGGGGCGGTGGGTGGGCGCCTGTAATCCCAGCTACTCAGGAGGCTGAGACAGGAGAATCGCTTGAACCTGGGAGGTGGAGGTTGCAGTGAGCCAAGATGGCGCCACTGCACTCCAGCCTCGACAACAAAGAGCGAAACTCTGTTTCCAAAAAAAAAAAAAAAAGTCAAGAATGACTACAGATTTTTACCCTAGGCCACCAGAAAAAAACAGAAATTGCCATCAACTGAGATGGGAAGAATGAGAAGTGAAACGGGTTTGGGGAGACAATAATTTGGCTTTCGATTTGTTAAATTTGAGAAGTTTATAGACATTCAGTGGAGATGTCAAGTGAGAGGTTGGATATCTGAGTCTGGAGTTTGGGAAAGTTCTGCAACAGAGACATTTGGGATTGGCATTTGAAGCAATGAGACTGGACAGTATCACTAAGGAAGTGGGAGTAACTTAAGAAGCCCTTGCTGATCATACGTGATGCGCCATTTATATTGTGATAGCACCTTCTATCAAATGGACAAAAATGGACACACCCCCTGAGGAGAAGAAAGCCATATTCTTATGTTTAAAAATAATCTAGATGTCTATCAAGCTAATCACTTTGTTAAGCAACTGAATGCTAAGTATTTGCCTCATCTCAGTGTCTGAAGCACCAGTTAGTGACACGCTGGACTTGCACAAGAACTTCCAAGCAAAGCCATGGGCTTTTCCACTTGCCTGGAGGCTGCCATCTAAGGAGAATGCTATGTTGAACTATTACTTTCACTGGACCCAACCTCTCTCCCAGCCAGACAGCCTAAAAGTACCTCGCACATATTCACTAAGTTGACTCACAACCTTCAAGACAGGCCAAGACTGTAGACAGGGAGTTTAGATTTTAAACTTCCTAATCAATACACCCACAGACACACTGACTGAGAATAGAGCTCACCTTTTCCTCTCTTCTTACTCCCCTCCTCTTCCTTTCTTCCCTACCATTTTAGGTCCAATAGAACAGGGACCTATGAGAATGGTAATGGTAGTAAGGCGAGGTTCCAAGAAGCAAAGAGGGCACTCAAAGAAATGCTGAATACAAAAGGAAATGCTATGAAACAAACAAGACCAGAGGACTGCAGGCCTCCTGATCCAGAAGAAGCAGGAACACATTCACTGCTTCTGTTTATTAAGGGAATCTGATATTCAGATTCAGGCCATAATAACAGAGTGGAATTCATACAATTAGTTTGATGAATCCAATTAAACGAACACTTGGATTAACAGATTGATAATTAAATGCCATAAATCAGTGAAAACAGTAGAGTGCATGAAACACACATCACGCTACAGGAGTTCAATCTGGGTCCTCCTTCATGCAAGACCCTATACTTGGCACTAATTAAATAGAAAAAGGACATGGCTTCCAGGGACACAGAGCTAGCTGTGGGACCAGCCTCTTTAACACTGATTTCTCACTGGAGTGCACAGCAACATTTTCCATAAATATTCATCATAACCAATAATCCAAAAATATCCCTATGAGTCTGATGGGAAAAAAAAATAACCAAGCTACCCAGCAACAGCTTTTTCAGGGTAAACACGGAAGTTGGAAGGTAGAAGAATGTCAACACGGAAGGTAGGAGAATGTTAAGTGGGAGGAAGTCCAAGAGGTTTCAATGAATTGTATCCCTTGCATAAGGGGACAGCAGTATTTGACATGAAAATAGCACGGGAAATGAGTAACACCCAGGCAGACTTGTTATCAGATTGAATGGACCAGTGATTTGAAGAAACTCCACCACCCTCAATTAATAAGGAAAGCATCCTCAGACGGGATCAGTACGATACGATCTCACCTTTGAAAATGGAAGCCAAAGGGACCTCCCCAGTTTAGCATTAATGGCAAAGTTTGTCAAACATTAGCCACGTTATTGGAATTTTCTAAATTAACATGAAGTACCAAGTGAGACCTGGCCTACATTTATGAAAATAAGTCATCAGACTTCAAAGATCAATATTCAAGAATCAATTTAGATAAAATTAACTCCCACTTAGTAAAATCTTTCAGAAGGAAGATGTGAAAGACAAAGGAGAAATTTTAGAACTCTGAGAAATTTTCAAATATCTAAGGTATTATGCTGTCTTCGAGTGAATGAAAGAACCTTTGTTCGGATAATTAAATCATGCATGAAGATGAAGAGGTAACATAATCCTGAAAAGACCCAGGAAAGTCAGCAATACAGGAAAATGGACTTGAAGCTGGAATGTCTTGGCAGGTAGGATGGCATAAGATCGTGTAAGTCCTTGAAAGATGGTAGATTCTTTCCATGAAGTCCTATGTGAGTGGAATTTCACACTGAAGGGCAAAATGGAAATATCAACCATGAACCCCTAAAACCTAGAGTTTTGTCTGCTCATACGCACATGATATTGACTGTCACATTGGAGACCCAGTGTGTGGACACACATGATATCAATTTAGCTACCATTTTACTGAGCACTTTCTTTTGCAAGACCTGTTTTAAACACCTTATTCTAAACATGAACTAAATAATAGTATCAATGAAGCAGCTCTATCATTATCACCATTTTACAGTTAGTTAAACGGAGCAGCAGTAAGGTTCAAAGTCACACTGCCAGTAAGGGATAGTTCCAGAGCTCATTGTTACAAAACACATGACTTCAATTTTATATAACATGAGAGCAGTCAGTGCACACTGAATGAATGCATGTGAAATCTCAGCACCAACAAAATGAAGCAGGTGTTCAAAGACAGTAAATTCAGTAGAGGCCAAAGGCTGTGCTGTAAAAAGTCAGTTACAAAGAGTACTGACCATTGCAAAGACCAGCCATCAATAAATGAAAATCTCATTGTTTGTAAAATGTAGGGAAGAACACTACTAATATATCAGCATAAAATAAATTAACATTGCGTAAAATAAGTTTATATATATATATAAAAACATATATATATGAGAGAGTGAATAGGCCAAGGTGATTTCAAAGTAGGTTGCAATGAGAAAATGATTAACAACTTTCTAGAGCATATATCTACATTGGCTCATTCTCCCCAGTGAGAGGTTAATTGTGTGATTTTACTAAAAGATTTTGATTTGCATGTATAAATTTATTTATTTGCAGCATTTCTCTGCTATCACCTATCTGTGGTAGTTCTAGTTTAGCTAGAACTCTCAAGAGAGGATTTCTGAGTTCAGCAGAGTTCAGTCCTTCCCAGGCTTTTGACTACACAATATAAATTCTCTAGATCCAGAGCCAAATAAATGCATCATTACCAAATTAGCAAGGGATTCATTTCTCATTGCCAGGGCATCGTTCAGTATGTTGTTGTTAATTCTCTGTCTTTTTTTTCTCTGATGTTGATAAGACGTTTACAGAGAGAAGGAAAATTAACAGATATGAGTCCTACTGATTTAATAAGCAGTAACAGGGAAAGGGTTTCTCTTTGGAGTTATACCTGACTGTCATTCATACATTCATCTAATGTTTTTTTTTTCTTTCTTTTTTTTTTTTTTTTTTTTGAGACATTGAGACAAGGTCTTGCTCTGTCACCCAGGCTAAAGTGCAGTGGCGTGATCACAGCTCACTGCAGCCTTGAACTCCTGGGCTCAAGTGACCTTCCCACCTCAATCTCTTGAACAGCTGAGACTTGAATAGCTGAGTCAGGTGTGAGCCACTGTGCCCAGCTAATTTTTTTTTTTTTAATTTTTTTTGTAGAGATGAGGGTTCACTTTGTTGCCCAGGCTGGTCTCGAACTCCTGGCCTCAAGCAGTCCTCTCACTTCCACTTCCCAAAGTACTGAGATTACAGGTGTGAGCCACCGCACCCTGCCTCTAATGTTCCTTAAATGCCTAACACATGCCAGATTCCATGTTAGGCACTGGGGCCACAGAGGTGAATATCATGCTGCCCGTGGGCTTAAGAAAATCAGGCTTGGTAACAGAAAGAGTCACATCAGTAGATGACTAATAAAAGCAACAAGTTAGATTCAATGATAAAAGCAGCAGCCATTCTCAGAGCGTCATGGAGGGAGATTTGGCCCAGCTTGAGGGGGTTTAAACATGACTCCCTGAGGAAGTGACTGAGTTAGAGATCTTAAAGGATTTTCCATGCTAGCTGATGCAGGAGGAGGCATGGATAATCCAAAACAGCAGTTGCACATAAAATAAGATTTGTGTTTTAGAATAGCAGGCATTTCATGTCATATCATTTTACCTTCCCAATTATTTCCAAATCATTTCCCTCCAAGCTTACATTGTGATTACTAGATATACTACATGATCCCACACCAAAGGAAGACAGAGTAGCTACAGGAAATCCGCCTGTCCAAAAGCACAGGCTCTGAGCTTCCATCACTGCCCTAATAGCCACATTTGAACGTGGAAGTAAGATTAACTCATTCTTCCAGCTTTTCACCTTTGAGTAACACGAGTGAGAATGTTGAGTTATAGTAAGTAACTTCATGCTGGCAGAGGTACCCAAAGAACAGAGAGTGAGAAAGTGTTTTCAGAACTGAGACATCATCCTGTGACTCAGTTGTCCATGAAAAAAGTAAAATCAATTATTCTGAACTATGTTGATGCCTCCGCTTCCACTGTTTTGTCCTGTGGGGTGGTGTGTGGCTGTTGCTTCCCAGCAAGTCACCACCCTCAGAGAGTTCTGCCCCATTGCCCTTGAACCCTGGAGCACATCTCAAAGACTCGTCTGTCTTGATACTTATGTAGGTAGACACAGCTCCTTGCTTAGACAGGAAGAGAGAGTGGGCAGGAAAAAGGAAAGGAGAAATGAGCAAGGAAGCTCCACCAGGTTTAAAAATGTTTGCTATGTGGCGAGTGCTTATAGTAGATAAAGCCCAGTTACCGATTTTACCTGCTGTGCCTGTCACTAGTTAATTGGGTATCATCTAATATGGTAATTCTCACTTTCCCAGTTCAGACCTGCTCCTACATGCAATCTCCTGATGCCCTTGAAGCACACAGCCTAATAAATCCACACGAGTCAATGACAAAAGAAAAACCAAATGCTTGCGGTATGGAAAGCAGGTCAGTAAAAAGCTAACACTATCAGTTCCAAGCAGGTTCATTTCACAGCCTCCCACTCACGTGCCCTTGTCAAATGCTTTTTCTAAATGGAAAGACAGGCTAAGTTTTCTCAGCAATCCCTGCTGACAGCAGCAGGCATATTTGGGTTTGCTTTCTTGCTTTCTGGCGCATATAACTGAAAGAGTTGTGACCTGGAGATTAATTTAAAGTATTTTAAAAATTGCTTAGAATGCCTATTTACTGCCTTACCTAGTAGAGTGCAACTGAGAATATGCAGTCTCATTCTTTGATTCTTTCTCCTGTTATTTCCCTGAAATATGGGCATAACACACACACACACACACACACACACACACACAGAATTTTTTTTCATTCTTTTTGATAGACAGAAGAAGGAAGAAAATTTGGGACTTTGTTTTAAAAGTGGAATACTATCTTCTTAAACAACTTGTGTTTAAAACAAGCCCCAATCCACATTTGATCTTCTTAAGCTAGGAAAAGTCAGCTCACACTGAGTGCTGGCAGGATGCTTCATGTGCATCATTATTTTGTTTAATTCTCACAATAACTCTCTAAATCCCTTTTGAGGATAAGGAGACTCGGGCTGTGAGAAGTTATTTCAAGGAGTAAATAAAAAATTCAGACCCACTTGGGTTTTATGCCAAAGGCTCTGTTTTTATAAATACACAATATTGTTGCCCAGTTGTGATGAAACATAATTTATGAATTTCACTGAGGGAATTTCGCAAAAGGAAAGAATTTACTTTTCCCTCTAAAGCAGAGGCTTTTCATATGCAACTGTTAAAAGACACACGAGCTTGTGGGTCTGATGGTTGGTCTGAGCTGTTGCTGTTGGGAGAGATGCTGCGACACTAGCAGGAAGATGTAGTTTGTGCTCAGTGGCCAAGGATGGTGCCCCCGTAAGGCAGCCAGATCCGGACTACGCAGTGTTTTCCAGGCTGGAGGTGCCCTCCTCAACTGTCTTACGAAGTTCCCAAGTAGCCAGCCCAAATACGGACTGCTCCTTACGCCAAATGGATTTGGCAGGAAAAAGGCCATATTGGCCACGCAGAGGCACAAAGTGAGGTCAGAACAACTTCCCATTTGACGAAAGCCTTTCGTTGGCTATAAAGTTCCATTCATCACTCCAGGCCTTACTCCCACCTCAAAATACACACATGCTGTCCACATCCAGGCACTGGCCCTCACCTCCACGTGGCCTCACGATGCCTGACTGGGCACCTTTTGCTTATAAATGTAGTCTCATTAGAGGCCAAAGATGCTAAGACAACATGCCCCGGCTAGTAAGACACACACAGAGGTCTCCTCTCCTTTAATATGCAGGTGACAGATACATGGGTGATGAACAAGTATGTGTAAAAAATTAACACAGGAAGGCCAGGCACAGTGGCTCACGCCTCTAATCCCAGCACTTTGTGAGACCGAGGCGGGTGGATCACGAGGTCAGAAGATCGAGACCATCCTGGCTAACATGGTGAAACCCCGTCTCTACTAAAAATACAAAAATTAGCTGGGCGTGGTGGCATGCACTTGTAATCCCAGCTACTCAGAAGGCTGAGGCAGGAGAATCGCTTGAACCCGGGAGGCGGAGGTTGCAGTGAGCCGAGATCGCACCACTGCACTCCAGCCTGGGAGACAGGCTGGAGTCTCAAAAAAAAAAAAAAAAAAAATTAACACCGGAAAAATACAAATGATTGAATATCTGCTTCAATCTAGAATAGCCCTTGGACCTACCCAAGAGGGGCCCCTGCCCTGGGCATCATGATAGAGAACCCTCACTTCCAGATTCCTCCAGACTGCCCCTCTGCATGGTGAGGCAGTCACATGGCCAAAAGATTTGCCCCTTCAATTCTGGTCTGTGTTCTTGGTACCCAGAACATGGGAATTTCCTGCCCAAATGTCCCTGGGAGCACTTCTTTTTTTTTAAATTATACTTTAAGTTCTGGGGTACATGTGCAGAACATGCAGTTTTGTTACATAGGTATACATGTGCCGTGGTGTTTTGCTGCACCCATCAACCCGTCACCTACATTAGATATTTCTCCAAAAGCTATCCCTTCCCTAGCCCCCCACCACCTGACAGGCCCCGGTGTGTGATGTTCCCCTCCCTATGTCCATGTGTTCCCATTGTTCAACTCCCACTTATGAATGAGAACATGTGATGTTTGGTTTTCTGTTCTTGTGATAGTTTGTGGAGAATGGTGGTTTGGAGCTTCATCCATCTCCCTGCAAAGGACATGAACTTATCCTTTTTTGTGGCTGCATAGTATTCTGTGGTGTATATGTGCCACATTTTCTTTATCCAGTCTATTATTGATAGACATTTGGGTTGGTTCCAAGTCTTTGCTATTGTGAATAGTGCCACAATAAACATACGTGTGCATGTATCTTTATAGTAGAATGATTATAGCAGAATGATCCTTTGGGTATATACCCAGTAATGGGATTGCTGGGTCAAATGGTATTTCTAGTTCTAGATCCTTGAGGAATCGCCACACTGTCTTCCACAATGGTTGAATTAATTTACACTCCCACCAACAGTGTAAAAGCGTTCCTATTTCTCCACACCCTCTCCAGCATCTGTTGTTTCCTGACTTTTTAATGATCGCCATTCTAACTGGCATGAGATGGTATCTCATTGTGGTTTTGACTTGCATTTTTCTAATGACCAGTGATGATGAGCATTTTTTCATATGTCTGTTGGTTGCATAAATGTCTTCTTTTGCAAAGTGTCTATTCATATCCTTTGCCCACTTTTTGTTGGGGTTATTTGTATTTTACTGGTAAATTTGTTTAAGTTCGTTGTAGATTCTGAATATTAGCCCTTTGTCAGATGGATAGATTGCAAAAATCTTCCCCCATTCTGTAGGTTGCCTGTTCATGTTGATGATAGTTTCTTTTGCTGTGCAGAAGCTCTTAATTAGATCCCATTTGTCAATTTTGGCTTTTGTTGCCATTGCTTTTGGTGTTTTAGACATGAAGTCTTTGCCCATGCCTAGGTCCTGAATGGTATTGCCCAAGTTTTCTTCTAGGATTTTTATGGTCCTAGGTCTTACGTTTAAGTCTCTGAACCATCTTGAGTTGATTTTTGTATAAGGTGTAAGGAAGGGATCCAGTTTCAGTTTTCTGCATATGGCTAGTCAGTTTTCCCAACACCATTTATTAAATAGGGAATCTTTTCCCCATTGCTTGTTTGTGTCAGGTTTGCCAAAGATCAGATGGTTGTAGATGGGTAGTGTTATTTCTGAGGCCCCTGTTCTGCTCCATTGGTCTATATATCTGTTTTGGTACCAGTACCATGCTGTTTTGGTTACTGTAAGCTTGTAGTATAGTTTAAAGTCAGGTAGCGTGATGCTTCCAGCTTTGTTCTTCTTGCCCAGGATTGTCTTGGCTATGTGGGCTCTTTTTTGGTTCTGTATGAACTTTAAAATAGTTTTTTCCAATTCTGTGAAGAAAGTCAGTGGTAGCTTGATGGGGATAGCATTGAATCTATAAATTACTTTGGACAGTATGGCCATTTTGATGATATTGCTTCTTCCTATCCATGAGCATGGAAAGTTTTTCCATTTGTTTGGTCCTCTTTTATTTCCTTAAGCAGTGGTTTGTAGTTTTCCCTGAAGAAGTCCTTCACATCCCTTATAAGTTGTATTCCTAGGTATTTTATTCTCTTTGTAGCAATTATGAAAGGGAGTTCATTCATGATTTGGGTCTCTGTCTCTAATTGGTGTATAGGGATGCTTGTGATTTTTGCACATTGATAAAAACCTGAGACTTTGCTGAAGTTGCTTATCAGCTTAAGAAGATTTTGGGCTCAGATGATGGGGTTTTTAAATATACAATCATGTCATCTGCAAACAGAGACAATTTGACTTCCTCTCTTTCTATTTGAATACACTTTATTTCTTTCTCTTGCCTGATTGCCCTGGCCAGAACTTCCAATACTATGTTGAATAGGAGTGGTGAGAGAGGGCATCCTTGTCTTGTGTTGGTTTTCAAAGGGAATGCTTCCAGTTTTTGCCCACTCCGTATGATACTGGCTGTGGGTTTGTCATAAAAAGCTCTTATTATTTTGAGAAACATTCCATCGATACCTGGTTTATTGAGAGTTTTAGCACGAAGGGGTGTTGAATTTTGTCGAAGGCCTTTTCTGCGCCTATTGAGATAATAATGTGGTTTTTGTCATTGGTTCTGATTATGTGATGGATTATGTTTATTGATCTGCATATGTTGAACCAGCCTTGCATCCCAGGGATGAAGCTGACTTGATTGTGGTGGATAAGCTTTTTGATGTGCTGCTGGATTCAGTTTGCCAGTATTTTATTGAGGATTTTCACAACTATGTTCATCAGAAATATTGGCCTGAAATTTTCTTTTTTTGTTGAGTCTCTGCCAGGTTTTGGTATCAGGATGATGCTGGCCTCATAAAATGAGTTAGGGAGGATTCCCTCTTTTTCCATTGTTTGGAATCATTTCAAAGGAATGGTACCAGCTCCTCTGGCTGTGAATTCATCTGGTCCTGGACTTATTTTGGTTGGTAGGCTATTAATTGCTGCCTCAATTTCAGAAATTGTTATTGGTTTATTCAGGGATTCCACTCCTTCCTGGTGGGAGGGTATACGTGTCCAGGAATTTACCCATTTCTTCTACATTTTCTAGTTTATTTGCATAGAGGTGTTTATAGTATTCTCTGATGGTAGTTTGTATTTCTGTGGGATCGGTGGTGATACCCCCTTTATCATTTTTTATTGCAGCTATTTGATTCTTCTCTCTTTTCTTCTTTATTAGTCTGGCTAGTGGTCTATCTATTTTGTTGATGTTTTCAAAAAACCAGCTCCTGGATTCATTGATTTTTTGAAAGGTTTTTCTTGTCTCTATCTCCTTCAGTTCTGCTCTGATCTTAGTTATTTCTTGTCTTCTGCTAGATTTTGAATTTGTTTGCTCTTGCTTCTCTAGTTCTTTTAATTGTGATGTTAGGGTGTCAATTTTAGATCTTTCCTGCTTTCTCTTGTGGGCATTTAGTGCTATAAATTTCCCTCTACACACTGCTTTAAATGTGTCCCAGAGATTCTGCTATGTTGTGTCTTTGTTCTCATTGGTTTCAAAGAACATCTTTATTTCTGCCTTCATTTTGTTATGTACCCAGTAGTCATTCAGGAGCAGGTTGTTCAGTTTCCATGTAGTTGTGAGGTTTTGAACGAGTTTCTTAATCTTGAGTTCTAACTTGATTGCACTGGGGTCTGAGAGACTATTTGTTGTGATTTCCATTCTTTTGCATTTGCTGAGAAGTGTTTAACTTCCAATTATGTGGTCAATTTTAGAATAAGTGTGATGAGGTGCTGAGAAGAATGTATTTTGTATTTATGTGATGGATTACGTTTGTGATGGGGTGGAGAGCTCTGTACATGTCTATTAGGTCGGCTTGGTCCAGAGCTGAGTTCAAGTCCTGAATATCCTTGTTGATTTTCTGTCTCCTTGATCTGTCTAATATTGACAGTGGGGTGTTAAAATCTCCCACTATTATTGTGTGGGAGTCTAAGCCTCTTTGTGGGTCTCTAAGAACTTGCTTTTTGAATCTGGGTGCTCCTGTGTTGGGTGCATATATATTTAGGATAGTTAGCTCTTCTTGCTGCATTGATCCCTTTACCATTATGTAATGCCCTTCTTTGTCTCTTTTGATCTTTGTTGGTTTAAAGTCTGTTTTATCAGAGATTAGGATTGTTCACTTCTGCTTCTTAAACTCAAGCAAGCCTCTTCACCAGCTTAGGCTTCTGAGTATGCACAGTATGGCCAGTCTGTGCATCCCTAGGCCTGAGGATGCAGGGGGCTGGCTGTGTTAAGCGTATGTGGAAGGAAAGCGGGTGGAAAGGGGCTGTGGTGGGTGGGCTTCCCCAGAAAGCTGATCCTGAGGTAGAGTTTAACACACTGGATGTTTATTAGGAAGTCTCTTCCGCTTACCACCTGTGAAAGTGCAGAGAAGAGGCAGGATTGCACAGAGCTGCAAAGCATACCTGACAAATGCCCCAGCCAACCCACAGGGAGCTCAGGAGCCAGGGAGCCCTTCTTCCGAGTTAGCACAAGGGACAAGGCTTTTATGCCTCTGCATTGATTGGATACTAGATCCAGATGCAACTTTGGACAAGGCCATTTTCTTTAGCACCCACAAACCTGAAAGAGGCTGACAGCTGGGAGTAGCTGCAGAAAGCAGACCCCTCCTTCCAGAAGAAGGATCTGGGCAGTGCATCCAAGCCCCCACTGCAGAGCAGGCAGACAAAACTCAGACACACATGTTAGAGTGTCTGTGCACAAATCTGCAAGACAGTCATGGTGAGTGACAACAGAGATGTGCAAAAAATAGAGCTGGAGGCTGGGTTCAAGGGACCAGTGCTCTAGCACCTCTGCTTTCTAATATAGAGTCCAAGGAACTCAAGCATTCTAAACTCATACCTGGTCTCCTAATCATTCATCATTAAGAAGTCATATTTGTGGCCGGGTGTGGTGGTTCACACCTATAATCCCAGGACTTTGGGAGGCCAAAGTAGGTGGATTACCCAAGGTCAGGAGTTCAAGACCAGCCTTGTCAACATGCTGAAACCCCATCTCTACTAAAAATACAAAAATTATCCAGCCGTAGTGGCACGTGTCCATAGTCCCAGCTACTCAGGAAGCTGAGGTAAGAGAATAGCCTGAACCCAGGAGGTGGAGGTTGCAGTGAGCCAAGATTGCACCACTGCATTCCAGCTTCTGTGACAGAGTGACACCCTGTCTCCAAAAAAAGTCATGTTGTCAAGTCATATTCTTTGTCAACAATCATGTTCCATTTCATTTTCAGTATTTTATGATGCTTTGACATCTTGGGGCCTTGCTGACTCTAGAGGGACTGCTCCTCCCAGGGTTATTCCTAGAAAGAGTAAACAACTAACCTGTGAGCACGCCCTTGCTAGGATAACCAAGAAATCCAGAACCCACACCCATAGCCACCTCCTGTACTAGGCTCTCACACGCTGGGCCACTGTCCTTTGCCACTGGCGTTAGATAACTAGGGACATCCCCTATACTCCAGAGTCCACTGAAATTATTCAAACTAGTTAATCCCAGGCCTGGTTGTCCTGCCTTTCCCATTCCTTCTCACAGAAACCGCAATAAAGACTCTCGCCCACATCTTCCCCTTCACTCTCTCTACCTCCTCACCAATGCTGGTGCATCACCATGTGGCCTGGCATAGCATGGCATGTCCCAGCCCTTGGAAACTGTGAGTAACAAACTACTCTTTTCAATGGCAGCTGTCTCCTGATCTGTTGTTCTCATCATGCCTGAATAATACATTTTAAAGCATCAAAGTAGGACAATAGAACATGCTATATTTAGCCATTTACTAGACTGATTTATCTCTGAAAATATGCAGATATATGGTACAGGGGCCTTGGGCTGTATCATGGCCCCAGCCCCACATGTGTTAGTGGTGAGCCTGCTTTTACCAATATCTGCAGTTGATTCTAAAATGGACAAAGGAAGAGAAAAAAGCAAGCCTTCTTAGCTACGAGCATGACATTATGAAGGGGCTGAATTTCAACCTTTTCAAACTGGTCCACAGGGAACATAATCCTTGATCTCCCACAAACCCCAGCAATGTGTGTCATGAGGCTCCCAGACAGCACTTTTCCTGGTAGAAGCAGGAAGGAGGCAATGCCCGATGCTCAGCACAAGGACCTATGGGTGGCTGGGAGTGTCCCTGCTGGTACCACTCAGAGTATTCAACATAGTTTCCTGATGCTAAAACGTGGCATCTCTGGCCATGGCGTTTTCTTTTCTTTTTTTTAATTTCATTTTATTTTTGAGACAGTCTCACTCTGTTGCCCAGGCTGGAGTGCAGTGGTGCAATCTCAGCTCGCTGCAACCTCTGCCTCCCAGGTTCAAGCGATTCTCCTGCCTGGGCCTTCTGAGTAGCTGGGATTACAGGCATGTGCCACCACGCCCGGCTAATTTTTGTATTTTTAGTAGAGACGGGGTTTC
The DNA here is from genome assembly GCF_006542625.1 of Nomascus leucogenys. Taxonomy (NCBI): domain Eukaryota; kingdom Metazoa; phylum Chordata; class Mammalia; order Primates; family Hylobatidae; genus Nomascus; species Nomascus leucogenys. The sequence continues at coordinate 16,166,017 of NC_044385.1, forward strand.
ACCATATTAGCCACGGTGTCTCAAACCCTTGACCTCAAGTAATCTGCCCGCCTTGGCCTCCCACAGTGCTGGGATTACAGGCGGAAGCCACTTCCCCTGGCCTGGCCATGCCATTTTCTGTTTCCATGCAGCACAGCTGGGAAATAGAGAAGGTTGAATGCAGAGCTCTGATGGAAACTATGAGTGCTGTCTTCTCCAGGGCCACCCAGCAGGTTCCCTCTTAGGGGAGAAGCCTACACCTCTCCTGCACCTTTTTATACTTGTCCTTCTTCCTGGAAGTAGATCCCAGAAAAGCCTGCTTGATACCTGCACTGGCTTTCCCTAGGTCTTGAATAAAATCCAAATCCTTCCCAAGACCTTCAGGTGGTGCATGGTCAGCCTTGCTTGTTTGTTCCCTCTTTCCCTCATCCCCTGGTTACCTCGTTCCCTGGCCCCCAGATCACAGGTCTGGTTTTCTCATCTCCACTGCGGGAGCTCTTTCCCCATCCTCTGTCTGGCATGCTCTGCTCCCTCCCTGTGGGGGCGGCTTGCTTATCCTTTAAGCCTAGTCTTAAATGTTCCCGCCTTAGAGGGCACTTTCCCCTACAGTTCTTGGCTGGCTGCCACCCTGATAATTTGCTCTCTGATCCTTTACTGGTACTTCTGCAGTCCTTTTAACAATTACATATTTTTTGTTTTTTATTTTTGTCTTTCCCATTGGAATTCGAGTTTCAGACCAGGTGCGGTGGCTCATGCCTGTAATCCCAGCACTTTGGGAGGCCGAGGCGGGCAGATCACGAGGTCAAGAGATCGAGACCATCCTGGCCAACATGGTGAAACCCCATCTCTACTAAAAATACAAAAAATAGCTGGGCATGGTGGCGTGCACCTGTAGTCCCAGATACTCGGGAGGCTGAGGCAGGAGAATCGCTTGAACCCGGGAGGCAGAGGTTGCAGTGAGCCGAGATTGTGCCACTGCACTCCAGCCTGGTGACAGAGCAAGACTCCATCTAAAAAAAAAAAAGAAAAAATTGAAGTTTCATGGGGAGAGCACCCCATGATGGGCTCTCCATACAAGTTTGTTGGATTATCTATGAGCTCTCCTACCTCGCTTTGCTGGCCTTGCTCCTGGAATCTCACTGTTGCTTTATAAAGCAGAAAAGGGAAGGTAAGAAAGCCTCCTGGGGATGAGCACAGGCAGTGGGAATGTGGGAGCTGGCTGAGTGTTATGAATCAGCAGAATAGGGGTCACTGGTGTCTTATACGCCCAAGCTTTGGTGTGAATACTCAGCACCTCCTGCCTGCAAGAAGCCCAAAAACTCTCATTGCAGGCATGCAGAGCAGCCCAATGTAGGGATATCTGTGCAATCTGAAGGCTGCCGTACCAAATCCTAACCCAAGAACTCAGATTCAGGACTGTGGGTGAAGGGGAGCCTCCCACCCACCCATCTGTTCACCTGCATGCCTATGAGAGCAGGTGTTTGTAAGCCAGCGTTCTGTGCACCCTGCTAATGCCCATGTCTTAATCTGCTCCCCACCTGCCGTCTGATGGGTGTGGCAGAGCTGGAGGAACATGTCAGCTGGAAAGCAGAGGGAAGAATGTTAAAGCTCCCCACTGTGATACACCCGAAAGCTGGCCACGGCCAGCCTCTCACTGCAATCAAGAACGTCATGGAGCAGCAAATGTTGAGGCAGAGTCTCAATTTCAGTCTTTGGCTTTAGAAATTGTATTTGGGGTAATGCTAATGTGAAAACTGCATGTATTAAAACAAAGTGCAATAACACGCAGCATCTCTAACAGCTTACAATGAGTGTCTTCTTTCCTTTCTCCCCCACCCCCTTCCTTCCTCTCAAATACACCCTAAAAGAGCACAGGGTCTAGGAGAATTTAAAAATAGACTCACATGGATTTCAAGTGGAGTAAACTAAATGAGTCCAATTTTCTATGCCTTTCATTTTAAATTATGTGCTGAATGTCGGGAAGCATAAGATGTAAGTGAGGAGAATACGACATTTAAAATCTAATTTTCAAAAATTGGGTCCTAAGGCAGAACAGTGCAAATGCATTTACACATATAATTGCGCCTGCAAATCAATACTGGCAGAACAAGTGTCCCCCTTGGCTCGGGAGAGTGCCTGGCCAGGGCTCACCAAGCCATGGGAAACCAATTCACTCACTCAGCAGGTATGTGCTGAGTCCCTGCTAGGTGCCAGCTGGTGCACTTGATGCCCAAGTGGATCGTACTCTCCAGCTCATGGCCTCAAGAACCGTGCAAACTAGCGAGAGAATTGCACAGGTAAAGCAGTCTTTACCACACACAGAGAGAGGGAAGGACAGAGGCCAAGATTGAATAGCAGTGAGCACCAAGAAAGGCACTTTCTCAGTGGAGGTAGAGGTCAGGGAGGTGTCCTGTCATGGAGGAGGGAAACAGCGGAGTTGAAATATTAAGAATAAGCGGAGAAAGCCGGGCGTGGTGGCCCATACCTGTAATCCTAGCACATTGGAAGGCTGAAGTGGGTGGGTGGATTACCTGAAGTCATGTGTTTGAGACCAGCCTGGCCAACATGGTGAAACCCCATCTCTACTAAAAATACAAAAATTAGCCAGGCACAGTGGCACATGCGTATAATTCCAGCTACTTAGGAGGCTGAGGCAGGAGAATTGCTTGAACCTGGGAGGCGGAGGTTGCAGTAAGCTGAGATTATGCCACTGCACTCCAGCCTAGGTGACAGAGCAAGACTCCATCTCAAAAAAAAAAAAAATAGAATAAGCAGAGAACAGGGCAGGTAGTAGGAAGGAATGTCAATGGTAAGGAGCTCATATGCAGGGGCTTGGAAGAAGAGGGAGGATGGGACATATTAGGGAAGTTGACTGTCCAGGCTGATTGAAGATTAGCATGTAAGGAAGGCAAGAGAGGATGAGAGGGGAGTTTTGAGAAATAAAGATGGAGGCAGAAAACTGAGGGCATGACAAGAAACGTGTGTGAATCCCTGTAGAAGTGTGGATTTTCTCCCACAAACAAAGGGAAGCCATTCAAGGGTCCTACAAAGGAGAATGATATGGTCAGTTTCTTAGTTAATTACAGATGGAGAAAGCGGGTTGTTAGGAAAGGTATTTAGGAAATAGAATTGACAGGACTTCGTGTTAGGCTGGAGTCATTCATTTATTCATTTATTCACTCAACAACCACTTATTGAGCAACTACTATGTGCCAGGCACTATTCTAACAGCTAGAGCTATGACAGTGAAAAAACGGTATTAGATAAGTGGATATTTGTAAAAATGCTTAGAGCAGTTCCTGACACTTGCAAACCACTATATTACTACTTGTTAAATAGAATTAATACAATAAAACACATATGTGCTGACATTCCAAGAGGGAAGACAGCTAATAATAAGCAAAGTGGTAAGTAAACATATGATACGCTGATGCTGATAAGCATAAAGGACAATTACATGTAGGAGGGGGGCTGTCATTTTAAATTGGGTGGTCAGAGGGGACCCATTTGAGATGCTGCCATTTCAACCAAGACCTGATGGAGTTGAGATTACACAATGAATAAAACAGAGAGGAAAGAATCCAGACTGACTCGAGGTTTCTGGCTTTGTCAGCTGGCAGAGTTTCTAACATGTAGGGTTAGATGTGTTTTTAACACAGCCAAGCAGAGTTGCCCAACAGAAGAAAGTCGTGAGGCTTTGGGATTCAGCAGAACGGGGAATAGGGACCGGCCGTCAGTTTACAGGGTTAATTGAAGCTATTAGAATCATAAGACCATTGGTGGCGGGTGGATTGGTTTTATCGCTGTGGTACTGCACTGCCACACATTTAGCAGGTTAAAACAACACAAATGATTGGTTTCATGGTTCTGTAGGTCAGAGGTCCAACACAGAAGGACTCGGCTGGCTCTCAGCTCAGTCTCACAGGTTGAAACCATGGTGAACACAGGGCTATGTTCTCTTCTGGAGGCTCTGGGATTCAAGCCATTTCTGAACTCGGTCAGGTTGTTGGCAGAATCCAGTTTCCTGTGGCCCTAGGCTGAGGTCCTCTTCTTCTTGTGTGCTGTCAAGAGGCCGCCCACTTGCCCTGGCTCATGGGCCCCCCTTCACCTCCAAAGCCTGCAGTGGCATGTCATCCAGCAATTCACACACTTCAAACCTCACTGTCACTCCCTCTGTCTCATGGCTCCTCCTGTGCCCAGCCTGAGAAAGTCTTCCACTTGTAAAGGCTCATGTGATTAGATTGGGCCCATCTGGATAAACCAGGATGCTAGGATGCTCTCCCCACCTCGGGATCCATAACCTTCCTCACGTCTGCAAAATCCCTTTAGCCTTGTAACATCCATCTTCACCGGGTTCTGGGGATCAGGGCATGGACATGTTTGGGAGGGTCATTATTCTGCCTACCACATCAGGCATGTGGAGGGAAAAGAAAACCTGGGTGGGGAAAGAACCAAAAGAACAAAACCTTAAAACGACAGGATGAGAAGGAAGGACCAGTAAAGAGAACAGAGATGGAGTGGTCAGGGAAGCCAAGAACCCCTGGGAGGAGATGTCTATAGAAGCCAATGAAGAATGAAGTGTTTCCAAAGCCATCAACTGGATCAGATGCTGCCAAGAAAGCTCGAAGAATTGAGTGGGATTTGCAATAAAAAAAAAAGATTATTTGTGATCTACAGCTGCTTTTATGCACACATGCACACATACACGCGTGTTTAGGAATCCCTCTTTCAGGTCGTTCCCTACCAAGCTGCTGTGCTTCCCCATCCCATCGAAGCCAGGTCCCCTTCGGTCCCCTTCAGTCCCCAAGCCTCCCCTGCCCTCTGAGATCTCCAAGTGCCCTGTCAGCTGCAGCCTGGACATCCCCCAGTCCACTCGCCTCCACACAGACCCAGCCAGCAGAGCCGCACAGAAGAGACCACATTCCAGTGCTGTCACCATGGCCGGGGGCCAGGACCTTATCAGTCAAATAGATGTGAGCCTGGTTTTGAAATAATCAGCCTGGCTTTATCCCACATGCATGCTGGCCCTCGTGTTGCATAAAATGAAAGCTCCATGTGCAGAGGAAGCAGAGAATCAAGTCTTTTCCTACTAAATCCTCTGAGATCGATCCCCCTGATCTCTGAGAGCACTAAATGCCTACGGAAAATCTATTCTCCAACCCCCACAGTTTCCTGGTATTTGTTTTAAGTATTTAAAAAGCATTAGGCTTGACACCGGTATGGCTAATAAGTTAATGTCCTAGATATTTAGGAGGAGCTAGGTATAAAATTATTGGCTTAAAATGATCCCAGAGAAACCATTTCTTCTAACAAGATCATAAAATGCACTTTCCCAGTGAGTCATATATAACTGGCTCAACTATATAATAAAATGGGGATACAGGTTTAATGGAAGACAGAACCTGTTCAACTGCAGATTAGAGTGTAATTTTTGTCTCACACCGCTGTGTGTTTAAGGGATTGTAGTATCTTTTTTTCTGATACTCTTTCTGTCATGAGACTCAGAGATAAGTGAGTAGTTTCTTGTTATCACAGGGACATGTTATAAATATGTCAGTTGGAGGGTGACTCCTTTGACCAAAAAGAAGAAATTATAGGAAGTTCAAGCTCAGTTTTTGATTGTACAGGTAATATCACAAAGGCCTTCGTTGCTACCTTGGAATCTCATTAAGGTTTAAAAAGGAAGAGAGTTTCAAAGGATTGTGAAAATATATTTATTCTGCTTAAATATCCAAAAATAAGATGGATAAAACTCCTATGGGCTCCTTCTTAATTACAGGTATTGAGATTCAGAGACATAAAGGGCAGTGTCCTCAGCCACCATCATATGCTGTCACCATGTGACAACAGTTCCCAGGATCTTTAGAGACAGGTTTGTCATCCTGTATGTAAACCTAGCCCTGAAACTCACTTCTCTGCCAGTTTTTCCTCTGTATTAGTTTAATTATGCAACTCTTCATGACATCTACCTTCCACAAATAAAAACATTCAAACCTCTTTCAAAATGAAGAATGCAATGCTGTTGTCTCACTATTTTTCACGGTGTGGGTAGAGAGAGTGCAGGGGTATGCGACCTACCCTACGCCGTCACATGCCACCTCACCTGCAGAGAAGCAGCGCTATATAACTGACCAGCCTAGAGCAGGGGCAGCAGAACTAGGAACTGGGGCTGGATGCTGGGAGAACTAGGTATTGGCTGGATGCTGGGAGAATACGGGCAGGATGAAAATGGTGAATCTATGAGAAAAAAAAGTGGAGTGGAAAGTGGCTGGGCCGAACGTCCAAGGTCAAGGCCAAAGAGGTGTAGATGACCCCAGGGCCGTGAACCAACCAGGGTCTGAGCCTGAAGAGTGGGAACCAGAATGTTGGGAGGTCAGCTCAGGGTGGTTCCTGGGGTCAGACTTTCACAAGTTCAGGACGTTTCCTGCAGCTGCCTCTCCCCAACATGGACACACTTTCCTCTCTTTCAAAGGGGCAGCCGTCTAAACCTGGGATGGCCAGTTTCCTCCTGCAGTTTAATTACGTTGGGAAGAATATAGGAACCACTTAGGTGCTAGAGAGGAGGATGCAGTAAAAAGTTCTATCCACAACTGCAGTCATATCACATGCACATGTAACTTCCATACGTTCAACCAGGTGCACTCTATGTGAATGTTTTATGCAATAAAAATTCTGGATAATTCTATTTTGCATGTGTGTTCTATTAAGTGTTGTCCATTGTGCACTTCCACATTTATATTACTGAAAATACCCAAACACACAAAACCTTGTGTACTTTATGGGCAACTTGAGGAATTTTCAAGGGCAATTGTAAATGTGCTTAATTTATGCCTTAGGTGTTAGCTTTAGACGCCAAACCCTGTATAAGGTACGAGTCCCTCTACTCACTGAACTGGCTTTTTAAGCCCATCCCCTTAACACCAGGATTATATAAGGATGCAATTGTTTAAAAAGTGTTTGCGTGGCTTTCCTCATCAAACAGTTTACACTGATTATGTTTCCTGAAGTCATCTGTTGCTGAACAATTTTATATCACAGGTAGAGGACAATATGTACATTTGTAAGACATTCCCAACTTTCAGTGTAAGCTTTCCTGCTTTGGAAATTTTAGTCTGTCAATTTTGAGAAGCACTCTAATAAAATTTAGTGCTTTCCTCCTTCCTCACCACGCCCCACGCCCCCCACACCCAATCTTTTGTGAATTTACTTCCTTTGTATATACGAGATTGTTGGAAAAAATCAGTGCTGAAAAATGCAGGGGACCCACCCCAACCAATGGCGTTTCCAAATGTCTTGTTTTCCCCTGTTAGATGTCACTTGCATATTAAACACTCACAACATGCCACAATCCTCTGAGGCTTGGCTCAGTGCTCCACAGAAAGTCCATGGAGCAGACTGTATCATCCTGCTGTATTAAGATGTTCAGAAATCTCTTTAACACAATCCTTCGTTGTCCCATTTGGCAAGAGCTCCCTCGGAATGTGAGCACACAAGGGCTGTGTCATTTATCTCTCTGGCTCAGTCCCAACCACAAGTTAATCCCTGCAGCCTGTTCAAACAAGAGCAGGAGGCTCTGAGATAAACCCTTTCTTCGGTTTTCACCAAACCGCTCTCTAAATCAACTCCAGTGGAGGATGCACAACCCAGAATTAAGCTCTGCCCCTCAAATGAGGGGAGGACTGGGATGCCCTCTGTTACCACCAGTAACCTTTGGGTTATCTCTTCAGAAACGGAAGTCAGGGTGTAATTATGAAATGGAACAATTTGTCCACCTGATCAAAATGAAGAACATGCATTTTCAATAATTTTATTAAACAGATCATTCACATTAAGAAACCTAATAATCATTGATTTAGCTGTTTTTCATCCAACTAGGTAACAATATATACGTTACATATCTTACAACTACAAAGGATTCCTATTTAAGAAAAATTAACACTAAAAGGATTTTGCTTTCATAAGTTTCATATTTCTACCGTGATTTGTGTTACTTAAAAATGATTATTTGTTTCTTCACTTATCTGTGCCATGTGGTGTCCACTAAACCACAGCACAGACACTTTAAGAGCCGCTGTTCTTGGGCTACAAGGACATTAACACGCAGTCTCCACAGCATGGCCTACACACCCTGGATACACACGGAAGCTGAACAGTAACTATTCCCATAAAATACAATGCTGAGTAGCTGAGACTTCCACACATTGTAAAGGAGTTTATTTCAATATTTAACTAACCAAAGTAGAATTGGATGCTGGGTCAAAAGGAGAGGAAGGAGATGCAGACAGAGATGACGACCCTGAAGAAAAGGGTGTGTCTAACGCTGCTGGGAAGCCCTCACAGCTATTGCTGCACAGTCACCCCCCTTTTCCTGCCTGAATTCTCTCTCCCTCTTCGCACTTTCTTCGCTGTTGACTCCCTCTGCCCTTCCTTCCAGTGATATCGTGGGAGAAATTTCAGCCTTGTCGAAGGTTGAAAAGGTGAGTAAATATTGGGTTCTTGGCTTCAGCCTCCTCTTCAAGTCCTATGTTCACAACAATAATTTTGTTGGAGCCTGGACCAGGGAGCCTGTAGCAGAAATAGCAAGTCATGTTTCCAAGTAGTGCCGGTCTCAAGGGAGGCTCTTGGTGTCCCACCCTCACTCAGATTTGTGGAGGACAGGAGGCTGGGCCAGTGACAGAACTCTGACCAATGAAGGAACTGCTCCATTTTGCCCCATACTTTCGGGTTGTAATTTTATCCCTACTTAACTCATGACACCAACTCTTCCCCACCAATATGTTTGGAGAGACATATTTAACTTTAAAAGATGCCAGGTTAAAATGAGGTTGGAAATTTTTTTTTTCTGGAAATTCACGAATGTCCTTATAAAAATCAGAGATATGATAGAATGTCACAATACTAGGGATGAGAACAAATGTTTTAAGAAGAGGTAGCAAGTGTGCCATAATCAAAATGGCAGATGCTTTACTCATACCACACCAGGCATGTGGAGCGAAAAGAAAACCTGGCTGGGGACAGAATCAAAAGAACAAAACCTTAAAACAACAGGATGAGAAGTTGCCTTAGAGGTTGTGATAAGTGGCTGGATTATTTATTTTGTGCAGGATAATTATTAGGCATATTATTATCACTAGATATTTGTTTCTACTTTCAAAGCAAAAACCCAAAGCTCCTCTTGCAATTGAAAGGCTGTTAGTGTAAGTGGTTAAGAGCAAGGCTAGCCGAAGTTAATCTAGCATAGCCTGTGAACTCAGGCTAACCTAGGTTAACTTCACAACTTACCAGCACAGTCAACTGAGCTTGGGTAAGATAATTAGCATCTCTACACCTCATCTCCTCTGAAAATTGGGACAATACTATTACTTCCCTCATAGAGTGTCTATAAGGAGTCAAGGAAATAATGGGTACTCGACAATGGTTAACTATTATCATCGCTGCTGCTGTCATTGTCATCATTTTTACCCTCAACACCATCACTGTGGTGATGCTGGGGTGGTACAGGGCCATTAGCCTCCATTTCACATATGATTACATTGGATGTTTTTATTGGGAGTATAAACTGGGCTTCATTTTGAAAGCAACTACACAACTAATTGGCGCTCTCCAGGGTTGACAATTAGAGGCAAAATATGATTTTTTTCATAGGCTGCCAGATTAAAAATTTTGAATTTTAGGATGCCAACACTAGCTAAACAGTCAATGCATCTACGACAGGATACATTATTCAATTTTAAATTTCTTCACGGCCCCAGTCACCCATTGAGCTTAGAAGAGACATAAATGATTGACTCCTGGAGAGGCAGTGGGCATGATGGAAAGAGGATGGCTGCACAAGTCACACAACCCCAGAAATGCCATGTACACTGACTAGAATGTGAATGGTACCCCTGGAGTAACACAGTACCCTTGAAGCAGAGTGAAAGAGCATAGCCTTTGAGGTCAAGCAAATTGAGATTCAAACCCAGCCCCTACCATGAACTCAGGCATGTTACTAAACCAAAGCTCCATTTCCTAATTTGTAAAATGGAAATAATAATCCCTATGTGTTAGGTTATCATGAGGATTAGAAACACTAAATATACAGGGTCTAGCAGTGTGTTCACAGGTCCTCAATAAATAGGAGCTATTAATAGTACCATAGCTATTACTTCTATCATTCTATTGGTTCTAATATCAAATGTGGGACAAATATTGGTCTTAAACTAGATCAGTAGTCTCCATGTATTTTTAAATAATGGCATTTCCCACTAGCACCTTTCCTCTTGCAGCTAAATCAGATGGTGCTGATTATGCAGCCCTAAGAGAAGACAAGAGACTCATTGTCATTTGGTAGGTTATTTTGCAAGATTACATCTTCCCCGGTAGGGCTACTTCTCTCTGCATAACTCCAGAGGCTCCATTTTTATGATCTGCCACACCAAAGTCCTGACACTGAGTTAATGCTAGAGACTGTGCTTGCAATTTAGGACACTGCCACCAGGTGTCAGTATTGAGCAAAAAACACGTATACAAATAGTCTGGCTCCCCACGGCCATGAGCTGGTGAAAAATATCACAAGTGGGACCAGGGGTTGGTGGCTCACACTTGTAAAACCAGCACTTTCAGAGGCCAAGAATGGAGGATTGCTTGAGGTCAGGAGTTCAAGACCACCCTGGGCAACATAGTGAGACCTTATCTATAAAAAAATTTTTTTTTAATTATCTGGCATAGTAGCACACACCTTTAGTCCCAAGTACTCAGGAAGCTGAGGCAGGAGGACCACTTGAGTCAAAGAGTTTAAGGCTGCAGTGAGTTATGACTGCAGCCTGGGTGATAGAGTGAGACCCTGTCTCAAAGAAAAAAAAAAATCACAAGCAGTGTCAAAACTGAGCTTTATGGTAGGTCCTCAAAGGATGGTAAGGTCATCATGTGTCAGAACAGCACACATATTCTGTGCTCTAGAAACACTTCTTAGCAGACTGGTTCGTTCATTCACTCACTCATTCACTCAGTGAGTCCACAAATATTTATTGACCCTGCCAGGAACCAGTGAGTCAAGTTAAAGTTTTATACTCAAACCCTCTCTAGGTCAGTATGTCATGAGTAAGTCCCTAGGGCATCTCCCGGTACATGGGCATGCCAACACAAATGCACCAGAACACTAAGTTGCTGTGCAGACTCACCCATACATCCACCTAAGGTTAGAGCAATTCCTGCCAAGCCCAGGTCCAGGGTGAGTCAAGGGCTCTGAACACCACTGACTCAGAGAAGTCAAGCCTGGTGTGTCTTCTTTCATATTAAGGACTACCGGGAAATCAGGATGACCTTAAAGCACAGGTGGTCCTGCTCCCCTCTGGTCAACTAAGAACCAACTCCATCTCCTGGGGGTCCTTCCGGGACTAAACATGACCCCAGGACTTGGCCAGAGTGGGTCTTGAAGACAATGTCCTAGTTTGGTAACAAACATACAGAAGTGGACCAAAAGCAGAATGACTGGCAGAGAAGTGACATGCCCAGCCTTGAGTGTATCAGTTGAGCTGCAGAAAAGGTCATGAATGGCTGCTTAAGTACATATAAGGAGCTAAGAGTCAATCTCGAATGGTAGCCTGGCTTCTGGGCCTCCACCCACACCTCTGCTCACAGATGAACCCCAGAAACTAGACTTGCATCTGGCTTGCAATCTTGTACATCTAGTCTCCAAGCCATCAGCTCTACATGTATTCTGTTCTCCTGTAGCCAAACAGCTGCAGCGAACTAGACAGCATTGAGTTTGCACCCATCTATGTTGATGGGTGCTTTGTCCTTGAGTATCTTGAAATGCTTCCCCAGCTGCCCCCTGCTCAGGAATATGAAGTCATAGATAATGGTTAGGATCTCAGATCAGTCACAAAACCCTTTTTAGAGGCTATGTGAGCCATATGGGGTAGAGGTTCGGAGGGCTGCTCCAGAGGCTCCCACTGCCTGGCTTGAATCCTGACTGTCACTTCCAGGCAGGAAACTGTGGGCAACAGACTTAACATCACTGTGCCAACATCATTTATTGCAAAGTGAAATTAAATAAAAATGAAGGCAGCCACCTCTCACCGTTAGGGTAAAGATTAGATATGCTTAATGTGTGCAAAGCACTTACAGCGATCCCTGGCCACACGTAAACAAACACACAGGAAATGTTAGGGTGAAAAGAACTCTGAGGCAGAAGCCCATCGACCCTCCCACTCCATCGGGAACTCTGTGTGTGTCCCTGAGTCCACGAAACTTCCCTGACCTCACATGTCTCATCTGCACAATGAAAGGGTTAAAGGACAGGATCTTTAAGCTCCTTCCAATTCAAAAATCAAAGAAAAATAATAAGGGGAACATTTTCTGAAACTCTCTATTAAATAAATACTTTTCTTTTTGATTGATGCTTGATCATGAGAGCCTGGTTGATCCCAAAGTCCTTGCTTGTATCAGCTCCCAGGGGTTTTCGGGCCATCTCTCACTCCAGGCTTGATGTCCAGGGCTAACAGGGTCGATCCCACACTGCATGCAGATGGCACCATGGCCCCTGTGTCACCCAGGCTCCTAGTGTCATATTAGCAGCCAGGTTTGAGCAGCTCCTGCAATCCCTCACCCCTTAAATACTACCAAGCCTGGGGGACATCAGAAGTACAGCTCTCCTTCAACAACAACAATGGTTGAGTGTCCTCCTTTCAAACAACTTTTTCTTGTCAGTCTCAAAAGAAAACCAGGATTACTCTTCATTTGTTTCTTTCTTCCTATCTGGTTGTTAATCCTTCAAAAGCCCCTTTTCTGTCCCCTAAACTCCTTGAGCCACAGTGGGCTTCATGACCCAAATTAACTACAGAACAGTCTGCAAAAATCATCTGTTTGCTTGTCCAGAGCACCTTCCCCATAGCATTTTCCAAGAAAGGCTGATGACTTGCATATTTAAAGAGCGGGCTTGTCTATGCTTGAAGCTGCGGCCGTGCTCCGAGGCAGCGCAGTGCCACGAGGGCTCGTTAAGCCTGGGAAAAATAACAGCACAGCGGCAGACTAATAGACGACAGCATGAATGATTTAAGCCGTTTTCGGCGTCTCAGGGTTAAAAATACATTCTTTTGGCTGTGAGATTGTGTATTGTGGTCAACACTACTCAGGGACAGGATTTCCATATTTTGTCAGGAGTGGGGGAGGCGAATAGGAGAGGAAGGATGAAAAGAACAATACTGTTACTTGAGGTTGGCTCCATGAAGAGCTAACTATCCTAAATATATCTGCACCCAATACAGAAGCACCCAGATTCATAAAGCAAGTTCTTAGAGACCTACAAAGAGACTTAGGCTCCCACACAATAATAGTGGGAGATTTTAACATCCCACCGTCAATATTAGACAGATCAACGAGACAGACAATTAACAAGGATATTCAGGACTTGAACTCAGCTCTGGCCCAAGCAGACCTAATAGACATCTACAGAACTCTCCACCCCAAATCCACAGAATATAGATTCTTCTCAGCACCACATCGCACCTATTCTAAAATTAACCACATAATTGGAAGTAAAACACTCCTCAGCAAATGCAAAAGAACGGAAATCATAACAAACAGTCTCTCAGACCACAGTGCAATCAAATTAGAACTCAGGATTAAGAAACTCACTCAAAACTGCACAACTGCATGGAAACTGAACAACCTGGTCCTGTATGACTACTGGGTAAGTAACGAAATTAAGGCAGGAATAAATAAGTTCTTTGAAACCAATGAGAACAAAGTCACAACATTGTAGAATCCCTGGGACACAGCTGAAGCAGTGTTTAGAGGGAAATTTATAGCACTAAATGCCCAAAGGACAAAGCGGGAAAGATCTCAAATCGACACTCTAACATCAAAATTCAAAGAACTAGAGAAGCATGAGCAAACAAATTCAAAAGCTAGCAGAGGACAAGAAGTAAATAAGATCAGAGCAGAACTGAAGGAGATAAGAGACACGAAAAACCCTTCAAAAAAGATCAATGAATCCAGGAGCTGGTTTTTTGAAAAGATTAACAAAATAGATAGACCGCTAACCAGACTAATAAAGAATAAAAGAGAGAAGAATCAAGCCTGCACATTTCAAACGCAGGTGGGCACAGCCTTCCATACTGAGGATGCCTATGCAGAAAATAACCAAAAATCATCTCCTGCTCTAACTGCCCTTTCACTGACGCTGCTTACTGAAACGCGCTCCAACAGAACAAGAATATTACCTTGAGAAACACTGTGTAGAACATTTGTTTAAATATCATATCATCCCTATCTTTCTATGTGCCTTGCCTCTCCAGTTTTAATAGCTGACAGCAGAGATCAAGTCTTATACTTTGTCCTTTTCTATGCCTTTCAGGGCCCTTCACTGAATGGGTGTTTGCTCTAAATTAATGGAATAAACACCAGAATGGGATGTTAGGGAGACTATAGAATAAATCTCTCAAGAAAAGTTTCCTAAGTCAGAGTGCATGCTCACTTTGTAGGGTGGCTTGGATACAGGTCTACAGGAGAACTGCTGAAGGGAGTTCCTAGGTACAAGTAGACAATGCACATCCCACCCTGGAATTGCAAAAGACAGAGTGGCCTGGAGGGGTAGCCCCCTGGAACTATACCATCAACTTGTGATGAGACAATGGCAAGTGGTCCAGCCAGGTATAGGTGTTGGGAGACACTTGAGCCTGCTCTGAAAAGGTCCTGATCAAGGGGGTCCAGCATTTGGAAACTAGTTCATGGGCTCCTTGCCTATCTCCTTTGTTGCATAAAAATCCACGTGCCTGGCTCTCATCGCATTTTACCAGGGCCCTCTACTTACTTGTGTGTCCTCTCCATCAATGACTTCCTTCGTATTCTAAGTACTTGGCATGGTTCCTGGCAAAGCATGGTTACCCATAAATAGAACACAATGAAGGGCAACCCAGGAGCAGGGAATGTTGGCAAGGTAGGCAGGTGGATGAGGGGTTTCAGGGAAGGATGGCTTTCACAAAGAAAGAACTACATGACACAGGAGAGTAATATGGAGTCCCCAGTTCTTGAAGCATTGTACACATTACCAAGGCAGAATTTGATACCAGAACATGATAAAGTTCCAGCTAGTTCAGCTACTCTGGGAAGAAATGAGGTCTTGGGAAGCTGAAGCATCAGGCTATGCAGAAATCTACAAATAACAAAAAATAACCTGATGATCCTGCTTTTTAGTGTTCTTAACCTAGAAATGTGTGAGAGTGCCTCATGCTTTGGGTCAGGATTGGTGTTAGGCTTGTAAGCCAATACATGGCTATAAATGGAAGTTGCACGGCCACAGGGGTGGAAACCCAAACAGGGAATGAGAATGCTGAGCCTCTCCATCCTCTGTGACTCAAAGAAAAAGGGATTCGCCTTTCTAGTTGGAGAGCAACTAGTTGGAAGGACAATCCCTGTACTATCACCATCCCCAAAGGCTTTGTGAGTGGGTTACAGAAAAGCACTGCAACCAAAACTTTCACCACAGTGAAAGCCACGGTACCTAGAAAGCATCATTGGACTATCTCGAATTCTAAGTAAAAATTCCAGGAAGCCAATAGCCTTCTGAGAAAAATACATGAAGTGATGAAGACAATGCTTCTTCCCCTTGGGAAAATCTCATTCCTCAAATCTGGCCTTCTTTAAAGGAGGTCACAAAGGGAGCATGAGAAGTGAATTCACATTTGAGGCCTCCCTCCACCTAAGCTCTTAGTCCTTAGATTTAGTGGAGGAATAAATCTCTGCCCTTGCCTTTAAATTCAAGGAGCTTCCCTTGTCTTTTGTTCCCTGAGCTTGTCTTCTGTTGCTTGTAAAAGTGCTATTACTGCCTCATCCTCCCTTTCAGCCTGATCTGTTAATATGTGGACTCAAAGTAGCCACTGAAAATGTCAGTTCATCCCTGTACCGGATCAGGCACAGATATGACAGCCTGGGACCAATCACCAAGTTTACAGAAATGGTGAGTCACAACAGCTACATCTCTAGATCCAAATGTCCTGTGTCTTAAGTACAGCAAGTTGTTCTGGTGAAAGAATGTACAGTGAAGACAGGCTTCTGGGAAGAGCCTTTGTTCCTGCCATAACCGACGTTGCAATACTTGATCTGGCATTGTGAGTCTTCCTTTCCAGAATTTTGTATATTATACAAAATATAACACATGGATAACACACTAGTGTTTTTTTATGTAAACCCACTTTTGATAGGGGTTCGAACTGTAGACATTCTACTGATCCCAAAGGTATTAATTTGCTTATTCCATAAAAAGCTTTCTGTTTTCTTAAGTCCATCCACAAATGGGATATGTAGAAGAGCTTTTACTTTTTCAGCAAGTTAATTTTCAGTAAGTTAACTGAGAGCAACAATCTTGGGTTGAAAATATTCATGGCAATGGAATAACTAATTCTCTTCAGGAATGCATAGTTCCATGCTGATAATCACCACAGTGGCAGTCAATTGCTAGCACTCAGTGTTTATTGTGGGTGAGATACGGAATCAGTTGCCTAATGCTGCTGTGACAAAGTATCGAAAACTGGGTGGCTTAAAAGTACAGAAACTTACTCTGTCATTGTCCCAGCAGCCAGAAATCCAAAGTCAAGGTGTTAGTCCAGTGGGTTCCTTCTGGAGGCTCTGAGGGAGAATCTTTTCCGTGCCTCTCTCCCATTCTGGTAGTTGCCAGCAACCCTTAGCATGCCTTGGCTTGAGATGCCTCACTCCCGTCTCTGCCTCCATCTTCATATGTCATTCCCCATTATGTGTCTGTGTCTCACATCTCCCCCTCCTTTCTCATAAAAAATACTAATCATTGGATTTAGGGCCCATCCTAAATTGAGGATGATCTTATCTCAAGATCCATAAATCTGCAAAGATCTTAGAATCCAAGAATGGTCACATTCACAGGTATCAGGGGTTAGGATTTGGACTTATCATTGGTGGGGATACAATTCACCCCATTACGGGCTTAATAGGAGGCATGTTACATGTGTTGTCACCGGTGGAGGGAAGCTCTGAGGTCATCTTGTCCCACATTTTCATGACCTGTGAACATCTAGGTAATATCCCTGGTAGCAGCCATTCAGCTGCACTTGACTCTCTCCAGTACAAGAGAACTCTGAATTCTATGACAGAAGCCATTCCAGCCTCAGTCAACTCTAGTGGTTCTAAAGACCTTCCTGAGTGCACAGCATCACCATGCAGGTGGTAGTTCTATCATCATCGTCACCGTTTTTCAGATGAAGAAACTAAGGTTTGGAGTCAGATGTGACTTTCTAAGATCGTGCAAGCAGTGAGCAAGGCTTGAAGTTCTGTGTTCGGGTTGGGGCCCGTATTTTTAACTGTATGCCATTCTGATTTAGCAAGAAGAGGATAGGGGAGCAGTCAAAAGTTTCCAGATGAATTCTTTAGTCCCTCAGTAGCACCATAAACACGAACCTCTAAGTGCAGAATCACCTCGCCACATCCAATGCAATTTTGCCCTCACCTTATCCATAAGACAAATGCTGGAGTGACTGGTGCTAGGTCAGTAACTGGAACAAAAGAATCATTAAAAAAAAAAAAAAAAAAAAAAAAGGCCGGGCGCGGTGGCTCATGCCTGTAATCCCAGCACTTTGGGAGGCCAAGGCAGGTGGATCATGAGGTCAGCAGATCGAGACCAGCTTGGCTAACACGGTGAAACTCCATCTCTACTAAAAATACAAAAAATTAGCCGGGCATGGTGGCAGGCACCTGTAATCCCAGGTACTCGGTAGGCTGAGGCAGGAGAATGGCGTGAACCTGGGAGGTGGAGGTTGCAGTGAGCAGAGATCATGCCACTGCACTCCAGCCTGGGCGACAGAGTGAGACGCCATCTCAAAAAAAAAAAAAAAAAAAAAGATTGTTGCAAATATCCTTATGTTGCAACATCATGGGCAATAACTTCACTTTTCAGGATAGCCAGAGAACTCCTATCTCTAAAGGAGAATCCGGGTTCTCAATATCACCCGATCTTTTCTTGCCTTGAATTGTTCACATGACCACATTATCCTCATTTCACCTACACAGATATATTCACACCCACCCCCAACGCACTCTGCTGAACATCGCACAAAGGCTTCAATAGATTTTCCAGGAGAAATATTTTTGTCCCGTAACTATGGCACTCATATGTGCCTTCTTTGACAAGAAAGCCCCCTCCACTTCCGGCTCCAACATAATGAACAAATACACAGCCTCCTTTGTATGTACAGCTGTTCGTGCTCGGCCACAAAGGGCCCAGGAGCAATACGTGTGGACTGTCCTCCCAAGAACAGATGGGACCCGCAAAGGAGGCAGGCTTTACCCCATGCCTTTCTTTTCCAGGATGCCTGTATTCACTGGGGAAAAAGTTCACCTTTTTCACTTTAAGTGTATTTGTATGACAAGCTCTTTAAATTCCGTGATTCAATCATTATTGAGCTTTCAGGGAGAATACAGAGATGTTGAAATAAGCGACCCTTAAGCCCATAATACAGAAGAGAACAAGTAAAGGAACACAGCAGGACTTGTCAAATGAATGCAAATGAATGCTCCGTTGTACAACTTCAGAAACCGAGCACATAGCCCCTAAGCTCCCATCACGCCTCCTCTGGTGGAAACAATTCTCTGGCCCCAAAATGAAGCTGTTCAGAAGCAGAATTCTTGTTTCTGGTTCTCAGGCTACTCCAGTTGGCACCATTCTATGCCATATACAAAGGCGCCATAGGAGGGTCTTGAAAGCCACAGCACTAACTTTCAGCATCTCCTCTGCATGATGGAACACATGGAATCACACACATCCTAACAAAAACCAAGTCTCAGCAGAGACGTGTTCTTGGGAATAAGCCCTAGGAAACAGCGTCAGCGTGCCTTGTACAGGGTGAGTCTGAAAGTGTGCAAGTGTTTGTGAGAGGTCTTTAGTGAGGAAGCCCATACTAGGTGAGGTAATATCCGCCTACAGCAATCAGTGACTAAGGATTCCTTTCTAGGCCCCAAGCCAAAATGTTGCAGAACAAAAAGAAAGAGAAGGCCAGTTTTTGAAACAAAATTTAAATTGTCAGCAGCTTCAAACACCTGGTAAATGGGTAAGCTGGAAGGGAGTCCACAGGAGGGCAACTGGA
Organism: Nomascus leucogenys; assembly: GCF_006542625.1. NCBI lineage: Eukaryota > Metazoa > Chordata > Mammalia > Primates > Hylobatidae > Nomascus > Nomascus leucogenys. The sequence goes on from NC_044385.1 coordinate 16,185,090, forward strand.
CTGGGCCCCAGGGAGCTCAAGTCCAAGATTTTACTACCTGCCAGGAGGGCTCAGTGGAAACGGATTTCTTTTTTTTTTTTTTTTTGAGACAGAGTCTCGCTCTGTTGCCCAGGCTGGAGTGCAGTGGCGTGATCTTGACTCACTGCAACCTCTGCCTCCCCGGTTCAAACGATTCCCCTGCCTCAGCCTCCAGAGTAGCTGGGATTACAGGCGCACGCCACCACGCCCAGCTAACTTTTTTTTTTATTTTTTTGTATTTTTAGTAGAAACGGGGTTTCACCATGTTAGCCAGGATGGTCTCAATGTCCTGAGCTCATGATCTGCCCGCCTCGGCCTCCCAAAGTCCTGGGATTGCAGGCGTGAGCCACCGCGCCTGGCCCAGACTTCTTTTTTGAATCAGTATGGTATGTTAAAACCATTTTGGCTTTTTTAAATGTATAAATATTGTATTTTCTCCAGTTGGGAGTTTGTGGCTTTAGTTCTCAGTGCCACTCAATGATGTTTAGAGGTTGAATTTTCTAAATGAGGTGAAAACACAGAAGGTGCTCTGAGGAGCGCCTGCTGGAGAGCATCCTTCCTTCCTGGGGGAGCTGGGCTCAAAAGGCCTTAAGGCCATCTCACCTGGAACCCAGAGGGAGGGTGCACTCACCAGGACATGTCCCCCTCCAGCCCTCCAGGGTTATCCTGGCTGACCTGGAGGGCTGGGTGGGGTCATTCTCCTGCCTCAGTGATTCCCAAATGTGTCACTGTGCACCCTGTGTTCCATCCAGAAGCACCACCCCACAGGCAGCCGTCTAGCCAAGTGGTTAGGACAACTATTCCCACTGGAATCAGGATGTCCCAATGCCAAGCCCTGCTCTGCTGCTTGCCAGACATACCCCCTTGGATGAATGTACCTTATCTGTGCCTCACATTCTTCATCTGTGAAAGGGAATAATATTAGGACAAGCTTCGTGGGCTCAGTGCGAGGATGAAATGCAATAATACAAGTAAAAACTGGAGACTAGTACCTGGAACACAGTAAGCAGTTCATACATGTTAGCAACTATTGCTCTCTTTCTGCCATGAAAACTGCTCTGCAGCTCAACAGCTAAGACAAGGTGCATGTCTGTCAGATGGTAGATATTTCATAGCAGGAGCTGTAACTGCAGTATTTCCCTTTACCTCTCATGGTGATTCCATTGAGGAGGCATTCATGCTATTCTTTTGTCATGGATGAGGAAACTGAGACTGAAGGTATGTGACTTGCCCAAAGTGCATGGCAGAATCAGGATTCACCCAAATTCCCATGCATCAGGGACAGTTTTAGGTGGCCGCATTCTATTATCCTCAATCATGTAGAAATTATCCACTAACTGGCTTTCTCTGAGTGATTAAAAAAAAGCAAAAAGGCAGATGTTGATCAAAGGGTAAAAAGTTTCAGTTACGCAAGATGAATAAATTCTGGAGATCTACTGCACAGCATGGTGACTCTATGCAATAACAATGTGTCATATACTTGAAAACTGCCCAAAGAGTAGATCTCAAGGGTTCTCATCACACTCCAAAAAGAAAGGTAACTAGCGAGGTGATAGACATGTTAGTTAGCTGGATTGTGGTAATCATTTCACAGCGTATGCATACATGAAATCATCACATTGTATACTGTAAATACATGCAATTTTTATTTGTCCAGCTTACCTCAATAAAGCTGGGGAGAGGAGCAAAAAGGACAAATAGAAATAGTTTGAAATAGGACACAAGCAGCCAGTGAGGATCCCAACTTGTTTCTTTAAGTTGACTTTTTGAAGAATCCAATCATGATATAATTTCATATATTATAAATATATTCATAATATAAAAGTACGATATCATAAAATTATAATCATAATATGATTTGCTCTATAAGTGCTGTAATAAGTGTGAATTTACCAGAATAAAATGGAAAAGAGGCAGATCAAAAGGAAAGGTCAGTATCTCTATCACCCTTCCCAAACTGAGAACAAATTGTAGTTGACTGACAAATTTAGGGTATGTAGATGTTATGGTGCCGACATTTTTCCATGTGCTCTTCACTGTGCTGGAAGTCTTGGAAGTCATATGTAAGTTGCATGGGAAGGTATGCCACGGTCCTTGGAGCCCTGAGCCAGTGCTCAAGCACAGAAAGCAGTCCAGTTGGCTGGGCGCAGTGGCTCACGCCTGTAATCCCAGCACTTTGGGAGGCTGAGGCAGGCAGATCACGAGGTCAGGAGATCAAGACTATCCTGGCCAACATGGTGAAACCCCATTTCTACTAAAATACAAAAAAAAAAAAAAAAATTAGCCAGGCGTGGTGGCACATGCCTGTAGTCCCAGCTACTCGGGAGGCTGAGGCAGGGGAATCACTTGAACCCGGGAGGTGGAGGCTGCAGTAAGCCGAGATCACGCCACTGCACTCCAGCCTGGGCAACAGAGCGAGACTCCATCTCAAAAAAAAAAAAAAAAAATAGCAGTTCAGTCCTAGGGCAGTGGTTCTCAACCAGGTAGCATTACCCAATAAAATAAAACACAACATGCCCGGTTAACTTGAATATCAGATAAACAATGAGTAATTTTTTAGCATAAAAGTATGTACTAAAATTACGTGGGACATATTTACACTAACAAATTATTCCTATGCACCAGTATTCATAGCAGCATCATTCACAATAGCCAAACGTGGGAAGCAATCCAAATGTCCATCTATGGATGAATGGATGGAGATGTGGTTCATTCACACAGTGGAATGTTATTCAGCCTTAAGAAGGAAGGAAGTTCTGACACATGCTGCAACACAGGCTAACCTTAAGGACATTACACTAAGTGAAATAAGACAGACACAAAAAGGCAAATACTGTATGATTCTACTTACATGAGATACCCAGAGGAGTCAAATGCATAGAGCCAGAAAGGAGAACAGAGGTTGCCAGGGGCTGGGAGAGGAGAGGATGGTGACTTAGTGTTTAATGGGGACAGAGTTTCAGCTAGCAAAGATAAGAAAGCTCTGGAGATGAATGGTGATGATGTTTGCACAACAATGTGAACGTCCTTAATGACACTGACCACCTACAAATTTTACCCACTTAAAAATGGCTAAAATGGTAAGTCTTATATTCTGTGTATTTTACCACAATAAAAACAACTTGTATGGTTTATCTGAAATTCAAATTTAACTAGGCATGCTGTGTTTTCATTTGTTAACTCTGGCAGCCCTATATCCCCAGGGGACATCTGGCAAGGTCTGGAGACATTTTTGATTGTCACAACTGAGAGTGGGGGAGGGGAGGCACTGGCATCTAGTAGGTAGAGCCCCGGGTGCTGCTCAACCTCTTACAATGCATGGGGCAGCCCCCACAGCAAAGAAGTGTCTGGACTAAAACGTCAGTAGTGTCGAGGCTGAGAAGCTCTGCCCAAGAGAGGCACCAGGGAAACCCTCACACGATTTTCCTTAAGACCTAAAAATTTTAATTTAAGCCACTGATTGCAAATGACAGATGTCCAAAGGAAAACACAAGTACACAGATCTGATTTGTATCAAGGCACACCTGAAATTATTTGCAATCATTTTGCCCATATTTTAATACACAAAATTCTGTGTACAAAACCATATTCTGTGTATAAACAAGTGTATTGTGGGACAATAGCTATTACACATAGCTAAAAATAGCAGCCCTAACAGAACTCATTTTGGCTGAGTCCTATACAGATGAAGAGCTTATCAGAAAAAAAGGTCTTTCTGTCCAGTCTCAGCATCAGTATGCTTGGTGAGGCACTATAGCCACAAAAATAAAATTAGGAGATTAAACATGAATTTAAACCAAATCCCCACAGCAAAGTTCCCTGCCTGGGCCAGAAAGACATGCACTTAGACCACTGTGACAAAAACATCCACAGGAAAGCCAGTGTGCCTGGGAGAAACTCAGCTATGCCCATTTGACCTGACATTCACTTACTAAACCTTTTAAGCATAGGAGGAAAAAGAAATCCACCCAAAACTTGAAAGCAAGCATTGTAAAGTCTTAAACCTGTTTTTGACTATTATAGTTGATAACACATATGAATGGTGTTTCATTAATGCTGACTTAAGAATCAAAGTCAAAGTAGCAGCTTCTTGTCAAAGCTGTTTTAAGAACAACAACAAAACAAGATTAGTGCCACTGAGCTGGTATAAATTATACTCGTGATGCGTCAAGAAAAATCAATCAGTGAGGACAAAACTGGTATTTTCTGCTTCTTAAAAACCATCAGGTTTCATCCATCAACGAAGACTTTGAGTGCAACCAAACAGGTAAAATATGAGGGAAAATAAATGATGGACGAGTTAAGCACTAGGACTGGAAAATTATAAATTCTTAAAATTGAGGAGCTTCATGGAAGGTTATACTTGGAAACTTCTTTACAGAAAAACTCTATTGTACAGGGAATGGAATGTAGCAAACACATACAGGGGAAAGGAAATCTAGAACCAAAATTAGGTCACAAAAGAATATTTGCAACTGAGATTTCCGGAGGTGGGCGCTGGTGCACGAAGCCTTCCAGGTATGAAACTTTGCCTTTGTTTTCTTCTCACTTCCTTCACGTTCCTTCCTTCCCCCCATGTCTCTTCCTTCCTGCTGGGCTGGTTCTCACAGCCCTTGCAAGCATGCAAAGAGTCACTAAAAATATCGAGGAATCCTCAGAGCAAAAGAGATATTTTTCTCCTAACTGAGAGTACTGCAAGATAATTGTAGGTGAAATACAAAGTTTAAAACCATCTTCAGATTTCACAAGTGTTGTATTCCAAAATAATGTTCTATAACCAGTTACTTGCAAATGTACATCTAACACAGACATGTTCTATGCACACAGGCACCGTGAGAGCTGCCATCTCATTTAATTGGAATGCAACCATCAACAAGGTCCTCGTACCTCAAACACAACCCATAACCAGGAAGTAAATCTGAAAGGCCTCTTGGAGACCAACAAAGAGGTCAGAGAGTGTATGTATGAACGTTATTGACGGGCTACCATTCACGTCAGAGTCTATCCTCTCTAATCTCCCACGAAATTCCAAATCATCTTGGTTCTCTCATTTCTAAGATCCTAACAGATGAAAACAAACAAATTAAAGTAGGAAAAAGCTGAAAGAGACAGAAACACTGCTTGCTGGCACAAATATAGCTCATAGCCTGGAAGGAAGGGATAGGAGAGAAAAGGGAAAATGATGAAGAGCCGGCACAACCTAAAACACCACAGTCCCTGCGGCCTTCTAACTAAGGGACCATAGCCACACACCACTCCACAGAGAACATGACTGTGAGGACAAAGCCACAAACATGCATCAGATGTTCTAGTTCCAATGCTAATTTTTGCTGTTTTAGTGTTTGTAGTGTAACTACAAGCCATTCAGCCTCCCTCAACCTCAGCTTCTTCAATCATGAAATGAAGATAGTCAAGTTGCCTTTCCAGATCTCCATGTTGAATATGAAAGCAGTCTAAGAACTAAAGTGTGATAACATGTACAGATGAAGAATGTTGTTTAATTAATAACCAGTAGACGTACTATTTACCCTAAGTCATCAAGAAGAGGTTAGATTATAGTCCATGTCCAGAGGTTAGATTATGTCCTTCACGGCGGGGAAGAACAGTGATGGGTAGGCTCTCTGCCCATCTTGGGGTCAGCTGCCATGCTCGCCCCACTCCTGCCCCATCACTGGCTTCCTCTAGCATGCAGTGTGCTGGAGGAGACAGCCTACAAGATCCAGAGCAGGAAGGAACTGTCAGTCCTGGCGCTCCCTCGTTCTATGTAGCCTTGGAAAAGTGAACACAGCACTCCTAACTTCACTTTTCCTCATTATAAAAACGCCTGCCTATGTGATTCTTAATTGAACATTATTATATTTGGAGCCACTGATACTACGTAAAGCATCTGAAGACTCTAAAACACTCCCCAAATATAATAGCGATCGCTTCGCTTCGTATTATTCAAGGCATAAGGCAATAGCACGTACCTGGATTCTCTTTATGGAAAGTAAGATATAATGCATTCAGCGAGAATGAAATACACTCCTCAAATTTGATTGCATCTCGGTAGAAGATAATGCCTTTCAAACAATCTGAATTATTTAGTAATGCTGCAGGGAAAAGATAGGAGGATTGCTCGGCAAGTATGTTAGAGAAATGAGTCCTTCAGGAAGTGGAAGGAGTTTTGAAATCCTAATATTTCCAACACTTAAGGTTTTTAAAATTTTGTTTTTAATGGTTTAATGACAAAGTATCTGTATTTTAACATTATGATAATTCCTTACAAATTTTCCATTTCTATTTCTATGTCATACCCCCAAAGAGGGTGTAGATGGCCCAACTAGTTACTAAGAAAGGGCATTTTGGAGACAATGGAATCCGTATAAAAAGTAAATCCTATAAAGGTGCCAATAAAGTTTATAACTGGAGAGGAGGAGCTCAAGGGACAAGATCCCAGCAGGGAGGGTTTCTAAGTACACAGAAACTTACCTGCCCAAAGGCCCACCCAAATGCTAGTGCTTGGCCAGGTAGGTGTCACCCAGGAATAAACTTGTCCAACAAAGTTTAGCCACTGGAGCCAAACTGAATTTATCTTCTCAAGGAGAATAAACTCATTGTGCACAGAATTTGCATTGCTAAGAAGAGCAATGGATTAAGTAGAGCCCTGTCAACTCTTCTGAACTTTCTAAACACAATTTAGATCGTGGGTATTTGAAGGAAAGAAAAAAATGTAATATCAAATAAGCCTCAGGTTAAATGCAATGTGCTTCTGTAGGTCACAGAAGGCAGGCTGCGCCATGCAAATACCATAAGGGAAAAATGACAGAGATTTGAGACCTAAAAAGTAAGAATGCCTCTAAGAAATTCTGACCTGTTGATGCTACAAAGCCCCCCCTTGTAGAAGTCAGTTAGGTAACTTACATTTACAAATTGTCTACTCTTCCTTATCTCAACTTTCTTAAAGGAAGTTAGTGAAACTTCCTTCACTGTGTATATTCTAAATTGTTTCATAGAAAAGAGCTATGCTTGGTAATCCCGTAAAAGCAGCTGCTTTCAGCTGTATAATCCACCCCCTGCAAGAAATACCCCTGGGCTCTTGCAAATACAGATTCATGTCAGTCAGGTCCACTGAGATCCACGACCTTGCAATCCCCATGATCTCTGGCTGTGAAGGCTGAGAAGCAGACTGAGCCTGGGCAGAGCCTGCTGACGCCCTCCAATATCCCTTCTCTTCTGCATCCACATAATAGTGGGTTTTTTTTTTTATTTTTGTTTTTGTTTTCTGAGACGGAGTTTGGCTCTTGTTGTCCAGGCTGGAGTGTAACAGTGTGATCTCGGCTCACTGCAACCTCCACCTCCAGGGTTCAAGTGATTCTCCCACCTCAGCCTCCCGAGTAGCTGGGATTACAGGTGCCTGCCACCACGCCTGGCTATTTTTTTGTACTTTTAGTAGAGACGGGGTTTCACCATGTTGGCCACGCTGGTCTCAAACTCCTGACCTCAGGTGATCCCCACCTCAGCCTCCCAAAGTGCTGGGATTATAGGTGTGAGCCACTGCGCCTGGCCCACATGACAGTGTTTTGAGCCAAGCTTCCCAGAATACATCTGTTGGCTTCCTCTGCAGCTAGATATGGCCCTGGCCAAAGACCCATGAGTGGGAGTGTCATTGGGTAGCTTCTGGGTACCTTCCTTAAGGGACAACATTCAGATGTCCCTTATGCTTTGTCCCTGCTTTCATCCTGCTGCCTAGAGTGTGATGTTTCTATAAGCCATGAAGCTGAAGCCACACAGGAAGTAGAAAGATAGAAGCTGCACAATCCCCTGAAACCATGAGGCACCAAGCCAGTCCTGGACTGCCTATCTGTGCTTTCATATGAGAGAAAAAAAAAAAATCAAGTATATTTTAAACAAATATTATTTGGGGTTTTCTGTCAAAACTAAACCTAATGCTAACAACTATAATGTCAAAAACAAGTAGAAGAGATGGCTGGAGGCATGTAGTTTGTCAGTGTAACACATTTCCTCTTTAGGCAGAAGAATCTAAACAAAACAACCTCACTAGAAAGAACATAAATGCTTTTCAACTACCAACTCCTTGTTGCCTCGCCTATTTCATTCTTTATTAGCCCTCTTCTGCAGCCAAGCTAGGCTCCTGAATGGTACCAGGAGAGTATACACAATTCTCACATTCCTGTCTTGACTATCATTTCCTCACCACCAAAAGTAGCCTCTCATTTTGTCTTTGCCAATACATATTGATCACATCTTGCAAAATGTAGGACAGAAATGTCGTGGACCTATAGTGCAAGTTGTTTTTCTCCATTACTGTCCCACCCTGGGGGAAGTCATCCCTTTCCCTCCACATAAGTTGGAGATGACAAGCATGGCTCATGTCCCTGTATAATCATGGGGACGGATGTGCCATCCAAGCTGAGCCAGTCAGAGTCTCCCCTGAGACAGACAGGAACTAAAAGAAAAATATTCCTTCCTGTGGTGGGGACAATAAGGCAAAGGATAAAAGTTGGAGGCCACCAAAAGCCACCTCGATGGCCATTTTCCTTCCCATATGGTGTGACCAGTTTGCAAAAGAAGCCGAGCAGAGCTGTGACAAGGATGACCAGTCAACCACCCAATAGATATTCTCTCCATCATAGCCAAGCTTTTATCCAACCCCTTGTACTTAGCTGAAATTAAATAAATAAAAATAAAACAGAAACAACTAGATTTCATCTCTGCTTGCAGACAGGGTTTCCAGGGGACACAATAGTGTCCAATGGGATGTAAGTGTGAGCTACTGGTTGAGCTTCTGAGAAAGCTACTTACTAGAGAAATAGACTCATCTCCTATGCACCTTTTCCTCGTGAATTCACTCTGCCTGGAACACAGATGTAATGTCACAGGTGGGGCAGCCATATTGTAAACAGAAGGCGACAAACTGTGCAAGGGATGGGCGGAGTGGAAAGATCAAAGGACCCAGGGTCTCAGGGACTCTCCATGCCAGCCCTGGGCTGTCTCCCTCCAGAACTCCTTCCTTGTTGCAGGAGAAAAATAAATCCTCAAATTGTTGAAGCCACTGGGTGGGGGCTTCTGTCACTTAGAGCTGTATGAAATTCCTAACTGATGCAGGATCTGTCACACGGAAACAGAATGTCACAAGTAACAGAACCAAGATGGAAAAATGGCTGAGGAGAGGAGATGGACACTCAGCATGTGGACACTAATGTTGCTGGCTGGAAATCTGGTTTCTTGCATGTTGGCAAAAATGTGAGGAAACGGTCACCTACTGCACCCCGGAAATACTACTTGTCAAAGGAAGCTGTGATACTGGGGAAATCAGAAAAAAGAGTCAGAGCATTGGCATCTGCAGTTCCTTCTTGACATGAAAATGAGAAGTAAACTCAGATGACTGCTGGCCAGGCTGCAAGCCCGGAACCAGGGCAAGGCATGAGAGGTCCCCAAGACACTTGTAAAGAGGCTCTCACCCTCAGGTGTCTGTCCCGCATTTCCACAACCCTGAGAGTGACGCCTGCTTAAATGGTGCAGCCCAGGCACCTCGCCTGCCTCACCCTTATCCCGCCCTGCCCCGCTACAAGCAGGGAAAGAAGGAAATGTACAGAAGGAAGGAAATACAGCCCTTCCAGTAGACTCCCTTGGCCTCACCAAAGCCTGCAATACATGCTAGCTAGTCCCAAAATTTGAGGTCTTCATGGCTGAAAAGTGTCCATTTCCACTATACCCCAACATGAAGCATTTATAAGCATTAGCCATAATATGACAGCCGTATCAAGAAATAAAACTTGTGCCCCACCAGCCACAGGGGGCAAGCTAGATGGCAAAGATGGGATTGATACTGTCCTGGGGGAAGGACAAAGCACGCAAGCAAAAACAAGACTCTTTCTTGGGAAGCTGAGGCAGGTGGATCTCTGGAGCTCAGGAGTTCGAGACTAACCTGGGCAACACAGTGAAACCCTATCTCTACTCGACAGAGCAAGACTCCGTCTCAAAAAAAAAAAAAAAAAAATATTGTAAAAAATTAGCTGGGCATGGTGGTGTGTGCCGTGGTCCCAGCTACTTGGGGGGCTGAGGTGGGAGGATCGCTTGAGCCTGAGAGGTGGAGGTTGCAGTGAGCCAAGATGGCACCACTGCACTCAAGCCTGGGTGACAGCAAGATCCTGTCTAAAGAAAGACAGAAAGAAAGGAAGAAAGACAGAAAGAGAGAGGAAGGAAAAGGAAGGAAGGAAGGAAGGAAGGAAGGAAGGAAGGAAGGAAGGAAGGAAGGAAGGAAGGAAGGAAGGAGACTCTTTAGGCTTAAAAACGACATCGAGACAAAAATTTTAATGTAGTTACACTTCACTCATGGGATTGACTGGAAGGATATAAAACAGAAACTCCCTAATTTTTTTTCTTTCTTCTTGTGCTTCCTTTTTTCTTCCCTAATACATATGCAGTTCCTGTTTTACCTTCAGGGAGCCAAATATAATTACTAAACATGGTCACAATATCTGCCAAAAAGCATGGTGGAGCAATAAAAAAAGGCACCCTCTAACCTGAATGGCTTTAGAGAATCTACTTTATCAGTTACAAAGCTTTAGGAAGGACAGTGCCGTCACAATCACCCAGCTGTGAATATCTAGCACACTGGCCTGAGTTTTCTTTTTAGTTTAGTTTAGTTTTGTTTTTGTCCTTGCTTTCACACATAGCTGCCTTATCACTGGGAAACACCTATATTCACCCTGGACTTACTCCATATCCCACATGCGTAAAGCACCCCCTGGGATATTTTCAGATCCCCAAAGTCACACACGTGAGTGAATTCAGTAATAGTAGGGATGCTATCCTCAAGAACAGGCAAAAATATCAGGCATTGTACTTATGTCTCTCTCACTGATTCATGGATCTAAATCCATGCCCTCGGCTGGGCATGGTGGCTCACGTCTGTAATCCCGGCACTTTGGGAGGCCGAGGCGAACAGATCACCTGAGGTCAGGAGTTCAAGACCAGCCTGACCAACATGGAGAGACCCCGTCTCTACTAAAAATACAAAATTAGCCCGGCATGGTGGCGCATGCCTGTGGTCCCAGCTGCTCGGGAGGCTGAGGCAGGAGAATCGCTTGAACCCGGGAGGCAGAGGTTGTGGTGAGCTGAGATCACACCATTGCACTCCAGCCTGGGCGACAGAGTGAGACTCCATCTCAAAAAGAAAAAAAAAAAAGCCATGACCTCAGTGAATTCATTTTTAAACAATCACAGAGCAACAGAGAAGTTGCAAATATAGTACAAAGAACTTTCTATTTCCTGGACCATTTGAGAGTTGTTGACCCACTGTTCCTCCACCCTTGAATACCTTAGTGGATATTTCCTAAAAACGAGGATATTTTCCTAAATAACCACAATATAACCATCAAAATCAGGAAATCGATAATGATAGATTACTACCATCTAATACTCAGGCTTCATTGAAATGTTGCCAAATGTCCTGATAATGCCTTTTATAACAACAAAAGTGTCCCCCATGCCCCTCAGAATCACACATTGCACTCAGTTCTCATGTCTCTTAGTCGCTTTGAGTTGGGAATAGTTCTTTAGTCATTCCTTTATTATTTTTTAAATTAAGACAGGATCTGGCTGTGTTGCTCAGGCTGGAGTGCAGTGACACAATCATGGCTCACTGCAACTTCAACATCCCAGGCTCAAGCGACCCTCCCACCTTAGCCTCCCAAGCAGCAGGAACTATAGGTGTGCATCACCACACCAGGCTAATTAAAAAAAAAAAAATTGTGGAGACAGGGGTCTCACTATCTTGCCCAGGCTGGTATCAAACTCTTGGGCTCAAGTGATCCTCCCAGCTTGGCCTCCCAAAGTGCTGGGATAATAGGCATCAGCCACTGCGTCCAGCCTGGCCATTCCTTGACTGTCTTGACCTTGGCTCTTCTGAAGACCACAGGCCAGTTATTTTGTAGCGTGCACCTCCATCTGAGTTTCCCTGGTATTTACTCATGATCAAACTCAGGTTTGCATTTTTGTTGGGAATATCCCAGATCTGATGCCATGGTGCTCTTGTAGCTTACTGTGGTGGCTAAGGACTTTGACTTGTCCCATTGCTGATGATAACGTTGATAACTTGATTCAGGTGCTGTCAGGCTTCTCCACCGTAAAGTTATTCTTTTCATCTTTGTATTTAATAAGTATTCTGAGGGGATGTAATTGGAACTATGTAAAAATCCCATTCCTCATCAAACCTTCAGTGTGTTTATTTGCATGTGTGTGGACTCAAGATCTTTCTATCTTATTCACTGGGCTATCATCCACTAATATTATTACTATTTATTTTTATGCTCGATTTATGCCCTGTTTGGCAGTGGGAACCCATTCTGGCTGAGTTTGGGATCCTTTTGCATGTCCCCCATTTTTTGAGCTTTTCCTTGCTTTCCAGCACCAACAGGGCTCTAGCTCAGTCTGCACTTTCCCTGCTTGTATTCAGCAATTGCTCCAAAGAACTCTGGTTCCTCTTAGCAGAAATGAGTATTTAGAAGCCAAGAACTGGATTCTAGGGGTGTTCATTGTTCTTGGGATGTCATTGCTCCCAGACTCTCTCAGTGGGCAGAGCTGGGAGTAGACATATAAATGCATGTGTACATACACACATTGCCTTGATATTCCTGTATCTATCTGTGTATTTAGGGTCACGACGATACTCCAGTTTTACTCTCATAACACAGGGTTCCTTCTAGTTTTGTCCCTTTCCTTATTTGTAACTCTCTTCTTCACTAGTGAGACACCAAACTTTCAGAAGGGACCCCACAGAAGGGACATTGCAGTTCCCCTCACCAGCAGTGCTTACCTTGCTCTACCTGACCTAATATATTTAGGACTAAATTGCTAAATTGTTCTAGAAAGAAAAGGAAGAGAAGCGAGGGGACAGAAAAAAGGAAGAGAGAGAAGAGCTCCAATAAATTTTTGAGGGAAATGTAATGTTAGAGGAAGTCTGGCCTGGAACAACATATAGCTGTTAATCCCAAAAATAATTTCTGGGCTGCCAAACCTGCACCCACAGGATGCGCAAAGCCTCCAACTCAATACCTACCTCAAAGGTGCCATAGATGAAGATAGATGAAGATACCAGGACAGAAGCATGGATCATTGAGGAGAGAGGACTGAGCTTCCAGGCTGGTTAACCTTGAAATTCACTCCTTGCAGGGCCAGCGTCCTGGCTCCCATGCTGCCTGAACTACACCATCCCTTGCCTGCTCCAAAGCAGTAACTGCTTTTGCAGTTTCTTCTGTGCCCAGCCTGACTCTCTATAGTCTCTTGACTGCAGCAACAGAACAATCTTTTAAACACATGAGTCAGATCACATGACTCTTCTGTTAAAACCTCTGAAATGGTTTCCCATCTTAATCACAAAGTTTCTAACCTCCCATTATACTCAACCCCACATGATCTGTTGCCCTTTTCCTTGCTGTTCTCACTTTCCCAGCCCTCCTCTCTCCAAGTTTCACTCGAGCCTCCTGGCACCTCCTCACAGATGCCCAACACACTGTGGCCTAAAGGCCTTGAGGCTCCCTCTGCCTGGAACATCCCTCCCCATAAATCCACACTGCTCATCTGCTGCTTTTGCAGAGGCCTCTGCTCCAATGGCACCTTCTCAGAAAGGCCTTCTCTGACCACAAAGCCTAGAATAGAGCCTCCCCACACACGCAATCCTATGGCTTGAGGTTGATGTTTCTTCCTAGCACTTGTAATCACTCACACGTAGTATTTTTTCACATATTAGATATTTATTGCTTATTTATTTGCCTGCCTTACTCCATGTAAATCTACAGTCTTATAGGCTGTTTGACTATAATGGGTTAAATTGTTGAAGTCCTAACTCCTAGTACCTGTGAGGGTGACCTTATTTGGAAATAAGGGAGGTCTTCACACATAACATTCACTAAGAGGAGGTCATACTGGATTAGGGGAGGCTCTAAATCTAATGACTGGTATCCATCTAGAAGGAAAAATGGGCCAGGCATCATGGCTCACATCTGTAACCCCAGCACTTTAGGAGGCTGAGGTGGGAGGATCGCTTGAGCTCAAGAGTTTGAGGCTACAGTGAGCTATGATTGCACCACTGCACTCCAGCCTAGGCAAGAGAGTATGACTCTGTCGAAAAAAAAATGAGAGAGAGAAAAGGTGGAGGACGAAGAGGAGGAGGAGGAAGAGAGAGGAGAAGGAGAAGGAGAAGGAGAAGAAGAAGAGATAGAGAGACACGGTGATACACAGGGAGGGAACCCACAATGGAGACAGAGATTGCTATGATATGTATACAGGCTCAGCATCCTTCATTCAAAATGCTTGGAACCAAAGTGTTTCAGATTTAAAATACTCCAATGAGCATTTCATTTGAGCATCATGTTGGTGTTCAAAAAGTTTCAGACTTTGGAGCATTTCAGGTCTCAGAGATTTAGATAGGGATACTCAACATGTACATATCAAGGACTGACAAATCAAAGCCTACAACCTGGAGCTAGGACCGCTCTAACAACACCTCGATTTCAGACTTCTGGCCTCTAAAACTGTGAGAAAATACATTTCTCTTTGGAGTAATTTATCATGGCAGCCCCAGGACACTAAGATAATGTTTTTTGTTTTTTTTTTTTGAGACAGAATCTCACTCTGTCACCCAAGCTGGAGTGCAGTGGCGCGAATTTGGCTCACTGCAACCTCCGTCTGCCAGGTTCAAGTGATTCTCCTGCCTCAGCCTCCTGAGTAGCTGGAACTACAAGCATGCACCACCACACCTGGCCAATTTTTGTATTTTTAGTAGAGATGGGGTTTCATCATGTTGGCCAGACTGATCTTGAACTTCTGACATCAGATGATCTGCCTGCCTCGGCCTCCCATGTAGTGATTATTATTTTTATAATAACCATTGTACATCCAACTACCTAGAATACTGTCTGTCACATACTATGCACAAAAACAAATAATTGTTATATGAATAAGTGAACAACCTTAAAAACCTATGCTATCACCCACTATGATCATCAATTTATCCAGGGCCACTGCTAGCCTCTGTGGTGCCCATACCTTGCATCTGTGCCAATCAAGAAGCAGTGTCCCTCTTTAAGACACTTCACTTCTTTTTGTTGAAAAATAATATTGCCATAACGTACTGATTTTATGAGGACAAGACCTAATATGTATAATATGTATAATAAATATAATGTATAATATGTATAATATGTATAATAATGTATAATAAATATAATAAATATAATATGTATAATAAATATAATGTTTAATAATTATTACGTATATGATAAATATAATAAATATTCAAAGTGACTGGTATCCCATGAAATGTGGGGCTCTTGTTCACTGTTCAACCTCAACAACCATACACAGTGGCCCTGATCCAGGTGCATAGCAACTGATACAAGTACTAAGGTCAGAATTAGAATTCAGGATAAGATGCAAGGCAAAGGCAGCAAGAAGTCACACCCTTCTCTTCTGACAGAGAGATTCTAGTTGCTCTGAGAAACAAAATAAACAGGAGGTAACCTATGAACAATATTAAAGCAATACATTGCATGATTAAATATATAATAATAAAGTACAGTTTGGAAAGTAAATGTGCAAGTGAACAAGAAAAAATAGGGTCAGAAGATGATGGCATCATTGCATTTGGGTCAGAAGCAGAATAACTACCACACAATTTGTCAGTGTCTGCAGTGTGCCATACAAGCCTGATTTCATTAAAGGTGCACAGAGCTTCATGGGCTGAATGCTCCCAATACGCTTCAATATCAGCATCCTCTCCAGTGAGAATTAATGAGATTTAGCGATGTACCCCAATTAGGTAGCTAAGAAGAAGCAACCCTGAGATATGAACTTGGTTCTAATTGTTTGCAAAGCCTGCATTTGCCATGCATCATGCTGTTATCTAAGAACAAATTTTAAGGAAATTATGGACAAGCAAAATTGGTGAAATTAGAATTTTCTAAAATTAAATTTACTCAATTTTCATTTCTAAATAAGAATAATACCATGTGCATAGCATTATGACATCTACTAATTATCCCCGTGCACTATATCTAACCATATTCTGAAATTGATGTTTCTCTGATAGCCGTTTGAAGACAGGCCAGCCATTTGCAAGAGAATTGGCTCACTGCATGACTTAGTGCACCCCAGTGGAAGCAATAACATTTGAGAACTATCTGCAGCAGTTACTGCCAATTGGTTTATTCAAACCCACTCCAGTCTACCATTCCACCCCCAAAACATGTTTTCTCTACACTAGAGACTTAAAGCGAAGGACTGCACTTCCCATATTGCCTTGCCATTGTCTGTATGTGGCTGACTTCCGCCCCACAACCAAACCCATGGCAGACTAGAAAGGTGGTAATGAGCATCCTGAGGCAGCAGCTAGAGTAGATTTTGTTGCATCTAAGAAAATACACCTATTTTTCAAATCCTGTAATGTATACGCTTTGATGAATGAAACTAGTCTGAAAATTATCATTAATTACTGTAGGCATTAGAAGACTACCAGTTGCCTTGTCTAACCTCCCTGTCCTTCTCTTACCCTAGGAGATCAGCAATAGCATTGAGGAGCTCTTTAAAAATGAACAAAATGCATCTGGCATGCACAATTTTTCCCATGGCAGAAGAGTAAGTGATTCCTTGCAATGCTCTCTGAAACAAGCCATTGATTCTCTTCCTAAGAAAGTAACAAAAGAATATGGCCTTATACCGAATATAATGGTTCACAAACCCATAATTCTTCACTTGGTCATATTACCAGGTGACCTTGGGCAAGTCATTCAGCAAACTAATGTCCCCAAGGAACTCTCTCAGTTTTGTTTCTGAAGGACAAAAACGAAAGGTTTTTCTACTAGTGAACCACTTAGGCCAATTAAGAGAATTATTTGTAGCCTTCCCTCAGATCTAACGACTTTTTCTAACTGCACCCACTGGTTCTTGTGATAAAATTTATTTCTTGCAGAACAGCAGTGACTTAAAGCCCCACTGCAGTGGTATTTTTCCATGAATGGGGAATGTGCGCTAGCTTGCAGATGGACAAAGAGAATCTGAGCTAAGATTTTTTTAGGAGCTTCAGTGTCAGCTGATAATAGCGATCTCCTGTTGCGGGGCAAGGAGGAAGAAAAAGATTAAACTATAGTCCCTGCCGAAAGCAAACATGAAAGGCAGCAGGGTGCAAGAGAAATTTACATCCCAAACACAGGCTAGACTATTCAGAAGACTGCATCTTAAGTTACTGCTATAATAAATAAAATAATTTTATTTGCATTGCACAGCTTCAGAAGCTTTTACTCTGGGAACAAAATCTCTATCCTAGATACACTGAAATCACTTATATAGTCCCATATAAATCAGAAGCTCCAATAAATCTAGTTGTATGTATTATGTGTCTATTTTGGGAAGCAGGGGAGTAGAGAGGGGTATAAAATAACATAGAATGGAAAATCTCTGCATTTGATCACTGTGGACAAAACTATTTGTACCATATTAGCAAAAAGTACTTTTCTCTTTTATTGGCAATTACTGGATTACATGACAGACTCGCCAGAAAACAATAATCAAATGCTTATGCTTAGAAACTAAAAATACACTGGGGTGATTGGGATATTTTATCTCCAATTTCAGCACTAATGATGATGATTATTAAAATATATGTATAAAGAAATCAAACCTCAGGCTTTGATCGGGAAGGGAGCAAAGCTCTAAGTACTTATTGCTATAAATTTCATCCTCCATATTAATCAGATCATCCAAACCAGATGCAGCATTTTAATTAGGTAAAACTTACAGCCACATTGAATAACAAAAGGAAAGGCATAGATCAAAGCATAGACCAAGACCCTTTTGATGAGTCAAGGGGCCAATGTAGAGAACCTGGAAGGAGGTCATGGCCCACACTCACCCAAAGGCAGTGGTTCTCAGAATGTGGTCCCCAGACCAGCAGCATCTGTGTCTCCTGGGAATGTCTTAGAAATGCACATTCTCAGGCCTTACCCGAGACTACTGAATCAGAAGCTCAGGGACCCAGCAGCCTGTGTTTTCAACAAGCCCACCAGGTGACTCTGATGCACACTATTGTGTGACAGCTACTTTCCCAGAGCCCCAAATAGGGAACAGAAGATGGAATTCTACCCTTTTCCTGACTTTTTGGAAACTAGTCTGAAAATCCTCAGGAGAGACAAGCAGACTGTAGCTAGCTGGTTGGGAAATCCACACTGAGTAGCCAGTGTTCTGAGGATTTCCTGGTAAGATCTGTCCTCCACTCTTTCCATTTCATCTAACTATTTGGTTTTCTTTTGGTTTGGTTTCGTTTTTTTGTTTTTTGTGGGGTTTTTTTGTTTTGTTTCGTTTCGTTTTCTGTTTTGTTTTGTTCTTAGACAGTCTTGCTCTGTCACCCAGGCTGGAGTGCAGTGGCATCATCTTGGCTCACTGCAACCTCTGCCTCCTGGATTCAAGCGATTCTCATACCTGAGCCTCCTGAGTAGCTGGGATTACAGCCATGCACCACCACGCCCGGCTAATTTTTTGTATTAGTAGAGATGGGATTTTACCATGTTGGCCAAGCTGGTCTCTAGCTCCTGGCCTCAAGTGTTCCACCTGCCTCAGCCTCCCAAAGTGCTGGGATTACAGGCATGAGCCACCACACCCGGCCTAGTTATTTGTTAATGTAGAACATTCAACAACTCTTTCCAACCTTACTTGTTGATTTTCAACCTCAATTCCCAAATGATATTTTGTTTTATGGTGTTCTGTTTACTTCAAAACTTTCCATGGTCAAGAAGTAAAAGTCCAGGTTTTTCTCCTCTTGTCATCCCATTCAAGTTCAATTAAAGAAAATCTTCGGTCAATCAAAACATCCTTCCCTTCACTCACTCTGCCCAGCATAGACTTCAGCCCTTCCTGGGCAAGCGTCCTTCACCTTCCAGAGTCTGTCCAGCTGCATGGACTCCAGAAGTGGCCTACTCCTGAGTTCCTTCTGAACATGAAAACAGTGACAAGAATATGCATTCTTCCTAGAATCAGTATATTTTTAGGGCCCAAGTATACAGACATTTGTACGGATGGGTTATTATGTGTAATTGTAAGAAATATTATTATAACCATTGTTAAACATTTGCTGGAGGTCAAGGTTATAAATGACCTAAAGTGAATATACGTAGATTTACCTCTGTGCTCACACTCCTGTGTACATGTGATACTGCTTTGGTTCACTTGATTACATCTTGCTGTTTTGTCTAATGTGGCTGTATCTTTCTCCCTAGTTCTATTATAAGTCTCTTGAGGGCAGCAACCACACCTCTCACTTCTCATGAAATGCAAATGTCCTTAAAATGAGATTCAATAAATGCTTGCTCATATATATTTAATCGAGGGCCACCTCTCCCCTGCCCCAGGAATGTGCCTCTATAACACTATTTTGGTGTTTTAGCACTTGAGTTTTGAAGCTAGATTTTCTCTGATTTTAAGAAAAAAACCTAAAATAAAACATCCCTAGCTTAAGCTAACCCTAAAAGAGCAAATGACAGACAAAGCTCTATCTGTTCTTGAACATGCCAGTGATCAAGTGTGAAGTAAACCAGGTGTTTCAATGCACCGGGAGGCCCTGTTACTACAACAGCACATGGTGACCAGCTCAAAATCAGATGGGCAACTTAGTGTCAGAGCATTGACAGCAGCTCAAAGCAACAGACTCTACAATAAATGGCTGTAAAATGCTGCTGCAAAGAAGTTTTTCAGATGCTACAAATAGGCTGGATGTTGTTACAGAAAAAAAAAGAGAAAGAAAAAGACGATTTAGTCCGTGCTGTATGTGTGAAAGAAATATTTTGGCCTTGTTCCATAAATGATAACTGAAATACTCTCTGGACCAGTCAATTCATCAGGGGAAGATAAAATAACCTGCCACTGTAACCCAGAGAGGAGAAAAGTAAGGATAAAAGATCAAAAAGCTCCATTCATTTCAAGGAAAAGACACAGTGACAAAGAAGCTATAGCAGGGTTGACTATTAATTCAAGACCTCTTCTTATTCTGGCAGAAGCGTACCCAAGTCAGTTCACTGAGGTTTGGCTGCAATATGCCCTCCCTCTGTTGCAAGTGCTCAGCCCTACAGCCTCCGTCTGTTGAAATCCCACTCATCCTTCAAGATGTACCTCCAATGTCACTTCCTTTCTGAAGTCTTACCATGCCCTGCCAGGCAAACTGAATCCCCACCTCCCCCTTCCTGCTCCTTCTTCACTCCTGCTGTAGCGTTGGCCCCGTGGGTTCACGTGTCTGATTATGTATGTTTCCGGATCCCATAATAGTCAGTGATGCCAGAAGGGTGGGGACCATTGCTCAATTACCTTTGTTTTACTCACAGAATGTGACAAGAGGCCAGTCACCTTGCACATCAGTATTCAAAAAAATCTTCTATGGAATTGTTAAACTCAATTATAGGCAGGACTTCACTTCCCAGCAGTGGAGCCTCTATTTGATGTATTTTACAGGTATAATATTTACAGAAAGACATGGTGCCAGACACTATGTTGGTGCTTTAGATACAATCTTCTTCAGTCTGCCACATTCTATGAGGAAACTGGTGCTCAGACAGTCTAAGAAAACATAGCCCTGAGATTTAAAGCAAGGGTCACCACAGAAGATATTTTGGGTCCCTGAGCCACTTATACAACATCTATAAGCCTCAAGTCCGGCTCTATGAAACTGGAATGATTATATTTTAGTGCTTTAGCCCACTTTCTAGAGGAGCATCAGAAAGATGAAACACTACAATTTTTAGAAGAAGGGAGAACAGTGAAAAGCATAAACTGAAGTGGAAAAAAAAGTTGCATTTGATATATTTCTTTTTCAAAAGTGTCAGAATCGGCATATAATTTGTATCTCCTGAAGGAGTAGCTGTCAGTAGAAGCCATACCTAGAGTTCTGTCCTGACCTCTATGAAGAGACAGCTTTAAAATGGGCAGCTATTTTATGCCGATTATTTAAATACCATACCCCTGTTGCAAAGGCCTGCCCCAGACCCCAAGTTCAGGGAAAATGTAGGGTATGTCAGGTTGCCGCATCCAGGAGGCCACTCTCATGATCATTCCCTAAATGTTTCCCATTGAATGCAACCCCAGATCACACCATACCAGTAATTTCATGGAAAATGATGCAGTCGGCTATGAACACTCATCATTGGTACGATGAAACTCATAGGAAGGGGGAATGTAGTGGTAGAAAGTTGCCGTGACTCCACACCAGCCTTTTGGCCTCTGGCATCACATGACACCATTTCAGCCTGTATGATGCTAGAGAAACCCCAGAAAACAAGGAATTACTGAGTTACGACAATAAGCCATGAACTGTGATGTGTTCTAGACCAGGGAGCAGCATGAAGGGATGTGTATTTTAGAAGAATCACTGCATTGTAGGAAATGAATTTGGGGCAAAGGTGTACTGTAAGACAAGGATGAGAGGGCGAAAACCGGTTCTGAGGCAACTGCAGTAGTTCAGGTAGGTGAGGATGATGCCCAGGGAGTAGAAGAAGATGGAAAACTTCCCAGTTATTTTATGAGACTGGTACAGCCTTGATTCCAAAACTGGAAAAGGTAGTATGAAGAAACAAAATTACAGTTAATTCCATTTATTAATATGGATGCAAAAATGCTTTAAGAATTAGTAAAAAAAAAAAAAAAATCTAGCACAGTTGTAAAGAATAATAGAGTTCATCCCAGGAAAGAAAACAAAAATTTAATTTTTAAAACCTTATTGATCTGAATTTACAACATATGTGGAAGTAAAAGTATGACAACTGTAACACAAATGACAGGAGGGAAAAATGTAAGTATGCTGTTGTAAAATTATTTATCTCTCTCATATATATACATATATATACACACACACATATATATGAGGGAGATATATATATGGGGGAGATATATATAGTGATATATAGTGTGTGAGTGACAGTACACATATAAAATATTTATGGGGCTTTATATTGTAAAAATTTTAAATATATTATTCACTAGATATACATACACATAAAGTGGAATAATATTGTTTGAATGGAAACTATGACAAGTTAAAGACACCTAGAATGAACCCTAAAGCAACCACTGAGGAAAATAAAACAAAGTGGGACAATAATAATTCATAAAAAGAGATAAAATAGAATACTAAAAAATACTCAGTTCTAAAGGAAGGCAGAATAGAGCAAAAAAGAAAAAAAAACAGATGGGACAAATAGAAAACCACTAGCAAGATAGTAGACTTAAAGTCAAACATATTAATCATTATATTAAATATAAATTGATTAAATTTTCCCATTAGTAGTCATGACAACTTTGAAGACAAAGGATGTGTGTGTGTTTGTGTGTATGTGGTAGGATGGAGAGAGAGAGAGCTGTCATACCACATATCAGAATGTCCTCTAATGCTATAGCAATTGTAGTGTGGTATTAATTCAAAAAGAGACAAACAGATCAATGGAAGAGTATGGGGACTTATAAAAAGATGCACACACACACACACACACAACAAATGGCACACAAATCTGTAGAGGTTATGATGCTATTAGATACTGATTGATATGTAAAAAGACAAAATTATACCTCTATCTGACACCAAACACATCAAAAATTCCAGAAGGAAATTTAAAAAAATGTTTTTAAAAAGTAAAGCTACAGAACAAAACTTTTTAAATTAGATGAAAATACAGAAAACATTCACATGATCCTGGGAGTAGGAAAGAACTTATTAAACAAGAAATAGAAAAAAAGGAAGGAAAAGATAAAGTCATCTTATTTAAAAGTTTTAAAATTTTTCGTATGACAAAAACACTGAGGAAAAAAAAGACAATCCAGAGTAGAATAGTAGAATATACAACATTTGTGTATCTGTAATATTTTCTTAATTAAAAAGAACAACACTAAAAATAAACTCATAGGTTGACTTGAATCAAATGTGGTAAAATGTTAGCATCTACCATACATGGGTGTCCACTATGTTTTTTTCTGTACCTTTCTATATTTCTGAAATATTTCATGTTAAAAGTTAAATATCAAGAGACGAATTAGACATTCATATGTTCATGGAGTGAAATCTCTGATCACTATTATATCTTTACTCTGGGACCATTTTAAAGTTTATATTAGAAGATCATTGTTCCTTCCCTGTCTCCAGCCAGTGTATGCAATACCACACCCAACATTTCTGGTTCTCCCTTCTTTTTACTTCCCATACTTCCATACTCAAAACTATGAATTCCCATACTAGTATACACATGCTGGTATACACATTGTGGTATGTGGTAAACTACTCTATCCCTCATATCATTTCTAATAAGAAGATCCTTGGAAGCCACTGCAGGGCTTCATGTCTTCGTGGTATTTTTGAGGTCATAAATGACCATCAGTGGTAGATTGCATTCATTGTTCATAAGTCCTCCTTCTCTCCTTTCTCTTCAGTACAGGCAGAGTAAGTGTCATCTCCCCATGCCTTTGGATGTGACCAGGTGGCTTGCACTTGCCAATGGAACACGAGCGGTCCTAACATACGCCACGCCCACCCAGAGGCTTTACATGCCCTTGTGTGATTGTCTTCCTATCCTCCTTCCTCCAGTCTACCATGAGAATAGCATGACCCACAGGTAGCCCAGTCTCAGAATTACTCAAAGTAGATCTGACCCAACCCACAAACACATGGCAAAGCCACAAGATGACCCACAAGTCCATGAGCAAGAAATACACGTTTTCATATAAACAACTGAGATTTGGGGGCTGTTTGTTATACTACATTATCAAAGCAGGAGCTAATATATAACCTTTTATTAAATTTCCAAGATCATTTTCTATCCTATACTCTGTTATTTTATGCTGAGAATTTTAATAATTGCCTGCTCAACTAAGATAGTCCTCTTTATATTGCATTTAGAGCTTTCTAGACTATCGAATTTTATTAACCGCACATATACACATAATCCAAGGTCTTTTAAACCTGAGTTCAAGTTTTTTTTTTTCAACCTTATGTCCTGCTATTAACTTCTCACAATCTACCCTCTGATTTTATTGTGATTTTAATTTTTAATATGCCACATTGTTTTTTGTTTTTGTTTTTGAGATGGTAGTCTTGCTGTGTCACCTAGGCAGGAGTGCAGCGACATGAACACAGCTAACTGCAGCCTCAACCACCTAGGCCTAAGCAATTCTCCTACCTCAACCTCCTGAGCAGCTGGAACTACAGGCACCAGCCACCATGCCTGGCTAATTTTTGTATTTTTTAGTAGAGATGGGGTTTCACCATTTTGGCCAGGCTAGTCTCGAACTCCTGACCGCAGATGATCCACCTGACTCAGCCTCCCAAAGTGCTGGGATTACAGGCATGAGCCACCACCCCTGGCCTGCCACATTCTTAAACATTAACTTAATAAAGCTTCTCCATCATTTGCATGAGATATTCCCTACTCTAGGAATTATCTTTCTCATCTTTAGTTATTTATTTATTTATCCATCAAGGCTCAAATCAAATATTATTTTTCTTCTATGTTTGTCTATCCTGATGCCCCCAAAAAGTGTACTCCATATCAGCAGACTTACCATTTTTTTTATAATTGCCTGTTTTTATATTCATTTCCCCCACCGGATTCCATCAGAGTGAAGATCACGTCTCACTTGTTTTAGTACCTTATTTGTTTACAATTAGTATCATCACCCTCCTCTCTAACGTAGTTAATAATCTTTTCACAGGTGTTCTTTAGTCCTCACAGGAAACCGGTGAGCTTGTATCTTTACCTCTATTTTATTGGTGAGGACACCAAGGCACCACAGAGTTCAGCAGTTTACTCAAGGACACAGTTTATAAGTCAGGGAGCCACGAAGGCACTACTTGGACACCACACCCCACACCCTTGACCGTCATACATGCTGCCTCCCACAAAACTGCTTGCTAAATGAATGGATCCAGCAAGAATTCTCTGTGTTTCATGTTTAATGGGAAAAATCATTCCCAATAGAATCAATCTTCTTGAGGAATGAAATTACTTTTGTGGAATCATATACTGCTTCTTCTTTCTGACACCCACCTCCTCCACCTGTGGCATTAACACTATCCAACATTACGTGGCCATTCCCAGGTGTGTCAATAGTTTGTCAAGTATCAGCATTTTTCTCTTGGTAGAGCAATCAATGCCAGCAACTGTTCTAAGGTGGTGATGGGGCGGGAGACTCTTTCAAGCAGGGACTTTCTCTTTGAGGTATTTGGAACCTCCAGCCAGAAATATTCTTGGCAATGGGGTCAAACAATTCACCTGATCGGCTGACTCAGGAAACACCTGTAAAGATACCTGTGAAACATCTGTTGAGCTAAGACTGGAGTCTGCATTGTAGAAAGGGAAGGCCACAGGTTATGGGTACTTCTCAAACATGGAATCTGTCCACAGATCCATCCAAGTCCACATGGATATGTGGTGCTTTCTACCAGGAAGAAATAGTCTGGTGGGTATAATATCATTTTTTTAATAATGTTATCTTGACCCAGCTCTCAGGCCCTGCGTAAAGGCCAATGGAACAGCAGGTGACGCCCACACCTCCCAACAATCCCTCTTATTGGGATCTTACACTCAGGACCACTATCCCCTGCCCTAATCACCCCAGACCAGGTACCAAACAACTAGGGGCAGCCCCTATATTGCAGAGCCCACTGGAGTTATTCAAACTAGCCAGTCCTCAATGGGCTTGCTCTCTCTTGGCATTCCTTCCTGCAGAAACCACAGTAAAGTCTCTTGCCCATATTTCCCTGCTCCTTCTGCCTCCTGACCCACCCTGGTGCTTCCTCACATGGCATGACACAGGATCTGTGAGTAATTAACTATGTTTTCAGTGGCAATTGCCTCCTGATCTATTGGTCTTATTCCACCTCAAATACCCTACTAACACTATATGTTAGACCAAGCTTGTCCAACCCGGGGGCTGTATGCAGCCCAGGATGGCTTTGAATGTGGCCCAATACAAATTCGTAAACTTTCTTAAAATATTATGAGATTTTTGTTTTGCGATTTTCTTTTTTAACTCATCAGCTATTGTTATTGTTAGTGTATTTTATGCGTGGCCCAAGACAATTCTCCTCCTTCCAATGTGGCCCAGGGAAGCCAAAAGATTGGACACTCCTGTTGTAAACAGTAGAAGGCAGGGTTTCGCCTTCAGCCAGAGGACAAGGAAGCAGCAGTGTTGAGTAAGTCAGTGGGAGCGTGTCTATCCCTCAGTTTCCTAAGGCTTCCGTGCAGCTATCAAACAGATGGTGAGAGACACATGTGCCACGCTTAGTCCCACTCTTTGTCATGGGAGGAAAATGTGAGCATAGCATTAACTATTAAAAAAATTAAAAATGCTGAACACAGCACCCAAAGGAAAAGAACAGGAAACATAATCAGCATGAGAGAGAATACATTCTTAGGAGGAATGATCAGTAAGTAAGAGATGTATCTGAAATTACGAGGATACGGTATCATTTATTTACCCTTTTCATTGCAATTAAATACACATTACATAAAATTTACCATTTTAGCCATTTTAAGTGTACAGTTTATTGGAATCAAGTATGCCCACACACTATTGTGCAACTGTCACCACCATCTACCTTCAGAACTTTGTTATCATCTCTAAAACCCAGCACCTATTACACTTAACTCCCCATTCCTCCCTCACCAGGGCTGGAGCCCCTGGCAATAAGCATTCTACTTTCTGTTTCTATGTATTTGACTATGCTAGCTATCTCATATAAGTGAAATCATATATGGTGTCATTTTTAAGGAATTTCAAGTACTTACTATTCAAAAAATTTTAAAAACCACAGTGATGTGCCTTTTCTCTTAGACCTTTATTTTTGCTTTACGAAAGTGGATTTGTGCTTGATCAATACTGCACAGACGGTTCCATATTTTATGTGTGCTCAGTATATGATTTCATAGGATCTTTACTGAAAAAGAAATTTCCATCCCTGTATTTCAGCAAGTCACTGTGTTTTTTGCTTACCCACGATCAGAGCCATAGAAGGCACAGATCACTCACACATACAGAGTGAAAATATGCAGAGTTTATATTAAAGGTCTGTGCAGCAGAGCAGCAACTACACAACTTACTGCACACCTTGAAAAGTCCATGAGAGAGGAAATAACATTTTTAGCAATTCAAAGAGAAAAACACTCTCTAAGCACATTCTGGAGTCTAGGAGAAGCAATGTCTCGTAACAGCAGCCCCCAAACCCAAGAAGTACTAGAACAACAAACACAGAACAAACCACACCTCCCTTCGGTATTAACCAATTTAAGTCTTTTGAGCACAACCCAAATTATAATAACTACATGTGACAGCAACATTGCTTTTCTAAAAAGCTTTTGTGAAGGTAATTTTTGAAAGGAGCTCCTGATATTTGTCACAATTGAAGTCGTCAACTTCAGCTCACATAGTGCTGTCTATGAAAGCCCCTACATGTTTTACAGAGAGAGAGGGAGAATAAGGGCAGTAGATGAGAAGATGAAAAAAAAAAGAAGGGGAGAACTGTGTAGATCGAAGCGTGTGTGGTAAGAAGAGCTCTAGATTGAGTGTCAGAAACTCAACATGTGAGATCCAGTGGGATCACTTCCGCTGTGAGTGCAGCCAGGCCCCTTCACCTCTCAGGGTCTCCAGTCCCTCAACTGTAAAACTGGGAAGGATGCTCCTAAAGAGTCCAGAAACAGATTAAATCTCTCCTTATCTAAAAGGAAAACTTGTAATTCAATCACCAAACATACTGTCTAGTCGCTTTCAATAAGCAGTGACATTTGCTGTTTTATCACACCAGCGATGATGGGAAAATGATACTCTACATACAAAATACTTTCTTCTCTGGCTTCAGTTTTCCTATCACTCAATCTTCCTCTCAATTTGATGTTTCTCTGAAGGCACAAATACTCTAAGTCTTGCCTAGGCTTCAGTCTTAGTCTTGGTGGCAGGTACCCCGCCTTATGGACAAAGGTGGCTTGTCCTGCCCATATGCTCATGTCATTCCACCTGGATATGGGGACACTGAGGCTGGAATAGGCAAACAGTCATCTAGAGACAGACCCGGAACTCTCAGTTCTTGTTGTCAACTCAGGTGCTTTCTGCCTAGAGACTCCTGGAGGACTCTGCTTACTGAAATCCACAAAATCTACCATCTGAGAGTGTCTTCTTCTGCAGGAAGAGTGCTCAGAACACCAGGAAAACGGCCCCAGTGCCCCCAGGAGCCAAGGTGGAAACATGTCTCCCATTCAGAGATGCAGGGATGCTCAGCCTCCCTCAAAGAATCGCATATGGAGATGTGGGGCTACAGGACAGCAGCAAGCTGGCCTCATCGGGAATTCTATCTTTTAAACCAAAACTCAGGGGAAAGTGCCCAGGAGGAAGAAAGAAGCATCCTCTGGACCCCTGAGCAGGAGGGTGGGTCACCCAAGGGCATGGGTGCTCAGCAGCAGCAGCCCTGTGAATGGGGGCACTGGGGTGGACACTCATTTTTTTTTTTTTTTTTTTTTGAGACAGAGCCTCACTCTGTCACCCAGGCTGGAGATCATCATCTTCTCATGAGACAGGGTTTTCCTAGCACCTCTTGTCTCCCTCCCCTTGCTCACTTGGCTTGCCTGCTCTGGTATTCAGACCACCCCCACATCCACGGTACCTTCCTATCTGCTGATCCTGCAAACAGCCTCCGCCTGAGAGCCCAGGGCCAGCACGCCTTCCAGATGCCGTGCAGATGCTCTTCTTGACTCATAAATCCATCCCTGTCCACTATCGCATAAGAACTCCCTCAGTACCCTTCCCAGATTGCATTCTGCTCCACTGCTTCCCCCAGAAGTAACTATTTTTAGGGACTTATCACTCCCATCATGGATTTATCCTTTCCCTTCATATGTATGTGTCCTTAAGACATATGGAATGCTGCTTTGCATATTTTCAAACCAAATAATTGGTCTCATACTGTGGGCATTCTTCTGGAACTTGCTTTGCTCACTGACATGATAAGATTTATAGGAGTTGTATCCATGTTGGTGTGTGTAGCTGTAGCTCACTCACTTTCACAACTGTATAGTGTTTTGTTATCGTAATTCACTTATTCATAAAATAAATACTCCAAAAATGAAACAAGGAATAATTCATCTTTAAAGTTAAAGGGCCTAAAATTAGAATGGCAAATAGTAGTTGTCAATCCTTGCTTTATTTTCCCCACTTCCTTGAACCAATTTGATGTCAGGTAATTAGTTTAAATCCTCAGCAAATTCAGTTACATTCATTTCTGGAGTGATAACTTACAAATAATCCCATGTTTTAAACAACAGAAACAAGTTTTTGTAGTAGAATACAGAAAACTGGACTAATGTCCAGGTCGTAACTGCCCAGTCCTGTAGACTTAATGGTATAACTCACAAGTTTGGGAGAAAAGTGTGGGGATAGGGATTATACATCCATCTAAAGGATATACCAGGATTCAGATATTCTGCAAAAGGAACTCTTTACATGAATGGAGCAAATCCATCTGTCTACGAATAAAATAGCCCAGTCTGGCACCTTATGTTCATCCTTCCACCTTCAAATGGAAAAGAACAAGTCAACGCTACATAACTCCTTGGTGCCAGGGAGAACTGAGGTTGGCAAGTGAAGAAGTCAAGGCACTAGGATAAACGGGAAAATGGGAGCCACAGAAGAAGCCAACACTTTGAAGACATGGCTGGTCCATCTGTCTTTAAGAGTTGCTTCAAGAAGGAACCAGCTGTCTGATATTGGAGAAAGCAGAATAATAACTTGCACTTAAAATAAAATTATATTAGCAAGTAGTCAGGTCTGGGCCAGGCACAGTGGCTCACGCCTGTAATCCCAGCACTTTGGGAGGCTGAAGTGGGTGGATCATGAGGTCAAGAGATCGAGACCATCCTGGCCAACATGGTGAAATTCTGTATCTACCAAAAATACAAAAATTAGCTGGGTGTGGTGGCACACACCTATAGTCCCAGGTACTCGGGAGGCTGAGGCAGGAGAATCGCTTGAACTCGGGAGGTAGAGCTTGCAGTGAGCTGAGATGGAGCCCCTGCACTCCAGCCTAGGTGAGAGAGCGAGATTCCATCTCATAAAAAAAAAGAAAGAAAGAAAGAAAGTAGTCAGGTCTGTTCTGTCTTGCTTATTTCCAAATCATACCCAATGTCTTCATCCTGTTTTATTGGCTTTTGAAGTTGAGCACTGAGTATTTCAAATCATTCTGTAAAACTTACCACCAAGGGACAAAGTAACAAAACCTTAAGGAGAAGCACATATTGTTTGTATTTCATAAGACACATGTCTGTAGATACACGTGCAAACTGGACGGATTCAATTCAGTGATGGTATTTAGAGCCTGGGGGAAGGAAGAGTGAAAAAATGGCATTTCAGTTGCCCACAATGTATGTCTTTCCTTATTCAAAACTCAGACATGTTTTTCTTTCGTGGAAATTCTTTCCTTAACAACTAACCTCACCTGGAATTTATATCCACAGAAACTACCCAAGAGTTTTGAAGATTTACCACTAGCAAACCATAAAGAGGAAGCCATGTCAGTATTATTTAATAAGTGAAATCACTATGAGGATATTACTCATTGCTATAGGGGAGTGCTATGGTTTCAATGTGTCCCCAAAGTTAATGTGTTGGAAATCTGATCCCCCATGTGGTAGTGTTAGGAGGTGGGACCTAATGGGAGGTGTTTGGGTCATGGGGGCACCACCCTCTAGAATGGATTAACGCCATTACTGTGGGAGGGGGTTCATTAGAAAAGGACAACTTGGCCCCCCATTGCTTGCTTTCTCTTGCCCTCTCTGCCTTTCCACCTTCTGCCATGGCATGATGCAGCAAGAGGCCCTCTGTTGAGCCAGCCCTTGATCTTGAACTTCCCAGTCTCCAGAACGATGAGGAAATATGTTTCTGCTCTTTATAAATTACCAAATCTATGGTGTTCTGTTATGGCCACAGAAAACAAAGACAGAGACTAGGACAACTCAGTGGGAATCATTTGATCTTGCAGTCTTAGCTCCTGCTTTTAGCTCGAGCTCCATACAGTTCTTCCTCTTGCTACCACCTCTTTCTCTACCTCCTCCTCTTTTCCCACTGCCACCATAGACACTATTAGAAAATTCCTCAGAGTCTCATTCATAAAATGCATATCCACAGGACTGACACACGGACTGGTTCAGAAGAGATCGAGAAAATAGTGAAACAAACCGCAGACATAATCCCAGACTACCCACATAAATGCAGTAGCATGAGAAGGTACTTGAAAGAGGGGAGACTGGATTTAATCCTATGATCTTCAGCTGAGGCTTTCATTGCCCAGCTGGGGTGCTTCGAATCTACATCAGGCTTGAATATCTGGCTTCACATTTTCAGGCAGACAATAATGATCACAGGAGTATTGTGGGAACTCACTCCCCTACGACACTCCTTCCCTCACTCTTATCTCCATAGCTCAAAAATGCTAAAACTATAAACTGTGATTCAGCGTTCAAAACTTCTGTGGTCCTGTCATAATAACAGAGGGTCAGACACTAGGGGCAAGACAGAAAATCCAATTAATCCTTCCCCCATGGGCAAACAACCTTATCAGATATTTTCCTTTAGCCCTAGCAGAAGTTTTGCATGAGAGATCCCACCTGTCATTTTTTTCATATGTTTCAGAACAAAATCTCTGAGGCAGCATTTTTATTTTAACTTGGAGGTAAGTTTTATTATAAATGTCTGTTATGACCAGCTGGTGTCAAACCACTGGTTTGCTAACTAGACATCAACTGAAGAGGCTGCCTTTCCCTCTGTTTCACGAAAATGAGCATGGTGAACTATTAATAACAACTTCTAAAGCCAGTTGGCCATGGATCAGGTGGACCACGAAAGGACAAAAAATCCTGGGGGAGACAGAAGAGAGGAGGGGACACAGGAAAGCCTCTCCTCATATATTCCTGCACTGAATGCATTCTTTCCCCCATCCCAGGTTAATTCCTCCTGTAAAACTGGATAACACAAAGACAGAACCCAGATGATATTCTGGTTTTCTTTTTTGTTGTTTCCATCTTTTATTTTAGGTTCAGAGGTCCATGTACGATTTGTTATATGGGTAAATTGCATGTCATGAAGGTCTGATGTACAGGTTATTTCATTACCCAGATAACAAGTATAGTGCCCAATGGGTGGTTTTTCAATCGTCACCCTCCTCCCACCCTCCAATCTCAAGTAGGCCCCACTGTCTATTCTTCTTACACACCCAAAGGAAGATAAATTGTTTTATCATAAAGTCACATGCATGCGTATGTTCATTGCAGCACTATTCACAATAACAAAGACATGAAATCAACCTAAATGCCCATCAATGGGCAGACTGGGTAAAGAAAATGTGGTACAAATACACCATGGTATACTACACAGCCACAAAAAAAAAGAATGAAATCATTTCCTTTGTAGCAACACGGATGGAACTGGAAGCCATTATTCTAAGCAAATTAATGCAGTAACAGAAAACCAAATACCGCACGTTCTTGCTTATAAGTGGGAGCTAAACATTGAGTACATGTGGATTTTCTGATTTTCCTGTTATCGTATTTGTTATATTAACATAACAAATGTTATCAAATACCAACAATGAGTCAGATGCAAAATTGTCCAAAAAAAAAGCTGGGTTCTCTCACACTCGGGGGTTGTCACTGCAGAGCAGGAAGTGCACCATCACCCCGCACTGAGTGGCTGGGTCCTGCGTGTGGAATTCAGCTGCCCCGCCCCAAAGGAGATGATTCTCATCTCTCAAAACTTAGATCTTGAATGTGAACTGCCATTCCCCTGCCACCCACCCTGGGCAAGGGACCCTCAGGATTTAACACGTCAGAGCACCAGGCATGTCATTTATTTAGCTGGCCATCTTTCATTGGCATTCCGACGCTTCCTCCACAGTAAGAAGCCGCTCTTATTTCTGAGGGGCTCTCAGGTGAGGCTGGCAGAATTCTGGAATTCACAAGCAAGGTGGCTAACCCTGAATGCATCATGTTTCTCCTGCACCTGATCGTTTTCCTCTATCCTACCCTCAGTCAATTGCACCATCCCCATGTAGTCAGAGAAGCCAGCAAGTGAGACTCATCCTGAAATCCTCATCCTTACCTTGAATTTCTCTCACCAGGCCTCGGGCTCCCTGCCTGTGGCCTCACCTGCTTCTAACCTGCACCCAGCTGCCCAGCACAAGTCTGACAATATCACCTCCCACCTTGCTGAGACCAATAGTGGCCCCTTGAGGCCTTTAGGAGAAAGCTGTTTGGCTTGGCACACCGACTCCTCATGTGGGACCCAGCACCTGGCAACTCGATGCCTCCTCTCTGACCTGTCCCACATGGCCACCCACTCACACCAACCTCATCACAAGTCCCTGTGCAACAGCTGGCACTGTTCCTTTCATTAGGCCAGCCCCTCTCCACAGCACTACCACTTACCTATGGGAACGTGAGCTCCCGACAGCAAGGGGTTGGTGGGGGGAGGGTTGGGTTTTTTTTTGTTCATTGCTGAATTTCCTACACCTAGAACATTTCTAGGTACTTATTAGCAGAAATCTAATTAATATTATAGAGAGAATGAAGAATGAATGAATGAATGAATGGTTATTCAAGACCCAGATTAAGTATCATTTTTCTCTTGGGAGCATTTCTTGATTCCTCTTATTAATCTCAGCAATCAAATCTGTTGCCCTTCGCTTGCACATCTCTTTCTGCCCACATCAGCAGTGGGCGCCTGTCTCATAGCATCTGTTGCTCTGTGCTAAGGCAGCTCCCGTGTGTCTACAGCACTGAGCGACACATGAGCCTCTTGGGAGCAGAACCGTCTTGTGCTTGTGCTTGTGCTCTCTCCAACCCCCACCCATTCCTTCTTCTCCTACATATCTGATACCAACAACCAGGTGCCCAGCCCTGTATCCTGTGTGTCATAGACATCCCTACAGGCCCATCATTACGCACAGTGATGAACACATAATAGACTGTCCACACATTTCAGGCCATTCCACGTTCACACCTAGATAAGGAAACTTTTGCCCTGGCTAATCGCAGCCTGACTTCCAAGGGCAGGTCCAAATGCACACCATCCATTTGGCTCTTTCCTGCAAACCTGACTAGCGACAGTGATTAAACCTTTCTCACCTAAAAACTTAAAAACCTTTTCATTGCATAGACAGCAAATAAGGTACAAATTACAACATGCAGGTGCAGTAGTATGATGCAACATGATACACATTATGTTTCATATCTAATACATTTTGTTGATTCGATCCACACCCGGAGGATTTATGTAAGGAGAAGTGAGACAAAGAAACCAATAAGCGCAGTGTGTGAAATAAACTGCTGAGGTGTGGGACAGAAAAATCAAACACATTTTCTCTGAAAGATTTCCAAATCTAATTCCTGTCGACTATGTTTCTCCTTTCTTGTGCCTGAATGAATGAGACAGGATTGAGGGGATTCTGGAGATCACCTCATTTGAGGTGACAGGAAACATCGCCGTGTTCCAGCTGAAAGAAGGATGCTTCTTTACCTGGCCGTTTCTCATGGCTCCAGGGAATATTTAGAGGTTATCTCTTCCCTTGCTATAGGGACCCTGACTACCAGTGCTGCAAATAAATCAGCCTGAGATGGCAAGAATAGTGCATTCACCCAAAAGTTAGCTGTTGAAAATCGCTATGCCCATATTTACTCTGTCTAGCTAATCTGTGCCCGCGAAGCCTGAAAGAAGAGCCAAGTCCTCTTGTGGCTGCTGTGCCCTGGGCCCACAGCAGGGAGGAGTGGAGACGGGCTGGCAAGCCTGGGTGCAGACCCCGAGTCTCTACCGACCAAGCATGTGACCTCAAGCAAGTTCCTTTATGCTCCTGAGTCTCAGATGCTCATCAACGAAGCAGAGTGGAAAATCAGACCTGTGCAGGCTGCTGTAAGGGCTAGATGTGAACTTGCAAGGACATGGCACACAGTGAATGAGAGTGATGATGATTGTCATGTTCTTGCTTCAAAATTTCTGGGTGTTCAGAAGCCTCATGTGATGAGAACATTTTCACTGGCTCTGGAAACTTTGACTGATCAGCATAGCTTCCAGAATGAGACACGAAATGGGCACTAGTTACAGTCACCTGCCCCAGTGCATGGTGAAGGAAGGGGAAGTGCTTGTCTTGAAGTGGGACCCTGGCTGGGAGTGTGGATGGGTTGAATTATGTGCCCCCCCTCCATAAAAGGTCTGTTGGAGTCCTTAACCCCCAGGACCTCAGAATGGAAACTTATTTGGGGATAGGGTCTTTAGAGAGGTAATCAGAGTTCAAATGGGATCATTAGAGTGGGCCCTAATCCAATATGACTGGGTTCTAATAAAAAGGAGAAATTTGGACACTAATACAGACACAGAGGGAAGACCATGAGAAGAGACAGAGGGAGAAGATGGCCACCTACAAGTCAAGGAGAGAAGCCTGGAACAGATCCTTCCCTAGAGCTCTGCAATCTTGCCAATGCCTTGGTCTCAGACTTCTAACCTCCAGGACAGTGCAACAATGCGTGTCTGTTCTTTAAGCCACCCAGTTTGTGGTCTTTGGTTACGGCAGCTCAAGCACACCAATGCAGAGGCACTGTTGCCAGGG
Organism: Nomascus leucogenys; assembly: GCF_006542625.1. Lineage (NCBI taxonomy): Eukaryota > Metazoa > Chordata > Mammalia > Primates > Hylobatidae > Nomascus > Nomascus leucogenys. The sequence goes on from NC_044385.1 coordinate 16,220,773, forward strand.
AAAGTCCACTCTTGGCGACTGTGAAGCCCTGCAGCAGAGACCAAGGTATCTCTCTTCTCTTGCCCACAGCATGGTGTTGAAACCATCCCTATAAACGTTTTTTAAATAAAATTCATCAGGGAAGAAAGAGAGGAGAGAAAAGAAAATAAACCCAGCTTGCAGCATACTCAGTGTTAATCATGAGGCCAGCCTGGGCTCCAACCCCTTCCTCAGAGCTGTTTGCTGCCTACTGTCTTGGAATCACATAGACCCTAGATCACAGTTCCCCTTAACTGCTCTATTGATAACACCTTGAACATCATGAAACGTTAAGTTTTTCCTATGAGATATTCCTTCAGGTCCTGCATTCTGAGGAAACGGCTGACTCAGCTGGTCTGAGGGATCCCTTAGGAACTGACCCACCCAAGAATAGTTTCCACATCCCAATGATTTCACCCCCCACCTTGCCTTGCTCTCCATGATCCCCTTAAAAACTCCAGCCCAGAACAACTTGGGAAGATGGATTGGAGGGTCTCCTCCCCTCTCTGCTCGGTGCCCACTGACCTTTAACTCTTTTTCTGCTGCAAATCTTGCTGTCTCCATGTAATGGGTCTATTACTGTGCAGTGGGTATACGAACCTGTCAGTCCTATAACAGTGTTATCATCTCTGCCCTACAAATAAACACATGCCTAAGAAGCTTTAACTTGAAATAAAATCAAGAGCAAAAATTTTTTAAGTATTCAAACTCTAATTTGAATAACTGCTCTCAAACTAAGAAATGATAAAATGAGACATTCTTCTCACTACTCTCAACCCAGGTGACATTTCCTCATTGCCTTAGTCTGGTTTTTATTGCTATAACAGAATACTTGAAACTGAGTAATTTATAAAGAAAAGGAATTTATTTCCTACAGTTACAGAGGTTGAAAAGTCCAAGGTCGAGGGGCAGCATCTGGTGAGAGCCTTCTTGCTGTTGGGGACACTGTAGAGTCTCAAGGTAGCACATGGTGAGAGGGCTGAGCGTGCTAATGTACTATATTCAGGTCTCTCTTCCTATTATAAAGCCACCAGTCCCACTTACAGGATAAACCATTAACTCATTATTTCATGAATAGATTAATCCACTCATAAAAGCAAAGCATTCATGATCCAACCACCTCTTAAAGGCCCTAGCTCTCAATACTGCCACATTGGCGATTAAATTTCAGCATGAGTTTTGGAGGGCACAAACATTCAAACCATAGTACTCACCCAGGTTGCTATAATGACTCTCCAGTTTGCATGTCCATTGGGACTTCACTCTGAGTCCGGACCTCTGTATCTAATTGCTTCATAGATTCCCACTTGGACATCGCTAATGCACCTCAAATTATGTACTCTTAATGCACTAGAATTATGATCCACACCTCCCCATCTCTGATCCACCTCCAGAGTTCAAACACTACCATCTAACCAATCATAGACCACCCATCTGTTTCCTGCCTATGTCTTGAACAGGGTCATTCTTGTCGTCTCTCCCCTCTCCGGCCCACCATCTCCCCACCCAAAACATTCCCTGGGCCCATCAGCCATTTCCCCACCCATCTCTCCTGGGTCCATGTACTTCTTTCCATCCTGGCCTTTCCCTGTCTACTGCTTGCCTGACCTACCATCACAGCCCCCACAGGTCCTTCCAGGCACTCCTGCCTCTTTAGCCCATTCTGCTCACAGGAGGCCATATGGTCTTTGAAAAGCACAGATCTGATCATATCATTGGCTATAGCAAACCTTTCAAGGGAGCTCTCATGCATTGCTGGTGGGAGTGCAAATTGAAATGGCCGCTTTGGAAAACTGCTTGGCAGGATCCATTAGTGCTGAATATATGCATACCTTAAGTCCCAGAAATTCCACTCTTAGAAAAACACCCAAGATCAGGTGAAACAGAATCAACAAGTAGCTCATAGTAAAGTCTGAGCATCCCTAATCTTAAAATCTGAAACGTTCCAAAATTTGAAACTTTTTGAACACTGACATGACACTCAAAGGAAATGCTAATTGGAGCATTTCATGTTTCAGATTTTCAGATTAGGAATGTTGAACCAGTAAGTATCATATAAATATTTCAAAATCTGAAAAAAAAATCGGAAACACTCCTGATCCCAAGCATTTCAGATAAGGGATACTCAACCTGTAGTACTGTTCCAAACAGCCAAACACTACTCAAATGTCCACAACAGCAAAACTGATCATTAAATCATGTTATATTCACACAGTAATCTATGGCTATAAGTAGCAATCTGGATGAGTCTCACGTTGTTGAGTGAAAGAAGCCAGGCACAGAGAATACATATGGTATGACTCCCTTTATATAAAGTTTCTAAATGGTCAAAATTAACCCAGTATTGTTACCAGTCAGGATAGGGTTGCCTTTGGAACATGCTGGAGACTTGGAAGGGCTAAGGGTGACTTTTGGGGGGCTAATAATGTTCTGCTTGTTGATTTGGTACTGGTTGCATGATGTGTTCACAATGAAATTCACCCAGCTCACCCCTATGGGTGCTTTCTTGCATGCGTATTACACTCCAGTAAAAAAGGCATTTAAAAAAAAATGACAATGACATTGACAACTTTCCATTGCCCTTTATATAAAGATGAAAGTCCTTCACTTGCTTCAAGAACCTGCTTGGTCTGGTTCCTGCCTGTGTCTTGAACCCAGGGCTACCCCTCTCAGCTCCCCATCTCTGCTGACTTCATTGGTCTTTTCTCCATTGCTTGAAGCCAGCAATCCCCTACGGCCTTGCAGTCTTTGCACAGGTTGCTTGTTCAGATGGTCTGGTGCTCTTTTCTCCCCATCTGTTACTACTGTCCCTCAGATCTGAACTTGTCAATTCCTCAGGGCGGTCTCTCTCTGCCCTGCCCCTAGCCTGGTCAGGTGCCCCATTTCACACTCTTGTACCTTCCTTCATGTCACTTGTCACAATTTATAATTGCCTATCTGTGTCTTTGTTTTAAGTTTTCCTCTCCAACTAGACTATGGGCCATGCAGTCAGAGTGCCTATCTGTCTCATTCATCACTGTATCTGCAGCACCAAGCCCAGCACCTGCCTGATAGAATATGCTTAATAAATATTAATAAAACAAAAGAATGAGCTGTTTTAAGATATCAGTGTCATTTCTTTGCATCAGACATCTCAAAAGACTATTTTCTGAAGTTATGAAGTTTGATTCTTAATGTCTAATTCCTTTCTGCTGCAATTTGAGTTCATTTATCTTCATCTTGCCCTCAGTGAATATGAATTGAGATACTTACCACTCAATTTCCATTTACCATGCACTCATTTTATATCTTTGAATTTAGCTATTAAGTCATTTTTGATTTTCATCTGTTCAGTCGAAATAAGCTGATTCCATGCACATCAGTCATTCATTCCTATTCTTCAGTTGTGTTTTTCGTTTTAAATGTAAACACAACCATGCAAAGTTACATGGAGGAAGAAAACTGATCTGAACATATATGTTCTACCAATAGGTTGATAGTGGGCAGCAGTACCATACAATCTCATAGAGTATACCTAAAATAATATTAATACCTAACATCCATTGAACACCAATGGGAAGAGGAACCAGAAACTCATGGTACTCAAGTATTTACTTGAAAGCTGTTTAGTAAGAACCAGAAATAGGACTTGAATGCAAGCAGCCTAACTTGAGTACCTTAACCTTTACTTGGTGGGATTACATCAATATTTATTTTTTTCCTCTGCCAACAAGATAAAAATACAAAATTCTGGATGCGTGTAACTTGACTTTTCTTTAAACAGTAAAGGAGGTAAGTTATAGTCCCATTGTACATTGAATTTAGCCATTACACTTACGTTGATTCACTAGTACATGACCTTTTTCTCTTGGTGTTCAAAACCATTAACAGTGCTTGTCAATAACCTACATCAGGAATATACGACAAAGATGGCTGTGGACATCCAGTAAATTTTCCTGGCTGTACAAGGTTGGCCTCTGCAGTAAGAAGGTGGGCTCATGTGAGCCACTCCTGAGAATGGTAGGTGTCACAGAGCTCTTGATAAGAAATGGGTCCTCATATTAAACTAAATCTTTCCCTTCTAATTTTTAGTTCTTTACTTGTTGAGGAGATTTCCTTGTGACTGCTGACTTGACCCATTGATCATGTAACCCCAGTCCACTCTCTCTCCAGAGTGGCCCTTTGGATGGCTATGATATTAGTACTGTTCTGTGGCTCCCATCAGGCCTGTCTCCACCCAGGTGGAACTATTTAGCAGTGGGCACCCTATACACACCCTGCCCATTGCCCTAAGCCTTCGCTTTACCATTAACAATGAGGGTGGGAGGCAAACAAAGAAAGGTGGGAGGGACAAAGTAAATCCACACACCTGTCACTGAGGCAGCAGCAGGAAAGAATCACTCATGATTACCCCAACTGTAGCCTGCCCACCTCTGTTTTGGCTTCAGAGACAGCCTGCTATGGCCCCTGAAAACCATAAACCCTCCTGAAGCTCATTTGCAGCACTGAATTCTAGGATTCAGGAATGCTAAAATGAGTGGAGTGTTCAGACACAAAGCTTTAAAACCCAGATTGCAACTATCACAGGTCAGTGACAATTACACCATTTCTGCAAAAGGCAAGCCTGCTCTGTAGGCTGCAGCCACTGTTGCTACCTCTTGTTAGGAACTTAAGATGTTAAAAGACATATGAGATGGGAAGGTGTATTAAGCCATTCTTGCATTGCTATAACGAAATACATGAGGCTGGGTAATGTATTAAAAAGAGAGATTTAATTGGTTTATTGTTCTGCAGGCTTTACAGTAAGCATGAGGCTGGCATCTGCTCGGCTTCTGGGGAAGCCTCAGGAAGCTTACATTCATGGAAGAAGGCAAAAAGAGGCCAGGCACATCACATGACAAAAGCAGGAGCAAGAGAGCAAGAGGGGAGGTGCCACACACTGTTAAATGACCAGATCTCATGAGAACTCACTATCACGAGGACAGTACAATGCGGGGGATAGTGCTAAACTATTCACGAAGGATCCACTCTCATGATCCAGTCACTTCCCCCCAGGTCCCCACCTCCAACACTGAAGATTACATTTCAACATGAGATTTGGGCAGGGACACACATCTCAAGTATATAAGAGGGGATCCTTCAGAGTGTCCTTGCTGTATATTGGGGCTCTTGGGCCTTTTACAGCCCACATTTATCAGTCATTTCCAAATAGAAACCAGTTCAAGAGCATTTCTAGGAAGCTGAGTTAATGGGCTACACGATGGCCCCATTAGCCAACACATCCTAGCCATTCACATACCTTCTGGTACAGCTTGCTTTAGGCTTTTTCCCTCTTTTGTTCTCTTTATTTGTGACCCCACTTCCCAAGCCAAACTGTGCAGGGCAATTGTGAACGATCTAAGTTGTCCATTATAGACCTTAGGAGAAAGTTGGAAGGAAGGAGAAGATGACAACACCTGCTGTCACCAAACAGGAGAGTGAAAATGACCGTGGAGCCTTGTACTTGGTAATTCAGAGGGAGTACAGTTTAGTTCCTTCAAACTAATATGTTTAAATAATGATAGACCTAGGTGTGTTAGAGGGAAATTTATAGATCATCTCAGTTCTTTTTCTCATTTACAGATGAGAAAACAGTGAGGTGAAGGCCAGGGAAGTGAATTGCCCAAGTACCCAAGGGGTGGTCAATACTGCTCATGATTTCAAACCTTGGTAGGCAGCTGGCCATCCTCGTAGCAGCAGACATTGCCAGAGCACCCAGGCAGCAGGACGAGGAGCCCCCAGCTGGCCGACACTTGGCTGACAAGTAGCCTTCACTCACTAGGGCCGGGGGCTGGTGGCTCATGTCCCCACACTCAGCTGACAGGTGGCCTTCACTCACCAGGGCCGGGGGCTGGTGGCTGACATCCCCACAGGCTCAGTTGCAGAGTCTTCTCTTCTCCCCATCACTGACCATAGCATCCTAGATCACAGCATCCTGGATCATCTCCTCCAAACATCACAGACATAAGTGTTTGTCACAGCCTTAATAAATATGCAGCTTGCCACAGACAGCACAGATTTACAAAGATAGAGATTGATTTTTCTATCAATGTTGATATCCATGGGTTAGACAAGTGAGAGGACAGCATAAGGTTGGTAGAGAACCGGATGGCCACATCCTGATGATGCTCTGCCTGGATCCCGAGGGCTTATGATGTCTGCACTCTAGTTTCTGATGGAGATTGTTTTCACGTCTTCATTGGTATCTCACTTAATGCTATGGTATTCTTAATAATTCAAATGGTTAATACAGGGTTAAATTGTTTTATTGTTTTGAAGCAGAGGACTATGAAAACAAGTGTTTTTGAATGCAAAGGACAAAAATCAGTGAGAGTGAGTTAGGAAGTCTTTGGCCAGGCCATGTGTTTTAACATCACATTTAAGATTAATGGCCGGACGTGGTGGCTCACACCTATAATCTCAGCACTTTGGGAGGCCGAGGTGGGCAGATCAGAGGGTCAAGAGATCGAGACCATCCTGGCCAATATGGTGAAACCCTGTCCTACTAAAAAATTAAAAAAAATAGTTGGACACGGTAGTGTGCACCTGTAGTCCCAGTACGCCTGTAGTACCAGCTACTCAGGAAATTGAGGCAGGAGAATTGCTTGAACCCAGGAAGCAGAGGTTGCAGTGAGCCAAGAACGTGCCACTGCACTCCAGCCTGGCGACACAGTGAGACTTTTTCTCAAGAAAAATAAAAATAAAAAATAAAAGATTATTTAAGGCCAAATGCAGTAGCTCATACCTGTAATCCCAGCACTTTGGGAGGCCGACAGGCAGGCAGATCACCTAAGGTCAGGAGTTCAAGACAAGCCTGGCCAACATAGTGAAACTCCATCTCTACTAAAAATACAAAATACAGCTGGGCATGGTGGTGCATGTCTATAGTCCTAGCTACTCGGAGGCTGAGGCAGGAGAATTGCTTGAACCTGGGAGGCAGAGGTTGCAGTGAGCCGAGATCACGCCACTGCACTTCAGCCTTCATCCTGGACAACAGAGCAAGACTCTGTTTCAAAAAAAAAAAAAAATTATTTAAGATGCCCTCTTCCAATGATAGAAGTCATAATTTGGGGATTCCAATTACATTTTCCACACAGAACCCCTCTGACAACTTTCTCTTCTTAGAGTCAGTCTCCCATGGCAGTGAAGATCCATGTCTTTTGCAGTTCCTCAGCTCTGCAGGAATGATCTAATTATGAGGTTGAACCCATTTTCCTTGGCAGCTGGAAATTTGTCATCTGAATTTTCCTTAATGATCTTCCTAACCTGCCTTCTCATTAGTAAACTTGTCCTTACAATTCCTAAACCCTCCCAACTCATTTCCTCCTGTGAGTGCACCACCAGATTTTATAAGTACTCTATTCACTTTGGTTTTCAAATCACTAATTGGTCCCTTGTATAAGACCCAATGCTATGGAATGCAGGGGAGGGACACAGGAAGGGGCGCTAGTCAAAGGACATCACAGAAAGGGGCTGAAACACAAGTCTTTTGACTGCTATCAGGCTGAAGTCTGCTTTGCTTCTGATCTGCAGCCCTACTATAAATCGTTGACCTCTTCTTGGCTTTGAAATGGAGATTAGTAGCCTCGCATGATCCTCTTGTGCCTCTCTTACCGGGGCACTGATGGGAAAGACTCCCAAATCTTTCATAGTGACTCAGTATCAGATAAAGGGTTTGTTCTTCCCAAGGTCTCCTTAACATGGCCACCTTACAGCAGAAGCTCTTGTCGGAAATCTGGGCGCAGAGTCGGTGCTTGGGAGATTAGGCCCTGGAGATGAAGGCCCTTGCAGGGCTGCACAGAAAAGACATCAGGCCTCCCACCATCTTCTTCCACAGCAATGTCTTCTTCGTGGAATAGACAAACTCTTGACGGATGCCTGGAATACATCTTTATATGCGGTAGTGGGAAGCTACATGCAACCGGAGATTATTTCAGAATGTAAAAGGAAAAATTAAAACTGAAAGTGTATGTCAAAGCCAATTTCTTAAATAATCGCTTATCTGGGGTAAAAGGAACCTGCCTCTGAAATATGCACTTATCTTGAAAACAGGCAGGCACCCCAACAATAGATCATGTATGGAAAATGAGTTGAGTAGATGAGTAATTTAACGAGAATTTTCTTCAACTGGTTTCCAAAGCATTGTGAAGACTGTGTGCCTGTCATCTGGATTGGTTTAAAATAAAACTCAGTTGATTTTTTTTTTTAAGAACAGATGGAAAGAGGGACACAAAGGCAAACAGTATGCAAACAACAGCAGAATTTTAAACAGGAGTGGGTAAAGAAATGGAAAATAAACAGAAGTCTAGGAAACAGCTATAACTTCAGTCCTAGAAAGGCATTTTCCAATCTATGATGTAGACACTTTAAAGCTGAAGCATCTCTGTGACTCCATCTGCTGCCCAAGCATCAGACTGTGGGGTCTTTTAGGGACCTAGAGAGTGCAGGTATCACTAGATCGGGGTCAAACTTTCAGGAGTATTTGGTTTCATTAAATCAATAAAAGGAGTTAGGAGTAATAAGAAAGTTTTCAAGCAAATGGAGAGAAATAACCTTACAAAGAACCACATGACACATACATTTTTTTTCATTACTAAGATGGGAGATTAAAAAAACAAAGAATGAAAGAAAGCCAATGTTGAAGGGACTGAAGTACTTACATAATTCAATAGGGTAAGTGATCAAGTACTAAAGTGAAAGTTCTCATTTTTGAGATATAGGTATTGATCTGCCCACACAATCACATCCCCGTGCCTTGCATGCATCAGGCTGTCTTCACACTGTTCACCGACTGAAGGCTTCCTGCTGCTGCCCACAGAACTGTCCCAGTGCACGGCTGAGGGCCTCTGCCAGGCAGAGTCCCCAAGAGAAAGCCAGAGGAAGTCCAGGTGTCCGCTCTGGTACAGAGATGGGATTCTCCAGTCTCTGAAGGTGAATCTAGCGCACACAGTCCATGGCTTTCCTTTGAACTATGATAGGTGAGACACAGACCAGAAAGAGTTGCTGGGAAATGCCACATGCAGGATCCGGCCAGGGTGCCACCAAGCCACCCTGGAAACAATTCAGAGCTGGTCTCACCAACCTTGACCCCACACGCCACACATACCACATGTATGCACCCCAAAAGCAAATTCAAACATTATAGGGACCCAGAAACTCCTGGAAAATCACACTCTCCACAGACAGGTGCACATGAGAGGCCGCAATTTAGGGTGGGCTGACTTCCTTTAAGACAGAAGACAAAGAGGTGGAGATTAACACATGGTTGGCTAACTATGGTAGAACCTGCTAAGAGGGTTGTCTATACTTGAACTTCAGAAATAAAAGCCACCAGCCACAGATCATTTGAATTCAACTGCACTTCCACGTCAACGACACAATTCTAGTCAAAGAGAGAACCCACTTAGCACTACGGGCAGAAGAGTGTGTGGCTGTGTTCACTGTTGGTGCCATCCAAGTAAATGTATTAATTAAAGTAAGGATAATTGTGATTCTTCCCCAAACCACCTCCCTATCCTTCTCCCTCTGCCCAGAGTGGGTCCCTTCCCCAGAACCTTCTATTATCTCTTCCCGCATTAGGTGCTGTCCTCGGAACCTGCCTACACTCTGAGGAGAGAATGGCGACTAATAGGCAATGCTCTGCAAAGTATATATGCATTTATAGCCTAGTCCAAAAGGAGTCTGTGACTCTAGACTTTCCAGCACCAACCAACAAGAAAGGGAACATCACAAGGCCCTGGGCTTGCTGCATCAATGAGTGCAGTCAGCTTAGAAGCTCCTTTGAGAAGTAGAGACCCGCACAGAGTATCTGCCCCGTTCCACACAGGTCCAGCCCCCACCACATCCCCAACAGTGCACCCCCAATAGCTGGAAGAAGAAAAATGCTGGGTACATATTACGAAACTGAGATTCCCATTTATTCTCAGAAAGTGCATTACTAGAGCAAAATTAAAGTCATGATCGTTCGAAAATCAGATAAGTTTGAAGAAAATATTTATTCTTTAAAATATAATCTAAATTAGTTTTTAAATTAAGTCATTTCACCAGGCATATCTCAGTTTGTGGAGGAAATGACAACAGCATAATAATTTTGGAAGGAAAAACTAATGGCTAATCTCTAAAAACAGAGTCTGTAATAGGTTAATAGGCTGGCAATAGTGAAGATATGTCTATCATTCTCGTTTGTCTTCTTGACCATGTTTTGAGGGCTTTTTGGGGGGCTGTCAATCTCCCAAGCCCCCAACATGCCACAGTTTGTGCTCCACTGATCAAGCTGAAGCCTTACGGAAACTGATGAAGCCACAGCTGGGCAGCACACCCTGGTCCAGCCGCCTTCCCACTATGAGCTCAGGATAACACTAACAGACAGCTCAGGCCCCTCGGAGATGTAGGTCACAAAAGCCAGCACACGCTGGCCAACTACTTATCACAAGCTGCAAATCTATTACACCTGAGATCTTTGGATGCATTATAGGGAAAAGAGGGGAAGACAGGTATCTCTAATTAGAACCTTTTGCCTAGCTCATCTAAGAAAGGACTTTAAATTGTAGTGGTCCATCACTGTTTTATTCTGACCATTTAATTGGAGGCCCATGGGGCTCCATGCACTTATCACGCTGGCCCTTATCTTACCTTCTTACTAAATAGAGCACATTGGCCTTTGCCTCTTGGCGTCCTGCCTAGGAGTGATGTTCCCGTATCAGGAGCTTCTCCTGATGATTCCAGGCAAAATGGTGGCCAAGTGTTCAAACCTCGTCTTCTGAGCCTTCCTCACTCTCCCTTTCTTGTATCCTGCCCCACCCTAAGAACTGACCTGTCTCTAGGCCCCCTGTACCTTCAGATCTCCTGTAACCACTGCTTACAGGCTCAAGTAGTGCCCCCAGAGGTAGTCCCTTTGCTAGCTTTTTCCTATTTAAAGTTCAGCTTTGTGTTCTGTTTTTCATACATGGGCTCTCCCCAGGTCTAAAGATAGTAAGAATTTTATCTAGAAAAAAATATGACTGCTGAATAAGGCAAGACCTCTCTCAGGAACCAAGGCCCAAACAACTTCATCTCAAGATCATCACGAAGAGACTCTGCCATAGTTTAGATACTTGGCCCCTCCAAAGCTAATGTTAAGATTTGCTCCCCAATGTTTAAGGTGGAGCCCAACGGGCAGTGTTTGAGGCATAGGTGCAGGTCACCCTTGAACAGATTAATACTCTCCCTCAGGGGTGAATGAATTCTCACTCTATTAGTTCCCCCAGAGAGCTTGTTGTTAAGAAAAGCCTGTCATCTCCTCCTCTTTCTTGCTTCCTCTCTGGCCAGAGATCACATGGCCAGAGAGGAAGCAAGAGAGAGAGAGGCCCTCACCAGATGCAGATGCCAGTGTCATGCTTCTTGTACACCCTGCAGAACCATGAACCAAATGAACTTCTTTTCTTTATAAATTCCCCAGCCACAATTATTCCATTATAGCAACACAAAATGGACTAAGACGCTATTCATTAAGTGGAAATGGATCATCATAAAGGTCTTCATCCTTGTCATCTCTAACACAGGCCTGACTTGTATTTTTGTTAAGGGCCATTTTTACTTTTTGCACTTCACACTCAAGACAACCAGCAAGTCTGTTCCTGAGTTAAGTATCTGTAAAGACAAGAGACTCCCCGGTGGTTGTCTATCTTTCAGGCATCTTCTTCTCCCAAACCCAACCATCTGCTTCTTTCACCACTTTTCATTCACTCATTCATTCAAGCAAGCTGATATGTTTGACATGCTGATATGTAGTCTGTGTCCCAGACTAAATGTCTTCAAGATCAGCACTCTCTATCAACCTTCTGACGCTTCTCATTATGGGTCCAGCAACTTGGCTTCTTCCTCGCATTCAGGGCAGCAGGGTGGGGGGCAGTACCTACCCCTGCTCTTGTCCTGATTATTATTACCCCATGATTGCATTTCCCCATTGCTCCTCTCAAAAAGGTATAACCGGTAACTCTTTTTAATTTTTTTTCCTTTTCAGAGACAGGGTCTTTCTCTGTCACACAAGCTGGAGTGCAGTGGCACAATGACAGCTCGCTGAAGCCTCAAACTCCCGAGCTTGAGCAATCCGCCTGCCTTAGCCTCCTGAGTGACCAGGACTATGGTTGCTTACCATCATGCCCAGCTAATTATATATATATACACACACATATATACACATATATATATGTGTATATGTGTGTGTGTGTATGTGTATATATATATATATATATATATAAAAAATAAAAAAAAAAAAAAAAAAAAAAAAAAAAAAAAAAAAAAAAAAAAAAAAAAAAAAAAAAAAAAAAAAAAAATATATATATATATTATATATATATATACATATATATATTAGAGATGGGATCTTGCTATGTTGCCCAGCCTGGTATTGAACTCCTAGCCTCAAGTGATCCCCTGTGTCAGCCTCCCAAAGTGTTGGGATTATGGACATGAGCCACTGCGCCTGGTTTGCTGACTCTTTCTAAAGGCCCTAGATTTCATTTCATGTTATCATCTTCTTCACCCCTCTCACAAAGAGAAAAAAAAATTAGGTTTGATTAGGCTGCCAGCTGTTTTGAGGATACATAGTTAAAGGCTGGTCTAAGCACATCCCAGGACTGGAAACTTCCATGACAATGGCCTTGAAGCTCAGTATTGCCTAACAAAACCACCGGCAAACCCTTGAGAAGGAATAAAGAAAGAGACGAAAAAGAAAATAAAGGAAAACGATGAAAGAGGGAAAGAGGAGCTAAGGACAGAGTGGAAAAGGGGAGGGAAAATAGAGAAAATAAGGACTAAGAGTGAAAACTGGAGACAAGATAGGAAAGCAGAATCTCTTCTGATCTAAAAACGGGAGAATGGAGGGTTTGGGGCAGATGCCACCGAGCACTCTCCTTTGCCCACCTGAGAATACCAGCCACATGCATGTGGCTTCTTCTCAAAAGCAGAAATAACTGTTTATTTTTTTATGCCTCTGAGTGGGACTGTCCTCTGAGGTTTTGTTTTGCTTTGTTTTTTCTTGTCCCCCAGTCAGCTAAGCAGGAGCTTTAAAACACACTCAATGCCAAAGCACACTTATTGCAATACAAATGGAAGATTAGCAGAGGAATGCTAAGGGGAGAGTGGCAGCTTTTTTCTCTCCCTTGCCAATAGCCAGGTTTGAAGTGCTCTGCTCACCTTCTAGAGATAGTCTTAACCAAGCTGATGATTCAGGCTTGGTGAATTAAAAAGACTGTGTCCTTTCATGAAGCCATACATAGTGCTCCAATTGTTTCCTAACCAGGGTTTCCAGTTCTTCAGTTTATAATCATTTGCAAGGACTTGAAACTTTTCTTTCTAAGCAAATCTAACTGTATGGGAAGATCTATCAAGAACAGCAGAGGAAAACTGCTGACTTATGGGTAACACGATAATAACATATGGGCCACAGGGCTGTGTGCCCAAGACTCATCCTTTTTTTTAAAGCTTGAAAATGAATTCCTCCTGTCCTGCACACTCAGGAGGGTTTACTAGCAGGCTCATTAATTAAAAGCATCTATGTATCTGATGGGGATGCTTCCATGGCTGGAACAGGCGCTCTCTGCTCCTCCTGGGTACCCCATTATTCCCTCTATTATTATTATTTTTTAAACACAGTTCCAAACCACTTTTTACAGCCTCCAGGGTCTAGCTATGGGAAGCCTTCCACGAATCAGCCCCAGTTCTTCTGTGCTGACTATTCTCCTCTGAAGCAAAAGAGGTACATCCATTGCATGTTAAACAATTACTTTCTTTAAATCTTTCTCATTTCCGATCACGTGGAATGGCAGTGTGATAGCTAACCAGACATGTGAATAAGTCATGGAAGATTTTTTTAAAGCAGATTTAAATAAAATATCCCTCATTATGGTGCTTAATTCCATCTACTGCTAAGAAGACAGCCATCTGGAGCATACCAGCAAGGTGGGTATTAAGGAGGCACGCACACCCCATAACGTAACACTGAAGCAGAGGTTTGACGCCAGGCCTCAAGAAGACTGGTGATGCTATCAAGGAGGAATGTAATTGTGTTGATTTATGTGTTATTTTTATTCTGTATTTTAAAGGAATGAAGACTGGCTATCCCGAGGTGATAAATAAGGCATTAGAAATGGCATCTTTCTTTTGAAGTTTGTCCCACGAAGTTATACCCTCCTGCGGCAGAGGATGCGCAGACAGTAAGCTTTGCCACAGCGCCCTCTTGTGTTCAGAGGGCCGCAATGACAACATTTCCTCATGGTAAGAAACTATTATCACTTTAATTACAAATTAATTATACCCTTTCATCAAGGTTGAAGGAAGAATCCATACAAAGCATGACGACTAGAAAGTCGAAGACATGCTTTCTTTTCTTTTTTTCTTTTTATTGTGACACCATTTCTCTTCAATGCCCTTTCAGTTAATAGTAGTTGAGTGTTGGGGGCTGAAGTCAGACCCTCTGGGTTCAAATCACAGTGCTCTGTCCCGCAGGCTGTCCTCGGGCAACTTACTGACTCCTCTGTGTCCAGGACTCTGCATCACAGTACTTACATCCTAAGGTAGTAGTGAATATTAAATATTAAGGACTTCAAAAGTGCCTGGAGCCTTGTAATAAGTGTTAGCTGTTGGTCATTATCATTGATGTTTTTTTTTTAATAAATCAAAGAATTGTTCCATTTCTGCTTGAAGTGACTTCAGAGATAATTAAGTCCAAGTTTTTCATTTTGTAGATGAGAAATCTCTGGTCCAAAGGAGCAAAGTGAACTGCCTACAGTTGCCTAATTATTCAATGGCAGAGCTGAAACTGGAATTTAAATCTTCTGGTTCTCTAGGGCCCGGGTTTCTGTCTTTTCTGGAGAACAGCTCCCATAGGAAGCTCTTTTTGCTCTGCAGGTGCAGAGGGTGGACTTGCAGGAACTTCCTGCAGGGCCCAGGGGTGATGTGGGCCGCTATGGGAAAGGCACTGAGCCACACTCACACACCAGGCTCAGAGGTCTGGGTACAGGAGTAATGAGTTGAGTAATCCCTGTCCTTTTTTGCCATGACAATGAGATCGATAATCCAAGACTTAGAGAACTGGACGATGTGAACTATAGTCTGCCTAGAAATATTGGTCTCAACCACTTTCAGAAAGACTAAAATGACCACACACATATACCAAAAATCTAATGCTTGTGAATCTGTTTTTAGAGTACCAGATTCCTAAGCTGCCATATCTTCTGAGATAATATCCAACTCCAAAGGCTGAGCTTCTGAGAGGGCCTTATATGAATATGGAACTAAGAGGCATTCTGGCTGCAGAACTGACTTCTCTCATGCACTGTTTCTGTTCATTTTCTTTCTAAAGAAGATATCATATCACAAAAGGACAAATGTCGTGTGATTCCACTTACATGAGGCACCTAGAGTAGTCAAATTCAGAGACAGAAAATAGTACAGAGGTTGCCAGAGGCTGGGGGAAGGGAGAATGAGGAGTTATTATTTAATGGGTGTGGCCAATATTGCCAAGGAAATAGATGTCAGTCTACAGATTAGTTAGTGTTTACACTTTCAAAATTCAACCTAATGTTTACTAGGCTAAAGATTATTTTATCTTGAATTAAGACTCATAATACAACACAGGTTAAGCCTCCCATCCTGGGTGATGATCCCTCCCAATCTCTGAGATTTCTTAACCTCCTTTTGATTTTCTGGCATCACTGAAAGCCTAAACACAAACCAGTGTAACACAATCACTGGCCAATGTATCAGTGGTCTTTGGCAAACATGAAGAGGTGGGCATTAACGAATGATACTAGACAATTCTCTTCCCCTGCAAAGACATGTGGACTTCAAATAGGAAACATCAGCATATAGCAATTGTCAGACTCCCAGGCGGGCATGGTTGTTTGGAAAGAGCTCTAGAGTGAAGACCAAAAGACGGGGTTCTGGCTCCAGCTCACCTACACACTTGTAGGACCTCAGCAAATGGAGTGAGTTCTCTGGGCCTTTGCTTGCTCCTCTGTAAAACAGGGACTCAATAGGTGATCTCTAAAGTCCTTCCGTGATCATTCTGTGACCTGAGCCCAATACCGCTCCAGGTCTACCACAGCCGTGGTGTGGAGTACTATTCATAACTACATAATTGAGAAACTTTCAAAGGAGATTTAATTGTACTAAGACTACCATGCAACCAAATAAAATAATTAGACTGCTACTTTCTCTTTCTGGGATAATCTGATATTCAGGATGAGAGATTGAACATAGGATTTTATATATCAAAACAAAAATAAAGTTGGAAGGAACAATATACAAGAATTTTTGTATAAGGAAGCCTTCTTAACATCTACCCTTTCTTTTTAAACGGTCATCACGTCGTTCAGTACCAAAAAACGGTGTCCACCTCCTCGGATTTTTTGTTGTTGTTTTGTTTTGTTTTTGAGATGAGTCTCCCTGTCGCCCGGGCTGGAGTGCAGTGGTGCGATCTTGGCTCACTGCAGGCTCCGCCTCCCGGGTTCACGCCATTCTCCTGCCTCAGCCTCCCGCGTAGCTGGGATTACAGGCGCCCACCACCATACCTGCTAATTTTTTGTATTTTTAGTAGAGATGGAGTTTCACTGTGTTAGCCAGGATGGTCTCAATCTCCTGACCTCGTGATCTGCCCACCTCGGCCTCCCAAAGTGCTGGGATTACAGGCATGAGCCACTGCGCCCGGCCCACCCCCTCAGGTTTTCTAATGACACTACCAATATATAGAAAACAGAGACAATGCTTATGAGTCTCTTATAACTGAAACTCTTATAAATGAAAGATCAAGGTGCTTGTTATACAAACGAGATATAGGGAAGCCTGATGTAGGAAAAAAATGAAAACTTCTAAAATTCCTTTCTGTTTTCATCTGAAAATTTGCCCTCAGAAATGAGAATAATGAAAAATTGCAAGTATCATTTTATAAATGATGAGTTGCATGTGTTTTTATTGTTAATTTTGTGTGATGAAAACTATGTTTCACCTCCAATGTTCATACACTGCTAGCTGGCTATACTCTGCAAAAGGATTTATGAAAAAGATCTTCATAAAAAAACGTCTATAGTACCAGCCAGTACAGCCCTTTTGTGTGGAAAGGCACTAAACAGAACTCCCCAGTGCAAGAGCAAAGGGCATTTTTCTCTTCAGGGGACACAGCGATTTCCTCCAAGAAAAGGAAGAATTGAATAACCGCTTTGATTCTGAGTTTCCGCTCATGGACTTCTGATCTACACTGGTCCTTTTCCTCCACATTGTTCCTCGAGAAACTGGCAGTAGACTAGACCTTGGCTCCAGCATCCTTTCATTCTTACGGAGATGAGAAACCAGGGACTCATTACCCTACTTTCTTAAAAAGCCCAGGGCAAAGAAATGGATGAACTCACCTAGAGATTCTGATATTGGAGAGAAGTTGCCATCTGTCCCATGACAGTTTTATGAGAAGTTCAATCTACCCTAAGAGTCTGAAAGAAACCATATTGTCTTATTAAAAGCAATGGTTCGAATCTACCTGAATTCAACGTAAAACTATGCTTTTGTTAAAAGAATGTTTTAGGTCGGGCGCAGTGGCTCACGTCTGTAATCCCAGCACTTTGGGAGGCCAAGGCAAGGTGATTGCTTGAGGCCAGGAGTTCGAGACCAGCCTGGCCAACATGGTGAAACCCCTTCTCTACTAAAAGTACAAAAATTAGCCAGGCATGCTGGCAGGTACCTGTAGTTCCAGCAACTGTAGAGGCTGAGACGGGAAAATCGCTTAAATCCGGGAGGCAGAGACCGCAGTGAGGCAAGATCGCACTACAGCACTCTAGCCTGGGTGACAGAGTGAGACCCTGTCTCAAAAAAAAAAAGAAAAGAATGTTTTATAAACTATGTCAATCAAAACTAAATTCTTGATAGTTCTGTATTTTCATGGCAATGAGCCTGCAGACCCTGAGAAGACATTACAAACTATGCACGTGCTGAAACTTGGAGCTTATCTGCAAGCTCATGAAGACATGTTGGTCTTTTATTATCCCTTTTATTACCAAAATGGGGTGACTGACTTTATTATACAAAAGCCATATAAGTCCTTTGCAGAGTCAGAGACTAACTCTGTCACTTATTTGCTATGAATGTGGGCATTTTTTACTTACATGAGCCTCGATTTCAACAAACTGAGAACAATGTCTACCTTCAAGGTGAGAAATAAACTAATATTCATAAAGTATTCCCAACTGTGCCTGACACACGAAATCTCCAGCAAACAGCAGCTGCTGCCAGCATCACATCATCAGTCCATGGTGCAAGTCATTTTGAAATGATCACATGATTTGAAAATATTACCAAACTAAATGTCTTTCCAAGTGCAGCAAAGATATCCAGATGTTTCCCAGGTCACCTGAAGTCACCATTATTAACCCAATAAATGGCCAGAGACACTTAAATCCTCTCTAAGTGAAGAATGAAGAGGTCTTTCTAGTTCTGATTCTATAACATTAAGTAAGGGTTGTCTGGATACCACCGTTAAGTAACAAAATATTACAAAGCAATCATACCCCAGATACTTCATTTTAAGACAGAAATGGCATCTGAAAATCAGAAGAAAAAAATTTACCAAGTTCTTTCATAAGCAGACTATTATTCTTATCCTCAAATAACTAAAAATTACCTGCTAAAACTATGGAAAACCATCGGAAGTAGTCATTTCTTGAGTACACTTCTTTGGAGTCCAAATATGACACCACTAAGGGAATCCTCACAATGGGAAACAGTTGCCATGAGTGATGAGAACACCAAGAATGCTCAGCTCAGAGGCAGCATTCCATCTCTGCTCTGACTAATAATAGCTGCTGGAGCTATTTCCAGCCACTTAGGCCTCTGAGTCTCAGATGCCTCATGTATAACACCATCTACTCTACAGGGTTGTTTTGTAAATCAGAAATGAAATAATGATGATAAAGCTTTTTATCATCTGTAAAGTAATATAACTGTTGTCAGGTATGGTGGGTGCTGGAGCCATCCTCCTGGTGAGAGCCAGTTGATAAACTTTCAAGAATTTTGTGAGCCACTTGTTAAACCAGAAATAGCTGGAAATCAGCCACAGTGGGAGATTTACACTATGGAAATGGCCAGACGTTGCCAGTCAGGACTTTTTTTTTCCTGGAGAACTGGTTCCTAAACATTTAACAGCACGCTATTGGTCCTAGTCACTGCTGTAAATAGATATAAAGCTTCCTAGGCCTACAGATGAGTGAGCAAACATTAATGGCAAAGTAATCTACTATGAGGTGATATCTCAATCAGATTCTTAAAACATTCATTGTATGAGCAAAGCAAGAAATAAGAGAGCATACTAAGAGATGAAAATGGAAACCTCTTGTACATGCTGTGGTCTGACCTTGATATTGAATGGCATCATCAAATTGCATAATCACTAAGATCTACCAAAACATAAAGCAAGTTAAAAGCTAAATTTACTCAAGATATAGTGGCTACTGTAGTGAAATCAAAAAGAAATAAATACAAATAACTAAATAATAATCAGGCTCTGAGAAAAATTCAGTCAAGTATGTCCTTTCTAAGAAAAAAACTTCCAAAACCACAACAACCAAAAAAAAAAAAAAAAAAAACTTGTCAAAATCAATGACAGAGTCTGGGTGCAGTGGCTCACTCCTGTAATCTCAGCACTTTGGGAGGCCAAGGTGGGAGGATCGCTTGAGGCTAGGAGTTCAAGACTAGCCTGGTCAGCATAGCAAGACCCCATCTCTAATAAAAATAAATAAATAAATAATAAAAACAATGACAGAAAAGGCTTTTAACCCCAAAATGTAAGAAACACTCCACCCAAAGGACACTCTCAGTCATGTCTCATTGCATCTTTGTTAGACAGATAACCAGTCCCACCCTGATGGATTTCAATTCATACAATGGCACCATCACAGAGCCCAGATGAAGCTCCTGTTTCTGATGTTCTTCAAGGACTTTCCTGTGCCGACATTCACAGGAACAGAACAAAACTAAGTTGAAGACTTTCTTTAGATAAAGGAAATAGAAAAAAGATTGTTTTTACCAATACCATTTGAAGGCAAAAGTGCCCTTGGGGAAAAAAAATTGATGAGGGACAGAATCATCTTCAACTGCTAGGTCCAAAAATGCAGTCTGCAATTCTGCCAAACTCATCCCACACAGGACTCTGCTGGCACAGGTTACTCTATAGCAAGAGGATGAAACTGGCTTAGATTAGAAAGATTTGCCCCAATTCAAGGAATGAATCAGTGAGAGATAAAGGGTAGGGAAATGTGTCTCATTCAAGCCAAATTTCAGTTTTTCCAAGTGCAAAAAGATAACAAAAAATGAGAATTGTGGGGAATGGAAAATGCCCGATAGTGAAAAGTCTGAAGATAGGAAAGAATAAACTCAGCAGCCGGCAAAAATATGATGACATGGAGCCAGGAGGGAGAAAATGTTGGCCCTTTATTTTCTTAAATTCTTTCCTGAAAACGTGGGCTTTTCATATCTGCTTAACCCTGAGAAGGCTCCAAACACACACATGGTAAGACATTATACAAAATATTTTTTGATATATAGGTTTCTAATCCAAAAATCTGAAATTTGAAATACTTCAAAATCCACTATTTTCTGAGCACCAACGTGATGCTCAAAGGAAATGCTGATAGGAGCATTTTGGATTTTGGATTTTGGATTTTTGGATTACAGATGCTCAACAGATAAATAAGCAAATATTCAAACAAAAATCCTAGATCTAAAACACTTCTTGTCCCAAGCATTTTAGATAAGGGATACTCAACCTGCATTATTATGTTGAATGTGTCTTTGGCTTAGAGTATTGTCAGTTTTTCATAAACTAGAAAAATCAATCAGATGCCAAGATTCTTTAAAGTTTTATAGATTTCTGGAATAAAACCCTAAACTATTCAGAGTTAATTTAGTTTGCAAACATGAAACTGTATGGAAGAAAAAGACATCACTCCATTTCTCAGTTTTTTACCCTTGATTTCCAATTTTCTGTGGTACAAGATCTCTACCTAAATCCACATTAAAGCACTAAATTTAATCTCCTTCCATCACTAAGCCTTTTACAGAGTATGAAAACTGGAAGCCACCTTGCCATGGGAACCCACATTCTCTCTGACTGACAAACTTTGTACTGCTGGAACAATACATGGACGGGAAAGAGGAGCCCCAACAAAAAGCTCAGATCATCAACCCTCCAAGTCCTCAGTTTTCAACTAATACAAAATCTGGCAGGAGAGCCCAGGCTTCTTTACTCTCTGGCACTCATGCTCTCCATCATCTACCGGTGCTTCTTGTGTTCTTAAGAAGAAAAACTCAGTCAAAATGCAAAAGAAAAGAAAAAGTGGTTACATAGAAATCCACTTTCAGAAAAAGCCAGAAGAGATTTTGACGTAACAGCAACAAAAAATTTTGAAGTTGGCATCCAACGGATGTTACAGACTTATGTTTGTGCCCTCCCAAAATTCATCTGTTAAAATCCTAACCCCCAAAGCGATGGTATTAAGATGTAGGGCCTTTGGGAGGTGATTAGGTCATGAGGTTAGAATCTCCATGAATGGAATTAGTCCCCTTACAAAAGAGGCTCCAGAGAGCTCCCTCACCCCTTCCAGAATGGGAGGACATATTGAAAAGGCACCATCTATGAACCTGGAAACAGGCCCTCACCAGACACCGAATCCACCACTGCCTCGATTCTGGACTTCCCAGCCTCCAGAACCATGAGAGATATATTTCTGTTATTTATGAGCCACTCAGTCTCTGGTACTTTGTTACAGCAAGCCCAAATAGACTAAGATAATGGAGATAAATAGAAAAGAAATAGAGCAGGGTGGACAGACCTAGATCATCAATGAAGAAACAAGTGAAAATGTGTCAGATAGACGTGGGGCACATTGCAAAATTTTTTTTAGTGGGGGGATTATACAGGAAACTAGGTATTGTTTTTAATCTGAATTCTCAGAACCAGAAGTATGCTGGTTTCCAAAATAGGTTGATGAGATGCAGCTCCCATAGATGAGACCATGAGCTCAGACACCATTCCCCAGAGCCATCTGAGGATGAGTGGGCACTCAAGAGTTATAGGGTGTATTTTAAAATAGAAATTAGCTTCTGGATTTTGCAGACTTTGCCAGAATACCTCTGACCAATCAATAGCATTCACAAGGGTGACCTGGCAATTCATCAACGTTTTACATTTCCAGACCCCATCTCTGAGGTTTCCACTTTCCCCAGATACTTGGAGAAACCTGGGAATGAGGCAGGAGTTATTAAAATACTAAGAAGGCCAGAAGCAGGAAGGTATGGAAACTTCTACAGCACTCCCCAGAGAAACGGAACATGAGGAAGAAACTTGGGCTTTGCAACATCTTTTTTGAAAGTAAATAGAAAAAGGAAGACTACAGGAATCGACTCCAAATTGTAACCTTCAGTGGAACAACAGAAAAGGTTGTCTAACCCAGCGAGTGCGTGGAATAGTAAGTAGGAAGGTTGAGAAAGAGTAGGGAGACAGAGGAAGACAGCATGCAACACAGACCGGAATGAAGACGAGCACCCTTGCCACCTCCAGAGACAGGCAGAGCTCACGACGCAAGTTCAAAACAGTGCTCCCTCCTCTCAGTAAGGCTTTCAAAAAAGATCCAGAGGAAATTAACCGGTTTTATCCACATGGAAGACTGATAATCAGCCCTAAATGAATGATAAATTGACCAACCATTGGAATTACCTGGAGAACTCTGAAAAACATGCTGAATCTAGGACCCACCATGGACCTAGGGCCCAGCAGGTGGCCTGGATGCTTAGCCAAGGAGGAGAGCCACGGCTATAAACAAGCCCTGACTTAATGTCTTGGAAGACAAGGCAAGAAATTCAGTGAGGCTATATTTTATGGGGCAACTGAATTATTAATTGAGTTAGTAAAATCTGTTTTATTTTGCTTTTTTGGTGAAACAGCTGAACTGACACAAGTGGTTGTTTGCTTGGATGTTGCTCCAGGCTCCATCCACAATTGTGTTTAGCCCGGCAAGCCACTGGAATGAATTTCCCAGCTGCAATTTAACCCAGGCCTATAGCGGCAAGAGTTAGCTCATGTTCTCCTCCCTATGCTCAAGTGCCTTCAGGGAAATTTGACTTCAAGGTGGGGTGGTGGCAGGAACTTAGGTTTCTCCTCTATAAACCTTTTAGAAAATGCTTGGAAGTCACAGCCATAGAAACCAAGCACCATTCTTGAATGCACTAAGGGGCCAGATTCCGGGTAGCCGGTCCACATTCTTTCTCAGTGTGGCCCGTCTAGTTCTGACAATGAGAAGTCATGGCTGCATTTGGACTGTGCTGATTCCAGAAGAAAGTCAAACAGACTTCAGCTAACTTCAAGATTCTCTGTAACAAACAAACAAACAAATAATTTTTTCAAGATTCTAATCATTCTAGGTTATTGTTTGCCTGTGTTAGTTATAAAATCCCAGCATCACAAAAAATACTTGACAAGGTCCATGGAGAATATCTAGCATAACCCTAATTTTTGCTGTGAGGAAACTGAGGCCCACAGTGTTTAAATGGCACAGCAGGGATCTGGGACAAAACCCACATGTCATGATTCCCAGGCCAGTGGCATCTCCAGATACCTGGAGTGCCATCAATGACACTTATCCAGATAATCAATTATAAACATTTTAAATCATTTAAATAGATCAGAGTTTTCCTGTGTTAGACAGGCTATCCGTGTCAACACATGACTTCGAAATGTGTGAAAAAGTAAGAGTAGTACTTTAATTTCTGAAATAAATTTGTACTTGGGAAAGTGGGGCTGACACTGGAGCCTGTAGTTCTGGAAGGTTCCCTAGAGCCGTTGCCTTTCTGTCGTGATCAAAACTCACAGAGTGCCTTGACCACTCTGCAACCCAGACAGCTGCAGGTTTTTCCCAGCAGGCTTGAACCCAAACCAGGGCCTTGAACATTCCCACACATTGATAAAGGTATCTAAGCTTTTGCCCAAAACACTGAAAGAAACTGGCCCTGACCCTCAGCCAAATTCCTTAAACCCTCATGTAAACTCCATCCCCTGAGCACCTCGCCGTGGACGTTTCTAGGTGGAAGACCCCTTTTTTCATGCTGCCGCCGCAGGATTGCTGCAGCCCACTCTGCCTAAGTTCCCCTAATGAATGCTTTGGCCTCATCACTCCGGCTTTTACTGCTTCTTTCTTTGGAATCTCAGTAGGCCCCATCTTGGGAAAGTTTGGGGCACTCTCTTGTGGGGACTCCCCTGCCACCACCTTTGGGGTAATTCCAATGACGGGTTCAGCAGGATGAAACAGGTCACAAAATGAAGCTTCAAGAGGATATGAAGGAAAATATCATGACTTCAGTTCCCCACTGAGCAGCACTGGGAACCATTATCATTGCAGCCTGCTCATGCAGGGCAGGCAAGCACCCTGGGCCGCAGCCACATAAAGAAATGGCAGGGGCAGGTTTTCAACTAGAAGGTCATGTGCCTGAGCACAGGAGAATTACCCTGGAGCAGGGACATGAGAGAAAATCAATGCATGGGAACTAACTGGGCTGCAGTCACTAAAAGCACCTGGAAGTAAGCTCATCCTTAAAATAAATATGACAGATTTCCACAATATCCACAACATTGTTTCAGCGACTTTTATTTCAAACAGCATTTCATTACCAACTGCATTTTAATGGGCACCCCGAGAAGCAGAGGGGAAGCAGAATAGAGGAAGGGGGAAAGGAGATGATTAACTGCTCTTATGCTCCTGGACTTGCCACCTTCTTCCTGCCTCTTCATTGCACAGTTTCTGGCCTGCATTTTACCATCCACATGCCACAGGATTCATTATGTTCCAATATACTGTGACACATAAATCTGCAATCCAACCGAGAGCTCATAAAGGTCACCATCCAAATTGGGCAACCCATCTCCCATCTGATCATTCTTGCAACTAATGAGCTGTTTAGGCTCACACAGCTTGACAAACATTTGTATGAGTTTATGTTTGCTGAAGCCTTTGGCATATGCACGTCAAGCCAAAAACAAAGCTAGAAGTGTCATCGCCAGATAGTCACCCGGAGAGTGGCAGCCACGACGTTCACGTTTGAAGTGCCATTTTAGGATCCAAACTTAAACAGTACAGGAGCTGTTTGATTTGGATATCACATAAAATTAATGGCCTAACTAGCAATGAGAACCTTTTTTGGAATATGCATGTGAACATATTCAAGGAAGAAAGATGTGCCTAGGGTTTTTTCAGACTTTGAATCAAGTCCCAAATTAGAGACTTGCTTTTGTGGGCTGTGAAAATGGACCAACTGAAGAGAAAGAAGGGGAAACGTCACTTCTCTTTGGATATAATCACCTTTAAAGTCATTTCGTGGAAAGGAAAATAAGTCATACTTAGGAAGGAGAGAACATAAGGACTCTTGGTTTAAGGGCATGAGGAACATCTCAATTGCTCATCCTCAACCCCTGCCCTCCAATATTTGTGGTTTAGGCTTTATGTTGTAAATGCAAGAAAAGGGACTACTTCATGAAGAGAGTTCAAAAAGAGAAGTGGGATTTCAAGTTTGGGAAGGAGGATTGTAATTTGTGTGTTTGTCTTAATGGAAATTAAGTTTAACTGCTTGCATCAAATGGGGAACATTCTATCACTGTGGATAAAATAACTTGAGATCATTTATAGAAAGTTATTTTTGTCTTTTTAATGTGCTGTTTAGTTGACAAAAATTGTATGTATTATATACATAACATGTTATTTTAAAATATACATGTTATATAGAAAGTTATTTAAATATGAGACACTGTTTTGTGATTCTTTACAGTACAGTGTAAAGGGAACAAAGACACTTAGAATAAGGTGTAAGTTTTCAAAAGTGTCATACACAAATTTAAGGATTCACAAAGGACGCTGCATCAACATTGAAAACCATAATTTTCTTCACTTTTTAAACTTCTTTTATACTTCCACTAAATAAATTTCTTTCCTTACCTAGAATTTCTTATTTTTCCTTTGATATTTCCTTACATTAAAGAATTATTGTAGGGGCCAGGCACAGTGGCTCATATCTGTAATCCCAGCACTTTGGGAGGCTGAGGAAGGTGGCTCACTTGAGGTAAGGAGTTTTAGATCAGTCTGGTCAACATGGTAAAACCCCATCTCTACTAAGAATACAAAATTAGCTAGGCGTGGTGGCGGGCGCCTGTAATCCCAGCTACTCAGGAAGCTGAGGCAGGAGAATCACTTGAACTCAGGAGGCAGAGGTTGCAGTGAGCCGAGATTGCACCACTGCACTCCAGACTGGGCGACAGAGTGAGACTCCATCTCAAAAAAACAACAACAACAACAAAAAGAATTACTTTAGTTTAGTTCCTTAGTTTCTTGTATCACATACCTCCAAGTACAGGGTGATACACTACACACCACATGGGAGAGACATAACTTTGAAGTCTAGGATACAAACTTGAATCTTTTCAGAACATAACAACTAGAGGAGGCCTTGCAGGGATTTAACAACAGGAGGAGAGGCTGACAGCAGGAAGAGCACATGAGAATTCATAGTTGTAGCTAAGTGTTTTATTAGAAATATACTGCTCTATATTTTATATAAAAGAACTATATGGAAACGGATATTAGTAGGTATATTTGCCAGGAGTTTTTCACATATTACACATATTTAACAATTTAACAGGCATTTTACTTTATAAAAGTTTTACAATTCTATATATCACATCTATCATATTTCATATTATCACATATATCACTTCAGTTGTCCCTCAGAATGACTAGAAGAAGATTTCATGCTCATTTTATAGATGAGGAATTTGAGGCTCAGAGAGAAAATAATTAGAATGACTTACCCACAATCCCTTACTAAGAGGCCAGCCGGGATTAAAACTCAGGCCCACCAGGCAACAAAGCCCCAGCAGAAGCTAGCCTCACGTTGTTGATTTATGTATTTGTGAGTTGGTTATCAGCCCCAGGGTCATCGTGACCCAAGAATCCCCTTGGGCCACCCTAGACTGACCACCCCACCCAGGTGGATGAGCAGCTTGGCCCTTCATCTAGGAGATTGCTACACTCATCTCAATCCTATGCAGTAAACAACAGATTATTATTGTCAGTTTAGCTGCTAAAGAAGGTTGTTTAGGGCGGTATTTCCAGTCTCATCAGGGCCACTGGGACTCCCCAAACTTTAAGTTCAACCACAAATTCAGGGATACAGGTACAGGAGATGCCAAGCCTGCAGCGAGCCAGGACAAGGCAGCTGCTGTATCTTGGCCCTGGGTCAACCCTGGAACCTATCTGTAGCCTGTCTTCAGCCTATTTCAGCCTACTGCTCTGAGTGGCAAGTTCCTCACCAGTCAGCCCTTAAAACAAGAAGCCAGTACCTTCCTCACCAGTCAGCCCTTAAAACAAGAAGCCAGCACCTGTTCCCATTCCACCCTCTCAGTTCGGAAGCACTTTAATGCTAGTACAGTCATGTACCACTTAACCACATTTTAGTCAGCAATAGATCGTGTAAGTGATGGTGGTCCCCTAAGATTATAATGCCACATTTTTACTGTACCTTTTCTGTTTAGATATGTTCAGATACACAAATACTTACTGTGTGACAATTGCCTACAGTATTCAGGACAGTCACATCTGCACAGCTTTGTAGCCTAGGAGCAATAGGCTGCACCACGTAGCCTGGGTGTGGAGTAGTAGGGCGCACCATCTAGGTTTGTGTAAGTACACAGTATGACGTTCACACAATGGCAAAATTGCCTAACGATGCATTTCTCATAACGTATCCCCATCATTAAATGATGTATGACTGTATTTGATTATTTTGTTTCTACAAATATTATTCTCTTCAGTCCTTTTTTAAAGGGCAACGGTAGTTTATTAAGGTCTAAATACCTCCAGAAAGAATGTTAAAGGCAAACATCAGCAAAGATGTCTAGCAGGGCTTCAATGCATCCTCAAGCAGTGTTACTCTTAAAAGCAGAAAAAGAGTAGAATGCATTTGGTTCTGTTTAAAAATCAGATCCAGAGGGCATTTCCTAACTGCAGTCTAATCTTTTAGAGCTGCTATAAGGTCAAATATTGGGCCCAAATCCATAGCTATGTGGCATAATCCCTTGTAAATGACAAGATGAAATTTACACAGTAAAGAAACTTCAACTTAGTTACAATTCTATTTCCTTTTCATGTTAAAAACAAAAATCCCTGACTTCTTTCTACTCAATATCATTTACAGTCTGAACAATGCATTCTTCTCCGCCATCTCTCTCCCCAACTTCATCCGATATGGAAGATGGAATTGGCACCCATCTTCATTATTACAAAGCTGATGCATTTAGCCCTTGATATCAATGCCAGTTTAGGCAGAGAGGGAACCTCAATTGAAAGATAATTATGGCTGGTTGAAACTGTGAAGCCTGAGGAATCAGAGACTTAATAGCCACTCCTGCCCTGACTTAAACAAGACCAGGAGCACGTCCTCCAAATGTTGATATTTGAATGCTTTACAAAATATTAGGAAAGTTAATAATGATCCTGACTGTCTCTTGGGTTAAGGGTAATGCATCTAAGAAAGATGCATAGAAAAGCCACGTCTGATTTTATATCCTTCATACCCTTGCTGTGCTCACCCCTGTGAGTAGTTCTCCTATATCACCTTTACTTAGCAAGGCAAAGGGAAGTGAAACCAATGAATACTTTTGGAGCATTCCACATCTAAAACCTGAGACAAATAAGCTCTGAAATAAAGATTCAGAATAATTGAATCAATGAGCAACTCCAAATGTCACCTTCAGATATTCTGAAATGAGATATTACAGAGGAAAAGTAAAATCGATTGAAATTTGTTTTTCTCAGTCAGGACTTTGGAGATGAGCCGACTGGTGTTTAATCCCATGCTGCCCCTCACTGGCTGCGTGATCTTCAGCAAGTTACCGAACCTTTCAAAGTCTCCATTCCGTGACTGAAAAATAGGAAGAGCAACATCCCTCCCTCACAGTGCTGTTCCTGCTGTAGCAATAGAAGGTCCTGGACAGGTCCCATACCTCACAGGAGCCAGACCTCCTCCTAAGCACCCTCTCCCATGAAGGAGAGTGTGTGAGCCCTTGGTAAACCTCTCACCTTGTGCACCAAAGCTGTCCAGGTTAACACTTTGCTCCCTTCATTCCAAAGACAATGTCCCAATTTTATATTCTAAGCCTTTTGTAAAACAGAGGTTCAGAAGAGTGGGGAACTCTGCCTCCTCAAATGCTCGTTCTTCCACCAGTCATGCCGCATTCCCGCTCAACTGGCCCACGTGAAGACCAGCCAGCCTGGCTGCCCTTCTGTCCTCACTTCTCATGGCCCTTACATGTGAGATGCTCCATGACGACGCATCACGGCCAACTCCTCTCCCCATCTCTGTCTCCACCACAGCCTTTAGCACCTGTAAAATGGGGACACCTGTGCTGGGGGAGTCCCCAGTCTTCTTTCAGGTCTGCAATTCCACGTGAGGTGTGAAATGATCTCATTTCCACCCCCTTCGGACAGGGGTGAATGTGGGCCTGAGCCTGGGTTTGGCTATGTGAGTGACTATATTCAGTTTCCTGCTGCTCAGGGCTGACTGTTTTATAGCAGGTTTTGCAGCATATTTATCGCCCCAACTCTGCGAGAGGAAGCTCAGTAGGTACAGGTAGTCATCTGCACATTCAGGTTCCTCAAGGACATAAGAGTTAGAGAAAGGCGGCGAATTACCCACTCAGAACAGTGCCGTGAATCTAAAAGTCAAGAGCCACCCATATACCACTGGATTCTTAAGCACTTAAAGTTGCCTTCGAAAAACACAGTTAAAAAATATACTCAGAAGCTCTTGTCATCCACATGCCACAGATGTGTGAGGACATTTATGGTAACAACGACTAACATATGGATGAGAATGTACAGTAAGTGCAGAAGAAGCACTCAGTAAGTGCTCGTCCTGTGGAAGGCAGGCCCCCTTTAGAAGTCAGGGGCATGCCGACCTCTCCAGGCACGTGATCCTGGGAAGCACCGCTGCCCTTGCTGTGACCTTCACACCCTGCCAGTGCTGGTTTCCCTGTAAGAGTGTCTGAGATGACTAGATGACAGCAACAGCCTAAGGAAATCCAAAATTAAAACAATGAGCTATTTGTGTTCCCACTTCTACTGAAGGCTGGCTGAACAGATAGCAGAGAGCCAGAGCGTCGGACTTTCCCAAAAGGAAGAGATATCAGGGCAATTAAAAATTAAAAATGAACCAAAGATGTACCCTTTAAATAGAAGTGGCCCACTTTACCACTTTAAAACAATTCTGATAGAACATTATTTTGCTGTTTCATACAAGACAAGTTTTCTTCTTTTTCTCCTTTTTTTTTAGTGTATAGAGAACTCCAGAAACATTTCTTAACAGCAACAACTTAGGCTGCATTCGTACAGGATCGATATCTCTACAGTGTATTTTTTTACCTGTCGCCCTCCACACAATTATTTCAGAACATTCCCTGTCAGGTTCTACTTTGTGCTCCGCACAACTTGGGAAGATTTTCATCACCCCAAGGACATGTGAGAGAAATTTATGGTTTACTAGAAGGTTCAGCAACTCAGGCGCTAGCATTGTACAGACAGACACGTCTTTCAAAAGGCAACAGATTTAATTGATGGTCAACTCTGGCGTCATTGGTAACTCGCTAAAGGCTGTCTGTCATAGGATCCTACCTCACGCCTCCGTCTGTTCCCTGATTTAGTGATCAGTAACAGTAATGCCAATGGGGACACAATAAAGACAGCCGAGGGGAAGACACCCCCATCATCCAGGGACCCTTCCACCCTCCTCTGTGCCCTGTCACATGCACCAATTATGCAGTCCTGCTCTTGGCACACTACCAGAGTCCTCTGTAGCTGGGGGCCCAGCCCTCCCACAGGCATTTACTCTTTCACAAAAAACAGCACAAATCAAGATTAATTAAGATAGAGAAACCTCAAGCAAGCAGAGATTTAGTGACACTTTGGACACCATGGTGAGTGCTATGGAAACTTTTTAATGTACCGAGTCTGTCTCATGCTTGCAAAGTTCTGTTCAAATCAAACCACTGAATGCAATAAGGATCGAAGACACTAGGGAACAAGATGGAAAATAAGACCCAGTCCTTGCTCTTAAAAATCTTACAGTCTATAGGAGAAACTGCATATGTGCTCATGAGAATATAAAATCAGTTCCTGAAGAGAACTGCAGAGTGTTATGGTGGTGAGAAGACAAAGGTTATATTGAGGATCAGAAAAGGTATCCGACTCTTTCACGAGCTTGTATAATAAGTCACAACTCACAGTGAACTGTGTCATGCTTTGTCTTTGACCTAAAATCATACACTTGGAAAGAACCTAAAGGATCATTTGATAAGCAAAATGGTATGAGGGAAACACACACACACACACACATATACACATGAAAACACACACATACACTACACCACACACACACACACACACACACATCATCATCACAGCCCTGCTACTGGCTTCTGGTTATTGACCTGGGGACCTTGGGCATGTTGTCTAACCTCTCTGAGCACTAGTTTCCTCTTCTGTAAAATGAGGATAGGTTGGCCGTGGTGGCTCACGCCTGTAATCCCAGCACTTTGGGAGGCCAAGGCGGATGGATCACCTGAGGTCGGGAGTTCAAGATCAGCCTGACCAACAGGGATAAACCCCGTCTCTACTAAAAATACAAAATTAGCCAGGCATGGTGGCACATCCTTATGATCCCAGCTACTCAGGAGGCTAAGGCAGGAGAATCACTTGAACCCAAGAGGCAGAGGTTGCGGTGAGCCGAGATCACGCCATTGCACTCCAGCCTAGGCAACAAGAGCGAAAATCTGTCTCAAAAAAAAAAAAATGAGGATAATAATTCCACCTTGCAGGATTGTTGTGATAAGTAAACGTAACATATATCAAGAAGCTCAGCAGGTACACTGTGTTCAACAAATAATACCTCCTGAGATTTGGACTAGGTTCCTCCAAAGTGAACTTCAAAAGACTGTCAGTTCTTGTCTTTTAAATACTCGCTCATTTATTGTTTCACTGCAAACATTTACAGTAAGGCCTCTATGTGCAAGACACTGCAGAGTATGAATATAATATAATCCCTGCATCATGGGATATGATCTAATGGCATAGTTTGATACTGCCCAAAACTTGATCCAAGACATCAGGCAAAATATGCAAGGGACAGGGAAGAAAGGGGGCATTGACACCCATCTCCAAGTCACCTATGTACAAAAACTGAAGATCTGTGAGGTTAAGTAACTGGTTGAAAGTTGCTGTGTTTTTTTCTGGACAAACTGAGAAGTGATCGGGATCTTTTGATGACTAGTCAACTCCCAAGGTTATCTTTGACCCTGTAGACAGACCATCCTGGACACATCCTAGAGCCTTGCTACACAAAGGAGAGGCAAGGACAACAGCAATAGCATCACCTGGAAACTCGTTAGAAATGCAGATTCTCAGGCTACCCAGGACGTCCTGAATCACACCTGGCATTTTAACTAGCTTTCCAGAAGGTTCAGATGGATGTTGAAGTTTGAGAAGCACCACCCTAGAGGAACTTCAAAAGACTGTCAGTTCTCGTCATTTAAATACTCACTCATTTATTCACTGTTTCACTCAGCAAACATCTACAGTAAGGCTTCTATGTGCAAACACTGCAGGGTATGAATACAGTATAATCCCTGCATCATGGGATGCAGTCTAGAGGCACAGTTTGATGCTGCCCCAAACTTGATCCAAGACACCAAACCTGTTATGCAAGGGACAGGGAAGAAAGGCGGCATTGATACGCATCTCCAAGTTCTCCAAGTCACTGTGTACAAAAATACCATCTGCTTGTTAAAACAATCAAAGTCACAGACAGGCCTGGAGTCAGACCAGCCCTGTTTCTCTCTTTGCCCAGGGGAGGGACCTCAGGCAAACTGCCTCCTTTTGATGAATCCCACCTAAAAAAAAGAGTCTTGGACTTCAGGAACATGCAGATTCTTCCCAGCTCTCTTCATGTCTTCCTAACTCTTCTGGTTTTATTCATTCGCTTGGCAAATATTTCAGTGACACTATCTGCTGGGGATTGCTTCAGTGCCGGGGACTTTGGTGACAAGATAAATGAGGCCCTATCAGCCAGCAATAAGTATCACACCGAGCACTGAGACATGGTAATGAGATCTGGCATTGCTGGGTGGCTGCTTTCCATTGGATGGTCAAGGAGGCTTCTTGGAGGAACAGGATTTAACTTGAGGCCGAAACAGCACAAGGATAGAGCCATATAAAACTAAGGAGAAACCATTTTAGGATGAGGGAACAAACCCTGAAGGTGTGAACAAGCTCGGTGCATCTAGACATGTAAGGAAGGTTCCAGCATGTGAAGGAGAGAGGAGGGAGAGGGATCCAGTGAGGTCTTACAGCGACGGAGGGTCTGGCCACATGAGGCTGAGCAGCCAAGGTAACTTTCTGCATTATTTTCTGTGTGTGACTAGAAGAGTGCTAGGCAAGGATCTGATTTTAAATTCTCTTCTTATAAAATGAGGTATGGAATAGGCTGCTATGGACTGAACTGTGTCCTCCCCCAAAACTTGTATGTTGAATCCCTAATCCCTGGTACTTCAGAATGTGACTTTTTGGAGACAGGGTCTTTAGAGAGGTGATAACATTGAAACGAGGTCAAGAGGTTGAGCCCTAAACCAGTCTGATCGGCGTCCCTATGAGGAGAGGAGGACACAAACACACACAAAGGGAAGGCCATGTGAGGGATGACACAGGGAGAAGACGGCCGTCCACAAGCCAAGCAGGGAGGCTTAGGGAGAGACCATTTGTGCTGACACCTTGATCTCGAACTTCCAGCCTTCGGAGTTGGGAGAAAATAAACGTCTGTTGTCCAAGCCACTCAGTCTGTGGTTTTCTGTGGCAGCAGGCCTAGCAAACTAATGTAAATTTAAGAACAATGATCTTTATAATAACACAGAGAAAAGAGCAAATTCTCCTGTACTTCTCTAATTGGCGCATGTTCTTATAAATGCTGGCTTAACCTTTATAACTCTCTCCAAATCTTAAATTGGACTTAAAAGTCCTTCAAGCTAGTGATCTAAACTCTAGTTCTGCTCAATCCCAGAGTCTTTTTCCAACAGTTCCTGAACTAATCACAGGCAAATACCTGAGTTTCCTTATCACATTATCCTGCCTGAGTTTCTTTCGGCTAGGAAACAAAACAAAAAAACTCATGCTGTTTCTTCCGGTTTCAGTTAAAAGCCTCCACCACTTTAGTTACTATGTTGCCTTAAATTCTAAGATGCACTGTCTTTTTCATTTTTCAACATTTGAAAAGTAAAGATGCGATTTGGAATTGATGTGAACCTGCAACGTGACTGTCTACCTGCCTTTGTCAAATCCAGGATGCATCAGACAATCACTGGCATTGCAGAAGCAAGAGAATGCGACGATTTTCTGTTCCTTTTGAAAAGGTCGATGAAAAGCTAGGACAGAGGCTCTTTTTCCACCTTGAACTTTGGCAGTTATGTAGCAGCAGAGATTATAGAAAAAGTATAGCTCTCACTTAGGAAGGCCAGGGTCCAAATCCCTGGATGGCTATGAAGACACTGCCCGCATTCCAAGGCAGACAGTATCTTCACAGTTGTCCCGTCCTGTGGGCCCCTCCGTGGGCTTCGCCCTACTGCCTGGATCCTCCATCCCTGGTTACCAAGCTCTGCATGCCCAGTTCCTTCTGAAAGCTGCCTCCTCCTCTCTGCCCTAACAGTGACCTGGTCATCCCTGGAGGGTCTCGTGGCACCTGCAGCCACTTGAGTGCAGATGCTCACTCCCCACCCCTACCCAAGCAGTCAGTGTCCTCCCACATCCCTAACGTGGCTCTACCTTCAGGTATAATCTGCTGCTGCTTGGAGGCTCAGGGCGTTCAGCTTCACCCCCAGCTGTCCTTCTTGTTGCTCTCATCTGGGACATCCCCCTTCTCTGGGGGCCTTGATCCTGGACCTCCACCTCCTCCCCACCCCAAGCCCTGCCACCATCCTTGCATCACCAGGCTGACACCTGGGCTTCTGGGTCCTTGGCCTCACTGTCCCACCGCACTTCACCTTCGCTTCATCTGCACCCAAACTGAGCCGCCGAGCTCCCAGCCACCTTGCCACCACTTTTCCCACACACCAGTTATTTCTGCCCCTGTTCCACGACCACATCCAGCCACCCACCCCTCAACCTATCACTTTCCCTTCTTTATCAGCCCCCAGTGTAGACAGAGCCATCCATCACTTCACTCACCTTCCTGCCACCCCGTTCGGCTCCCGAACCCAGTTGCGTTTCTCCTCTACCTGCCTGGAAACCCGCCGCCTGGTGTGCTCGCTCTTGCCATTCCCTCTCCCTGAAGCAGGCTGCTGAGCACAGCTGGGGAAAATGCATGATCTCAGGGACACTGTCCCCAGAAGTCACTGGGCCACCTTCAAAATGGACACCAAATCCACCTGGCAATTCTGTGTTCCCCGTGCCAGGTCTCCCCACCTTCAAGGCACCACAGCAGACCTTTCCCCACTCTCCTCAAACCTCCCCGCCACCGACCTTCCTCCCGTTCACTCACTCACTTGCTCACTCATGTATTCATTCAAAAATGTTTGTGGACACCACAGCCAAACCCAGTCCAGAGCTGGCACCAGGATGTGGCTCAGTCATTCATCACCCTTCTCTGCTTTCTCTTTGTAAACCAAAAATAAAATTCTAAGTTCCTCAACCATGTGAATGGACTTCCTCCCAGGCCAGAGAACTCTAAAATTTAACCAGAAAGACTGGCTCAGGCTATGACGGGAGGTAGGGTCGAACGTGCCTCAATATACCCTCCGGTATTAACATCAACACAGACGTTACATCTGATAATAAATATTTACAATCTAGTCTCTCCGAAGCCTGCCACCTGGAGGCTTCAGCTGCATGAGAAAACTTGGTCTGCACAACCCCTTATGGAAACCCAGACATTCCTTCTTACTGATAATAACTCTTTCTTTTCGAGACAGAGTCTTGCTCTGTCGCCCAGGCTGGAGTGCAGTGGCACGATCTCGGCTCACTGCAAGCTCCGCCTCCTGGGTTCATGCCATTCTCCTGCCTCAGCCTCCCGAGTAGCTGGGACTACAAGCGCCCGCCACCATGCCCAGCTAATTTTTTTTTTTTGTATTTTTAGTAGAGACGGGGTTTCACGTGTTAGCCAGGATGGTCTTGATCTCCTGACCTCGTGATCCAACCGCCTCGGCCTCCCAAAGTGCTGGGTATTGATAATAACTCTTTCGACCAATTGCCAATCAGAAAATTTTTAAACCTTCCTATAACCTGGAAGCCTCCCTGCCCACCCAACTTGCTTCAAGTTGTCCTGCCTTTCTGGACCAAACCAATGTATTTCTTCAATGTATTTGATGTCTCATGTCTCCCTAAAATGTATAAAACCCAGCTCCATGAAAACCCTAA
Organism: Nomascus leucogenys; assembly: GCF_006542625.1. Taxonomy (NCBI): domain Eukaryota; kingdom Metazoa; phylum Chordata; class Mammalia; order Primates; family Hylobatidae; genus Nomascus; species Nomascus leucogenys. The sequence goes on from NC_044385.1 coordinate 16,257,324, forward strand.
ACCACAGGGTTCAGAGAGCTTCTGGGCTGGTGAGCCCATGGCAGTGCTGGGAGGTGGCGCACCTGGAGGGGGCATGGAAGCTCTGCGCCACCCCCATACCTTGTCCTGTGCATCTCTTCCATCTGGCCGTTCCTGCGTTGTATCCTCTACAATAAACCTGTACACATAAGTAAAGTGTTCTCTTGAGTTCTGTGAGCCACTCTAGCAAATTATCAAATCTGAAAGGAAGGGGGGCTATGAAAACCATGGGCTCTGCACACAAGTCGAACAGAGCTAAATGGAATTCCTGGACAACCAGTTGATATCCAAAGAGTTAGTGTGTCCCTAAAGTCAGGGGAACCCCACAAACAAAAACAATCCGTGCTCCTCACACACTCCTGCCGGTCCTCCCTCATCCTTGACCACAGTCTCTCATGCTTCTTTGTGGCTCCTTGTCCTCTGCCTGTCCCCTAAAGATTAATGTTCTTTAGGATACTCCTTTGCACCATCTTGTCTCTGCACTGGCTTTTCCCATGCACTCTCATCTATCTGCACGGCTCTAATTATAATCCATATGCTGAGAACAGCCAAAGCCCTGCCGTCGGTCAGCTCTCCTTCCTCAGCTTTACAACCAGCTCTCCACTGAACATCTCCACCTGGATGTCACTCAGAAACTTCAAATTCAGCTGGCTCAAAGGAGAAGTACAATCTCTTCCAAATCTGCCGTTCTTATGGCCTTGATTCTAATGAATACCCACCCACCAGTGGTCCAGGCCAGGAAGCTAAGCTTCTATCTCATCTCCTCCCTCATGATCACCTTGCACCTCCCGTCTCTAAGCATCCACTCTCAAGTCCTGTTGGTTCTCATGGCTGAACACCTCTGCAATGTATCCCCTCCTCTCCATTCTCACAGCTGCTCTTCTGTCACCTTCCTCTCTTCTGCCACTGGCCTCCCTGCATGGGGACGGCCCTCATGCCCAGTGTGGAGTGGATTCTCTCTCCATTCTGCAGCTGGACCCAGTGTGGCCTTTTTTTCCTCCCCCTAATGCAAATCTTATCAGATCACTCCCTGCTTAAATCTGTCCAAGTGCCTCCTATTGCTCTTAGGACCATTAAGCTCCTTAAATGGTATACAAGCCCACCTGGTCCCTGCCTAATTCTGGAGCTGAAGCTCTCCCCACTCCTCCACCCCATTGAACAATGCAGCCCCCCTAAACTTCTTGCGGTCCCCATAAGGAAGCTTTTCTCTCTCACCTCTAATGCTTGTTCTTTCTTCTGCCTCAAATGGGCTTTCCATACTTTTCTCCATTTTAACTTTTACATATCCTGAGTAGCAGCTTAGATGTCATCTCTTCCAGAAATCTTTCCCTGGCTTTTCATACCTCCCCATCATACACTTATCTGACTGTACTGCCGTTGTCTGTTTTCTGGTAGTGTCTCCCAGTGGGCTCTAGCATTCTAGAGGACCAGGATGGTACTGTTAGGCTCAGCACATGTAACCAGCTGCAGACACAGCCCGGCACGTAGTGGCTCACTATAAAAATTAGTTGAAAGCAAGGACAGATTTATCATGAATCTAATGGCACATGAGCCTCAGGGTCCCCCACTTTCACGAGTTCCCTTCAAACCCTGTATCCAATTTTGAATCATAATTCTATATATTTTTTTCTTTAAATAAGACCCATACTCAAATTGTGTAAGCTCCAGTCCTCACAAAACCTGGTGCCACTGGTTACATAAATGAATGAGGTGGAAAGTGAGGCTCACAGAAGTGAAACAGCCACTCCATCTCATGTCCCTCTGACGTGGCACAATGAGGATCTGAATTCACATGTGTCTGACACAACTCACACTCCATCCAGTGTGCATAACAAGCAAGTCGGGTCATCACTCCTAGCCTCAGCTTCCATATTTAGGCAGGAGAATGTTTGCTGCATGGGATGTCATAAGGAATAACTCAAATAATATCTCCAAAGTACCTACATAGGAGTTGGCAAATGAATGATTCTAAAATATCAGACTGTTCGATAAATAATACTTTAAAATACCATACACCACAAGTCTCACTCAGTTCTCAAGTTCAGTATCTGTTGAAATGGAGTTCTAACTCAGCAAACCTTTACTAAGCCCCTATTCTATGCAAGGATTACAGGAACTGGAGGCAGAAGACTAATAGCCTCAAAAAGGCTGGGCGCGATGGCTCACGTAATGCCAGCACTTTGGGAGACTGAGGTGAGAGGACTGGTGAGAGGGTTGCCTGAGACCAGAAGTTCAAGGCCAGCCTGGGCAACAGAGAGAGATCCTATCTCTACAAAAATAAATGTTTTAAAAATTAGCCAGGCATGGTGGTGCATGCCTGTAGTCCCAGATGCTTGGGAGCCTGACGTGGGAGGATCAAAGCCCAGGAGTGTGAGGCTGCAGTGAGCCATGGTTGCACCACTGGACTCCAGCCTGGGCAACAACACAAGACCCTCTCTCAGAAAAATAAAAATAAAAAACAACAAGAAAAACTGGCACAGAGGCTAGGGAAATAGATATTTAAACAAATAATTACAAAGTATGCAAAAAGAATTAAATATCTTCATCGTTTTTACTGTTTTCTAACCTTAACATTTTGCTCTTTTTGTGTGTGTGTCTAAAGAATTATCTCTTGCCCTCTGGTCTCAGGTTGACTATGTAGTTGATTAACAATTATTAATAATTAACAATTCTACTCAGCCATAGAGCAGCCTTTGGTTACAACCTGAGTGATTTTTAAGGAAACTAAGTTAAAGCTGTGAATTGAACAAAAACTGAATAAGGTTTTTAAGGGTGTCAACACACAAACCCTCTAGGGAGGTGGTAGTTCCTTGAAAAGAAGCCAAATGTAACTTAGCCAACAGCACAAGAGGTCAGAAAATATTCAGTAGGCAACTCCGTCTCTGATACTAAGCATTTAAAACATTTGCACATTTGTAAAAGTTGCACCAGCATGATGCACAGAGCAATGACACTGACCGGCGAGCTGGAAAACTGAGATACAGCCTGGACGAGAGCCTGAGAAAGATCTACCACCCACTCTGTGACTCCTTGAGGGGTGACTCGCAATGCTGTGGAAATTCAGGGTCTGGGGCGTGCACACACCTGGCTTGCGCCAGGCTTTGCCCCCTGGAAGGTATGTGGGTTTGGGCCAAACCTCACAAAGCCTCTGCTTAGTCAATAATAATAATAGTAGTAGATAATAATGCACTAATACAGGTACAGGTTGAGTATCCCTTATCTGAAATGCTTAGGACCAGAAGTGTTGTGGATTTCAGATTTTTTTCAGCTTTAGGAATATCTGCATTATACTTACTGTGGAGAATCTCTAATTTGAAAATCCAAAATCCAAAATGCTTCTATGAGCTTTTCCTTTGAGCATCATGTCAGCCCTCAAAACTAGTTTCAGATTTTGGAGCATTCCGGATTTTGGATTTTCAGATTAGGAATGTTCCACCTGTAATAATAACATCAACCTCATAGAGAGGATTAATGAGATAAGACAGGTAAAGCATATGGTAAATGAGCTATACGTTTTCAAGTTTTTAAAATTTTTTAAAAATTTACACGCGGTAAAATTCACTTGTTGTACAGTTCTATGGGCTGTAACTTGTAACCATCACCACAAACAGGATACAGAACAATTCCAAGGCCCCTAAAGAATTCCCCTGGGCTGAGGCAGAGCTTGCAGTGAGCTGAAATCGTGCCACTGCACTCCAGCCTGGGTGACGGAGCGAGACTCCATCTCAAAAAACAAAACAAAACAAAAAACAAATAAAAACAAAACCAAGAATTCCCTTGGGCTGTTAATTTCTAATCAGACCCTTCCCCAGCCCCTCTCCCAACTCCTAAACCCTGCCCCTAGAGGTCTCTTTTCCAGAGCATCATATGAATAGGATGCTACAGTTGTAGCCTTTTGAGACTGGTTTCTTTCACTCAGTACGACGCATTTGAGATGCAGCCAGGTTGTTGTGTATATTAATAGTTTGTTCCTTATTACTGAGTCGTGTTCCATTATGTGAAGGTACCATAGTTTGTTATTCTGTCCACTCAGTGAAGGACATTTGACTTGTTTTCAGTTTTAGGCAATTATGAATAAAGCTGCTATAAATATTCATTACAGTTTTGTGGGATTAAAATTTTTATTTCTAGAGGATAAATAAGTATCTAGGAGTGGAATTGCCAGGTCACATGGCAAGTGTAATGTTTAACTTCATAAGCCACTGCCACTGTCTTCCAGATGGCTCTACTGTTACATCCCCACCAGCAATACTGACACATCCCACCAGAGATGTACGAGCAATTGGCCTGCTCCACCTTCTTGGCAGCACTTGGTGTTGTCAGTATTTTTTATCTCAGCTATAATAGGTCTGCAATGTTTGGGTTTTTTTGAGATAGAGCATTTATATGAGACTGTGTTTAATCGTCGACTTTTGATATGGTTTAGATGTTTGCCCCCTCCAAATCTCATGTTGAAATGTGATTCCTCAATGTTGGAGGTGGGGCCTGGTGGAAGGTGTTTGTGTCATGGGGGCAAGTCCCTTATGCATGGCTTGGTGCCCTTTCTGTGGTAATGAGTTCACACAAGATCCGGTTGTTTAAAAAGAGCCTGGCACCTCCACCTCTCCTCTCGCTCCCTCTCTCGCCATATGACACGCTTGCTGGCTCCCCTGCCCTTTCCGCCACAATTATAAGCTTCCTGAGGCCTTGCCAGAAGCAGATTCCGGCACTATATTTCATGTACAGCCTGCAGAACCACAAGCCAAATAAACTTATTTTCTTTATAAATTACCCTGTCTCAGGTATTCCTTTATAGCAATGCAAACAGACTGACACAACTGTAATACAAGAATGTTCAGGGGCAGTGGAGGATACAGAAACCAAGTTATTTTAATGGCTAGCCACGACCTTTCAGAAATCTTGAAAACCCCAGCCTGGTGAAAAGGTATCTCATGGTTCGGCTCTGTCTGTCCACTTCTCCAGCCTCATCTCCTATCATTCTCACTCTTATATACTTCAGTCCATCCAGATCAATAATCACATAAACTAATATTTATTGAGTCCTTATGATATGCTAGGGCACTAAGCCAAGATTGTTACATGTATTATTACTTCATCTACTCATGGTCCTAAGAGGCCAATATCAGTAGTAGTAGTATTTCTACTTTACATGGGAGGAAACATACTCAGAGTGATTGGCAAACTTTCCCAAAGTTACACAGTTGCGAAGTGGTAGGGCTGGGATTGGATCCCTGTCTCTTAGATGTGCCACGTTCCTCTGACCTCTGAGTCTGTGCTCTCCCCTTCCCTAATACAACACTATTTCTGCCCCTTCCACCCCCAAGCCACGGTGCATGCCCTGCCTCCTCTGTGAGGCTCTCCCCAGCCCCTCGAAGGCATCCTTGGTTGTCCTTATCTCTGCTGTCTTGACACCCATTGTTTATTGCTTCATTTCATCCTTCAACACATCACACCCTATTTGCTGTGTACATGTGCCTCCTCCACCAGTGACTGCAAACCTCTTGAGGTCAGGAATCATATCTTGTCACCCTTCCACTCCCCAGTGCCTATTACAGTGACTGGCACCTGAGAGGCACTCAACACGTGTTGTAGGAGTTGAGGAACAGCTAAGGCTTCTGAAAGAGAGGCCAGGCGGTGACACAAGGGTCCACTGCTGCACAGGTGTTTTAAATATAAGCTCACAGTCCTACAAAATGCATCCATACAATGAGCAAAAATGTAGAAGCAAAAGAAGGGCCTCACACAAACTTACATGTAACTCTTGATATAGACTCTCAGATATCCATCCCTATCAACAACAAACAGAACGTGAGGTGTAATGCAAGATGACAACAGGGACATTCACCCAATGTTAACAGCTTTAGGCCAAAGGGCAAAAAACAAGAGAGTGGAAAAGAGAAGAAAGGAGTCCTTTTCTATATTCTTGCTACAGTTGTTCTCCTTCCTATTTACATAAGCATGGAGGGGGTTTTTTCCTCCACTTATGTGTCTCAGGGCTATTAAAACTGTTTATTCCTCCCTTAGTCTATCACTCTCAATAAAGAGGATCATTTTTAATATTAAAAAAATAATAAATTCATTTGCCTGGAAAGTTCCTTGAGGAACATGGAGTCATCCTTTTCCTCTGGAAAACCTGAACACAAACCATTCCAGACAGATGGGTGATTAAGCAACCAGAACACAGTTCAAACACAAAGGCCAGGAAGAGGCAGCTCTCTGCAGTGTCTGCATCCCATGAATATATGTTAAATTCATAGATTAATTTTTTACATTAAAGCATTTTAATAGTATGAAATATCAACAGTCAAATGCTTCATGGGCCACAGGTTCTTCTCTAGTATTTTCCCAAGTGAGAAATTTCAAAACGGTAGAGACCATGGCTGTGCATTAATGAATCCAGGACTTTTTATCTTTCTTATCTATTGATAAATGTTTGCAAATTCTAAAGGCTTGAATAGAGAAGTTTAGCCCATCTTAGAGAAACGCCTCTTAGAGAAAAAAAAAAAGGCATAAATGAAAGGGCATTCATACAAAGAAGTATATTAATATTTCAATTGTGGTAACCAAATTTGCCATTTCCGAGCCAGGTTAGGAACTATTTTTTTCCAGCATCAGTTCCCATGACCCACATCCACAATGGCATGCTTCAGTTTCCCAGGAATTATCTGCTTTGGTTCTAATGTAGGTTTATCCCTCTACAAGTTCCGTAAGAAAACATTACTTGTGCCACCTCCTCACCTCCTCCCTTTCATTTCATCTTTGCCCCATCATTTCTTCAGGGTTCGCATGTAGAGAGTTAAATACAATAACTGTTTCCATACTTTAATGCAGATAATACGTTTTTCGAGTGAGGCAGAAAAAAAATATATAGATCAGAAATACGCCAGTGTCTTAATGACAAATTTCTTTATTCAGTGGTTTGGGGACCTCATCATGTAATGCTTCATGGAAGAGGGTGACTTCATATAATTTAATCAATGAAAGGCAGAGGAGAATTTGCTTTAGGAACTTCTATGGCCATATATCATGTAAAGGCAAACAATAGGCTTGTTCTGTGTTTGGTAATTAGTTGTAAACAGCTACACTTTGGGATAAAAAATATCATGTCTCCCCTTGAATTTGCATACAAGTGCCTTAACACATTTCACGGTGACAGCCACAAGCTGGTTTATATACCTAATGGAGCCTGGCAAGACAGGATGACCTTTCTAATTGTCATTATGAGAAGCACAATTGCAAGTGACTTTGAAACATATGGTAAACTTCATTATGCTAAAATATAAAAGCTTCTACTTTGGGGCTCACGATTAATATTAATGTCAGACCTCCTGAGAAAAAAATGTACTCTAAATTTTATATTGTATAAAACCCTCTCAATACAAAGAGAGCATTTATTTATAGTCTTCAGGCTTATTCATATAGATGCTATTAAATATTACATTAGACGTGGCAAAATAGAATGAATAATCCTGAAACATTAAGGGAAAGATAATGATTACCTTCCCAGCAGCAGGTCAAGTGCCATGCAGGGTGGGAACAGAGAGACTGACTATAAATATGGGTCCAATGAGGACAGAGGAAGTGTATACAGGACAGTCAGTGGGGCCTGACTCAGATCACACGGGGAGGGGCGGGGCAGGACATCCTGGGAAGTTAAGGTGGTCAGAGAAGCTGTCCTGATTAGGCATGGAAGGAATGTAGGAAGTGAATGTGTGGATAGATAAGGGTATGGGATAGTCCAAAGGTGGAGAGGAGAATGTGAAGGTCAACGGAAGCAGCCAAAAGCCATGGGAAGACGTGGTTGGGTTGGCGGGAGAATGACTCCCAACAGCTGCAACAGGTAGAAAGGTGCCTTCCTGAATCCGAAATCATAGAAATTTCTTATGATTTATGATTACACATCATCATTGGAAAAGGATCTTTGCCTTAATACCAAATGCTGCATATCATCTGTGCAGAGAAGGGCAGGGAACTATTGCAAACCCATTTTTCATGCCTCTGGTGACAGTTTCAAAGGTCATCCTGTCTGGCATCCTTCCAGGACAGCGACAACCTTTCTCTACCATTTCTTTGAACCCCCTCCCTTAAACTGCAGCTTCAAGGGCCACAGACACCATCAAGACACTATCCGTTCACCTATGAAACAACAGCATGCCTCTGGAAGGAAAAAAAGAGTCTTGTAAGCAGGAGTTGTTTTTATAATGGATCAACTTAAGAAAATGGGAAATAATAAAGAAAAAAACGGCCAAAGACAGTGAAGTACAAACATGAGATGCATCCTGAAAAAAAATAAGGTCATGGGTAGAATACTGAGTACTTCTCTCAGTTTCTGTATTTTAACAGTGGAGAAAATGTAAAATAATACCGTTCACAGATTTACTGAAAAAAGTGAAAGTGGTTTATTAAAGTCTCAATTGCGGCAGTTCCCTGAATATCACATTTATTTCAAAGGCCAGGTCCAACGCATATTAATACACAGAGTGGAAACAGGATGACTTTACTCAGAAAGATCGGTCTATGTTGTTTAGTACACCATTTGCACCCTAATGCCTTAAGAAGTTTAAAATCCATTCTACACCGTTATCCCAACATGATATTATGTTTTATACTTTGTTCTTGGTCCACTATTAATCATGATGGGGGTTAATTTCATTAACACACACACACACACATACAAATAGGAAAAAATGATTCATAACCATATTATATAAAGAGAAGGTAACCACTAGGTGCCTCCTTCAAAATAAAACCAATAGACAAAGGACATAGGCAACACACTGTCAGGCCTCTGAGCCCAAGCTAAGCCATCATATCCCCTATGACCTGCACGTACACATCCCGATGGCCAGTTCCTGCCTTAACTGATGACATTCCACCACAAAAGAAGTGAAAATGGCCGGTTCCTGCCTTAACTGATGACATTATCTTGTGAAATTCCTTCTCCTGGCTCATCCTGGCTCAAAAGCTCCCCTACTGAGCACCTTGTGACCCCCCACTCTGCCCGCCAGAGAACAACCCTCCTTTGACTGTAATTTTCCTTTACCTACCCAAATCTTATAAAACAGCCCCATCCCTATCACCCTTTGCTGACTCTCTTTTCGGACTCAGCCCGCCTGCACCCAGGTGAAATAAACAGCCTTGTTGCTCACACAAAGCCTGTTTGGTGGTCTCTTCACACGGACGCGAGTGAAATTTGATGCCGTGACTCAGATCGGGGGACCTCCCTTGGGAGATCAATCCCCTTTCCTCCTGCTCTTTGTTCTATGAGAAAGATCCACCTACGACCTCTGGTCCTCAAACCAACCAGCCCAAGGAATATCTCACCAATTTTAAATCCGTTAAGCGGCCTCTTTTTACTCTCTTCTCCAACCTCTCTCACTGTGCCTCAACCTCTTTCTCCTTTCAATCTTGGCGCCACACTTCAATCTCTCCCTTCTCTTAATTTCAGTTCCTTTCCTTTTCTGGTAGAGACGAAGGAGACGCATTTTATCTGTGGACCCAAAACTCCGGCACCGGTCACGGACTCAGGAAGACAGTCTTCCCTTGGTGTTTAATCACACGGGGATGCCTGCCTGATTATTCACCCACATTTCAGAGGTGTCTGGCCATGCAGGGACGCCTGCCTTGGTCCTTCACCCTTAGCAGAAAGTACCGCTTTTCTGGGGGACAAGAACCCCCCAACCCCTTCTCCTTCACCCTTAGCGGCAAATACCGCTTTTCTAGGGGGCAAGAACTCCCCGACCCCTTCCCTCCATTCTCTACCCCTTCTCCGCTTTTCTGGGGGGCAAGAATCCCCCATGCCTTCTCTCCGGGTCTCTACTCTCTCTTTTCTCTGGGCTTGCCTCCTTCACTATGGGCAAGCTTCCACCCTCCATTCCCCCTTCTTCTCCCTTAGCCTGGGTTCTTAAAAACCTAAAATCTCTTCAACTCACACTGGACCTAAAACTCAAATGCCTTATTTTCTTCTGCAATGCCACTTGACCCCAATACAAACTCAACAGTGGTTCCAAATAGCCAGAAAACGGCACTGTCACTTTTTCCATCCTACAAGTTCTAAATAATTCTTGTCGTAAAATGGGCAAACGGTCCGAGGTGCCTGACGTCCAGGCATTCTTTTACACATCAGTCCCTCCCTAGTCTCTGGTCCCAATGCAACTCGTCCCAAATCTTCCTTCCTTCCCTCCCGCCTGTCCCCTCAGTCTCAACCCCAAGCGTCGCTAAGTCTTTCTAATCTTCCTTTTCTACAGACCCATCTGACCTCTCCCCTCCTCACCAGGCCAAGCTAGGTCCCAATTCTTCCTCAGCCTCCACTCCTCCACCCTATAATCCTTTTATCACCTCCCCTCCTCACACCCGGTCCGGCTTACAGTTTCATTCTGTGACTAGCCCTCCCCGACCTGCCCAGCAATTTACTATTAAAAAGGTGGCTGGAGCTAAAGGCATAGTCAAGGTTAATGCTCCTTTTTCTTTATCCCAAATCAGATATCATTTAGACTCTTTTTCATCAAATATAAAAACACAGCCCAGTTCATGGCTCATTTGGCAGCAACCCTGAGATGCTTTACAGCCCTAGACCCTAAAAGGTCAAAAGGCCATCTTATTCTCAATATACATTTTATTACCCAGTCTGCTCCCTACATTAAATAAAACTCCAAAAATTAAATTTTGGCCCTCAAACCCCAAAATAGGACTTAACCTCTCCTTCAAGGTGTACAATAACAGAACAGAGGCAGCCAAGTAGCAACATATTTCTGAGTTGCAATTCCTTGCCTCCACTGTGAGACAAACCCCAGCCACATCTCCAGCACACGAGAACTTCCAAATGCCTAAACCGCAGTGGCCAGGCATTCCTCCAGGCCCGCCTCCCCCAGGAGCTTGCCACAAGCGCCAGAAATCTGGCCACCAGGCCAAGGAATGCCCACAGCCCAGGATTCCTCCTAAGCCGCAGCCCATCTGTGCGGGACCCCACTGAAAATCAGACTGTTCAACTCACCTGGCAGCCACTCCCAGAGCCCCTGGAACTCTGGCCCAAGGCTCTCTGACTGACTCCTTCCCAGATCTTCTCGGCTTAGTGGCTGAAGACTGACACTGCCCAATCACCTTGGAAGCCCCCTAGACCATCACGGATGCAGAGCTTTAGGTAACTCCCACAGTGGACGGTAAGTCCATCCCCTTCTTAATCAATACGGAGGCTACCCACTCCACATTACCTTCTTTTTAAGGGCCTGTTTCCCTTGCCTCCGTAACTGTTGTGGGTATTGATGGCCAGACTTCTAAACCTCTTAAAACTTCCCAACTCTGGTGCCAAGTTAGACAATACTTTTTTAAGCACTCCTTTTTAGTTATCCCCACCTGCCCAGTTCCCTTATTAGGCCAAGACATTTTAACTAAATTATCTGCTTCCCTGGCTATTCCTGGACTACAGCCACATCTCATTGCCACCCTTCTTCCCAATCCAAAGCCTCCTTTGCGTCCTCCTTTTGTATCCCCCCACCTTAACCCAAAAGTATAGGATACCTCTACTCCCTCCTTGGGGACTGATCATGCACCCCTTACCATCTCATTAAAATCTAATCACCCTTACCCCACTCAATGCCAATATCCCATCCCACAGCATGCTTTAAAAGGATTAAAGCCTGTTATCACTCGCCTGTTACAGCATGGCCTTTTAAACCCTATAAACTCTCCTTACAATTCCCCCATTTTACCTGTCCTAGAACCAGACAAGCCTTACAGGTTAGTTCAGGATCTGCGCCTTATCAACCAAATTGTTTTGCCTATCCACCCTGTGGTGCCAAACTCATATACTCTCCTATCCTCAATACCTCCCTCCACAATCCATTATTCTGTTCTGGATCTCAAACATGCTTTCTTTACTATCCCTTTGCACCCTTCATCCCAGCCTCTCTTCGCTTTCACTTAGACTGACCCTGACACCCATCAGGCTCAGCAAATTACCTGGGCTGTACTGCCACAAGCCTTCACAGATAGCCCCCATTACTTCAGTCAAGCCCAAATTTCATCCTCATCTGTTACCTATCTCGGCATAATTCTCATAAAAACACACATGCTCTCCCTGCTGATCATGTCCGACTAATCTCTCAAACCTCAATCCCTTCTACAAAACAACTCCTTTCCTTCCTAGGCATGGACAGGGCAGTCAGAATTCTTACACAAGAGCCGGGACCGCACCCTGTAGCCTTTCTGTCCAAACAACTTGACCTTACTGTTTTAGCCTAGCCCTCATGTCTGCGTGCAGCAGCTGCCGCTGCTTTAATACTTTTAGAAGCCCTGAAAATCACAAACTATGCTCAACTCACTCTCTACAGTTCTCATAACTTCCAAAATCTATTCTCTTCCTCATACCTGATGCATATACTTTCTGCTCCCTGGCTCCTTCAGCTATACTCACTCTTTATTGAGTCTCCCACAATTACCATTGTTCCTGGCACGGACTTCAATCCGGCCTCCCACATTATTCTGGATACCACACCTGACCCTCATGACTGTATCTCTCTGATCCACCTAACATTCACCCCATTTTCCCATATTTCCTTCTTTCCTGTTCCTCACCCTGATCACATTTGGTTTGTTGATGGCAGTTCCACCAGGCCTAATCGCCACTCACCAGCAAAGGCAGGCTATGCTATAGTATCTTCCATATCTATCATTGAGGCTACCACTCTGCCCTGCTCCACTACCTCTCAGCAAGCCGAACTAGCTGCCTTAACTCAAGCCCGCACTCTTGCAAAAGGACGACGCGTCAATATTTATACTGACTCTAAATATGCCTTCCATATCCTACACCACCATGCTGTTACATGGGCTGAAAGAGGTTTCCTCACTATGCAAGGGTCCTCCATCATTAATGCCTCTTTAATAAAAACTCTGCTCAAGGCCGATTTACTTCCAAAGGAAGCTGGAGTCATTCACTGCAAAGGCCATCAAAAGGCATCAGATCCCATTGCTCTAAGCAACGCTTATGCTGATAAGGTGGCTAGACAAGCAGCTAGCTTTCCAACTTCTGTCCCTCACGGCCAGTTTTTCTCCTTCACATCGGTCACTCCCATCTACTCTCCCACTGAAACTTCCACCTATCAATCTCTTCCCACACAAGGCAAACGGTTCGTTGACCAAGGAAAATATCTCCTTCCAGCCTCACAGGCCCATTCTATTCTGTCGTCATTTCACAACCTCTTCCACGTAGGTTACAAGCTGCTACCCTGTCTCTTAGAACCTCTCATTTCCTTTCCATCCTGGAAATCCATCCTCAAGAAAATCACTTCTCAGTGTTCCATCTGCTATTCTACTACCCCTCAAGGATTGTTCAGGCCTCCTCCCTTCCCTACACATCAAGCTCAGGGATTTGCCCCCGCCCAGGACTGGCAAATTGACTTTACTCACATGCCCCGAGTCAGAAAACTAAAATACCTCTTAGCCTGGGTAGACACTTTCACTGGATGGGTAGAGGCCTTTCCTACAGGGTCTGAGAAGGCCACTGAGGTCATTTCTTCCCTTCCGTCAGACATAATTCCTCAGTTTGGCCTTCCCACCTCTATACAGTCTAATAGCAGACCGGCCTTTATTAGTCAAATCAGCCAAGCATTTTTTTCAGGCTCTTGGTATTCACTGAAACCTTTATATCCCTTATGGTCCTCAGTCTTCAGGAAAAGTAGAGTGGACTAATGGTCTTTTAAAAACAAACCTCACCAAGCTCAGCCACCAACTTAAAAAGGACTGGACAATACTTTTACCACTTTCCCTTCTCAGAATTCAGGCCTGTCCTCGGAATGCTACAGGGTACAGCCCATTTGAGCTCCTGTATGGGCACTCCTTTTTATTAGGCCCCAGTCTCATTCCAGACACCAGACCAACTTGGATTGTGCTCCAAAAAACTTGTCATCCCTACTGTCTTCTGTCTAGTCATACTCCTATTCACCGTTCTCAACTACTCATACATGCCCTGCTCTTGTTTACGCTGCCGGTTTACACTGTTATCTCCTGGTGATATCTCCTGGTGCTATCCCCAAACTGCCATTCTTAACTCTTAAAGTAAATAAATAATCTTTGCTGGCAGGACTATGCTGAATCTCCTTAGGCACTCTCTAATTAGATGTCCTGGGTCCTCCCAATTCTTAGACCTTTAATAACTGTTTTTCTCCTTCTCTTATTCCACTTAGTTTTTCAATTCATACAAAACCGTATCCAGGCCATCACCAATAATTCTAAATGACAACTGTTTCTTCTAACAACTCCACAATATCACTCCTTACCACAAAATCTTCCTTCAGCTTAATCTCTCCCACTCTACGTTCCCATGCTGCCCCTAATCCCACTCGAAGCAGCCCTGAGAAACATCACCCATTATCTCTCCATACCATCCCCCAAAATTTTCGCCATCCCAACACTTTACCACTATTTCATTTTATTTTTCTTATTAATATAAGAAGACAGGAATGCCAGGCCTCTGGGCCCAAGCTAAGCCATCATATCCCCTGTAACCTGCACGTACACATCCAGATGGCCAGTTCCTGCCTTAACTGATGACATTCCACACAAAAGAAGTGAAAATGGCCTGTTCCTGCCTTAACTGATGACATTATCTTGTGAAATTCCTTCTCCTGGCTCATCCCGGCTCAAAAGTTCCCCTACTGAGCACCTTGTGACCCCCACTCCTGCCCACCAGAGAACAACCCCCCTTTGACTGTAATTTTCCTTTACCTACCCAAATCTTATAAAATGGCCCCACCCCTATCTCCCTTCGCTGACTCTCTTTTCAGATTCAGCCCGCTTGCACCCAGGTGAAATAAACAGCCTTGTTGCTCACACAAAGCCTGTTTGGTGGTATCTTCACATGGATGCGAGTGAAACACACAATGAAAAAAATTAGGCCAGGCATGGTGGACCACTCTGTAATCCCAACACTTTCGGAAGCCAAGACAGGTGGATCACTTAAGCCCAGGAGTTCAAGACCACCCTAGGCAACATGGCATAATCCCGTCTCTACCAAGCCAGGCCATAGTGGCGCATGCCTGTACTTCTAGCTATTCAGAAGGCTGAGATGGGAGGATCACTTGAGCCCAGCAGGTGGAGGTTGCAGTGAGCCAAGATAATGCCACTGCACTCCAGCCTAGGTGACAGAGTAAGACCCTGTCTCAAAAAAAACTTATAAAGGCACAAAAAAACAAGTTGAATGTATTAGTCAAAGATATGCAAAAACAAGGCATGAATTAAATACCACTCTATTATTGTTATTATACTAATAATATTTTAAAAAATAACGCTTATTATTAGAAAGGATGGATTGGTAGTATCAATTAAATTGCTATAACCCTTTTGCAAATCAATCTGCATTATGTATGAAGCCATAAAAATGACTGCATTCTTTGGGTCATTAATCCCAATCTTGGCACTTTATCTTCAGAAACAAATTCATGAAATAATCATTAAACACCTCAGAATAAGGAGGTAGTCAAGTAAGTCACAGTATATTGATTCTTGGACTGTTATGTACATAACAAATAATAAACTGGAATACTATAGCGCAACCAGGGACACAGAAGTATATAATGAAGAGCATGGCTCTGAAGTGAGACAGATGAGTCTCATTCCAGTTCTTTACTTCCCATATACAGAAACTTGAGCCACTCTGTTAATTCACTGAGCCTCAGTTTCACACATTGGTAGATTGGGAATAATAAATTTGTCTCAAACTACAGTTATGAGGATTAATTGGTGCCATGCTCTCACTATTGTCCTATAAGGTTAAGGACAGACAGAGGATGTAAAATTGCATCCTCTTTCTCCGTACAGGTGTGTAAAAAGCTTTCCTGTGCTGCAAGCACAGAAGAGAATGCAAAAAAGGCAACCAGGGGCTCTGTTATAGAAGTTGTATGATAAACATTTTTCATTCATTTCAAAAATTTTATTTTATGCTAAAGGTATTTTTTGAAATAAATTAAAATTTTATCCTAGAGTAACTCCAGAAGTTTCATCAGCTTTGACTTCAGAGAATTTCTCTGCAATCTTTAGGGGAGAATTACTTCACTTCCAAAGACTGACAGATTTGCAGATTCCAGACCACTGGGGAATGTCAGTGTTTGGTGACCTTCTTAGGCAGACATGAAGTTGGTATCCAGCCACTACTGTTACTCAGTTTCTGTAAACAATGGAGTTGGGTGAAGGGTATGCAGACACTTGCCAAATTCCAATGTATGTGTCTCACCCAACATAATTGGTACATATGAAGCAAAGTAGAATGCTGGATCCAGGTGAGAGTTAAAAAGAAGCCCAAAATTTCAGTCACCTTGTCCAAACCAGACAGACCTCCATTCATTAACAGACCATGCAATTATAATATAATTGCATTTGGTTCTTTCTTGGGGAAGGAAAATATCAGATTTGGGGAGACTTGAAGTGTAAAGCAGTCATAGTAAACATAGGAAAAGAGAGATATTCATAATGGGTTAATACACCAAAAATTAAACATCATTTTAGCAAATAAAATGTGTTTATAATTAAACCAAAAAGCAAAGTGTGTCATCAGTTGTTAAGGAGTTATTATGACTCCAGAAAGTATAATGTCAAAAGAAAAATAAAACGACATTCTATGACTCTGCAGGCTTGTGGAATATAAGCATGCCTGCCTCATAAATTTTTGATGATGCCAAGTCAGTAAATCCTTAAGCAATTCCTGATGGTTTCTGTACTGGCCATAAATATTAAATTGCAGTGCATTCACTCAGGGTTGTCCACCCCTACAATGATCCAGCCCTCCCCAGTTACAGAAAAGCCTCAACGGAAAGTGGATTAGACACAGTGGCCATCCCCAAGTCCAAAACACAACAGGACTAAGGGCCCAGGGCAGCAAACACTAGCTCCTCAAAGCAGTCAGGGCAGGAAAACATTCATCAGCATACTCTCTCTCTTTTATAAGAGCTCAGAGAATCTGAAAAATCAAATTAGCAACAAGTGATGATCTCTCCAGTAAATACCATCTCTCTTGGGTTGTTAACATATGGCAGCTTCAAAGAAAAAGTACAGAGCTGAAATGGCAGGAGTGTGTACAGGAAGCCATAACTCATGAAAATGCCAAGAAGGAAAACAAAATATTTCTCACCAAATTAATCATTGAAAAAACTGTGACCACATAAAAGATGTCATATTTAGCCAAGTAAAATTAAATTCCGCAAAACCTCACAAAACCAAATTTGGTTTATAAAGAATCAACCTTCATTCCTGAAAATCCTAAATTATATCACAGTTTAAATGTTGTTTTATTTGTGCTGGGCGCAGTGGCTCATGCCTGTAATCCCAGCCCTTTAGGGGGCCGAGGCAGGTGGATCACGAGGTCAGGAGTTCAAGACCAGCCTGGCAAGGATGGTGAAATCCCGTCTCTACTAAAAATACAAAAAATTAGCCAGGCATGGTGGCAGGCACCTGTAATCCCAGCTATTCGGGAGGCTGAGGCAGAGAACTGCCTGAACCTGGGAGGTGGAGGTTGCAGTGAGCCAAGATCGTGCCACTGCACTCTAGCCTTGGCAATAGACTGAGACTCTATCTCAAAAAAAAAAGTTGTTTTATTTAACTAAAGTTCAAAACTCACTCAAAAGAAGCCTAGAAAGATTGACATCACATGTTGCAAATTGAATGCCTTGTAATCAAAAGGATGACAAATTAGTAAATTCTTAAAAGCAAACAGGGCTTCTAACTACTTCTTTACCAGAAACTGAGTAATGTATCAATCTAATAACCAATGCATTTACTTATAGAAATACAAAGGAAAACATTGACATTTCAGCATTTTAGAACAGGAAGTAGAAATAGCAACAGTTCTTTGAAAATATACAAAAAACTGGTTTGAAGTCAACAAATATGTATCCAATTAAATTGCTATAGTTCAACTTCTCTCTGATTTATGGTAGTATGCCAAGTTTCTCCTAGTCACCCTTCAAAAATAAAGAATTGAGGTTTTAATACAAAAGATACGAGCTTCATAGGGTGATAACCTATAGAACCTCCTACTAGTGAGTTAAATTATCCATCTGCTATAGCAACATGGCAGATAGTGGATTATCATCTCAGGCACAAAATATAGGGAGGGTGCTTGAAAACTTCAAAAATGAAAAAAAAAATACCCGTCTTTTCAGGATGTTCAACATCATCAATAGATGACTTTTTGCAGACTTTTGTTTTGTAATTATGAATCTGTGAGTGTGGTATTTAGGTAGGGCGATGAGGTTGCGGGATGGATAG
The DNA here is from genome assembly GCF_006542625.1 of Nomascus leucogenys. Taxonomy (NCBI): domain Eukaryota; kingdom Metazoa; phylum Chordata; class Mammalia; order Primates; family Hylobatidae; genus Nomascus; species Nomascus leucogenys. The sequence goes on from NC_044385.1 coordinate 16,275,597, forward strand.
AGCCTGACATTAGGAATCAAGTTCATAAAGAACATAAAGCAATGTCAAAGGTAAAATGGCAGGTAAGAAGGATTCAGATGTTGGCCTTGCCCCCTGAAGGCTCTGTGGCAGGATCCTTCCTAAACCTCAGCTTCTTCATCGGTAAAACAGAGATTCCAGTGGAGCTGGTACCACAGCAGTCCAGAGGATGAGATGACTAAAGTGTGTCAAGTCTTAGCACAGTGCTTAGTTCTCAACTGCTTGAGAAACAAAAAGAAAGGGATAAGTCTTTGTTACTAAAAAGAGGGTGACTTCATGCAAGGGATCATTCCTTTCCTTCAAAGAAAACATTAAATCCACAATAGCTGTAGCTCATCCGTGCATACAGAAATCTGTGCCCAAGAAATACATACTGAATACACACAGCAAAGATCAGTGGAAGAAGAAATCTGCAAAGAACTTATATTTAAACTTCTAAGGATCTATATGAAAGACAATGTGAATAATAGAATTTGGTTTTATTAATTCCAGGTAAGTTCTAATGATCACGACAATATATTTTCAAATCATTGGGATGATATTAAAACATAAAGCATTAGGCTGAAGTTGTGCAGTTAACTGAGGGTGGTACCACTCCTACCTGGGGGCATTGAAAAATGGGGGTGGGAAGAAGAGTTGGATGCAGACAATGACCAGGGATGTGAAATATTCTGCAATACACGGTAGGGGCCCCATGCAAAAAATAATCCCCTCACCCAAAACATAGCAAATAGGCTCTTCTTTAAGATCATAAAGTTCCACTTACCATCACTCTTAGCTTAATCTTCAGGACATTATATGAGTGTGTGTGAGTACATGTGTCTGCCAACATTATCAAAGCCCAGACTCCATATGAAATGTACAAAGAGACTCTAATAGGCACTGATTAGTAAGAATAATCTACAAAGCAGAAAATCTGGCCGATATTTAAGAGACACATGTACCCACCCTATTACATAGAGTCAAGTTTCTGCTCTAAACGAATTAGCATGTTAAAAAAAACTGCCTGTTGCAATTTGGTACGAAATATAATTGAAAACATCATTGTATTTCCACCCAGGGGGTAAGTGACTTACATATTTTAAGGGAGTATAGAAACAAGTAGAGAGACAAGTGAAAAAAGATGTAACAATAGTAGGGACTTCTAAAAATATATATGGATAAAAGTGGGAAAAGGAGATCAAAACTGGCTGAGAGCAAGAAAATAAATGAACAAAGTATAAATTGAATTATGGAAATTCACATACAAGGGGCTAGAATTAAAAGGGACCTCAGTAGCCACAGGGACTATCTAATTCATCTCTGGACCATGAGGGCCTGCCACAGCGCCTAACATATTGTAAGTACTCAATAAATGCTTGTGGGAAGGAGGGAGGGATGGATGGATGGATGGATGGATGGATGGATGGATGGATGGAAATGCAACTTCAGGATCTGGTTCTACAGTATTATATATGAAGCAATTGAGACTCAGATAAAATTCAGTGACTTGCTGAAGATTATTCATTCATTAAGCCTCACATTCTGATGTTATATATATCAGGTGCTATGCAGATGATTAGGGAAGGGCAGGACTGAGATTAAACTGATGCCCCCTACATCCTAATCCAGGCTTTTTCCACTGTATGGGGATGCCTCCCAAAAGAATTATCACAGCGACTTAATAAAGGAGGGAGAAAGTTAGTTGCAAATTTCAAGCTTAGAAATTCACAGGCAAAAATGGCTGAAGGGAAGTAATCACACTAATAGTGATGCAAGGATGTAATTGGAAATGAAAAAATGGAGAGAAATTAAAAACACAAACATAGATTTAATCAGGGTCCTGATAAAGTGATAAAGTAATCAATAAGGCAAATCAAAGATAAATGATTAGAGATTTAAAACCTCAGCCTATCAGAAAAACTTGAGGGAAAGGATTTTGAATTTTTTTTATTTCTTCCAAAAGATCCTATTTGACATATTTTTTTAATCTAAATGACCGAAGATTTCGAATTTGGAAAGGCAGACACATATCTATTTCCCATATAAACATCTACATTTCTTGCCACATAGCACCGCAACACTCATCTGGTTCCAAAGCAGACGGCTTGGCCCTCTGTTATCAAGAGCACTATCACCGTTCTGGCCTGGAGAGCTAACTTGTCTTATACATAGGTCTTAGCCAAAGCTCAGAGGAAACAAGTGACATTTGGTGAGTATACAGGATATGTTCTCCAGCCACTTTTTAGGTACTACGTTACATCTCGGAATAATGCCAGAAATTGGAAGATGCCGTATTTAAACTTCACTAGCCCAAGCCCTAATTCACCTCCATAGTTTAATACCTTAATGTTTCTTAAAATGTGAGGGATCTTAGAACGACCCCTTTTAAAATCTGCTGAAAAACTGGATCTTTTTGTGGGAAAAACTGTACATACCTACATATCTAAAATGTATATGTGGTTTCAGTCTCTCCTGTCCACAGTCCCTCCTGCTTTGAAGGGATCCCCTAACATGTTTTTTCCTAGAGGTAGTTGGTCACAACCATTGGATAACATGCTTATCACCTGAGTGATAAAATATTCTGGACACCAAACCCTGATGACATGCAATTCACCTGTATAACGAACCTGCATACGTACCCCGAACCTAAGATAGAAAGTTTTAAAAAATAATAATACAAGTAAAAGAGCTTTCTGCATGTGTTACAAATCTGCTCAGGAGGACTTCCCACTATGCTTTCAAGAAAATTGTCTTGAAGAATTTAGCATCACTCTGAATTCCCAAAAAACTCTGTGCTTTTCAAGGTGCTTTTGAGGAAGAAGGATGGTGCTTCAACTGTCTTTTTTGCTCTGACTTCTAGGAAGTTCATTATCACATCATATTCTCAATCAAATAATTAACACTTGACATTGGCATTTTCTTCTGCCTTTGTTTTTAAATTTTATTGTTGTTTGTTAATTTTATTGTTTTTATCTTTGTTATATGTATTGTCCCGGTTCTCCATTTCCTCCCTCTCCCTGCCAATAAAAGAGACCCATAGATTTTATTCTTTTGTTCTACTTTTTCATGAATGTTTCTTCTACATATATCTGATATATGCGGAAAAAAAGAATTACTGCCTATATATGGAGAACTTGTAACTCACAAGATTTCTAAACTAAAAGACTTTTCTTAATAGGTGTGAAGTGAAATTCTGCAAGTAGCTGCATCCGGGAACTTCAGAGTTAAACCGATATCTCAGTATAATCTGTCACTGCTATAGTTTCTTTTCTTTGACCTCCAAACCTTATGTTGAAATTTGATCCCCAGTGTTGAAGGTGGAGCCTAATGGGAGGTGTCTGGGTCGTGGGGGCAGATCCCTCATGAATACCTTGGTCATCAATGAGTGAGTTCTCACTCTATTAGTTTCTGGGAGAGCTGGTTGTTAAAAAGAGTGTGCCATGTCCCTTCTCTCTCTCTTTTTGCTTCCTCTCTCACCAGTGAGCTGCCCACGCCAGCTCCCCTTCATCTTCTGCCATGAGTGGAAGCAGCCTGAGGCCCTCACCAGAAGCAGATGTTGGCACTATGCTTCTTAGACAGCCTGCAAAACTGTGAGCCAAAGAATTCCCTTTTCTTTATAAATGACCCAGCCTCAGGTATTCCTCTATAGCAACGCAGATGGACTAAGACACTCATGCTTCCTTTCATCACCTATTTCAAGCTCAAAAATTATGAGATTGTGCCAAGAATTAGGGCAGGATCTTGTCATTGTGAACTTACAACTTTTCTATCTAAAGCAAAAGGCCCTAACCCCAAACCGTAATTGGAAAGGTGCCTCTACTCCAACCTCACTATAAACTTAAATGTTTATAGTTACCCTTCAGCTGCCCCTTCCCTGCCTCCCATTCCCCTCTTACTCACCGAAAGACAAATGAGTTTAGGCTGGGCACAGTTAGCCATCGTTCTCAGAAAAACAAAATCTTGCTGCTTGGTATTCTCACTTAGAATCCTTTCACTTAGCTTATGGATCCCCCTACACAGATTCCTGACAGCTCACTGGGCCAGGGAACCAGCCAGATTTTTGAGCTACATCTGCAGTATCTTTTCTACTCAGAAAGCTGGCATAAGGTGGGAAAATTCATTAACATGCTAATGATGTCCTATTTAAAATTCTAGTCCTGATTATTCTGTGATTAAATCTCTCCCTTTGACGTCGGTTTCCTTTATAGCTGAGTTACAGTGCAAAATCAACAATATTAATAAAGTACAATACAGATTACCAATTTATACACAAGGGATGGTGAAAAACTGTTGCATAAATCTGAGGGCTGTCCTTTTTTCTTGAAAAGCAGTGGTAGGCTGGGCGCGGTGGCTCACGCTTGTAATCCCAGCACTTTGGGAGGCCTAAGCGGGTGGATCACCTGAGGTCAGGAGTTTGAGACCAGCCTGGCCAACATGGTGAAACTCCGACACTACTAAAAAAATACAAAAATTAGCTGGGCGTGGTGGTGGGCACCTATAATCCCAGCTACCTGGGAGGCTGAGGCAGGAGAATCGCTTGAACCTGGGAGGCAGAGGTTGCAGTGAGCAGAGATCGCACCATTACACTCTAGCCTGGGTGACAAGAGCAAAACTCTGTCTCAAAAAAAAAAAAAAAAAAGCAGATGTAGCAAACTGTAAAAGTTGCTGATATTTTTCATTCCACCCTTCTTTAAATAAACACACACATTGGAATCCACAATGATTAAATGTTTATAGTTAATTTCCATAAATATTCAAGGCTTGAAAGATAGATTTAGCTTTTCCTTCTATTTCACCACACTTAACATTGCTCAGAATTCAAATGTGTTATCCTGAAGTCTTAAGAACAGCTGACAGGAGTTAAAGCACACTTCTTTATCATCTCTTTATAGAGATTGTGTCTTGGCGACAAAAGCCAATGGATTCGGTGATGAGGTCTGTCTCCCTTTGCCCTTGAGTACCTTAGCATATTTCAGTTCCTTTTCTACCACCGTATTGTTCTATCTGCTGACACTCCAAACTGAATATCCAACTCAGACAACTTAAGCATCTTCCAAGAAAGACAAACTTATCACTACCCTCATTAATTTGGAAAATGAATAAAGAAGCAGAAGATTCAAGGTCCGGATCTGCAATCCAAAATGCAGGAAGAGAGGACTCATTCATGTGTCATTTTAACATCTGGCCCCAGTAAATGAACAAATATTGATGGTATAGTATATTTACTATTTTAAAAGACATCATGCTGGACACCAAAGCAGTACAGTGAAACCTAAGAACAATGTTCTGACCTCAGTGGACTCACAATCTAGCCAGAGACACAAGATACAATGATATTTTAAGTGATGCGTGCAGCAAATTCATCTCAGGTGCATCATTAGAGATACACTTCACATCATTAAGAGGTCTCTGTATGAGAGACACTGCTAATTGTTCCCTAAGACTGCAAATCTCCCCTTTTGCCACAGAAACAGAATTCAGCACTTTAGTGGGGCACATTGCTGCCCAGGGTAAGGACAGCTCCCAGCCCCTCTTGCAAGTAGCTGTTACCATATAACAAGGTTAAGGTCACAGGGATGTGGCCGTAGCAGAGATGTGTGCAGATTTCTAAAAGGGTACTTAAAGGGGATAGATGAGCTCTCTTCCTTCTTTGTTTTTTTTCTGACTGGACTTGGACATGCATGTGGCTGGGTCAGCCAGGTTGGACTGAATGGCACGTGTTGTGGGGCAGAGAAGAACAAGATAGAAGAGTCTGGGTTCCTGAAAAGCAGGGTGGCTTGATCATCTGTGAGTTGCCTTTTTCCCCCGAACACTGCATTACACAACCATTGTTGGAAATCAAAATCTTTTTTAAGAATACTGCTGGAGAGGATGTGGAGAAATAGGAACACTTTTACACTGTTGGTGGGACTGTAAACTAGTTTGACCATTGTGGAAGTCAGTGTGGCGATTCCTCAGGGATCTAGAACTAGAAATACCATTTGACCCAGCCATCCCATTACTGGGTATATACCCAAAGGACTATAAATCATGCTGCTATAAAGACACATGCACACGTATGTTTATTGCGGCACTATTCACAATAGCAAAGAGTTGGAACCAACCCAAATGTCCAACAACGATAGACTGGATTAAGAAAATGTGGCACATATACACCATGGAATACCATGCAGCCACAAAAAATGATGAGTTCATGTCCTTTGTAGGGACATGGATGAAGCTGGAAACCATCATTCTCAGTAAACTATTGCAAGGACAAAAAACCAAACACCGTATGGTCTCACTCATAGGTGGGAACTGAACAATGAGAACTCATGGACACAGGAAGGGGAACATCACACTCCGGGGACTGTTGTGGGGTGGGGGGAGAGGGGAGGGATAGCATTAGGAGATATACCTAATGCTAAATCACGAGTTAATGGGTGCAGCAAAACAACATGGCACATGGATACATATGTAACAAACCTGCACATTGTGCACATGTACCCCAAAACTTAAAGTATAATAATAAAAAATAAAAATAAAAAAATAAAAAAAATACAAGTCAAAAAAAAAAAGAATACTACATATTGCTCATTTCTTAAGTGGTTTCATTCTCTAAGGCTAAAAAGAGTCATGGTACATGCATGCATATGTGTATGTGCATAAGTACACTCTCCTTTGTACTTCCTCTACATTTAAACTTGAACACAGAGCTCCCTCTGAATTTTTAACCCTCAAAACACAAAAAAAGCTGAATATGGACTTTGGCCCAGTTTTATCACATTTTAATAAATAAAAGCTTCAACATATTCAGGAATTCATTATTTGTTTCCCACACTCTCAAACCTAGATTGTTAATTTGGTTCACCTAAAGCCAACTTACCTCAAATTGGTTAAAAAAAAATTAAGCACGTGTAAATCAATATATAGGGAAAGGGTGGCTGATCCAGCAAAATCCAAGTGTAAAAACATAAACAGAGGCTTCACAACAGTAATGAGCCATCTGCAATTTAGAATCATCCATGGTAACAATCTCTCATTCCATTTGTTTATGTTTTATTCATCATTGTGAAAATACTTAGTGAAGTGACAATGATGAGATTCAAAAATACTGCATGGTTTTTTTTTTTAAAAGAGATATTAATGGCTTTCAAGGGCTCAACTATTCAAATGAAAATATTGCTGGACTAAATTTGCTCAAATATGTTCACTTCCTCTTTATTCTTGGATATAATATATTCTTCATTTTGTGACAAAAAATTATGTGGTGATAACATGAGAAATTCCGTAGTTTCCATTGTTTATACATTTAAAAAATCAATAGCAGAACCCTACTTCAAATGTACAATCCTCATTCCTATCATGACAGAGTAAACCAGGCTGTGGTGTCTTGGGTGGGCATGTTGTCATTCCTTAGTACTACAGTTATTTAGCCTCAAACGTACTGTCTCTAGTTACATATATGGCAAAAACAAGTCTTGACCTTTAAGAATGAAAAGAAAAAAGATAAGTACTGAGTTGTTAAGCCAACTTAAGGGTATTCATTACAAAGAAGACAGAATAACTACTGAACATACTCTTTGATTCAAATATCTCTATGAAGAAACCTCTCTCTACACAAATTGATGGGCATTTTAAAAGAAAATTTATTCATCCCAAATTGATGCACTTAACTTCAGCTAGCTGATTTTATATTTCTCAAACTAGCTTATAAATACTAGTCTTCATTTACTTCAATTTATGGAATATTTACAAAAGCCCTATTTCAAATCTGGTTCCTATCAGCCCCGTTTTTTTCTTATTTCTTCTTAAATAAGCGTACTTTGTAAAATACAGCCATTTATTCATACATATATTTCTTTCATTTGTTTTAGTAAATGACATGTATTTAAGAACCATTTTTTAAGAAAAAAGTTTTTACTATCTCAATTTGCACTGAACCAGCGTGTTCTGAGACCATCCCTCTGGGTGCAAATCTCAGAGTAAGCTCAGTTACTCTTAACAACTGGAAAAGGAAACAACACAGGAACACTTGAACTCCTCTGACAAGCAGACATTTTGGCTAAGGCAGCATTCACATCTTCTACATCATCCTTCCTGGGGAAAGAAGCTCTCAGAAAAGTCCACACATAGAAGAGCCACTTCATGGTCTTCCCTCAATTTTCTCAGATCAGCCTGATTTAGTCTATGATTGTGCAGACTAGGAGACGGAGCCAAGGGACAAAAGGAAGATAATTGTCACACAAAGAAAATGCTCAAGACCTTGCCAAGGGAGAAATTGCTCTAAATAACAACAAGGCTATTAGCAAACACAGGGTGAGACAGGGAACAGAAAAAGAAAAGATGTCACATGTGAATATGAAAACAAAAGCTGACAAGTAATTCCATTCAGTTTGCCAAGGCGCCTGCCAAAAATGTCCCCAAGGAAAAGGGCCATGTGCTCCATGACGCTCTTCACAGTGACGTTCGCATAAAGGACAGAACATCCTGCCTGGCCACAAAACACAACAAATGCCATCAATATCTGGCCGGGGAACAGTTGTGCACTACCTACCATAGGCAGTCTCCTGGTGCTCCACTTCTCTTCTCAGTCTGTCGTAATCTTCTTTAAGACTTCCCAGCTTTTTGACATTCCTGGAACTCAACACCAGCAGCTTGCTGAGGAGTCCCTCCAGCCCTTCTCTCTCTGATGTTAATGATCTAATCTCCTCGGTGAGGTCTTTAGCTGTACAGAAATGGTTTCCTACAGCACATTGTGGGAGAGAAGGAGGGAAAACAAGCTTTACAGCATCCGCACACATGGAAGACCTAGCAGCAGCTAATGTACGTTCACAGCATGGGCAAAGAAACTGCACTTTGAGATTATGTACAATTTCCTTAGCAGTCCTCTGGGGAAAGAACCTGGAAAAATACTGCTCTCCTTAAACTGGAAAAATCACCAGTCTTTTTTATCACCTTATTCTTGTTATGTCCATTTTAGGAGGAGGAGGAGAAGGAGAAAGAGGGAGGGAGGGAAGGAAGGAGAAGAAGAAGAAGAATGAAGAAGAATAGGAAGAAAGAAGAAGGAGGAGGAGGACCAAAGCAGCCCTTAAAAAGTGAGTCTTCACCAAGTTGGTGAAGCCATCTCCCATAAAGTATGATGACACAACAATGTCCCAGTGGAATCCAGAGAAACCACAACGTGTCACTCCATTCAAATAACATACAAATGTCAAAGAGATGACATATTATAGCAGTGTGGAAGGGGACTGGGCCATATAATCAGAGTTGACCTAAATTAAATTCCTCCCCTGTTTACTCAAATTGTGTGACCTGGAGCAAGAAAATTAGCACATCTGGGGCAAATTTCTTATAAAATATAATTGCAATAACACCTGACTCATAGGTAGTTAGTTACAAGAATAAACAAGAAATTCTGTAAAGCACTGAGAAAAATATATGGTAAATTAAATGTAGCAAGGTTGCAGGATACAAGGTCAATATACAAAAATCAATCTTATGTCTAAATAACAAAAAACTAGAAGATTTTTTTTAAAAGTACAATTTACAAAATATTTTAAAACTCATAATACTGAGGGATACCTTCTTTAAATATGTGCAAGAGCTCTACGGTGAAAGCTATTTTTCAAAAACTGCTGAGACAAATTAAAGACAAATAATTTAAAAGATACACTGTACACATACACTGGAAGTTCAATATTGGTAAGATTTCAATTTTCCCCACATTGATTCATTGATTTAATACAATTCCAATCAAAATTTTATGAGGTTCTTTTGTAGAAATTTATGTGCTTATTCTAAAACGTCTAAGAGTGAGCTGGGCATGGTGGCTCACACCTGTAATCCCAGCACTTTGGGAGGCCAAGGTGGTGGGTCCCTTGAGGTCAGGTGTTCAAGACCAGCCTGGCCAACATGGCGAAACCCTATCTCTACTAAAAATATAAAAATTACTCTGGCACAGTGGTAAGCACCTGTAATCCCAGCTACTCAAGAGGCTGAGGCAGGAGAATCACTTAAACCCAGAAGGCGTAGGTTGCAGTGAGCTGAGATCCTGCCACTGCACTCTAGCTTGAGCAACAGAGTGAGACTCCATCTCTAAATAAATAAATAAAATCTAGAAGAATGAGCCCATGAGTTTGAGGCTGTAGTGCACTATGACTGCACTTTTGAACAGGCACTGCACTCTTGTCTGGGCAAGATAGCAAGGCCCCACCTCAAAGAAGAAGAGGAAGAAAGAAGAAGGAGGAGGAGGAGGAGGAGGAGAAAGAGGGAGGGAGGGAAGGAAGGAGAAGAAGAAGAAGAATGAAGAAGAATAGGAAGAAAGAAGAAGGAGGAGGAGGAGGAGGAGAACCAAAGCAACCCTTAAAAAGTGAGTCTGGTTTCAAGACTAATGCTAAAGCCACTATAAATCAAGGTAACATGGCATTGCATATAGATAAACAGATTGATGGAACAGAATAAACAGTCCAGGAGTGGATTTACACGTATACTGCCAACCAAAGTGCCAAAGCAAGTCAATGAGGAAAAGAAAGTATTTTCAATAAATGGTGCTGGAACAACTAGCTATCTACATGGAAAAAATATTAACCTTGATTCATACCTCAAACCATATAAAAATTTAATTAAAGGTGGATCACAGGCCTAAATGTAAAAGTTAAAACTATGAGGCTTCTACAAAAAAATATAAATGAATATTTTATTGACTTTGGAGTAGGCAAGAACTTCAGATAAGATACAGAAAACACTAACTATTTTAAAAAGGATAAATGGCCTTTATCAAAATTTAAAACTTCTCCTTATCAAAAGACACAACTGAAAAATGAGAAGACAAGTCACAGACTTGGAGAAAATCATTGCATTATGTTTAACTGACAAGGACTTGAATACTACAACTTGACAATTAAAACACAAACGGTGCCATTGAAAAATGGGCAAATGACTTAACAGGCATTTTACAAAGTAAGACACACAAATGGCCAATAAGCATATGAAAAAGCATTTGACACCATTAATTATTAAGAAAAGAAAAATTAAAACCATAAAGATTCCACTACAAGCCCACTCAAATGTTTCAAATTAACTCAACTAAAAACGTCAACATTCACAAGGGTATGGAGCAACTGGAACTCTCACGCATGTAAAATGGTCCCTTCAAGAAAAGTTCTGCCAGTTTCTCATAAAGTTAAATGTATACCTACCTTTTAATCCAACAATTCTACTTCCAGGCATTTACACAAAAGAAATGAAAACATGTCATCAAAAATATTTGCACTCAAATAAATGTTCACAGTGTCTTTATGAAGCAACCTAAATGTCCATCAGCAGGAAAATGCAAAAATAATACTATAGCTATGCAATGAAAGACTACTCAGCAATAAAAAGAAACAAACTTTTCATACGTGCAGCAACATGTATGTGTCTTTTTTTTTTTTGAGACAGAGTTTCACTCTTGTTGCCCAGGCTGGAGTGCAGTGGTGTGATCTCAGCTCACTGCAACCTCTGCCTTCCAGTGTCAAACAATTCTCCTGCCTCAGCCTCCCAAGTAGCTGGGATTACAAGTGCCCACCACCACACCCAGCTAATTTTTGTATTTTTTAGTAGAGACGGGGTTTCACCATGTTGGCCAGGCTGGTCTCAAACTCCTGACCTGGTGATCCACCCGCCCTGGCCTCCCAACGTGCTGGGATTACAGGCATGAGCCACCACGCCCGGTCAACATGTACGTGTCTTTAGAAAAGATACAAAAGAGTAGTGCCACATGATTCCATTAAGTTCTAGAACAGGCCAAATTAATCCATGGTAGAAGATATCAGAACACAGGAGGGACGATGATGACTGGGACAATGCAGGGTGTTGTTTCTTGAGTGATGAAAATGTTCCATCTCTTGGTAGGGCTGTTCGTAACACATGTGTCAAAATTCAAGAACTGTAAACACTTAAGACCAGTGCATTCCAATGAATGTAAACCATACCTCAATTAAAAAGAGGAAAAATTAAGAAATTTTTAAGCATGAACATTGAACAATAAATTAATAAATATATAACATTAATGAGTGTCCCATAAATTAGTTAGTGTTAATTGGAAAATCCCCCTGTGTTTTCTAAGAATTTATAGTAACCATAATCACAATAATAGCTACAAACTTTCTCACCTTTAAATGTCATCACAACTTTAGGAAACAGGTTATATCTTATATTATTATTATTATTTTACATTTTAACATCTCTGAAACAGGGATGTGTCCTACAGTCACCATCAGCCAGGAAGTAGTCAGAATGCAGTGGTTATAACTGGATTGTTTTCCCTGGCCTGGCTGACCATCTGCAACCCCCTGGTGTTTCAATGTACAAACTATTTTAGGACCATCTGCGTACTGGCTGTTGCCTGAAAATCTTGTGTTGATGTAGATTTGTAAGACTGGGAGGCCGGGCGCGGTGGCTCACGCTTGTAATCCCAGCACTTTGGGAGGCCGAGGCGGGCAGATCACGAGGTCAGGAGATAGAGACCATGGTGAAACCCCGTCTCTACTAAAAATACAAAAAATTAGCTGGGCGTGGTGGCGGGCGCCTGTGGTCCCAGCTACTCGGAGAGGCTGAGGCAGGAGAATGGCGTGAACCCGGGAGGCGGAGCTTGCAGTGAGCCGAGATTGAGCCACTGCACTCCAGCCTGGGTGACAGAGCGAGACTCCATCTCAAAAAAAAAAAACAAAAAGACTGGGAAAGCACCAGCATTCAAAACTTGAAGAAAGGTGTTAGCAGTTTCGCAGACAATCCTACAGAAAAGAGTTTATTCTTGGGGGAGAAAAAGTTGCCTCCCAACAACTTCAGTGGTTCAGAGGATGATGATGTGTGGGGAAACACGAACCTCGACAACGCTGAGTCCGAATGTGTTTCAGAAGACTCAGACTGAATAAGAAGATGCCAAGGAAAACCTTAACCAGTTTATTTTCCTTTTTAATGAGTGATATGTGATTTTTCAAAAGCCTAAATACATCTAAAAGAGCTATATCAGTAAGTATAAGATAAAAATTCTAAACCATAGAAAGTACTGTTACTGCTTAATTGACAGCAATTTTTCCTTCTTTGTAATATATAAAATAATGGGTGCTTTTTATGTTCACTGAAATTCATATTGTTATCTCTTTTTACAGCTGGGAAAGCGGAAATCTGGAGAACTAAAATATCTTGCTGAAGATCACAGTGCAGTAAACCATAGGGCAAGTTTCCAACTCGAACATTACCCCAGAACACCTCCTTTTAAACATAAATTATGTTGCTAACTTCTTTATTGTTACTTAATAGGCAGATTTCAAACTGATACAAATGTTGAAAATGATACAAAATGTTTTCCCACCTTAAAGGCATTCTGAAACCTAACACATATCATCTGTCACTGAAGTCCATAGTTTCCAATGCCATGATTGGATAAAGACCCTATTGAGACTCATGTGTTTGTCTCTCACTGTTTAAAGCAACATGACAAACACAAAAGAGAACAAGTACTGCTCCTGCTCTCCGGGAAGTTACCATAAAATAAAGGGGATAAGGTGCCTTCCAAAGAAAAAGCAAATACTAGGAGAGGTCAGAGGAGAAGAGAGATTATTCCAGAAGGATAGACTGAGGCAGATTTCTGGAGGGAAGAATATAAGAGTCCCAAAAGAAGAAATAGGAACTGTGGTTAGAGAGCAATGGGCAAGGGGTAGGAGGTGAGACTAAACGCACAAGGAAGTTCCTTCAAAACAATAGTGCCCCAAATGCCAAGCTGATGGGTTGGACCCGTTTAGGAAAAACTCGCAAAGTCCACAGGAGAGCAGACTGCACTTCCATGAGCTTCAAGTTGTAAACAGTAACCTCAAATAAAACTTTTCCTGGATCAGTAATTTCCATCCTGAACAATGGCCAAGTCAAGGAAGCTGAGGATCGAGCCCCCTACCGCATGCCACAAAGAACCTCAAGGGACCCCACGCTCTGGGGAGCTCGCGGGAGGACCCGCACAGAGGTGTGACTGCGTTGGGGCAGGGTGGCCACATGTACAATGTTGTATCTTCCAATGTTCCTCCTTAGGCTGTGCTTATGAAGTCCCAACACGTCTTCTGGGCTGTGTTTTCAACCAAGAGAGTTAATAAAAAGTGGGATGGGCACCAACTATGCCTCCAGAGACACCAGGCAGAATATGCCACAGCGTGCCATGTCCTCCTGCAAACAGTCAGAAAGAAAAGATCTCTGAAAACAAATTGGAAGAGACTACATATACAGAGCGAGTGCCGGTACAAAAGTTTTGCTGCAAATACACCCTCTAATCCCTTGCAACCCATTGCAAGCTCTAGAGACCAGTGCCCTTGGTAAAACATAGAAGAGATCATTAATTAAAGCCTGGGCCCTTTCTTTGATCCTGAGGAATAAGGCTTGGGAAAATGCACAGTGATAAAAGTGAACATTTTAAAAGAGCAGAATGAGTGTGAATTCCCAAAGAGACCATTCATATCAAAACCCAAGCCATGAGAAAATGCTACAATGCCCTTGATTAATATTTTATAGGCATTTTGACCTCAGATCTAATCCCATGAGGCTTAGACCAAGACCTTGCTTGATGCAGACCTCTCTGACTTCTGAAATTGGTCAGGAGCTCAGTGATGAAAATTTGGAAAGTCAATGCTGATACCTGAAGAAAGTCCCATCAGAGATCTGTGACCTGAATCTTCATAATTTTCACGGGCCCTTTCTAAATGCCACAGGAGGATGTGTGTGGAGAAGAATATGCCACCTATGGCATCCCAATATACCTGTGCCCGCCTGCTCTTCAACAAGGGAATGAAACCTGGGTATTCTCATAGGTTTTTTAAAGCACTTATCAACATATTTTATTCTGCAAATAACACAATTTAAATCTCTAGGCATCTGCTGAAGCTGACTTTACCCACTCTGTTTTAACATTACTTATCCTCAGCATCTCTGAATTCAAATATCAGCCAGGTGTGGTGGCTCATACCTGTAAGCCCAGCACTTTGGCAAGCCAAGATGGGAAGATTGCTTGAGGAGTTGGGGACCAGCCTAGGCCACATAGCAAGACCCCCATCTCTACAAAAAAATTTAAAAATTAGCCAGTCATGGTGGTATGCACCTTTAGTCCTAGCTACTTGGGAGGCTGAGGTAAGAAGATCACTTGAGCCCAGGAGCTTGAGGTGGCAGTGAGTCATGATTATACCACTGCACTCTAGCCTGGGCAACAGAGCAAGACCCCATCCCTTAAAAAAAAAAACTGCCCTCTGTACTTCATAGTACCTGGGGCATTTTGCATAGTTCTTCCTTCACCTGAGGTCATTATTTGAGAATCCAATTTAGAGATTACAATGCTCTCATTACATGAATTGTCTCATTTAATCTTCCCAACAATCCAGGAAGGGGAGTCTCTTAATGATTGTCCTTGATTTCCAGTTAAAAAATCTAGACCCAGAGGTAACCTTGTGAAGGTCACAAAGTTTCAGAGTTCTAAGATCCCATGTGAGATTGCTGAACTTGAACTTGTTTCTTCTGATCTCATGTCAATAAGTGACTTAGTCAATAGCTGGATAGAAATCACCACTAAAGTGAGAGTACATGGTGGGGGTGGGGGGGATGAATCCTGTGCCCACATGGGCCCTTTCACCTGCCCCATCCTCAGGCCTCTCACCTGGGGTACCCCCACACACATGGCACTTTCCTGAACTCATGGACATTTCAGTTTGTAACGATCCTCCTAAGATTATCTACTTTCACCTATCCACATTTGAACTATACTCCTTTAGTGGAAAAAAAGAAATAAAGCCAGTGCTGCGAATGATCAAACTCCAGAAATAGTAGAGTGCTATATAATCTGTCTTGCGTGACACCAGATCTTTCAAGGAACTGCAAGCTCAAGTGCACAGTTCAGCAAGATCAAGATCTACCTTTGTCTTTCAGAGCCTTCCCTTGGCCAGGTCAAGGATATCCGCTGTGAGCCTGGGCTGGCTGAACCAAAGGGCAACGGAGGCAGCCAACGAGCCCCAGCCAACTTCTCCCCTCCCCAACCCCCTTCTCCCTGGAGGTCCCTTCAGCTAGAATTTGCCATTTTCTGTCAGGGTTGTGCATTTCTTCCAGTCACCATGACTTCCTGAGATAGCCAAAAGCATTTCCTGTGAGCAGAGCCCCATGGCTGGCTTTGCACATCAAACATTTCAGACAGCCATATATTTCATAGAATACAAGGGGAAGATAACACTGGACACACAGAACTTTCCAACAGATTGAGAAAATGTGGTGCCTGGTGACTGACTAAATATACAATCGGACAACAGCCAGGCCATAGCAAAAGATGGAACTCTGATCCACAAGGTGCAGCAATTTTCCCAGAAAACAATACCCCTACCTACAAAAAGCAACCCCGGAAGCCGGCCTGCTCTAAGTCAGACCTGCTGAAAGCCAAATTGCTCTCTAGTAATTATCCAGGAAGCTAAATAATAACTTCTGTAACAACTGGCCCAAAATGTTCAGGACTGGATTAATAACTGATGGCTTCCCTAATTTTTGTCCCCGATTCCAACTTAGGACTCACCAGAGAAAGTCAAATATGCTCCCCTAACCAAGCACACAGGATGTTCGCTTCTAGTGAGCCGCCTCCAGCTTCCCCACATCGATAAACTCCAATCAGGGCACACCTGAAGCCTTCGCCTTTTTCCACTATAAAGCTCTCCCACTCGTCTGCCCACCTTTGAGTCTCTGCCAAATTGCAAATGATGGTGTCTGACTCCCTTGCTGTAGCGAGCTCTGCATAATAGCTTTTGCTTATTCTCATTGGGTAGGTCTTCATTTCTTTTCACACCGGATAGGCATCATCTTTGAAAACATCTTTATTGGGTCTCTTGTCTCCCTCCTGCAGCCACTGATCTAAATCATAGACTTTTTTAGAAAGAGGGAAAATAGTAAAGAAAGAAAGCGATTGAGTTGACACTCCCAGCCACTGTCCATACCCTGAATTTTGTTTTTCTGCCATATGTCAAGTGGCCTCTCCTGGACCATGGTCACCATTTCTCCTGCTTCCCTGCAGCTGTGGACACAGGAGCGCTGTGTAGGTCTGACCTTGAGCACCCACCCACCCCAGTACAGAGCCAGCCCCTGCTGTTCTGAATCAGTGCAGTGACCACTTAGAACACAGTGCCCATGCCTCTGTGATCAGAACTGCTCTTTCCAGTTCCATACAATGTTAAGAACCCACTTAAGAATGTTTTAATCATTCAATAGTTTTTCTTGGTATATAATAAAAAAGTGATTTAAATACAATCTATTTTATTTTAGATTATATCATTGGGGTTATTTTACAAAGTTACCTTTAAATACTATTGTAAATAAAATTAATAACAAATAAGCAAAATTCTTACTTTTCCTTGTTTGACAACTGACATGGTCAATTTAATTTCCTTTAAATTAATTATGCAAGAAAAGGATATTTCCTCAAGAAAATTTAAAATTATATATATTTATTGGGTGGGTGCCAAATATTCATTCATTCAGAAGAGGGAAATTTAAATCCTTGTTTCTAAATTTAAGGAAAAAACGACTTTCATTACTCGATGTGTGAAATTCACCCATTTTGTGTTTATCTAGAAAATCTAGTTTATTGTTTAAATGTTCTTATTTTCCCCAAAATCATCAGTTAGGAGAGAAGATTTCAAGCTGCCATTCAAATACAGCTGTGTGCAATGAATACATTTTGGGTATAGATAGTTTTTATTCTCTATAAATGAAATGCCAAATTGGATAGAACCATCCTTTTTTTAAAAAAAAAAAAAAAAAAAGGCTTTTGGAGTATCAGAGACATCATCTTATGTTATTTTAAAATAAATAATTATTTGAGCTGTTTGCTTCTTGGAAACAGGTAACAAGAGGGCAGGTGAGATTAAAAAAAAATACATCCAAACTGAGGTGAGACCAAAGACAGCCAATCTAATAACCAGGCAGAGGTCTGTGCCTGTCCTGGGAAGATTCCCTCCCCAGGCTCCCTCATTGGCCACAGGAGCCCACTTGTTGGGCTGCCAACTGGTTCCTATAAATTCTAAGGTAATTAGAATCATGTGGTGACTCTAACGGGAATGACACAGCTGCCCAGGCATTAGAAGGAAACCACACCCAATGGCTCAAGCCAGCGGCGAGAGATAAAAACTTAGAGGCATCTCCCCTGACTAGCAGACTGGGCTCCCTGCTTCCCCACTGCTTCCTTTAAACAGGCCATTCACACATTTGCCTGAAAACTTACAGTGACCCAGGCCCTACTCCCTATACACACTGCCAGTTGCCATGTGCCTTGTTTCTCTCTCTCTGCATGACGCTTCATTCCTATCTGGAGTGGCCCAGGGACATAGGACTGCCCTCCCGACTCTCTGTGCCCTCCCTTCCCAGGATCTGTAAATTACACTTTTTGAATTTGTTTCCTACTGCGGTGTATATTGCATTTGCACCTTCCAACTGAAGAATAGGGGATGCCCCAAGCCAGGTTTTAACTGGGATGCCCAAGAGAGCACAAGGTTGGGCTCCCAGAGCCAGAGCAATGGACAGGTAGGCATAAACTGAACACAGGAAAGGCAAGAGCCACAAAGACACATAAACAAGTTTCCCAGGTGAGGAGCCCCTGGTCACAGGTCAGACAACTAGGCATTGGGCCATCTACCAGGTAAAAGAAGCATCCTATGAAAGGCACACAGTAAATACCATGTCCATCTCCCCTTCATTTCTCCTTAGGGCAGGTTGCTAGCTTCTCTGGGACTGGAACCTCAGTTTAGCTGGGGGCTCTCAGAACAGACAGCTAGATGAATTAAACAAGGAAGTCTCTCAGCCTCAGGCACATCTTCCAGGACAAGGAGAAGGCCAGGGGAGAGTAAGATCAGCAATCCTACAAGATGTGCTTCCAGGCCAAGGCCAGGTTGCCATTGCAGCTACTTACCCACGGTGCACGTTGGGCCTGGAACTTCTGGGTGTGCAAAGATGTGACTCAAGAGTCCATCTGCCAGCAGTAAGCAGGGCAGGCCAGCTCTCCTGTCACTGGTACGGTGGTTCTAGCCCTCGCAGGACATTAAAACCACCTGGAAACTATTTATGAAGGTTCCCATATTCAGGAACAATCCCTAGATATTCTGACCGAAGGAATTTGGTGCTGCCTGGGTACCAGTATTTTTAAATTTCCCCAGATGATCCTAACATGCAGTCTGAGTGAAAAACCCAAGTCTGATGGCTACAGGAATTTAGAGCTTCTCTGAAACACACAGGGAATAACACCGGGGCCATACATTGGAAGTCCTTCTGTCGGGAATGCAAAGAAAAAAGAAAAAGATGGCCAACATCTACCATTTTAAAGAGATTCCAGCAAGCCTATTACTAAATGCAGGGCTGCCTCTGCATCTGGAAGCAGCTTGGGTGCTCTGGATATAATTCTTTTTTAAAAGTTTTTTTCACAGCTTTTATAGACTACTTAAGACTGGCCTTCATCTTATGCCAAAATAGCAGGGCTGTGTTTGTTTAGCTTCAAGATTTTCAGGTCCAATTGATTAAAAAAGGTGAATGAGAAGCCTGCCAACACACAACGAGGCTGTCACCCAGGCAGCTGCTGCTGCTGGCTTCCAGCGTCCAGAAGCTGGAACATCAGCCAGCTCCAATCACCTGACAGAGGATGGATCCGATGAGAAGGAGGACCGGGGCTCAAAACCAGACATACCCACTGGAGTCAGGGCAGGAGACAAAAATCCTACCAAGTGAAGGAGGTATGAAAACAACAGATTCTAGGGATCAGCAACCAACAAATGACGGTCCATTTTTTGAAAAACAAACACTTCTACTGGCTGTCTTTTGAGTGCCAGGCATTAAACAAAGTGGAAGAAAAAAATTGGAGGGTGACTCAACAGATGGACCAGATCAATAATGAGGGGTAATTTGAGCAGGACAAGGCTGGAGCTGGAAGTGCATGCAGGATGCCAGCATCAGAGCAGCCAGGCATCAGAGAGCCAGCCTTGACTACTCGCCGGGCCTCAGGGGCTGAGCCTTCGTCCCAGGGCAAGGGAGTGGCCAGAGCTTGGCTGGCCCCGTTCCAGATGAGGACTGTGATACCAGTCAGGTCAACGAGCACCGATAGAGGTAGGGCCCAATATAAGACCGTGTCTCAGAATGGTGCAGACCCACAGTCCAACACACAGGAAGGATGCTTGTTGCTAAGCCTTAGACACAGGAACTGGAGGAGGGTTGAGGGCCCCCAGCAGGGGGAAGGCAGGCACGGCATGCAGATGGCGGACACAGACTCAAGACACCAACTCTCATCGCTCCAGGTCCGTGGTTTGGAAAGTCCTAGCCCCATTCTAGGGAAGGAAACAGGCCCAGGTTTCTGATGGGGATGGGTAGTAGCCACAGAGCACAAGTCAGCCGCATCCACCACACACTTGCTGTAGTGCCACACTCTCGGCCCTAGAGGGCACCAACGCTTTCCCTTCGCTCTGCCCCAGGGCCAGGGCCAAAGCCATCAAGTCCTGGGCAGAGGGCGGGAGCGTTCAGTGAGAGTACAGAGGTTAAAGAGCTGTCTTTTTTGAAATCTTCACTCTCACTTCCTTTCCAGGCAGCCAGTTCAGCAAGGTGGGTCTGGGGCTGCCTCCTGGGAGAAGAGGCCTTTCACCCTTGAACCCTGCAGGACCTCAGTTTGTCCCAGGGCAAACCTCCTACATTGGGCAGTTAGGTCAGACCTGCTCCAGGCCTTGGAAGACTCTTCTCCTTGGCTTCTCTTACTGCACTGGATCCAGCCAGGACACTGATCAGACCTCCAGGGCCCAGGTTAATAACATGTGGCCCATGTCTGGGAGAGAAGCCAGCAGGTCTCCCAGGCTTTTGAACTCGGAGCTGAAAACCAAACAAAAAAACAAATCCTCCCCATTGACAAGTGGCCCAGCCTAATTGGCCAGTCAGGAGACTGCACAGGCACTGAGGCCAAAGCTGCCTTGGATTAAGAGGCATGGATGCCACCGCTGCCCTTTTACTACAGGTACACTGGCCGGGAACCTGCAGCACTGAGTGACACCTGATCAGAGAGTCACCTCCTGGCTGGGTCTCCCCCAACTCAGATGCATGGCTAACAATCACTAGCTAAGCATGTATTCACTCTGTGGAAAGTGACGTCACGTTCATATATTTATTATCTCATGCACTAATATACTGATGTTCCACATTATTCTAATTCACTACCTCACTTAATTCTTACAACAACCTAATGTGATAGGTAATATTATTATTAGCTCCATTTTATAGATGAAGAAACAAGACCCGAAAAGGTTAAATAACTTGCCCAAGATCATTCAGCCAAGTCATGATAAAGCTGCACTTGAACACACACTTCTCAGATTCCAAAGCCCAAGTTTCTCTCTACTAACTGTATGGCCCCTGCACTCAAAAACTGAGAAATCTCTCTGCCCTGGTGAGTTTCTTCCTCTAAGTCAGTATGCATAGAGCTCAGGGCTGTACTTTCCTTCTCTAGTGATATGGCTTGGATCTGTGTCCCCATCCAAGTCTCATGTTGAAATGTAATCCTCAATGCTGGAGGTGGGACCCCGTGGAAGGTGATTGGATCATAGGGGCAGTTTCTCATTAATGATTTAGCACCATCCCTTTTGGTGATGTTGTTGCAATAGTGAGTTATCACAAGGTCTGGCTACTTAAAAGTGTGTGGCACCTCCCCCACTCCCCTCCTCCTGCTCTGGCCACATGAAGTGCTGATTTCCCCTTCACCTTCCGCCATGACTGTAAGTTTCCTGAGGCTTCTCCAGAAGCCAAGCAGATGCTGCCACACTTCCTGTACAATTTGCAGAATCATGAGCCAATTAAACCTCCTTTCTTTATAAATTACCCAGCCTCAGGTATTTCTTTACAGCAGTTTGAGAACTGACTGATATGTCTAGGAAGGACAGTAACAACAGAATCCACTTTTGCTATCTGCTTTAAACCAAACTATTCTCTGCTGAACAGGAAAGTTGAAACAGAAATAGAAAATGGAAAGAAAAGAGGTGACTAAAACACATTTAAGGTGTGTACAGGTCAGTGAAAACGGAGAGAAACAATGGGCTTTCTAAATTACTTTTCTTAATGTGTATTACACCATACTCAACTGGATACATTAGTATCATCATGGTTCTTCCAAAAATCAATAACTACCTATCTGTAGTAGATTTCCTATACTAGCCTACTTTTCTTCCTTTTTCCATTTCTAACATCCTAGTTAATTCCATGACTCCCGAGGTGTTACCACATCCATCCCTCTGTGTACAACATGGCCGGATCACGCTTCCTAAAGTCTGGTTTTAATCATGTCACTACTCCGCTAAAACATTGTAACGGCTCCCTAAAATGCTCTTATCCTTAGCCTACAATTCAGAGCTCTGTGTATCCTGGTCCTAACCAACTCTGAAGAGCTACCACAATACTAATCCTATACCTGGGCCAATCTAGACTACTCCTCCTCCTGAAGAAATAGCTGAGCTTTTCCTCCACATTCAGCCCAGGCATATCTAGCTCCACTCCACTGTGGCCAGTGGGAGAACACAGCTATCAAAAAAGAAGAGACATTGAGCCAGGAGCTCATGCCGATAATCCCGTGACTCCAGAGGCTAAGGCTAAGGATGGCTTGAGCCCAGGAATTCAAGGCTGCAGTGAACTATGATCTCACCTCTGCACTCCAGCCTGGGTAACACAGCAACACCTTGTCTCAAAAAAAAAAAAAAAAGGAAGGGGGATCTTGTCCTGTTCTCTACTGCAGCCTCAGTGCCTAGAACCAGATCTGACATTTCATAGATGCTCCATGATATTTTTCTTTTCAGTAAATAAATGGAACAGGCCATTTCCTCTGACTGAAAAGCTCTCTGTCCAGGTCTTCAGTTCTCAAAATCCTTCTGTCTCAATAAACACTGTGGCACTTTTTAGAGCATGGCACTGAAACTCCTTGACACACCTCCCACTGAGACTTGTTATAATGGCCCTTCCCTTGAATCAGCACACCAGGAATGCCGGACCAATAAAACACAATGGAAGTAACACTGCAGTGGTTATAAAAATATGGCCACCAAATTCTTTAATACTCCTCCTTTGGGGTAAAACCTGTTTCCTTCCCCTTGCATGTGGGCTGAACTGAACTTAGTGACTTGCTTCTACTCACTAAGCAGAAGTGATGCTGTGTGACTCTGAAGGCTAAGTCCTAACAAAGCCTAACTGTGGCTTCTTTTTTTTTTTTTCTTGAGATGGAGTCTCGCTCTGTTGCCCAGGCTGGAGTGCAGTGGCGTGATCTTGGCTCACCACAGGCTCCACCTCCCGGGTTCACGCTATTCAGCCTCCCAAGTAGCTGGGACTACAGGCACCTGCCACAACACCCAGCTAATTTTTTGTATTTTTAGTAGAGATGGGGTTTCACCGTGTTAGCCAGGATGGTCTCGATCTCCTGACCTCATGATCCGCCCACCTCGGCCTCCCAAAGTGCTGGGATTACAGGCGTGAGCCACCGCGCCCAGCCTCTGTGGCTTCTGTCTTATTTGCTCTTTCTCCCTCAGATCACTGGCTCTGAGGAAATCAGCTGCTATGTTGCAAGAGGTCCTATGGCACAGCTCTTGTGGCAAGGAACTGAAGCCGTCTGTTAACAACACATGCATGAGTTTGGAAGCAGATCTTTCAGCCCCAGCCAAGCCTTTAGAGGACTGCAGCTCCTAAGTGTGTCTTAACAGCAACCTTATGAGACCTTGAGTCAGAGCCACCCAGCTAAGTCACTCTGGACTCCTGTCTCTCAGAGACTGTGAGAGATAAAGGTTTGTTGTTTCAAGCTATGAAGTTTGAGGAGCCACTTATTACACATTAATAGAGATGCATACCAGTTTCTGAATTCAGACCTTAAGAATAAGAAATTTCCATTTCCTTTCTCTTGGGACACTTGCTCTTAGAACCTAGCAGCCATGTTGTAAGGAAGCCAAGCTGCCTATAGAGAGGCCCACACACAGAGCACTCAACAGCCAGATCATATGTATGCACCATCTTGGGCGTAGATTCTCCCGCCCCAGTTGAGCCACCCTAGCTGTCCCTGCCAAGCCCTGCCCAAATTGTATTTCCATGGGCAAAATAAATAACTGGTAATATTTTAAGTCACTACGTCTTAAAGTGACTTATTTTTTATTATGCAGCAGTAGATAATGAAAACAGATTTTGGTATCTGGATATGGGATGCTGTTGTAACAAAATCCTAAAATCGAGGCATTGGTTTTGGGACTTGGTAGGAGGCAGACGCCTCATGGGCCTCAGTGAAGGATAAAAAAAAGTAAGAAAAATATGTTAGAAACTAGAAAAAAAAATCCTTGTAGTGGCAAAAAAGTCACTCAGTTACCAACTGAGGCAATATAAAAAAGAGTCCCTAATAATTATAATTAGATATCCAAGGAGATTTCCAGACAGAATACAGAAGTGCCCACTGACCTCCTGTCACTGCCTGTGATGAAATGCAAGACAAGAGAGATGAGTTAAAGAATAAACTGTTACATGTAAAGGAGCTAGATCTGGCCAGGTTTGAAAATGAAACTAATTTCTTAATCCTACTCTCTGCAAATGGCAAATAATTCTCAAATTAAGAAAGAACCTCAGGCCATAGATCAAAGTTAGGATGGATGTATTAGTCCTTTCTCATACTACTATAAAGATACCACCTGAGACTGGGTAATATATAAAGAAAATAGATTTAGTTTATTCACAGTTCCGCACGGTTAGGAAGGCCTCAGGAAACTTACAATCATGGCAGAAGGCAAGGGGAAAGCAAGGTACCTTTTTCACAAGGTGGCAACAAGAATGAATGCAGGAAGAACTACCAAACACTTGTTAAACCATCAGATCTCATGATAACTCACTCACTATCATGAGAACAGTATGGGGGAAACTGCCCTCATGATCCAAATACCTCCCACCAGGTCCCTCCCTTGAATGTGGGGATTACAATCTGAGATGAGATTTGGGTGGGGACACAGAGCCAAACCATATCAATCAGTCTATAAATCTAAGAGAGCGAATCATAAAAACTTGAAGACAGACAAAAGACCCCCTAAGAATCTTAAGGGCCTCCCTTAAGATCCTCTCTATTCAATAGGGCTTTTAAGAATCTTACTTAATGGAGTGAGGGTTTGCCCATTCTGAAGGTATTGAAATAGGAGGAAACAGAAATAGCATTATATGCAGGAGTTGCAAAAAAATGTTGACCACCTTATCACTAGTATCACCCATGGGGACAGCCCACTGACTGAAAGGCCCATCCACCAAAGAGCATACAGAGCAATCGGAAAATAGTGAGGTCAAAAGGTCAGTTACCAGGAGGGTTAATTCAGGTCATCCTTCAGCAGATCAGGCCTCACCAATTTTCTCAGCTGACCAAAGAGCTAAAACAGGAAACCTGCCCCATATGCAATATACCATCTTAGGCATTTTCCCTGGAGTCTGAAGAGAGATTGTTCACACTGGAGTGAGGCTATCTCTGCTGCCTGAACTATACATTTCTTCCCTTGGGCTTAATACAGACTCATCCACCTGTATTCCTGGGAAAGATATATTGATTAAGAAAGGCAAAAACCCTAACTCAGAAGCAAGATTGTGTTCAATCTTCTTTTTTTTTCTCTCAGCAAATGGGCCCATAATTTCAAGTAAATGGCATGTGAAGTTGTTAAGAGCCAAGCCCCACATTTGCACTGCCATGTTCTACTGGTTGTAAATAATACGCGTGACTGCACCAGGGACCAAATTGCTCATTAGCTGCCAACATTAGTTGTTTAATGATCTGAGGAGCAGAAGCTGCCAATTATTGTATTCCTTCTTAAAATACCATTTAAAACCTATACATGTAATTATTATAACTTTTCGTTAAATTTTTATGATTCTTTTGAAGCTGATGAGCTCTGGGTCCATTCAACCTATAAAACTCAGAAAACTTTTTGAAGCTGTCATTACGTAACTGGGTTAAAAATCCATATATAATACACCGAGAGAGGGCCTGGACTTTAGCCCCAGACCTGCCACTGCTTAGCTAATTGAGTGACCTTAACCAAAGGACACATCCCACGGCCTCAACCTCCCCATCAGTCCATTCGGATCACGGTCTCTCTCCCATCTACCTAATATAGAAATTGTGAAAATAAAATAACAAATACAGAGGAGTGTTTGAAAGCACTAATAATAGGATAAGATACTGTTTTCAGAGACTCTTGATTTCAAGCTACTAATTAGTGGAAAAATCAATTCCTTACTAACTGCCAGAGTAAGAGGGAGCATAATCCTTTGAGGATTCGCCAAGTTTCTATGACCAGATTTTCAAACTGAGGACATCAATTTGTCTCATGCTATCATCCTTCCCCCTATAGGAAGGGTCTGATCATACCCAATAATCCTCATTCAGTATTTACAGATACACAATGCTACATACACATCTGCTAGAATCATATGGCACACAGAGTACATTTAGTCTCTAAACTCTTCAAGAAACAGGAACTGGAAATCCCAAATACGGTACTCACATAAACAACTTGTGCTATATTATGTGCATATTAGTGAAACTTCCCAGAAAAGCTTTCAGATGTCTGAGAATGACATAATAACAGTAGAATGTACATCGAGGACAAAACACGATGCACTGGTGGCTGTCATTATTTTAGTTGGACAGCTTCAACGTCTCCTACACTGCCAGTTACCTGATATGGCATGCATTTTGGCTTCAAGCAAGGCTGGTAGTTGGGTTTCAATATCGTTAACTTTCTTCCTCAGGGTGCTGCAGAATTTCTCACTCATACACACCTAGGGGGAGAGAAATGACCAGGAATCATCATTTATTCAGCTAAAAACCAGAAGGCAGTGGAATAGCCAGGTCAGAGATTTCTGGGTTTGTAAGTAATTAAAAGGGGTGATGAAAAGTAATTGGAGGATAACGTTCAAAAAGCAAGCAATGGAAAGCGAAAGACAAAAAAGAGAGGGAGAAAGGGAGGAAGGGAAGAAGGGAAGAAGGGAGGAAGGGAGGAAGGGAGGAAGAGAGGAAGGGAGGAAGGAAGGAAGAAGGGAAGGAGGAAGGGAAGGAGAGTGAGAAATAAGGAAGGAAGGAAGGAAGGAAGGAAGGAAGGAAGGAACAAGGGAGGGAGGGAAGGAAAGAAGGAAGGAAGGAAGGAAGGAGGGAGGGAGGGAGGGAGGGAGGGAAGGAAGAGGAAGGGGAAGGGGAAGAGGAAGGGAAGGGAAGTGGGGGGGGAAATGGAGGAAAAAGAACAAAAATAAAGTGAGCAATGGCGTATTCCAAGAATATGCCCATCATCACCCCACACCTAATTACAAAACTGATAGGAGCTAACCCAACAGAGAGCAACCACAGGTTAACATAATTGCATCACTCCTGCCTCCTGCCTTCTGCCTTCTCCAGGCCTTTGCCGAATCCTCCTGTCTGCATCACTTTTGTAGTCCCAGGTGGTTTGGCTCACTCATACCCTTCGAGACTGCTCAGTTGCTGCCTGGGAGGAAAGGCCTTACTGATTACCCACCCAAAATAGCAACCTCCCTTGGCCCTCCCTCCGCTTGATGTTTTTCCACAGCTTCCTCTCAGATGATACACCATGTACTTCTATTCCTTTGTTTCCACATTGTCTGTCTGCTGGGATACGAGCTCTATGTGAGCAAGGACTTTGCTCTGTACCTGGCACATAGTATGCAGTGTTTTAATAAAGATATGGCCATTGAGATGAAGGTCAAAGCTGCAAGCTAAATTACTAGTATTAATAGACACTGTTTAGGGAAACTTTGAAGACAGATAGATACTTGCTGGAAAGTCAGATTTGAAAAATAGACAAGTAACTCTCAGTGAGGTTTGAGAGTTTTATCGTGTATTTTCCCATGACATTCCAAACACATCCTACAGTTTTTTTTCTTTGGTTTTTCAAAAATAGCAAAAATCTTAACTCTTAATTTCTTTTTCCAAATGTCTTCAGGTTATCTTTTATTTTGTTGGAGGCTAAAACATCACATCACATTTTTTCCCTTTTTGAACCCTTTCAACAGTCTCAAGACTTTGCATATGCCAATGTTATCTAGACTCAGATTAATGAGCTACCTAGACAAATTTAATTTCCCAGAAGAATCTAGGGTTTGTTGGACACCATCAACTTTAAATGTTTTCTTACATCAGTTTGAATTGAGATTATTTTTAGAGTCAAAGCAGACCTCATCCATCCTGCCTAAAATATTCCACTATTTCTCTCATGGACTTCCATATGTTCTATTCAGTGGCTGTAATTTTCCAACATCTTTTTTATAAAAATCATTCTCTGGATGAAGATGACAGTTCGGTAGCCTCTAAACCAAAGCCTGCACTGGTGATGTTGGGCATACACATGTCCAAAGTAATTAATTCCGAGACCCTTTCAACAGTCTTGAGACTTTTCAGGATGTCAGAACCAGAGTTAAAAGGAAGATATCCCTTCCCCCAGCACCAAGTCTTAGTTTGGCTCAAACCCAGATGACTGGCACATCTCATCCTATCCATTTAATAATGTCATCTGAGGTCTGAGGGCATTTCCATTAACTCTGTAACACCAGCCATAATTCTTATGTCTCATCCAGTCTATGTCCAATATTTCTGATTTTAGTGAACAGTATTTGTTAATCATAATTGGGTCAGCTTCTCCTTTGTTGAGCAAATCTATCTTTCAAGCTGTCAATATTAATACTAAACAACCTTTCTGAATCTTCTTATTAAATTGCAATGTTCATTCTTTCAGGCTCTGCTGGATGTAATCTAATATCTACCAATCTCCAGATATCCCATTTATTTCCAACTGTTTCTTCCATCTCATTTATCCCTTAATTACCTTTGGTTTGGGTAACCCATAAGAGTTTAAGAAATGTAATGAGTGCAAGGAAGGTTTCATTTCTTTCTGAGACAGGAATCTAAAGAATATCAGGTAGGGTTGTGTGTGTGTGCATGTGTGTGTGTGTGTGTGGCGTGTGTCTAACACACTAGAGAAAGAAAGCTATGCCAAGCTGAGACCTTTAGCTCATGGTCACTGGTCAATCTAGTTTAAAGTAAAGAGAAAGGTGTTTTGTGTGACTGGACAGTTACTCTGTGGACTAATATAGGCCCCTACCCACAACACACACACACATTCATGTCTGTGCACACATACCTATCCACCTCTGCACACACACATACACATCCCCAGAAAACCTGTGTATCCTTTTTATTTACAAATAAAATTGGACACCAAGGAACTCATTATCAAATGGGGCTTTTATGTTTACATTTTAAAATCAAAGATGTGAGTTCCTTAATTTTATGGAAAAGCGAAGTAATTATAAAGTTTTATAAATGTATTAGAGAAGGTATGTGCAATGGTTGGAGATGTTTTTGTCCCCCCAGAATTCATAGGTTGCAAGTCTAACTCCCAAGGTGATGGCATTAGAAGGTGGGGCCTTTGGGAGGTGATCAGGTCATGAAGGTGGGGCCCCCATGAAGCGGATTAGTACCCTCATAAAGAAGCCCCAGAGACCCCGCCTTGCCCTCTTTCTTCCATGCGGGAATACAAGAAGAAGTCAATCGTCTGCAGCCTGAAAGAGGGCCTCTCACCAGAACTTAACCATGCTGGAACCCTGATCCCAGACTTCCAGGCTTCAAAGAGATGGGAATTAAATTTCTGTTGTTTATAAGCCACCCTGTCTACAGTACTTTGTTATAGCAACTCAAATGGAGTAAGACTGTATGCAAACAAAGCAAACCATTTTTGATATTTGGGAAAATCTAAGATCTTTAATAGCAGTTGGAAATTTTCAGCAAATCCTAATATTGGGTGCATATCAGTATATGTGTGTATCCACAATATACAGTGTCATACACACACACATATAAGTACCATCTGCATTATATAATAGGCACACCTGTATCCTCAATGTTGGTGTACAGATGCATTCATATTACCCATACAGTATGTTCTGAAGATAGTGAATAAACTCAGACCCAAGACAGTCCTCCCATCTTCTAATTCTACATAGAAATCAGGACGCACCTGATAAACAGTAGAAAATGTAAGAAAGGCCAGGTGTGGTGGCTTTTGTCTGCAATCCCAATTTTGACAGACTGAGGCAGGAGGATCGCTTGAGCTCAGAAGTTCAAGACCAGCCTGGGCAACCTAACAAGACCTGGTCTCTACTAAAAATCAAACAAATTTAGCTGGACAAGGTAGCATATGTCTGTAGTCCCAGCTACTTGGGAGGCTGAGGCAGGAGGATTACCTGAACCCGGGAGATCAAGGCTGAGTGAGCTGTGATCACGCCATTACACTCCAGCCTGGGTGACAGAGCCTTTGGGTGAGCAGAGCAGAATCAAGCATTTCTGGGTCCCTGGCTCCGATGCTGTCTTACAGGCACCACTTGTTCCTAATAGGAAGCTCTCTTTGTACGCAAGTTATAATTACCCATCAAACCTGTGGCTCTGTGACCTTTAGCAAAATCACTGGGTGTTGTTTTCAGAAATAAATTAAATACAGAAACGGAGAAAATGCACAGAGTAACTGTAGACATTTTTGCCAACAACACATCCCTGATTTTGGCTTAGCTGCGGTGATCCCTTGGCGTGTTTCCTGATCTAGGGTCCAAGAGTTTTTTTCCCTGGGCACAGAGACCGGAAGAGAGTCCTTCCAGGCCAACAGGCTCTCAGCTGTGTTGCTCTCTGCTCAGCAAGCTGTCGTTTTTACATTTCGACCATCGTACAACCACCCCTGGTTCCCAGACCTACTGCAAATAATGAATGATTCATACCCAGTTCTCTGCCACAACATTTAGTCATAATTCACAGAGTAATTGATCCTGTTTCTCAGTCTGTCAATAACTTGGCCAGGTATAAATACATATGAGAAGGGCTTTTGTTTTGTAAACTGTGGTTATCCTAACTAATGAGGACATTGACTATTTAATTTAATTGACTGTGCTCTCAGGGAATAATGAAGACATATTCTGTCTATACACAAACCAAGGTCTTGCTATGGCAGTATAAACGATGGATAAAGCAGGCAAAATGATTGTCAAGCCAACTGAAAAGCTTTAAAGAACAAAGAAAAAAAACAGTCACCGACTGTTCCATTTGTGAGGAAACCAGACATTGCCCACCTGGGAAGAAAAGTAATTAATTTCTCAAATTACTACCATCCTGAAGGCATTTTTTTTTTCTTTGAGATGGAGTCTCGCTCTATCTCCCAGGCTGGAATGCAATGGCACAATCTCGGCTCACTGCAACCTCCACCACCCGGGTTAAAGCAATTCTCCTACCTCAGCCTCCTGAGTAGCTGGGATTACAGGCACCCTCCACCACACCCAGCTAATTTTTGTATTTTCAGGACAGACGGGGTTTCACAATGTTGGTCAGGCTGGTCTCGAACTTCTGACCTCGGGTGATCTGCCCACTTCGGCCTCCCAAAGTGCTGGGATTACAGGCATGAGCCACCACACCTGGCCCCAAATGCATCTTTAAGCAAAGGCTTTCAATATGCATAGTGGCAGTCCTTTTTGAGTCCCTAAATTGACAGCTCCTTTTGTAGCAAAGGCCAAACCAGTCCATTTCTGGGGTGTCCACAAGTCGAGACCTCCACTATGACAGAAGCACTCTCTCCTGGCTCTTTTAACTCAAAATGGCTTGACAAAGTCTACATTTTTTTGCAGAAGCCAGGTATCCTATGATCTAGACGTAAAATCAAGTCAAAGGAAAACTTCATAGGCTTCTTTGGAAAATGGGAGTATAAAGGTACTTACCTTAGTAGTGATTTCTTTAAGTGACAAGTTGAGGGATTTTATTCTTTCCTGGAGGCTGGAAGAATTAAAAAGAGGAGATTGGTCTTCTTGGTAACCACAATTCAATACAACTACAGTTAGGAACACTGCAAAAAGTGAACCTTCCACTGGTCTGGTGGATGAAGAAGTGCAGGAGGAAAGATGACGCCAAATTGGCTCCATTTGACTACGGAATAAATATGGTGCTAAGAAGCAGACCTTTCCTCCCTTATTGTGCCTTACTAAAGCTAATATTACAATTTTATCATGCCCAGAGTGTACCTCTACTGATAATGGGAAGAATAGCCAAGGTGTGCTCCTGGCAGCAAAGGATTAAAATCTGCATTCCTATAACCACCCTCCCAGAAGGAAGGTCTACACTGAGTAGTGTCTCACCAGCAGGGAATCAAATAGCATCTATTTGGGTAGATCATGCAGTTCAGCAAATATGTACCCAGTGCCCTCCGCATTCGGCATTGACGTAGAGCATAAAGGAGGGACACATATTTAAAGTATGTCTGAGATAGCACCCCCTTAGGGTTGCTATCTCCCGCTTCTCTTTTCTCCGCAGCACTTTTCACCTTGACATATTTATTTATTCACATAATTTCTCTCTCTCCCACTGGAACTTAAGTTCCACGAAGGCAGCGACTGTCTGTTGTGTTCACTCCTGCATCCCCAGTGCTTAAAGAATTCCTGGAGCTTGTTAGTAAGCCCTCAGTTGATACCTGTAGAATGAATGAATCAATGCAATTAAGAGTCAGATCTTATTCTGAAAGTTGTTACCTAATGGAGAAGAAACACATGCATGCAATTCCCTATAATATAAAGCAAGAGGAAAAAATTACTATAAGGGGAATAGAAAATCAATACTAGGAGAAAACTGCTACATAAAAGCTATCACCAGGCAGAATATTGTCTGCCTTGAGCAATGGGGGCAATAGCTTGTGGAGCAGTTTAGAACGAGGAGGTTGGTGGGAAAGCTTACCAGAAGAGGTGAAAAGTGAACTGGGCCTCAAAGGGAAAAAAAAAAGAGAATGAAATTCTAGCAAGAAGATAAATCTAACTGGACCAAATGGTTCTCACAGGTGAGTTGTGAAAGATAAACAGGGAAATGACTATTTCTGGTAGGAAAGGAGAGGGAAGGATGGGGTGGGGCCTATCTGTATCTATAATGTTTGCTTATTTATTTAGTTAGGGGCCAGGCGTGGTGGCTCACGCCTGTAATCCCAGCACTTTGGGAGGCCGAGGTGGGTGGATCACCTGAAGTCAGGAGTTCGAGAGCAGCATGGCCAACATGGTGAAACCCTGACTCCATCTCCAAAAAATAAAATAAAATAAAATAATTTAGTCAGGGAAAGAAAATCAAAGTAAACATGGAGTAAATTCTACTATTTGTTTAATCTTAGTGGTGGATAAATGAGTGTTGTATTTTTAAATGTTGAAATATTTACAATTAAAATATTTTTAAAGAAATATCAAGGGCAAGCTCTAGTCAGTATTAAATGCCACACTAAGGAGTTTTGAGTTTTATCCCTCAAGCAATGAGATATCATTCCGTTTTCTAGCAAGAGAGCAATATGAAAGCAATGTTTTCATCTTTTAGAAAAATAATTGGGCGGCACTATGAGAGATGATTTGGAGAAAGAAAGTCTGAATGTGACAAAACCAGGCAGGCCGTTCAGCAGTGTAAGCCAGTCGTGGGATCCAGGGGCCATGCAGAGTGACAGAGGTCAGAAAGGGGAGAGAAGAACAGGACTGGATTATGTGGATGCTCAGAGCAGTGAGAACATCCACTGTAGCGTTTTCCACTCTTTCATGCATTCATGAACTCATTCATTCTTCAAATATCTATTCCTGCCCTCAACCACTTAATGCTGCTAGAAATGCCAGAAAATATAATAGATGCTAGAAGAGGAGTGATTACTTGAATAAATGATGACCTGCAAAAGGAAAGGTCACGGTTTCTGGGGTATGTGTGGGGAGGGGAAGGGAAAGGGTGCAGGGCGTCAGGAAATCTTATACCCTGGGTTGCCAAGTATCAGAGCTAAGCCACCAATTTGCTGATTTTTGTTTGTTTGTTCTTCAACTGTAAGAACTATATTTTGATGTTATCACATCCACCAATTTGCCATTTCTGAATATAAGCAAACTCGTTTCAATTGTAAATGCCTGGGAACTGGTGGGGGTCTGTACTAATCAGTCATTACCACTGTAGACCTACTTTCAACAGAGGAGGGTTTTCCAGTCCAGCTGAGATCAGCCCAAATGGAGGAAGTGAGGGTTGACAGAGGTGGGGCATGTGACACCAGAGTCTTCAGAATTCAGGACTTGCCATCTGACAAAAATTAGTGTACTCAGTCAGAGCAGTAGAAAACAACGTTTGGAATCCTGCCTGGAGAATGCTAGACTCTGGCTGGCTGGGGATTGGATCTTTTGAGAGAACATAAGTCAGAGTGTCACACAGACATGGAGATTGGGGCAGATGAAACCACTAGGGTGGTGAGGAGAGAAGGACAGAGGGCATCCAACATGGACCTCTTCCGGTTCTTCCTCTGATTCTAATAGCAGCACCAGCTTTGGGTGGCTAATGCCTGCTGCCCAAACTGAAAACCTTCCTTGGGCAGAAATGCACTTTCCCTTGCTGGGCTCGTGAGAGTCCATTCAACAAATACATTTTTAATAAATGGTTCACCACATCATTGAATCTATATGAGCATTTAATAGTATATTATCAGTAGGTGTTCCCAACCACACACAAAGACTAGCTCATGCATTAACAGTTCAGATAGGTAGTAGATCCTCTTACTGATACTGAAATTTTAGCTGACCAAAATGGCAGTGCCTTTAGCTAATGCCCAACATATCACACAAAAAGTAGGTCAAGTACTGTCTTTCCAGGGGTTGACACAGTTTACTGGTCTGGACTCAGATCTGGCCCTATCCCAGAAAGAAAATTAGTCTCCTCTCAGATATCCAAGTTAGAGGAAGGAGGCAGTGATGCAGATAATTGAATGCATTGTTTTATATTTAATTTGATTTATATTTAATTTATGCTATATTCCTTTTTGCAACAGATTTACCTTCCCAATTATGTTTTGCTCAGGCTACTATTAACATTAGTTGTATCCCTGGGGTATATACAGAATAAAAGCAATTGTTGGGGCAGCAGACGATATGAGGAATCTATATACTATGCTAGTGGGTTTCAGGCTATTTACAGTAGAAGAATTCTCTCAAACCAAAGTTTACACAGCACTATAAAATATAATAAAGATAACAGGGAATCTGTTTTTATTGAAGTGGGGTGTCTGGCCTAGGGTACAAAGATGTCACATTAGTCCCCTAAACACACACACATGTTGCTGCAGCCATCACACTGTGGTCCCCAAACCATAATTCCAGGAGCAGGAATACAAACCCAAAACCAGAAAATAAGACCAGTTCAATGTTGATAAGCAAGAGTTCCGTGTACTTTAATGAGTAAAACCAATCCCCACTTTTTAAAAAACTTGCATATTATTCATAACAAATAAGAACTATCCTCTCAGATGAAATTATGCCTTACCTTGGAAACACACAATTTATCCAAACAAATTAGCAAATACATTTTCAGAAACACACCAGACCTAATTTACCCAAATGAGTATCTTCATTCAAAGTGGCTGCCATGGAAATAATAGGGTCCAACATTTATTGAACACTTACTATGTACCAGACACTCTCCCAAATTCTTTATGTAGATGAGCATTTTAAATTCTTGTTATAACTCTATGAAGTAGAAACTATAACTATCTACATTGTAAGGCAAGAAAATTCAATCAAAGAGACTAAGAGAGGTTTAAGTAACTTTCCCAGGGGTAACCAGCTGGTAATTATGGGAGATCAAATGGTAACCCAGGCAGTCTAACTATCTGCTTTCCTAACTACTGAACAATACCAACTACCGCTCTCAGAAGCTGTGTACCTATTTAAAATGAACTGTCATCATCCAAATTTTTGGAATTCTATTTTAGAATTTTGTTCAATGTACAATATAATCAATATCATGATTTGTAAATACACATTATTCTTTACTCACAAACTGGTGTTCCAATCATATGACCAAATTTCACCCTCAACAAATGAAACCTTACAAAAATTGAGACTACTGACATGAATGTGCTGCACAGAATGCACATCAGTAGCAGATGGGCCTGGGGGTGGCTGTGGCAAAAGAAAATTAAATGCAAAGGTGCCTGTCACCGGTTGAGTTGCGTCCCCCAAAATTCACAGGTTAAAGTCCAAATCCCCAGTACCTAAGAATGTGACAATGTTTGGAGATACGGCTTTTCAATAGGTGATAAATTTAAAATAAAGTCATTAGGGTGGACCCCAATCCAGTATGACTGGTATCATTATAAGAAGAGATGTGGAGGGCCAGGTGTGGTGGCTCACACCTGTAATCCCAGCACTTTGGGAGGCCAAGGTGGGCAGATCACAAGGTCAGGAGATCGAGACCATCCTGGCTAACAGGGTGAAACCCCGTCTCTACTAAAAATACAAAAAATTAGCCGGGTGTGGTGGCAGGTGCCTGTAGTCCCAGCTACTTGGGAGGCCAAGGCAGGAGAATGGCGTGAACCCGGGAGGCGGAGCTTGCAGTGAGCTGATATCATGCCAGTGCACTCCAGCCTGGGAGACAGAGCGAGACTGTGTCTCGAAAAAAAAAAGAAAAGAAAAGAAGAGATGTGGAGACAGACACACGTGGAGGGAAGATCATCTGAGGACAAAAGAGAAGACAGCTGTCTGCAAGCCAAGGAGAGGAGCCTCAGAAGAAACCAACCCTGCTGACACCTTGATCTTAGACATTCAGCCTTTAGAATTGTGAGAAAATAAATTTCTGTTGTCTAAGCCACCCTGTCCATGGTACTTCATTACA
The DNA here is from genome assembly GCF_006542625.1 of Nomascus leucogenys. Classification (NCBI taxonomy): domain Eukaryota; kingdom Metazoa; phylum Chordata; class Mammalia; order Primates; family Hylobatidae; genus Nomascus; species Nomascus leucogenys. The sequence continues at coordinate 16,312,333 of NC_044385.1, forward strand.
ACAGCCCTAGCAGACTCATGCATGTAGAATTTTCCATTTCTCGTGGTATGATGAGTTATATGTATTATTAGGGCACCACACACTGGTGCTTCATGATCTGTGTAAAAAGAGTTGCTACACCATGTAGCAGCAGCAGCAGGTCCAACAGAAAACACGGCAGCTCTTTTGTTTTCTTCAGACTGACGGTTTTTCAGTCTGCCCAACTGGGATACTGCAGGCTGCTACAACAATAAATGTGTGTAGAACATTACCATTCTTGTCTGTAGTTTAGGAGCTAAGTATTATGAATGGTGGCTCTAAGAAAATGTTATGTGAGAATGTCTTTGATTTTTAAAAATGATTTTTAAAATCCATAATAATCATTTTTAAAAATGATTATGGATTATGATTTTAAAATTATTATTTAAAAATGATTCATTAGAAATGAAAAAGAGCTCCCTTCAATACCCCTGCAATATCACAAACAGAATGCAATCACTGGTGTCAAAAATACAAGTAATAAAAATTCAATCTGGGGAGGGACAGATTGCTTTTCAGCCGTAACTAGAAGGGCAAATGGAATTTAAGTCAGTAACAGTCACTAATCTAGATAATACAAGCCAAGACTTGGTCAAGGGCCAGAATGAGACATTTATACAGGAGGATACAGCCAGGCAATTTTGGTTCAATGACTTGGGAGTGAGAAACTATTCTAAAGATAACTGATCCGACCAAAGAACTGTCTCTACTTCTACCACTCTGCTCCAAGCCACAGGCACCTCTCCTCTGAAATGCTGCAATCGTCTCTGAACAGTTCTTCTGTGTTCACCCTCACTCCTCTACAGTCTGTTCTTGAGATGTAGCCAGGGTGAGCCTTCACAAGCATGTCAAATAAAATGCCACTACTCACTCTATCACAGCTGGGTCGAGCCAAGTCTGCAAAGGCCTATATGGCCCATCTCTCATCTCGTCTCTTACCTCCTCTCCTACAGCTCCCTTCTTTGCTTACTCCACCCTGGCCACAGAGGCCTCCTGACGGATCCTCAAATCTGCTGTGGCTGGTGCAGGCTCCATTGCCTTGACCTTCTGCCCCAGCACACATAATGGGCCAACCCCCTCCCACCTGCAAGTCCTTGCTCACCTCTGATCCTCTCAGTGAGGCTGGCCTGACTACTCCATTGACAGCTGTAAATTTCACATCCACTCCTCTTCCACCCCAATCCCCAAGTCATGTTCATTTTCTACTAATCTACCTGTAACTTACTAATTCATTATGTTTGTTATTTATTTCTGCCTTTTACTACTAGAAAAAGAATTTCATGTGGGCAAGGATCTTTGGAGAAGTACTTGACATGCTTGGCACACAGTGTGTACCTAATCAATATTTGATTAATGAATGATACTCACATTCTTGTCTTCTAAGAAATAAGTGGGGTGGGGTGGGGTGGGGCGGAAGCATCCTCACCTCTGTTAGAGGCACACTCAAACCACAGGATGGGGAGTGGCCCCATCTTTATCCCCATTTCCCACCACTGCCCCCTCAGGATCAGGGATTAAAGGCTGCAGCTGCTCTTGACTGTATGGCTGGGGTGGAGCTTTGCATGACAGAGAAAGAAGAGGTTAAAAACTTGGAGTCAACTCATGAGATGTCCTCTCTTCTTTTTAAATTCCATCTCTCAGAAGTCTTACTCTGGTTTATCTCTGTTGGAGGGTTTCCTTTCACGGGCTATATTACGTGTTGAATTGTGTTCTCCGCAAAATTCGTATGTTGACGTCCTGACCTCCATACCTCAGAATGTGACTGCAGTTGGAAATATGGTCATTGCAAATGTACTTTGAGTTAAGTTCAACCATACTCCGACATGACTGGTGTCCTTATAAAAGGGGAAATGTGGATTCGAGGACATGCATAGAGGGAAGATGATATAAAAAGACACAGGGAGAAAATGATCGTCTACAAGCCAAGGAGAGATACAGATCCTTCCCTAACAGTCCCCAGAAGGAAGCAACCCTGCTGACACCTTGATTCTTGGACTCTTTTTTTTTTTTTCTGAGACGGAGTCTCACTCTGTCACCCACGCTGGAGTGCAGTGGTGTGATCTCAGCTCACTGCAACCTCCACCTTCTGGGTTCAAGCGATTCTCCTGCCTCAGCCTCCCAAGTAGCTCAATTACAGGCCTGCGCCAGCACACCCAGCTAATTTTTTTGGCATTTTTAGTAGAAATGGGGTTTCATCATATTATCCAGACTGGTCCCAAACTCCTGACCTCAAATGATCCACCCACCTCGGCCTTCCAAAGTGCTGGGATTACAGGCATGGGCCACTGCGCCCGGCTGATCCTTGGACTTCTGGACATGATAAATTTCTGTATTTAAGCCAGGTGGCTGTGCTGCTACTTTATTATGGCAGCAAACTAATACAGGCTGGCATGGGAAGGAAGACAATGTGGAAGGCCACTCATTCCTGCCTCTTAGAATGGTAAGACCTAGAAGTCTGGAAATGAGGTGTAGGCCTGGGCAAAGGGCACCAGTGGTCTCATCTGGGAGCCTGCCTCTAGCAAGTGCCAGATGAGTTCTCACTGCCAACATGCTGCCAAGATCAGAAGATGGCTCCAAAAATTCAGAGTGATTGTGCTTAGAGCATCTTGCTCATCTTTCTCAAAAAACTACAGCTACTGCTATAACGTCAATGTGTCCTCCAGAATTCATGTGTCGGAAACTTAATTCCCAAGGCAACCGTGTCGAGAGGCGGGACCTTTAAGTAATGATTAGGTTACCAGGAATCTGCCCTCATGAATGAATTGATATCATTACTGGGGGAGTGGGTTCCTGATAAAAGGGTGAGTTTGGTCCCCTCCCCTTCTCTCTCTCTCTCTGTCTCTGTCTCTCTCTCCCCCGCCCTCTCTCGCACACGTGCTCTCACTCTCACTCTCTCTTTCTCTCTCTCTCTCTCTCTCTCTCGCCCTTCTGCTTCCTGGATGGGAGGTTGCAATAAGAAGGTCCTTGCCAGATGCAGGCCCCTCAACCTTGGATTTCCAGGCCTCCAGAAGTGTAAGAAATAAATCTTCTCTCTTTATAAATTACTCAGTCTGTAGTAACAAAATGGGACTAAGACAGCTGCATTGGGCATCTATTTGGTTAGAGAATCCCATGTCCCAATCTAATAGCAACTAACAACTATTTACTCGATTTCTCCAGATCCTGTCCCTTAGGAGGCCTATCTCAAGAGCCTTATGACATACTTAAATCCACACCCTCTCTTAGTAAAACTTCCAATACTCACTTTAGATCCAGGCAAAAGAATGCCTTCCTTGCTCTCTGCCACATTAGAGGGCTCTGTCCTGACCCTCCTTACCCTTGAGGGGAAGGGTAAACGGGGCGTCAAAGGTACACGCCACCCAAAGCTGGTTCAGGCAGCCAAAACCAGAAGTGCCTTCCTGAAGAGCCAGGAGGCTGCATCCTGCCAGGGCCTCTTCTCAGAGCACTGCTCCAAAGGGTGGACGCAGTGCAGTGGGCATACCTCTAGGCCCAAGCAGTAGTCGAGCACAGGCTACCTTGAAGGGTGTAGATATTACTTGGGCATACAGGCTAGGTCCCCATATAAAACCTACCATGGTGTGGGACAGGTGCAAGGGTAGGAAGACAAAGTGGGAAGTTCCATTTGACCCCTTACTCTGGGACACAATGTCAGGCAGGCCTGGATAGACCCCTTTAATGTTATATCCTAAAGAAACCACCTCTCATTCCATACAATCTTTGGTAGTTTATTACCCGTTCCTCATACCACCAGTAACCCAGCCATAACCACCTTAGCACCTGGCACTGGAGGCAAAGCCTTGGCTCTCAGCATTAGAGGCACACCCAAGGTGACAACCACACACCTGCCCCAAAGATGAGCCTTTGAAGAACAAACTCTGTTCCTGTTCTTATCTGGACCGCTGCAGAAAAAGAATATTAATGACACTTAGAGAATTACACCACTACCCCACTAACTTTCTGCAAGACTTTGAACAAGTCACTTTCATCTAGGGCTCGATTTTCTCAGTTGCAAAATGAGGAAGTTGGACTAAATTATTTCTAAAATCCTTCCAGGTCTACTATCCCATATTCTTTAACTGCTCTATCATTCAAAAATCTTTTACAGCCTTTTTTATTTCTAGATATTTAGAGAATCTAAAAATCACAAAGGTTTTATAAAGTGCCAGATAACATTGATAATAGAGACAGAAATATACAGGAGACACATGTCGTTTTTTACTCTATAATAGAGTAATAGAGACACAAATATACAGTATATATTAGACAGAAATATAATAGATAATAGAGATATATTAGATATTAGAAATATAAAATAGAGACAAATATACAGGATATACATGTCGTTTTTTACACTAAGTGAGGGATGTGTTTTTCAGCTAGGAAGCTAACTGTGCAAAGGGTCTGCTCCCTGCAGACAGTTGTCCGCCCCTCTTCGTGCCTGTGTATACGTGGCTTTATACTGAAGTTCCACTTTGGCAAAAAGCTACAGGAGATGAGAAATATCAATTTCATCTCTGAATAGCCTTCTCTCTACCCTCTCCCTACATTCCCTATCCCATCCCCTGTTTCTTGTTTTGTAAAAATCAGTTTAAGAATGAGAGATTATTACTAAAGCAAACTACAAATGATGGAAAGAGCAAAATGACAGCTATCTTAGCATAGGCGCCACGTGGGTCTTTAATTAAAACACACTCCACAGCCAGGTATGGTGGATCACGTCTGTAGTCCACACACTTTGGGAGGCCAAGATGGGCAGATCACTTGAGCGCAGGAGTTCAAGACCAGCCTGGACGATATGGTGAAAACCTGTCTCTACCAAAATAATAATAATAATAATAATAATACAAAAATTAGCCAAGTATGGTGGCATGTGCCTGTGGTCCCAGCTACTCGGGAGGCTGAGGTGGGAGTATTCCTTGAGCACAGGAGGCTGAGGCTACAGTCAGCTATGATCACACCACTGCACTCCAGCCTGGCTGACAAAGCAAGACTTTGTCTCTAAATAAATAAATAAATAAATAAATAAAATAACACACACACACAAAGACAAATCTGTTGACATTAATAATCTTGCCTATGACTGCTCATTCCCCTCACCTTCTACCAGAGGGCAAGTGGATAACAAAATGACTGTGGAAACAGCTTTAGGAAATTCAGGTTTATCTACTTGGCCTTTTTCTTTCCTTAGACCCTTCTATCCTCACAGCTGATAATGTCACATGGCACCCATCGGACATTCATGGAGCACAGAGGCACAAATGCCATGAATTCCTCTAGACTTCGGATGATCTTGTAAAGGCACAACAGGGAACGTAAATTCATCAGAAGCAAGCCATTCTATATGGCTGTCAAAATGACTCAAGCTGGTTATCTGAGACCTTTACTTCTGGGAAAGCCAGTGTGGTGCAGTAGAGAGAGATTTGAGCTGAGAGGCAGGAGCACCAGGGCCTCTGCTGGCCATCCTTGCCGCCTTTGGCAAAGCACATTATCTCTTTCCAGTTCGGTGGTGACTGAAGCCAGAGAGTTTGCTGGACTCAAGCCAGACACTCACCTTCGTGCTCACCAACTAGCTCATCTTTTGAGGATCATGGGAGGAATGAAGTATAGAAAGACCATTTAATAAATCATGCAGACATATACCATACCTGTATTATAGTAAGAAAATATTTTAGAGTAATCTGACCAAAATCAGGCCCATAAATTTTTAACAAGGGTGGAATAAATATATTTAGAGTTTTTCTCTCTGGCCAAGGCAAAGGACATTAAGTAAAAGAACCAAAGAAAACTAGGCCAGGGAAATACTTGAATGTTTAGTTCTTTGATTCTTTCTCTGAATATACATCACATCATGACTCACATTCTCCCTGACTATTTCTCTGAATTTCAAGGATCCTGTGTCTTCAACTAGGGTGCTACACTCCGTTATTCCGAGTCCTTTCAGTAAAGTACAACTTCTCCAAATAACTTAGCAAACTGAAAATGAGGTGTCACTTTTTTTTTTTTTTTGAGACGGAGTCTCGCTCTGTCATGAAGGCTGGAGTGCAATGGCACGATCTCGGTCGCAACCAATGCAATGGCAGTGCAACCTCCGCCTCCCGGGTTCAAGCGATTCTCCTGCCTCAGCCTCCTGAGTAGCTGGGATTACAGGTGCGCACCACCATGCCTGGATAATTTTTGCATTTTTAGTAGAGACAGGGTTTCACCATGTTAGTCAGGCTGGTCTCAAACTCCTGACCTCGTGATCTACCCACCTCGGCCTCCCAAAGTGCTGGGATTACAGGTGTGAGCCACTGTGCCTGGCCAATGTCACATTTTATGAGACCATGAACTCTTTTTAATAAGATGCACCCATGTAACTCATATCATAAGGGATAACGGAGGGAGAAAGGGAGAGAAAAAAAATGAACATAAGGATTTCTGATCTTTTCTTGGAAAAGATTTCCTGTGATCGAGGTGCTGATGCAAAGGCAGTGAGCAGAGGAAAGGAGTAAGCCCTAATAGTGAATTTGCTGAACTTTCCAAATTGGCACGTATGAGTAAGGTTGCACACACACACGTTCACACCCTCACCCTGTGCCATCTCTGGCAGGTCCCCAGGCTTACTGGGAAGCTGTGCCTGACATCACAGCATCACAGCATGCATCGAAGTCCAGTTTCATCAAAAATCACAGCTATATTTTTAACTGATGAACTTGGTATTTGGCTTATCCAAATACTCCAAGTATTAATTCAACCAGATCTTTCTCATTGCCTCAAACAATCTTATTCCAAACTGAAACTGTAATTCATGTGCCAAAAACATTTTGACTTACAGACATTTGTCTGTAGGAGACTTTGGTGGTTTAATAATGAAAAAATGAGAACAGGAATCAGAAATATGAACAGCCTTATGTCCAGATCATAATCATTCTCCTTTCTACCCCTTCCTCACAAGTTCTTTAATGATTCTTTTTTACAATAATAAGGAAATAAATAACCAGCCTCTTATTTTTGGAGACTGGTAATCAAGTCAGCTCCATATTTTCAACTATTCTCATAACCATGATGTATTTAAATGTTCAAACAAGATTTCAGTACTTGGGCTCTGGAGCTTTACCCAACCCCCAAAAACTCATGTGAGTTCAACCCATTAAATACTACAATTTGATCTAAGGGGAAAATGATACTACATCCAGGCTTATTCTGTTAACTGATCCAAAGGCAACTCATATTTCCATTTCAATTACTACCCTCCCTTTATTCTGATTATTTAATAAGTAATGTCCAGTTGCTCCCATGGGAGCAACTGAGTTTTTAAATAAATACCCAGAACTGCTTGCATTTATTCATGTATTTATTTTTATTTTTTGAGACAGTCTTGCCCTGTCACCCAGGCTGGAGTAGAGTGACACGATCTCCACTCACTGCAACCTCCACCTCCCATGTTCAAGTGACTCTCCCACCTCAGCCTCCCGAGTAGCTGGAACTACACAGACGTGCCACCACACCCGGCTAATTTTTGTATTTTTTTTGGTAGAGACGGGATTTTGCCATGTTGGCCAGATTGCTCTGAAACTCCTGACCTCAAGTGATCCTCCCACCTCAGCCTCCCAAAGTCCTGGGATTACAGACATGAGCCACTGTGCCCAGCCATTTGCATTTATATTTAATACTAATTTTTAAAATATATTCTTGCTTCTCCCAAATTTCTAAGTATTTATACCTTCCATAACTACAAAGTTTGCCAAAAACGTTGTACTTTCTGCTGTGGGTTTATTCTTCTTTTCTGAATCATCTTTAATTAACTAGCGTCTGGCTAAGAATAAGCATATGCACAGCTCAAGTTTGCAGAGACAATTTTAACCTCACATTTCTCTCAAGCGTCTCTCAAAATCTGTTGACAAAGCAACAGATCAGCCTGATTCCTAAAATTGGGGAATATTGTCGATTTCATTTCCTAAAATGTTTCTGTGGGTAAACTAAAGATGGACATACTTTATTGGATAAGAAATGCAAAAATAGACCACTGGTAAACAAAATGAATGAACAGCAGGAAAAAAATCCAGTTCACTAAGGGAGAAATTGCATAAAGAATCCAAACACCAATATCAACATGACTCAAAGAGGAAGCTAAGGAAATTTGCCAAAGAGGAAGTACAAAATAGGAATGACAATGAAAGTCAAGATGAATGCTTAACAATGATCTCTATATAAGACACAGCACCCCCCACTGAAAGCAGCTACAGGAAACCTAGAGGTTCTGTCTGGCTTTGGTTTAGGTCATCTTAGCAGCCTAGCTATCAGCACAGGGTAGATTAATCACCCTGACACAGCTCGAAAAAGATGTGCTCTTAGGGCCAGGCGCGGTGGCTCACGCTTGTAATCCCAGCACTTTGGGAGGCCGAGGCGGGTGGATCACGACGTCAGGAGATCGAGACCACGGTGAAACCCCGTCTCTACTAAAAATACAAAAACAATTACCCGGGAGAGGCTGAGGCAGGAGAATGGCGTGAACCCGGAAAGCGGAGCTTGCAGTGAGCCGAGATTGCGCCACTGCACTCCAGCCTGGGCGACAGAGCAAGACTCCGTCTCAAAAAAAAAAAAAAAAAGATGTGCTCTTAACTGATTAAATTCTCAGCAAGCAATGAGCTGGTATTTCCAACCTGGGGATATTCCCAGCAGTCACTGGAGAAGGGTCTATCTGAGCAGAGCTAAATTACCTTCTGCTGGAAGATTCCAAAACTTCTGCACTTCTCCCAGAGTTTCAGCTCAAGGTCTGAAGAAGAGTTTAGCCTGACATACTAAATTAACATCTGAAAAGTTAAAGCAGGGAATAGTAACGTACAACTTACAAAAAGGAAAGAATAAGAGAATTTGATAAAGGGAACAGAAGATTGCAGAAGACATGTAAATTACAAAGAAATTAAGTACAGAACAGTTCTCAAGGTGATAATAATGGAAACTAAAAATTGAAATCGACTAGGAGAAAGACTTAAAATAGGTCACATGCTTTCAGGTTTGTGAGAGTTGACTTGCAGCTGCAATATTAGAACTAGCTATGATCATTCTAAAATGACTATCTCGCATCTTTGATAATCTATGGGGCTCCAGTTGAAAATAATTAAACTAATGCCTAAATTATATAAAAGAGAAATGGATGAGTCTACAAATCACAGGCCTCCAAAGAGCTACCTAAACAATAATAATACTAAGAATAATAGACTCGTGTTGTAAGCTTCTTAAAGAAAACAAGTCCAGAGAATTTGTAAAATATTAAAATACAACATTATAAAATACATACCCATTTTTTCACCCTCCTTTGTTCTAAGTTACTCAAAAATCAAAGTAAACGTTACTGTAGCACAAAATAAAGTCTTTTTTTACATCTGCAAGTAAAACAGAATTCCTCCCTTGAGTTTCTCAAATACAGCCTGTTAACTTAAAAATCACACAATTTATCAATTTAGAAAGGAGAGCTTTATTTCTTAAAAGGGGGTTACAGCCTGCAAGGTTGCAATTCTAACAGGCTGGGAAGCATAGCCTCCAGCAGAAGCCATTAGCAGGCACTTTAAGGGAGGGACAGGTAAGACAGGAATTTACACAGAATAGGTTGACCAAGGCCCAGCATGGTGGCTCACGCCTGTAATCCCAGCACTTTGGGAGACCGAGGTGGGCGGATCACGAGGTCAGGAGATCGAGACCACCCTGGCTAACACGGTGAAACCCCATCTCTACTAAAAATACAAAAAATTAGCCGGGCATGGTGGCCAGTGCCTGTAGTCCCAGCTACTCAGGAGGCTGAGCCAGGAGAATGGCGTGAACCCAGGAGGCAGAGCTTGCAGTGAGCTGAGATGCACCACTGCACTCCAGCCTGGGCGACAGAGCGAGACTCTATCTAAGAAAAAAAAAAAAAAAAAAACAAGAATAGGTTGACCAAGTATACAAAGTAAACATATTCCACAGGTTATAGCAGGAGCTACGAATACTCATGAAGGTGGTCCTAATGCATGCATACTGAATAAGCACACATGTTATATACAACTTATGTTCACCTTAGGGTGGAGACTTAACATTTACATGTATTACAATTAGGCCCTCTATGTAAAAGGTCTCTTCAGAACACAAAGGCACTCAAGTGTCTCTGTAAATAGGCCAGAAGCAGTCCACAGTTGGTCTTTGTACCAGAAGAAAGTTACTGAAGTCAGTCTCTTTTCTAATGAAAGCTGCAGTTATGGCTGGTGGAAAAGGGAGTCAGTCAGTAAGCATCTGGCGGTGGAAGAACTGCTATGGTTTTAAGATAGCTCATCTCTAGGACGGTGCTTGTTTAGCTGCTAGAGAAAAGGAAAACCCAGGTGGTAGTCAGAAGGTAGTTTATTCTTTAGGTGCAGGGGTGTGTGACTTATCCCTGCCTGGCATGGCCTTAGGTCTTGTTTATAATTTGGTATCTTACTGCCACCGAGAGTCTGTTCCATCAGTTCTTATGATCTCGTTTTAGCATTGATGCTGGTCTGTTGTTATGTCTAAGCTACAAAAGGGAGGGATTATAAAAAGGCAAATCCGACCTCCCGGCCCATCAGGGCTGGGAACTCAGTTTGTATGGAGTCTCCGGGGTCTCCTTGGCCAAGAGGGAATCCATTCAGTGGTTAGGGTCTTAGGATTTTTTTTTTAATTTACAACACAATGAAAACTGGAAATAGGGGTCCTGTTTTCTTGGGAACCTACATTTCCTGGTGAGCAGCATCTGTACCCAACCAGATAGGGGGGATTTTCAAATCTCTTCCTTCTTTTCCAACCCTCTTCCTCCTTTACCAGATTATAGTCTGGTAAACTTTTCCATGTTGCCTGTAATGACAACTTTCCAGAAGAAAACAGGAGGATACACAATGGTGAGGGGAGGTCTAAGCTCTGAGCCGCAACAGCAGTGGTTGGAAAGCAGGCTTTGCTCAGGTCCATGCTCTAGGGACCAGCCCTTAGGAAAGTGCCAGCTAGAGCACCGCGGCCTGTGGATGATCACAGCCTGCCCAGGGAACTTTAAACAGGAACTTAACATAGAGCTCCTAGGAATAGAATTATGAGGGGTTTTTAGGCAGCTTATTTTAACTTATTTCATAAAACACTAAAGTGCAAAGTATTGCAGAACCAGAGAGGACCTTCCACACCATCCAGTTCAAACCCTCTTTTCACAGACGAGTAATACCAGTTCCTCTAGCCCTGGGGCGGGGCCTTGCTTTCCAGTTTCTCTTCCTCTCACATTTCTTTCTTTGGAACATCTGACAGACCTCTCTGACTTGAGACAGTTGCCTGTTTGGTCTTCCCAGGCTGCCTATTTGTAGATACCCCTTGGCTCCAATCCAATCAGGCAACACTAGGCACACAGAGACAACCATCCCTGGCCTGGAGGGACATCCATTCTCTTTTCCTTGGGCCCACAGACCCATGCTCTGCTGGGCTAGACTTCTTTCCATTGCTGGGCTAAGCACTCTCTCCAAGCCCTGGTCTCTCCCAGGCCATCAGCGTGAACCATCTCTGGATTCCCTCCGCATTAAAAATTGGCCAAAGACGTGAGGGCACCGCTTTTACAGCTATGTGAACTTGGACCCTCAGCAGCCGCCATCTGCAAAATGGGCATAAAAACAATATATTGTCCAACAAACCTTATAGGGTTATTGTAAGCAAGTATGACAGCTTGTAAATAACAGAGATATTAAAATTAGTGTATGAGTATCATCACCAGTCTAACTAAGAAGGACAGACAGGATAAATTTGAGGAGAGAGGGCACACCTGCAGGGAGGTCCTGAACACTGCAGACGTCGCCTAGGCAGAGAAGCCTCACTCCAGGCACCCATCTGGCCAGCATTGCTCACACACTTCTGTCTCACTGCATTTGCTGTCTTGGCAAATATTTATCTGCTTCGTGAATTCCTGGGAAAAGCAAGATGTCTGCTTTACTTTAAAAGGGGGGTAGGGAGGAAAAAAAAACCCTGTAATCCCAGTGACCCTGGAGGCTGAGGTGGAAAGATCACTTGAGGACAGGAGTTCAAGTCCAACCTGGCAACATAGCAAGACCCCCAACTCTACAAAAAATTAAAAAATTAGCCTGGCATGGCGACATGAACCTATAATCCTAGCACTTGGAAGGCTGAGGCAGAAGGATCACTTGAGCTCAGGAGTAAAATGCTGCAATAAGCCATGATCGTACCACTGTACTCCAGCCTGTGGGACAGAGGGAAACCCCAACTCTAAAAAAGAGAGAAAAGTCCTTACCAAAAAGGTGGGGGGGGGGGGGGGAATCAGAATTTCCTAGAAAAATGCAAAGCTCTTCTCTTTCTCCAGACGATTTCTAATGCTCTCAGTGTCCCATCCTGCCATTGTCTTGGCAAACCAATCAGGTAGAAGGCAAAGACAGAGGAGAGAGAAAGACAAAGCCCAGAAGTGGAGATTAAAGAACAACAATCTTCACGAATGGAAAAGCAGCTTGGAGACTGCTGATATGCTGCGGGGATATTCTCTGCAGTCTCTGCATGACTCCAGTTTGGTGGCTGCCTCGCACTACCCCCCGGGGCAAGAGCATTAATGGGACCCCTCCCACACAGCTGCCTCCAGGCAACCCTCTTTGAGAATCTCTACCAGGATCCTAGATTCGGGATCAGTTTTCCAATTCAGGCCTTGCTGTTTCACTGTCTCCTCACTCTAATAAGATATGTTTCTGAGGGAAAAGAGGAACTATTGATTTTTTTTCCCATTCAGTTGTGAGCTGGTGAATTACATTATTTCAAATCTCACTTGCAAGGAGGACTGACATCAGCAGGGACTGCGTGTTGTGGACTGAGCACAGGTGTGATGAGGATGCCTGCAGCACCCTGCATAATCAGTGCCCCTGGCCAGGGAGCCCTGGGCAGTTTAGCTAGTGGTTGGGGGCACGGATACCGCAGAAGGCCTGGCTCCTCTCCACCCGCCAGCCTCCCCAGCCAAGCCCTGCTGCAAGGCTCCCAGACTCTCCAACCAAGGCCCAGCCAGCCCTCCTGTAACCAGGGGTTGAGTTTGTTTCACACTTTGTGCCAATGGTTTGTAAAAAGATGTGACATGTTTCTTCCAAATGCACAACAAGCAACAATTCATCCATGAGCTGCCAGAACACATTTGACACGAAGCATGAAAAATCCAAGGAGCTGAGGAATGAAGAACTCAACCCCAGATGAATACAAGCCAGTCAAGCATTTCTAAAGAATGTTAGAAAGCATCCTAGGCAGCCCTCCACATCATCACTGTGATTATTACTATAATTATTCCTCCCTCACTTTGCAGTTAGCCATATGCATGCTACATGAGGTCACAGGCTGCCCTCCCCTGGTTTTCCAGACACATAAAACCAACAAGAAGCCAGGGGAGGCTGAGCTAATGGTGCTAGAGAGAGATGAGCTGCAAATCACCATTCTCCTCAATTTATGCCAAATAAATAGATGGAACCTCACGCCCCACACGGAGGGATGTGATCCACAGAAAACACTGGACACTGTCACCTCCTCCCTGTGTCCCCCATCTTTTCCCTCTCCTCTCTCCCCCACCCCCACATCACAATCCCATTACAGAGAATGGGAGTGCAGTCGCAGGGGGTGGAACAAGAACCATGGGTTTCATGTGGGAGGAGAACCAAGCTCACCGGGTAAAAGTGGTTCTTCTAAGACCCTCACATCAAAGGAAGACTTGCAGGAAAAAACAAGGAACTTGTTTTAAAGCAGGAGGCTTGAAATCCCAGGGATGAGAGAAATTCAAATGAACGTATCTTTTAAGTGGTTCCTGTGCTTTCATGCACCCCTGCTCTGTCAGCTTCCATACTGTGGAGCTCCTCATTCTCCAGTGCTTAAAAAGGGTTCTCCTTTTGTTCATTGGAAGAAAACCATTTTTGTTGGCTCTACTCAAAAAGTGTCTATGATGTCTCTGGGATAGTAACACTTCATCTCCTCCTGCTAAGTAAGTTATTTGATCCAGAACACAGACACTGGAAAATTCAAATGGCTTCTTTGATTTCTATTATCACACCCAAACCGAAAATCATTGGCTGTCCTTGACCCCAGCACATGCCCTCTACTTCTAGCCCGTCTCTGACATTGGCCAGGGGGTTCCCAACAAGCCACAGTCAGAAACAATGGCCTCCCATGCAAGCACATAAGTCTCCACCAGTGATACATCCAGAAATGCCATGTGCTATTAGGAAGTTTATTTTCGAGCTGTTGGGTTGTTGTCCACGAAACAAAGCATATCCTTCCCTTTGCAACTGCATGTTAGAAAGTTGAGTAAATTACAAACAGACAGCACCCTGAGTTTGTATCTGGCCTCTATGAAAATCCTTATAGATGATGATAACATTCGTGATGTTGAGTGATCTGTTTCTCTAGGTTTTGTAACAATACTAGTCTCTGCAACGTCTCTTTATAAGACTTCAAGGTTTTCCTGTTTCACAATTTGTCTGGCTCTCTCCATCTGGCCTAAGAAGAGCCTATTCTCATGAACAACAAAGGCAGCTATTGATGTATGTAAGATGGGTTCATTTGGCTAAATATACCTACTGGATATTCTCCCTAAGTCAGCATTTTCTAAAAGACAACCAATACTTCATAGCAAAAATTAGGTTAACAGGATCATGTCCAATTAGTTAAAAATACTGGACCAAGCAATCTCTCTGACCTGTTGAGCCAGCTGGCTCTATACTGGCTTCTTTCAAATGCTTCACTTCTGCAGATCCATGCTGCAGCCCATCCGCTTGGAAAAGACATGTCTTCCCTCTCAAATGGAAAGCCCAAATATTGATGATGGGTTTTTCTAGTTGATGGTTACGGCAGGGAGCAGTCTGATGCCTCACCTCCCTACGGTGGAAGACAGGAAGCTGACCAAACAAAATGTGCACCTACACAGCCCACACTGCCCTCCAGATGGGGCAATACCTCCCTGCATCTCAAAGTAAATTAGACTGATGCCAAGGATCACCTCTTGAGAATCACCCAGATAATGAGGATGTCTCAGGGTGGCCACGAAACTCCAGCCAGTGCTGATGGCCTCTGCTCACCATGAGTGTTCCATGCTGCAGGCACCTGCGTAACTCCCTCATCGCAGGAGAGAAAGGTCATGTTATTAACTAGTCATTAGATTGTCCAGGCTTTCTGTACCTTTTAACTGCTCTGGTTTATTCCTACCCTCCCATGAAACTCTTCGTCCTTATATTACTTTTATTTTTTCTTTGAGACAGGGTCTTGCTCTGTCGCCCTGGCTGGACTGCAATGGCACAATCATAGCTCACTGTAATCTTGAACTCCTGGGCTCGAGCAACCTTCCCGCCTCAGCCTCCTGAGTAGCTGGGACTACAAGTGCACTCAATCATGCACGGCTAATTTTTTTACTTTATTTTTTTATTTTTGTAGAGATTAGGTCTCAAATTCCTGGACTCAAGCATTCTTCCCGCCTTGGCCTCCCAAAGTGCTGGGATTACAGGTGTGAGCCACTGCTCCCAGCCTCATCCTTACATTCCCAAGATCTCCTCCTACATGAAGCCTTCGTGGTTTCTGAAAGTCCTTGAGATACCCAGGTTTTCCTATAGTCACCTCAGCACAAAAACGTGGCAGCCTGTTCTTGACCTGACCTCTGTAACCTCAGTGGGAATGTTCAGATTGGGGGATGGTAGATTCTCCCAGAGGACCCCACAGACAGCAGTGCCCCACGTTCAAGATCATCCTCATATATAATTTCCCTAACAGCATCATAAAATCAGAAAGGCACAACTTTTGAAATGCCTTTCAAGAACCTACCCAGTTGGCCGGGTGCAGTGGCTCACACCTGTAATCCCAGCACTTTGGGAGGCCAAGGCAGGCAGATCATGAGGTCAGGAGATTAAGACCATCCTGGCTAACATGGTGAAACCCTGTCTCTACTAAAAATACAAAAAATTAGCTGCATGTGCTGGCACGAGCCTGTAGTCCCAGCTACTCAGGAGGCTGAGGCAGGAAAATCGCTTGAACCTGGGAGGCAGAGGTTGCAGTGAGCTGAGATCACACCACTGCACTCCAGCCTGGGTGACAGAGAGAGACTCTATCTCAAAACATACAAACAAACAAACAAACAAATAACCTATCAAAGCACTAGACTACTCGGTAAAAGTCACACATTCATGCCTTCTCTGTGACTCATCCTGATTAAAAGGCAAGCCAGAGGATATGGGTAGAAAACCAGACCAAGTCCTGGGCTCAGTTCTATCAGGCAACCACACTGTGGAGCTCCTAGTTTTAGATGAGGAAAGAGAATTAGTCATGGAAATAGCTTCCTTGGCTCTCTGGAAGGAAACCATCTTTTATTGATTCAGGCCCAAAGACAGCCATAGTTGTACACAAGATGGTCTCTTACTAGCTACATCATCAGGGAAACTTTCTGAGTTTTTGTTTCCTCGGTTGCAAAGTGAGAATAACATAACAGCCTACCCACCACACCAAGGCAATAGCTGAAGAATGGTTCTGAAGGTGCAGGTGGGAGAGAACAAGCCGTATTCGAGGGACCAGTTTCATTTGGATGAAAACCAGCGACAATCCAAATCTCTTCCCCCTCTCCATGGGCATGAGCCATAGGTTTAGAGTTCTGCCTGGAAATATTTGGGATAGAAGGGGAATGGGAGGAGATCTTAAGTAACTCCCTAGAATAGCATGTGCCGCTTGCTTTTATAGGCTGGATAGGATGTGATACATGTGGAAGACAGAACAGTCGTTCACTAAATACAGTAAGATATATTTGGACGGGTAGTTTGAAGGCCTTCAGAAGACTGAAATTTCCATTGTAAAGACGACCACTGGAAGCATAATAAAGTGCTTAGTACCATCCAGACTCTGCTGAGAATTTTCTATGTATTACCTCGGTTCATCCATGTGATAGCTCTATAAGGTAGAAATTATTATCATCACCCCTTCCCTCAAATCAGCCAATAACAGGTTGAGTGAGGAGTTAACCTTCAACCCCAGACAATCAGGTGGCAGAGTCCGTATTCTCAGTCACTACAGGTGGTGAGTTGTAGGAAGTCTTTTCTTCAGCACAGGGGCCAAGCCGACCACTGCTCCCCCTCCTGGCTCTACCCACATAGCACTTGCAGTCCTTACTGCTCATCTACCCATTCAGGTGCCACTCACTTTTTTGTCCAACATGTGTAAGTGTGCATTCTGTATGTCTCAGAAATGAGAGTATGAGCTCTTGAAGGGCAAGAAAGACTGGGTGCAATGGCTAAGACCTGTAATCCCAGCACTTCAGGAGGCTAAGGCAAGAAGATCACTTGAGCCCAGGAGTTCAAGAGCAACCTGAGCAACATAGAAAGACTCCACCTCTACAAAAAAATAAAAACAAAAAAATAGCCGGATATGGTGGCCCAAGCCTGTGGTCCCAGCTCCTCCAGAGGCTGAGGCAGGGAGGATCATTTGAGCCCAGGAGTTCAAGAACAGCGTGGGAAACATAGAGAGACACCATTTCTGCAAAAGACTTTAAAAAAAAAATAGCCAGATGTGGAGGCTCAAGCCTGTGATTCCAGCTACTCCAGAGGCTGAGGCAGAAAGGACCACTTAAACCCAGGAATTTGAAGCTATAGGGAGCCATGATTGTGCCACTGTGCTCCAGCCTGGGCAACAAAGCAAGACCCTGTCTCTTAAAAAAAAATAAACAAAGGGCAAAAAGTAGATGTGTATCTTATAGACATTCCACGATACAGAATACAGGGATGATTCTCACTCCAGAGTAGAATGGAGAAGACCAGGCTTCAAATGAACCGGAGTGTAAATACCTGTTTTCTCTCTTACTAATTAGGACTTTGGGCAAATTATAACCTTCTTAAACTTTTTTTCCTCACCTGTAAAATGAATATAACAACAGAAGTAACTCATAGAGTCAGCTTATAACAGTGCCTGGTACATGGTAAGCACCCGATACATTTTAGCTACCAGTAACAATCCATTCTTCCAGATGGGAACTTTGTCATTGGGTGTCCCTCTCTCAATAGCTTGCCTCTTCCCTTAGTGAGAGGCATAGTTCATCCAGATGATCGTCCTCAGCAAAAGCTGGCATTAGGATCTCTAATCAATTGAACTCCAACAGTTCTCAAAGGGAGAGAGGGTGTCCTGAGGGTGTTTGGAAACGGGGAGGGTGCATATTGGAATGGGGAGGGGCGCTGGCATTTAGTGGGTTGAGTGGCCAGGATGTGAAATAACTTGCAGTGCTCAGGACTGCCCCACACCATGAAGAATTTTCCCACCCAAAACACTAATGGTGCTTCCACTGAAAAATACAGACTGCTCGGGAAATGTTTAGAGGTGAAAGACAGCAGACAAAATCATTCCAATGAACAGGTCAAAGAGGCGAGCGACCCCAAATCAGTTAGGAAATCACCAGTACCTCCTTATGGTTTCCGGTGGCTCTGCATGGAAGGGAATCTGACTGGCTGAGGCCAGGGTGTCCTGCAAGGCCTTGCTGACCTCCTGCAGCTGACCCAGGGACAGCCGGCCCACCAGTGGGGTCAGGTCGCAGCCCTGCCACTGGAGTTGCTGCTCTTGCTCCTCTATTTCCCGTCTCAGCTGCTGATCTTTGGCTTCCAGCACAGACATCCTTGCTTGGAGAGCTTCGATTTCTTTCTGTAGAGAATGAGGAGACAAGATTTTATCAATTAACCCTGCTCACGGCAAACTGCTCTGAGGATAATGACTCGTTTAAATGAGAATTGGCCATATGCACCAGAACCACAAAGCTCCCCTTCTGAGGCAGGCAGATTTTTGGAGGTTTGCTGAACTGGAAAAATCATGCCAGCTTTATATTTCTAATGAGTTGGCATAAGGAAAAACATTCCCTCCCGAGCATTAAATAACTATGGGGGGTGAGCCAAGAATTTGACTTGGAAGAACCCAGCAGATACATAAATGACTTACTTCATTTTGGATGGACGAGTTAGGACACAGGGCAGGGAGCCTCATGCACCTGAGGTCTGAGCTAAGCAAGTAACCCAGCCACAGACCAAAACAAGAAATGCAAGCGGCCCTTTGTTAGTCTGTCCCCAAACACAAGAATTCAGAGTAGAGAGAAAGGTAAAAAATGGCTTCTCAAGTCTACAGGACTGAGAGAAGAATGAGATGCTGCAGATGGTGCCATGCGGTCTAAAGTTCATGAAAATATAAATAAATGTAATTTCTACGAATATAGCAAACTGAAATCCAAATAATCCATAAAATATCATTTAATATTAAGGTCAATTAACTAAACAAGCAGCAGGTAATGAAAACCCATCATGTGCACAGTGTTATAGTAGAGCATCATCTCACTGCCCATATGATTCTGAATCAAAAATAAAACTCTTAATTAACATCTCCCATGTTTTGTGCTGATAAGAGTGCAACTCTAATCCTGGGTGTCTCCCAACCTCTTATTCACGTTCTCTCAGCCCCAAGGTGCATCACCTACAACTTCTACCTCCTGAACCCACTTCAAGTAAGGGAGTGGGGAGAAGAATTGGGAGTTACTAAAGAATGTCTACTATCAAGACATTTTAAGAAAAAAGTAATGCCTCAGTGTCCCCAATTGCTCCAAGATTACAGTATTACTGACAAAGTCTCTCAACTAACCTCTCTACCTCCACCTTTGACTTCCTCTACCCTATTCTTTTCTTTTTCTTTTAGTTTTTTTAACTGGTAAAACACACATAGCATAAAATTCACCATCTTGAGCATTTTTAAGTGTAGAGTTCAGTGGCATTAAGTACATTCACATTGTTGTACAACCATCACTGCCCTCCATCCACAGAACTCTTTTCATCTTGCAAAACTGAGACTCTGTACCCATTGAAAACTAATTCCCCATTATTCTCTCTTCCTCCAAGTACCTGGGAATCACCATTCTACTTTCTCTATGAATTTTACTCCTCTAGGTAACTCATACAAGTGGAATCACACAGCATTTATCCTTTTGCGACCAGTGTATTTCACTTAGCGTAATGTCCTCAAGGTTCAACCATGCTGTAGCGTGTGTCAGAATTTCCTTCCGAGACTGAGTCATATCCCATTACATGTACATACTCCTTTTGTTTATCATTTATCTGTTGATGAGCACTTGAGTTGTTATCACCTTTTGGCTATTGTGAATAATGCTGCTATGAACATGGGTGTGTAAACATCTCTTTGAGTCTGTGCATTCAATTTTTTTGAGACATATATATATATATCCAGAAGGGGGGGTGGCTGGACCACACAGTGAATCAATTTTTAATCTTTTCAGGAAGCTGCATACTGTTTTCCTATTGTCTTACATCCTATTCCTAATACAGAAGTCAAATTATTTACAATGTGGTCAGATCATGTCACTTCACTGCTTAACACCATCCAGTGGTTCCCTGTTGCCATCTGAGAAAAGTCCACATCCTTACAAGGCCCCTTTATCTCTGACTTCCTCCCCAAATCCTCCCCCTCATTTACACTGCTCCAGCCACATGGGCCTCCAGCTGCCCTCTGAACACAGGAGGCCCACTCCCACTCTAGGCCTTCATGTTGGTATTCCCCTGCAGGATCCTCTTGCAGAAATTTCTGCAAGGCCTACTCCCTCTCCTCTTTCAACTGTTGGGTCCAATCTCACTTCTCAATGAGTAGACTCCATCCTCCACATCATCTTAGTCTACTCTGTGAAGCTCTTATCACCCTATAACTTACCAGTTGTCTAATAGAGGTTTTATTATGTTTATCACTTATTGTCTATCTCCCCATTCTCACCCCTAGTGGATCAAAAGCTCCCCAGGAATCTCAAGCATTTCAAACAGTATCTGGCACTTAGTGAACCCTCAATAAATGCCTGTTGAATAAATGAATATTCAAGTACCTTTCCCAGGGTGCTTCAAACACTAAGTGCCCAGGGCTAAAATTCTTTTCTGTACACTCTGACTTTCTCAGGAATTGTGTAGACCTTTAATTGGCAAATGTTATTAAAAATCAAAAACTAGATTTCACATTTTCAGCTATCCAAACGTTATAATGATGCACATTGACTATGTAAGTGCTCAGTTAATGGGGGAAATAGTTTCAAATAAATTGCCCCGACTTTTTCCTCCCTTTGCCACCTTACTCTTGCAGTGACCTGGATGGGGCAAATTCAGATAACACGAATACTCTATGGCCGGAGCAGAGATGGGAAGCCTCCAGCCTAAGCCAGGATTTGAACTTGGGTGTTGAAGACTTATGCTCTTCCCATGAAGTCACGTTGCTTCTAATCAGTGTGTCCTCATGGCTCCCCACTCATGCTTCACAGCTCCAGGCTCAAGCAGGCATAGACCCTGTTTCAAGATTCCCTGCCTCTGGGGTGCCCTGTCAACTTCCAGAGCTCTGGCTTTAACTCAGTGCTGCACCCAGATTTGTAGCCCCTCGATGATTCTTAGCCAACTTGCATCCTCTGTTCTGGGCCAACCTTGGGCTTCCACGCAGCCGGCTAATCATTCCAGATGTGCCTGCCTTGCTCAGCCCGGACTTACAACTCTGTCTCTTAACAACTGCAGCTCACAGTCTACCATGATAGGAATTTCCATAAAGGATTTTCACAGCACAGATGTCTTTCTGCCTTTCAAAGGAAGCTTCTAAAGGTCAAAATGATAAGAAGTGGCAAATTGGCCTGGCAGACAAGAAAAGCATATTCAAAAGGTAATGAGGAATATCGAAAACAGGCACAAATGCTGCTGAGCTTTCAACCCTCGTTTGTAATGAGATTCCTACAAGCCCTCTAGTCATTCCCACCATCTCTCCTTTTTGTACTCCCCGGCTTGACAGCCAAGGCTCTAATTGCTACACTTAAGGAAAGCCAAGACCCACTTGGCTGCATTTGGCTTAAATGGATAAGAAAAATGCCGGCTGGGCACGGTGGTTCATGCCTGTAATCCCAGCACTTTGGGAGACTGAGGCAGGAGGATTCTTTGAGCCCAGGAGTTCAAGAGCAGCCTGAGCAACATACTAAGACCTGATATCTACTAAAAATAAAAAAATTTAGCCAGGCATGGGGGTTACACCTGTAGACCCAGCTACTTGAGAGGCTGAGGTGGGAGAATCACCCAGAAGCTCAAGGCTGCAATGAGCTATGATTGCACCACTGCCCTCCAACCTGGGCAATAGAGCAAGACCCTGTCTCAAAGAAAAGAAAAATGCCATCATATTTCTTGAAGATCTTTCACCTGCTCACCTGTAGCTGCTGCTTTTCCTGAAGAAGCCAGTCTCGTCTCGTGATGGACACATGCAAGCTGTTCTGAGCAGTGGGTTCCAACAGCCTCGGCTCCATTCTCAGTGGGGTGTGGGTGTCATCTCCGCTGGCCCTTAAAACAACACATACCTATTGGTACAGGTATGCGGAAGCTGAAATCCTCATGTTGACAAGTATTTTAAGAGTAAGAAACTCCACCAAGTGGCCCCCATCTGTTCTCATACTTAGGAGGGTACTTACCTGTTTTTAGGATGAGCTCCTTAATGTAAGTTTCTACCTTAATTACAATCTCTTGTGATTTGTGCTTTTTCTCCTTAGTCAGAATACTATTATGGGACCTGCACTGTCCGATAAGGTAGCCCCTGGCCACATGTGACACATGGTTAGCCCAAATTAAAATGTGCTAAAAGTGTAAAACACACACCAGATTTTAAGGACTTAGTATGAAAATAAAGAGTACCAAATAACTCATTAGTAATATTTTTAAGTTCATTACATGCTGAGATAATATTTTGGATATATTGAATTAAATGTATTGTTAAAATTAATTTCACCTGTTTCTTATTAATTTGGGGGAAATATAACAAGATCTTTATTCAAATAATTAGGAGTGTTGAATTCACACTCACTACTTCTGAAATTCACCAGTTCCCTTGCCTTTACGGCATCCACCCTTCCTCTGCTCACTTAGAATCTGCCGCTTTGCATTAATGTTTGAGTCACTAGTCAATGAGAAGGTTGTCACTGAGGGTTTCAGAAGATTTTCTCCCACAATCAGCTTTAATCACAGAGAAATACACTTCTTGCAGAGCCCACATCACATTTTTTTTTTTAATTCCCAGCACTTATCACAGTGTTGAACTTAATAAAATTAGGCCAAGAGTTCTAGAAAGTGCAACTGAGCTCCTGGCAGAATTTTCACTTGATTAACTTTCTTCTTAATTTTTTTTTTTTTTTTTTTAAGATAATGTCTTACTGTGACACCCAGGCTGGAAAGCAATGGTGCAATCTCGGCTCACTGTAACCTCAGCTTCCTGGGTTCAAGCAATTCTCCTGCCTCAGCCTCCCGAGTAGCGGGGACTATAGGCGTGTGCCACCATGCCCAGCTAATTTTTGTATTTTTAGTAGAGACAGGGTTTCACCACGTTGGCCAGGCTAGTCTCGAACTCCTGACCTCAAGTGATCCTCCCTCCTCTACCTCCCAAAGTGCTGGGATTACAGGCATGAGCCATCGCACCTGGCCCTTAATCTTTTTTAATGTGGCTACTAGATCATTTAAAATGATCTAGCATTTTATTGGATAGCTCACACTAGATTTTATTGGATAGCATTGCCTTGGACTATCCAAACAGGGCCAAATTCCAGAGCTGACCTTGATGGAGATTAAAAGGAGGGGTGACTGATTTGCAGATGCTTGGGTGCAAGCTTCTCAGAAAAAATTTGCTAAAAGACTGTCAAAACCACTTAAAATATTTTAGGCTCCTTCTCTTATTCTTGCCGGAGTTGACATATTCGGTGACAGTGATGCTAGTGAAAATGTGGCACAGGTTTGGGCCTTACGTTGGTGAGCTATCTTTACAGGAGACTTGTTGGTATTTGTCACCAAAGAATGACAAATTCACCCTTAAAACAATCCATTTCTAATGGAATGCAGGTGGGCAGGAAAACAATTTACCCTAAGCAAAACTATGTCAACAATTCAAGGAAGCTATGTCCAGGAAAACACCATCAACTAAAACTAACAAGCGAACGACAAGTTGGGAAAAATATATTGCTACACATATGGCAGAAAAAGGGATAATATTGCTAATTTATAAAAATTTATATCAAATTATGAGGTAAAAGACAAGTGCACCAACCAGAAATTCCAAAAAAATGGAATACGGCTGAGCGTGGTGATGCACACCTGTACTTCCAGCTACCTGGGAGGCTGAGGCAGAGAACTGCTTGAGCCTAGGAATTTGAGACCAACCTGGGCAACATAGCAAGATCCCCCACCTCAGAAATAAATGAAGTGTTAAAGAAAATGATTATTTTTTTTTGTAGGGGGGACGGGGTCTAGCTCTGTTGCCCATGCTGGAGTTCAGTGGCATGATCTTGGCTCACTGCAACCTCTGCCTCCCAGGTTCAAGCGATTCTCCTGCCTCAGCCTCCAAAGTAGCTGGGACTACAGGCACGCACCACCACAGTCAGCTAATTTTTGTACTTTTAGTAGAGACAGGGTTTCACCTTGTTGGCCAGGATGGTCTCGATCTCCTGACCTCGTGATCCACCCACCTCGGCCTCCCAAAGTACTGGGATTACAGCCATGAGCCAGCAAGCCCAGCCTCCAAAGATAGTTTTAAATGAAAATCCAAACAACATAAAACATCATCTTTCACCTAACAAACTGGCCTGGCAAAGGTTTTCCCAAACCATAAGTCTTTGGTGAGAGTAGGGAATAAGAATGAGACTTAAAATTAAATATAACTTGGGATTCTACATTCCCACATCTAAGTACTGATTGCATGTAAATAATCATAGTTTTACACAAAGATTAGCTAGAAAAATCAGGTTTTTTCTTAGTATCCCAAGACTGAAAATTAGAAAATACTCTAATCGTGCCCCAGCATCAGGACCTCTTAGCAACGCTAAGCAGCCACTAAAATTAGGTCACACAAGAAGATATACTGGCCTGCAAAATGTTCACTATTTATTGCTGTTTTTTCTAAAGCAAGTTTTATGGCAAAAAGTGTGAAATGAACCACTGTAAAAATATTAATAACATGTATATAAAATAAAAGAAAAACATTCACCAAAATGCTATCAGCTGTTATCTCTGGGTGGTGGAATCACTTCTTTCCATTGATCTTTCTAAAGTTTCTATAGTGACATGTATCATTTTTACAACTGTAACATAAAATGTTTGCCAACACACACTAAGTAGCTACACTTTTGATTTAAATATTTTAACATACCAATTAGTCTTGTGGCTCTTGAACATGTCTGTGTTTTAAACAAAGCTCATCAATAACATCACCTTCAAGGTCATCCTCCCTTGCAGAGGAGCAGGTATCTGTAGCTTCTGACACTTGGAGGCACAAACTCAGCATCCTAAACAGGCCAAATTAAACCTATCCCCTCCTTCCGCAGCATCTCCCACACAGCTAGATCTTGTCTGCCACCTTTGTACTTATTTCAGGGCTCAATGAGGAGAAGCGTGAAGCTGCATGTTCGTATTTATATATTAACACAGGGTCGCACTGCCTCTGCATTTCTTAGAAAAGAAAATGAGTAACTGATCCTAATATATGTTGTGCTATGTTTGTCTCCTTTTACTCCTACCCCATTTCATTCATTCATTCAGAAAAAGAAAAAACATTACTGAGCTTGCCTGGTATGTACGATGGATTGTGCTTGGCTCTGGGGACACAATGGTAAACAGTTCTTGGTTCTTCCATGGAGCAGGAGAGACAAATGCATCAACAGAAAAATTACAAAGCAATGAAGAAATGGGCAATTGCAAGGCATGGACCAATGATGGTAGACTTTAAAGCTGGGGGAGACTCTTCCCCCTTGCTAAGTCTTAACTTGACACTTACAAAATAAGTGAACCAACCAACCATGGTGCAATGAAGCAGGCTTCATATATTTAGAAACAATACTAGAAAATGTGTCACCTCAGTTTTTCTAACTTAGAAAACAGCGGTTACAGAAAAAGGAACCTTGCTTTTGTTCCTAAGTCTACCAAAAAGATCAGATTCTCTGAATAATCTTAAAGGTCACTTATTGTAACATATGATGCAATTTAGAAATCTATTCTTTGTTTCATGTGCTTAAAGGCAAATAACAGCAGCAGCAAGAAAAATGTTTAAACTGATAATGATAAAATAAAGTACTATGAATCAAGAATGTACTGTTCACCAGACGTTATCTTTTGATCACATTCGCTTCTCATTACACACCTAAGATGAAGATGCTATTATACCAGTTTTGCTGATGAGGAAACCGAGTCCCGGGGGGTCAGGGTCTAGCCCATTGCCATGCAGACAGCAGGAAGCAGAATTTAGGAGTCAATGCAGATCAGGCTGAGTCCCAGGTTCCTGCTCTTTCCCAGATACCACAGGCCATTAGGTTCTAAGCAAGCCCAGGAACTTCCATCTCCCCTGCCTTCCAGTCACGTCCACACATACCCATTGTTTGAGTCCTCTTGCTGGCTATCAGCAGGGCAGTGCAACGTGGAGAGTGCACAGCATGTGGAGGTGGAGGCCACCCTTTGGGTCTTGGTTCTGCCTTTTTCACGCTGTGTCGCTGCGCTTACCTAATCTCTCTGAACCTTACCTTCTTTGTTTTTAAAATGAGAATGACAGTGATGATGATAACAAGAATGGCTTCCCTGTGGAGCGAACTATGGGGAACAAATTGACTTGATAAATGACCACTGAGCATCTACTGTATACAGACCCCACCCTCACCCTGGGGCTGTTTGGGGATGGAGACAGAACACCTCCATCCTCAAGAAGCTTGCTGTTGATCTCCCCAGCATCTCAATGTTTGCATCAGGAAAATGAACACTGTACTCATGTCCAAAGCACCCATTTTCTATACAGAGTAAGAAAGATGAAAGATGTGGGCCAGGCATGGTAGCATAGGCCTGTAATCCCAGTACTTTGGGAGGCCGAGGCAGGAGGATCACTTGAGCCCAGGAGTTCTAGTCCAGCCTGGGCAAGACAGTGAGACCTTATCTCTACAAAAAAAAAAAAAAAAAAAAAAAAACTAAAAATTAGGCACAGTGGCACGTGCTTGTAGTCCCAGCTACTTGGGAGGCTGAAGTGGCAGGATCACTTCAGCCCAGGAGTTAGAGGCTGCAGTGAGCTATGATCATGCTGCTGCACCCCAGCCTAGGCAACAGGGCAATCAATACCAAGAAAGAAAGGAAAGGAAGGAAGGCAGGAAGGCAGGAAAGGCAGGCAGGCAGGCAAGGGAAGGGAAAAGAAAGAAGAAAGAAGAAAGAAGGAAGAAGGGAAGGAAGGAAGGAAGGACGGATGGAAGGACGGACGGAAGGGAAAGAGAGAGAGAGAAAGAGAGAGAGAAAGAAAGAAAGAAAGAAAGAAAGAAAGAAAGAAAGAAAGAAAGAAAGAAAGAAAGAAAGGAAAGAAAGAAGAAAAAAGAAAGAAAAAAGAGAAAGAAAAAAAGATAAAATGTGTCTGAGGATATTTACATGCATCAGAAGAAATGTCTGGAACAAAACCATCCCACTACTATCAGCTACTGATGTCTGTGGGAACGAAACACACTTCCTCCTCCGGGCTCCAGAGTCTCAGCCTGTTTGCACAGTTCCTCGTTCCTGACTGTGAACCTGGAGGGAAGGGATTGAGCTCATCTCATGGTGAGGACCCCGGTGCCCAGCACTTAGTAGGGGCTTGGCAAATATTTATAGAATGATTCAATGAGTCTGTGTCCTAGAAAATCCAGAAGTCATTTATATTCACTTTTCTATTGCATTGGATCATTTCTTTGCACTAATTTATTCCCCAATTTGCTCTGCTTATGCTAATAGTATGAGTTTCTTGAATTTCCTAAATAGATACCATCTGGGTCAGGATGAGAGTCATTGAAGGAAATCAACACAGAATTGAAAATTAGCTACAGAGGAGCTACAGGTGGGTAACTGGGAATTCTCTATATTATCATTAATCACATTCATTACTTAATCCATAAGAAAATCCCCTGTGATTAACCAAAACTCCTCTGTCTGTCTCTCATATTCTTACTCCAGGTAGAGAAAGGGATCCACAGATGGTTGAGTGATGGCCCCAGGACACACTGTAGCTCAGTAATGAAGCAAGGGACAGGCTTCTGTCTTTCAAATCTTCTGTCCTCTGAGTCAGGCTTCCTCTCCGTTCTGCAATGTTGTCCCCTTTACATTTAATAATTCTCAATGTGTAATCCCTGATGTCACTGCAAATTAGCATTGCTGCTGTAAACTAATCAGTATGCAAAATGAGCAAATCCCTCAGGGGCAAGAATTAAAAACATGCAGGGTAGAATGTTAGAACAGCACTCAGTGCCAATGGGGATGCAGATGTCCAAGATCACACCCAGAACCCACAGTTTCATACAGGTCTCCATCAGCACCACCCCAGTACTGGAAAAATCTTGGCCTTTTCCATCAATAATTTAAAGGAGGATAAAATCCATTCATAAAATAAGATCCTACATCACAGAAAAAATTAGCTCCAAACTGCACAGGAAAAATGTTTTCATTCCATTGATAATTTGTACCATGTGACTGTTTGAATGCATATTTCAGGAATATTGAAAAAATGAATAAATCATCTAGGTGTCTGTGGTTCCTGTGCCAGCTTGTTAAGGGGTGCATGCCTGTGATGAGCCTACATTGCCACCTCCTTCCCAGCCCAGCACTCAGGCCCCCTGGGCCCTCTAGTGCCCTTGGCATTGCTCGAGAGGCCACCTTCAGAAGGCTTTGCAAGTGAGAATGTTGACGGGGCAAGGAGAAGCCAGAAAATCCACCTGTGAGAAAATCCTGCACCAGAACTGCTCATGACAGTGCTGTGGTTTATGCATCTTCACATGTAACACAGGAGGTCCTTCTCTGAGACCCTAATGTTGTTAGAGTACCAGAAAAATTGCTTTGTGCCACTGCTGGAATCGCAGAATTTTAGTCTCAGAAAGGACCAAAACTATCAAGGCCAATGTTCTCATTGTCACAGAAAAATGCAGTCCTGAGGGAGTGCCACCTTTCAGATGACTATTTCTGGCAACAAGAGTTGGGTACGACTCTTCTGATTAAGGTTGCTAATCGCTGCTCCCTACTGATGACTATCCTATCAAATTTACGTCACATGGCTTGTGTGTCCCATCTCTCCCTCTTTGGGAAGATGGTGATAAAGAAGGAGTTTGGGCCAGTCATAGAACCAGTGAAGTGCACTTTATACCTAGAAATAGCTTTGCTCATCCAATAAACGATGCCCTAAATTACCAAGGCCATTCTGAGAGCACAAAAGAATGTTGTAAAATTGCCAGAGACAATACAGGTACCTTTATAATTCTTCCGTATATATATGATTTGGGTCTAAAAAGGAAGGAGCATGGAGAAGTCACATTCCTTGGGAAACTGACTTTTGCTGCTTTATACAGTCTTATCCCACTCATAGAAATGACCACCCGGCAAGAGAGACACATGAATATTTATTTGGGTTCATAATAGTTATGCCTGATGCCACTGGCCTCAGGACAGACTTCACTTGAGTTTGAACGAAGAGGGTGATATGGAAGACCTTTATTTGGGAGCTTTTATTTATAATCCTGTAGTTCCAAAACAAGTTCTGAGAAGTCCTCTGTGGCTCACAACCTATTTTTCCCCTCTTATCCTTTCTCCCTTCTCTTATTGAGGCCATGACTAAGGGTCTGGAGTTGGTCTCCTGGGAGTGGGACACAGGGCACGCCACTGTCTCTTGTGGTTCCCCATCTCCTGATCTGATTTGGGGTTCAGAAATATATCCTGGTTTGTTGGTAATAACAAATATTTTTTTCTTAGCAATGAGATCTTGCTCTGTCAGCCAGGCTGGAGTGCAGTGGTGTAATCATAGCTTGCTACAGCCCCAAACTCCTGAGTTCAAGCAATCCTCCTGACTTAGCTTTCCAAGTAGATAGGACTACAGGTATGCACCACCGCATTTGGCTAGTTTATTATTATTTTTTTTTAGAGATGGGGTCTCACTATGTTGCCCAGGCTTGTCTCAAACTCTTGGTCTCAAGCAATCCTCCTGCCTCAGCCTCCCAAACTGCTGGGATTACAGGTGTAAGCCACCATGTCCAGCCAGTAATGATAATTTTCATGTTGTATCATAGCCATCTCAATTTATATCCTGGGTAAAATGTGTCTGTAACAGCTATTTTCTGGTCTCATACAGTGTATCTTGATTCCAATCTCAAGGGCTTAGAGCCGACCATCACTGAATTCTGTGACACTGAATGCTGTGCTAGTCCCTACATGACAACCAAAGGGAAATAAAGAATCACCTGTTTCAAAGGCAATTGAGGAGCAATTGGTCAGAGGAAGAATGACTCTGTCCAAAAGCATCATGGTGCTGCACAACATTCATCTTCTCCGTTCCCATCTCAAACGAAGTATGCTAGTGGGAAATATGTGGACAGGCAAACTGGGGCTCTGCCTTGATAAGCCCCACTGGAAAACCATGATAGACCTTTGTTTTAAACTTTGTTATATTTTGTTCGCTTGAGTTTGAGGTTATCCACTGGGAAAAGGTCTTTGATAAAGGACATTTTGTGTGTACATGCATACAAACACATACATGCACACACACAATTTCGGTTACAAATAGGACCAGTTTTCATGTACATAGATCCAGTGGAAAAATGCACAGGGTGTATAGTTAGAGAAATGCAATGTATTCATGAGAAAATTATCTTCCAAATATGTGATGATAGTAGGCCAACTCTCTCTCTTAGGAGAAAGGAAAAATAACTTTCCTTTGATTGGGTGGAAGACACAGTAGGAACAGATGCCTCTCTCTTCTCTTCTGATCCCCGTTGTCACAGGATATTGAGGTAGAAATTTCCTGTTGCTCCAGAGTTGGAAACTAAAGAACGTAGACCTAAATGCTCTGCATTCCGAATCTCTGATGATGGAGTAGGGCGTCCTACCCCTGGGGCTGCTCAACCAGCACCTCTGCAATCAACCACCACTCTCAATACCCACCCACCTGTTGGCCATGTAGGAAATGGAGTCTTCATGACAGACGTGTTTTTCTCCCCTACCCCATGTTTTGCCTGTCCAAACCCAGCCCGTATGGGAGTAAACTCTTCTACTCAAACCCAGTGGAAAAAAAAAAATCCACTAGATTCACTCATAAAGATTGGGGGTGCCCTGCAAGAAGGAAGACTGACATCTAATACTCCAACGTGGATATCTGTCTATATTTAGGTTCTCTTAACAGCAGAGCCTGAGACAGGGACTTGAGTACAGGTTGTTTTTTGAAGAAGTGATTCCCAAGAAACTAGAGTGAGAAGGAGGAAAATTCAATAAAAGGTTCATTGTGGAGCTGGTCACCACATGGGCAAATGGAACCCAATGGCCAAAAGGTTCCTAGTAGTAGGAACCTTCTAGAAAAGGAAAAAAAAAAAAAAAAAAAGCATGGAGCATGCCTTATCCACCCCCACCCCTCCTTACACAGGTTCCGAGAACACCTGTGCAGACAGGCCTGATAAACCCGTTGGGTGCCTGAGTGGAAAGCCGACAGTGAGCATGGTTCCCAGTTGTGCAGGGAATCGGAGGGAGGCCAAGGGATCGGGACACAGGGCACCCACACTGTCCGCTGCAGCATTGTTTGAGCAACTCACTTCTCATGTGTCAGTGCCCCATAAACCAGGGATAAAGGAATTAGAGAGACCTAACAGGGCAGACAGGGTCTATTATGTGGTGGTCTGAGCATACACCATTTGTTGTGGCAAAGATGCATTAACTTCCCACAGGAATCAAGAGGACATCACAAAAGTTATTCCTCCAGCAAGCAAATCCGTTGGGCCAGAGGACCCCACAGAAGAGGGGTCAAATGATTTGAGTACCGATATCTGCCCTCAGAGGAACCTGGTTAACCCCTGAAGATAGTTAAAACTCTCTTGGCTGCTGGCAAGATCTGAACACCCAGGGTGCTCTTCTACACGAGTTCAGAGGATTAAACAGTGTTTCTCAAAAGCTGAATTAAATGGTGATTTTTAAGAACAAAGTGACAACAAAAATAATAAAACACAAAGTATCTGACTGTATCTGGATGTTTACAGCTTCTTAAATCTTATCCTAAACTAAATTTTCTTAACCTGGGAACCAAAGACCCTCTAAGGAGTGAACGAATAACTCAGGAGACCTGTGATTCTCCTGAAAATATACTCAATAGTTTGCATATATGTACATGTGTACACGTGGTTTTGCTATAGAGGAAGTCCATAGCTTTCATCAGCTTCTCAAAATAAATAAATACTTGATCCCAAAAAGGTTAGCAGGCACTTATTTGCGTTATTAATTAGTATTTAAAATTGTTCGTGTTGATACAACTATTTTATTTCTACAGGAAAAGCACCACTCATTCAAAAACATTATATTTCCCCCTTGACTCAGAGAGCCTGTGAGAGCGGTTTCTGTCCAGGCTCTGGGCTGTGTGGCCTTCAGCCTGACACCATGGCCCCCTGGTGGTCACTGTGAAAACTGCAGTGGGTAGCTGGCACACTGAAAGGCAGGTTTTAAAAAATTATTAGTAACTAGGTAATTGTGTTAATATGCATTAGAAAAATTTCAGAAAGTTAATTTCAACTCATTATTTTCTAGTTATTGTAATAATAAGACAGGTGGATTTAGCAAAACAAAAGCCAAGATAAAACATAAATAACTGAACTTTAGAAACCAGCGATCTAATTTAACCCCCTCATTTTCTGATGAAGGGAGTGGAGTTTGGAGAGGTTCGACAACTACACCAAGCCATATTCAGCTGGTTGGTGGAAGAGAAAGGACCAGAAATGACCTCCTATCAAGGTTCTGTCAAGATTCTGTGCAACTCCTTCTTGCTGGCAACTCTCTCTCTCTCTCTCTCTCTCTCGATATTCACATACACGTTTGTGAACCTATATATAGCTACATATGCATATATGTCACATTCACACATTCAATGAATACAGAATACAGATTACGGGCCAGACACTATTCTAGTCTCTAAAAATAGAAAGATAAATATAATACAGTCTTGTCCTCAAAGAGCTTATCATCTGTCAGAGTAAACAGATATTCAAGAAACAGATTTAAGATCTAAGCAGAAGTGAAGTCATTCAAGGTATGCTGTCATTCAAGGGGCAGGCAGTGTGACTGATGAGCAGAGCTTTGCAAGGATATTAGTTTCACTAAGTCTGGAAGAATGGGCAATAGTTGGTAACAACAATGGGGCATGAGCAAGATCATAGAATCTAGAAACATTCAGAACATGGGGGTAACATACAATACTTCAGTAAGTGTCTATTGCAGATGCTGGTAATGTCTAGTTAAATGCTGGGCAGCTGGGCAGGGGCTGGATTGTGAAGACTTTTAATGTCATGCTAAGCAACATGAATTTTATCCTGCAAGCAATGGGGAGCCATTGAGCATAATGTGATACTTCTATCATGGCCTTGTGGAAGATGAATGAGAGGCGGTAATAATGGAACCAGAAATAGCAGCAAGGAGACCACTGCAATAATCCAGATTTAAAATGTTAAAGACCAGAACTAAGGCACTGACGTGCAGGTGAGACAAGTGAGTGGAAATGAGAGAGACAGACAGTGGACACAACAGGATTTGGTGACCAATGACTGTGGGGAGGGATGAAAAGGGAGGATCCAGAGATGCCTCAGAGTCCTTGCTTGGGTAATTGGGTAAATGGCAGTGAAAGTCACTCAGACTGGGGATATAGGAGAAGGAACTGAATGGGGAGAACAATGGCAAATTTAGTTTAAAAGATAGCAAACTTAGTAAAAGGCAAGGATAAAGAGAGAGTAATGTTAAGGATAAAAAGATACTAAATTTAGTAAAAATAAGGGATATGCTCAATAGAAAACTGAATTGTGGATTGGAATTCTGGAGATAAATCAGGGCTAGAGATAGAAATTTGGGAAAAAATAATATAGAAACAGTATCTGAAGCCTCAGAGCATTTGAGACCACCGAGAAAGAAGATACAAAGTGAGAAGAGAGAAAAAGCTAGAACAGAAGACAGAAGAACAACAATATTAAAGAGAAAGGGGCCGGGCACGATGGTGCATGCCTGTAATCCCAACACTTCAGGAGCCCAAGGTGGAAGAATTGCTTAAGCCCAGGAGTTTGAGACCAGCCTGGCCAACAGAGTGAGACTCTGTCTCAAAAAAAAAAAAAAAATTAAGAAGAAAGGGAGAGAAGGAGCTCATAAGACATTAAGAAGAACGGCCAGAAATGTAGCAAGAAGACCAGGAAGGGTGAAATCATGAAAGCCAAGGGAAATGGGAGTTTTAAGAATGAATTTATTAAAAATTCTAGACACTGCCATGATACATAGCAGAATAAGAATTGAAAAATGTCTTTTAAATTTAGCAAATAGAAAGTCACTGCTGACGTTGGTAGAGATTTGAGGAGTGATAGAGATAGAAATCAGGTCACAGTGAGCTCAAAAAGTGAATGGAACATAAAAGCATAGTATACAGACAACTCCTGTGAGGAAAAGGAAAGAGGATGATAGTTCATAAAGTAAGCCAACAGTTAATATTGGCTTGGTAAATGTTTAATAAAGACCTATACTTTTCTGGGGGCCTTATTAGGTCAAACCCCACAAAATGTTTGACAGGTTTCAAACAGTCAAATGTAAGAGATGTCCTTATGGTGTAACCTAATATAATTAAGAATGCATGACACTGGCTTTTAGTTAATCATATTCTATCAAAAACTTAGGCATGACCACAATAAAAGTATTACTCTCTGCTACGGTTTGGATCTGTGTCCCCACCCAAATCTCATGTTGAATTGTAATCCCCAGTGTTGGAGGTGGGTCCTGGTGGGAGGTGATTGAATCATGGGGATGGATCTTTCATGAATGTTTAGCACCATCCCCTGGTGTTCTCGTGATAGAGTTCTCACAAGGTCTGGTTGTTTAAAAGTGAGTAATACCTCCCATTTCTCTCTCTCTTGCTGCTCCAGCCATGTGATATGCTAGCTCCCCCTTCACCTTCTGCCATGATTGTAAGTTTCCTAAGGACTCCCCAGAAGCCACAGCAGATGCCAGATCATGCTTCCTGTACATCCTGCAGAACTGTGAGACAATTAAGCTTCTTTTCTTTATAAATTACCCAGTCTTGGGTATTTTTATAATAATGTGAAAATGGACTAATACAGAAAATTGGTACCAAGAAGTGGGGCACTGCTATAAAGATACCTGAAAATGTGGAACTGGCTTTGGAATTGGGTAATGGGCTGAGGTTGGAAGAGTGTGGATGGCTCAGAAGACATGAAGATGAGGAAAAGTTTGGAAATGCCTAGAAACTGATTGAATGGTTATGACCAAAACGCTGGTAGTGATATGAACAGTGAAAGCCAGGCTGACAAGGTCTCAGATGGAAATGAGAAACTTATTGGGAACTGGAGTAAAGGTCAATTTTGTTATTGCTTAGCAAAGAACTTGGCTGCATTGTGCCCCTGCCCTAGGGAATCTGTGGATCTTTGAACTTGAGATTAATGATTTAGGGTATCTGGTGGAAGAAATTTCTAAGCAGCAAAGCATTCAAGATGTGGCCTGGCTGC
Source organism: Nomascus leucogenys (assembly GCF_006542625.1). Lineage (NCBI taxonomy): Eukaryota > Metazoa > Chordata > Mammalia > Primates > Hylobatidae > Nomascus > Nomascus leucogenys. The sequence goes on from NC_044385.1 coordinate 16,347,875, forward strand.
TTCTAAAACCTATTCTCATATGCATGAGCAAAGAAATGGCCTAAAGTTGGAACTTATATTTAAAAAGGAAACAAAGCATAAAAGTTTGGAAAATTTGCAGCTTGGCCATGTGGTAGAAAAGAAAAGCCCATTTTCGAGGGAGGAATTCAAGCAGGCTGCAAAAATTTGCATAAGTAAAAAGGAGCTGAGTGCTAATAGCCAAGACAATAGGGAAAAGGCCTCAGAGGCATTTCAGAGACCTTCATGGCAGCCCCTCCCCTCACAGGCTTGGAGGCCTAGGAGGACAGAACGGTTTCATGGGCCAGCCCCAGGGCCCCACTGCTCTGCACAGCCTCAGGACACTGCTCCCCACACTGCTGTCAGTTTTTCCAACTCCAGCCATGGCTCAAAGGAGTCCAGATACAGCTTGGACTACTGCTTCTGAGGGTGCAAGCAATAAGCCTTGGCAATTTCTACATGGTGTTAAGCCTGCAGGTGCACAGAGTGCAAGAGTTGAGGCTTGGGAGCCTCTGCCTAGGTTTCAGAGGATGTATGTATGGGAAAGTTTGGTTGTCTGCTGCAGGGCAGGACCCCTCATGGAGAACCATTACTAGGGTAATATAGAGGGGGAATGTGGGGTTGGAACCCCACACAGAGTCCCCACTGGGGCACAGCCTAGTGGGGCTGTGAGAAGGGGGCCACCATCCTGCAGACCCTGGAATGGTAGATCCACTGGCAGCTTGCATCCTCAGTATGGAAAAGCTGCAGGCACTCAACTCCAGCCTGTGAGAGCAGCTGCAGGGTCTGAACCCTGCAAAGCCACAAGGGCAGGGCTGCCCAAGGTTATGGGAGCCCACTCCTTGCACCAGTGTGCTCTGGATGTGAGACATGGAGTCAAAAGGAGATTATTTTGGAGCTTTAAGATTTAATGACTGCCCTACTGGGTTTCAATTTGCATGGGGCCTGTAGCCCCTTTCTTTTGACCAGTTTCTCTCTTTTGGAACAGGTGTATTAACCCAATGTCTATATCTTGGAAGTAACTAACTGTTTTTATATTTTACACACTATCACAGGCAGAAGTGACTAGCCTTGTCTCAGATGAGATTTTGGACTTTTGAGTTAATGCTGGAAATGATTTAAGACTTTGGGGGACTATTGGGAAGGGATGATTGTATTTTGCAATGTGAGAAAAACATGAGATTTGGGGAGAACATGGGTGGAATGATACGGTTTCGATCTGTGTCCCCACCCAAATCTCATGTCAAATTGTAATCCCCAGTGTTGGAGGCAGGGCCTGGTGGGAGACCACTGCATCATGGGGGTGGATACTTCACGAATGGTTTAGCACCATCCTCTGGCACTATTCTCATGATAGAGTTCTCATGAGATCTGGTTGTTTAAAAGTGTGTGGCACCTCCCTCTTTTCTCTCTCTCTCTTATTCCTACTCTGCCAATGCAATGTGTGTGCTCCCCTTTCATCTTCCACCATGATTTTAAGTTTCCTGAGGCCTTCCCAGAAGCTGAGCAGATGCTAACATCATGCTGCCTGTACAGCCTGCAGAACCATGAGCCAATTAACTTCCTTCACTTATAAACTACTCAGTCTCAGTTATTTCTTTATAGCAATATGAGAATGGACTAATACACTCTCCATCCAAATTGCAGGTATGGCTAAAGAGACAATAATATAGCAGCCTTTGCCAGCCCAGACTTAAAAGGCAGCACAGTGCACTGATTCAGGGCCAAGATGCAAGCCAGACAGTTGGAGTTTGTGTCTCCCTCAGCACTCACCTGCTGGTGGATCTGCCTAAGTTTCTTAGCTTCTATTGGACCTGGTTTCCTCATCCTAAAATTCAGGTATAGATGTAGATATGGATCTCTATACACATAGATATCAATATATAAAATAATACTACCCCCTAGAATTGTCATGAACATTAAATGAGTTATTTAAATTAATGAATGAGCAAACTGTAGTCTATCCATACAATGGAGTATTATACAGCCTTGAAAGGAGGAAATTCCGACACATGCTATCAGATGGATGAACACTGAAGACACTATGCTATGAGAAATGTCAGTCACAAAAAAGCAAATATTGTGTGATTCCACTTGTATGAGGTACACAGAGTAGTCAAATTCAGAGAAATGGAAATTAGAATATGGTTGTCAGGTACTGGAAGAGGGGAAGGGATGGGGATTTATTGCTTAATGGGTACAGAGTGTCAGTTGGGGAAGAGGGAAAAGTTCTGGAGATGAATGGTGGTGGTGATTGCACAACATTATGATGTATTTAATACCACTGAACTGTATACATAACAATGGCTTAATCACTTAATCACCATCACTTAAGATGGTGAATTTTATGTTATCTGTATTTTACCACAATTTTCAAAAATGGAAATAAATTAAATGAGTAACTTCTAAAGCACTTAGTAACTGTTATGAAAGTGTTTGTTAAATAAATAGAAACATAATAAATTAGCTAAATTTATTGTGCCTCAATTTTTGTGCCCTATTTTTACATGCTAAAATTCTCCCAAGACTGGAGTAGATGACAAGAAATAACCCCAAAGATAAAAGAGTGAGAGAATTACATAGAAAGTCAATTTGGGAGTGGCCTCATGTGTGAAAGAAAGAGGAACATGCAATGTTGCAATGATGTCTCAATGTCAGATTAGAAAATAATGAAAATGGTGAGGTGAAATTTACTCTCTAATGAAGAGAACCATGAAAAAGTTCACTAAGCAAATAGTTACAAGGAAGCACCTACCAGGTGCCATTCACTCTGCTACATGCTACCGGCAAAACTGAATATAATTGGTCTCACTGTGCAGGCAGGCTTCAGGGAGGTACCGAGATAAACTAAATGTATAATACCATGTACACTTAATAGGAATAGGCCAGAAAATCTTGTGATTGTCAGGGCCAATTGGAAGTGGGAAATAAAGTGGAATTGTTGTGGCCATGTTGATAACTAAGTGGAAACAGACCTGAATTGTGATGAGGCTCATAGCATTCATAAAACACCTGTTCCCTCTCAGCCCTTTACCTGGGGAGAGAGGGAACACGAAGGTAGATGGAGCAGTGGTTCTCAGCCTTTATAAGCACGCCAATATCTGGGAGCCACCCTTGCCTCCCACACCTAGACATTCTGACTTAGCTTGCCTGGGGAGGAGCCTGGACATTGGTAGGTTTTAAATCTTTCTAAGTTATTCAAACATGCAGCCAGGACCACAAGCCACTGGATCAGAAGCAGCAACTGCTCTCTATATATTACTGATCTCAGAAGAGCCTTGGGTGACACAAATAGCAAATGCTGCTCAGGAGCTGGAGGGCAGAGTTAGGATTTTCATCGCTCGGTCAGAGGGGAATATCTGTTTATCTTATAGGCTTAATATGATCACAGGACACCAAGCTGCCTCAACAAGAGGAAATTACCCCCACCTTCTTAGAAGGGTAGTTTCCCAAGAGATGTTTCAGACCTGGGATGCAGCTGCACTTGAGAAGGGTCTCTCTCTGTCAAGTGGCAGAAAAGTCTTCTTTCTAGAGAAGCATGACCCACATGGATCATCCCTCACTCTGGAAGAATCCCCACCTTCCCAACCAACAAAGGGCCCTTCCCAGGAAAGGCAGCCAAGGGTCTCTACATCTAAGCTCCTCCCAGCTCTTCACTATGTGGGAGCTGAGAGGTAGGAAAAAAAAAAGGGGGAAATGGTGACAATAACAAGTACTCACTGCTGAGTGGCCCCACAGCGCAAGGCAGCCTGGACTTGTGCTGCCAGGTGACCCAGGAAACTGCTAAGAGCTGGCTGCCTTGAAGGAAGTTGAAAGTGCAGGCTGATTTTCTCTTGTTTCAGGTCTTCTAATCTTTGTTGTAACGTTTCAGCTGGAAACCCAAAATGATGAGAGAGAGGGAAAAAGAACTGTGAAATGCAAAATAGATAACCCCTGTGTCTCTTAGCTCCAGTTGTAGTGAACCTTTGCCTTAATGACATCATGAGAAGGTTACTAGTTTCTAGGCCAGCACTTTCATCTCTCAGTTGGTACTTCTAAGAATCTTCTTTGCACCAACAAGATGGCTCTCCTATCTTTTATTCTTTTAACTCTCAAAGGTCATTGTTGGCATAGTGATATGATGGTCACAATTATGATCTTCACACAGAGGGATACTTAATATTAATTATTTTAAAAGCACAGTGAGCATTTTGGGGAAAAAACTAATTTTAGTGAGTTTTATATAATTACTTTTTTAAAAAAATTCAGTGCCCAAGTTTTGATTTTAACATTTCCTCAGAAATTGCACATCCAGACAAAGCCAGTCACAGTTACTAAAGCCATAGAAGTGATGTTCGAATTCTACCATGCTATAGATGACTATATATCCACTTCTGTTGTAAAGTAGGAGTTCTATTATATTTTAATGACCTTAAGTCTCCTAGCACAAGGTATAAATATAGAATCCTTGTAATACAATTTAAAAAAAATAAAAATAAACTCCAGATCATTTGGAACAGTGCTGTCAGCAGATGGTTGATTAGAGATGCCTGGCACTCTGCCTGCTCTCCCCCCACCCCACACACCAAAAAAAGGACCAAGGCAATGAATAAACAGCTAAGATTTGACTGGAGTGTTGAAGGGAGGGTGCTGAGGTACAGTGGCGGAGTGAAGATGCAACTGTGATGAATGGCAGTCCAGAAAGGCAGCATGCAGGCACTCAGCCTCTGCAGCCCTGTATCCCCCGCTCAGATTGAATCTGCCTGGAGTCAGGAGGGACTTCTCATTGCATGGAAGAGATAAACAGAAGGACCTCATCAACTCCTATTGACAGAGCAAACACCTACAGTCCTTGCAAAAGGAGAATCTCACAGTTCTTGCAAGCCCTGAGTCCAGTTTGGAGAGCTGCCAGGAATCTGCACAGCTGCATTGCTCCAGATTAGAAGCATAAGGTATGCACTCCCTACCCCTATCCCACACTCTCTGTTGAGCCTTTAAAGAATAATTAATACCAATTCTTCTTAAACTATTCCAAAAAATTAAAAGGCAGGGAATTCCTCCTAACTTATTCTACAAGGTTAACATTACTCTGACACCAAAACGAGACAAGGACACAACAACAAAAGATGCCAACATCTCTGATGAAGAGAGACACAAAAATTCTCAACAGAATGTCAGCAAACAGAATCAAACAACACATCAAAAAGATGATATACCATGATCAAGTTGGATTTATCCCAGGAATGCAAAGTTGGTTCAAAATATGCAAATCAATAAACATCATACATCTCATTAATAGAATGAAGGGCAAAAATCATATGATCATCTCAATAAATGCAGAAAAAGCTTTTGATAAAATTCAACACCACTTCATAATAAAAAAAAATTCTCAACAAATTAGGTATAGAAGGAAAGCACCTCAATGTAATAAATGGTGTATCTGACAAACACACAGTGAACATCTTACTGAATGGGGAAATGCTGAAAGCTTTTCCTCTAATAAATGGAAGAGCACAAGGATGCCCAACTGTCACCAGTCTTATTCAACACAGCACTGGAAGTCCTATCCAGAGCAATTAGATAAGAGAGAGAAATAAAAGACATTCAAATTGGAATGGGGGAAGTTAAATTGTCCCTATTTGCAGATGACATGCTCTTATATCTAGAAAAACCTAAAGACTCTAGAAAAAAAAACTCTTAGAACTGATAAATGAATTCAGTGAAGTTGCAGGATACAAAATTAATATACAAAAACCAGTGGCATTTCTATACATGAACAATAAACTAGCTGAAAAAGAAATTAATAAGGAAATTTCATTTACAATAACTACAAAAATATTAAAATACCTAGAAATAAATTTAACCAAGAAAGTGAAAGATCTCTACAAGGAAAACTATGAACCAGTGATGAAAGAAATTGAAGAGGATAAAATAAATGGAAAGGCAGCCCATGCTGATGGATTGTAAGAATTAATATTGTTAAAATAACACTGCAATCCCTATCAAAACACCAATGACATTTCTCACAGAAACAGAAAAAAAATCCTAAAGTTTGTATGGAACTATAAAAGACCCCAAATAACCAAAGTAATCATAAGCAAAAAGAACAACACTGGAGGTATCACACTACCAGACCTCAAAATATACTACAAAGCTGTAGTAACCAAAACAACATGGTACTGGCATAAAATTAGATACACAGACCAATAGAACAGTATTGAGAATCCAGAAATTAATCCACATATATACTGTCAACTGATTTTTGACAAAGGTTCCAAACACTAATTGGGGAAAAGAAGGTCTCTTCAATAAATGGTTTTGGGGAAACTGGATATCCATATGCAGAAGGATGAAACTAGACCCCTGCCTCTCACCTTATATGAAAATCAACTCTAAATGGATCAAAGACATAAATATAGGACCAAAAATGATAAAACTATGAGAAGAAAACAGAGGACATGATCCTGGGAAAATATTTTATGAATAAGATTTTAAAAGCACAGACAACAATAGCAAAACTAAACAAGTGAGATTTTATCAAATTAAAAATCTTCTGCACAGCAAAGAAAACAATCAACAAGGCCAGGCCCAATGGCTCACATCTGTAATCCCAGCACTTTGGGAGGCTAAGTGAGGAGGATCACTTGAGCCCAGGAGTTTAAGACCAGCCTGGGAAACATGGTGAAACCCCATCTCTACACAAAAATACAAAAATTAGCCAGGTACGGTGGTGTATGGCTGTAGTCCCAGCTACTCAGGAGGCTGAGGTGGGAGGATCACCTGAGTCTGGGGAAGTCGAGGCTGCAGTGATCTGTGATCATGCCACTGCACTCCAGCTTGGGGAATAGAGTGAGACCCTTTCTCAAAAAAATAAAAGAAATAAACAATCAACAGAGTGAAAAGACAACCTACAGAATGGGAGAACATGTTTGCAAACTACCCATCCAACAGGGGATTACTATCCAGAATATGCAAGGAACTGAATCATCTCAACAAAAGAAAAACAATCTAATTTAAAAATGGGCAAATAATCTGAACAGACATTTCTCAAAAGAAGATATAAAAATGGCCAAAAATATATTTTTAATGCTCAACATCACTGATCATCAGGTATATGCAAATCAAAATCACAGTGAGGTATCATCTCACCCCAGTTAGGATGGCTATTATCAAAAAGACAAAAATAAATAAATAACAAATGCTTGTGAGGATGTGAAGAAAAAGGAACTCTTATACACTGTTGGTGGGAATGTAAACCAGTACAGCCACTATGGAGAACAGTATGGATGTTCCTCAAGAAACTACAAATAGAACAATCATATGATCCAGCAATCCCACTACTGCACATTTATCCAAAAGAAAGGAAATCAACATCTCAAAGAGACATCTACACCCGCATGTTCTTGCAGCATTATTCATATTAGTCAAGATATGGAATCAATCTAAGTGTCCAACAACAGATGAATGGATAAAGCAAATGTGGTATATATCCACAATGAAATACTATTCAGCCATTAAGAATGAAATCCTGCCATTCTTGGCAACATTAATGGAACTGAAAGACATTATGTTAAGTGAAATAAGCCAGGAACAGAAAGTTAAACATGTTTTCACTCATATGTGAAAGCTAAACTGAATTTGTTTAAATCCGTTTTGCATTGCTACAAAGGAATACCTGAGGCCGGGTAATTTGTAAAGAAAACAGATTTATTTAGCTCATGGTTCTGCAAACTTTACAAGAAGCTTAGTGCCAGCATCTGCTTCCAGTGAGGGCCTCAGGGAGCTTACAATCATGGCAGAAGGCTAAGGGAGAGCAGGCATGTCACATGGCAAGAGAGGGAACAAGCAAGAGATGCCAGGCTCTTTTAAACAACCAGCTCTCATGTGAACTAATAGAGTGAAAACTCACTCATTACCATGGGAAGAAAATCAAGCCATTCTCAGGGATCCACCCCATGACCCAAACACCTCCCAGCAGGCCCATCTCCAACACTGGGGATCACATTTCAGCATGAAATTTGGAGGGGACAAACATCCAAACTGTGTCAGGCTTGATCTCATAGAAGTAAAAGGTAGGATAGAGGATATTAGAGGCTGAGAAGGGTGGGGGGAAGTGAAGGATAGGGAGAGATTTGTTAAAAGTTACAGAATTACAGCTAGATAGGAGGAATAAGTTCTAGTGTTCTACAGCAATGGAGAATGAATATCGTTCACAAGGGTATATGTTAGAGTTTCGAATAGTCAGAAGGATGTTGAATGTTCCCAACACAAAAAGATAATGAATGTTTAGGCCGAGCGTGGTGGCTCATACCTATAATCCCAGCACTTTGGGAGGCCGAAGCGGGTGGATTGCTTGAGCTCAGGAGTTCAAGACCAGCTTGACCAACATAGTGAAACCCCGTCTCTACTAAAAATACAAAAATTAGCCAGGCATGGTGGTAGGCACCTGTGATCCCAGCTACTCAAGAGGCTGAGGCAGGAGAATCACTTGAACCCGGGAGGTGAAGGATGCAGTGAGCCGAGATCTCGCCACTGCACTCCAGCCTGGGCAACAGAGGAAAACTACGTCTCAAAGAAAAACAAGAAAATAAATGTTTGAGATGAAGGATATGCTAATTACCCTGATCTGATCACTATATATTATATGTACTGAAGCATCACTATGTACCCCATGAATACGCACAATTATTATTTGCAAATTTTTTAAATGGGGGAAAAATCAATTGACAAAAAATAAAGATATTAAATTTTTTAATTAAAAATTTTTTAATTACATATTGCATAATGCTCAAAGAATGCACATAAATAGAATGTTATACAAGTTATAAATATGTTGTGTTTATCAGTGGCTCATTATTAAAAAGGATCTCTGGACTACTGATTTTCATTTCTTTTACACGGAAACATTGAGAGGAGGATTCTGTAGATACTCTTTAAACAATTGTTTATCACTTTAACAGTTAGTGTTTTTTCCTAAGTTAGTTAATAAAAACTTCTCTGTCTATCTAAAAGGATTTTGATCCATGGGTGAATTGAAATGTATTTCTAAAATGCAGGTAAGACTGATCTTTACGTAGCTTTTTAATTGTTCTGTGATGAGTAGGTCATGGAAAAATGAACTTTTGCTATTTGTTGGGATTCTCTTACTGGCCCTTATGTGACAAGTTTTGGTTGTCTCTCACCCATTACATATATTCCGCCTTTGTTTCTTATGGAAAAAAACTATGCTTTCTGGCACCAAAAAAAAAGTTTATTCCATTTCCTTGGCTAATAAAGTGTTGGTATCAAACTATTGAAACATTTTAAATAAACTGCAGAAATTGGAATCCATTCTAATGAGAACTTATCTTCAAAATCCAATGCCCAAAGAATTAGAAAGTTTCGCATAAAACTATTTCTGCAGAAATGGAAGGACTGGGTTTTAAGATACCATTCATCAGAGCTTCCCTTCTGGTGGTCCTTGGCAGGCTGGTGCACTGAGACCTTGATCCTCTTCACCCTGGGGCAGTGGGTGGGCCCTAGGGCAGCTCAACATCCCAAGCCATCACCTCGGGCCATGAGCACTTACTACTTAACCCCAGTGTGCAATACAAACATTATCCTTTTTTACGCCATAATGAGAAAATGTTTTAAGAGTCTCTACCCTAGATCACAAAGACTCCTTTATGTTTTTATGGCTCTATAAGCCATTTTCTAAGGAGGCCATTTCGATAAGACTCAAGTCTAAATTAAAACACACTTTTCAACAAGCTTGTCATTTTGAACAAAACCTTTTGTCATACACCAGCAGAGGGTAACATGAGTCACAGTGTGCCTCTCAACCTTTTTCCTGCCCTGGCCCACCCCCGAGGCACACACCTGGGTACCAAAAAGGTAGAGGAAAGGGCAGAAAACTTGTGTCTCTGGGGCTGTTAAGCGAAAGATGTTCACATAAACTTGCCATATGCATTGAAACCTATAGCCAGAAACTAAGAGCATTTACCAACAATTCATTCTAAGGATACTAGAAAAGGTCATCTGTCCAAGATTAAGTCCCAGGTAATTAGCAGATGTCTCAGTGTGTGCCAACTTCTTCAGAAGTTACTGCGGAAGCTAATTCAGACACCCCACTTAAAATATGCAGTAGAGTCTGGCCTGATAAGACCTTCTAGGATAATGCTGAAATGTACCCATTCCTTAACTGACACCAAGCATTCATACGTTTCTATGATTTCTTTCTTAATACTTTATTTCTTGTTCTACAAAATCAAAACTTTGGTGAAATGCAATAAAGTTCTTGAATTATGTGTTCTAAAATAGCAACCTGATACAGTCATAATGTATGTAAAGATGCATCCAGATCTGTTCCATAGGGGTTAGGAGAAAACCTGAGTTTTCCCCAACCCTGCCACTTCTAGCTGTCTGACCTTCAAGTTACTTAACCTTTCTAAGCTTCAGTTTCCTGCTCTGTAAAAAATGGGGTTAATAATAGTATCTACATCATAAAGTCTTCTGAGGATTAACTGAGATAATCTACGCAAAGCATTTAGCATCATGCCTGGCAATTTGTAAGTGTTCAAAAGGATTTTCTATTATTAGTCATACCATTAAGCACTGTCTTCAAATTCCAAAAAAATTTAAAAACCCAGTCTAGCCTCCCTCTGCTATCCACCACATTCTAAACTATACCCATCCACTGCCAGATGAAAAGTTCTCAAAGAATGCAGGCTGATCCAACAAAATTAAACACTGGAAATGGTAAACTGGCTGCCAAAAATTACACTCACAGTGAATTCCAAAGGAAGATATAAGTTATCGCAGAAAATATCTGTGATTAGCTATGTTCTATGCTGCCACTCACCTTCAAAAGGGTAGGCATCAAAAGCTACTATTTTCTCTCTTTTTTTTTTTTTTAAGACAAAGTGTTGCTCTGTCACCTACGCTGGAATGCAGTGGCAGCCTCCAACTCCTGGGCTCAAGCAATCCTCCTGCCCCAGCCTCCCAAGTAGCTGGGACTACTGGCATGTGCCACCACACCTAGCTTTTTTTATTTTTATTTTTGTAGCTAAGGAGCCCTGTTATGTTGCCCAGGCTGATGTCAAACTCCTGGGCTCAAGCAATACTCCCACCTCAGCCTCCTAAGTAACTTGGACTACAGGTATGTGCCACCAGGCTCTGCTTTTTAAATTTTTTTTTTTTCAGAGATAGGGTTTTGTCATGTTGTCCAGGCTGATCACAAACTCCTGGCCTCAAGTGATCTTCCTGCCTCAGCCTCCCAAAGTGTTAGGATTGCAGGCGTGAGCCAACATGCTCAGCCCCAGTTATTTTTTATCTTATGATTAGAAAAGGGCATCAGGATGGTCACCAGCAATTGTATAGCTTCAGTGATGATCTCCAATTTCTAAATTATCTCCTACTCCGGCCTCTCTCACAGCTCTCAGCTACTGGGAGCTTCCACTTCCGCTGCCAGCACCACCTCTGGTTAGCATAAGGGTGCCTCCTACCTCCATTTTGATAAAAGCTAGCTCTCTGGGTTCCCCGAATGACACCCCTATTCACTAGATATTCCAGGCAGAGGGAGCTCCCAGAGAGTGCAAAAGACATGAGGCAAACACACGCTTCAATATGTAAGGAACACTCCTAGTAGGGCGAACCAAGGGGAAAGTAGTAGATGAGGGAGAGAGGGTACGAGAGTGGGCTTGATCTTCAGAGCCACGTAGGCCGTTGTAGCAGACTTTGGTGTTTACCCCAAGGGAGATGAGAGCCACTGAAGGGTTCTGAGCAGAGGACTGGCACGATCTAGCTCATGTTTAACAGGATCACCTGGCTGCTCTGCTGGGAACACATTGTAAAAGGGCAGAGCCCAGAAACCAGTCACAGGGTCATTGATGTTCCCCAGGCAAGACCTAAGGGTAGCCAGGACCTAGAAATGAAAGTGCAGGTGGTGAAAGGTGGTCGGATTCAAGATGTTCTCTGACAGATCGGACATAGGGAACCAGAAAAGCAAAGTTGCTGTGAGACAAGCTGGGAGCAGGGTTCAGGGGAATCTGCCGTTCCCATTGCCAGAGTCATTCTTCCTCCACATCCAGCCCAGGCTAAGTCTACCTCATCCATCAGATCCCAGTATCTCCTCCGGTCCTGCCAACCCTCCAGGTAGGCTCCCTGCTCCACCAGCTCCCTCAGCACATGCAGGTTCTCCTTGACAAGCCGCCACACCCTCACCTCCACATGTTCAAGGCCTCATGCATCCACACAAGAGGCGCCATGACACAGTGTTGGTCATTGTATAGTGACCTGCACCTGGGATGCTGCCTGGCTCACAGCAAATGTTCAAAAAATGTGTCTGATTACAATGAACTTTAGATTCCCTTGTTTTCTTTCTTGTTTTTTTATGTTTTTCATTAGCCACTTTAAACCCTTTTCATTAGCAACTAAATGAATATAAGACATAAATCTCATCAAGTCTTCAATCAAGTTCACTGCCTACCTACCTAGCAAGATGTTACTCTGCCTTGCAAGGGCACTATCCCATCCAGGCCTTCAGCTTCAGATCCTTTGATTTGTCCTCTTCCTACATTTTGTATCCTCGTTAGTCTCTCCTGGTGTTTGACATATTCACATCTTCTCCATTTCTACTGCCCCCAGCCTAGCCCGAGGTGTCAGCACTTCTGCAGGGATGAATTACTCTCTGTCTAATCTCTCTCACTCCTTCCGTGGTTTCCACACATCACCAACAGAGCGACCTTCCTAACACTCAGATGTGCACAAGCTGATAAACAAAATGCAGAAACATCTGCTAGAACCTGGCATTACTCCAAGCACTTTTGTACATGTTACAGGTTGAGCATCCCTAATCCAAAAATCTGAAATTTGAAATGCCCCAAAATCTGAAAGTTTTTGAGGGCTGACATGATGCCACAAGTAGAAAACTGCACACCTGACCTCATGTGACAGGTCACAGTCAAACTGCAGCCAAAACTTTGTTTCATGCACAAAATTATTTTGAAATTTAGTATAGTATTAACTTCAGACTATGTTATAAGATGTACAAAAAACATAAATGAATTTCAGATATAGGCTTGGGTCCTATCCTGAAGATATCTCATTATATATGTGCAAATACTCTAAAACCCCCCAAAATATTGGAAATTTGAAACACTTCTGGTCCTAAGCATTTCATAGAAGAGGTACTCAACCTGTAATACAAAATGTTCTCAAAGGCCTGGAGGACTGCATGTGAGCTCCAGAACAAAGTCCAAACCTCTGCCTCTGGCATTCAGGACCATGAGTGAGCTTGCTCAGCCTCCCTGTCTCTTCTCCACGCCAGCACTCTGCTCCTGAGTCATGTGGGGGAGGCACAACATTGGAGAGAACACAGAATCACAACACTAAGGATCGGGGTACCCAGATCCGGGCAACAGCTTTGACACTAACTGTGCATATCCTATTTGACAAATCACTTACCCCACTTAAGTCCCAGAGCCTCATGTGCTAAATATGACCAATACCTCCACAAGATGTTTTTAAATCATGATTGTTACAGAACAACAAAAAGGTGCATCACAGACCTCGTTGTCTATGTCAGTTTGTGATGCTATTACGGAGTACCATAGACTGAGTAGATTAAACAACAGAAATGTATTGCCCAGAGTTCTGGAGGCTGGAAGTCCAAGATCAAGCTGCCAGCATAGGTTCTGATGAGAGCTGCCACATTGCAGGCAGCTGGTTTTTCTCATGGCAGAAAGGGAACAAGCCACCTCTCTGGTTTCTTCTTATAAGGGCACTAATTCCATTCATGAAGGCACTGCCCTCATGACCTAATCACCTCCCAAACACTCCACCTCCTAATACCATCGCATTAGAATTAGGGTTTCAACACAGCAATTTAGGGAGCACAAACATTCAGTCCGTTTCACACCTCACCTCAAAGGGGGAAGGAGGAAGCTTTACCCAGATTGGCAATCTTTGTCCACGTATACAGATGATGTGAAAATGGTTCCTCTGGGAGAGGAGAGTGTTTGAAAATGATTGACAAGACTTTTTCACCTTTCAAATGCCATATTTACTTATTATTTCATGTGTCACTCAATTAATAATGCTTTGGGTAAATCAACATTGCTAGACTGTTGGGCTACAGAGATGAACAAGTTACGTTCCTGGCCCTTGAAGAACTCAGTGCCCGGGACTGGGGTCAAAATCATAAATGGGCCTTCTCTTCTCTTCCTGTGCAGAAAAGGTGGCAGTAAGCTGCCCCACTGGTAAGTTGGGAGCCTGTGCAGGAGCACACAGGTGGTCCACTCACCAGCACCAAGGATACAGGGGCTGCCACACAGAGGCATCTGGCAGCACACGTGGTGATGAGCCTGCCAGGGCCTGGGGTTGAGGCACATTGAGGGGAACATAGCAGCAGATGGGGAAGACAGCTGGGATAAATGAGAGATAGGTTAAATGGAGAAATATGTAAATAAATGGAGGAGTTAAGGATATGAGGATAAAGAGGGCCAGATTCCTGAATATTGGAGAATGTTCATATAATCATGGAAAGGGGGAAGGGTAGAAAAGATTCTAATGACTTGCACTGGAATTGGAAACATTAGCATAAACTACTAGTTTTTAATATGCAAACTCACAGGTGAATATGGAAATAGCGAAGGAAGCATATGTGTGCATTTACATACATTTTCTATATTTACCTACTGAGAAGGCCTATAAATAATGACATCTCAGTAGCAATGAGCACACCAAGCACACAGATCCTGATTTCTAAACTCCATCCATCCATACAAGGAACCAGAGCTCCTGGGAGAAATGGCTGAGGCCAGGGCTGAGGCAGGGGCAGTACAGATGTGTCTACATCATCCTGTTGTACAAAAAATTAAGAAGTATTCAAAGGCTGATGGGGACATGTCAATAGAACACAAGAGACACCTTGAAGAAGTTCCTCTGGTCAAAACCTGGGACAATTTGAGAATCAAAATAAATAATAGTAAAAAAGTACAGCCCATTGAATAGAATAGGAACCAACACATCCATGCTAATAGAATGCTGACTAATGGAAAGGAATGATGAAATGGAGGTTTGATGGGGAGTAGGCATCAGAATAATCGTAGACTATCATGCCCACAACATACTATTCAGATATCAAAGGAAACATGGGAACTTAGTGCTGGAGAAACCAAGCAGCCACAGCATGATGGGGTGATGGAGGTTACCATCCACAGTGGCGGAAGGGGTCCACACTGTGTGACACCTGATGTGAATGCACAGCATCATTTCCAAGAGGTTCTCGTTAGGGTTGCTTGACCTGAACCCGGTCATGAGGAAACATTAGAGAGACCCAGGCTGAAGGTCTTCCAACAGAATGTAAGGTCTACACTCCTGAAAACTTTCAAGGACATGGAAGACAGAGAGCGATTGAGTACTAAGGAACTGCTCAAGCAGGAGGAAACTTAAGAGCTACCACAACTGCATGCAATGTGTGTTCCTGAGTCAGAAAGGAGAATGGAGCATCACTGGGATGCTTGGTGAAATGGAATGGAGTCTGTAGACTGGAGAAGAGTGTTGTATTAATGCTCACTTCATGACTTGGAGGAAGCAGCAGGTTGGTTGCATGGGAGAGTGTCCTTGTTTGGGGGCATACACAATGGGGTACTTAGGAGTGACGGGGCATCATGACTCACACCTGTAATCCCAGCACTTGGAGAGGCCAAGGTGGGAGGACTGTTTGAGCTCAAGAGTTCGAGACCAGCCTGGGAACATGGCAAAACCCCTTCTCTACAAAAAATTAGCCAGGTGCAGTGGCACATGCCTGTATTCCGAGCTACTCAGGAGGCTGAGGTGGGAGGACAGCTTGAGCCCAGGAGGCAGAGGTTGCAGAGAGCCAATATCATGCCACTGCACTCTAGCCTGGGCAACAGAGCAAGCCCTAACTCAAAAAATAAAAATAAAAATAAAACTGCAGCTTGCTCTCAAGTGGTCAGAAAAAGGTTCTGACAATGGGTGTGTGTATCCAGCTCAGGAATGAGCCAGCTCAGGCATGAGAACGAGGGAGATATGTGAGCTCTTTGTAGCATACTTGTGACTTTTAAGTGCAGAATTATTTCAAAATAAGTTGTTTTTTAAAACATTAATATATATCCCCAGCACTACAAGTGCTGTATTTGTGACCTTTCTGTTCTAAGTCCCCTCATTTGTGTGAATCCTATTGTGCCTTTAAGAAAACCTCCTCTCCTACTCTCCTTTCTCTGTTTGGCTCAGTGGTCAAAAAAACATAACTCACCTTTCTCTGACTTTTCTTTATTTTAAATCTCTGCAGTCTTTCTATAGACATTGTTAATGTGATTTCAGTTTACAGCTCAAGGTTTAAGACCAGCATGCTGACAAGTGTACTGCACACAGCAGGTGCTGAATAAATGTGGTTGAACCCATCTGACTAACAGAACAGCAATAATATCAGAAATATTACTTGCATTTTATAAGCATGGCTGAATAGTAGAAAAAAAATAACTCAAAATTAACAAAGGAAGATATTCCTAAGCAGTAGGCAAAGTAATGCATTGAAGAATATGTTCCAATTGATAATATACATTCTATTTATGAAACAGACATGTTTTACTCATAGGACCTCAGCAATAGAAATGTTAACCATCATCTCATTCTATTCTGAAGCAAGTGGATGTTATTTTTTATGCTACTGCAACATATTTGCTAATGTTTAATTGAAGGTCAATGCTCATCTGTTATTCTTTAGCACATCAGTAATAAGCGACTATTACTTGGGTGACAATGAGGAAACAGAATGAAAGAAAAGTGCTTTCTACATCTATGAATAAATAATCAAATAAGCATTTATAAGCAGCAAGAAATCTTCACACATAAAGACATCCTGCTAAATAGATTCGATTCCCACTGCCTTGTTGTGTCTGCAGGATGACAGAATATATAGTGTAGACCATATTCTTAGAGGCTATGTAGCCATTCTAATTCTAAGGAGGGCTTTTAAAGCTACAAAGCAATCAACATCTTCATAAGTCATTTTTCTTTGGTTTTTACATAATGGCCAATAAATGAAATTCACTGAGAGCTGAATATTCTAATTCCACATTACCATACACATGATGTGCGGATGACCACTTTGCAGAGAATTAGACTGTAATAAAATGTATTTCAGACTAACCTGAGCACAGCTGAGCCAGTCTTAGACATTTCAGAACACTGGAGTTTGTTGAGTTTATTTTCATGAAAATCAGCCACGATTGGGGCACTGAAGACTTCAAGCATAATAATCATTTTTGAGCATCTGCTACATGCCCAGAGCTACATGTATATTCTTTCACAACAATTTGCAGAGTAAGAATACAAATGCAGAAAGTGAAATTCAGAAATTTTAAGTAATTTTCCCAAAGCCTCACAGCAAGAAAATAACAAACACAGAATCTGAATTTGATCTTTTTCGGTGCTAACCTCTGGGCTTTTGCTATTACGTTTCCCAAGAGCCATTCCCAAAGCAGTACCTTCCCCTATAGTTTCCTCCGTGACACAGGGGTCTTGCTTATCTGTTTGATCTGGGTCCCTGAATACTGGGGGATCCACAAGGCAGAAACAGAGCCTCATTCAGCTCTGTCTTGCCAATAAAAAGCTCAGTGTCAGGCATGCAACAGCCACTGGTGAATGCTGAATAAATAAATGAATGGGGCTGGGCACAGAGGCTCATGTCTATAATCCTAGCACTTTGAGAGGCCAAGGCAGGAGCATCACTTGAGCTCAGAAGTTCAAGACCAGACTGGGCAACATAGCAAAACCCCATTTCTACAAAAAATACAAGTAAGTAGCCAAGTGCGGTGACATACACCTGTAGTCTCAGCTACTCAGGAGGCTAAGGTGGGAGGATGGCTTGAGCCCAGGAGGCAGAGGTTGCAGTGAGCCAATATCACACCACTGCACTCCAGCGTGGGCAACAGAGCCAGACCCTGACTCAAAAAAATAAAAATAAAATAAATGAATGAGTGTTTCAGTTTGGATGAGGAATAAGATAAGCATAGAAAATAGCAACAATTTTATGAGCACTGCTATGTGCCAAGCACATTGCTACATATCATTCATTTTATCCTCACAATGATCCCATGAGAGTGGCTACTCCCATTTTGGAAATGAAAGACAGAAGCTTATAGAAAGTTTGAGAAAATTTTCAAAATTAGTCACACAGCGATGTGGATTCAGAAATAAAGCCAAGGTCTGTCTGACTCCAAAACCTATGTTCTTAACCTCTGTGTTCTTTCTACAGGAAAGATTCTATCCTTTCACTGTGACATATCTGGAAATACATATTTGCATGCTTTATACAAATGCAAACTATTCTATCAACTCATTTTCCACCATGTCCACCTCTTTCCCATAGGAAGTATTCAGTAGCCAAAAGAAACAAAAAAAAAAACCTCTCCAAAATGGAAACAGCCTCAGATCCAATTCTAGAGGAATGGTTAAGTAAATTATAGTATATCCACTCATAGAATGGTATGCAGTAAGTCAAAGAACAATTAGGAAAACAGGAAATATTTTAATATTACAAGATAAATCAGGATACAAAATATGTAAATATTATCTATACTTTTTATTAAAAGTATGTTTTTTAAAAAGTCCTGGGAAGAACTAAGAGTTTTGGCAATCAATCAGTCAGTGTGATTTTGAGTGACTTTATCTCAATTTCTCTACTTACAAAGCCAGCTACAAAATTTGAGCTATTTATTGTTTAGAAAATTATTGTATTACTAAAATAACCTACAGGTTACTTATGCTACTCTTTGATTTCTGCATAAAAATGAAGATTTGGTTTCCTCAAATTCTTAATGCTAAACAGCTTAGGGTAAGCTTGGTTTCCACAGCTCATAGATCTTTTCAGGGAACACCAAAGAGGATTTTTAGAAATGCTGTATTTTAAGCTTGCCCAATGTGTAGAAAGAAGACTGGGAAATCATTTTGTTGTGATATGAAAGGAAAAACAAACCTTTGGAGATGATACAAAAATTTTGGAAGACAAGCAATAATTTAACTGTGATATCTGCCCACTCAGCACTTAGCCTATTGCCTTGTTCTTGATACATATTTGTTGCTTTGCTGACACATTTCAGTGGGATATGTGGTTCTGAAGCAAGTGTTCTTCCCAAGCAAGAATTTGCCAAGTAAACTAGTTAAGTTGTGAATGACTAAAATAGAAAAAGTACTTACACCAGGTCTTGAGTGTGTCATAAGACTGGCAAGCACTAGCAAGCTCGTGTGTGTGTGTGTGTGTGTGTGTGTGTGTGTGTGTGTGTGAGAGAGAGAGAGCACGTGATGCCAACAGGCCTTGCAAACATGCTTAAAGTTGCAATTTATAGACAACACAGAAAACACACAATTTCTCAGGATCACAAGCTTCTGAAGAAAGAGCTTGATTATGGGCACCTCCAAAATACTCATTGCTCCACCACTTCAAAGAGATTCACAATAAAATGTTCTTTCACCAAATGTCAATCATCAAATGTCCCAGGGAAGTAAATGATCAACTGAATTTTTGCTACTTTTAATTAAACCCTCAGATTTTCAGAACTATACATTGTTTCTACAAGTATGTCTTCACAGCTGCTATGGAAAAGTGAATCACTTATATATGTGGCCCACGCTTATGGTTTAGACTCAGGGATGGAGGCATCTTCACTCACAACTATCCAGACAAGAGAAATGAGTTTGTACACTTCTTTTTAAGTGCAATGGAAAGTGCTCACAAACATTCCCACCATCACCAACACCACCACTACGGCCACCACCACCACCAGTCAGGTCATCATCATCATCACCACTCCTACTACCCCCACCACCACTTCAGCCATCACCACCACAATACTCCTACCACCAACACCACCACTTTTACCATCACCACCCCCCAACCATCATGACTGTCACCACCACCCCTACCATCACTACCATCATCACCATAACTCGTACCACCACCACCACTACTCATGGCACCACCACCACTCCCACAATCACCACCACCACCACTACCACTCCTACCATCACCACCGCTACTACTTCTCCCACCACTACCTCTACCACCATCACTCCCACCATCACCAGCACTGCCACAACCACCACCACTCCTACCATCACCACAACTACCACCATCACTCCCACCATCGCCAGCATTGCCACAACCACCACCACTCCTACCATCACCACAACTACCACCATCACTCCCACCATCACCAGCACTGCCACAACCACCACCACTCCTACCATCACCACTACAACTACCACCATCACTCCCACCATCACCAGCACTGCCACAGCCACTACCACTCCTAACATCACCACCACTTCTACAATCACCACCATCACCACCACTCCTACAACCACCACCACCACTTCTACAGTCACCAGTACTCCTACCATCACCACCACCACTCACTACCACTACCACCACTCCTACTGCAATCACCACCATTCCTACCATCACCACCACTCCTACCATTACCACCACTATGACTTCTCCCACCACTACCACTACCACCATCACTCCCACCATTGCCAGCACTGCCACAACCACCACCACTCCTACCATCACCACCACAACTACCACCATCACTAGCACTGCCACAACCACCACCACTCTTACCATCATCACCACTACAACTACCACCATCACTCCCACCATCACCAGCACTGCCACAGCCACTACCACTCCTAACATCACCACCACTTCTACAGTCACCAGTACTCCTACCATCACCACCACCACTCACTACCACTACCACCACTCCTACTGCAATCATCACCATTCCTACCATCACCACCACTCCTACCATCACCACCACTCTTGCCATCACCACCACTCCTACCATCACCACCACTCCTACCATCACCACCACTCTTGCCATCACCACCACTCCTACCATCACCACCACTCCTACCATCACCACCACTCTTGCCATCACCACCAACACTCCTACCGTTACCACCACCTCTACCATCACCACCACTCCTACCTACCATCACCAACAACACTCCTACACTCTTCCTCAGCAAGAATTTGCCAAGTAAACATCACCACCACTCCTACCATCACCACCACTATCACTCCTACCACCATCACCACCACTCCTGCCACTACCACCATCACCAACTGTACTACAACCACGACCACTCCTACCATCACCACCACCACTCCTATAATCACTACCCACTGCTTCTACCATTAACACCACTACCACTCCTACCACAATGACTACCACCACTCCTAACACTACCACCATCACCAACAACACTGCTACAACCACCACCACTCCTATCATCACCACCACCACTCCTATCACCACTACCACCGCTTCTACCATCACCACCACTGCCACTGTTCCCACTACTTACACCACCAACTCATCTCTCACATGTACTATCATCAGCACCACGACCACTGCTACTATCACCTCCACTAGCACTCCAACCACTATCACCACTGTCACAATACTACTATCATGGCTCCTACTTATTAGTAGAAAGAGCAAACTATCCAACTTTCTACCTGTTTATTAAGATATATGCACTGAAAGCACTTACTGGAGAAAGAGGAACATTCCTTAGATCATATCCACGTAGCCATAATACAGAGAACCCAATGGAAATAGCAAAAGACAAAATGCCACTCAGCCACACAATGAAAAACGTCAAAAAGGACACACATTGAAATATGAATGGTGGCTATGTCTACAAAGGATCTCTACAAAGGATATTTTTCTTTTATTTATACTGTATATCTCAATGCCTACATATTTTTACAATGATTATGCATTGTTTAAATAATTTTTTAATTTCTAGTTTCAGAAATGAAAGATAACTTCCAACTGGTATCTTGAGGCATTTCTAAGTAGGATTCTGTCTGGGATCGATTTGCATAAATTATGAAACCAAACAGAGATGAGTCTGAATTCCTGCTGGGGCACTTCTTGTCTCTGTGACCTTTCTGATCAATACACTGGACACAACGTTGAAAAAAAATTCATGATGTGATGTATGAGAAACCCTAGGCACATAGATGGCTAGTTATCATTATCTGTCAAGCCTTGCTATGCTATCAAACTCAACTGTAAAGTATGCACTCACCCACCTTTCTCATGTAGCCTTCAAGTCAATACAACCTTGGAGAGTCCTCATGACAGTGGAGGGCAAGACAGGACTTTATGGCTGAGCAGGGGTCCAAGGTATTCACACTATAGGGTCAGGATTTAAGAGCATGAGTTCTGAAGAAGCTGTCTCAAGTCAAACCTTAATTTTACTCTTTACTAGCTGCATGATGTTGAACAAGTCAGAACCTCTGTAAGACTCAGTCTCCTTGACAGTGAAAGGGACAGTGAAACTAGATCTACCTGGTGACTTTGTTGTAACTGTTGAGAGCAGAGTGTCTGGCTCAGGGTTTGCACAGTGTCAGGGAGAGCCATTGCCTTGGCTGTGAGGCAGGGGAAGAAATATTCCACTTAAAGACGCTTTATAAGTCAACTTGCTAAAATTATGCCCAAATAGAATATGTGCTAGGAAAGCAGCTTTTGGAAAACTGAATAGACTATATCTCTTGGTGGCACTTCTCAGTTAATTTGGAAACTTTTGCAAAATTCACAGCTCTTTCAGTGCACAAAATTAACACAACATTGATATATTAATAAAAATATAACAAAGTATTAAGAGTGATACAGAAGTAGGAGGTGGGGTTCAGACACCAGGCCTAATTGAGGACTGGTTAAAACAGGGAGGCAATGGAAGCACCTTTTCAAAGACATGCCCAGCGTGCCATGTTTACCATTGCCATGGCAACATCTGAGTTTCTGCCCCTTTCTATGGCAATGATCCAACAATGCAGAAGTTACCACCCTCTTCCTAGAAATTTTTGCATGAACTACCTCTTAATTTGCATGTAATTAAAAGTAGGTATAAATATTACTGCAGAACTGCCTTTAAGCTGCAGGAGGAGCAATCACAGAACTATAACACTGCCACTTCAGTAAAGCTGTTTTCTTCCACCACTGTCTTGCCCTTGAATTGTTTCCTGGGCAAAGCCAAGAACCCTCATGGGCTAAGCCCCAGTTTGGGGCTTGCCTTTCCTGCATCAATACTGCCTAAAAACTGGGCTACAACAGAATATCGTTTCAAGGTCCTTTCTTAATCCTTAAAATATTAAAGTGAAATTCAGGAACCCAAGCTTGGAACCCAGAACTTCCATTTTCCCATTTGGGGTTATACAGGGAAATGTGATAGATCATGCCTACACACAAAACTGTGATTTTTTTTTAGCCATTTAAAAATATGTAAACTCTGAAAGAGAAACTCTTATTTAAAATGTAATGGCAGGCTGTCCTACATAAAAATAATTTTACACCATATTCTTCATTTTAATTGAATTTAGACATATATTCAGTCATCACCAAAATGGGTGAATTACTTAGGCTAGGACTAACTCACTTAGCAATCTAGGTGCGCAGCTGATAAATGACCAATTGTGTGCACTGAAAATTGAAGTTTATTAGGTATAGTCTAACTAACAGAGAAATTAAAAGAATAATTCTTTATAGCATACTATCATATCCTACCCCAGCCTACCAACAAGGCCATGGGAAATTTCTGGCAAGTAATCATCCAACTTATACATTCAGCCAGTGGTTCTTGGGCCAATTCCATATTAACAGTAACTTTGTAGAAACTGCACTATTAAGAAATATTTTATTGGGTGCTATGTTCACTAACTACATTTGGGGTGACAGGATCAATAGAAGCCCAAACCTCAGCATCGCACAATACACCCTTGTCACAAACCTGCACAACATGTACCCCCTGAATCTAAAGTTTAAAAATAAAAAATAAAAATAAAAGGTCAATGTGAGTGGCCGCAGGAATGTGGGGAAAAAAATAAAATTCAAATGGTCACTTTTTTAGTTTCTCCTTCATTGGCTTCTTTATCCTTCTCCATGTCTATAGTGGGTTTTGGACACTGGAAACACTATTGGCACTGAGGCTATTTTTGGAATCATACAAATGAACGAATTCAAATGCCATTCATTATTTCTCTCTATTGGTTTTTGGTTGCAGTCAGTATTCACTATTAAACTGGACATGGCATTTAATTCATTCCTGTGAATAGATTTTTCATGAGTAATTTGCTCTGCTGGTGTTTTCACAAAAAATTAGCTGGACGTATCTGCTTGTCAGTGCTCAAAAACCACAGGCTCTCTCACCCTTTTAGTGGTAATCGCTGCAGCCTATAATCTTTTAAGACATAATTGTTTTTTTATAGAATATTTTTCAGCTCATTCATCTATAATAGAATTCAGAGTATTAGAGGAGCACTATTGAGCAATCACCATCATCATTATTTTTTAAAATATAATTCAAACCACATTGTTGTGTATATCCCTTTCTGGAATGGACAAATGGAACACACCAGTGTTAGGCCCAAAGCCAAGGGGGTTGTACAAAATTGGTCTCTGGCTAATGACATGGCAGCAGTAACAGCTTAAATTCTTTGAGTGACGTAAAGGTATCAAGATACAACAGCTAGTCAAAAAAAAAAAAAAACCCTAGAGGATTAAATAAAATATTTCCACTAGCCTGAGCTATTCCAATTTGGATGAAATCCAATCAGAAGGCATAAAGAATGCTAGAATATTAGTTTCTTGGAACAAAGCAGAATTAAGCTATTTTCTTTTGGCTGAAGAGCAGCAATACAAATAAAACAGTGACCTTCAATTCAAAGGCAATGTTAATAGAGAGAAATCACAAAACAGCAGCCAGTGATAAGAATAACTAATAAAGAGCAATGCTTCTAGCACACTGTGAACCTGCGTATGTACTGGACTCAAATATGCCTCTATACGATTCCTCAGGGATCTAGAAGTAGAAATACCATTTGACCCAGCCATCCCATTACTGGGTATATACCCAAAGGATTATAAAACATGCTGCTATAAAGACACATGCACACGTATGTTTATTGCAGCACTATTCACAATAGCAAAGACTTGGAACCAACCCAAATGTCCAACAATGATAGACTGGATTAAGAAAATGTGGCACATATACACCATGGAATACTATGCAGCCATAAAAAAAGGATGAGTTCATGTCCTTTGTAGGGACATGGATGAAGCTGGAAACCATCATTCTCAGCAAACTATCGCAAGGACAAAAAACCAAACACCGCAGGTTCTCACTCATAGGTGGGAATTGGACAGTGAGAACTCATGGACACAGGAAGGGGAACATCACACACCAGGGCCTATTGTGGGGTAGGGGGAGGGGGAAGGACAGCATGAGGAGATATACCTAATGTTAAATGACGAGTTAATGGGTGCAGCACACCAACATGACACATGTATACATATGTAACAAACCTGCACGTTGTGCATATGTACCCTAAAACTTAAAGTATAATAAATATATAGATATATATGCCTCTATAAATACTAAGGAGAAGCTGAAAGATACACTGCAGAAGGCTCTGCAGGACACATTTTAGAAGTACCTTCTCAAACTCCTCAGATGCCATGCAGATTTCAGAAATAAAATTTTGTTAAATGGGAACATTTTCCAGAGCAAAAATGCAATAGTAACAGAATGCAGATGGAAGAAAGACCTCAGGTCCTTGGTAGAACAAACTAAGTTCACCATGTGGTTTCACATGTCAAGCAGTCACATCCTTGGCCATTAGGCTCTTCCCTGGTTAAGTGTATAACTCCAAGGATAGAGCTCCAAGACCTCTGAGCTACAAAAATAATAGTTGGCAGCTCAACGACTCTTACTAGGTATTAAAGCCTAACTCCTGGACCCAGATGGGAATTCCTGGTAGGTGCTATCCAGGAGCATGAGGACTAAGCCAGAGTCCCCTGAAGACAGCGGGCAATTGTGCCTTGTTGGCAGCTGCCTCCCCAGCACCTACCGCACTGTGTGCTGTAAAAGGCAGTTCCGATTTGTAAAATGAGTGAGAAGACAGTCTCACTTTAACAAGAGACATTCTCTTTAGACACTTTAAAAAACAAATCTTGGCTTTATAATGCTTTAAGCTAGCATCTTAAAGATTAACCTCATAGATTGCACAAAATGTGATCTGAAAGATAAACCTCTAAAGATGAATAAAATGATCAGGTAAACACTGTAAGGGGATGCAGCATGATTCCTCCCTCTTTGTATGAAATCCTCTAGTATACGAAAAAAAAATCAAGTTTTAAAACTGATTTATCTGCTTAAGAGTCAGGAGACCCAGATTTTAGTCCTGGATTCATCCTAAACCATCTTATAATATAATTGTAGGGTTTTTTCTTACCACCCCCCTACACCCCCACCTTTTTTTTTTAGACAGTCTCACTCTGTCACCCAGGCTGGACTGCGGTGGTACAATCATAGCTCACTGCAGCCTCGAACTCCTGAGCTCAGGCGATCCTCCCACCTCAGCCTCCCAAAGCGCTGAGATTGCAAGGCATGACCCACCACAACACCAGGCCCTATTTAACCCCTTTAAGAGCCACTTTACTCATCTCACATATGAAAAATAACACTAGACCAACTCGTGCCACCAGATTATTGTAAAATGGCGAGAAAAGAATGCCTGTGAAGAGTTTTGAAAAATACAAGTAGAAGAGTTGTTACAAAAGTAAAAATGATTCCAAGAGATCGCTGTCATGGATTCAATTGCTTCTTGATTTAGATTTAATTCTACTCAAGGGGCGTCTCTCTGAAACTCAGCCTATATTTAGTGAGTCCCAACACCTAGAGGACGGTCACATAGAAGAGGAATTAATGGCCAGTCTTGCCCAGGGTTTACTTCTTCAAAATGTAAAATGTCCATCCCTGCCCCCTGTCCTAACTCACTCTCTGTCCTCCATTCACACATGTAGGACATGAAGCAGTCTCCCTTTAGGGCCCCAGGAATCAGTGATTCTGAACCATTTGGAAGTCATTAAGCCCTCTGAGGAATACTGGGACATGTTGATATACAAAATTCTATCTTATGCAATAGCAAAAATATCAGTAACAGAAAATAAGAATCCATTATAAGTGTGCAATGCAAAATTAGACTGAGAAGCACAGGCGTCCATGAAAAATAGAGAAAAAGCAAACTATAACACGAGAGATGATAGAGAGTTTCTGAGTATTCCACGGATAATCATTTGCTATGAGTTCATCCATTTTATCATCTTGCAGACACCTGAAGACAAGCAGGACCAGGCATGGATGAGCTGGTGTTTTAAGAAAATAATTAGAATATTGCTAATTACCAAGTACTGACTGCATTACTATGCCAGCCTTATTCCGAGGTTGATTCTATTAGCTTGAGAGCCCTCTCTTAATGAATAATCCTGAATAGTTACACCCCAGATTCTTGCAGGGGAGGGTAAAATCTCACTGCAGACCCTTATTTGTCCATCATAGGCTAAGAGAGAGATCATGGATGTGATTATGGATATGATATTTCTAGAAAGATGATGCAGTCCATCCATCTCTCTTCTCTTGATATTCTAAAACCACTTCCTGAATTAAGACAGAGCAGTTAAGCAGCATGCTATGGAACCAGATCATGTGGCCACTTATAAAACTGCCTTTGCCCAAACACATTCTGGAGTGATACTATCAATTTATAAGAACTGGCCCCTGTTGTGTCAACTGCTTTTGAGAATATTGTCTTTTACATTATGTAGGGAGGGAATACAGCCCATCTTCCCTGCCCTTAGGTATCCATGAGGAGGGGCTTTCCCTGTTGCCCCACTGTTTTCACCTGTCCAAGGAGATAGAGTGAATTTCCCCATTGATAAACTGGGACGTAAGACTGAGCATGTGCAACTCAGTGCTTCCTCTCTCCCTCCTTGGTGGAGGCCAGGTGACCTTGGGCAGCACTCATTTGCTCTGCTCCTCCAGAAACTCAGGTTTACAAGGCCAGGCCTCAAAAAAAAAAAATGTGCCTGCAGCTCATCACTGCCCACAGCTGCATGGGCAATTCTTGTTCTGGGGTTTGGTATTAGGAAGCCCATTGTTGCCACATACCCAAGCCACTTTCTGTAATGTTATGTTATCAGGAACAATGCTGATATTGAGATTTCCATCTTCTTCATGCCTTCATGTTGTCTCTCACTTGGTTCATAAAATGGAAAAGCAAAATGTTATTTTGGGGCTATGCGTGTGATTTAGCTATTGTCTCTCCCCTCTAAACATATCTTTTTATCTTCTGTTTTGTGATGCTGAGGCTGGACCTCTGTAGGCCAACCATGTTTCTGACTTTGCTGTCAGCTCCAAGGAGACTGCAAGGCTGGAGGAGGAAAGGGGATGTGCTCCTTCCTGTCTGCTCCCTGCTTTCAGCTTCTTGCTCCTATCTGCCACTCCCTAACAATGCTAGGCTACACCATTTCAGTATGCAGTTTCTCCAGCATTCGTAGGACCAGTCTCATTCCCTCAAAGACACCACCCCCAAGACCAGCCAGTGTCACCCTCTTGGGCGTATGGACCCAGCCCAGTAGGGCCTTCAGCCAGCTCAGGCAGCACTAACTGAACTTTTCTCAGCAAACGGAAAATACCAACAATGCGGGAGAGGCAAGCCCCCAAACTGGGGCTTATCCCAGGAAGGTTCTTGACTTCAACCAGGAAAGAATTCAAGGGCGACCTGGTGGTGTTAGACAGCAATCATCTTAATGAAGGGTACTGCTCCTCGCAGAGCAGGGCTAACTCACAGGCAGCATGCACAGAGTCAGCAACATATGGGCTCTTGGAACTGTGTTTATTCCCACTTTCAATTACGTGCAAATTAAGGGGTGAGCTAATGCAAATTGAGGGGTGGGTTATTTAGAACTTTCTAGAAAAGAGGCAGTAAATTCTGGGTTGTGGCCATGGTATTTGTAAACTGTCATGGGGCTGGTGGGATGTCTTATGCTAATGAGCAATGAGGGCAGCTAGGATGGCTTTTGTCGCCATCTGCTGGTTTCCGCCAGTTTCTTCACTTGACCCTGTCTGGACCAGATCCTGTTTGGATCAGGAGGCTTGTGAACACAAAATAAGTCTTGCCAGTTTCCTACCTCACCACCATTAATCCAGGATGTATTCTATGGGCGCAGAACATGAGAATCACTAGAGCTGATCATCAAGAAGGACTCGAGCATCCCCACGAAGCCCAATCACTGGGGACGTCACTGTGGTTGATGCACAGCGAGGGCTGACTCCCCCTCCCTGCTTCCACACCACTGTGACCCTCTCTGTGGTCACACAAAGCCTTAACAGGGCATGAGGGAGTGCCTCACTGATCCTGGAAACAGACAGCGACCCTGTAGGTCCTGGGGAATCTCTCCTATAGTGACATGGACAACAAAGAGCACTAATGGATGTGGACCAAATCCTGTAGAGAAAGCCAACAGTACCTGGTTAAATGGGAAATGGCCTTTTCATTTGTAACAACAAAGCTATGCTAGACACTTGGCTCTCAGAACCACCCTGACAACTACCCTAACCAAATGACACTTGAGAATGTAAAATAACCATTGACAACCAAACGCCAAATGCCAAAATTTGAGTGGAGATAGGCCACAGTTAAGAATAAAAGACACGGGGCACGTCACTGTTTAAGGACAGACTCTGAAGCCAGGTCTCCTACTGAAGACTGCTAAGATTAGGAATTCCAGGAAAAGTTTGCCCCTGTGTCTATACACAGATGACCAAAGGAAGGAAGAAGAAAAGAGAGACTGCCTTTGGGGGAAGAGCTAGGCTCAAGGCTGTGACAATTCTTTCCCTCCCCTCTCCTGCAGCACAGCGGTTATTGTACTTGCACGCTGGTTCCCTCTCCTGGGTGAAGGGCTGCAAGACAATCACCTTGAAGTTTGGGGATGTCTACAAGAAGGGTCAACTTGTATCACACTTGGGGCTGTGTTTGCAGGGTTCTAGAACCCACAGGCCACTTCACTGCCATCTTCAAACATAGTAAGAAGTCCTCAGGAAGAAATCAGGGTGGAAGAGTCAGGATAAGAGAAAAGGCTCTTCTAGAGGCCTGCTGTTTCATGAGAAACCAGGAACTTCTAGGTCCCCGAGGACACATGCAGGCAGGCAGGGCCGCTGGGTATCCCAGGAGACAGCCCAGGGAAGCAGCCCTGCCCCCTTCCCCACACAGAGGATATGCCAATTGAGCATGCAAAGCCAAATGAAGTACCAAGGCAATTGTTCAAAATACTGGTCCAATCCATTAGCAGGTGACAATATCCACTTAAAGGATGAAGACCAACATTCGCTTTTAATGAACTAGAATAGAACAAACATAATATCAGAGTGGGCTGCATTTTTGTTCTATGTATATACAGGGTCATGGTGAATTTCCTTCCTGGAGTCACCATCACAAACTGTGAAAGCCACTGACCTAGGGAATTAATTGTCCAGACGTCGGCACTGGGCACAGTAAACTTGCCACCAAATGCTCCCAGTTGTTTGGGTAAGCAGATGTAGCCCACCCCACAACCAACAAAAAAGAGGGAGGAAGAAGGGAGGGAGAGAATGAAACATCAGTTCTTGCCTTTCCTCACCCCAACAGCCCCAGTGGCTGCAGAAATCTGTCTGCCAGGTAAGGGAAGGAGAGATGAATGGAAGGCTGAATTTGAGAATAACACTAACAGTGGCTGACAGTGTCATAATCCAATTGATGAGACAAAAATCACCAGAGCAGACTGTTATAAGACAGAATAGGACCAATATTTTAAAATGTTTGCTCTGGATAGGCCATCAGAGAAGTCTGATATAGCAGACATGCTGTATGAAATTTAACCTTTGATGTAACCACGGGATTGCACAGAAAGAATAACGCTCACTTAAACCGGACCAGAAATAAGTTCTGTACAAAGAGTAAGGTCATAGCCAGCGCACCTGATCTCACAGCAACAATTCTGGAAGCAAGGGAAGAAGATCATCGCCATTCTACAGACCTGAGTTTACAGGTCTTCCTGCAGGAGCTTCCTGCCCAGATGCTCTGCCTGCAGTTACGGTTGACCCCTGAACAACACAGGTTTTAACATGTGAGTCCACTCATAGGCAGACCTTTTTTCAATAAATACAGTCTGTATCAGGGGGTTCCAGATCCTTAATCCAACATGGATCAAAATACAGCATTCGCCAAGTGTAAAACCTGCAGATATGGAGGGCTGACTTTTCATATCCACTGAAAACAAGACTTGAGTACACATGGATTTTTCTATCTACAGGTGTCCTGGAATTAATCCCCCATGGATATCAAGGGACAACTGTAGTACATATTGCCACCAAGGGGAAAATAATTCCTTCATAATGGTCCTAAAGGCCCCTGAAGTTTAATTCCCATAACTGACATTAATCATAGCATATTTTTCCATTTGCTTTTGGGTGGTTTTTTCCCCCCTACAAAAATCTAATTGTCCCAACACAGAATAGCGGTTTTTTCATGCCATGACAGGGGACTGGGAAACATGTGGGAGAAATGGTACAGTGGGCAGAAATGCCCCCTTGGTTTTTTTCAAGCCCATGGCTAGCATCCAAACAGCTGCTACCCTGAAATAATGTTAAAAGGGAGAGGAACATGATGCTACCCTGATCGTAAATAAGCATATTCTTCCACATGGGTCCTCTTTTTCTTTTCATGATGTCTAAAGAAGTCATGATCTACGCTGTGTGGATATCTATTTGTCTTGCTTTGTTTAAATTTGGGAAGTTTCATTAATAGGAGTTTGGTTCAGGATGTTGAGGCTTCCGTGGTGGATCCAAAGCAATTGGTTCCAGCTGCCAAGAAGAAAATGAATACCTCTGAATGGAATGGACACAGAATAACATCCTTGACTGGGACTAACAGTGTTTGAAGGACTGCAATGTTTATGCTAGAGACACTTGTTCCAGTGTGGATAAGTAGAAAGATCTATTTCATAGAGCAGTCCAGGCAGAGCTGTCCGCATTCTACAGAACCCCATTTGTATCAAATACCATGGTCATTCCAGGTTAAGCACCTCTAGCATACTGTGTTTTTTACTCAAAAGTCAAGCTTCTATCAAACACGAAAAAGAAGCCCGGATTTGGGAGGAATCTCTTCCTTTCTCTCAACAATAGTTTCCAAATATTGGAGATATCATTTTTGAAAGTCCTTAAGGCAGTGCTTTTTTTTTTTTTTTCGAGATGGAGTCTTGCTGTGTCGCCAGGCTGGAGTGCAGTGGCGTGATCTTGGCTCACTGCAAGCTCCGCCTCCCAGGTTCATGCCATTCTCCTGCCTCAGCCTCCCAAGTAGCCGGGATTACAGGTGCCTGCCACCACGCCCGGCTAATCTTTTGTATTTTTAGTAGAGACTGGGTTTCACCATGTTAGCCAGGATTGTCTCGATCTCCTGACCTCGTGATCCTCCCACCTCGGCCTTACAAAGTGCTGGGATTCCAGGCGTGAGCCACCGCGCCCAGCCAAGGCACTGCTTTTCAAGAATTTCTGTTTACTTCTTGATTTTTTTTTCATTGTTTGTTTTTCTTTTTTTCTTTTTTTTTTTTTTTTAGCAACGGAGCCCTTTTTGAGATGAAATCTTACTGGACTAATAACAGATAGAAATCGAAGGACTCTGGATGAAGCTTCCCTTTCAGCCTTCCCTAAGGCATCTCTGACGCTCCTCAGAACACAGTTTGAAAAGCACAGCCTTCTGGTGTTCTGAAGAGAATACATGGATCCAAAAATGTTGAACAGCTATAAATATCAGCAACCCCAGGTTGCCAAGTTTTTGTTGCTGCCCCAAGTCCATATGATATCAATGAACATTTCATTGTATAAGGTCTTTAAGAAAAATAAAAGATTTATATCTTTGATACAGTTTTGATATATCTGATTTCATAAATATGCATCAAATATTAATCTCAGCCAGATTTACTTACTTGGAGCATGAAGCCAAATCCTCAACTGTGGTACTAAGGATTTTATTAGAATTCTAACTTTCCAGAGAATATTTTCTTCTAATTTTTTCTTTCCTAAAAACTTTTTTTCTTTTTTTGCCCATCTGTAGTGTGGAAAAGAATAAAAAGCAGATAACATTATCCACAATACTCCAACCAGGGACAGCCTGAATTAATATGTTGACATAGCTCCTTTCAATCACCACAGTTCTTATATGTATTATTTCCTCTGTTTCTCTCACCAGCCCAGCGAGGTAGGTAGAGCTAATGTTATTGTACTCATCTGGCAAATGAGGATGTCATTTCTCACATCAGGACAGACCTGGATCTGGAAAAAAGCTGGGAAAAGTTCCAGAATGGCATGCCCATTTTCCATTGTCAATTTTCATGATCCATATCCACAGGTGCTGTTCACCCCAAATGAAAATGTAACCCTTCCAGTGACTTCCTGCAGAGGTAAAGTAAATTACCTGTGGTTATCAATGCAGTCAACGTCAGAACTAGGTATGCAACGTGAGGTGACTGGTAGCAACTTCCTCCAACAAACCTGTAAACGAAACGACAACACACTTCCTACCTGCTGCTCAGAACCACTTCTGCCCTGTGACTATCTGGGAGAAGGAACAAACTTACGAACTTCACATTTTAGCCCTCATGCAGAAAATCCCCAAGGGAAAAAAAATCACCCAATGGTAGAAAACTAAAAGTAGCCAAGTTTAGGGAACGGCAAAAATGAAGCATTAAAAAAGCTGAGAAGAGGCCGACTGCAGTGGCTCACACCTGTAATCCCAGCACTTTGAGAGGCCAAAGTGGGAGGATCGCTTGAGGCCAGGCATTCAAGACCAGCCTGTGCAATACAGTGAGACCCTGTCTTTACAAAAAATTTTTAAAATTAGCCAAGTGTGGTGGCATGCACCTGTAATCTCAGCTACTTGAGAGGCTGAGGCAGGAGGATCGCCTAAGCCCAGGAATTTGAGGCAGCAGTGAGCTATGATCATGCCACTGCACCCCAGCTGGACAACAAGGCGAGACCCTGTCTTAAAAAAAAATTAAAAAGAGAAAAGAAGAAAACATCCTGTGGTAAAAGCAAGGAGCAAAGAGGAGAGGAAGAGAGCTTACAAAGACAGAAAAGTCAAAAGACTATAGTGGGGTACATGCGAGTAACCAAGTCCTTGGCAATGAAAATTCATTATGAGCAAATCTCACCTCACAATAAACTCCCAGAGGAACTAATTACACTAAATGTTCTGGCCATGACTTAGGGAGTAGTCATCTCTAAGGCACCGTTGGGTATATGGAAGTTGCCAAGCTCTGTAGCCAACAGGGGCTGCTTCAGTGTCTGTCTCCTGTCAGGTTAGTGTTCTATCAAGCCTGTCAGTTGCAACTTATTTTGTGTTAGGAGACAAGCTGGCACATTGTATAAAGGTCAAGTGGAAAACTGTCCCTTCTGCTACATCGCTGTCATCAGCTACTAAAGGTCATTCCGCGCAATACATGGCTGTGACGGAAAATAACTTTGTTTGTCTACTGTGACATATGAAAAAGTCCCTCTGCTGTGAGCTTTTTGGTTTCTCTCTACTCTCAACAGGCATCGAATTACGTGCACTAAGGTTATCTAAGAAAATGATTATCTAAGAAAATAATCAGTTCGCAAATAAGTTTGAACAAAAAAACACAAAGAGATTAAAAAGCCTATCTCTAGCATATCTAAAATATCTAAATATTTTACCGGTGAGTATAATTTAACAAACATTCATTCTGAATGATATATAACCCAAATATTTAGCATGCACCATCTCATTTAATTCTCCAAACAACCCTATTATCCCATTTTATAGATAGAAAAAATAAAGCTTAGAAAGAATAATTTGTCCAAGCTTATACAGCTAGCAAATGGCAGAATTAAACTTTGCAGTCAGGTTTTTAATGAAGTTGACCCGAAAAGCGCTAATACTTTATAATTCTATTGTTAGTAGAATTATCAGCTATTAATAATGTAACAATGATAAGTGATAATAAGATGAATTCACTTGTTCATCCAACAACCACTTCTTGAGAGGCTACTTTGAGCAGGCACTATGCTAAGTGCTGGGGATAAAAAGTAAAAATGAGTAGGGTCTCTTTCTTTCCCCAGGAGGCTTACAGTTTAGCCAAGAGGACAGCCAATAGCTATACTAAAACACAATATGTATGAGGATAGAGAATATACTGAGCACTCAAAAGAAGGGGCACAGAAACCAAGTCTTTTTTGTTTTTTGGAGACAGGGTCTTGCTCTGTCACCCAGGCTGGAGTGCAGTAATGTGATCATAGCTCACTGCAGCCTCGACCTCCTGGGCTTAAACAATCCTCCAGCCTCAGCCTCCCACGTAGCTGAGACTATAGATGCACAGAACCATGTCTGGCTAATTTTTTATAGACATGGGGTCCTGCTATTTGCCCAGGCTGGTCTACAACTCCTGGCCTCAAGTCCTTCCACGTCAGCCTTCTAAAAAGCTAGGATTGTGACATGAGCCACACCATGACCAACCAGAAACCAAGTCTGAATGACCTAGTAGGAGAAGGAGGTGGTAACTGCAGGCAGAGGTACTAAACAGTGGACAAGGCAGTACGCCTGCGGGAACTACTGAGGGACTAAAGAGAAAGTTGCGGCCGGGCACGGTGGCTCACGCCTGTAATCCCAGCACTTTGGGAAGCTGAGGCGGACGGATGACCTGAGGTCAGTAGTTCAAGACCAGCCTGGCCAACATGGAGAAACCCCATCTCTACTAAAAATACAAAATTAGCCAGGTGTGGTGGCACATGCCTGTAATCCCAGCTGCTCGGGAGGCTGAGATAGGATAATTGCTTGAACTCAGGAGACAGAGGTTATAGTGAGCCGAGATTGCACCATTGCACTCCAGCCTGGGCAACAAGAGCAAAACTCCAACTCAAAAAAAAAAAAAAAAGAGAAACTTGCTTGAAGTGGGGAAGGAATGGCAAAAAAAAATGAAGTTAGAAAACTAAGCAAGGGCCAGGGCAAGAAGCTGTTTATGTCAGGCCATATGTAACATTTGTCCTGATAGTGACGTTAGTCACAAAGAGAGATGAAGTAGAAAAGCAATCGTAAATGAGTTTTAGAAAGAAGACTGGTTACAACATGAAGGATGATTGGAGAGGGATTGAAGGATGATCGAAAGATGATTTGGAGGGGGATGAAAATAGAAACCAAGGACCCATTAAGAGGCGAGTGCGTGTGTCCAGACAAAACTTACGAGATCAAAGGACAGAAGGAAGAGATATTTAGGAGATAAAATCGAAAAGGTGTAGTGGCTCATGTCCTGGGAGAGCTGAAAGTCCACAATGACCCCCAGGCTTTTTTTTGCTTGACTTGCCATTCATTGTAATAGGGGATATGGCAAGAGGAGCTGGGCTGAGATATAACAAACATCGGGAACTTCTAGAGGGATGGTGGGAAAAAGATAGTCTTTAGATCTTAGTTTGGACATTCTATACAATAGTATTGGAAAATAAAATGGTGCCATGAATTCAAGTCTTTTTCTTATTAATGAAGAGATTTGACTGTCAAGAAACAAATGGACAATGAAAGCAATTCTCATGCTACGACAAGCAGGCAAATGAAGTAAGGAGGTCATGATGCGTTCATACAACACATAGAATTATTGAATGGTGCTCAGTCTATGGGACCTGGAGACTTTTGGCAATGAGAAGATTGCTGGAGTGATCTCTCTTCTTCACGGCTGCTTATTTTCCAACTCCACTCAGTACCTACTCTGAATACATGACCCTTGCCACCTTGACCCACTTGATCTACCTTTCCTCATCGATAAGCAAAACTGAAATGGCCAATGCAGGCCCCCACGCCTATGGCTCAGTGAGACAGAGTCAGCAGAGGGAGGCAGGCCTTG
Source organism: Nomascus leucogenys (assembly GCF_006542625.1). Classification (NCBI taxonomy): domain Eukaryota; kingdom Metazoa; phylum Chordata; class Mammalia; order Primates; family Hylobatidae; genus Nomascus; species Nomascus leucogenys. The sequence continues at coordinate 16,384,657 of NC_044385.1, forward strand.
GCTTTTCTGACCAGTTCAAACTGTAGCAAGGCTCCAGACTCCAGATCATACACAATCAGCCTAGAGACCCCCAGCTACCACTACCAACACCAAAGCAGAAAAGAACAATCCCTCCTATAACTTTCTACCCACTCGTGAGATGCCCTTTGGTCCTGCCAAGGGCCTGCCTTCCTCCAACTGAAGACCTTGATAAAACTTCAAATATTTATATACCATAAAGGTTTTTATTTCCAAGACTTGCAGGAAACTTACTCAAATTTCCCTAGAGAACTTTTTTTTAATGGGCCACAATTCCTCTCCCAAAGACAGGACCTCTAGAGCCGCTGATACATTCACACCATGCTTTGAAGCCCTCGTTGACTTAGGAGTAGGAACTGGGCCAAGCAACAGGATGAAAGAACAGCCAAAGACAAGCTGCAGAGCTTGCTAAATCTGGAAGGAACTGCCACTCAAGATTTTCTTCTGGCGTGCCTCTCTGCCATCCAGAACGTGCTGGTAGTGGATTTGATGTTGATTTTTTATTAGACAGGATGCAAGATTTAATGAAGTGCCCGGACAGTTTATAAAAACAAATTAGCTGTCCAGTCCATCACCCAGAGCAAGGAGTTCCACGAAGGAGCACAGGCACCATCTCATTGCCATTATGCAAAGGAAATGGACTCCATGTTTGTAAATGACCATTTAAATGGAAAGATTAAATGGTTACCTGAGAAATGCACCTTAGCCTTCTCTGCCCATGAGGGTGAAGGCCACAAAACAGCAGAGACCCACAGAAACATAAGCAGAAGACAGAAAGCTTTCAATCTCTCTTTCTTCAGTCTTGTCTTTAGTATTCCATGTATGTCCCATTTTCCTCCTTCCCCTTTCCATTTTTTTTCCTTCCACTCTCAAAAGCAGGATTGCCAGTTCTTTCAAAGCCCAAGCAGGGTTTCAATTTCATTTTCTCAATGTCATCCAATGTCATGCAACAAAGCATCAGGCAGAAAACGAGATTCAAGGTCATGAAATTTAGACTGCAGATAAAAAAAAAAAAACAGTTTGCCATACAAAGATGTGAAGAGTAGTCAAGCTTTAAATGCTTCATTATAATTTGCATGTTTTAATATATATTGCTTTACTTCATTTCCAATTTTTTTTTTTTTTTTGCAGATTGAAAGAAATCAGGCTATGTGCAAATAAGCTTCTTATTGCCAAATAGAAAAGAAGCCAAATCATTCCATCTTATTTTCTGCATGCTATTGGCACTAACTGCTGGCAGGGAGATTTTTCAGAAGCATCCACACTTTACACAGTGTTTTCTAACATGTAGCACCCGGGAGTAGGGGGTAAGTGGTAGGTAGAAAAAGAAAAGGGAGCAAATAACTCTTCAATACCTCCAGGCACTGTGCAGGCATCTCACGCACATCATTATCACATTTAACCTTCCACCCACACAGCAGGATAGGTATTATTATGCCTAGTTTATCCAGGAACAAGCCAGCGCTCAAGGACAGAAGACAAAACAAAAGTGTGCTGCGTGGCCACACTGACATTCTTGTCTCCTCACCCAGTCCCCCTCCATTCCCGGCTGAGCTGTCCTCATCCAGAGGTACAGAGACAGTTACTAAACGTTTCACGGCTCTTTGCTTGGAAACTATACCTCAACTAACAATATACTAAAATTTAAAACTAAATATGTAAATAAATGCATTAAATTTTTCACAGCTCATGAAGGTGCTTTTAGTACTGACTATCCCAGGCTGATTAAGAGTTGATTATTTCTAAATGGCACTTCATGTAGACATAGAAGAGTTAATTCTGCCAACTGAATTCATCAATCAGTCAATTCAGTGAGAAAATGTGGTCCAATCAGTCCCAGAGTATATATCTGTGATAACCTATTGATGGGTTGAACTTTTCCTGAGCCCAGCACATAAAGCTCCCGGAAAAAGCCACAGTCAGAGACAATCAAAGGTTACTTTGCTCCCCGGTAAAGATCCGACAAAAGTCTCTGGAAAATCTGTTGCAAGAGGCGCCTTCAAGCTAACATGTAAGACCAGGTTTTGGGATGGAAATGACTGTATTGACCAAATGAATGAACTCTGTAAGGAGCGTTTTCATTTTAATCTTCTTTAGATATTTTTAACATCCCTCATTTTTAAATTCATATGCTGCTCTCAATCATTCCTAATTGCTTCGTGTGTGCATGTTTCACTAGGCAATAAGCATACTAGCTACTATTTTTATCTGTGCTGCACCAGTTCCCCCATCTTCTCCTAACAGATGTACCCACATCATCACAGAGACAGACAGGTAACCAGGCTTGGCTAATTACAGTACCTCATCCCTTTGGTTATAGTCATTGGTGGAAGGAGTCAGCATGTAACCCAATCCTTTGCTGAAGGTTTTCATACTGGATCTAAGAGGGGAAGTCTCTTTTTCTTCTCTAGTAGTGGTGTTGTTAATTCAAAAGTCTTCAATTGCCACATGGAATAAAGTGGTGTGATCATTTTAAAATATGCCCACAAGTTCTTTGACATTCTTCCATCAAAAAAATGGTCTAATTCTTCTCCCCTTGAAGATGGGACAACTTTGATGACTTGTTTCAAATGAATCCATGTGGTGGAAGTAACAGCATAATTTCTTAAGATAGATTCATAAAAGATGATAGAGCTTCCTCCAGCATACTCTGTGTGCGCGCGGGTGTGAGAGACTCCTCCATCTCTTTCTGTCTCTCTCTCTGTCTCTCTCCCTATATCTTTCTCTCTCAATCCCTCTCTCTCTTTTTCTGTCTCTCTTCTCTGTCTCTCCTTGTCTCTTTCTCTCTCTCCTATCTCTCTCTCTCCTCTGTCTCTCTCTCTTCTCTTTCTGTCTCTCTCCCCCATCTCTATCTCTCTCTTTCTCTCTGTCTCTGTTTCATACATACCTGTGAGTAGAATTGCTGAATCATATGGTGATTCTATGTTTAGCTTTTTGAAGAACCACCAAACTTTTGTCCATAATCATTGCACAATTTGGAGTTAAACTTTGTGTAAATTGTGAGACAGGCGTCCAACTTTATTCTTTGGATGTGAAAATCCAGTTGCCCCAGCACCATCTGTTGAAAGAACTATTTTCCCCCGTTGAATGAACATGGCACCCCTTGTTAAAAATCAATTGGCCACAGATATATGGGTGTATTTCTGGGCTATTTTACATTTTTCAATGTAAACTCTATTTACATGTTTCAAGGTAAAATCTATTTTACATGTTTTAAAGTAAAAGTCTTTCACTTCTTTGGTTATGTTTATTTCCAAGCATTTTATTATTTTAAATGCTATTATAAATAGAATTATTTCTTCTTTTCCATTTGGGATTGTTCATTCCAGGTAGATAAAAACATGACTGACTTTCACACCTAAAAGTTTATAGAATTTGTTCATTAGCTCTAGCAGCTTTCTTGTGGATTCTTTAAGATTTTCTACAAATAGGATAATGTCAACTGCAAATAGAGATAATTTTCCTTGTTCCTTTCCATTATGATGCCTTTTATCTATTTTACTCTGACTATAAATTGCAGTGCAATGTTGAATAACAACAGTGAAAGCAGGCATCTCATCTTGTTCCTCATCTTGAGAAGTTCGAAGTTAGCTATCAATTTTCATAAATGTTTTTTATCATGTTGATGAAGCCCCATATTATTCCTAGTTTTAACAAATTTTTTATCATGAAAAGGTGTTGGATTCTGTCAAATATCTTTTCTGCATCAACTGAGATGAGCGTGTGTGTGTGTGTGTGTGTGTGTGTGTGTGTGTGTGTGTGTTTCCTTCATTCTATTAATGTCATGTAATTTTATGTTGGAGCACCCTTGAATTCCTAGGATAAATTCTACGTGGTCATAAATTCCACTTGGTTGTGGTGTATAATCCTTTTAATGTGCTGTTGGATTCAGTTGCTAGTATTTTGTTGAGGATTTTTGCAGCTGTATTCATAAGGGATACTGGTCTGTAATTTTCTTTCTTGTGATGTCTGCATCTGCTTTGATATCAGGATAATGTTGGCCTCAGAATGAGTTATGAAGTCTTCCCTTCTCTTCTACATTTCAGAAAAGCTGGAGAAAAATTGGTTTAAATTATTCATAAATTCTTGCTAGGATTAACCAGTGAAGCCACCTGATCATGGACTTCTCTTTATCAAAGATTTTTGATTATTCACACCATCTCTTTATTTCAAGATTTTCTATTTCTTCTTGAGTCAGTTTAGATAATTATTCATACCATCTCTTTATTTCAAGATTTTCTATTTCTTCTTGAGTCAGGATAAAAAATCCTATTTTATCCATTTTATCTAGCCTAACCAAGGAATCAAAAGACCTCTACAAGGAAAACTACAAAACGCTGCTGAAAGAAATCATAGATTACACAAACAAGTGGAAACACGTCCCATGCTCATGGATGGGAAGAATCAATATTGTGAAAATGACCATACTGCCCAAAGCAATCTACAAATTCAACCCAATCCCCATAAAAATATCACCATCATTCTTCAAAGAATTCAAAAAAACAATTCTAAAATTCATATGTTCCATACGGAAGAGCCCACATAGCCAAAGCAAGACTAAGCAAAAAGAACAAATCTGGAGGCATCACATCACGTGATTTCAAAATATACTATAAAGCCATAGTCCCCCAAAACAGCATGATACTGGTATAAAAATAGGCACACAGACCAAAGGAACAGAATAAAGAAACCAGAAATAAACCCCAATGCTTACAGCCAACTGATCTTCAACAAAGTAAACAAAAACATAAAGTGGGGAAGGGCACTCTATTCAACAAAGGGTGCTGGGATAATTGGCTAGCCACATGTAGGAGACTGAAACTGGATCCTCATCTCTTACCTTATACAAAAATCAACTCAAGATGGATTAAGGACTTAAACCTAAGACTTGAAACTATAAAAATTTTAGAAGATAATATTGGAAAAACCCATCTGGACAATGGTTAGGCAAGGATTTCATGACCAAGAACCCAAAAGCAAATGCAATAAAAACAAAGATGAATAGCTGGGACCTAATTAAACTAAAGAGCTTTTGCATGGCAAAAGGAACAGTCAGCAGAATAAACAGAACCCACAGAGTGGGAAAAAATCTTCATAATCTATGCATCTGACAAAGGACACCCAGAATCTACAACAAACTCAAACAAATCAGTAAGAAAAAAACAAACAATCCCATCAAAAAGTGAGCTAAGGACATGAATAGACAAGTCTCAAAAGATATATAAATGACCAAGAAACATAGGAAAAAATGTTCAACATCACTAATGATCAGAGATATGCGAATCAAAACCACAGTGTGATACCACCTTACTCCTGCAAGAATGGCCCTAATCAAAAAATTAAAAAAAAAAAACAGTAGATATTGGCATGGATGCAGTAAACAGGGAACACTTCTACACTGCTGGTGGGAGTGTAAACTAGTAAAGCCACTATGGAAAACAGTGTGGTAATTCCTTAAAGAAATAAAAGTAGAACTACCATTTGATCCAGCAATTCCACTACTGGGTATCTACCGAAAGGAAAAGAAGTCATTATTCGAAAAAGATACTTGCACGTACATGTTTATAGTGGCACAATTCACAATAGCAAAATCATGGAACCAACCCAAATGCCCATCAATCAGTGAGTGGATAAAGAAACTCATACACACACACACACAAACACACACACACACACACACAATGGAATACTAAGCAGCCATAAAAAGGAATGAATTAACAGCATTTGCAACGATCTGGATGAGATTGGAGACTGTCATCCTAAGTGAAGTAACTCAGAAATGGAAAACCAAACATCATATGTTCTCACTGATAGCTAAGCTATGAGGATGCAAAGGCATAAGAATGATACAATGGACTTTGGGGACTTGAGTGGAAGAGTGGGAGGTGGGTGAGGGATAAAAGACTACAAATATGGTGCAGTGTATACTGCTCGGGTGATGGGTGCACCAAAATCTCACAAATCACCACTAAAGAACTTACTCAGGTAACCAAAAACCACCTATCCCAGTAACTTACAGGAAAAAAAAAAAAAAAGCCAGGCACAGTGGTGTGCACCTGTAGTCCCAGCTACTTACGATGCTTAGGTGAGAGGATTGCTTGAACCCAGGAGTTTGAGGCTACAGTGAGCTATGAACATGCCACTGCACTCCAGCCTGGGTAACAGACTGAGACTCTTGTCTCTCTCTCTCTTTTGCTTTTTTTTTTTTGGAGACAGAGTCTTGCTCTGTTGCCCAGGCTGGGGTGCAGTGGCACGATCTCAGCTCACTGCAACCTCTGCCTCCCAGGTTCAAGCGATTCTCCTGCCTCAGCCTCCCAAGTACAGGCACCCACCACTACACCTGGCTAATTTTTGTATTTTTGTAAAGATGGGGTTTCACCATGTTGGCAAGGCTGGTCTCGAACTCCTGGCCTCAGGTGATCCGCCTGCCTTGGCCTCCCAAAGTGCTGGGATTACAGGCGTGAGCCACTACACCCAGACTTGGCTTTTAAAAATTAATTAATAATAATAAAGTAATTACTGACAGAGGACTTAGTTCTACTGTTTTATTTATTTTCCACATATCGTATACATTTTTTGTCCCTCATTTCCTCCATTACTGCCTTGTTTTGTGTTTAGTTGATTTTTTTAGTATTAAGCCATTTTATTTCCCTTTTGATTTCCTTTTGTGCATATTTTATTTGTGGTTGCCATGGGGATTACATTTACATTCTTAAAGTTATAACAATCTAATTTAAACTGATACCAACTTAACTTCAATAGCATATAAAATCTTTGCTGTTACATAGTTCCACCCTTCCTTACATTATTATTGTCACAAATTCCATCTTTTTACCCTGTGTGCCCAGTAACATAGATTTATGACCTTACAAATAATAAATTTTCTGTAGTTGTCTTTTAAATCACAAAAAAAATAAAAAGTGAAGCTATAAATCAAAAATACAACAATGCTGGCTTTTATATTTGTCAATATATTTACCTTTACTGAGATCTTATATTTCTTCATATAAGCTGCTGTCTAGTGTCCTTTCATTTCAACCTGTAGGACTCCCTCTAGTTTAATTTCTTAAAGAGCAGGTCTAGTGCTAATAAGCTTCCTCAGCTTTTTTTAAAATCTGAGAATGTCTTAATTTCTCCCTCCATTTTTGAAGAACAATTTTCCTGCGTATAGAATTATTGATTGACAATTTTTTTCCACACTTTACTTTTTTTTATTTTACTTTAAGTTCTGGGATACATGTGCAGAATGTGCACATTTGTTATATAGGTATACATGTGCCATGGTGGTTTGCTGCACCTATCAACCCATCATCTAAGTTTTAAGCCCCACATGCATTAGGTATTTGTCCTAATGCTCTCCCTTCCCTTGCCCCCTCTTTCCACACTTTAAACATGTCATCCGATTGCCTTCTGGCCTCTACGATTACTGATGAGAAAATTGCTGTTAATTTATTGAGGATCCCTTGTATGTGGCAAATTGTTTCTTTCTTGCTACTTTCAAGATTCTTTATGTCTTTGGCTTTTGACAGTTTAATTATAATGTGTTTCCATATAATCTCTTTGCATTTATAGTCCATCGAGCTCTTGAATTTGTAGATTCATGTCTTTCAACAAATTTAGAAAGTGATCGTCAGCCATTATGTCTTCAGATATTCTTTCTGGCCCTTTCTCTCTCCTCCTTTTGAAACTCATATAGATATGTGTGTGTATATGTATATATATGTGTGTGTGTATATGTGTGTGTGTGTGTATATATATATATATATATATATATATATATATATTTGCTTCATGATGTCCTAGAAGTTCCTTCAGTTCTCTTTACTTCTCTTCATTCCTTTTGCTTTCTGCTCTTTAAACTCAATAATTTCCATTGTAGTATCTTCAAGTCCACTGATTCTTTCTTCCACCTGCTCAAATCTTCTGTCAAACCCTCTAGTAAATTCTTCATTTCAGTTTTCAGTTTCCAGCTTCAGAATTTCTGTTTGATCAATTTTCGTAATTTCTATCACTTTACTTCTCATTTGGTTCATACATTGTTGTTCTAGTTTCCTTTAGTTCTTTGTCCATGTTTTCTTTTAGTTCTTTGGACATCATTAAGACAATCATTTTAAAGTATTTGTCTAATAAATTTGATGTCTGGGCTTTCTCAAGGATAGTTTCTGTCCACTTATTTTGCCTCTTTGAATGGGCCATGTGTTCTCATTTCTTTGTATGCCTTGTGATATTTTGTTGAACATTGGGCACTTAAATATTATGATGTAAACTCTGGCTATCAGACTCTCACCCTTCCCCAGGGTTTGCTGTCTTTTTATTTTTGATGGCTATAATAGTCCATTTGTAGATACTTTTCCAAACTTCCTTTCCCAGTCTTTGCAGATTGGCTCTGGGGAACTCCTACAATACTTACTCAACCTTACACCTAACTCAAGGATCAACCTGAACTGAAAGCTTAGGGTCTTCTCTCCTCTTTCCTGAGCATGCATCTTGCCCCAAGTATATGCATGGCTTTCTATATTTTCCTGTATACATGGTGCTTTTGAATGTCCTAATTTCCCACAGAATCTCTCCCAGCTTTTGCACCTGGACTTTAGATGGTCTATTGTACACCTCAACCAGTAATCTTTTGCCCCAGGTTTTTGCAGTTTGTTAGTTCACTTTGAGCATTTGCAAGCAATGCCTGCCATTTTTCCAGCCTATGTTCTGAGTTAGGCTAAAAAGAGATACATGCCTATGTCAGTCCTTAAGGTAGCCCCCAGACAGTTAGAACAGATATCCACAATAAGTAAGGTCTTCTCTAGTCCCACTGTAATCAGGGACCAGGGTCCTACACTGGGAATGAAGGCCGTCATCATCAAGAGAACTGTCTTGATAGAGAGAAGGCTGGGACAAGAGCAAATAAAAATGCTACAAAGTTTCCTACCGTTTTCAAGTGGCCTTTTCTTTATTCAGTGTTTGCTTGGTTGCTGTAAACTTTTGCCTATTTTCCAGAGTTCTGACCATGTTGGTTCTAATGGTTTCTGTTTGTTTTTTGATGTTTCTGTGGAGAAACAAAGTTGGAGCTGCAAACTCTACCATTTTGCTAACATAACTCTTTGACACTGTTTTAAGTTTTGTGGTGGTTATGCCATATATAAGTTGGATGTGGCTGCTGTAACTAATTACCACAAACTTAAAGGCTTAAAACAAAATAAATTTATTCTCTCACAGTTTCAGAAGCCAGAAGTCTGAAATCAGTTTTACCGAGCTAAAATCAAGGTACTGATGAACTGTATTCCCTCCCAACATTCTTCCAGTGGCTGCTGGAATTCCTTAGCTTGGAGCCACCACTCCAATCTTTGCCTCTGTGGTCACATCATCACCTCCTCTTCAGTTGGTCCAATCTCCCTCTGCCTCTCTCAGACATGATCTGATGTCATATAGGACCCACCTCAGATAATCTGGGATGATGTCCTCATCAAGGTCTCTAATTCAATCACATCTGCAGGGCCCCTTTTCCAAATATGGTAACATTTATAGGTTCCAAGGAGTAAGATGTAGATATCTTTGGGGAGAGGTGGGTATCATTCAGCCTACCACATGCAGCAATGATAACTAAAACAAGGGGTTTGAAAGAATAAGCCACAATACAGAGAAAAAAGTGAAGGACCTGTTCGTTCTGATCACTCTTGCCACCTCTGGTCACACGAAATAATAAGTCCTCTTTTCAGCTGGTATTAGGTTAATTTGTGTCTCTGCCTATTGAAATATGTCCTCATGGCCAGGCGTGGTGGCTCACGCCTGTAATCCCAGCACTTTGGGAGGCCGAGGCGGGCGGATCACGAGGTCAGGAGATTGAGACCATCCTGGCTAACACAGTAAAACCCCATCTCTACTAAAAATACAAAAAAATAATTAGCCGGGCATGGCGGCATGTGCCTGTAGTCCCAGCTACTTGGGAGGCTGAGGCAGGAGAATGGCATGAACTCAGTGGGTGGAGCTTGCCATGAGCCAAGATCACGCCACTGCACTCCAGCCTGGGCGACAGAGCGAGACTCCGTCAAAAAAAAAAAAAAAAAAAAAAAAAAAAAAAAAAAAAAAAAAAAAAACAGAAAAGAAATATGCCCTCACACAAAAATAAACATTAATTCTAAAAAAAAAAAAATCAATTCTAATGGTAGCTGAAGTTTCACATATTTGTACTATTTATATTTTATTCCAACTAGGCTGTATACTCCTTGAGGGTGGGTTTTTTTTTATGCATAGTTTGTCCCCCATGGCATGGTAAATCTGGAAGATACTCAGTAGATGGTTGTTTGTGTGAAGGGATACCATGGTATACTGGCCTAAGAGCCAGGCTCTGCGATTAAACAAAATGTGAAAAACACCTAAGTTCACTTGTGGGAAGAATCAACTTACTTGTGTCAACAAGTCTGCTTTTTTTAAAAAAAAAAAAAGTTTCAATCAAATGTCTACATATGACCACAATGACCACAGATAGTCAAACTAAATTATTCAAATTTTGTGGAAATACCTGAATGTGTTTAGTATTTAGCTCTGTCCTGAGCCCTTTAGGCTTCCTGTTTTGGGCTAAATTATGTCCCCCTGCAATACTCATATGTTGGAGTTCTAACCCCCAGGACCTCAGAATTTAATTGTATTTGGAGACAGGATCTTTAAAGAGGTCCATTCAGTTTCAATGAAGTCACAAGGATGCATCCTATTCCAATATGACTGGTGTCCTTATAAAAAGAGATTAAGGCACCAATGCATACAGAGGGAAGACTGTGTGAAGACACAAGGAGAAAATAGCTGTCTGCAAGCCAAAGAGACAGGCCTCAGAAGAGACCAACCCTACTGACAACTTGACATAGATTTCCAACCTCCAGAACAGTGGGACAATAAGTTTCTATTGTTTAAGCCACACAATCTGTAGTACTTTGCCATGGCAGTCCAAGCAGACTAAGACATCCTTCCTGTTAAGGGTAAATCAACCATTTGCACCAAATACAGAGAGAGTTTGGACCTAAAATTGTTGTAATAGGAAGGTACATGTCAATTTGGGGGTTTGCATCTCATCATTAGCACATCCCTTTCATTTCTATTGAGTTGCTTGTTTGTTTGTTTGTTTGTTTTTGAGACAGGGTCTTGCTCTGTACCCAGGCAGGAGTGCAGTGCAGTGGCACAATCATAGCTCACTGCAGCCTCAGCCCCCCAGGCTAAAACAGTGTTCCCACCTCCACCTTCCGAGTAGCTGGGAACACAAGTGCATGACATTGTGCTTGGCTAATTGTTTTTGTCATTTTTTTGTAGAGATGGGACCTCACAGTGTTGCTGAGGCTGGTCTCAAACTCCTGGGCTCAAGCAATTCTCCTGCCTTAGCCTGTCAAAGTGCTAGGATTACAGGTGTGAGGCTCCAGATGATCGAAGCCACATCCTGTCTGACCACCTTCTATGGAGCAGCTGAGGTCTTAGGGCCAAGACCTACCTGGGATCCCAGGCAGCCTCTTAGCCACTCTTAAGAGGGCAGAAGAAGCACTGAAAACCTATGGGAGCAGCTTCAAAATCAGTCTTCTAAGTGCAAAAGAGACTTCCTGAACCACATTCCGCTGCATCAATCAGACTCTACATGAAAAGCTTATGTCTCTTACAGATTCTCATAGGCAGATGCATAAAACGTGAGTAAGATGCATCCACTGTTGGCACAACTTCCTGCTACAGCTCAGCTAGTAAGAAGTCATGTACAAGTGTCAACTAAGAACCATTTAGGGAGAGGAGGTAGAGGAGAGAAAAAAAATTCTTTTGGCTTGGCTTGGTGTTTTGTATTCAGCAGCACATCTAACCTTGAAGCTGTCAGAGTTTATCATGAATAATGCACCTGAATAATGCACCATGACAACATTCCATGTGATCCTTACAGGACAGACTGATGTCCTCATGGGCAGGGAAGGCAAAGCAGCGTGGTCCCATTCCCGGAGAGAAACACACCATGACATGGCAGTTAGGAAGGAATGTTCATGCCACCGTGCTACTACCTCCAGAGCTGCAGGGGTTCCAAGAAATCCTACCAAGACCTAAGAAAGAGCCGAGCGTGCACCCAGATGCAACACCAAGGAGAAAAGGCATCACCGTGAAATCACATTTTATGCTGTGAATGTGAAGGAAGTGCATCAGATGCCAATAAACTTTTGCATCTGTGCACAAAACTAAAATCTCAAGTAGGTGTCACTTGACTCACTGCATGCACCCTTAGAACTCATGAAAAATGCCAACACTTAGACCTGCAAACACAAATGGGCAATGCTCAAAGTCACCATTGGCTATGATCTCTGCCTTTAACCTACAGAATTGTAAATTCTCCTGTAAACAGGAAGAGAAGCTAAGACAATGCAATCAAACTAAATAAATGACATTTTGTTCATATTCTCTTCCTATGGTATTTTTGTCTTAATGTATAGCCAGCCCATCTCCCAATTTTTAAGTTTTTACTTAAAGTAAGAGGAAGCAGATATACAAGCTTATACTCTTCTGAGAACAATGCTGAAGATTAACACAAGAGCTAATTTCCTAATTAGCCCTTGTTTTTTAGATAAAAATAGACTAATTTTTTAGATAAAATTGTGGAAAATTTTCCTGCTCCCTCCCAGTGTAGAGCGCTCATCTGTTCCTGTCCTCACTGTCATGTAAATAAGAGCTTCCAGAAGTCAGAAACTTCCTAGCTAAGTTTTGTCCTCAACTGTCTACAAAGCTCAGTCTTCCACAGTGGGATACAAAATGCTCTAGACCCAGCAGGGATGGGAGACAAATTGGTAAAGTGGCCAGAGCACACAGCTGGTCCTCCCTCTCAGCAGCTTCCATGACCTCGACTGAAAAGCAATGATAGTGACAATTCCTCCCACAGTAATCACGTGATGTAATCAGGCAACGAATGGGAAAGTGCCCACCATGGAACAGACCTGCAAAGGGGGTCATATGTGGCCACCCAAAGAGCAGAGATCTCAAGAAATTTTATTTTTCACAAATTCCGATGTCCAAACATCTCTTCATCTATTGAGGAAATCCCAGTATTGTTATGTATACACACAGTGCTTACACACAAAGTCAACGTTGTTATAATGCACTTTCATGCAGTCAAATTTCTGATGTCCATGGAGTCAGAAAAAAGTCTGTCTCATTTCTCAGAGAGAGACCAATTTGCCTTCTACATTTGTTTTCTCTGGGCCCTTGACAATTGGATGGTGCCTGCCAACATTAAACACAGATCTTCCCTACCTAGTCCACGCAGACTCACACTAATCTCCACGGAAATACCCTCAAAGAAACACCCAAAATAATGCTTTACCAGGTTTCAAGGTATTCCTTAATCCGATCAAGTTGACACTTAAAATTAAGTCCACAAGTCCACCCCTTGTCAGCTTGGCACCTATATGCATCTTCTTAAACCATACCTAATTTCCAAATAAAGACAATAAAAAGGTAATAGTTACACCTACCATGATGTAACTAACATGATGCAACTAAAAACTCACTAAATCCTTTCCCCACAATTTGGCTTTCAGAATTCCAGCATGTGGGATTTTAATCTTTCAGGATTGTGATTTTTCAGGATTGCAGATGTTAGAGATTTTAGACTTTAGGGATTTAGACTTTAGGAATTTGGGGTTTTAGGGATTTAATTTTGGGAGATTTCAACATTCAGGATGATGGCATTCAGGATTGTGTCTTTTGATGTTATGATTGGCACCAGAGCAGCAGCTATCTAATAAAACAAACATATCATAAAAAGAGGAAACATACAATGCATTTCTTTTACTCGGTTGCACTATCTTGGCTTCTTTTACTTGGTTGCACTATCTTAGCTTTTTTTCTTGTTTGCAGGAGAATTTACAATTCTGTAAATTAAGGGCAGAGATCATAGCCAATGGTGACTTTGAGCATCTCCCATTTGTGTTTGCAGGTCTAAGTGTTGGCATTTTTAGTAGGTGCTAAGGATGTAGTGAGTCTCATGACACGTGCTTGAGATTTGTGCTGTTGATTTGGGTTTTAATCAACAGATTTTGTTAGTATACCAGGACAAGGTGATATCGCAAGCAGATTTCACAGCAAAGGAAGGGAAAGCTCTATAGAGCACAGACAAGAACACTCCAAAGTCCCGGTGTGCAGGGAGGGAGGGAAGTGCCTTGTTCAAGGGAGCCGGAGGTGGAAATTGCACCAGTGGTCATGTTTGCTTTTTTTTCTGTGCAGACATTATAAAATGACAGTTTTGCTGGACCTGTCTCTCTGAGCAGATTTCAATTGCAGTCCACTTTTTAAGTCAGAAAGCAAAATGATACAGGCTGCCAAGAAAAGCATTTATGCTCCATGGGCCCCCAGATGGCATCCACGTCCCATTGATTCTGGCAGTCCTGAGGATATAGGAATGGCCGATTCTATTCAATCTTGTTTTCTTCTTTCTAGACTGGAATGAAATGCAGGAAAAAGGAAATCTTTGGGGTTGTGCTGTGTTCAGTCACATCAATGCTTCTGTGGCAGGGATTCTGGTTGCCACAGGCTCCTGGAAGCCACTGAGACACCAAACCCTGTGGGATGTGTAAGGCAGGTTCCCTGTGAAGGAAAGGGGTATCTGGTTGGGTAATTTGCACGCCATCACTGAAGAGTAACTGAGGTTAGAGAAATCTTGCTCAAGACATAATTCAGAAAAAGGGACATTATGGTAATTTAGACAAAAGCTGGTCTCACCCTAGAGTGTTTTTATGCTTGGCCTCTGCCACCATCATTTTTCTTTCAATGTCTGTCATTGTACATAAATGTTTATTATACTAGAATTGTGTCATAATGGATACGAGTTGAGACAAAGGATAGAGAAAATAATACAATGCTGGCACTTTTACTCCAAGAAGGAAATTCTAAACAAGCAGAGTGAAGCCAGCTGCACAATGTGACAAACGGTCATGTTGATACAAGTCACTGAAATGCTGAGTTCCCAAAATTGTGTTCCTTCCTTTTTACAATCTCTCCTTGCTCATCGGAAGTGGAGGTGATCATGGTCACTGGTGGACATGGGACACGAGCAGCCAGGGGGATATTATGGGGCACAAACAGGTGCAGGAACAACTAGAACAGTAACCACATGGAAACTTGTTGCCCACGCCCACCTTTTCTCTGTCCCACCCATGTCAGAGCTGGAATCCTTATCTCCAGTATTGACCACAGTTCCTCTCTCTGCAGGACCCTGAGGTCTCAAACTTGCCCCTCAACTGACCATAAGCACGGGATAGGCATTAATGCAATGAATCTAATGAAACCTCTCGGAGAAGGACGCTATGCAAATACTATTAATGAAAAGCCTTATTCTTTTTCTCCCAAGCCCTCCCACCTTATGCAAGAATATAAGGAAATATTAACTTTACTTCCCTAGTGATGGAGAGATGTAATTAGAGCCTGAGAAGGTTTTTCCACAAGGCATTAGTGGGGAAATTTGCCAGCACTTTGATGAGATAAAACATGGAACTCTATTCTGTGCCAACTGCTTCTTTCTTTGGAACACAAAGTCATTTTTATGAGTGAAACTAGAAAGAAAGAAAGAGCAAAAAAAAAAAAAAAACAAGAAAAACCAAGGGAGATAAGGTCATCCTCTCATTTCTTCTGGAAAACCTCTCAGATTCTGGCAGACCCCTTCCCCCGAGACAGCGCAGGGCTGCACAGCTGCTCCTAACAGAGAAAAAGGAGCAAATTCAAGTAAAAACTATGAAAAAAAAAAAACTCAACAATTCTTAAAATGTTTAATAGTTACCCTCAATAAACTATATGAGAGAAGAAATTGTATTCAAATCTTATTTGAACAAATCTCATAACAACAAATTCTCTACCTTCATGTCTTCCAAACTTTCCTAATGACTTAGTGATCAATTTATAATAATTTACCGATCACTGTCCAAGCACTGAGACCTTTTGTGATCCATTGCAAACCATAGTCAGTTGCAAATCTCCTTTCAAGCCCGACTTTGGGATGGTGGCTCATGGTAACAGTGCCCTTTCTCCCTCTTCTCTTTGCTGGAATGCCCTGTCTACTGCATCAAACCCATCCTTCAGGACCCATCTAAACTGCCTCCTCCTCCACTGCGTTGATTCTTCACCCACCCCAAGAGATCTGGCAGAAGTCATTTGTCCCTTTTGGGGACTGTCTTTGTCTGCCTTTTTTTTTTATGGTTTATTTTTTTTTTTTTGAGATGGAGTCTCGCACTGTTGCCCGGGCTGGAGTGCAATGGCATGATCTCGGCTCACTGCAACCTACGCCTCCTGGGTTCGAGCAATTCTCCTGCCTCAGCCTCCCAAGTAGCTGGGATTACAGGCGCCTGTCACCATGCCTGGCTAATTTTTTGTATTTTTCGTAGAGACGGGGTTTCACTATGTTGGCCAGGCTGGTCTCAAACTCCTGACCTTGTGATCCACCCGCCTTGGTCTGTCTTTATTTTAAGGGACATATTATGTATAGCTTTATTATTCTTACTGTGTATTATCCAGTTTCCTCTCCTGGACTGCATACTCCTTGAGATGCAGATCTTGAGGACGGCATTCAGTATGCCTTAAACACGGCGTTGTTTTGATTTCTTATATGCCATTATTACTCTAAGTGTGGCTCACAGGCTCGCAGTATGCGCATCATTTGGGAGATCATTAGAAATGGAGTCTCCCACTTCACCCCAGTCCTACTTAATGAATCTGCTTTTTATGGGTTTTTTTGGTTTTTTTTTTTTGAGACGGAGTCTTGCTCTGTCGCCCAGGCTGGAGTGCAGTGGCACGATCTCGGCTCACTGCAAGCTCCGCCTCCCGGGTTCACGCCATTCTCCTGCCTCAGCCTCCCGAGTAGCTGGGACTAGAGGCGCCCGCCACCATGACCGGCTAATTTTGTTTTTGTATTTTTAGTAGAGATGGGGTTTCACCGTGTTAGCCAGGATGGTCTCGATCTCCTGACCTTGTGATCCGCCCGCCTCGGCCTCCTAAAGTGCTGGGATTACAGGCGTGAGCCACTGCGCCTGGCCCAGAATCTGCATTTTAATCCATTACGAACCCAGGTTATTCACAGTACATTAAAGTCTGAGAAGTGCTGTTATATACGATGGATACTTAATAGGTATTTTTCACATAAGCCAATTTCTACGCAAAGATCTTCCCCTTCACCCACTCCCACCCCCCATCCTGGGCACTGCAGATGAGCTGAGAACTAAGCCCACCTTCAGGTGGCAAGAGTGCTTTCTCCTCATTCACTCTAGCTTGCCCTCCATAGCCTCCATGCATTCAGACAGCAAGTCATTTATTAATTAATTCCCTCACACCACATTTACTGAGGGCCTGCCTCTTATATGCCAGGCATTGTGCATATTCCACAAGAACATTTACCTCTCAGTGCACTGAATCGGGTTTATGGGATTGGGAAGAAGACAAGGGGAGTGTCACGTAAATCATGTGTCCTGTGCCTACCAGGATGCTTGTCTGCTGCACAGATTTCTGGTGGATCAGGAAGGAAGCAGCCCATAGACTTAACCCCTCTTCCAGGGCTCGGCTGGCTGCTGCCCCCCAGGCCTGGTTCTCACTAGCATAAACTCTGCACCAGTGTTTTCTCAAGCCTCAGGACACACCCCAGTCACCAGGAAGGCTTGGGAAAACACAGAATGCTGAGCCCACCCTGAAACTTCTGATTCAGTAAGTAGTGAGGTACCAACAAGAACAGAAAAAGGCAGAAACACTAAAGAAGATGCTTGTATTCTTTGAGCTTCCCTGATGAGGTGTATCCTCTCGAACCCCATACCCTTAGGTGTTGCAGAATGTTTGGCGAAAAGATTAAAGAAGTGAGGTCTCCATTTAATTAAGCCATTGAGAGAACCACGTCTAGAAAGTTCACCAGGTCCTAAGCAGGAGCAGGGGACAAACTAGGGCCTGATTGGCCTGCTTTTTCACTGCATTGTAAGTTTTATGTGTTACAGTGTCATTAAAGGTAGAGAGATCAGGACTCAACCCATAGTAATAAAAATAAATCTGTGTAATAGTGGGAAGCTTCAAAGCTGGATGTAATTATCTCTCACAGATGAAACCCAGCGAGTGAGCCCTGGCCCAGGAATAGCTCATTTTCTCCCTGCCTACAGCTGTGCCCGGGCTGAAGCCACTGACGCTGGGCTTGAGGGGGGCCTTCCCCTGCCTCCGACTTGCCTCTTCTCTCAGGCACCTCATCCTCCACCCAGTGTTATTATGAAATCAAGTGGCCTGTAGAAGGAGGACTGGGAGAATGTCAAGAGTCCCTCCTCTGTCTCCAGTCCTTTCTCCCTTCCTCCCATGCCCCGTGACTTTCTAAACCCAACTGCAATGGATAGGTAGTGAGAACATGCAACAGCATTTCCTAGAACAGGATTTTCTACCTCCTTTTGGAAATCACTTATCTTATTCCCATAGTGCCCTAATTCCAACAGTCTATGACATATACAGTAAGAATGTTATATGGGCTAAGAAGGCTGAAGACCCATGCCTTAAGGCTAACCAGCTTCCAGAAGAATCCTTAAACCTACATTCCATTTCCATACCAATCCTGGGTGTCCTAACTTGCTCAATAGCAGGGGTATCTATCAAGTTAGTAGGTGCCTAGGGGAAGCCAGATGTCATTTTCAGCCCTTTCTCTTTCCCACACCCAGCAGAAATTGGTGTGAGATCTTGCAATGGAGCATCTAAAGTTTTCAGGATTGTTCCCAGGACAACCATACCTGAAAGCTTTCCTTTGACTCAGTCTACCCTGTGCCCATTCAACCCCCATGTCAGTCCTCATCTGCTTCCAGCCCAACTTCTATTTTAGTGCCTCATTTTAATTGGTTTTTTGTTTGTTTTCCTGGCCTCAGATCAATCCCTCTATCTCTGGTCTGATGTTGTAACTTCTCCTTTTTATCTTGGGTATTTTAGGCCATGTATGTGGAAATTTGATGCATGTGACCCCCTTTGGCACAGTCTGACATTTCTCAAATTCACCTCATTTCCTATCTCTGGTTCTGAAAATTATGAAGTCAGAAAGCCCCATGAAGGCTTACGTTTACTGGCATCACAAGGGCAGATACCATGTCTGTCTTACTTTCCTATTGCCTCCCATATTACCTAGCACATAATAGGTGTCAGACAAATATTTTTTATGAACAAGTGGATTATAGATATATCACTCCATGGGCAGACAGGTGGCAAGCTAATATAATTTTTATTGTGCGAGTATGCTAAGTGTTTCTGGACAATTGATAAGGTTATATTTATAACCCAAAGGATTAATGTTCATGAAGTACATTGAAATCCACAAAACAATAATGCTGTAAAAGCGTCAACTATTCCCTGGTGGAGATGATCAGAGGAACAGATTGTACAATTCATTTGGGATTCAAAAGGTAGACATGAGTAAAGATGGAAAGAAAAATGAGACATGACGAGAAAACAATCAATAAACAAATTAAAACTCACCTTTATCATAATCATCATTCTCAACTGCATCTTCTTGAAGTTTCTGAAGTTTTAATCTTAAGGATATTACCTATGTTGGTTTAAAGGGAAAAAAATAAAAAATTACAATAGAATTCCAGCAAACATTTTTGTGAAAACTAAGAACATTTAGAAACTGTTTCAAAACTGAACTTCTTCATTCTCTCTTTAAAAAAAAAACAAAAGTGCACATTTTTTCAATGCCAGATGCATTAGTTTCTCCAAGAAAAGCCTACGTAAAGAAAAAGTGTAATTTGAGCATAACATCCACATAAAAAGTTAACATGTTATTTTATTTTAAACAAAAACATCACACTGTGCCCTTATCTGCATGAAGAAATGCATAATGAGAAGGAATACAAATTTCCTGACCAAATGGTCTCTGTTCTAAACCTCACATTTAAATTATGAAGGTAAACACACCGAAATTGGGAGAGAAACCAAGAGTAAAAGAGCATGAACTTAAGCTCAGCAGGCCGTCCTGAAGGCTTGAGTAAGAAGGATGGCAAAGCTCTCACAAAACCCTTCTGAGAAGCCCTAAGGTTCAAATATTTTCCATTACAGGAAAGGGCAGTCTTATTTAACCCACATGGAAACTCAGTGATCCAGTTACTTCTCTGAGTGTTAGCAATGGGTTGATTTAGCATCATTGATATGGTTTGGCTGTGTCCCCACCCAAATCTCATCTTGAATTGTAGCTCCCATAATTCCCACATGTCGTGGGAGGTAATTGAATCATGGGGGTGGGTCTTTCCCATGCTGTTCTCAAGATAATGAATATGTCTCATGAGATCCGATGGTTTTATAAAAGGGAGTTCCCCTGCACAAGCTCCCTCACGCCTGCCACCGTGTAAGATGTGCCTTTCTCCTCCTTTTCCTTCCACCATGATGGTGAGGCCTCCCCAGCCATGTGGAACTGTGAGTCCATTAAACCTCTTTTTCTTTATAAATTACTCAGTCTTGGGTATGTCTTTATTAGCAGCATGAGAACTGACTAATACAATCATTGTTCTTCTCAACAGGAGACCCAAAGATTTACTGACAATGAATTCTTGGCCTACCAATGAATGGATTTGGGCTTGCTCCCTGAAAAACATCTTCCTCCCATTCTTTGCCTGGCTCACACCTACATTTCCTTCAACCCCTAGCACAAGTGTCGTCTCCTCCAGTCTGTGTTAAATGTCCCTCCTCTATACCTCCATTGTGACCTGTACTTGCTTCTATTCATAGACCCATTCAACAAATATTTACTGAGTTTCTCTTAGGTATCAGGCCCTGTTTGTATTGTGTTGGTGTACCAAGGATACATCATAAAATACTTAGCCCTCTAGACTTACATTCTAGGCAAAAACATAATACAGTCGGCCCTTGAACAACACAGGGATTATGGGAACCGACCCCTGCCCGACACAGTTGAAAATCTGTGTGTAACTTTTGACTTCCCCAAAACTTAACTACTAATACTGTTGACCAGAGACCTTACCAAAAACATAAACAGTTGATTAACACACATTTTGTTTGTTATATGTATTATATACTGTATTCTTACAATAAAAGTAAACTGGAAAAAAGAAAATGTTATTTAAAAATCTTTGAGAAAAAAATTCAGCATTGACTAGATGATGAAAAAAATCATAAAAAACAGAAAATAAACTTTCTATTCATTAAGTGAAACTGGATCATCATCAAGGTCTTCATCCTCATCATCTTCACCTTGAGTAGGCTGAGGAGGAGGAGGAAGAGGGGCTGTCTCAAGGGTGGCAGAGGTGGAAGAGAATCTGCATATAAGTGAACCTTGCAGCTCAAACCCGTGTTGTTCAAGGGTAAACTGTAATCACTTAAGAAAGTGATTAATGCTATGAAAAAGGAAAAGGGAGAACCACGTTACGGGGATCAGGGATGCTGGTAGAGGGTGGAGGCTGCAATCTGAAATCTGATCTCCTTGAGATGGTGACATTTATGCAAAGATTTAAAAGCAGTAAGGGAGTGAACTATGAGGCTGTCTGGGAGAAAAAGATTCCCACAGAGGGAAGAGCCAGTATAAAGGCTCAGGCAGAAGTGTTTCTGGTAAGAAAGCAAGAAGTGAAAGTGAAATGAAAAGCAAGTGGGAGCAAGAATGCCACTGGATCTGGGGCAGATTGATGGAAGGGAAAACTGTAGAGAATGAGGTCACACAGGTAATGAGGACTGTGTCAAGAAGAGACATGAAGACCATTTAAAAGTTCTGATTTTACTCTGAAGTTCATGGGGCGCCACTGGAGAGTTTGAGAGGGAAGAGCACATGATCTGACTTATGTTTTAAGCAGTTTCACTCTGGCTGCTGTTAGTAAGAGCAGAAGAAGGGAGGCCAGGTAAGAGGCCATGAGAACATTCAGGAAGGAGATGACAGGAGCTTGGATGATAGTGAGGATGGTGGCAATGGTGAAGATGGTGAGATGTGATCTGATTCCGGATATATTCAGAAGATCACTGGTTAAATACAGAGCCAACAGGATTTGCTAATACATCACAGGTGGGGTCTGAGGAAAACGCACCAGGATGATGCCAAGGTTTGTTTTGTTTTCTGTTTTTTGGGTTTTTTTTTTTTTCTGAGCCATTGGAAGAATGGAGTACTTACTGCACCAGGTTATAGCCATCATTTTGCTTTGTTTGGTTTTATCTGTGCACATCGTTCGACCTGGAGCATCTGGAGGGCAAGAACTATTTTGCATCCATGTATAAGATGCTAGTACTTACCCCTACTTGATTTTCCACTGCTTTGGGCACATGGAAAGAGTACAAGTGCCTCTCTCCTTGTTCTGCTGAACGGGGTATGAGTGGCAGTGATGGGGTTACCTCTATGCTGAAGCATTTGATCGCTCTTGTAGGACT
Organism: Nomascus leucogenys; assembly: GCF_006542625.1. Lineage (NCBI taxonomy): Eukaryota > Metazoa > Chordata > Mammalia > Primates > Hylobatidae > Nomascus > Nomascus leucogenys. The sequence continues at coordinate 16,407,028 of NC_044385.1, forward strand.
CCCTAACATTCTCTTCCTCATGTCTGTGACTAAGGGGGCCATATGTTCAGATGTTGCAGGCTGGGTTCTTGAGTGACTCTATGGAACAGAGCCCCCCAAAAACCTCTGTGGAACATGAAGCATACGCAAAAAACACAATTTTGTTGTGTTGAGCCTCTAACGTAGCGCCTGTTACTAGCCTATCCTAACTAATACAATCTCCAAAGCCTAGCATAAGGCATTGTACTAGTTGTCATTGATAAACGCTTTCTGAATGAATGAAAGAATGAATGAATAATCATATTAACCCCTTTGTCCTTGAATTGCTCTATATTACAACTGCAAAGTTACCAGTAACTTAGTCCTATATATTAGGGAGAGAAGAAAGCCTGTGTGAATGGTTTGAGGGCCACATAAAGCTATAGCATTACCACTGCCACACCCAAATGATGGTATCGTTAAACACTTATTAGAACAGAAGCCGAAGAAATGCAGGAAACAAGGTCAGAAAAAAAATTCATTTACAGCCAAAGCCCTCCCCACGATGCCCGCCTCGTCCAGTGATCTCTATAAGGCCCTGAATGGACTGCTCTGGGATATGTCTGAATACCCATCTTTGCTGGAGGCACAGCCCCAGTGGCCATGTCTTGCACGGTGCCACAACCCTGCCTGTGGAACATCCTATAATGCTCTGCAGGCAGAGTCCTTCGTTTTTCACCAGTTTCCATGGCCTTAGGTGGAGCCTACCTTGCAGGGCCCACTCCGCTGCCCCTCCTCTGCATGCCTGGTCACCAACTGTCTTTATTACCATCTTCTCAGTCCCATGCAACCCCTGGAAATCTCGCTAAGCAGCAATTTCTAAACAGCGTAAAACATACACAGTCGATTCTCCTTATTCACAGTACTGTAGTTACGTTCTATAAAGTTTCTGTGAATACGGAATTAGGGAATAATGAAGCATTGCTCCTAGGAGAAATACAGGGTAGGTTCCCGTGAACCCCTGGTCACAACACATTCCTCAATCAATCAACACATAACCTTGTTCTATGTGTGTTTCTGTTTAAAAACACCTTATTTAATATGTATTATTGATCCATAAGCATAAGCATTGTACTCTGGCCAACAGCACTCTAACTCACGCCTGAATGAAGTTTCTGGAGCACCCATATCTTCTGCATCAGGCCCATCACAGCCTTCTCATGCTTAGGAGCACCAGATGGTATTAGCACTATACTTGGGGAGCATTTGCAATAGTGAACTCACCAATAAAGAGCGCAAAAATGTAAAAAAAGATGGCATTAAATAGACCACAAAAAGGATACTAGTTTGTAGTGTGAGAGAGAAGGTAGAATGTCATCTGGTCTGAACTTGTTTGACCTAAGTAGGAAGCGTGTACATCAAGTGACCCAAATATTTTGCCACTCTGTGCAGGTTCAAAATTACCACCAGGCATGGTGGCTCATGCCTGTAATCCCAGTACCTTGGAGGCTGAGGCAGGAGGATCACTTGAGGCCAGGAGTTCAAGACCAGTCTGGGCAACATGGTGAGACCCTCATCTCTACCCAAAAAAAAAAAAAAATTAGCCAGGCATGGTGGCATGTGCCTGTAGTCCCAGCCACTAGGGAGGCTGAGGCAAGAGAATCACTTGAGCCCAGGAGTTCAAGGTTACAGTGAGTTATGATCACACCACTGCACCCCAGCTTGGATGACAGAGACCCCGTCTCTTAAAAAATAAAATAAAAATGAAAAATGACCATAAAAGTGCTGTGAGTACAGATTTTGGAGTTAACAACAAATTTTAGCAAGTAGACAAATTCGCACGTATAGAATCCACAAACACTGAGGATCAACCATCTTTTAGAAGAAGCTGAAACTTAAATTCCTGAGATTCTCATTTTTACTTAAGTAGAAAGGAGAGGAGGTTAAGGAATTAAAATATAATATCAAAAAGGCCCCCAAACACTAGAAATCCTACTCTTTCAGAGGATCTTTTTGGAGATCCTTCACCCAACCTTCTGCCCTGTCCCGAGGGCCTCAGCCGCAGCCCCAGGGAACAGTCTGGGGCCTCTGCGTAAGCACCATGGGAAAACAAGTCCCTGGGCAGCCCGCCTCATCACAGACAGTTCCCACTGTCAAGAGCTTCTTCCTCCTATTGAGGCAAACTCTGCCTTCCTGTAAGTCCTAGACCCTGGACTGAGTTATTCCTGTCATTCCCACTACTCTGTTAATTCCGCTCCCACACAACAGATACTCAAGTACAGCCTAGCATTACTTAATGACACAGATGCATTCTGAGAAATGCATTATTAGGTGACCACCATTGTGTGAACATCATAGAGTGTGCTTACACAAATCTGGATGGTGTAGCCCATTATACACCGAGGCTAGATGGAATAGTCTATTGCTCCTTGGCTACAAACCTGTGCAGCATGTGACTGTACTGAATACTGTAGACAAGTGTCACACAATGGTAAGGTATTGTTGTATCTAAACATATCTGAACATAGAAAGGGTACAACAAAAACACGGTATGATAATCTCATAGAACCACTGTCACATCATATATGTGATCCGTCATTGACCAAAATGTCATTATGCAGTATATGAGTGTAATTGAAGAGAGTGTCATGTTTTTCCCTGCCCAGCTGTGGGACTGCCATAGACAACAACACTTACACTACAGAAAAAGTGTGTCCAGGTTCTACCATTTGAGATAAGATAGGAATTTAATTTGAGCTATGGGCAGAAGGGAGAGCTTCATTTGCTTTTGACTCAAACTCTCTAAATTGGAGCTATTTCTCTAATGATGACAATGGTCAATTTCTGGGTACTTGCTAGATGCCAGGCCCTGTCTGAAGCACTTTGCACATATAATCACATTTAGTTTAATTAACTGGAGAAGAGAAACACCGCAGGAAGGTAGACCCTCTTGCAAAACCCAGGTGAAAGATAACAAGGATCTGAGCCAGGGCAGCGGCCATGGTGATGAGAGACAGATCAGCAGTAGGACTGAGAGGGATTGGAGGCTGGCCAGATGTGGAACGAGGGAGAGGGAGGTGTGGAGGATGGTTGTGGTTTCTGGCCTAAGAAACTGGATAGATTCTATGCATTGGAATCAACCAGTATTGGAGGCCCTTCAGAACGAGTTTAGGGGAAAGACAAGGGCATTGGTTTACGCAATGACTAACCGGAAGACTCCACACATCACCCAGAATACAAGCCTGCATCTCTGCTCTGGCCTCACTCCCTCTCTGCATAATAAATCAGAGGGCTGGGCTGAGATCCCTGAGGGGTGAAACAGGGCAAACAGGGACAGGGCTAGAAATATCAGACTATAGATAAAGAACAGAAGGTAGATGCTCTTTCGGGGAATGAGCGTGAACTTCTGCAGATTACTCCTCCCAAATGCCTGAGGAGTGGGTGCTCCACTTCCCTACTCACATGAACACATCCACACACACACGCAGAAACACATGAATGTGCACACACACACAAATACATACACTCGCACACGCATGCACAAACACACACATGCACACACACATACACACGCACACACATGCACACCTATATGCACACACACACAAACACATATGCACACAAACACCAGGATTAAAACACAGTCTGGCAATAGATGAGCCACAGAGCATCTCTACCTGGGCTTCTCTGGGAATTTTTGTGGGTAGAGGAACCCTGCCTACTTCCAACTATACCCACCTCTCAGATAAATGGATAGACAGCATCATCGTAAGGCTGGGCCTTAGATGTCTCCAGTTTGTCCTTATTTCCAAAGCAGCCACATTCTCATTTGAGCCTTAGAACAATCCTATGAGTTGGTGTTATCTCTAAATACAGAAAATGAGAGCCAGAGAGGTTCAATGACCAGAAGCGAAGTCTCCTGACCCTATGTAAGGCAGTGGCCACTGCAGCAGGATGGAAGGGAATGAGTGAAGCAGATGAAGAGCAGGATGGCCCTGATACAGGGCATCCCCATTTTTGTATCTCTCAACTCCTTCCAAACATCACCCAGCTCAATCTCCCCTGCCCCCGGTTTCCTGTCTCAAAGCAGAGCTGGGCTGCATGAACCACGTCTCACCTAAGCCGGGGCCTGCAGAGGAGCCTGCGGCCCAATGGAGAGCAAATCTGGGCACCTAAGTGACAGAGAAGACAAAAAGGAGAGTAGATTTGTGTCCAATTCAAACAGACAGAAGTGCAGCAACATCCTGTGCAGCTGGCTCCAAAAGGAGCTGCTGCAGCTTCCAGGAGGAAGTCAGTTGAGCCCAGAACCCCTCATTTCCTGCCGTCTGCCCAGTGCTAATCTGAGCTCACGACAATCTCGGGCCGCAGAGGTGAAGGAGACACTGACCTCCATCTGCCTCCGGTTTCTCAGCAGGCAGTCCCGCAGCACTGGCTCCCATTTCCTGAGCAGGGTGTCCCAAGAGTGGGCATCCCCCGAGCCGCTGCTCCCATCACCACCACTGCCAGCCAATGAGGGATCCAGAGAACTGGAGGAGCCAGGGTCCATGTCCGGTAAAGAATGCATGTCACGCTCTGGCCTGGAGCTGTTCCCTGTGGCCTGGGCCGAGTCCGCCGAGACCCGTGTGGCCAAGAGACTGAAGGGCCGAGAGAGACATCGAGGGTCCTCGTGAGGCCCGTCCAAGCTGGCAGCTTTGGCTCCCATCTCCTGGGGGCTCTGGCAAGGGGACTCGGCCTCTCTGGATGGTGGGCAGCCTTCTGCTTCTCCACGTTCCCCAGCAGAGCCAAGCGAGAGCCGAATAAAGCTAAAGCTTGAGGTAAAGGCACTGTGAGAGCCAGGAGGGGTTGGAGTGGCCTCAGGGCCACAGCCAGGGCTGCAGCTATTGCTACTCAATTCTGCTGATGGCAGAGAGCCTGCTGCCCAGACACGCCTTGCTCCATCGCTGCAGGCTGCCTCCCAGCTGGCGTCCAGGGTCTCAGAACTGTCCATGGCTGCACACTCTTGCTGCCACCCAGCATTCCCAGGGCCACACAGCCTGCTAAGCCTGTCGGGCAATCTGGTGCCACCTCTGAGCTGAATCCCAAAGTGTGCGGAGGTTCCTCTCACAGAGGTCACAGCAGGGGCTGCTGCGCTCTTGGAAACAGGGCTCTGGACCAAGAGGCCTCTCAAGTCAAGGCCACACTGTCTGGCCCTGGACTCCGAGTGGTGGGACTCCTCGCCAGACACCCCTCCTGGGACCCGAAACAGTGTGCCCACTGCTGGGGAAAGGAACCCGATCCCAGGCCCTGTCGAGCTTCTCATGTAGCCCGGCCTCCGTGCCAGCCGCCGCCTCCGAAAGCACGCTGCAGGTGGTAAGCAATCCTGGCTGCCTGGGAAGAAAAGAAAAAACAGCACCATAAACATGCAGATCTTACTGGCCCAGCTGGAACTGCATCTGGAGAACATCCCTAGGTTTAAAGGTCATCTCTCAGTACACCTGTCAAAGATAGATGCTGGCTCCGTGGTCCCAGGGCTAATCCATTACGTAAATCCTGACAATCCTCAGGAAGTGTTTGCCTGGAACATGTAGAAATCAACATAGTTTCTCAGCTCCTCGGTTTAGCAGAGCAGCTGGCACTGCTGTACACTGTGCCAACAGGTCAGCATGAACACAACCTTGGCGGCTCCTGAACCCTCCAACATCTTGTCTATTGGTCTTTTATGGCACATCAGTACTCTCATCCTGGAGTGGGCCTGGAAAGCAAATGATGTGAAAGTGGAATGCCAGAGCATGCCTCTAAATGAGATCCAACCATTTACTATAGCTATTCATTGAACAACATGTGAATGTTCACTAGCTGAGCTATCCATGTCTCTGCAAGACTGATCTGTTGCTGCAGACCATGGATAGCTGGCCGTGCCACAATGCATGGTCATCATCTCATCTCACTCAGTGGATGACAGGAGTCCTGCCTGATGTGTTCTCCAAACCAGTGCTGCATTCCCTTCCCAGCTATGCTATAGGAATAGGAACAATAACAAATGCTGACGCCTCATTGCCTGGTTCAAACCCTGATTGTACCACTTGCTGGTTGTGTGACGTTCCAAAAGTTACTTAACCTCTCTGTGCCTCAGTTTCCCCATAAGTAAAGTGGTGATATTAACAGTAGCTCTCTCATAAGGTGGTTGTGAGCATTCAACTAAATGAGTTACTATTTGTAGACAGCTTAGAACAGTGCCTGGCACATATGATGATAAGAGTGATTAAAATGTTGTTATTTTTAGATTGCATAGCATTTTGCTACTCATAATGTGTTTTAATTTACATTAATTTCATTCACTCCCGACCAAAACCATGTAAATCAATCAGACCCGAAACTATAGCTTCCTTTTATATTAAAGGCAACTGAGATTCAGAGAACTTGACTTTCCAGAATCCCCTGCAAGTAGCCAAGTGACCAGGCCAAAGTCTCTTGACTCTACTGGCCCACACAGAGCTCTCATCTCAGGACCCTGCCACATTGCAAATCAGGCATGAAAGTAAAACCAGGCAGCACTAGGCAGAGCTGCAGTCATACCATGGCCTATGGCGAGAAGTGGAACAAGGCTTCACTCCAGGCCCACACAGCCTGCTTTGCTTCCCAGAACAGACACGGGCTTGGAATCTTTATCCTGTTAAGCTGAGATCACTAGGCATTAAGCATCCCACTGAGCTACGATCATGGCACATGCCAGCTCCTAAAAGGGGTGGGGGTGGCATTGATAATCTCTGGGGAAATGAGCACAATGACCTCCAGCCCCCTATTTCCTGACTTGAGCATCTGAAGATAACACAGCCCAAGACTTGCTCACACAGTGACTTGCTCTTGCCAACTACAGGGAGCCCCAGAAGGGCTATTGCTGCCTGGGGTGCACAGAATTCCAGAAGCTTGCAGGGAAGGGAGGAATGGAAGCAGGGACCATGAGGTGGTGGTGGAGGAAGTCAGAGTAAAGAAAGGAAGGGAGGCATTTAACACTATAACCCTAGGAGATCGGTACTAGTCCTATTTTAAAAATAATACAGCCAAAACTCAGAAAGCCTTACTTTGCCCCAGAACTCCCGGATCATGGTTTCCCAAAGCCTGGATTTGAACTGAGGCTTGTCTCGTTCCAAAGTGCACGCCCTTTCAATTCCCTTTGCCTCCAAGTGTATCAGTTAGGGCGACAGCGTAAAATGTCAGGAAAGCAGAAGAAACATTTCATTTTTTTCTTTCTTTCTTCAAGACAGAGGCCATGCAAGTTGAAGCCAGTAGAAAAGGATGGGATGAGATGTACAGAAGGAATCCGTCATCGGAGAACGTGAAGCTCCCTGCAGTGTCCCAGCCTGACCGGCAGGGGGAGCAGTCGGAACAGGGTGGCCGGGCGTTACGAGCCGGCAGAGAGAGGGCCTCAGGGACACGCACTCATACCCCCTGCAAAGCAGGCATAAACGTTCTCCAGAGAGCAAAGAATCCGAAAGGAAGTTAGAGAAAACACTGAATTCTGGCTTCAATTACCAAAGGAAAACAATTCAACAATTTCGAATCATGAAAAATGAGTCCAGTGAAACCTATATTGTCTGTGGTTTAGACTTTTAACTATTTTTTTATGTACCAGTCATCCAGATAACCCTTCCGAAGTTAAAAGGGCTAAGTAGAAAATAATTTGTTTGAAATTTCATTTCTTTTCCAAAGCCTGAGGGCACTTCAGCATGAGTAGCCTTTTCTTTTTTTCTTTTTTTTTTTTTTTTTTGAGACAGTCTCGCTCTTGTTGCCCAGGCTGGAGTGCAGTGGCACGATCTCGGCTCACTGCAACCTCCGCCTCCCAGGTTCAAGTGATTCTCCTGCCTCAGCCTCCCAACTAGCTGGGATTGCGGGTGCCTGCCACCACGCCCAGCTGATTTTTGTATTTTTAATAGAGAGGGGGTTTCACCATATTGGCCAGGCTGGTCGCTAACTCCTGATCTCAGGTGATTCCTCTCCCCGCGCCTAGGCCTCCCAAAGTGCTGGGATTACAGTTGTGAGCCACAGCCACCGCGCCCAGCCCCTGAGTAGCCTTTTCTAAAACCACTCAACCAAAGGTCCTGAAATCCTGCAAGCCAGGTTCCAGTTGCAGCACAGTGAGGTTACCCACTGTGAACCCTTGTTTCTACCGGGGCCCTGGCAAGCTGTGATGAGCCGGGGATCAGAAGCAACAAGCCCAAGAGGGCAAACATAAGAGAGGTGTTTACCAAACGTGGGAATGAGATATGGGAACCACCTGGCTTCTGCACCCTGCTGAGGGCTCATGCAAACCATCCCCTAGCCACTGGCCTTCCCAGAAGGTGGCCCGAATAGCAAAGACTGTCATACACTATGAATCCTAACCCTCAGAGGGTAGAGGGCAGATCCGGAGGGCACTGCTGGAATCTGCCAGAAGAATTCCAGGAAACCCATATAAGGCAGGAATGAAATCTGTAGGAAAAACTCCCAGTTTCCCATAATGCAAGGCCATTTTTTCTCACTCTTTTTTTCCTCTTTTTTATTTTTATTTTTTGAGGAAACTAATGACATCCCCTGTGACCAGAATCAATTCTCACTTACATATCCAAGTCGTGCCATCACACCTTGCAGTTCAGTAAGGATTAGGATGCATTCAGACCTTGGAGACAAATACTCCTTTCCTAGCACGTAAGTGCAATCAGCTCTGGAAGGAGGTTCGAAAGGGCAGGAAGCAACATATGCCAAGGTGAAGAAAAAGCCCAAAGTGCAGGCAGGTTCTGAGAGCCGGTTAGGAAACAAGCTGTGCCCTCTGTGCTCTGTGAAACCCAGAGATGCCTCGTTCTACCCATCTAGTCCAGGAATGAACGACTGAGCAGGGAAAGGGAGGCTGGCACAGCTTTCTCTGCTCCTCCAGGCCTCTTGTTCTGCAACAGATCAATTCTAGAGGGAAGCACTGATGCCTTACTTCCTCTCTGAAGCACAGACCTCCTTGCCCTGGTAATATATGACCCCCATCTCCACCTTACTGAGCCCAACAAGCTCTGATTGGAGGGAAGTGAAAGCAGCTTAGAACAGACCCAGATGTCAATGGGTCTCTATATACAGTCCAAATAGGATGCCTGGAAATATATGTTTACCTAGCTTAGAAGGAAAATTGAGGCAAGCCAATATTAACCAGCCGGATCGGCAAGAATCCTGTCAGTCCTCCCTCTTATGTTCTCCCTTCATCTATCCAAATCCTTCCCAGCCTTCAGCTCCCAATCCCTTCCCCATCAGCTCCCTTCTCCTGATCACCCAGTCAACAGGGCTTCACCAGTTGTCCATATCACTCATTCCCTCCATCACTCATTCCCCCCTACGTATTGTTAACACCCAGCACTGTTAATTATTTTCTGTGGTGGATATGAATTGTTTCCAGTTTATACTATACAGAAGTTTCCTGAGGTCCTTATAATTCCTAAAACAATCCTAGTTTACAGTATATCAGAGAAGAAATTAAAATACACGTTGGCCAGACAATATTCATTTTTAAATACGAAATCTTAAACATGCAGTTTAAGAAAACATGATACTCAGTTTTTGTCCTGGAGCGGTGGCTCATGCCTGTAATCCCAGCACTTTGGGAGGCTGAGGTGGGTGGATCACTTGAGGTCAAGAGTTCGAGACCAGCCTGGGCAACATGGCAAGGCCCCATCTCTACTAAAAATACAAAAATTAGCCTGGTGTAGTGGTGCATGCCTGTAATCCCAGCTACTCGGGAGGCTGAGGCAGAAGAATCACTGGAACCTGGGAGACGGAGGTTGCAGTGAGCTGAGACCACACCACCGCACTCCAGTCTGGGTGACAGGGCAAGACTCTTTTCTCAAAAACAAAACAAAACAAAAAAATGACATGTGGGCTTGGGCAGGTCACTTGGCTGCCCCGTACCCCAATGATTCTAAGGTCTCCTGAAGGGAAAATGCTGGGACCTCAAGACTGCTGCAGGGAATGCACCAAATAGCAAGAGAAAGAACACGATTTTACAAAACATGACTTGCATATAAATTTATAGTGGAAGCATAAAGGAATATATTCTTTTCAGGGAAGGAATTTTAATCCCATCTGTCATGGTTGGGGTGTAAGATCTTAATACATTCAGGCTAACCAAATATTCAGAACCATAAAGAAACAATATATCCCTCTGGATTAATTTGTTTCCAAAGAATCAGAATCCAGTAATAGGTACTAAGCACAAACACTCTACTGAGCCAAAGTCCATCCTCCTTTGATAATTCAGAGAGCACTTAAGGCTTCTGAAGTGCCTTCAGGTCACTGTAATAAGCATCCAGTGAGCAAGGCAAGCTGGGGGTGGAATAAATCAACCTGTACTGTATTTCCAATTTACTCATGTAATCCATTTCCATAAAACAATTCCTTATTGAACACTAGATGATTCATGGGGTGCGGACATAAACAAGACACCATCCCTGCCCTCAAACTGCTTATGATCTAGCAAGGGATGTCAGACATACAAAAACTGTTACAAGAATTGAATGTACTCTTTCAATCATGGAGGAAGGAGAATTCAATTTGAAATTAAACTAATGGAGGAACCTGGTTAGCTCAGTTGGTTAATGGTTCTAAGGACTTCCATGAGCTCCAAATTATGTGCCACCCCATAAAACCACCTCATGGGATTAAAGGGAAGAAGGGTGCTGCATTTGGTGAAAAAGAAGTGAGGGCCGTCACAAACACATCTTTAATTTCTACCAGAAACAAAAGGTTTTTTGCCCTTTGAGAAAATGAATGCCACAAGTCGGTCCTGATCCAGACACATTTTGTGAGTTAGTTTGAACTCAGAAGCACTAAGGAAGGACAGGGTTACATCCAGAGGCCTGATCCCACAGCTCTCCTATTAATAAGGTGGCACAGAAATACTAGAAATAGAGTAGCAAACCCACCAGCCATTGTCCATGTTTGCAAACACACACACACACACACACACACATTTGTACATACTCATACAAGCACCAGGGTAAGGAACAAAGAGAAGGTTCTAGAACTGACATGGAAGAGGAATTATCACACTCTTCTCTCTTTATTCCCAGAAATGTCAACAAAAACATTTAAATGTAAAATCTAATTTATCCCTACTTTGCTAACTGACCATTTCTGACATTTTAGAATGTATGTGGGTTTGGAATTGACCTCCCCTACCATTTCCTGAGGCTTCCATTGAATTTTCCCTATGTTTTTTTTTTTTTTACTTTTCTTTAATTTTATGTTAGGTAACATATACCTAACATAAAATTACCATTTTTACCATGTTTCAATGTATCATTCAGTGGCATTAAGTACATTCACATTGTTGTACAATCATCACCATCCTGCACCTGAAGAACTTTTTCACCTTCCCAAACTGAAACACGGTACCCATTAAATATTAACTTCCCATCTCCCCCTGCCCCAGTCCCTGGTAACAACCATTCTACTTTTGTCTAGATTTATTCATGATTAATTCAACAACCTGGGCCTAAGCTTGGCCTAAAATTGGAAGTCCAACAGAAAGTGCATTTTCAACAACACCATCCATGTGCATGAAGGAACACTGTTGGGGGAGCATACATGGGTGATATAAAAATAATACAAATCTTATATGGTTTGGCTGTGTCCCCACCCAAATCTCATCTTGAATTGTACTCCCATAATTCCCATGTGGTATGGGAGGGGACCTAATGGGACATCAATGGAATGATGGGGGCAGTTTCCCCCATACTGTTCTCATGGTAGTGGAAAAGTCTCATGAGATCTGATGGGTTTATCAAGGGTTTCTGCTTTTGCTTCTTCCTCATTTTCTCTTGCCACCACCACGTAAGAAGTGTCTTTCACCTCCCGCCATGATTCTGAGGCCTCCCCAGCCATGTGGAACTGTAAGTCCAATTAAACCTCTTTTTCTTCCCAGACTCAGGTATGTCATTATCAGCAGCATAAAAATGGACTAATGCAGTAAATTGGTACCAGTGGAGTGGGGCGTTTCTGAAAAGATACCCGAAAATGTGGAAGCAACTTTGGAACTGAGTAACAGGCAGGGATTGGAACAGTTTGGAGGGCTCAGAAGAAGACAGGAAAATGTGGGAAAGTTTGGAACTCCCTAGAGACTTGTTGAATGGCTTTGACCAAAAGCCTGATAGTGATAGGAACAATAAGGTCCAGGCTGAGGTGGTCTCAGATGGAGATGAGGAACTTGTTGGGAACTGGAGCAAAGGTGACTCTTGTTATGTTTTAGCAAAGAGACTGGCAGCATTTTACCCAAGAGACTGGCAGCATTTTACCCTTGCCCTAGAGATTTGTGGAACTTTGAACTTGAGAGGGATGATTTAGGGTATCTGGCGGGAGAAATTTCTAAGCAGCAAAGCATTCAAGTGGTGACTTGGGTGCTGTTAAAGGCATTCAGATATATAAGGGAAGCAGAGCATAAAAGTTCAAAAAATTTGCAGCATAACAATGTGACAGAAAAGAAAAACCCATTTTCTGAGGAGAAATTCAAGCCAGCTGCCGGAATTTGCATAAGTAACAACGAGCCGAATGTTAAGCCCCAGAACAATGGGGAAGACATCTCCTCGGCATGTCAAAGGTCTTCACAACAGCCCCTCCCATCACAGGCCTGGAGGCCCAGGAGGAAAAAAAGGTTTTGTGGGCCGGGCCCAGGGTCCCCGTGCTGTGTGCATGGGGACTTAGTACCCTGTGTCCCAGCTGCTCTAGCCGTGGCTGAAAGGGGCCAACATAGAGCTTGGGCCCTGGCTTCAGAGGGTGCAAGCCCCAAGCCTTGGCAGCTTCCACTTAGTGTTGAGCCTGCAAGTGCACGGAAGTCAAGAATTGGGGTTTGGGAACCACCACCTAGATTTCAGAACACGTATGGAAACGGCTGGATGCCCATGCAGAAGTTTGCTGCAGGTGCCGGGCACTCATGGAGAATCTCTGCTAGGGCAGAGGAAGGGAAATACGGGGTTGGAGCCCCCACACAGAGTCCCTACTGGGGCACCACCTAGTGGAGCTATGATGGTAGATCCACCAACAGCTTGCACTATCCACCTGGAAAAGCTGCAGACACTCAGTGCCAACCTGTGAAAGCAGCTGGGAGGGAGGCTGTACCCTGCAAAGCCACAGGGGTGGAGCTGCCCAAGACCATGGGAACCCACCTCATCCTTGGATCAGTGTGATCTGGATGTCAGATCTGGAGGTCATTTTGGAGCTTTAAAATTTTACTGCCCCACTGGACTTCGGACTTGCATGGGCCCTGTAACCCCTTTGTTTTGGCCAATTTATCCTATTTGGAACAGCTGTATTTACCCAATACTGGTACCCTCATTGTATCTAGGAAGTAACTAACTTGCTTTTGATTTTACAGGCTCATGGACAAAAGGGAATTGCCTTGTCTCAGATGAGACTTTGGACTGCAGGCTTTTGGGTTAGAAGTGCCTTTTGCCAGGCCGGGTGTGGTGGCTTATGCCTATAATCCCAGCACTTTGGGAGGCCGAGGCAGGCAGATCATGAGGTCAGGAGTTCGAGACCAGCCTGGCCAATATGGTGAAACTCTGTCTCTATTAAAAATACAAAAATTAGCTGGGCATGGTGGCGGGCACCTGTAGTCCCAGCTACTCAGGAGGCTGAGGCAGAAGAATCACTTGAACCCAGGAGGCAGACGTTGCAGTGAGCCAAGATCGCACCACTGCACTCCAGCCTGGACAACAGAGCAAGACTCTGTCTCAAAAAAATAAAATACAATAAAATAAAATAAAGAAGTGCCTTTCACCTCCTGCCATGATTTTGAGGCCTCCCCAGCCATGTGGAACAGTAAGTCCAATTAAGCCTCTTTTTCTTCCCAGTCTCGGGTATCTCTTCACCAGCAGGATGAGAACTAATATAAAATGTATACAAATATAAATCCCAATGTGTATATGTCTATACACAAATATACATATGAAATACTTATAAACACATATACACAAAGAGAAGGGTAGACATCGCTATGAAGATGGCACGAGAGAGAGGGAGAGTTCTATGCAAGTGAAGCAGTCCTTCCCACTCCCTTTCAAAATCCACCAACCGAGCAGGTCAATCAAGGAATCGCCACAGAATCTTGCACTGGGCTTGCTGCCATCACATTCACCAATGGATACCATTCATCTCTTTGCCAGGCGGATGGTTTTCCTAGGCATGATTATTCACCAACTGCTCTTTCTTGGAGAGGCGAGCCACTCTACTCTGTTGGGGCATTTCAGTCATCTGGAAAGCTGAGTGGACTGCAGGTACAGACGCCAACAGGTCTGCAGGCCACCAGGAGTTCCACCAGAGGCAAAGCTCTGTCACTGTTTTCCTGTCAGCCTCCTGATCACCCAAAGGCTAGAGGTTTGACTCCCGGGTGGCATTCCCACAGACACTACTTCCTTACAACAGCCTCACAGTCGGAAGGGATGAATCCCACACTGAATTGGCTTTTTATTTAATTGTCTACAGTCTCAGCCCAGAATCACTAAAACTGGAATGACTGTTCTGCTTGGAACAGTCTTTTAGCACAGGAGATAGATACGTGCTAAAAGTATAAACAAAAGCAAAAGAATGATAAACCAGTCTTAACAGGGAACAGGACGTGATGTGCAAGGGACCTCGAGGGTAATGTTCCATTTTTAAGCCTGCTGGTATTTACACAGGTGCCTACTGTATTATTCTCAAACAATACATAGGAAAAATACATGCAATTATATAGTAATTCAAGGATAACGTTCCATTTCTTAAGTGGTGGTTACACAGGAACTGATTGTATTATTTTCAAACAGCACATGTAAATCCTATGTGTAATTATATATTAAACACATAATTATATATACAGTTTTATAACTGTGAAATATTTGATAATACTTTTTCAAGTTGGGTGCATATATGCCCCCATAGTCCCAGCTACTCGGGAGACTGAGCTGGGGGGATCACTTGAGCCCAGGAGTTCAAAGCTGCAATGAGCTGTGATTGCTCCTATGAATAGCCACTGCACTCCAGCCTGGGCAACTTAGCAAGACCTCGTCTCTAAAAATTAATTATCAATTTTTCAAAGTCATGGTCCCTGTCCTCAATGGAGCTCATGGCCCCGTGGGAAAGACAGACATGTCAACAAGCAGATGCAGACCAGGCTGTGAGCAACTCCACTGCAGGAGGCCAGGAAAGTGAACTGGAAGGCTGAGGCTTCCCAAGCCAAAAAGGAGGGTGAGGTCATTGCCGGTGGAGGGAACAGCAAGCACAGTGTGAAAGGCAGTGTTGAGTGCAGCCAGCTTGAAGAAGTTCAGAACCACTGGGACTTGGGTACAGACAGCGTGGCAGCTGTGGAGGATGAGGCAGATGACAGGATGGCAATAGGCCCAGGGTGGCTTCCAGGTGGGGACCAAGAGGACAGGGCCAAGGCAGGACCTGAGCCACAGGGAAGAGAGGTGGAAACACATGCCATGCAAGTGGGAAAGCCAGGAGGGTTAAATGAGGCCGCGTAAGAAGGCAAATCCTGAAAGAAGAAGAGGGCTTGCGAAAAAAGTGACCAGAAAACACCCAAGGAAACCACACTGGGATTCCAGGAGGGGTTGGTCACAGAATACAGGCAAATTACATGCATCCCAGATGTGCCCAGGAGGATAGCTTGATCCCGGGAAGGCAAGGCGGCAGTGAGCCACAGTCATGTCATTGCACTCTAGCCTGGGCAACAGAGCAAGACTCTGTCTCAAAAAAAAAAAAAAATCATGACAGTATCTTTTAAAACTTCTAAGGTCCAGATCACAACCAAGACTGATGAAATTACAACATCGAGGGATGGGCCTCTGGTATTGGTGCTTCTTGACACTATCCAGGTGATTCTAGGGGGCAGTCAGGACTGGAAAGCTTTGTTTTAAGGAAAAGTCCTATTTAACATCCTAGTACACTTGGGATTCAAATGCATCATAAACTTAACATTAATGATGCTAAAGAGGTTGTTGCTTTGCAGAATATTCTCTCTCCCCCAATCTTTTTCTATTTCTTGAATGTGGTTTTAGCTACAAACTACTACAAGTAGAAAAAGTATGGTCTATATTTAAAATTTGTCCCCATACCTCTGTTCTAAATCTTCTACCCTACAGAGGATTTCCCCTTTCCATTAGACAATGGGAGTCCTGGGCCCCTCAAGGAAGGTGACAGGTGGCACCAGCATCTCACTTTCCTCATCAGTAATGAGGAGAAACAGGCCACCCAGCAGTTTGACATCCAGCCCACTTCGTGTTTAAGGGTCAAAAACCATGCATGTGACATACAGTGTGGGATCCTGGATTGGATCAGGGAACAGGAAAAGGATACTGGTGAAATCTGAATAAGATTTGTAGTTTAGTTCATTGCACCAATGTTCATTTTTGAGTCTTAATCCATGTACCATGATTATATAAGCCCTTACCATTAGAGGAAGCCGGGTGAAAGGAACTTTGTGCTGACTTTGCAGCTTTGTGATAAATCTATAATTATTCCAAAATAAAAAGTTTATCTAAAAAAAATGTATATGCACACAGTTTATGGACCTGGACTTAACAGCAGAAGACGAAATTTAGCTCTGCCTCTTATGAGTGAGCATGGTCAGGTGACTAACCTCTGCATTGCTTCCATTATCTCATCTGTAAAATGGGACTCCACCCCTAGGATAGCTGGAAGGATAGATGAGATTATGACTTTAACTGCTCAATACCATGCCTGGCACAGAGTCACTGAAGGAAACCAAAATAAGCCACTCCAAACTATGCTGCTTTGGAATATTGATTATTTTGAGCTGAAGCCACTTGAAAAACAGCAAGTGCAGGGAAAGGTTTTCTCTGAACTCCCTTTATCTGCTCAAAACAGATGCGCCAAAGGGAACTCAGTTGTCATGAATTCCCTTCCCGGAAGTTTCATCAACCAGGGAAGACGGATTCGTATTGCAGGAGAGGAAACTAGGAGTCGACACCACACCCAGAAAAACTTTGTCACAAACTCTCCTATCTTCCATCTGCTGTTCTAACAGCACATTTTTAAAAATCACAACCTATATCCTCCTCCCCTTCCCCTATGAAAACAGTGTATAAGCTCTCAAATCTCACCGTTTTTTGGGGTATTCACTATTTTTTCCTGTGATGCCCCCCATGCACATAATATTAAAAATTAATAAATGGGCTGGGCACGGTGGCTCATGCCTGTAATCCCAACACTTTGAGAGGCCAAGGCAGGTGGATTACCTAAGGTCAGGAGTTCGAGACCAGCCTGGCCAACATGGTGAAACCCTGTCTTTACTAAAAGTACAAAAAATTAGCAGGGCATGGTGGCAGAGGGCACTTGTAATCCCAGCTACTCGGGAGGCTGAGGCAGGAGGATCACTTGAATCCAGGAGACGGAGGTTGCAGTGAGCCGAGATCGTGCCATTGCACTCCAGCCTGGGCAACAAGAGTAAAACTCCTTCTCAAAAAAAAAAATTTAATAAATGTCTATGCCTATTCTCCTGTTAATCTATCTGTTGTCAATTTCACAGACCCAGCTAGGGAATCTAGGAGGGTAGAGGAGAGGTCTCTTCCCCTCCATTGCCATTCAATAACTAGAGTTATTTTCAATTCATGAATAAAGATGAGGCAAAGGCACCTGGACCTGACCACCAGGGAGGTGGAGTTCAAGGCCAAGGTAAACCAGGGCAGCCTCAGCTCTGACCATAAGCTTTTTTTTGTACTGATGAAGTTCCCCAGGGGACCAACGTGGTTTACACATACACACACACACACACACGAGAGCCCAGCACGGGATCACACAGACACTCTATCTATGTTCTCCATTGACCAATACAGTCTCAACTCTCTGATCCAATTTTTCTCTCCTTGTTATGCCTGGATCTCTCTTTCCCAACTGAAGCAAGTGGCTGAGGAATTCAGCAGCAAAAGATTCATAAACCATGTGGAAGGGTATGCTTCAAAATGCATCAAGCAGCCTCTCTCCATTGTGCTATTAATTCTCCTAAACGATTGTCTTTTTCTTTTAGTGTAAAGTGCTACTCCAAAATCTGATCACCATCTGAGCCCCCCTCAAGAGTGCTGCTAGCTACAGATGGGTGTCTCTAATGAATTTTTTAACTGCTGCCCTAATAAAATATGGATGAACCAGAAGGAGCCCTCTGTGTAGCTGTTATTTCAAAACAACTAAACAACTTAAGTTTCTGCCTTATTTTTTTGCAGCAAAGAGCTGCAAACTCTCGTATCCACCCTAGCAAAAGATAGCTTCTTTCATGCCAGTCCATCTGTAAAGTTCAGAGTTACCTTTTTAATGCCACATTTTATGCATGGACTTATTTTCATGGCTTTCTAAGTGCCCCATTTTGCATGCCAACTTAGATAAGTGTTTATTTTAAAAATGATCCCAAATTTTCAGTATTTCACACAGAAACAGCACCCTGGAAGCTGGAGCATCTTTTAAGTAAGTTCTTACTTTGTGCTAAATGTTTATAATACTCAGAATGTAAGCCCACATCAAAGCTTTGTGCCACTTTAAATGCCTGACCTTAAAAATAAAACCATTATAAAATTACAAGTGTCCTGCTCTATGGTCTTACTAAAAAACAAGGGGATATTCAGTATTTTTTTTCCACAAGTTAGTATTGGAATGTAGTGCACTGGTGGGAGGGAATTTAAAAAACAGCATAACACGACTCCTATGTTATAGTGATCCACACTCTCAATAAGCTGATGTTACAATAACCTGCTGCTATATGCACGGGGGCAGGTGCCGAGCGTGACCTGTAACTTACCTGGGTCTGAGATATAAGAAAACATTTATAATAGGATACAGCTGTCTTTTATCTATACTTGAGGACCCTTCTTTTATAAAATTTCTCTGGTCTCATTTCATATAGAGACATTATATATAGTTTCCAAGTTTTGGTTTTCTGTTTGTTTGTTTGTTTGTTTGTTTGACAGAGTCTCACTCTGTCACCCAGGCTGGAGTGCAGTGGCACGATCTCGGCTCACTGCAGCCTCTGCCCCCTGTGCTCAAGCAATTCTCCTGACTCAGCCTCCCAAGTAGCTGGGATTACAGGCATGCACCACCATGCCCGGCTAACTTTTGTATTTTTGGTAGAGACGGGGTTTCCCCATGTTGGCCAGGCTGGTCTCAAACTCCTGACCTTAGGTAATCTACCCACCTCAGCCTCCCAAAGTGCTGGGATTACAGGCATGAACCACTGCGCCTGGCCTTGTAAGTTTTAAAAGGCCATGACTACATACAGAAAGCTCAATTCTGTCTGATGAATTCAAACAGCATTAGCATTTGGAGTTGATGAAAACTAGACAGGGGCTGGACTGAAGTTAACCTTTGTGCTGCCTACAAATAAAGAGGCCGTTTAAACCAATTAATACCTTATGGAAGACGACAGTGGGAAAACTTAGGATGTTTAAGAGAGCAAACTGTTTTCAAGTACTCGTTTACATTCAAACAGTGCACACTAATTATAAAGAATTCTCATCTCTTCTTGCCTCTGTAATGCCTCTCCACTACAGAATCATCTTGAACAAAGCAATACATTTTACTGTTAAGAATAAGTCTCTGGGGATGCTTTAATGCTTAAATATCTGAAGTGTGCTTTAGTTATAACAACGTTTTCTCATTGTGGAAAGCAACTAAACATTTTTATTAAGTGCCTCTTAAAAGCTTTTGTATCCAAAGTGGCATATTTTATGATTTTTAAATTATTAAAATGAGGTGCTACTGTCTCTACCAATCGTTCCTCTCAGATAGCTATCACTTAAACTCTCAGATCAGGGCCGTCTGCCAGAGAAGGCAGGAAGCAGAGGTGCCGGCTGCTCCCCTGAGGGCTAGGATTCAGAATATGGCAATGAGCTGCTCTTAGATATCTCAGCCAGGCACAGACCAGCATGGAGCTAGGTGCCCACCCGGTCGGAGACCAACCAATAGAAAATCACTCATGCAGTCCAAGGCAGTGCTTGCCAGGGAGGTGAGTGTCCCTCGGGGACTGGAAGTCAAAGGCATCAAAGATGGAGAATCCCCCGACAGGCACAAACTGGCCAGGAAGCTGTGACATTGCCTGGCTCCCTAGAATTCAAGTCACCCACGTGAACCCATCTTCACGATCCGCTATCCATTAGAAAAAAAACAAATGGCAGCATCCCAGGAATGACAAGACTATTAAGAGACAGAGCAACGTGGCCAGGCGCGGTGGCTCACACCTGTATTCCCAGCACTTTGGGAGGCTGAGGCGGGCGGATCACAAGGTCAGGAGATCGAGACCATCCTGGCTAACATGGTGAAACCCTGTCTCTATTAAAAATACAAAAAAAAAAAATTAGCCAGGCATGGTGGCAGGCGCCTGTAGTCCCAGCTACGTGGGAGGCTGAGGCAGGAGAATGGCGCAAACCCGGGAGGCAGAGGTTGCAGTGAGCCAATCACGCCACTGTACTCCAGCCTGGGCGACAGAGCAAGACTCCTTCTCAAGAAAAAAAAAAAGAGAGAGAGAGAGACACAGCAACATAGTCAAGAGAGTTCTGAAGTTAGATTTGGCTTAAGCCTATCTCTACCCCTCTTTGACTTGCCCAAGTATAACTTTTCCATGCCTGTTTCCTCATCTGGGGAAAGTTCATTTTAATATCTTCCATGCATGGTAGTTGGAAAGATTGGAGAACATGAACTCAAGCTCCCCTAGAGAGCCTGTGCCCTGAGGCCCTTGTCCACACTGCCTTCTCTCGGTCTATAGATGATCTTATGGCCGCTGACTTCAACCATAATAGTGGAAGCAAATGTCTGCACCACACGGAGCTGCCCACCTGGCGAGCAGACAGAAGAGTTCCTGTTGCTTCTCACCACGCTTCCCTGGGATCTGGTGGGTATAAATAACACATTCGTCCTCTTTGACCTCCCGTTTACCATTCCATACTGACCATCCCCCTCTGTTAACAGTCTTTCTTCAGACAAGACCAATACTATGTATTAGATGTCAACTTTTTTATTTACGATCTCATTCCAGTCTTGCCTTCCTGAGATTACACTGCAGTCACTTTGGAGCATAGGATGTTTACAGACAAGCCCTGAGTTACTTCGGTAGATGACTAATCTCATCATTATGTATGAGGTTTACCAGTTTAATATTCACGGAGAGGGTCTTACAGCAAATCAAAGTGTTGTTTTTTGGTTGTTTTTGTTGTTGTTGTTGTTTTTCTTTGAGACACAGTCTTGCTCTTGTTGCCCAGGCTGGAGTGCAATGGCACGCTCTTGGCTCACTGCAACCTCCACCTCGCAGGTTCAAGCGATCCTCCTGTCTCAGCCTCCCAAGTAGCTGGGATTACAGGTATGCGCCACCACGTCTGGCTAATTTTTGTATTATTAGTAAAGACAGGGTTTCGCCATGTTGGTCAGGCTGGTCTCGAACTCCTGACCTCAGGTGATCCACCCGCCTCGGCCTCCCAAAGTGCTGGGATTACAGGCGTGAGCCACCACACCTGGCACAAAGTGTTGGATTTTAATTCAGTCAGTTCCCATCTGGGTGATCCTTAACAAGTTACTTAGCCTGTCCAGGTCTCAGTTTGCTCATCTGTAAAATGGGGATAATTCCCATACCCTGAAAGGCTGTTGTAAGGATACAATAAAATCATGAAATGTTTGTTCTTTAAAAAACACATTTTAAATTTGTGGCAGATGACGTTAAATGCTCAATAAATTTTAGTTTATTTCCCCGAGTTGTTCTGAGCACCCGAAGTGATTCCTTTATCCCGATAACATTTTGGAATTTTCCAGCACAGTCTTTAAAAAGAGAGAAGAGCTACGAATTTTCTCCCTTTTTCCTTCTTTGTGGGAGGAAAATCTGTTCATCAGTTAAAGTAATATTATTCAATGGTCTGCTTCAGACTTAGTTTTTTGGGGCTTTTGTTTTGTTTTGCTTTTCTGTTTTATCTTCCTAAGAGAGTAAAATCAGTAAAGAGAAAATAAATGGGTGTGGGCGAACAGAAAAACAGATAAGTCAGTAGAAGTTTACAAACTATCAGGAAAATATCATCTAAGCTATAGGCAAATTCTGACACGTATAAGAAACTCATGAAAATTTTAATAGATCTGTATTTTACATTAGAGTTACAGAAACCTTCTACATGTGTGCACTCTGACCAGACACTACTTTAACAATCTCTCCTTTTCCTTAAGGGAGAGGTTAAGGGGAAAAGTGATATTTCACACACTCTAAACACTCAAAATCAGTTTTTCCCCTGCTTCTTTGTTTACCTTCTCAGTCTCTGGACTAGCTTTCTAACCCCTGGCAACATCCAAAGGCCTATTTCTTTTTTAAAAGGGGTATTTAATAGCTAAAACAAACTACATAAGTCTGTTTTTCTCTAGAATGAGCTTTAAAACTGGAGTTAGCTCTTGCTGAGGGAATAGAGCTTTCTTGGTACACAGCTTATTTTGAAATAAATGAGGCAATCCTGGATAATAAATTGGCTTTAATTCACTTATTAAACTGAAGGAATGTGAAAATGAGATTGGTAAATTGCTGCACTGGTCTTTGAGGAATTTGGGAGAATAGGATACCTGTCAACACACTAGAAAGACAAATGTTGAATTTATTTTATTTAAACAGGAAATAAGAAATGGGGAAAAGACAATAGTATTTCTTAAGAGCTCTACTGTGGGTTAGGCATGGTAAACTATGAGAGAGGTAGAGGTCATAGATGTCTGGATTTTACCAAAAGGATTTAAGACGCGGCCTCTCCTGATTTCCATGTGTAGAAGTGGAAGCTGGAGACACCGACCGGTGGGACAAGTAGGTGTATTTGTAGCTGGGGAGTAACAGCTGCAGGCCAAATGAGTCTAAATCCTAAATGGTCACAGGGAAGTTCCCACAGGGCTCTTTCCTTTGACCTGTCCTCTTCAACATAATGGATGATAGCATCGGGACCTAAATATGTTCCAAAGGGTTGAGACTAATACACCACTGTTATATATCAAGACAAAGTAGAAATAATTTAACTAAACAAAGAGAAAGGAGTACAATATACCAGCAGACACTGGGCGCAGTGGCCCACGCCTGTAATCCCAGCACTTTGGGAGGCCGAGGCGGGTGGATCACCAGGTCAGGAGTTCGAGACCGGCCTGACCAACATGGTGAAACCCAGTCTCTACTAAAAATACAAAAATTAGCTGGGTGTGGAGGCGCACGCCTGTAATCCGAGCTACTCAGGAGGCTGAGACAGGAGAATCGCTTGAACCCGGGAGGCAGAGGTTGCGCCATTGTGCTCCAGCCTGGGCAACGGGATGGACTCCATCTCAAAAAAAAAAAAAAAAAGAAAAGAAAAGAAAAAACAAATACAATATACCAGCAGACTGAGCTATTTGGAACAGAAAAATCGAGCTCATGGAGGAAAAGATGTCACATATTGGACAAGGGAGTAAGAAGGACCTCGAAGACAAGAGAAGACAAAGACAGAGAAAGCCCTCATCCAGAGAGCCTCCAAGGGATGAGGGCAATGGCGCACATGGGCCTCTGTGGCTGTCCGTCACAGCAGCATCTTTAAGGATGTGGCCCAGTGGTACACTGGTGTCTTCTAGGGTCTCTCAGCCACCTTGAGAGACCTACTAGCCCAGGAAATTTTGATAGTAAATGTACATGTATGAGGGAGAAATGTACAAATAGCATCTCTATCTGATGATAAGGTGAACTATTTTCTTAGGGTCAAAAATCAACTTCCAACCGGTTCACAATAGATCCTCCTTCCTGCTTAGATCTTTGTCTCTGAGGTTGAGTGTTAACCACCACAAAGGCAACAGAGCTAAGCCACACTAAAATGTGCAATAGGGTAGGGCAGGGGAAGAGGCAGGGAGAGAAACCCCAGGACCCAGCGATAATCCCAAAGCAAAAAGATGTGTCATTCTGGCAGGATCCACCAAGAGAGCGCTACACTTTGCGGGCGGGAATAGCCTAAGGACCAATAAGCAGGACACACGTGGATGCCTCTGAATCTGTATAAAGCCCATACCAGCTGTGTGCAGAGTATCAAGGGTCTCAGCTTTTCATTATCAATAACATCTTTTAAAGAGATACTTTCTTTTTACACACTTACTGTTGGAAGTCTCTCATCAGCTTTGTTTTAAATCCACCAATTCAGAGATTATGCTTGTGGGCACATTTTCAATCATACTGCTATTCTTGGGAAAAGACCAGACAGGATTAAAATCCTTCCCAGCCTCCAAAAGAGCCCCAGTGACAGCAAAGGTAAGTCTGGGCGGGGGCAGGAATGGGGTGAAAACAAAGGGACATCCGGAACACTACACAAATCCTCGCTCCTTCCAGGTGAGTTTTAAGGTTATCTGGGGAATTTTTTTCTGTCATCAGGCTGTGTTGTTATATTGGCTACAAGTTCATTTAACTTTGCTCTTAGGCAGAACTACATACACATGGCCACGAAGGCCACACAAAGCTGCTTTTCTTACAACTTCCTACAATGCTTAACCTAACAACAGGTACTCTGTGTACCCAACAAGCGCTTTAATGTACTGCAGAGAGCTGCTTTGATGATGACTGAGATCACCGAGCTGAGGCTGCACACCCGGGTCACACCTAGCCTGGTGATGAGACAAAAAGAAAATCAGTTGTTTCTCTGCACTTCATATTTTCTTTGTGTTCAAATTAGACAGGACATTAGAAAATACATTGTAAACTCCAAAGTGCCATAGAAATGAAATGTTTTACTAATGCTACTTTCTACAATTGATAGCATGGTCTTATCCCAATAGCTAGGGATCAAATATTATTATAGTAACAGCCAAGTGACTGCCCACATTATTCAATTCCCATTACTCTTCCTCCCAAAATTACAAAGCTTCAAAATGGCACATATAACAGATGTGACGCAGAAAAAAATCAGAGAGGGATTGGAAAAAAAAATCAAAAACTAGCTTGACAAATCTGACATAATCTGATGTCCATTTACGCATCATAAATTCACTGAGCACTTACTAAGTGCCAGACATATTCTAAGCTCTTAACACATTTTATGTCATTTAATCCTCTCCAAAGCTGAATGAGGTAAGGATCATTATCACCTTATTTTTCAGATAAGATCACTGAGGTTTATAGGAGATAAGTAACACAGCTGGTTAGTGATAGCTCCAGGACTAGATCCCAGGAAGTCTGGCCTCAGTCCTACCCTATTCTGCACACAACAGGCACTGGCTTTTTATACGAGAGTCTGGGATAAATGCACGTCTTAGAGCATAGGACTAAACTCCTAAGAAGTCCTATATCGCCTCTTTTCATAGTTGCCAGTACTCAAATGTGAGCCCCAGAAGTAAAATTACTCAATGATGTTTGTTGTTTATCTATGAGACATTCCAACCTTTCAGAATAAGCAGACTACTAAGAGCTCTAAGAGAAACATGACGCAGCCGAAGTGTCCAAACATCACTACCTTGAATTAGGTACAAAGATCTTCATGCTTCCCAGTTCTTCAAATCTTTCCAAGTTGAAAATGTGCTGTAGTCCATTTGGTTTCAAGTAGAGCCTCCTAATGAAAGATCTTTTCTAGTGAATGGCATCAGACTTAATCTGACAGCCATACAGAATTTACAGGTTACGTGGAAGGAAGGAAATCTCTGGAGAAAGTGACCAGGTCAAACTGGAGTTAAAAATAGCCAAGAAGAAAGCCAAATGTGGTGTCGCCTACCTATAGTCCCAGCTACTCAAGAGGCTGAGGAGTAGCCCAGCCTCCTTGAGCCCAGGAGTGCAAGGGTATAGTGCATTATGATCATACCTGTGAATAGCCACTGCACTCCAGCCTGGACAACAGAGAGAGACCCAGTCTCTTAAAAAAAAAAGGAAAGAAAAGAAAGAACTAGCCAAGGAAAGGATGCTGAGTGAGTCACTTTCCCACCTCCAGGGGACAGCACACCAGTGACGGAGTGGGAGATACGTTGGAGGAAGTAATAAAGCACTAAAACTGCAAGTTATTTAATTCTTTATAATGAAAACCGATTCAAGTTCAGACTTAGGGCAATATCACCCTCACTCAGTCATATTCAGTTATCTTTCTTGAGTGGCAAAGGAAGGCACAGAATTAGAGCCGGCTTCAAGCCAAGAACCATTGCACCTGACCCTGGGGTAAGCCCCAGGGAGTCCCCCTGCACTCACCAGAGGTCACTCATCAACTTAGCTTCATGGACAGCTTGACCAGAAAAAAAGAGGTTAGAAGCTTCTGCACCAAACTAGTTAGGCATGAGTGTGGTCTGGGGGTCAGCTGCATCAAAATCACCTGGGAGGTCTGTGGAAATGCAGATTTCTGGGCTTCTTCTCACCTCTCCCAAAACAAACCCCCAAGTCAGGGAGTTAAGGAACAACAGGTATCTTTCCCAAGTGCCCCAAGACATTAATTAGTACAATAATGCCAAGGCAGACAAGGTGGGTAAAGTACAAGTACTTCTGAGACTGAAAAGGGAGCTGTCTGAAAGGCAGAAAATTTCAAAGGACATGTACAAAGATCCACAGAAGGGAAACAACCAGGAGTAAGCCCAAAGGGGTCACAAAGCAGTAAGAAAAATGTCAAGAAGACCAAGGGCCAGAATGAGCTCCACTTCCTGTAAATATACTAATGACAGCATAAAGGTGTGCTTCAAACAAACACACAAACAAACGGACCAGGACAAGAAAGTCAACCAGGCAGGGAAGTGCCCAGTATCTAGGGCACAGTGATAATAGATAAGAGAGAAGACAGGGCAGAATGACATAGCTCAAATTCTCAGCCTTCATCTCTCTTAAAGAAAATGATCTTCAGATTGAAAAAGATAGTGGTAGCATAATTTAGGAGGAACTGAAGCCCAAGAGCGGTAAAAAGATAGAAAGAGAGTACCTAGCCATTTCAAATGAGTTCATGTCCCCAACTGAGGTCAAATCGGTCAGGATCTAGTACTAAAAGAACTGACAGACATGATGACAGAAATGTACTCAACAGACCTTGAGAAATCATGGGCTTACTGAAGATTAAAGATTGACAAGTATTCTGGTTTCAAGAAGAGAAAAAAAAAACAGAATCTAAGAGGTACAGACTAGTCAGCCAGTTATATATTCTGGATACAATTCTAAATGAATAATTAAAACAATCCCGTTATGAGCAAAACAAATCAGGCAACCTCTGGCACAATATAATGGAATAAAGACAGTTAATAACACCTCTGTGAAACCCACTGAAATGAGCAAAGTGATTGAGAAATTGGGGAGAAAATTTTATTGACAATGCATCTTATGATCACTTCAAGACATCTACTTTGTATCCAGCAGGGTTATAAGCATTTTACAAATATTAATTCAGTTCATCTCTTAGGAGTGCTATTACTAACCTCCTTCACAAATGAGGAAAACTGAGGAATCAAGAGGTTAAGTAGCTTGCCCAACCTCACATGGCTAGCAACTGGAAAAATTTAAATTAAAACCCAGGCAGTTTTCTCCATAACTATGCTCTTAACACTATATTGCTTCTTAAAACCATGAGAATATCTGCCAAATACTGTAAAATGTGGATAAAATTAATGGCAGACACTAAAACCAATACAACCTTCTCCAGTTCATAAGGAGTGTTTTTCCAAGGTCCTTTACTCAGGAGAATGGAGAGTTCAAGCATGTGTTGGGCTGGGGAGAAGAAGGCAGCTATTGGCCAACTATTAATCTGAGCTATGGTAATGTTAATTTTTTTATGATAACCTAGGAAGATTTACCATAGTCCAGCTGATGCCTGCCTGGGTGTTCTGCTCAGTTCATTCATAATATGAAGCCATCTCAGAAGCAGCAAGAGGTACAGTTACAGCTGAAAATAGAGTCAATGGCATGGAATATCAACTTGAGAAAATAGCAAAATGCAAAGGAAAAGGTAAAAAAAAAAAATGAAAGGGAAGATGATATATACACAAGGCAAACAAAAGTATGGACAATTGGTGTCCCTTGAGAAGAAAAAATAAATAGGAAACCAAACTAAACCTACAAATAAAATATCACACAGCTCCTAAAAAACAAATTGAAATATTATGACCAACACCAAGATGTCCTGGTAAAATCACTGAAATCCAAAGAAAAAAGAATGAATCCTAACTGATTCTCTGAGAAAACTCAAGTCATGTACAAAGGGCAAAATTAAAGCTGGCTTCCAAGGCAATATTCAACGCCAAGTAACACTCCCTATATAGTTTGGATGCAGGCAGGGAGCAGGGCGTACTCAAGAATTTTATACCCAGCCAGGTTGCCAGACATTATAAAGACAATAAAAAGTCATTATTTAACATGCATGGATTTGGATACTATAACAACCATAGGCTTTCTTGATTAAAAATCTCTAGATGGTGAAATCCCAACAAGCAAGCAATAAATCACGACAATGGACTTGGGAATGGCAGGGCTCTTTTATGAAAGGACTACTGGGGAGTGCTGGATCCTTTTTTTTTTTTTTTTTTTTTGAGACTTTCACCTTAGCAGGAGAATGTGAGTCAATGGTACCCCATGCCATGCCATGCCCTTGTGACTCTGAAAATCATCTCTTGGACCACTGTGTTGCACATCCCACACCTGGACAGGAATGGCTGCTTGAGGTGAAAAATGTTCCCAAGCGATCTATAAAGTTATTCTAGTTTATACCCACAAGAAGGAAGACAGGAGTTCAACAGGAAAACACATGTTATAATATATAAAGCTTAAGCTAGTAAGTACAGTATGCTGTACTATACAGCATAATGCCTATAGCTAACAAACACTGCATTGTATACCTAAAATTTGCCTAGGGTAGATTTTATGTTATATGCTTTTACCAAAAAAAATTAATCATAGTAATAATAAAGAAGAAACTTTGGGAGTTGAGGGACATGTTTAATGATTGGTTTCACAAGTGGGATTCACAGGTGGTTTTCACAAGTGTGTTGTACTTATCCTGAAACTTATCAAGATGTATGCTTTAAGTATGCACAGCCTTTTTTTTTTTTTTTTTTTTTTTTTGAGACAGAGCCTTGCTCTGTCACCCAGGCTGGAGTGTAATAGTGCAACCTCGGCTCACTGCAACCTCCACCTCCCAGGTTCAAGTAATTCTCCAGCCTCAGCCTCCGAAGTAGCTGGGATTACAGGCACCCCCCACCAAACCCAGCTAAGCATGTACAGCTTTTTTTATGTCAATAAGACCTCAATAAAGTAGTTTTAAAAAAATAAGTAACATTGGCAACAACGGAAAAAGCATCTTTATAAATGCTAATAATATTTATTTTTTTAATGTCCTACAATTTACAAAGCACTTTTATTTACATCATTCTACCTAATCTGTTCAAAGTAGTGACTATTCTGTCCTTGAGATAATTCAACAGAAGCATCACTCAGGACAGACGATGGCTAAGGCCCTTTCCAACGCCAACAGTCTCAATGTGGGCTGCTTTACCACCTTGAATTTGAATTGCTAATTTTTAAAAGAAAGGGAATTTTAAATTAAAACTTTAACCCATGATCAGTAAGAAGGCTGAATTGGATTTACTGAAGTAGAAAGCAATTTGATTTTAACTCAACGAAGATGAAGCACATCCAGGGGAAGTGAACACAGTAATCACTCTGGGTGTGTGTGTTAATATGACAACACATCATAGGAACGAAAGCACTGCCCTGCAGCTTATCAGGAACAGGAGGGCTCAGGAAAGGTCACTGAAGGTAAGGAAGTATTTAAGCCTTGAGTCTGCA
Organism: Nomascus leucogenys; assembly: GCF_006542625.1. Lineage (NCBI taxonomy): Eukaryota > Metazoa > Chordata > Mammalia > Primates > Hylobatidae > Nomascus > Nomascus leucogenys. The sequence continues at coordinate 16,436,702 of NC_044385.1, forward strand.
ATTTAAAAAGAGGTAAACTCCAATGAAGTCAGACAGACTGTAAAGCTCAAGTGTGCAAATTAAACTTTTCTTCCTACCTCCTTTGGCAACCTTTGGACTGCCCCAGATTTATCCAAACCGAAAAGAATAAGACCTCTGTGGTCCTCTTGGGTACCTTAAAGTTAATGGAAATAATTTCACCAGTTCCTCCTTCTTTTAAGGGGTAGTAGATCCAAGCTGCTCTGTAAGGACTTCCTTCAGAATACAGGCTCCTGTCTGAAGGGCCAGGCTGTGCAAGGAGATCATAGCAGGGAAGCCAGCTGGTTTACCTGCTTTGAAGGTACCACATCTTAGCTACATTGTTTGAATATTCACCTGGAAATACATAAACATTTAAACACAAATTCCAGGAAGCCCAGAGGGTTTGAGGCACTGCCATTTTGAATTTAAAGGGAAAGAACAAGGCCCTCTCTGAGAACTCCTAATCACCTCAGCAACTTCCTCCTCTGCAGCCAGTCCTGACCTCTCCTCTCCAGATTCTACACGTTGCCAGTCCTCCTCGGAGCCCATTACAATGGGGTGAAGATGAACGCCTTTTTCCTTCACTAAGAACCCTTCATTTTATCCTTCAAGCTGGAGAGGTCACAGATGTGTCACGTATTGAAATGGCTGGGAGAGCCTATGCCATCTGAAGCGTATGTAGGGAGGGGTGGGCAGAGAGGCTGGGCAGCCGCCTGGCCTGTGTCTGTTTGCTTCTCTCAGCTTATTTTGCATCATACCATTATTTGTTAAAAGATAACAGTTCTATGTAATGATAAATTTTAAGACGAGATTAGATATTTTCTAAGGGTTTCTTAGCTGACACTGATTGTCATATTTTATTTATGCGCCAGGGAGAAGTTCCCATGGCCCTTTAATTAGATTAGCTCTAGAATTTGCCATATTTCTCTCAGAATTCCATCTGTCTCTCCTTATTATCCTAGTCTTTAAATCTTTCCCTGGAAAGATTAATTCATACTGTGCTTTTTTTTTTTTTCTGAGACAAAAGCTACATGACACAAGATGGCAGACATTCTACAAGATACAAGAACAGCTCATAATGGCTTTTGCTTTAATATGACATGAAAAGCTTGGGGTTGTAGTTATCAATAAACTCAACCTGAGTGAGCAGTGGATGTGATGTGGGTGCCAAAAAAAATAAGCATTACCTTGGCTTGCATTAAAGAGATCTAACATTTGGATTAAGAGAGGTAAAGACCTACTGTTCCCTGTCCTACTAAGACTACATATGGACTATTCCTTTCCTTTCTAAGCACCACCTTTTAAGAGAAAAGTGCCAGAAAGGCAATTAGTGTGGCATGGCCTTAAGTGGAAGTGAGAGCCCTTCCACACCCACAGAGGGTGACGATGCAGCTGATGAAGTGCCACTCTGAAACAATCTGGATGGTGGCAGTGGGAGGAAGAGATGCAAAGGAAAAGAGGAAACTCTGTAGAACTAGTTCAGAAATCATCAGGAGGGTAAGGAAAGTAGAAAACCTATTGTACAGTTGACCCTTGAACAACATGGGAATTAGGCATCAATCACCTGCACAGTTAAAATTCACTGTAACTTTTGAATCTCCAAAATCCTACCTACTAATAGGCTATTATTGACCAGAAGCCTTATTGATAACAGAAATGGTCAATTAACACATATTCTGTATATGTATATATTCTTACAATTAAGGTAAGCTAGGGAAAAGAAAATATTAAGAAAATCATAAGGAAGAGAAAATGTGTTTACACTACTGTACTGTACTTACTGATATTGTAAATTTACATTGTCTGCTTACAAGCTGAATCATCTGTCTGAAATGGTGGGCAACCACAGTGCAGATCTCAATTTATAGCACATATCAAGCAATTCAGCTTTTACTTGTAATGTCATGACTTTTCTCTGCTTTTTGGGAGCACTTCCAGCATCAGTAGTGGCACTTCGTATGAGTCCCGCTGTGTTACTCAAAGTTTATAGTATTGCTCTAAACACACAAAAAAATGTGAGAACTGAAAGAGATAACTTTCATTGCAATATGCAATTTACTGGAGAGAGAAACTGCTCATGCACAGACGGTTAGCATCACATGGCATTCTAAGTGGATACTTCCAACACTTGAGCTCACCACAATAGCAATGTAGGTGGCAATACAGCAATTATTACCATAGTACCTTATGTATACAGTTAATTGTACGCAATTATGATTTAATACTGCATTTTCATGTTGTTTATATTTCTCTCTGCTGCAAAGGATGCCATGTACAGTCTGTCTGCATACGTTTTGATAAATTTTTACTTTTTAGAATAGATATGTGTATCATTTTATGGTAGTAAATGATAAAATAGACTAGTATCTACATATATTTTATGCATTCATGACATAGCTTTTTCTTTTTTTATATATATTTCTAGGATACATGGTTTGTTTGCGAGTTTTTTCAAGTTGCCACAAATCTCCAAAAATATTTCTAATATATTTGCTAAAAAAAAAATTCATGTAGAAGTGGACTCACAGTTCAAACCTGTGTCGTTCGAGGGTCAACTGTATTAGTCTCCTATTGCTGCCATAACAAATTACTATAAATTTAGTGGCTTCAAGCACCACACATCTATTATTTTACAGTTCTGGAGGTCAAAGTGAGTCTCACTGGGCTAAAATCAAGGTGTCAGTGAATTCCTTGGCTTTGGTCCCTTTCTCCATCTTCAAAAGCAGTTGAGCATCTTCAAATCTCTGACTTTGACCCCTGCCTCCCTCTTTCCTTTATGGGCACCCTGTGATTACACTGGGTTCACATGGACAGCAAAGATAGTCTTTCCATCTAAAGATCCTTAACTTAATCTCATCTGCAAAGTCCCTTTTTGTCATGCAAGGTAAAATATTCATAGGTTCCAGGATTGGGATGCAGACATCTTTGGGGGGGAAATTATTCTGCCTACTACAACTATCATTAGATATGGGGGGATGTGGATAATGAAAGGCTTGAACTTAGATCTCAGGCAAGATTAAATTCAAGAACTGAAAGGTAAATATTGTAGATGTTTAAAAATAACAAGCAGTGGAGTCAGGGAGATCTAGGTTCAAACCTTGACTCTTTCATATGTGAGTTGGGTAATTTTGGCAAATGACTTAATGTCTCTGGGTCTCAGTTTCCTCATCTGAAAAACAGGGATAAGCATAGCTTCTCCTTAGACTGTTGTGATGGTCAAGCTAGATATAGATAGATGGATGGATGGATGGATGGATAGATAGATAGATAGATAGATAGATAGATAGACAGACAGACAGACAGATATGGCATTAGCACATGAAACTGAAGCTCACAAAATTAAACAGTTTGGCCATATCTATCCAACTTAATACCTATGATGCTTCTATTAGCTAATCCTTAGGATTAAGATCAGTATTTGGGCCTAATTTAGGGAGACATCTGTTAATTCATTAAAAAAATAAGATGCTGCGTCTATATAACAGTAATCATTGCCAGAAACTTAAAGGAGCATTAGCCCCCATGGAAATAAAGCTCTGGTTATGGAGGAGACCAAACAAATAGATTAAATATAGCTACATGTGTCAAATAAATAAGTATCAAATGTGATGTGCTAAATGAGTGGTATAGGTATATGCAACACGTGGCGGGTAAAGGATGAAAGTTGTTAATCTTAGCTCATACAAAAGGCTTCCTAGTGGGGATGGAGGTTGAAGGAAAGCATCAGATTTCAGGCAGGAGGGTGGAAAGTGATACAACCAAAGTGAGAATGTTCATTGCAAGTTGTAGGGGCAGTGTAACTGAAGTAAGAATTCACATAAAGTACAAGGGACTTAAATGCCAGCAGGAAACAGGAAGTAACTGAAGACTGCAGATGCCCAGGATGTCCACATCAAAGTGACGTGGAAATCATGAAAGAGGCTGGACTAGCCCACATACTGCATTATTCAGGCATTTTATTGCAGAGTTGTCTATTACTCCCTTCATTTCTGTCAACATTTGCTTCGTATATTGTGGAGCTCTGATGTTTGGTGCAATATGTTTTGAATTGTTATGTCTTCTAGGCAAATTGACCCTTTTATCAACATATAATGTCCTTTTTTCTTGTAACAATTTTTGACTTAAATTCTATTTTATGACATGAGTGTAGACACCGAAGTTCTCTTTTTGTTACTATTTACATCTTGTTCTATACTTTCACTTTCAACCTTTAGATCTAAAGTGTTTTTAGATCTAAAGTGGGTCTCTCATAGCATGCAGTTAGATCATGTTTTTCTTTAATTCATTCTGCCAATCTATGCTTTTGACTGGACGTTTTTTGTTTCCTTGTTTGTTTCTTTTGTTTTGTTTTGTTCTGTTTTAAGACACAGTCTCGATTACTAATATGGAAGGACTTACTTTTGCCATTTTGCCTCCTTTATATCTTACAGTTTTTTTGCCCCTCATTTTCTCCATGACCAGTTTTCTTTGTGTTTAGTTGACCTTTTTTTATAGAGGCACATTTCGATGCCTTTCTCATTTCCTTTTGTGTACATTCTACAGATATTTTCTTTGTGGCTACCTTGGGAATTACATATAATATCGTATAGTTATAACAATCTATTTTGAATTTATACCAACTTAACTTAGGCATACAACAGCAACAGGCTGGAATCTGCCTGACATAGGTCCGAGTTTCCGGGGAGAGGGGCAGCCACCATCTCTTTGTTCCAGTAGACTTGGCCTTTCCAGCCTGCCAGCTTTGGAGAATACAAATGGTCCAGACGAGGAAGGGCCCCCCACAACGCAGCACAGCTGCTTTGCCACACTGTGGCCAGATTGCTTCTTTAAGTGGGACCCTGATTCATTCCTCCTTACTGGGAGGGTCCTCCCTGTGGGGGCTTCAACTACTCCAACAAGGGTTCTGTGAACAGAACTCTGATCTCTCCCTCGGATGAAGCTCCCAGGGGGAGGGGCGGCTGCCATCTCTGTGGTTCAGTGGACTCAACCATTCCAGCCTGCTGGCTTTGGAGAATACAAACAGTCCAGATGAGGAAGGGTCTGCCACAATGCAGCACACCTCCTCAGACAAAAAGCAGCAAGACTCATCTTTAAATGGGTCCCTGATACCATTCCACCTGACTGGGTGAGACCTCCAAACGGGGGTCTCCAGCCACCTCTTACAGGTATGTTCTGGCCAGCAACAGGTCAGTATCCCCCTGGCACAGAGCTTCCAGAGGAAGAAGCTGGCAGCCATCTTTGCTGTTTTGCAGCCTTCACTGGTGATATCTCCAGGTACAGGAAAAACCAAGGCAACTAAAGTCTGGAGCAGACCCCCAGCAAACTGCAGCAGCCCTACAGTAGAGTGGCCTGACTATGAAAAGAAAAACAAACAGAAAACAACAACAACAAAAACATCAACAAAAAGAATCCCACAAAACCCTATTGAAAGGCCAGCAACCTCAAAGATTGAAGGTAGATAAGCCCACAAAGATAAGCAAAGAATCAGTGCTGAAAACTCAAAAAGCCAGAGTGGCTTTTCTCCTCCAAATGACAGTAACACCTTGCCAGCAAGGGAACAGAACTGGGCTGAGGCTGAGATGACTGAACTGACAGAAGTAGACTTCAGAAGGTGGGGGTAATAACAAACTTCACGAGTAAAAGAAGCATGTTGTAACACGATGCAAAGAAGCTAAGAATCATGATAAAACAATACAGAAGCTGATAGCCAGAATAGCCAGTTTAGAGAGGAACATAACCAAGCTGATGGAGCTGAAAACACACAACATGAGAACCTCACAATGCAATCACAAGTATCAATAGCAGAATAGACCAAGTGGAGGAAAGAATCTTAGAGCTTAAAGACCATCTTTCTGAAATAAGACAGGCAGACAAGAATAGAAAAAAAAGCATGAAAAGGAATGAACAAAACCTCCAAGAAATATGGGATTATATGAAGAGACCAAACTTCCAACTGATTGGGATACCTGAAAGAGACAGGGAGAATGGAACCAAGGTGGAAATCACACTTCAGGATATCATTCAGGGGAACTTACCCAACCTAGCAAGATAGGCCAACATTCAAATTCAGGAAGTGCAGAGAACCCCAGTAGGATCCTCCATGAGAAGATCAACCCCCAGACACATAATCATCAGATTCTCCAAGGTTGAAATAAAAAAAAAAAAAAGTTAAGGGCATCCAGAAAGAAAGGCCAGGTCACCTACAATGGGAAGCCCATCAGACTAACTGAGGACCTCTCAATGGAAACCCTACAAGCCAGAAGAGACTGTGGGCCAATATTCTACATTCTTAAAGAAAAGAATTTCCAACCCAAGATTTCATATCTGACCAAACTAAGGTTCATAAATGAAGGAGAAATAAGATCCTTTTTAGACAAGCAAAGGCTGAGAGAATTCATCACCACCAGGAAGCACTAAATATGGAAAGGAAAAATTGTTACCAGCCACTACAAAAACACACTGAACTACACAGACCAGTGACACTATGAAGCAACTACATAAACCAGTCTGCAAAATAACCAGCTAGCATCATGATCACAGGATCCAATTCACATATAACAATACTAACCTTAAATATAAATGGGCTAGGCCAGGCACAGTGGCTCACACCTGTAATCCCAGCACTTTGGAAGGCTGAGGCAGGCAAATCACCTGAGGTTAAGAGTTCCAGACCAGCCTGGCCAACATGGTGAAACCCCATCTCTACTAAAAGATGGCAGGCAACTGTAATCCCAGCTACTCGGGAGGCTGAGGCAGGATAATCGCTTCACCCAGGAGGCAGAGGTTGCCATAAGCCTGGACTGCACCATTGCACTCCAGCCTGGGTGACACAGAGTGAAACTCCATCTCAAAAAATATAAAATATATATATATTTTGGGCTAAATGCCCCAATTAAAAGACACAGAATGGCAAGCTGGACAGAGCCAAGACCCACTGGTGTGCTGTCTTCAAGAGACCCATCTCACGTGCAAAGACATACACAGGCTCAAAATAAAAGGATGAAGGAAAATTTACCAAGCAAATGGAAAACGGAAAAAAGTAGGGGTTGCAATCCTAATTCCTGACAAAACAGACTTTAAGCCAACAAAGATCAAAAAATACAAAGAAGGGCATTAATAATGGTAAAGAGTTCAATTCAACAAGAAGAGCTAACTATCCTAAATATATATGCGTCCAGTACAGGAGCACCCAGATTCATAAAGCAAGTTCTTCGAGAATGACAGACTTAGACTACTTAGACTTCCACACAATAATAGTGGGAGACTTTAACAACCCACTGACAATATTAGACAATTAATAAAGAAAAGACAATATTAGAAAATTATTAAAGATAGTAAGGACCTGAACTCAGCCCTGGATCAAGTGGATCTGATAGATATCTACAGAATTCTCCACCACAAAACAGCAGAATATACATTCTCCTCATCGACCTATGGCACTTACTCTAAAATTGATCACATAATTGGAAATAAAACACTCCTTGGGAAATGCAAAAGAGTTGAAATCATAACAGTCTCTCAGACCACAGCACCATCAAATTAGAACTCAAGATTAAGAAATTCACTCAAAACCACACAACTACATGGAAATTGAACAACCTGCTCCTGAATGACTCTTGGGTAAATAATGAAATTAAGGCAGAAATCAATAAGTACTTTGAAACCAATGAGAACAAAGAGACAATGTACTAGAATCTCTGGGACACAGGTAAAGTGGTGTTAAGAGGGAAATTTAGAGCATTAAATGCCCACATCAAAAGCTAGAAAGATCTCAAGTTAACAACCCAACATCTCAACTAAAGAACTAGAGAACCAAGAGCAAACAAACTCCAAAGCTAGAAGACAAGAAATAACCAGGATGAGGGCATAAGTGAAGAAGACAGAGACACGAAAGACCCTTCAAAAAAATCAACAAATCTAGAAACTGGTTTTGTGAAAAAAAATAATAAAATAGATCACTTGCTAGACTAACAAAGAGGAAAAGAGAGAAAAATCAAATAAATACAATAGAAAATGTTAAGGGAGAAAATGTTAAGGGAGATTTCTCTAATATTGTCAGTGGGTTGTTAAAGTCTCCCACTATTATTGTGTGGAAGTCTAAGTAGTCTAAGTCTGTCATTCTCGAAGAACTTGCTTTATCACAGAAATACAAACAACCATCAGAAAATACTGTAAACATCTCTATGCACATAGACTAAAAAATCTAGAAGAAATGGGTAAATGCCTGGACACATACACCCTCCCAAGACTGAACCAGGAAGAAATTGAATCTCTGAATAGACCAATAATGAGTTCTGAAATTGAGACAGTAATAAATAGCTTACCAACCAAAAAAAGCCCAGGAACAGACAGATTCACAGCTGAATTCTACCAGAGGTACACAGAAGAAGGGGTATCATTTTTACTGAAATTATTCCAAAAAATTGAAAAGGAGGGACTCATCCCCAATTTATTCTATGAGGCCAGCATCATCCTGATGCCAAAACCTGGCAGAGATACAACAACAAAAAAAAGAAAACCTCAGGCCGATATCCTTAATGAACATCAATGCAAAAACCTTCAATAAAATACTGACAAACTGAATGCAGCAGCACATCAAAAAGCTTATCCACTAGAATCAAGTTGGCTTCATCTCCAGGATACAAAGTTGGTTCAACATATGCAAATCAATAAATGTGATTAATCACATAAACAGAACTAAAGACAAAAACTACATGATTATCTCAATATATGCAGAAAAGGCCTTCAATAAAATCCGGCATCCCTTCATGTTAAAAATTCTCAATAAACTAGGTATTGAAGGAACATACCTCAAAATAATAAGAGCCATATGTGACAAACCCACAGCCAATATCATACTGACTGGGCAAAAGCTGGAAGCATTCCCCTTGAAAAACAGCACAAGACAAGATGCCCTCTCTCGCCACTCCTATTCAACATAGTATTGGAAGTTCTGGCCAGGGCAATCAGATAAGAGAACAAAATAAAGAGTGTTCAAATAGGAAGAGAGGAAGTCAAATTATCTTTGTTTGCAGATGACATGATCCTGTATCTAGAAAACCCCATCATCTCAGCCCAAAAGCTTCTTAAGCTGATAAGCAACTTCAGCAGTCTCAGGATACAAAATCAATGTGCAAAAATTGCTAGCATTCCTATACACCAACAACAGGCAATCAAAGAGCCAAATCATAAATGAACTCCCATTCACAATTACTACAAAAACAATAAAATGCCTAGGAATACAGCTAATAAGGGAAGTGAAGGACCTCTTCAAGGAGAACTACAAACCATTGCTCAAAGAAATGGTACAGGACACAAACAAATGGAGAAACATTCCATCCTCATGAACAGGAAGAATCAATATCACGAAAATAGCCATACTGCCCAAAGCAATTTATAGATTCAATGCTATTCCCATTAAACTACCATTGGCATTCTTCACAGATTTAGAAAAAACTATTTTAAAATTCATGTGGAACCAAAAAATCCCAAATGGCCAAGACAAAAATAATCAAAAAGAACAAAGCTGGAGGCATCACGCTACCCAACTTCAAACTATACTGCAAGGCTACAGTAACCAAAACAGCAGGGTATTGGTATAGGAACAGACACATAGACCAATGGAACAGAATACAGAACTCAGAAATAAGACCCAACACCTACAACCATCTGATCTTCAATAAACTAGACAAAAACAAGCAATGGGGAAAGGACTCCATATTTAATAAATGGTGCTGAGAGAGCTGGCTAGCCATATGCAGAAAATTAAAACTGGACCCATCCCTTACACCATAAGCAAAAATCAATTCAAGATGGATTAAAGACTTAAGTGTAAAACCCAAAACTATAAAAATGCTGCAAGATCTTTCCTGCTTTCTCTTGTGGGCATTTAGTGCTATAAATTTCCCTCTACACACTGCTTTGAATGTGTCCCAGAGATTCTGGTATGTTGTGTCTTTGTTCTCGTTGGTTTCAAAGAATATCTTTATTTCTGCCTTCATTTCATTATGTACCCAGTAGTCATTCAGGAGCAGGTTGTTCAGTTTCCATGTAGTTGAGTGGTTTTGAGTGAGTTTCTTAATCCTGAGTTCTAGTTTGATTGCACTGTGGTCTGAGAGACAGTTTGTTATAATTTCTGTTCTTTTACATTTGCTGAGGAGAGCTTTACTTCCAACTATGTGGTCAATTTTGGAATAGGTGTGGTGTGGTGCTGAAAAAAATGTATATTCTGTTGATTTGGGGTGGAGAGTTCTGTAGATGTCTATTAGGTCCACTTTGTGCAGAGCTGAGTTCAATTCCTGGATATCCTTGTTAACTTTCTGTCTCATTGATCTGTCTAATGTTGACAGTGGGGTGTTAAAATCTCCCATTATTATTGTGTGGGAGTTTAAGTCCCTTTGCAGGTCACTCAGGACTTGCTTTATGAATCTGGGTGCTCCTGTGTTGGGTGCATATATATTTAGGATAGTTAGCTCTTCTTGTTGAATTGATCCCTTTACCATTATGTAATGGCCTTCTTTGTCTCTTTTGATCTTTGTTGGTTTAAAGTCTATTTTATCAGAGACTAGGATTGCAACCCCTGCCTTTTTTTGTTTTCCATTTGCTTGATAGATCTTCCTCCATCCCTTTATTTTGAGTCTATGTGTGTCTCTGCACGTGAGATGGGTTTCCTGAATACAGCACACTGATGGGTCTTGACTCCTTACCAGTTTGCCAGTCTCTGTCTTTTAATTGGAGCATTTAGCCCATTTACATTTAAAGTTAATATTGTTATGTGTGAATGTGATCCTGTCATTATGATGTTAGTTGGTTATTTTGCTCGTTAGTTGATGCAGTTTCTTCCTAGCCTCGATGGTCTTTAAAATTTGGCATGTTTTTGCAGTGGCTGGTACCAGCTATTCCTTTCCATGTTTAGTGCTTCCTTCAGGAGCTCTTTTAGGGCAGGCCTGGTGGTGACAAAATCACTCAGCATTTGCTTGTCTGTAAAGTATTTTATTTCTCCTTCACTTATGAAGCTTAGTTTGGCTGGATATGAAACTCTGGGTTGAAAATTCTTTTCTTTAAGAATGCTAAATGCCCACAAGAGAAAGCAGGAAAGATCCAAAATTCACACCCTAACATCACAATTAAAAGAACTGGAAAAGCAAGAGCAAACACATTCAAAAGCTAGCAGAAGGCTAGAAATAACTAAAATCAGAGCAGAACTGAAGGAAATAGAGACACAAAAAACCCTTCAAAAAATTAATGAATCCAGGAGCTGGTTTTTTGAAAAGATCAACAAAATTGATAGACCGCTAGCAAGACTAATAAAGAAGAAAAGAGAGAAGAATCAAATAGATGCAATAAAAAATGAAAAAGGGGATATCACCACCGATCCCACAGAAATACAATCTACCATCAGAGAATACTACAAACACCTCTATGCAAATAAACTAGAAAATCTAGAAGAAATGGATAAATCCCTCGACAAATACACCCTCCCAAGACTAAATCAGGAAGAAGTTGAATCTCTGAATAGACCAATAACAGGTTCTGAAATTGTGGCAATAATCAATAGCTTACCAACCAAAAAGAGTCCAGGACCTGATGGATTCACAGCCCAATTCTACCAGAGGTACAAAGAGGAACTGGTACCATTCCTTCTGAAACTATTCCAATCAATAGAAAAAGAGGGAATCCTCCCTAACACATTTTATGAAGCCAGCATCGTCCTGATACCAAAGCCTGGCAGAGACATAACCAAAAAAGAGAATTTCAGACCAATATCCTTGATGAACATTGATGCAAAAATCCTCAATAAAATACTGGCAAACCGAATCCAGCAGCACATCAAAAAGCTTATCCACCATAATCAAGTGGGCTTCATCCCTGGGATGCAAGGCTGGTTCAACATACGCAAATCAATAGATGTAATCCAGCATATAAACAGAACCAAAGACAAAAACCACATGATTATCTCAATAGATGCAGAAAAGGCCTTTGACAAAATTCAACAACCCTTCATGCTAAAAACTCTCAATAAATTAGGTATTGATGGGACGTATCTCAAAATAATAAGAGCTATCTACGACAAACCCACAGCCAATATCATACTGAATGGGCAAAAACTGGAAGCATTCCCTCTGAAAACTGGCACAAGACAGGGATGCCCTCTGTCACTGCTCCTATTCAACACAGTGCTGGAAGTTCTGGCCAGAGCAATCAGGCAGGAGAAGGAAACAAAGGGTACTCAATTAGGAAAAGAGGAAGTCAAACTGTCCCTGTTTGCAGATGACATGATTGTATATCTAGAAAATCCCATTGTCTCAGCCCAAAATCTCCTTAAGCTGATTAGCAACTTCAGCAAAGTCTCAGGATACAAAATCAATGTACAAAAATCACAAGCATTCTTGTACACCAATCACAGACAAACAGAGAGCCAAATCATGAGTGAACTCCCATTCACAATTGCTTCAAAGAGAATAAAATACCTAGGAATCCAACTTACAAGGGATGTGAAGGACCTCTTCAAGGAGAACTACAAACCACTGCTCAATGAAATAAAAGAGGATACAAACAAATGGAAGAACATTCCATGCTCATGGGTTGGAAGAATCAATATTGTGAAAATGGCCACACTGCCCAAGGTAATTTATAGATTCAATGCCATCCCCATCAAGCTACCAATGACTTTCTTCACAGAATTGGAAAAAACTACTTTAAAGTTCATATGGAACCAAAAAAGAGCCCGCATCGCCAAGTTAATCCTAAGCCAAAAGAACAAAGCTGGAGGCATCACGCTACCTGACTTCAAACTATACTACAAGGCTACAGTAACCAAAACAGCATGGTACTGGTACCACAACAGAGACATAGATCAATGGAACAGAACACAGCCCTCAGAAATAATGCCACATATCTACAACTATCTGATCTTTGACAAACCTGACAAAAACAAGCAATGGGGAAAGGATTCCCTATTTAATAAACGGTGCTGGGAAAACTGGCTAGCCATATGTAGAAAGCTGAAACTGGATCCCTTCCTTACACCTTATACAAAAATTAATTCAAGATGGATTAAAGACTTACATGTTAGACCTAAAACCATAAAAACCTTAGAAGAAAGCCTAGGCAATACCATTCAGGACATAGGCGTGGGCAAGAACTTCATGTCTAAAACACCAAAAGCAATGGCAACAAAACCCAAAATTGACAAATGGGATCTAATTAAACTAAAGAGCTTCTGCACAGCAAAAGAAACTACCATCAGAGTGAACAGGCAACCTACAGAATGGGAGAAAATTTTTGCAACCTACTCATCTGACAAAGGGCTAATATCCAGAATCTACAATGAACTCAAACAAATTTACAAGAAAAAAACAAACAACCCCATCGAAAAGTGGGCAAAGGACATGAACAGACACTTCTCAGAAGGAGACATTTATGCAGCCAAAAAACACATGAAAAAATGTTCATCATCACTGGCCATCAGAGAAATGCAAATCAAAACCACAATGAGACATCATCTCACACCAGTTAGAATGGCGATCATTTAAAAAGTCAGGAAACAACAGGTGCTGGAGAGGATGTGGAGAAATAGGAACACTTTTACACTGTTGGTGGGACTGTAAACTAGTTCAACCATTGTGGAAGTCAGTGTGGCGATTCCTCAGGGATCTAGAACTAGAAATACCATTTGACCCAGCCATCCCATTACTGGGTATATACCCAAAGGACTATAAATCATGCTGCTATAAAGACACATGCACACGTATGTTTATTGCGGCACTATTCACAATAGCAAAGAGTTGGAACCAACCCAAATGTCCAACAACGATAGACTGGATTAAGAAAATGTGGCACATATACACCATGGAATACTATGCAGCCATAAAAAATGATGAGTTCATGTCCTTTGTAGGGACATGGATGAAACTGGAAAACATCATTCTCAGTAAACTATCGCAAGGACAAAAATGCAAACACCACATGTTCTCACTCATAGGTGAGAATTGAACAATGAGAACTCGTGGACACAGGAAGGGGAACATCACACTCCGGGGACTGTTGTGGGTTGGGGGGAGAGGGGAGGGACAGCATGAGGAGATATACCTAATGCTAAATGACGAGTTAATGGGTGCAGCAAACCAACATGGCACATGGATACATATGTAACAAACCTGCACATTGTGCACATGTACCCTAAAACCTAAAGTATAATAATAAAAAAAAAATGCTGCAAGACAACCAAGGCAATACCATTCAGGACATAGGCATGGACAAAGATTTCATGATGAAAACACCAAAGCAACTGCAACAAAAGCAAAAACTTACAAATGGGATCTAATTAAACTAAAGAGCTTCTGCACAGCAAAAGAAACTATCATCAGACACTTTTCAAAAGAAGACATACATCCGGCCAACAAACATATGGCAAAAAGCTCAACATAACTGATCATTAGAGAAATGCAAATAAAAACCACCATAAGATTCAATCTAACACCAGTCAGAATGGCTGTTACTAAGATGTCAAAAAACAACAGATGCTGGTGAGGTTGTGGAGAAAAAGGAATGCTTTTACATTGTTGGTGGGAGTGTAAATTAGTTCAACCACTGTGGAAGACAGTGTGGTGATTCCTCAAAGACCTAGAGGCGTACCATTTGACTCAGCAATCCCATTACGGGGTATACACCCCAAAAAATATAAATCATTGTGTTATAAAGATACATGCATGTCTATGTTCATTGCAGCATTTTTCACAATACCAAAGACATAAAATCAAACTAAATGCCCATCAGTGATGGACCAGATAAATAAATGTGGTGCATATACACTATGGAATACTATGCAGCCATAAAAAGGAACAAGATCATGTCCTTTGCAGGGATATGGATGGAGTTGGAAGCCATTATCCTCCAGAAACTAACACAGGAACAGAAAACCAAACAACACCTGTTCTCATCTATAAGTGGGAACTAAATGATGAAAACACATGGACACATAGAGGGGAACAGCACACACTGGGAACTATCAGTGGGCGGTGGGTGGGAGGGAGAGCATCAGGAAGAATATCTACTTGATTCTGGGCTTAATACCTAGGTGATAGGATGATCTGTGCAGCAAACCACCATGGCACATGTTTACTTGTGTAACAAACCTGCACATCCTCCACATGTACCCACGAACTTAAAATAAAAGTTGAAGAAAAGAAAAAGACAGAACGAACAATCCTAAAATTCATATAGAACCACAAAAAAGAGCACAAACAGCCAAAGCAACCCTAAGCAAAAAGAACAAATCTGGATGCATCACAATAACTGACTCCAAATTATACTGCAAGGCTATTGTAATCAAAATAGCATGGTATTGGTATAAAAGTAGATACATAGACAAATAGAATAGAATAGAGAACCCAGAAATAAAGCCAAATAGTTACAACCAACTGATAGTCAACAAAGCATATACAAACATAAATTAAGGAAAGGACATGCTATTCAATAAATGGTGCTGGGAAAACTAGATAGCAACATGTAGAAGAATGAAACTGGATCTCTATCTTTCACTATATACAAAATCAACTCAAGATGGATTACAGACTTAAATCTAAGACTTGAAACCATAAAAATTCTAGAGCAAAACCTAGGAAAAATTCTTTTGGATATTAGCCTAGGCAAAGAATTTATAACTAAGACCCCAAAAACAACCACCACAAAAATAAATAAATAAGACTTAATTAAACTAAAATGCTCCACACAGCAAAAGAAATAATCATCAGAGTAAACACACAACTCACAGAATGGGAGAAAATATTTGCAAATCATGCATCCGACAACAGACTAATACCCAGAATCTACAAAGAACTCAAACATATCAGCAAGGGGAAAAAATCCTTTTAAAAAGTGGGCAAATGACATGAATATACGTTTCTCAAAATAACATACACAAATGGCAAAGAAACATATGAAAAACTGCTCACCATCACTAATCATCAGGGAATGCAAACTAAAACCACAATGAGAAACCATCTTATCCCAACCAGAATGGCCATTTATTAAAAAGTCAAAAAACAAGAGATGTTGGCATGGATATGGTAAAAAGGAAAAGCTTATATACTTCTGGTGGTAACATAAATCAGTATAACCTCTATGGAAAACAGTATGGAGATTTCTCAAAGAACTAAAAGTAGATCTACCATTCAATCCAGCAATCCCACTACTGGACTACGTACCCAAAGGAAAAGAAGTCATTACATCAAAAAGACACCTGCATGCATATGATTATCACAGCACAATTCACAATTGCAAAGCTATGGAACCAACCTAAGTGCCCATCAATCAATGAGGGGATAAAGAAAATGTGGTATATATACACCATGGAATACTAGTTAGCCATAAAAAAGAATGAAATAATGTATTTTACAGCAACTCAGATGGAACTGAATGCCAGTATTCTAAGTGAAGTAACTCAGGAATGGAAAACCAAATACCATATTTTCTCATTTGTAAATGGGAGCTAAGCTATGGATACACAAAGGCACACAAAGTGATATAATGGACTTTAGAGACTCAGAATAGGGGAGTGTGGGAGGGGGTGACTTAAAAGGTTACATATTGGGTACAATGTACACAACTTGGGTACACTAAAATTTCAGACTTCAGGAATATACAATTCATCCATGTAAGCAAAAACCACTTGTACTCCTAAAGCTATTAAAATATTTTTTTTAAAAAAAGAATTTGTTGGTTTGCAAGCATAAATGAAATGGAATAGAGTCCAGATGTTTGTCCAGAAAGTTCTGAGTGTAAAGCCTTGGAAAAAATGACTGCTTCTAAATTCTGAGGAGTAAGAAACAAGATTGAAAAGGCTTTTGAGTGACACAGGTCAAAAGATTCAGCCTTGCAGCAAAGAGCTAATTAAGACCTTTGCCTTCCCATCTGACCTTGAAGGCCTCAAGGAAGTCACCATCTCATTGACAGAAAAGGGTATTAGGGTAAGAAAGTAATATAATAATTCAAGCTTGGTAATAATATCTAGGAAAAAAACTTAGGGATTTGCTATTGGCATAAAAAACTTTAGGGAAGAAAACAGAACAGAAGCAAGTAATCCAAGCACAGAAAGAAAAATACTGCATGATCTCAGTTACAGGTGTAATCTAAAAAAAGTCTAACTCGGAAATAGAGAATAAAATGGTGGTTAGCAGGGGCTGGGGCAAGGGTAGAAGTGGATGGGAAGATGTTGGTCAAAGTTTACAAAGCTTCAGTTAGACAGAAGGAATAAGTTCTTGAGATTTACTCCACAGCATGGTGACTATAGTTAATAATAATGCAATATATTTCAAAATTGCTAATAATTTCATACCACACACACACAAAAATTTCATACCACACACACGTGAAATGATGGATATGTTAATTAGCTTGGTTTAATCATTTCATAGTGAATAAATATATGAAAGCTTCACATTGTACCCCATAAATATGTAAATTATTTGTCAAAAATAAAAGTAATTAATTTAAAAAAAAAAGAATCCTATCAAATTTTTGACATAAATGTATGGCCAAAGAAACCATAAGCCTGGACTAAAAATAAAATTTTTTAAAGGCGTTTCTCTATTTGAGCCTTGAAACAACAGCAGGGCACTAGAGGGCTGCAAAGCTGTGTACCCTCCTAAGGTGGTGGACTCCCCTGCAATCACTTCAAACGTAGCCATTGAGAATAAAGTGCAAGAAGGAACTTGCCAGGACAGAGCTGGGGCCATGGAGACCAACTGAGAAGAGACTGCCTTTTCTGGCAAAATCAAGGTCTAATCAAGAAAGTTCTCCCACCCTCTGGTTGAGAACCTCCACCTTGCCTACCCAACTGGATTCCATTGTTGCTTTGGGCCTGTGATGACTGTGCTGCTCGCTCTTTACCCTGATCTAAATGGGAGCTTCTAATGTTATGATGCTTCCCTGCTTCACTGAAAATTGGGAGGCGCTAGGGAGGAGGCAAATAACTTTATTCTCTTCTAGTTCATAAGTCATCAAACCACAAGGATCCTCATTTAAATGTGATGGGGAAGAGAGCACATCACCCAGAGATCCTGAACAGTGACTGAGCAAGCTGCCAGAGCTGGATGGGACTTAGGGTCCCTCACTCTGGGAGGGGTGTGTTCTGTGTGTGAGGGGAAAAGCAAAACAGGAATTTGGTAAACAGTAGGGGAAGCTCTGTTAGAGACTGGCTAGTATTCACCAAATGTATTTCCTTTCCTCCCACACACACAGATGAGTGACATTTTCCAGCCTCCCTTGCAGTTTTGTATGGCCATGTGACATTCTGGCCAATGGAATGGGGGCAGAAGCAATATCTGCCACTTCCAGTTCTGATCCATTAAGACCTCCTGTGACACCTTCTTCAATCCCTCTTCCACTATCAGCCAGCTAGGCAGCAAGGGCCAGGGCAACCTTGCAAACCACATGCTGGAGAAGGCCTAAGTCCCTGCATGGCCATGCGAGGCACAGCAGCCCCTCCACACAAGCCTGGTGTCTCAAGGTAACCATCAGCAAATGGAGAGAACCTAAACTTTACATAAGGAGAAATAAACTTCACATAAGGAGAAATAAACTTCTGAGGTGTTAAGCCACTGATATTTCAGAATATGTGCTTTAGAACTAGCATCACCTTAAATACAAAAACTTAATACTGGCATGTTCTAAAGATCAAACAACTATGAACATTCCAATTTAATGTAACTAGGTGAGTAAATTATGGTGTCAGCATGGAATACTGTGTAACCATTAGGCCGGGCACAGTGGCTCACACCTGTAATCCCAGCACTTTGGGAGGCCAAGGTGGGCAGATCACCTGATGTCAGGAGTTCAAGACCACCCTGGCCAACATAGTGAAACCCCGTCTCTACTAAAAATATAAAAATTATCCAGGTGTGGTGGTGGGCCCCTGTAATCCTAGCTACTCAGGAGGCTGAGACAGAACAATTGCTTGAACCAGGTAGGCGGAGGTTGCAGTGAGCCAAGATCGTGCCACTGCACTCCAGCCTGGGCAACGGAGCGAGCCTCCATCTCAAAAAACAAAAAGAAAGAAATAACAGTGTAAAGTCATACTGGCTGACATGAAAACATATCTTGGCCGGGCGCGGTGGCTCACGCTTGTAATCCCAGCACTTTGGGAGGCCGAGGCGGGCGGATAATGAGGTCAGGAGATCGAGACCACGGTGAAACCCCGTCTCTACTAAAAATACAAAAAAACTAGCCGGGCGTGGTGGCGGGCGCCTGTAGTCCCAGCTACTCGGAGAGGCTGAGGCAGGAGAATGGCGTGAACCCGGGAGGCGGAGCTTGCAGTGAGCCGAGATTGCGCCACTGCACTCCAGCCTGGGCGACAGAGGAGACTCCGTCTCAAAAAAAAAAAAAAAAAAAAAAAAGAAAACATATCTGTGCTATACTACTAAGTGGGAAAAAATTAGGTTGGAAAACAAGATGCAACATAATCCCATTTCAGTAAAGTTGTATGGCTCTGTGAACCTTCTAGAAGGATGTTCCCTAAATCATTAACAGTGAGGAATATGTGACTTCAGTGATCATTTCATCTTCTCCCATACATTTTTCAGGCTTGTTTGACTTTTTACAGTGCCTATGTTTTTAAATATAAAAACAACAAAGCTATGTTTGAGCAGTAAATGTGTAATTTTTCCTCCAGTTGACCCTGTAATGTCCATTTCCTTTAAGAGAGTTTTCCCATTAGTACTGAATATTCAATATTGAATATCCTGAAACATTACTTCAAGCAAGTTGGAAAACCTACAGGTAAGAAAATAACACAATAATAATGATAATAACACAATAATAACAATATAACACGATAATAACAATTTTGTGTAGGCTCAGAGCACATCTGCACATTTCAGTTATTCTCATTCACGTATAAGAAGTGACATGATGGATTCTGTTCCAAGATGGCCAAATACGAACAGCTCCGGTCTGCAGCTCCCAGCGTGATCGATGCAGAAGATGGTGATTTCTGCATTTCCAAGTGATGTACCTGTTTATCTCATTGGGATTGGTTGGAGAGTGGGTGTAGCCCACACAGGGCAAGCTGAAGGAGGGCGGGGCATCGTCTCATCCAGGAAGCACAAGGTGTCGGGGGATTTCCCTTTCCTAGCCAAGGGAAGCTGTGACAGACTGTACCTGGAAAATCAGGACACTCTCACCCAAATACTACGCTTTTCCAACGGTCTTAGCAAACAGCACACCAAAAGATTACATCCCATGCCTGGCTCAGCGGGTCCCACACCCACGGAGCCTTGCTCACTGCTAGCTCAGCAGTCTGAGATTGACTTGCCAGGTAACAGCCTGGCAGGGGGAGGGGCATCTGCCATTGCTGAGGCCTGAGTAGGCAAACAAAGTGGCTGGAGAAGCTCAAACTGGGCGGAGCCCACCGCAGCTCTCCAAGGCCTGCTTCCTCTGGAGACCCCAGCTCTGGGGGCAGGGCACAGCTGAACAAAAGGCAGCAGAAACTTCTGCAGACTTAAACGTCCCTATCTGACAGTTCTGAAGAGAGCAGTGGTTCTCCCAGTACGGTGTTTGAGCTCTGAGAATGGACAGACTGCCTCCTCAACTGGGTCCCTGACCCCTGTGTAGCCTGAGAGACACTTTCAAGTAGGGGCTGACCGACATCTCATACAGGAGGCTGCCTCTCTGGGACAAAGCCTCCAGAGGAAGGATCAGGCAGCAATATTTACTGTTCTGCAATATTTGCTGTTCTGCAGCCTCCACTGGTGATACCCAGGCAAACAGTGTCTGGAGTGGACCTCCAGCAAACTCCAACAGACCTGCAGCTGAGAGACCTGACTGTTAGAAGGAAAATTAACAAACAGAAAGGAATAGCATCAACATCAACAAAAAGGACATCCACACCAAAATCCCATCTGTAGGTCACCATCATCAAAGACCAAAGGTAGATAAAACCACAAAGATGGGGAGCAACCAGAGCAGAAAAGCAGAAAATCCTAAAAACCAGAGCACCTCTTCTCCTCCAAAGGATCACAGCTCCTCGCCAGCAACAGAACAAAGCTGGACAGAGAACGACTTTGATGAGCTGACACAAGCAGGCTTCAGAAGGTCAGCAATGACAAACTTCTCCGAGCTAAAGGAGGACATTTAAACCCATCACTAGGAAGCTAAAACCCTTGAAAAAAATTAGACAAACGGCTAACTAGAATAAACAGTGTAGAGAAGACCATAAATGACCTAATGAAGCTGAAAACCATGGCACGAGAACTACGTGACGCATGCACAAGCTTCAATAGCTGATTTGAGCAAGTGGAAGAAAGGGTATCAGCAACTGAAGATCAAATTAATGAAATAAAGCAAGAAGAGAAGTTTAGAGAAAAAAGAGTAAAAAGAAACAAACAAAGCCTCCAAGAAATATGAGACTATGTGAAAGGACCAAATCTACGTTTGATTGGTGTACCTGAAAGTGACGGGGAGAATGGAACCAAGTTGGAAAACACTCTGCAGGATATTATGCAGGAGAACTTCCCCAACCTGGCAAGGCAGACCAACATTCAAATTCAGGAAATACAGAGAACACCACAAAGATACTCCTCAAGAAGAGCAACCCCAAGACATATAATTGTCAGATTCACCAAGGTTGAAATGAAGGAAAACACGTTAAGTGCAGCCAGAGAGAAAGGTTGGGTTATCCACAAAGGGAAGTCTGATGACTAACAGCAGATCTCTCAGCAGAAATTCTACAAGCCAGAAAAGAGTGGGGGCCAATATTCAATATTCTTAAAGAAAAGAATTTTCAACCCAGAATTTCATATCCAGCCAAACTAAGCTTCATAAGTGAAGGAGAAATAAAATCCTTTACAAACAAGCAAATGCTCAGAGATTTTGTTACCACTAGGTCTGCCTTACAAGAGCTCCTAAAGGAAGCACTAAACATGGAAAGGAACAACCAGTACCAGCCACTGCAATAACATGCCAAATTGTAAAGACCATCGATGCCAGGAAGAAACTGCATCAACTAACAGGTAAAATAACCACCTAACATCATAATGATGGGGTCAAATACACACATAACAATATTAACCTTAAGTGTAAATAGGCTAAATGCCCCAATTAAAAGACACAGACTGGTAAATTGGACAAAGAGTCAAGACCCATCAGTGTGCTGTATTCAGGAGACCCATCTCACATGCAGAGACACACATAGGCTCAAAATAAAGGGATGGAGGAAAATCTACCAAGCAAATAAAAGCAAAAAAAAAAGCAGGGGTTGCAATCCTAGTCTCTGATAAAACAGACTTTAAACCAAAAAAGATCAAAAGAGACAAAGAAGGCCATTACATAATGGTAAAGGGATCAATTCAACAAGAAGAACTAACTATCCTAAATATATATGCATCCAATACAGGAGCACCCAGATTCATAAAGCGAGTCCTTAGAGATCTATAAAGAGACTTAGACTCCCACACAATAATAATGGGAGACTTTAACACCCGAATGTCAATATTAGACAGATCAACCAGACAGAAGGTTAACAAGGATATCCAGGACTTGAACTCAGCTCTGCACCAAGCAGACCTAATAGACATCTACAGAACTCTCCACCCCAAATCAACAAAATATACATTCTTCTCAGCACCACATTGCACTTATTCCAAAATTGACCACATAATTGGAAGTAAAGCACTCCTCAACAAATGTAAAAGAACAGAAATCATAACAAACTGTCTCTCAGATGACAGTGCAATCAAATTAGAACTCAGGATTAAGAATCTCACTCAAAACCACACAACTACTTGGAAACTGAACAACCTGCTCCTGAATGACTACTGGGTACATAATGAAATGAAGGCAGAAATAAAGATGCTCTTTGAAACCAATGAGAACAAAGACACAACGTACCAGAATCTCTGGGACACATTTAAAGCAGTGTGTAGAGGGAAATTTATAGCACTAAATGCCCACAAGAGAAAGCAGGAAAGATCTAAAATTGACACCCTAACATCACAATTAAAAGAACTAGAGAAGCAAGAGCAAACACATTCAAAAGCTAGTAGAAGGCAAGAAATAACTAAGGTCAGAGCAAAACTGAAGAAGATAGAGACACAAAAAACCCTTCAAAAAATCAATAAATCCAGGAGCTGGTTTTTTGAAAAGATCAACAAAATTGATAGACCACTAGCAAGACTAATAAAGAAGAAAAGAGAGAAGAATAAAACGATGCAATAAAAAATGATAAAGGGGATATCACCACCGATCCCATAGAAATATAAACTACCATCAGAGAATACTATAAACACCTCTATGCAAATAAATTAGAAAATCTAGAAGAAATGGATAAATTCCTGGACACATACACCCACCCAAGACTAAACCAGGAAGAAATTGAATCTCTGAATAGACCAATAACAGGCTCTGAAATTTAGGCAATAATTAATAGCCTACCAACCAAAAAGAGTCCAGGACCAGAGGGGTTCACAGCCAAATTCTACCAGAGGTACAAAGAGGAGCTGGTACCATTCCTTCTGAAACTATTTCAATCAATAGAAAAAGAGGAAATCCTCCCTAACTGATTTTATGAGGCCAGCATCATCCTGATACCAAAGCCTGGCAGAGACACAACAAAAAAGAGAGAATTTTAGACCAATATCCCTGATGAACATTGATGCAAAAATCCCCAATAAAATACTGGCAAACTGAATCCAGCAGCACATCAAAAAGCTTATCCACCATGATCAGGTCAGCTTCATCCCTGGGATGCAAGGCTGGTTCAACATATGCAAATCAATAAACGTAATCCATCACATAAACAGAACCAACAACAAAAACCACATGATTATCTCAATAGATGCAGAAAAGGCCTTCAACAAAATTCAACAGCACTTCATGCTAAAAACTCAATAAACTAAGTATTGATGGAATGTATCTCAAAATAATAAGAGCTATTTATGGCAAACCCATAGCCAATATCACACTGAATGAGCAAAAACTGGAAGCATTACCTTTGAAAACTGGCACAAGACAGGGATGCCCTCTCTCACCACTCCTGTTCAACATAGTGTTAGAAGTTCTGGCCAGGGCAATCAGACAAGAGAAAGAAATAAAGAATATTCCATTAGGAAAAGAGGAAGTTAAATTGTCCCTGTTTGCAGGTGACATGATTGTATATTTAGAAAACCCCATCGTCTCAGCCCAAAATCTCCTTAAGCTGATAAGCAACTTCAGCAATGTCTCAGGATACAAAATCGATGTGCAAAAATCACAAGCATTCCTATACACCAATAACAGACAAACAGAGACCCAAATCATGAGTGAACTCCCATTCACAATTGCTACAAAGAGAATAAAATGCCTAGGAATCCAACTTACAAGGGACATAAAGGACCTCTTCAAGGAGAACTACAAACCACTGCTCAATGAAATAAAAGAGGACACAAACAAATGGAAGAACGTTCCATGCTCATGGATAGGAAGAATCAATATCGTGAAAACGGCCATACTGCCCAAGGTAATTTATAGATTCAATGCCATCCCCATCAAACTACCAATGACTTTCTTCATAGAATTAGAAAAAACTACTTTAAAGTTCATATGGAACCAAAAAAGAGCCTGCATTGCCAAGACAATCCTAAGCAAAAAGAACAAAGCCGGAGGCAACACACTACTTCAAACTATACTACAAGGCTACACTAACCAAAACAGCATGGTACTGGTACCAAAACAGAGAGATAGACCAATGGAAAAGAACAGAACCCTCAGAAATAACACCACACATCTATAACCTGATCTTTGACAAACCTGACAAAAACAAGAAATGGGGAAAGGATTCCCTATTTAATAAATGGTGCTGGGAAAACTGGCTAACCATATGTAGAAAGCTGAATCTGGATCCCTTCCTTACACCTTATACAAAAATTAATTCAAGATGGATTAAAGATTTAAATGTTAGACCTAAAACCATAAAATCCTTAGAAGAAAACCTAGGCAATATCGTTCAGGACATAGGCATAGGCAAGGACTTCATGACTAAAACACCAAAAGCAATGGCAACACACGCCAAAATAGACAAATGGGATCTAATTAAACTAAAGAGCTTCTGCACAGCAAAAGAAACTACCATCAGAGTGAACAGGCAACCTACAGAATGGGAGAAAATTTTTGCAATCTACCCATCTGACAAAGGGCTAATATCCAAAATCTACAAAGAACTTAAACTAATGTACAAGAAAAAAAAAACCCATCAAAAAGTGGGCAAAGGATATGAACAGAAACTTCTCAATAGGAGACATTTATGCAGCCAACAGACACATGAAAAAATGCTTATCATCACTGGTCATCAGAGAAATGCAAATCAAAACCACAATGAGATACCATATCACACCAGTTAGAATGGTGATCATTAAAAAGTCAGGAAACAACAGATGCTGGAGAGGATGTGGAGAAATAGGAACGCTTTTACACTGTTGGTGGGAATGTAAACTAGTTCGACCATTGTGGAAGACAGTGTGGCGATTCATCAAGGATCTAGAACTAGAAATACCATTTGACCCAGTGATCCCATTTGACCCAGCAATCTAAATTGCCCCAAAAATTTAGAATTGGGGCAATAGCAAAGTTGCTATTTATATACGCAAAGAATTATAAATTATGCTACTATAAAGACTCATGCACACTTATGTTTATTGCAGCACTATTCACAATAGCAAAAACTTGGAACCAACCCAAATGTCCATCAATGTTAGACTGGAGTAAGAAAATGTGGCACATATACACCATGGAATACTATGCAGCCATAAAAAAGGATGAGTTCATGTCCTTTGCAGGGACATGGATGAAGCTGGAAACCATCATTCTCAGCAAACTGTCGCAAGGACAGAAAACCAAACAGCGCATGTTCTCACTCATAGGTGGGAACTGAACAATGAGAACACCTGGACACAGGGTGAGGAACATCACACACCAGGGCCTGTCATGGGGTGGGAGGAGGGATAGCATTAGGAGAAATACCTAATGTAAATGACAAGTTAATGGGTGCAGCAAACCAACATGACACATGTATACCTATGTAACAAACCTGCACGTTGTGCACATGTACCCTAGAACTTGAAGTATAATAATAAAAAAAAAAAATTAAAGACCAAAAAAAAAAAAAAAAAACCAGAAGTGACATGACATAAACTGCCTGGTCTCCGCCCTCCTAACCCTGGGACATCAGGCAGACCTTGAAAGCTGGATATTGTCATTTGGGAGGTGAGGAGAGGGCAGTGCAATGAAGGTCCCTGCTGTAAAGGCCCTGGTTTGACTTGTACAAGGAAGCAGTAAGGTGCAGAAAGGAGCGTCAGTGGGAGCTATGGCCAGGCTTTGAAATCTTCCCCAGACCAGCATGATGACTGGTGTGCCTACCACTGAGCTCCCTGCCCTCCAGTTAGCCAGGGTGAAAGAACAACCAATCCTCTTCTGACACAGATCTCTCTGTTATTAGGATCACAGAAAAGGTGGCCATGGTGACAATCCTGCCTTTGGGGTTTAGGTCATAGATGACTATACCCATGCTTAAATAGTTGTCATAAAAATAGAGTTTTGAGCAGAAATGTGGATTCAGAAAATAGATTTTTAGAAAAATTAAACTACCAATAATGTCCACAGTGAACAGAAAGAGGCTGGTGGCTGAAAATCTATTTAAGGGCTACTGCGACAATCCTGCATGCATGATGAGGATGGAAAGAGAAAGGAAGAATTCAGTCACAGGATCCTAGGGTGCAAACCCAGGCCTTAAGCACCCAACAGATTCACAGAGTCCACGTGCTAAGTGCAGGAAAACTGAGACCACTCCAAGTATCTCAAGCAGAAGAAATTTAATATAGGGAATTTGTTACAAAGATCTAGAAAGAACTAGAAGAGAACAAAGGAGAAGGAGAGGGCAGGAGTAAAAAGGAAAAGGAGGTCATAGCTAGACACCCATCATTAATGCTCCTAAATGATGTCCCTCGGCCTGCTCAATCTGCTGTACTGTTGAGGAGGTTGTGCCAGTTGGCTCTGAAGCCACCAAGGAAGTGCTACATCAACTAAGATTGGAGCCCCAATAAGGGGGTTACCTGCAGGGTTGCTGATGTTCCAACTCACCCCTTCCTTACTATCACTACAGCAACTGCTTGCAATGGCCTCACAGTAAAACCCAGAATCAGGAAGTTTTTCTCTCCGTCTTACTGGTCTGCCACCAGTGCCTCCTATTAACAGAATTTAATAGCAAACGAGCTGGCGAGAAAGCCTGGGATATGTAGCTTTCTAGCTCCTAGCCCTAGTAGTAAAGAGCAAAGCACAGGAAGGTAAGTGAAAGGCCAGCCTACACTCTTACCCGTTGTTAACAAATGTGCATTCTGAAGGATATGTACAGGGCAGTGGTGAGGAAGCAAGGTGATGGGGAGGGTGGGGGTTATAGTCCTTGCCTTCAAGGAAAATCCTAGAGAAAATTTAGAATTGGGGCAATAGCAAAATTGCTCCTCTGACTCTATGGCAATCAGATCATTGAAATTAAATGGAAATGACCAAGTTGGAGCCAGATAAAGCATGCCATGTGCCCTCTCCAGAATTCTGTCTGCTACACTAAAAATAACATCTTTTTCTTGTTGACAGAATTGCAGCTAGCACATATGGTACCACTGTGCAAATTTTTAAAAGGTATCTTCTCTGGGGTGGTAAAATATAAAAAGATGTCCTCTTAGGGAGGGTAAATTAGAAAAAGGTGGCACCTCTGATGAATTAGAAAAAGGCTCGCCATCCTCAGCACCAGGGCTCCATCCACCCCTCGGCTAGTACCATTGTGTGGGACGTCACCTGCACAGCGGCAGGCTGCAGGCCACCTGTAATATGCTACCGTTTGCTAAGCCCTTTTATGTCTCATCTTACATGATCCTCACAATAGTCCCAGAAAATAAGCATTATTACTTCCTATCTTACAGATGAAGAGAATTAAATAGCTTATTCCCAGTCATATACTTAATAAGTGACACAAGAGCTGGTAGAGATGTGAAATCTAATAATAGCTTCTCAATAATAATATTGAGTGCCTACAGTGAGGCAGAAACTGTATGTACTTGAAACTCTATACATCTGACCCGCAGTCAATTCTCTTAACAGTATGAGGTAGCTAGTATTCTTTGCATTTCACTGGCCAATTTTTGACTGCTAGGAGAACAAGGACATCAGGGTCCCGGGGAAGCCCCCCACCCCGTGTATACAGTGTGTGTGCCCAGTCCCCGAGCCACCATGAAAGGCATTCTTTCATTTATTTTATTTTTTTACTAGTTATTGCCTCACTCAAAGGAGGCCTAAACACAGTGAGATCTGAAGGGACAAGGAGACTGAATAGGAATATCTGAAGCTGGGATTTCCTGTGGGTTTTTCTACGAGTGAAACAAAAAGCTCCTTTGACTCTGGCTCCTTCGGGGTTCCAGAGAACAAGCTGGCATTATCTCTGCACTGAAGGGCCTTTGACTCCCACACTCACTGCAGACAATGCTAAAAGAACACCCAAAGGATTAGCGAAATGGCCTGCCAAGTCCCCAACTTTACAGAAGCTCTCCCTTGGTGGAAATAGCTCACAAGTGACAGCTCTGAAAATTTACAGAGAGCCGGCAAGGTTTGGTGGGAAGGCAATAGACCGAGTCCTCATCCTCTGCTGTTCCATTGCATACTCGGGTTGGGTACATTTTCGTAACAGTTTTATTAAATAGATTTTCACTGTGACTATTTCCTCACTGGAGCTAAAACACCTGAGAAGCCAAGGAAGAAGGAAAACTGTGTTTAGAGAGAAAGGCAATGACAGACGCTCTGCTGAGCTGAACTTCTTTTAAGGTTAGAATGCCCTCTTTGGGTATGAAATTATACCAGCAAGAGCAGGGAATTTTCTGAGCTGGAAGAGATTCAGAAACACCAAAATCCACACAATGTCCTAATGGAGACT
This sequence comes from Nomascus leucogenys, assembly GCF_006542625.1. Taxonomy (NCBI): domain Eukaryota; kingdom Metazoa; phylum Chordata; class Mammalia; order Primates; family Hylobatidae; genus Nomascus; species Nomascus leucogenys. The sequence continues at coordinate 16,465,650 of NC_044385.1, forward strand.
TGTATAGAGCTTACATTTTATATAGATGAAAATGTTACATAGGTAAAACCAAAATTCAATTGCACACTGAAAAAAAAAAAAGATTTACTGGGTGTAAAAATGTAACTCCTGTAGCACAGCCAACCTATATGTGTTATTACACAGCCTTCACTGTCCATGATACATTTGGTATCAATCATCCACACTGAATCACCTCATCGCCAGCAGCACTAGAGATACTCAGAGCCCAAGACAGCATTCTACCCACCAAAAGAATAGCTCACCTTGATTGTCATTGCTGGTTGGTATTTAATGGGGAACCTTGACAGTTCCAACCCTTTTCCTTCAGGCCTATCAGTGAAAGCAGTTGTCCAGTTAATCTCGTAAGACCAGCAGGGTCTCCAGAGCATGGACAGACTACAGGGTAGGTTATCATTTGTCCTAAGGCTGCAAAATGTAGCATCACAGGATTCATCCGAAAGGCATAATCGGGAGAGTCTATACTAGTCAGCACTCCGATGAGTGTAAGTCAACCAGGAGAATCCAGGGGTCAGACCAACGATCAAAAACCAGGGAGGGGCCCAGCATGGTGACTCATGCCTATAATCCCAGCACTTTGGGAGACAGAGGCAGGAGGCTTTCTTGAGCCCAGGAGTTTGAGACCAGCCTGGGTAACACAGGGAGATCCTGTCTCTACAAAAAATAAATAAAAATAAAAATAGCCAGGCATTGTGACACACTGCTATAGTCCCAGCTACTTGCAGGGCTGAGATGGGAGGATCACTTGAGCCCAGCAAGTAGAGGCTGCAGTGAGCTGTGATCATGCCACTGCACTCCAGCATGGGCAACAGAGAGGGAGACCTTGTCTCAAAAAAAAAAAAAAAAAAATACCAAGGGGGTCTGGTGAGCCCACAGTTTTGGAAGCTGAGTTTCGAAGGCACTCCCACTCAGAGCATACTGCTGTGTTGCTTTATGGAGAAGCCAGCCTGCACTCACATTCCGGGAATGTGCTGAAGCTGGGGGTAACAATACAACCCCATGATGTCTTGTGCTCATCTTCCCCAAGACACTCTCGTGTTCATCTATTCCTCCCTTATGCAGCGCTGTGCCTGGTGGCTCAGAGACCAAAGGCAGCATATCAGCAGCCTGTCTCAAGAAACAGAGGCAGTGCAATAGTAACTGAGGCTAAGAACTGGAAATGGAGAAGGGAAAGAGGGAAAGGGGAGAGAAAGCAGCAAAACAGCTATTAAGCACAAATCCATGATGCATCATTTCTAATTCCAAAATCCCAAATTCTCTGAGAACCTCAAGCTTTCTCTAATTCATCTGGCAGTAATCTGACCTGACTGAACTCACATGGTGGCAGAGCCTCATGTGCACAGATGTGAAGCAATTTAGAGTCTTCAGTTATCCTACTTAGTGGGAATAAGCATCTGTTTTGCTGTAGAAACACTAATGTGATTCAGATAACATTATATATCTGTAGAAACACTAAATGAATCAGATAACATTAATCCACTTGGACCTGGATTAGGACAGGAGGGAGCCACAGATCACTGGACAAGCAATAAAGCCAACAGATTATAGGCAGGACTGGCTGCTGGGGACCATACAAGCAAGTTTATAGCAAAAGCAGTTCTCTACACATAAATGATAATAGGTTGTGACAAACACTGATCAAATTGGACCTTCACTGCAACTCTGTAAATTGAGGGCTGATATTATTATCCCCATTTTCACAAGGGAGGACACTGAGATCTAGAGACACTAGAGGACTTATGCAGGACCCTGACCCTCCTTCCCCATCCACGTCCTTTCCACCTGGCCACTCGGCCGGTTGTGGTTAACTATCACTTACCCACAACAATAACAAGCAAGTTGAAGTATTTTGATCACAATTTAAATGACGTTTGCCTTTGGAATGTACCTCTGTGCTTCCAGGAGAAGAAGCATTTGTCCAGTGTTTCAGGAATGCGCCATACTTCATGATAAATGATGAAGGCAGGAGGTGTTGGGAGCACCAGAGGTGTAAGGGTTGGCTAGGGGGATGCTGTAGTGCCCCATGCTTCATGAGTCCCCTAAATCCACTCCAAATTAAAATCATGATGATGTGCTTTGATATGGAGAATGGACATTTTTCTCTCACAAAATGTGTAGATGGAGGTTCCTTTAGAGATTTTTGCCACTTTTGGCATGTTGATCTTGAACATGCAATCTACATGAAAAGTGTGCTTGTGAGCCCAAGCAACATGAAGACAAGTGCCTTGTGCTCCTCTTTCTAACCCAACTGTTACCTAATCCTCTCCCTGTGATGTTTCAAGAGCCACTCCTGGTTGGGGGCAATTCTGCCTACTCTTGCATGCCATGGTGGCTATATTACACATGCTGTTTTAAAGCAAACCAATTCAATAAGTCTTTATTGTTACTATAAGTCTAACACGAATTATAAGAAGGCAAATGAGACAAGGTTTGTCCTCAAGAAATTTACCCCAGACTAATACAAAGACATATCCAAAACAGTGGATTTCTCTCCACTAAATTCCGGATGATTCACACTTCCCTGCTCTGTGATGATTAATAATTATTCATTTTAATCAAAGACAGTCTCCTAATTTGGACATTGTCTTTTAAAAAGGATATTTTACTCATTAAAAAAGAGAATAACGAGTAAACACAGCAATAGGTAAAAAATAGGCTGGTATAAAAATAGACACATAGATCAATGAAACAGAATAAAAAACCCAGAAATAAAGCCACATATTTACAACCAACTGATCTTTGACAACATTGACAAGAACATACACTGGGCAAAGAACACCCCTTTCAATAAATGATACTGGGGAAATTGGATGGCCATATGCAGAAGAATGAAACTGGACCCCTATACCTCATCATATACAAAACTAAATTCAACTGAAGATGAATTAAAGTCTTATAAATAAGACCCAAAACTATAAAAATACTAGAAGAAAACTGAGGGAAAACTCTTCTGGACATTGGTCTACTCAAAGAATTCATGACTAAGACCTCAAAAGCACAGGCAACAACAACAACAACAACAAAAAAATAGGCAAATGGTACTTAGTTAAACTAAAAAGCTTCTGCAGAGCAAAGGAAATAATCAACAGACTTAAGAGACAACCTGCAGAATGTGAGAAAATATTTGCAAACTATGCATCCAACAATATCCAGAATACGCAAGGAACCCAAACAATTCAACAACAAAAATAATTCCATTAAAAAGTGCGAAAAGGACATGAATAGACATATTTCAAAAGAAGACATACAAATGGCCAACAGGTATATGAAAAAATGTTCAATATTACTACTAATCAAAGAAATGCAAATTGAAACCACAATGAGATGTCATCTTATGCCAGTCAGAATGGCCATTATTAAAAAGTCAAAAAATAACAGATACTGAAGAGAATGCAGTGAAAAGTGAAAAGGGAAATTTTATACACTATTGGTGAGAATGTAAATTATTAAAACCTCTATGGAAAACGGTATGGAGATTTCTCAAAGAACTAAAAATAAAACTACCATTTAATACAGCAATCCTACTGAGAGGTGACCGCATGCTGGCAGCCCTCACAGCCCTCGCTGGCTCTTGGCGCCTCCTCGGCCTTGGCGCCCACTCTGGCCACGCTTGAGGAGCCCTTCAGCCTGCTGCTGCACTGTGGGAGCCCCTTTCTGGGCTGGCCAAGGCCGGAGCCGGCTCCCTCAGCTTGCGGGGAGTTGTGGAGGGAGAGGCGTGGGCGGGAACCAGGGCTGCGCGCGGTGCTTGCGGGCCAGCGCGAGTTCCAGGTGGATGTGGGCTCACTGGGCCCCACACTGGGAGCGGCAGGCCGGCCCCACCGCCCCGCCGCCCCACCGCCCCCCACCCCGCCGCCCCGGGCAGTGAGGGGCTTAGCACCTGGGCCAGCAGCTGCTGTGCTCAACTTCTCACCGGGCCTTAGCTGCCTCCCTGCGGGGCACGGGGCAGAGTTCAGGACCTGCAGCTCACCATGCCTGAGCCTGCCCCCCTCCCTGGGCTCCGGCGCAGCCCCAGTCTCCCCGACGAGCGCCGCCCCCTGCTCCACAGCGCCCAGTCCCATAGACCACCCAAGGGCTGAGGAGTGCGGGCACACGGCGCGGGACTGGCAGGCAGCTCTACCTGCGGCCCCCGTGCGGGATCCACTGGGTGAAGCCAGCTGGGCTCCTGAGTCTGGTGGGGACTTGGAGAACCTTTATGTCTAGCTAAGGGATTGTAAATACACCAATCAGCACTCTGTATCTAGCTCAAGGTTTGTAAACACACCAATCAGCACCATGTGTCTAGCTCAGGGTTTGTGAATGCACCAATCCACACTCTGTATCTAGCTAATCTAGCTAATCTAGTGGGCATGTGGAGAACTTTTGTGTTGACACCGTATCTAGATAATCTAGTGGGGATGTGGAGAACTTCTGTGTCTAGCTCAGGGATTGTAAACGCACCAATCAGCCCCCTGTCAAAACGGACCAATCAGCTCTCTGTAAAACAGACCAATTGGCTCTCTGTAAAATGGACCAATCAGCAGGATGTGGGTGGGGCCAGATAAGACAGTAAAAGCAGGCTGCCCAAGCCAGCAGTGGCAACCCTCTCGGATCCGCTATAAATCTTGCTGCTGCCCACTCTTTGGGTCCACACTGCCTTTATGAGCTGTAACACTCACCGTGAAGGTCCGCAGCTTCACTCCTGAAGCCAGTGAGACCACGAACCCACCAGGAGGAACGAACAGCTCCAGACATTGCCGCCTTAAGAGCTGTAACACTCACTGCGAAGGTTTGCAGCTTCACTCCTGAGCCAGCGAGACCATGAACCCACCAGAAGGAATAAACTCCGAACACATCCGAACATCAGAAGGAACAAACTCCGGACGTGCCACCTTTAAGAACTGTAACACTCACTGCGAGGGTCCATGGCTTCATTTTGGAAGTCAATGAGACCAAGAACCCACCAATTCCGGACACACTACTACTGCGTATCTACCCAAAGGAAAATAAATCAATATATCAGAAAGATACCTGAACTCACATGTTTATCACAGCAATATTCACAACAGCAAAGATATGGAATCAACCTAGATGTTCATCAACAGAGAACTGGATAAAGAAAATACAGCATACATGCAAAAGAGAAAACAATTCAGCCACACAAAATGAAATCATGCCTTTTGCAACAACATGGATGGAAATGGAAACCATTATCTTAAACAAGTCAGACACAGAAAGACAAATGTCACATGGTCTCACCTACAAGTGGGAGCTAAATCATGTCCACACATGGATGTAGAAAGTAGAATAACAGACAATGGAGACTCAGAAGGGTGGGGATATGAGGGGTGAAGGATGAGAAATTACTCAATGGGTACAACGTACATTATTTGGGTGATGGACATCCTAAAAGCCCCGACTTGACCATTAGGCAAACTATTCATGTAATGAAGTTGCACTGTACCCCATAAATTTATATAAATAAAAAACTAATAATTTGACCCAGCAATCCCATTACTGGGTGTATACCCAAAGGCTTATAAATCATTCTACTATAAAGATACACGCACACGTATGTTTATTGCGGCACTATTTACAATAGCAAAAACTTGGAACCAACCCAAATGCCCATCAATGATAAACTGGGTGAAGAAAATGTGGCACATATACACCAAGGAATACTATGCAGCCATAAAAAAGGATGAGTTCATGTCCTTTGCAGGGACATGGGTGAAGCTAGAAACCATTATTCTCAGCAAACTAACACAGGAACAGAAAACCAAACACCACATGTTCTCACTCATAAGTGGGAACTGAACAATGAGAACACATGGACACAGGGAGGGGAACATCACATACCAGGGCCTATTGGGGGGTAGGGGTCAAGGGGAGGGAGAGCATCAGGACAAATACCTAATGCATGCGGGGCTTAAAACCTAGATGACAAGTTGATGGGTGCGGCAAACCACCATGGCACATGTATACCTATGTAGCAAACCTGCATGTTCTGCACATGTATCCCAGAATTTAAAGTAAAATTTTTTTAAAAATTTTAAATTAAAATTTAAAAAGCAGAATAAAATTTTAAATATAGTGTTGATATAAATTCATACCAAGATTAACCAAAGGGAAAGTAACTCCCATAAGATATCTCATTTTGTTTCCACTGAGCCTGTTCTGACTCCTTGAAGTGGGAAAAACAGGAGTAATAACAATATCTTTTATCATGTATTACCTTATGCCTTTCAAAAAAAGTTTCAAAAACACAATAAATATATGAATGAATGCACTTAGATAATCCCAACTCAGAGTCAAGAAAATATATAAAAGTTAAATTCAAATGATAGAATTTGTCCATTTTTCCATTCAAATTACAATTTAAGTCAAGTAAAGAAAGACACACAAAAGCTGCATGATTAGGAGGGAGTGCAGCGCTCATCCTCCTGTCCCCAAGGCCGATTAGCCAGCTGGGTGAGAGATGAGATCATGAGTTCTGGGTCAATGAGTCACTCCCCTTCACCATTGCCCCCAGACACAAACAGCTGCAGGCTCCGAAAGTGTATGTCCACCCTACGGAGCTGCTACCCTACAGAGGAGAAAATGTGGGTGAAAGTAAGCAAAAGCAACACCACAACCATGAAATTAACTCAGTGTTCTACAAATGGAGAATTATATATCCCTTTCTGAATGAAGAGCAGCATATTTCATACACAGTGTGGAAATCAACATTGAGTAAATTGTTTTCAAAATTGTCATACCTAGGAGTAAACCCAGCAAAAGGTAAATTATAAATTAAAGGAGTCCTTCTTTCTTCCTCCATCTATCCATCCATCTAGCCTGTAAGGTATTTATTAGGCATCTACTAGGTGCTAAATACTTCTTAATGATTTTGGTACACCCCGATGTGCCCAGTCATTCTGATGAAACAATATCCAGAAACTTCATGAGAATTAATTCTCTTTTTTCCACGGGACTATAGGCTTCTCAATGGTGTAGACAACACTATCTATTTAAATTTACATATCAATTTATATATATACAAACGTAAGTATATATACATGTTTTATATTCAAGAGCTATCATAGTATCTGACTGTATAGTGTATGCATCTCAATAAATATTTAAACTGAACTGAACTTCTGAAACTCTTGATTGGTTTCAAAAGATATAAAAATAATAGACTTGGTTAATCTATGCATTGGATTAATCCATCCTAAATAAAATTAAGAGTTTGGTCTAATCCAGTGAGAATAGAGTAAACCATAAGTGTACTACATAGATGAGGGAGTAAGGAGATAAACCAGAACTGAAACCTTGAGCTGAGGAAGTCTACATTGGAGTCAGAAAAACAGGTTATATCCATAACAAACTATAACAGAAGAAGGAGAGAGCAGATGATTCCAGAGAACCAGGGAAGGCTGAGAAGCATTATTGATTTGCTAGATGGTAAATGAGGGATGACATTTTGATTTGTTCAGATTGGGAGCAAGGAAGATGGGTTCTGTAATATTCTCAGTGGGCAGAATAATGTGCATGATAAAAAGGCCAGAGTGTCCGTTTTAAGTGTTTAAGGCTTGAAAAGAGATGCTAAGAATTTGCTTGGGGGGAGATAATGAGTCTCTGAAAGCCCTTTCCACAGAGGAACAATAACCCAATCAGATCTGTGCTTTGTGAGGACTGTCCTGGCAGCAGTGTGCAGGCCTGACTGGAAGGAGTTACTCAACAGAGACATAATGACATAATCCAGTATCAGAACTGGGAAGACACAGGAAGGCCTGGAACACCTTCTGAAGAGGCATCCTGGGTGTGGCTGTTAGGCTCTAAGGCCTAAGAATACCAGGCTCCCTTAGTTCTTCTCTCTAGACTGGATGGCCCTTGAGAATGATCTACATTTTTGTTTTGGGGGAGTTTTTTCTTTTTTTGCTTTTTTTTTTGAGACAGGGTCTTGCTATGTTGTCCAGGCTGGAGTGCAGTGGCTATTCATAGGCACAAGCATAGCGCACTGCAACCTTGAACTCCTGGCCTCAAGCAATCCTCCCACTCCAGCCTTCCAAGGAGCTGGGACTATAGGCATGCACCACCATGCCTGGCACTCTACATCTTTAAGTACCCTGCAATGCACAACACTGCACTGTGTATACAGTAGATGCTAGTGTTTGTGAATGAATAAACACAATGGAAGAAATTAATGGATAAGTTAATGTCTCTAGGAGATAATTCTATAAACTAAGGAACACAAAATGATTCATAGAGTCAAGGTAATTTAAGGCCCCCAAATCTACTGTTTAAATTGAATACAGATGATCTATCCTCAAGGACAGTGTCTCACATTTCATTTTGCTTGGCCTGCAGCTATAACACAAGACGCTAGGGAAACATTAAGACTTGTACTGAAATATGCAAACTTTTTTTCTTCAGAAGATTTGTGATCCCAAAACAGCTTTTGCAACTCTAAGTTTCCAGTGTAGCAGAAACATTAGAACCCCGTTTTATCTCTGTATTTACTTTTTTTCTCACTTGACCATTGTAAAATAATCTTCCTTTTCCTATCAGTGTTGGAGTAAGATGAGGCATGCTTTCACTTATAAATGCAAAACACGCACATTCTCCTGTGTTAAAAATAAAGTCCAATAATCAATCCACTCACAAATCAAGAGATGACAGGTACAGGCCGGGCGTGGTGGCTCACTTCTGTGATCCCAGCACTTTGAGAAGCCGAGGCAGGCGGATCACTTGAGGTTAAGAGTTCAAGACCAGCCTGTCCGACATGGTGAAACTCTGTCTCTACTAAAAATACAAAAATTAGCTGCACGTGGTGGGGCATGCCTGTAATCCCAGCTACTCGGGAGGCTGAGGCAGGAGAATTACTTGAACCTGGGAGGCGGAGGTTGCAGTGAGCCAAGACTGCGCCGCCGCACTCCAGCCTGGGCTACAGAGCGAGACTCCATTTCAAAAAAAAGAAAAAAAAGATGACAGGTATGAAAAAGAAAAGTTAGGTAGGTGTACATGTCCAAAATGCAATTTCAACTCAGATTCCACATTCAGGACACAACTTACTCATTAAACTTTAGATACTTCACCTTTCAACCTGTGAAAGCAATTAGTCTCCATGCAGGGCCACCTGTCAAATGCACGTTTCTATTCCTGGTAGATTTGTTCACCTGGGCGAACATAAATGTGTTAATGATTAATATCAATCCTAGACATGTACAGCTCTGGGGAGTTAAAGTAGCTACTACATTCGGGCAGATGACTGCAAAGAAGCTATCTAGGCTTCCTGAAATGGAATCACCTGGACGAGGGAAGGAAGCAAAATGTGAAAGCCCAATGAGCAGGGAAGAGGAAATTTACACCGTAGCTCAAATCCTGCACAATCCCAATCCTGCAGGACAACGATCACAGCATCATAGCGCTGGAAGGGTTCCCATTCATCATCCCACGCAGCCCCCTCCCCAGTGCAGAACCCCCATGACAGTCACCCTAGAGTCATCCAACACTGCCCTACATACTTCCAATGACAAAAAGCTCTCTGCCTTTCAGGGTAGCCTATTCCATCAATGGATAACTATTTTTAGCAAGTTTTTAATTTAGTCAAAAAGTGATACCTTTCTAATGTGTGGCTCTCATGCTAATTCTAATTCTGAACCAAGTAGGCACTCAATAAACGTTGAATGAATAAATAATGAATTCATGAACAAAAAGATTCTTAGGGACCCATTGACATTTAGTGTAACAATAGTAATTACTTGAAAATCTACATGGTTTTTTGTCTGTTTGTTTTTTTTGACGGAGTCTTTCCCTGTAGCCCAGGCTGGAGTGCAGTGACACGATCTCGGCTCACTGCAACCTCTGCCTCCCAGGTTCAAGCAATTCTCCAGCCTCAGCCTCCCGAGTAGCTGGGATTACAGGTGCATGCCACCATGCTCAGCTAATTTTTGTATTTTAAGTAGAGATGGGGTTCTGCCATGTTGGCCAGGATGGTCTCAAACTCCTGACCTCAGGTCATCTGCCCACCTTGGCCTCCCAAACTGCTGGGATTACAGGCATGAGCCACTGTGCCTGGCTGAAAATCTAAGTTTTTAAAAGCCATCATGGCTCAAAAAAAGGGATTCAGTTCAATTCACTTAATGTATCTTAAGCAGGGATGAATTATACAGAACTATGAAATGACACAACTTAATGAAAAGAGTTCTAAGTAAAAGAGGAGGAGCCAGGTTCTAACAATCACTCTGCTGCTGTTTCTCACTTTTCTCACCTGTAAAATAAGAAGGCCAGATTACATGATCTCTACTACCACTTACAACATTCAATACTGTACAGTAAATATATGATTTATCTTCAGAGATTGCTATTCTTCATCTTGAGGAGTTTACTGTCTTATTTGCATTTCTCTGAGAGTTCAAACTCTGAACTCTGAAAATAAAAGGTGAAAGCCCACCCATGACAGACAAATGTTGTGGCTGAACAGGTAGAATTTTATCCACATTTTTTTATGATGAGCAAGCACAAGGCCATGTGGCTGGAACATTAACCTGAAGCTGACATGAGAAAAATAATGTGGGGCTACTTATTTCAATCACAGTCGTGCATCACTTACTGACAGGGACACGTTCTGAGAAATGTGTCATTAGGTCATTTTGTCATGCAAACATCGTAGAGTGTACTCACAAAAACCTAGATATTATAGGCTATGACACACCTAAGCTATATTGTATAGCTACTGTTCCTAGGCTACAAACCTGTGCAGCATGTTACTGTACTGAATACTGTAGGCAGTTGTAACACAATGGTAAGTACTTTTCCATCTAAACATATCTAAACATAGACAAGGTACAGTAAAAATACACTATAAAAGATGAAAAATGGTACACCTATATAGGAGGCTTATCATACATGGAGCTTGCAGGACTGGAAGTTGCTCTGGGTGAGTCAGTGAGTGAGTAAGTCCATGTGAGGGCCGAGGACATAATTTTATGCTACTGTATTTATAAACGCTGTACACTTAGGCTATACTAAATTCATTTAAATTTTTTTCTTCAACAATAAATTATCTTGAGCATACCATAACTTTTTTTACTTTATATATAATAATTTTTTAATTTTTTTAATTTTTTGACTTTTTTATAAAAACACTTAGCTTAAAACACAAATCCATTGTGCAGCTGTACAAAAATATTTTTTCTTTATATCCTTATTATCCTATAAGATCATATTTTTAATTTTTTTTTACTTTTCAAACTTTTTATTAAAAACTAAGACACAAACACACACACCAGCCTGGGCCTACCCAGGGTCAGGATCATCACCATCTCTGCCTTCCACCTCCACACCTTGTCCCATTGGAAGGTCTTCAAGGTAAAAATACGCATGGAGCCATCATCTCCTATGACAACAATGCCTTCTTCTGGATACCTCCTGAAGGACCTGCCTGAGGCTGACTTACAGTTAACTTTTTTTTTACTAAGTAGAAGTACACAAAATAACAATAAAATGTATAGTAAATACTAGGCAATAGGAAATTTTCAGCCCCAGTATAATCTTATGGGACCACTCTCACATATGTGACATTGACAAAACGTCATTATGCAAGGCATGACTGCACTTATTTTGATACTATGTCTCTACATACATAGTTCTCAGTAGCATCATTTGTTAAATAAGGATGCTGACATCTTACCTGCCAGAACACAAGGAGTTTAGCCAATTGGTGTTTTGAAGCTTCATCTGACAATAAGTTCTGTGATTCTGTTTATAAGTCAGTGACCAGTGACCCTAGTGACTGGAGGGAGCCCCACAATGTCTAGCATCCATTTCTGAGTCATGACAAAAAGCAGGTGGCCAAAGGGGAAATGGGGCAGGGAAAGGAAGCAGATACAGGACCAGTAGTCATATAAGAGGCTGTGCACACCATGTGAGCCCCTGACTACCTTCTACAGTTAAATGTCCATATTTCATTCATTGCCCAGCCACAGTTCTCCCTTCCTGCTTCTACTTGGTGTGAACATTTGAAAGCTGATTGCAAAGTCTTGGCTCAAGAGAAACAGCTGGTGAACTCTGGTTTTTAAAGAAAAAATGGATTCTGAATGGCTAAAGCATCTGGAATTTTAAAAATTACGTGATTGTTGCACACAAGTCATTCGCTAAGGAATTTTTACCACAAAGTCATTAAAGTTAGGAACTAACAATGGAAGACTCCTCGGAGCTAAAAGTCTTATATTACTAAATGGTGCTGACTGAAAAATGGCTCTTCACCGGTGGTTCCAGCTGTGCCAGGAGGGGACCCTCCTCAACCCAGGGTGGCTGCCAAGGGAATCTCTGGAAGCAGTGGGCTCTGCTTGGATTTATGAGAACACAGCATATAAACTCAATTACCATCATGATTATCAAAAGAATGATTCTGGCCAGGTGCAATGGTTCACATCTGTAATCCTAGTACTTTGGGAGGTCAAGTCAGAAGAGTTGCTTGAGGCTCAAGGTCAATCCGGCCAACATAAGGAGATTCCATCTTTTTTAATTAAAAAAAGAAAAAAAAAAGAATGATTCTAATTCTGGTCTAATGACCCTAACCTAAAATAATACCTATTTTTGTACTCAGAAACTTTGTGCACTAGTCTTTAAATCTTGTTTAAAGGGCCCAGCGCAGTGGCTCACGCCTGTAATCCCAGCACTTTGGGAGGCTGAGGCGGGCAGATTACAAGGTCAGGAGATCGAGACCATTCTGATCAACATGGTGAAACCCTGTCTCTATTAAAAATACAAAAATTAGCTGGACATGGTGGTGGGCGCCTGTAATCCCAGCTACTCGAGAGGCTGAGGCAGGAGAATCGCTTGAACCCAGGAGGCAGAGGTTGCAGTGAGCTGAGATCGTGCCACTGCACTCCAGCCTGGCGACAGAACGAGACTCCATCTCAAAAAATACATATATTGTTTAAAGGTCACCATTGTACCCTCTCTTTGCTCCCAAGGTCCTGTGTCAAACTTTAGCCAAAACCACAATAAAATTCAAATATCAACAATTTAGTCTCTAATCCTTCTCCAATCAAAATTTTTACATTTAAAAAAAGAAAAAGCTTTAATAAGCATAATAAATTGGCTTTTTTCCACATTAATGTCATAATGTTTGAGCAATTAGCAAGTACTATTTTTGTCATTTAACAAAAAACAATAATAGTTTGCCTCTCACTTTTTGGATGGATACATGCATCACAGAAATGGGTTACAAGGGCAGAGACACCAAGCTATTTGTCTACCTTGGTGAGATTACAGTATTTTTTAGTGTTCACTTACTTGTTTGTAGTTTTCTGTGTTTCCTGTAATGAGCATGCATTGCTTTTGTTAAAACAAAAACCAATAAGATAAACTTAATTTAGGAAACAAATAAACTAGGAATTGTTTCTGCAGCACAGAAACAGAGCATTCATGCTCCTCTCAGAAGTTTCTGCCTTCTTTTGGAGGCATCTTGGGTGAGCAATGAACTTCCTGCAGAAAAGTCTTGGGGCCCAGCCCTGCAAAGTAACCATGACACCCAATGCCTCGATTTCTGGTTACACCTCATGTGCTATCCTAAGGGTTCTGGCAGATGCGTGTGGAAACAAAACAAAACAATCCAGATACCACTTTAAGATTTGCAATGAGATCTTGCAACCTGTTCTTTCAGTGTTTTAATAACTTTTCTGCAAATTGTCATCATTTGTTTTACAAGAAGATAGTTTAAAGTATATTTTATAAAACAAGTCTGAAGGAAATTAAAATTATGCCAAAGCCTCTTTTGCCAGGACTAACAATTCACTCTTACATTTTGGGTCTATACATATGCAGGATGGAGGTTGGGCCTGTTGGCTCATGCCTGTAACCCTAGTGCTTTGGGAGGCCAAAGTGGGAGGAATGATTGAAGCCAGGAGGTCGAGACCAGCCTGAGCAACATAGCAAGACTCCATCTCTAAAAAAAATAGTTAGCTGGGCATGGTGGCATGCGCCTGTAATCCCAACTACTCAAAAAGCTGGAACAGGAGGATCTCTTGAGCCCAGGAGTTCAAGGCTACAGTGAACCATGATTGTGCCACTGCACTCCATCCTGGGTGACAGAGCAAGACTCTGTCTCTTAAAGAAAAAAAAAAAGTACCTAAATTCTAATAGAGGTCTGTTCTGAATCACAGCTCCACTCTATAATTTCAGTTTGGCAAGTGGCCAAGAACACAGTTGTGAGTGGCACCCACACCAGGGTTCTAATCCTGGCTTTACGCTTAAGAGCTCTGTGAGCTTGGGAACCAAGCAGGGTGACCCTGAACCTCAGCTTTGTCATAGGGAAATGAGGACTGTAATCCCAGTCCCATAAAGATGTGGGGAGGATTTCATCAAAGGAATTCATAATAAAATGTCTGGCACATTGTAAGTTCTAAAAACCTGCAGATGTTACCGCTCCCTCCTAGTACTATCATGTCTTATATGTGCATAGTGACTCATACTCCACAAGGTGCCTTCAGATCTTTTGCCTCATTTGATCCTCAGGCAATGCGATCAGTACAAAAGGCAGTAATTACTACTCCCATTTTTCTTTTATCTTTTTTGTAAACAGATGAGAAAACAGGCTCAAAGTCAAAGAGCCCGAAAAGCGGGTGTCTTGTGCAGGGCTCTTTTTGCTCTGTGGCACAGAACTGAACCTCAGAGGACTTCATGTACCATGCCCAGCACAAGAGAACTACATGTGTTTTTAAATGCCTTACTATTCCTACATTAATCAAATCAAACTGGTATTCTCACATTACTCCCAATTATTTAGATTTTGCCTAGGAAAAATAGCAACCAAGGTTTTTTGAGAGTGCACTGGGTATCTCAGGCATTGGGCGAGGTGCTTCACTTCCACCATCACAGTTAAACCGCATAACAACCCTATGAAGCAGGTACTGTCATAGTCTCCTGCATGTCCAGGATTGACATGCAGGCAGACTGTCTCCAAACCCCGGTTCCTATGGTCCTAGTGCTGTCCAACTCAAATTTGTCCAGTTGATGATAAAACTTTGCAAATTGATTTCCCATACAACAAACCTAACGACACATGGAGGCCAGGCTATGAGTGTTCTCTTTTACATTTCAGGAGACTGAGGCTCTGAGAGGTTAAGCGACTGACCCAGCCCTGTCCTCACCCAGCAAGGACACAAGGCAGCACTCCCTAACTCCAAATCTCACTGTCTTTGGAAAACCTCACGTTTTAAGAGTGAGAAGGTAGAAGTCCTGTCATTGTTGAAAAACAACCATCCACAATCATCACTAAGAGTTGACAGCGAGACCCGCGCTCCAGGCGGTGGAAACCGAGCAGTCTCCGGCTTGGGCCGTCCTCGTTACCGTAGCCAAGTAGGAAGTGGGCGGTGACACTGATTTCAGAGCAGCCCCTAGGGAAGGCACAGGCACCAGTTCCTGGTCCCGCTCCCAGCCTCCTCCCTCCAGGTCCCCGAAGAGGTGGAACCCGAGATCCAGCTGGGTCTTGGGGTTAAGGCGGGCGGGACGTCCCCTGTCCCGAGGGGGCGCAGGCTGGGGCGCACCGCAACGAGAGTGCGGCGCAGGTGTCCCAGGACGGATACAAACCCCAAGCACGCCCCTGCAACCTTTCCTGGTCACCTGGACACGCAGCGGGGGCGCGGGTCAGACTCCTACAGTTTCGCAAACTGCGGGTCCGGGGGATAGCTGCACAGTCCTGGGTCAGGGACCTGGCCCGGCTCGGCGCTGGTGCCGGGCTGGCAGCCCAAGACTCGCTCTTCTCTCAACCCCGCATGCCTCGCGTCCTGCCTCAGTTTCCTTCACCTCGAAAGGGGTTGTTAACAGAGGCACGCCCTGACCTACAAGACTTCCTGGGGGCCAGAGCGCGCCCTCCCTGCCAGGACCCCCCAGGACGTGCTAGGACTCTGTGGCAGCTCGCCTACCTGCGCGGTGGCTCACGCCGCCGCCGCCGCCGCCGGCGGCTGGGGCGCCCTGAGGACCCCTGCCTGGCATGCGCCCCGCTGCCAGCTCCTCCCGCTCCGCCTGGACTGCCTCCTGCTCGCTCCCCGAGGCCAGAGGCGGGGGGAAGGGAGCAGCGCGCTGGACGGGAAGTGGGGAGGGGGCTGGCGACGAAGGGGGCGGCTCCTTTCTTCTCCTCAGCAAGTCCGCTGTTTCCTTTCCAGCATTGGCCCCTGACGCGCGCGCGCGCGCGCGATGCTGGAGCGGGCGGGGCCAGCGGCCCTCACAGCCTGTCTCCGGGATCTCAGGACCTCAGAAAGTTTGCTTTCACTCTGACTCATTTCTGGAGGAAACAAGAGGGGAAGTGCAGGAAGCCTCCAGGATGGGGTACAGGAGGGCGCCTTCCAGACGCATGATTTAAGAAGTGACCACACAGTGATGGAGAAGATGGAGGGATGTGAGGGGCTCATTTATACAAAGTGGGGGCGGGGGGGCGGAGTGAGGATGACTGATGACCCTGGAAAGAGATGAGTGGGAGCAGATGTTTAGAAATGAGATGGGATTCCAACTTCTAGCATCTTCCAGCA
Source organism: Nomascus leucogenys (assembly GCF_006542625.1). NCBI lineage: Eukaryota > Metazoa > Chordata > Mammalia > Primates > Hylobatidae > Nomascus > Nomascus leucogenys. Next base: position 16,482,164 of record NC_044385.1, read on the forward strand.
GCTCCGGGCTGGTTCCAGGACACAGGCTGGTTCCAGGACACAGGAGTCCATGCAAGCTCCTAGGCAACTGACTCCCCCTTCACCCCTTCTCTTTGGTTCATTCAAGGAAGCCACTGGAGCACCCCCTAGGTAGCACCTGCTATAGAACAATGGGTACAAGGAAGGGGGCTACACATGGGCTTTTTGCCCTTAAGCAGCTCACTTCCGGACTAGAAGGAGAGCACGTGCATAGAAAACCAAATCACAACATGAGATAGAATGTGCCATGTGCCAGAGGCTTGGCACAAAACCTCTTGCAATGGTTCAGGGATAGGAGGGAGAACTGTGAAGAAGAAGGGTTGGGGAGACGTTCTGCAGGAATGGGAAGGATCTCCTTAGAACGAGAGGAGTTAGAACTAGAGGAGGGCTGAGGTCCTTCAAAAGCTGAAGATCTTAAGACTGAAAGCACACAGTCGTACTTAAAATCAGTGTGTTTGCCCGGCATGGTAGTGCACTCCTGCAGTCCCAGCTACTCGGCAGGCTTAGGTGGGAGGATTGCTTGAGCCCAGGAGTTCAAGGCTTCAGTGAGCTATGATGGGGCCACTGCACTCCAGCCCAGGTGACAGAGAGAGACCCCCCACACCCCCACCACATCTATAAAAATAAATAAATGTATGGATATCTAAGGCCAGGCACTTTGGGAGGCCAAGGTGGAAGGTTCACTTGAGTCCAGAAGTTTGAGATCAGCCTGGGCAACCTAATAAGACCCTCTTTTTTTTTTAACTTTTAAGTTCGGTTTGTTACATAGGTAAACTTGTGTCATGGGTGTTTCTTATACAGAGTATTTTGTCACCCAGGTATTAAGCCTAGTGCTCATTAGTTGTTATTCTTGATCCTCGCCCTTCTCCTACCCTCCATCCTCCAAAAGGCACCAGTGTGTGCTGTTCCCCTCTATGTGTCCATGTGTTCTCATCATTTATCTCCCACTTAAAAGTGAGAACATGTGGTGTTTGGTTTTCTGTTCTTGTGTTAGTTTGCTAAGGATAATGGCCTCCAGCTCCATCCATGTCCCTGCAAAGGACATTATCTCATTCTTTTTTATGGCTGCATAGTATTCTATGGTATATATGTACCATATTTTCTTTATCCAGCCTGTCATTGATGGGCATTTAGATTGATTCCATATATTTGCCGTTGTGAATAGTGCTGCAATGAACATGTGTGTGCATGTGTCTTTATAATAGAATTATTTATATTCCTTTGGGTGTATACCCAGTCATACGATTGTTGAGTCAAACAGTATTTCTGTCTTTAGGTCTTTGAGGAATCACCACACTGTCTTCCACAATAGCTGAACTAATTTACACTCCCACCAACAGTGTGAAAGTGTCCCTTTTTCTCCACAACTTCTCCAGCATCTGTTATTTTTTGACTTTTTAATAATAGCCATTCTGACCGGTGTAGATGGTATTTCATTGTGGTTTTGATTTGCATTTATCTGATAATCAGTGATTTTGAGCTTTTTTTCATATGAATGTTGTCTGCATATATGTCTTCTTTTGAAAAGTGTCTGTTCATGTCCTTTGCTCATTTTTTAATGGGGTTGTTTGGTTTTTTCTTGTAAATATAAGTTCCTTATAAGATGCTGGATATTAGATCTTTGTTAGATCACAGTTTGCAAAATTGTTTTCCCATTCTGTAGGTTGTCTGTTTACTCTGTTGATAGTTTCTTTTGCTGTTCAGAAGGTCTTTAGTTTAATTAGATCCCATTTGTCAATTTTTGCTTTTGGCATCTTCGTCATGAAATCTTTGCCCATGCCTGTGTGCTGAATGGTATTGCCTAGGTTGTCTTGCAGGGATTTTATAGTTTTGGGTTTTACATTTAAGTCTGTAATACATCTTTAGTTAATTTTGTATAAAGTGTAAGGTAGAGGTCCAGTTTCAATCTTCTGCATATGACTAGCCAGTTATCCCATCACCATTTAGGAAATTCTTTACCCATTGCTTGTCAAAACCCTTTCTATAAAGAAAAAAAAATTTAATTAGCCAGCACAGTGGCCTGTACCTGTAGTCCCAGCTACTTGGGAGGCTGAAGCAGGAGGATCACTCTAGCTCAGGAGGTCAAGGCTGCAGTGAGCAGTGATTGCACCACTTCCCTCCAGCCTGGGCTAATGGAGTGAGACCGTGCCTAAAGAGAGAGAGAAACAGAGAGAGAGAAGCCTCAAATCCTGCCTGAATTTTTAGCCTAGCAGCCTGCCCTTCAAATTTCAAACTTGCTAGACCTTAAAATCAAGTGAGCCAATTCCTTAAAATAAATCTTTCTCTTCGTTTTCTCTCTTGCCTCTTTCTCTTTTTCTTCTCTCTCTTTCTATCTCTTTCTCCTCTCTCTCTTTATCTCTCTCCGTTTCTCTCTTTCGCCTTTCTCTGTCTCTCTTTCTCTTCTGTCTTCTCTATCTATCTATCTGTCTGTCTGTCTTCCTGTCCTCCTCCCACTTGCTCACTCCTTTCTTTGGGTCCCCTCCATTAGTTTCTCCCCTTCTCCCCACCCCTTATCTTGGACCTCCCCAGAATTTAATCCATGGCCTGCTTCTCTTCTTGAGCATCCCTCATACTTGACCTTACTCATCCCTCTCATCTACTTCCAGGGTTTCAACCACCTGGTGAAACCTCAATCAGAATCCCTGACTGCATCCTGTCTCCCAAACTCCAGATTCATATTTCCAACTTACAGATTCTGCTGGGTTCTCGAAGTTAATATCACCAAAACGATTCTCATGGTCCTCTCTAGCACATTCCCAAAACTGCTGCCTTTCCTGTATTAAACTTTTCTTCAAGATAGCTTTACTCTCTTCTTGTCCCCCCAGCCAATCCTACATCCCCCCTCACCTTCGTCCCTTTCATTCAGCCATTGGATCCTGTCCTTTCCACCTCAGAACTGTCTTTTGTATCCATTTCCTCCTGTCCATCCCTCACTAGCCCTAAATTAGACTGAGCTTCATTGTATTTCCAACTGCCCCCTCAACAGCACCACCCTCAACAGCACCACTTGGTTGTCTAAGAATCCATTCAAACCAACCGAATTGAAAACCATTCCCATTCTTTTCCCCTCGATTCTGTACTTCTAATTGTGTTCCACACCTCCACCACTGGTCCTACCAACCATCTCATTAGCCCTGTGGCATAATCTGGAAGGCATCATACTATGTGGTTAGGAGGATACGCTCTGCACTCAGATAACGGCACCGTATCCGAGCTCCACTACTTCTCAGCTGTGGACTTTGAGAAGTTATTTAACCCTCTGCTAAGTCTCAGTCTGCTCATCTGCAAAACAAAGGTGATGGTGGTACCATAGAAGGTTGCTGTGAGAGGGTCTGATATATGGTCTAGAGTGGGGCCCAGGCAATGGATTTTTTTAAGTCCTCCAGGTGATTCTAAAGCACAGTGAGGGTTGGGACCCCCTTGTGTAGTGGTAGTATGGACAGATTTGTGGTAGATGCAGAAAGACTGATTAGGAAACAGGTAGGAGTTCCAGGTAAGAGACCATGAGCATTTGTAATGAGGATAGAGAAGATATGGCTGGCTGAGCACGGTGGCTCACACCTGTAATCCCAGCACTTTGGGAAGCCAAAACAAGTGGAATGTTTGAGTCTAGGAGTTCAAGACCAGTCTGGGTGACACGGTGAAACCCTATTTCTACAAAAAAAAAAAAAAATTAGCTGGGTATGGTAGCATGCACCTGTAGTTCCAGATACTTGGGGGGCTGAGGCAGGAGGATCACTTGAGTCTGGGAGGTTGAGGCTGCAGTAAGCCATGTTCATGCCAATGCACTCCAGCCTAGGTGACAAAGTAAGACCTTGTGTCAAAATGAGAGGAGAGAGAGAGAGAAAGAGAGAAAATGGGGCCATATTCAAGAGACACTTAGGAAGCAAAATTATATGAAACTTGGTAACTAGATGTTGAGGGTAATTGAGAGGAAAGCATCTAAAATGACTCCGGCTTTTAATTTAGTTGACTAGGCTAGGTGGATATGGTTCCCAAATATGTTTGTTCATTATAAGCACTTGGGGAAAATTTATATATTTTTTCCTAGCTGTTATGTATTATATATTCCTAGTCTTATCAAAGACCTCTGTGCAAGATTATTCTATTTTCACCTTGATTATTCTGGGAACTATGTTTTGCAGAATCACCTTCCCTGAATGGATCCCAGCTACACTTGGCCAAAAGCATAATATTTTGGAGGTGGCAGTGAGCAGTAGTCATTTTGTTCTAAGGTTACTGTTGGTTGGAGACAGTCAGAGACAGATACAAAGGTGCTGGTGGTTTCCAGTTTGCCCTATCTCTCCCTATTCCATGCCCAGGTCTCCTCCTCAACTACTAGCTCCATGGGCCAATAGCAGCCCCAGGATCCCTATGAGATGCTTCTCTGCACATTCACAGAGGAAGCAGACACAGAACCATCAACCTTCTGTAGATGTCTATACCAGCCCCTTCACAGTCCTCCTCCAACAGCTGTACATACATAGCTCCCAGATTTTCTGTAAGCCCCAACTCATTCACCCACACAGGGCTAGTTAAACACCTTTCTCAGATCCTTCATCTCCCTTTTTAGACTTCTGCTTCTCCAGCTCTTCTCACAATTGTGTGAGGTCTAATTCCTGTAATACATTCCTTATTCCACAATACTCATAGTGGTTCTCCTTCTCCAATTGATCCCTCACTGGTAAACCTCCCAACTCCAAATCTCTGGTGTGGGTACTAGAGCAGTCTTCCTTTAGTTTTTTGACAGCTTTCTCATTCCAACACAATGCTGTATTAATAAGCACTCTTAATTGCAACTAACCAAAACCAATATACTCTAACTTAAGTAAAACAAATTTTGGTGAGGAAACAAGAGTCATTTCATGGAGCCTGAAGGCATAAGGAAGCTGGTCTTCTGGAAACACTAGAGCCAGGTCTGGAAAGCCAGAAGGACCCTGGAAGTCTTGCTCATCCCTACTTTTTTCTGCACATCTGCTTCCAGTTGCTTCCGAGTTTACCTGTTTGTAATCCAGCCACATGAAGAGCTTGACCCTCTTGGAGCCGATTCTGGATCTTTAGGAGCAAGATCTTAGTGAGCTCAGTAGGTCGGAAGTCCCTCTCTCAGGTCATCAAGTGTAACTGAAGAAGTGGACCCCATAGGAACACAAGACAACCACAGCCCCCAGGAAACCAACCCTGAATGAGGGGTGAGTGGAGACCATCATTTTGGACAGCCATCCCCAAATGTGCCTACTTTAAATGTCATGGTGAAGATTAGACACCATGAATCCTGCTGCCTGCAAATAAACAAATGACATCTATAGTTTCCCTCTGCTTCTAAGTTCTGGCTGCTAACACATGTAAAGGTTGTCCACAGAGAGGATAACGAAGAGCAAATGATGAAGGGATGATTGTTCTATCAATCTTTTAAATTTAAATTACTGGACAACTCTTTCTTGTGGATACTACCAAAGTCTTCATGAGATTGGAAATGGAGTAATGCCATGCTGACACAATCTGAGGTCATAGCCTAGAATCTTTGCATCATTAGCAGGATCGGCAGTTGCTCTGTTGTATTGAAATTATGCATATCTACAGATCACATTTACACAGTCAACGAACATGAAATACTAGAGGTATGACATTGTAGCCAGAATCTAGGAGCTCAAAGGAAGTAAAGTGTACAACTCTTTTGCCAGGTAACAAATACTGTATGATTCCACTTATATGAAGTAACTAAGTAGTAAGATTCCTAGAAACAGAAAGTAAACTGATGGCTGCTTGGGACTGGGAAAGGGGGAAATGAAGAGGTGTAGTTTAAAGGATACAGAGTATCCTTTTTAAAAAGTTCCCTAAAGTAAAAGGTTCTAAAGGGCCGGGCGTGGTGGCTCATGCCTGAAATCCCAGCACTTTGGAAGGCCGAGGCGGGCAGATCACAAGGTCAAGAGATCAAGACTATCCTGGCCAACATGGTGAGATCCCATCTCTACTAAAAGTACAAGAAATAGCTGGGCATGGTAGCACACCTGTAGTCCCAGCTACTCGGGAGGCTGAAGCAGGGGAATTGCTTGAACCTGGGAGGCAGTGGTTGCAGTGAGCCGAGATCATGCCACTGCACTCCAGCCTGGTGACAGAGACAGACTGTCTCAAAAAAAAAGGTCTAAAGATCCATTGCACAACAGTGTGAATAAATTACTACTACCGACCTCCACACATAAGCGTGGTAAATATGATGGATTTTTTTTTACCACATTTAAATGGAAATAAAATATTATCACTACCAAAAATTGTGTTTAAAAATATGGAAATCTCTTAGAAGTTTACTAATAATAACTCATGGACACTTACAACATGCCAGACACTATTCTGTACAATTTAAACTTGTTAAAGGCATTTCACCTTTACAATAACCTGATTTCATATCCATTTCTAGACGAGGTAACTGAGGCATAGAAGGTTAGAACTTACTCAAAATCTCAAACATAGTAAGTGGCCGAGCAGGGATTTGGGCCCAGGAAATCTGGCTGTAGGGTCCATATTCCTACCCACAATCATATACTATTCTCTCACCAGAGAAAATGGCATTTTCTGATGCCTGAGTACAAACTGTCACTCTCCATTCATATAATGAGACTTATACTTAGCTAATAAGTATGCTGCGTTTTCATGCATAATATTATGTCCCCCTTCCCTTAATTTTATTCCCAGAGGAAAGTGAGATGGGAGAAGGTGGGCTATGACAATCATGCTTTATATACAATCAATGTTCCTTTTCATCTCCCCTTCTAAACTGTAAGCTGTTTGAGGGCAAATGTCATGCCTTATTCATTTTCGCATCCTGTCTGGCCACAGACTTGTTGGAATGAATGATCTAAATTAAGATTCTGACTCTTGACAGGCTGGTTGATTTATCTCTCAAGTGTCCTGCAAATTCTCTGAGTATGGCAATGATAGATACTCAAGAAAATTCCCATCAAGTTACATAACTAGAGTTAAATAGGAAATATTCTCATTGAGAACAATAACAATGCTCAAACAATTCTGGGAAATTTAATTGTTTAAAGGAGATCTTTTCTTTAAAGAAATGTGAATGAATTGGGGAAAAGAAATCAGTCTTAAACTCAGGAAATGACATTAGACAACATGAAGACTCTCATTTGTTAATGCCTGGAAATAGGAAGTTGGTTCCGTTTCAAATACCATCAGATAGTGGCCATGCCAAAGGATGTTATCCTAGTGTTAGGCTAAATATATAATGTAAATAACCTTCCTTTTGCAGTGCATATTGTCTTAAAGCCACAATAGTGAGATAATTCATGGGAAACTGGCAGAGACGCTGCAGGCTCCCGCTCTAGACCTGTGATCCCGAGATGCCTGAAACTTGTGGTCATCTTTACCTCCCAGTGATTAGCCTCCGCTAGAGATGTGGCACTCAAAATGTGTTTACATGGTCAAACAGCCAAAGCCATTAAGGAAGGGCACGTTAATTTTACTCTGCCTAAAGACCTACCACTCAATGGTTTAAACCTGTTTCTGCCAGTTTACCACATGTAATATAGGAACTGCTAACCCAGAATCTCTCCAGTCAGAGATTTATTCACAATTAAATAGTTCACCGTGGGACGAGTGCTCCTCGCCTGGCTGCTCGATTTTGAATAAGTAGACTTTGTTCTCTATTCGTGTCTACATTTACTCCAACTTCCACCAAGGAAGAGATACTCGCCCCCCTCTCACTGTTTATCACCTCAGCCGTATCACCTATCATTCCTAGGTGATAGGCACCAGCCCTCTCTTTCCATCTTTCACATTGATTGTCTCGTGTGACCCTTGACAGGTAACATTTTGTTACTCTCACAGCTCTCATATACAGGGGGACAACATGAATGGCCATAATAATAGGTGGCAACCTTATTATCATTAGAAAGCGCAGCAATTTCAAACCTCTTTTTCTGATTTTTAATCTTCTGGCCAACCTCTCTTCATTGGTTTTCTGACCCAATCCTCTCACAGCTGATTTTTATGTTGTCTGATCAGCATAAATTCCTGGCTTGCGTCTTCTTAATGAGAGAGGGGGACCTCCCCGTCCCCCAAAACTGATGCACATTACAACCATCAGAAGCTTTTAAATGCCCCAATTCAACAGCCACATTAGAAGATCTCAGGAGGCTCTGCAGGCAGTTTCAAAGACAGTGTCTGTAAGTGGACCACTGCCCAAAGTCAGGAGTTCGTCTCATTAATGAAGTGCTTGACCTTAAGCCACTCACATTTTTCCCATCCCGTCCGTATTCCTCATGTGTTACACAGTGAGTAAAATAATCGTGTGCTTTAATCTTCTCTTGCAAATGCTGTTAATGGTCAGGTCTCTGTAAGGCTATTCCAGGGGAAGAAAAATTCATGCCATTCAGCCAATTTGAAATTTGAATTCAAGAATTGATTAGGGGTTCTTTCTCCAATTAAATGTGTGTGTTTGGGGATACATCACTTAATTTTCTAGCTTCCTTCTTTGAAAACAAAGGGGAAACCACGTGAGTGGCTTTTAAACTTTTGTTTCATGGCTGGTTGCTAAAAACTTAAGAAAAAACAAGAAGGTGAGATATATAATGACACTAACATTTTATTTTGCCATGTAAATTTACTTTTTTTTTTTTTTTTTTGATAGAGTTTTGCTCTTTTTTGCCCAGGCTGGAGTGCAATGGCTTGATCTCGGCTCACTGCAACCTCTACCTCCTGAGTTAAAGCAATTCTGCTTCAGCCTCCCGAGTAGCTGGGATTACAGGCACACACCGCCATCCCTGGCTAATTTTGTATTTTTAGTAGAGACGGGGTTTCACCATGTTGGCCAGGCTGTTCTTGAACTCCTGACCTCGGGTAATCTGCCTGCCTCGGCCTCCCAAAGTGCTGGGATTACAGGCGTGAGCCACTGCACCCAGCCATACATTTCTTTAAAAAAAAAAAAAAAAAACTTCTACCAACTACCATCGCCACCATTTCATAAAGAAAAGCCTTTTTTAACCTCAAAAAAATAATAAATATGTGATAGAAGCTAGCACAGTTCCTTAAAAAGAGTGAATTTTGCTTTCTCAAAAGCTCATTTATCCTGGTTTTTCCTTTCTTTTTTATTTTGCCCTGGCCGGTGAAACTTCCACAGTAGGTAGAATCAGTCTCCAACGGTGGTCTTAGGGACCAACTAATGAGACAGCCCCTGAGCTGAGGAAGCCAGAGAGCTTCTCTTTTCAGTGTGATGCATAGAGTTTGCAAAAATAAGCTCATGAATATTATTAAGCTTTATGTTATGAGAATGCTTACCCATTTTCAAGTATAAACCTGTTTGTAATATTTTGAATTTTGGATTTGGCCTTTCAGAGGATAAAACTGGAACATAGGCATGAGAACTAAACTACCAGTAGCCACAGAGGCACTCACCAAATATTTCTGAGTTGCTGGCATCCAGACACATAGTGAGAATGCCTTCCCAACCTCTTTGAAGCTGAGGATGGCCATGTGACTGGCTTAGGTCAGTGAAATGTGAGCAGAGGAGATATGCTTCCCATCTGGGCGGAAGCTTTAGAAGCCAGTGCTTGATTCATCGCTCTTTTTCTGCCTCTGTGTATAAAAGTAAGTCTTCAGATGGAGCTTCTGTCAGCCTCGATCCCGAGAGCCTCTGTGAGTAGGATCTCGCCTGTAAACTTCTATAGAACATAAAACACGAACGAGAGAAAAGGAAGCATACATTGAATTAAGCTACTGAGATGTAGGCGTCTTTGTTGCCACCAGATAACCTATCTCATCTTGATTAGTCTACCAAAGTTCTCTCAGTTCTGAAAGCCTGTTACGTGAATGGCCACACGATGTCTCAGGTCGTAAGTTGTGGAACTGCTTTCACCAACAATACTGTCATCAACAACACGTTCCTCAATCATGCCGCCTCCCCCAAATCCTAACTAAAGTAGTTCTAATATTGAGCAAGGCATTATTCCAGAAATGAAATCCAAGGCTTGGCAACAGTCAGAGCACATGAGGGCAGGATCATGACAACATGGGGAAGAGAAGATTTCACGGGGTAGAGCACTCCTTGGGGGATTTCCTTGCTCTAGGTTGGAATCAGAAGGTTAAAAGACTTCCAATCTGGTTCCAAAACGTTTTATGGGACTTAAAGAAATCTTAAAGGGGAAGAGGAGACTTTTCTTTCATCCTTCAGGCATCTGAGACTATGGATACAATGGCTGGAGCTCTGGACGCCATCTTGAACCTTGAAGACAAAGCCACAGCTTAGGAATGGCAAAGCAGATAACTGGAATTAGTCTGGTTCCATGACAACTTTGTGGGGTTGCCATATCCGCCCTGGATTGCCTTCCTTTAGATTTCCTTTATGGAACAGGGAAAAATTGTTACCTTCTTTATGCCACCATTAGTTGTTTTTCCTTATATGAAGCCAAGCCTAAATGTAACTATTATATACCATTTTTTAAAATTATTTGAAAGATACTGTTTATCTCTTTCTTTTTAAATTTTTTGGCTTTTTGGATTTTTACAATTTAAAATAATGTATATAATTTATTTTAAAAGAAATATGAGGGCTGGGCGTGGTGGCTCACGCCTGTAATCTCAGCACTTTGGGAGGCCAAGGTGGGTGGATCGCCTGAGGTCAAGAGTTCGAGACCAGCCTGGCCAACATAGTGAAATCCTGTCTCTACTAAAAATACAGAAATTAGCTGGACGTGGTGGCAGGCACCTGTAATCCCAGCTACTAGGAAGGCTGTGGCAAGAGAATTGCTTGAACCCGGGAGGTGGAGGTTGCAGTGAGCCAAGATCATGCCACTGCAATCCAGCCTGGGCAACAAGAGCAAAACTCCGTCTCCAAAAAAAAAAAAAGAAAAGAAAAAGAAAGAAAGAAAGAAAGAAAAATGAATGTACTAAAGAGGCATTCTTTTTATTAATGTGTGAACAGAGCATGGAGCCCACTGGTGTGAGGAACTGACCTTGGGGAGCCACCTGGATTCCAGGCTGCCCTCTTTCATTGTCTGAAGCACAGCTCTGATGCATAGGGGTGGGGAGGGTGGCTAAGGAATTTTTACTTTGATCATCTTGGTCGGGTTTTGAAGGCTTTCGTTACCTGACCCTCTCTTCACAATGGGTTGCCATCTCCAAGTCTTTGGCCTGAAACCTCTGAGGATATGATTACCACTTCCCTTCACCTTTTGCCTATTGAGAAAAGCAACCACTACTTCTTTTGCTCTGACTCCAGTCAGCTTTTTGCGCTTTCTCAAAGAACAATGAGTCGTTACATCTCAACTAGACTTCTAAACAGCCAGAGTTTGAACTGAAGTGTATGTATACGTGGTACATAAGGAAACTTAGGGGTCTGAAAGTGCATCATGAAAATCTTGAGGCAATATTGAACAACTTCCTTTTTTAATCTCCAGGGATCTATTTAGCCTCTGGGTTTTTAACCTTTCAATATATCATTTGATTGGTAGTTACCCGTTCCTGAGGGCCACTCAGGTGAGGAGGCTCCAGCAAGGGTGTAGAAGAGGATGAGAACACATCCCTGAGGCCATGCTACAGTATGTGAGAACAGAGACTGAAGACCAGTGATGACCACTGGAAATAGTTTACAATTCCACTGTGTTAGTCAGTTCTCATGCTGCTAATAAAGACATGTCTGAGACTGGGTAATTTATAAAGGAAAGAGGCTTAATTGACTCATAGTTCAGCATCGCTATGGAGGCCTCAGGAAACTTATGATCATGATGAAAGGGGATGCAAACATGTTCTTCTTCACATGGTGGCAGGAAAGAGAAGTGCAGAGTGAAGGTGGGAAAGCCCCTTATAAAACCATCAGATCTCGTGAGAACTTGCTATCACGAGAACAGCATGGAGGTAACTGCTCCCATGATTCAATTACCTCCCACCAGGTCCCTCCCACCACACATGGGGATTAATGGAACTACAATTCAAGATGAGATTTGGGTGGGCACACAGCCAAATCATGTCATCCACCAAAGATATTCCTTGCTCCCAGGTCATCTTCCACCACCCATCTGCCGAGCTTTGCTTAGTGATTGACAGCCAACTTTATCACCAGCCTGGTTCCCATGGATTTGGAAAGGTCAATCTGCAGCTGCCTACCCCTCTATCAAAACAACTGAATGTGAATTCTAAAGCCAAGTAGATATTCAAAAAAGTTATCTGTGCAAAATTCTTTCCATTCAGGCATATATGCAAGAACTGACTCTAATGACATAATGCATTTGAACAGCTTCATATGTAGCAACCCTCAATCATTGCTAGCTTCTATCTTCCCTTCCCCTATTCTGCTATTATTCATTTCACTATCCCAACTGAGAAATAAGATAGTTTAGTCGAAGTTTGCATGAAGTATTATGAAAAGGCTTTATCATCTTGTCAGGAAGGCATTTTTTTCCATTCATTCTTCAAAGGAAGTCATTCTCCCTAACAATCAAAATCATCTATTTTCTTTACCTGTCTTCCAGGAAATGACACCGAATGAGCTAACACTACTGGGGAACGAATAGCACTGACAGCCCTTGAGGCTCTTGCAAAAGCACTTGCCCAATGAAATGTGCACTCACCCACAGCTCCAGCTGCCCCTCCTGTACAAGGTCAATGCCAGAAGCTCATCTGACTGGTTTGCCCCCAGGGCCCTTGAAACAGCAAAGCTGCACACCGTGATCAAACCACAGCCCTTCCCAGGAGACGCTGACTAAAGCACTTCATTCATTGAGAAGATTTTGTCCTAATCCAGAGGCTTTCCACCTTCCTGCTCATGAAGAGCTGATTTGGAATATCCCATGATTTGCTACAGATGATGGTTCTAGAAGCACTGCCTGAGCACACCAAGACTATGTGTTGATATCCTCATAGACATTAAATCCATGGTTTCATCTCTTTGGTTACTGTTGCCGTCAACCAACCTATGCATTTAATTAGCACCTCCTGGATACACAAGCAGTGCTAGACATTGCGGGGGATGCAAAAATTAGCTGGTTGCTTGGCGGCAAAGAGAAGGGAAAAGGGATGAATAGACAGACCACAGGAGATTATTAGGGCAGTGAAATCATTCCGCAGAATACTGTAACAGTGGATACACGACATTATGCATTTGGCAAAAGCCATTGAATGTACAACACAAAGAGTGAACCCTAAGTAAACTATGGACCTCAGTTTATAGTAATGTATCAATATTGGCTCATCAGTTGTAACAAATGTGCAACCCAATGCAAGATCTTAATAATAGAGGAAGCTGTGGGGGAAGGGGAGGGAGTATACAGGAACTCTGTACTTTCTGTTTAGTTTTTCAGAAAACCTAAAACTGCTGTTAAAAATAGTGAAACCAAGAGGCGGAAGTTGTGGTGAGCCAAGATCGCGCCACTGCACTCCAACCCAAGCAACAAGAGCGAAACTCCATCTCAAAAAAAAAAGAAAAAAAGTCTATTGGTCGGGCACAGGCACGGTGGTTCACGCCTGTAATCCCCGCACTTTGGGAGGCCAAGGCAGAAGGATCACTTGTGTCCAGGAGACCAGCCTAGGCAATATAAAGAGACTCTGTCTCTATAAAAAGAAAAAATAAAATCTGTCAATTCAAAAAAATAACAGGCTACTTGAATAGATGAGACTGGCTCACACGTAACAGAGGACATGCGATAAGGCAGTAGGTAAGCAGGTCTGCAGTGACATGGTTCAGGATCCCAGGTGCAATTATTTCTTCCACTTCCTGCGATTCCTCACATTTTAAATTTTAAGGCTGTGAACTTCACAGCAATAAGGACCAACTAAGAATAAGCCTATGAAATTGGCTTGCACACCATCCAGCACTGTACATATCTAAATAAAATCATAAATAAATAAATGTGTTCTTTTTAATCCTAACCTTGGAGAAATTGAGAAGAGAAAATGAAACACACATGAGACAGGTGATAAGGAGAACACACCTGCCAGTTTGAGAAAAGCCCTCAGCAGCATCGGCCATTTGGCAGTGGCGGCAAATGGAGTGAGCAGAGACTAAATATCTGCATTCCACTGGTGGCCATGATAGTAATAGAAAATGCGTAAGGCGAAAGTGTTCTCACAGGACCATACAGGGAAGTGAATCATCCTGGATCACACATATCTGAGATTCTGAGCTTCACACCTTGGGTCAGATGTGTGTTGTCAGCTGAGAAACTGAGCTGTAATCTTGAGCATGAGCCAGACGCCTTGACAGATGGTAAGTACCTGCTCCTCTGGGCACCCATCATCTAAGCAGCCTGGCAGAAGGATCCCAGCTCCCTGTGCCCAGCTGGTAATCTTCTTATGTCCTGGGGCTTAAGGAGTGATAGCCCTTTGCAATTGTTCTTTCCAGGCAAAGCTTAAAGCTGAGAAGTCTGCTTTACACTTAATTGTTTATAGTAAGAAAGACAGATATGGATAGACAGACAAGCCAGGGATTGGAAAGGAAAACTGACAATATCTGACATTGCTTATTATTAGAGTTTCAAAGCATTTTCTCATCCATTTGCTCTTTTGATTATTACAACCAACATTTGGGAAAGCAGGAAGGAATCATTCCAATTTTATAATAAACCAAAGAAACTGAGATGCAGAGAGTTGCCCACAGCATGGCTAGTAACAGGCAGTGCATCCAACAGGATTGGATTGCCCAGCAAACTTTCTGCACCCGAAAAAAAAATACAGGTTCTGCCTGCAGGGGTCTTGGCTCTTTGGGGAGTACACAGAGACACGTTTTTTAAAGTTACTTAGAACTTCGGAGGAGGCAGAAAACCACTATGGGCTCAGGTGGTCTTTGTGAAAGAGGAGAGAAGACAGGGAGAGTCTCTCAGGCAAGAGGAAAATTGAGAGTCAAGCCACATGGCTTGTCTAACAGAACGCTCAATCTGCAGCTGACAGCTCGTCTTGGCGAGAATCCAGAGAAGGCAACTTCAGAGATGAAGGTGAAGGCCAGGTTGTGAAAGGCCTTTAATGCCAGGCTAACTAAGGGGTTGAGCTTTTTTCTCATCACCAGGAAGGAGCCATTAAAGATTCTGAAGCAGGGAGGAATCTGTACCAACTAGGCTTTAGGGGAAAGATGACCTTGAGGGAAAAGAGAGGCGCAGGATGAGGAGCCCAGGCACGGGTTGGGAGGACTGGAAGTGGTAAGGCAGGAGAGAGGTGGTAGGAAAGTAGAAGGGAGTTGGAGTGGAAGGAATTGGGAGGAAAGGACCACAGTGCAAGGCAGTACGAAGAAATAATGGCAGCCCTAAAGTTAAGTTTGAGATGCGGGCTGGATGTGGTTGGAAGTCCCTAGCAAGTCATAAGAGATGATGGGCTGATGGTCAGGAGAAAGGTCAAGAGACATTTACCTGCGTGGATATGATCATTGAAGCATTAGGAGGGATAAGAAGGTTGAATGGGAACGGAACACTGAAACTTGGGTCCTACCACCTTTAAGGAGTGGGATCAGAAAGGCAAGCAAGAAAAAGATGTAAGAGATGGGAAGAGAAGCAGAACAGAAGGAAGGCAGCACTCCCAAGAAGTCTTCCCAATCAGGCCCCTGGCTCCAATTGTGCCCGTTCCCTTCTTTACACCAACTTCCTCCCGTGTCTAAGCTGGGTTCGTGTCCCAGGTCCTGCCACACTCCAGAAGTGTAGTATCAAGTTAGAGACTTAGAGACATCTGCGGAAGTTTACTAGTCTTGTGACAATCCAGAGCGAAGTCATGAAAACCACACAAAAAATAGTTTCAAAAAGGAGATGTGGGACTGGGCACTGTGGCTTTGAGAGGCTGAGGCAGGAGGATTGCTTGAGGCCAAGAGTTCAAGAACAACCTGGACAATGTAGGAGACCCCATCTCTGCAAAAAATAAAAATAGAAACTAGCCTGGCTCAGTGGCATGTACCTGTGGTCTCAGCTATTCGGGAGGCCGAGATGGGAGAATTGCTCGAACCCAGGAGGTTAAGGCTTCAGTCAGCTGTGATCACGCCACTGCACTCCAGCCTGGGCAACAGAGCCAGACCCTCTCTCAAAAAAAAAGTGGGTGAGGGGGGAGATATTGGGCAACAAGAACTGCAAAGACAGAACAACTAGGAAGGCAAAAGAGAAGAACTGCTTCAAGGGAGCTGTTTCAGGTAGACCTCCAGGAGCAGAATGA
Source organism: Nomascus leucogenys (assembly GCF_006542625.1). Lineage (NCBI taxonomy): Eukaryota > Metazoa > Chordata > Mammalia > Primates > Hylobatidae > Nomascus > Nomascus leucogenys. Next base: position 16,498,310 of record NC_044385.1, read on the forward strand.
AAAGGTGAAGGTGCTAAGGAGGATATGGATGGCACAGAAGCAAATGTCCAGCATACTCCCTACTCTTTCAAGAAGTTTTGCAGAGAAGGGAGGGAAAGTGTGGGGAGGAATTGTCAATGGAAAGCAAGAGAAAAAGAAGATTCTTTTTTTTTTCTGAGACGGAGTTTTGCTCTTGTCACCCAGGCTGGAGTACAGTGGCGTGATCTCTGCTCACTGCAACCTCCGCCTCCTAGGTTCAAGAGATTCTCCTGCCTCAGCCTCCTGAGTAGCTGGGATTACAGGCGCCCGCCACCATGCCCAGCTAATTTTTTTTTTTTTTTTGGTAGAGACGGGGTTTAACCATGTTGGCCAGGCAGGTCTCAAGCTTCTGACCTCAGGTGATCCCCCTGCCTCAGCCTCCCAAAGTGTTGGGATTACAAGCGTGAGCCACTGCACCCTGCCAAGAGAAGGTTCTTTCAGATACTGTAACATGGTTATAATTAGGCAGAGAGTCTCAGCCCTTCAGCTGATAAACAACTTCAGCAAAGTTTCAGGATACAAAATCAATGTACAAAAATCATTGGCATTCCTATAAACCAACAACAGTCAAGCTGAGAGCCAAATCAGAAAGGCAATCCTGTTCACAATTGCCACAAAAAAAGAATAAAATACCTAGGTATACAGCTAACCAGGGAGGTGAGAGATCTCCAACACTGCTCAGAGAAATCAGAGAAGACACAAACAAATGGAAAAACACCCCATGCTCATGGATAGGAAAAATCAATATTATTAAAATGGCCATACAATCCAAAGCAACATACAGATTCAATGCTATTCTTATCAAACTACCAATGACATTCTTCACAGAACTAGAAAAAAGAAACTACTTTAAAATTAATATGGGGTCAGGCACAGTGCCCAGTGCCTGTAATCCCAGCACTTTGGGAGGCTGAGGTGGGTGGATCACCTGAGGTCAGGAGTTCGAGACCAGCCTGGACAACATGGTGAAACCCCATCTCTATTAAAATTACAAAAATTAACCGGGTATGGTGGCATGCACCTGTAATCCCAGCTACTTGAGAGGCTGAGGCAGGAGAATCGCTTGAAACCAAGAGGCAGAAGTTGCAGTGAGCCGAGATTGTGACACTGCATTCCAGGCTGGGCAACAGAGTGAGACTCCAAAAAAAAAAATAACAATAATAATAATATGGAACCAAAAAAGAGCCTGAATAGCCAAGGCAATCCTAAGCAAAAAGAACAAAGCTGGAGAAATTATGCTTCCTAACTTTGAACTATACTACAGGGTTACAGTAACCAAAACAGCATGGTACTGGTACAAAAACAGGCACATAGCTCAATGGAACAAAATAGAGAGCCCAGAAATAATGCTGCATGCCTACAACTACCTGATCTTCAACAAACTAGACAAAGACAAGCAATGGGGAAAAGACTTCCTATTCAATAAATGGTGCTGGGATAACTGGCTACCCACATGAAGAAGATTGAAGCTGGACCCCTTCTTTACACCATATACAAAAATCAATTCACAATGGATTAAAGACTTAAATCAATTCACAATGGATTAAAGACTTAAATGTAAAACCCAAAACTATAAAAATCCCACAAGACAACCTAGGCAATACCCTTCAGGATATAAGAATGGGCAGAGAGGCTGAGCACAATGGCTCACGCCTGTAATCCCAACACTTTGGGAGGCCGAGGCAGGTGGATTGCCTGAGCTCAGGAGTTTGAGACCAGCCTGGGCAAAATGGTGAAACCCCGTCTCTACTAAAATACAAAAAATTAGCTGGGTGTGGCAGTGCACGCCTGTAGTCTGAGCTTCTCTGGAGGCTGAGGCAGGAGAAGAATTGCTTGAACCCAGGAGGCGGAGGTTGCAGTGAGCCGAGATCGTGCCACTGCACTCCAGCCTGGGCAATAGAGTGAGACTTTGTCTGCAAAAAAAAAAAAAAAAAAAAAAAGAATGGGCAAAGATTTCATGACAAAGACACTAAAAGCAATCGCAACAAAGGCAAAAATTGACAAGTGGTATCTAATTAAACTTAAGAGCTTCTGCACAGCAAGAGAATCTACCAACAGAGTAAACAGACAACATACACAATGGGAAAAAATACTGGCAAACTATGCATCTGACAATAGTCTAATATCCAGCATCTATAAGGAACTTAAATTTGCAAGAGAAAAACAAACAACCCCGTTAAAAAGTGGGCAAAGGACATGAACAGACACTTTTCAAAAAAAACATACATGCGGCCAACAAGCATATGAAAGAAAGCTCAATGCCACTAATCATTAGAGAAATGCAAATTCAAACCACAGTGAGATACCACCTCACACCAGTTAGAATGGTTATTATTAAAAAGTCAGAAAATAACAGATGCTGCTAGGCTGCAGAGAAAAGGGAACATTTATACACTGTTGGTGGGAGTGTAAATTAGTTCAACCATTATGGAAAGCAGTACGGCGATTCCTCAAAGACCTAAAAGCAGAACTACCATTTGACCCAGCAATCCCATTACTGGATGTATACCCAGAGGAATACAAATCATTCTACCATAAAGACACATGCACGCCAATGTTCACTGCAGCACTATTCACAATAGCAAATTCATGGAATCAACCTGAATGCCCATCAATGACAGATTGGATAAAGAAAATGTGGTACATATACACCGTGGAATACTAAGCAGCTGTAAAAAAAGAACAAGATCATGTCTTTTGCAGGAACATGGATGGAGCTAGAGGTCATTGTCCTTAGTAAAGTCACACAGGAACAGAAAACCAAATACCACATGTTGTCACTTATAAGCAGGAGCTAAGTGACAAGAACTTATGAACACAAAGAAGGAAACAACAGACACTGGGGTCTACTTGGAGGTGGAGGGTGGGTGGGGGGAGAGGAGTAGAAAAGATCACTATTGGGTACTGGGCTTAGTACCTGGCTGATGAAATAATCTGTACAACAAAACTCTGTGACATGAGTTTACCTACGTAACAAACTTTTACACGTACCCCTGAACCTAAAATAAAAGTTAAAAAAAAATGGAAAAGAGGGTAGTCCTTACCGGGGTAGGCAGAGGGAGGAAAAAGCCCTTAAGAGAAAGATCAGCAAGCTAAGGAAGAGGAGGAGGTGTGCAGGCTGGGAGTTGAGCCCCACTGCGCTCCTCCTTTATGGGGTAGCAGCAGGATGCAGGAGAGATATCAGCCTCCCAAGCATCACTTCTCAGGAAGGCAGCAGAGCTAGCCCCACTAACTGCAATACTATGACAGGGATTCTGAAAGGGCATTCCTCTTATAATTAGATACCTAGGTACTGGGAGGCAAATAAAAATCATAATAAAAGGCAACAGTAATGAGTTTACCGGCCAGACACGGTGGTTTATATTTTAATCCCCGCATTTCAGGAAACCAAGATGAGGCAGGAGGATCGCTTGCGCCCAGGAGTTTGAGACAACCCTGGGCAACATAACGAGACTCTGCCAAAAAATTAAAATCAACAAAATTAGCCAGGTATGGTGCCAGCACCTGTAGTCCCAGCTACTCGGGAGGCTGAGATGGGAGGATCACTTAAGCCCAGGAGTTCGAGGCTGCAGTGAGCTGTGATAGCACCACTGGACTACTGCCTAGGAGACAGAATGAGACCTTGTCTCAAAAAATTTTTTCAACATTTTTTAAAATTAAGAGCTTACCTATTGTCTGTTACCATTATGCCAAGGGCTTTACTTTGACCATTTTATTCAGTTCTCAAAAGAATGCTACAGATTTAGTACTGATGCAATTGCCCCCATTTCACAAATGGGGAAACTGAAGCTTTAAAGAGGTTAGATACCATGCCTATGTCTAGGATGTAAGCAATGGAGCTGGACATCTTGGTCCTAACCATGGTTCTTGGGATGGCTTACTGCCTCCCAGGGTGAGCTGGAGTAACTGGAGTAAGTGGACCCAGACAGGACAATTAAGCATTCCTAAAAGTGGAGCATTTAGTGCGTGCAGTGTCTTGGTGCAGCATGAAGGCCAGAGAAGATGCAATGAGATAGATTAGTGTCGGGTCCTAGCTGACTGAATGGCATTTTGATCCAATATTTTAAAAATCCCTGGATTCTGTTATAGGGGCTCCTCACTTTAAGGAAATCTGATATTCAAAATCGAAACTTAAGTAGGAATAACAGCTTGTTCATTGAGCAGCTACTGTGAGCCTTGGCATCACACCAGGAGTTTTCTAAACATGACCTCAAAACTGCACAATTCTGCCAGGTGAAATTATTTAGCCATATTCCCAAGCCACGCACTATGAGCTGAGTTGTGACTCTCCAAAATTCAAGTGCTGAAGCCCTAAGCCCCAGTGCCTCTGAATGTGACTGTATTTAGAAATAGGATCTTTAAGGATGTAATTGGGTTAAAATGAGGTCATTAAGGGTGGACCCTAATCTAATATGATTGATATTCACATAAGAAGAGGAGATGAGGACACAGACACACCCTGAGGGGTGACCACGTGAGGTCACAGCAAGACAGCAGCTGCCTGAAAACCAAGAGAAGAGGTCTCAGAGGAAACCAACCCAGCCAACACCTTGATCTCAGACTTCCAGCCTCCAGAACTGTGAGACAATACATTTCTGCTGTTTAAGCCACAGTCTGTGGTACTTTGCTATGGCAGTCCTAGCAAACTAATGCCCCAAGGAATCGAGTCTGAAAGCCTAGTTTTTGTCCAAAATCACAAAGACTGTGTCAGAGCTAAGAATGCAGTCTGTGCTACTGCAAAACTTACACAACAGAAGGGCCCTTTGCTCTACCAGAAGGTTCGCTCCAGGCTTCTGAGTATCAGCTACACTGTTTCATCAAAACACAATTCATTTGACAAAAGCCACTTGCCCTTCTGGCAAAAGAGATCTCAAGCAAAGAAAATTCTGCTGATTTCACTCATGCCCCCTTTGTAGATGGTGATGTTTCTATAATGAAGCATTTAAAGATTCTGCTCCCATGTCAGAAAATCTGGATGGGCTGTTATATATGAGAGAAAAACTATGTTTGCATATTGATCAATGAATGAAAACAACCTGAGAAATGGGAACCATTTGATTTGGTGAAGTAGGAGCAAATGAAGTAAATTTTTAAGTAATGTTTATTTCCCATGTTATATAAGGTTATCTGAAAAACAAACATTTAAAATTTTTCCTTTTAAACTTTTTTCACATTCATATTTAATACTCCTTTTGCACTAATTGCCAGAAATTAGCACCCCTCAAAACTTGTGTGTGTGTGTGTGTGTGTGTGTGTGTGTGTGTGTGTATTTTAGATTGAGTCTCATTCTGCCACCCAGGCTGGAGTGCAGTGGTGAGATCTCTGCTCACTGCAACCTCTGCCTCCCCGGTTCAAGCAATTCTCCTGCTTCAGCCTCCTGAATAGCTGGGATTACAGGCACGCACCACCATCCCTGGCTAATTTTTTGTATTTTTAGTAGAGATGGGGGTTTCACCATGTTGGCCAGGCTGGTCTCGAACTCCTGACCTCAGGTGATCTGCCAGCCTTGGCCTCCCGAAATGCTGGGATTACAGGCATAAGCCACCGTGCCCAGCTCTATTTATATTTTAAAAAGATCTTTATAAATTTAAAAACTTAAAATATATGTTATAAAATTATCATACACATGTGATAATGAAAATTCAAATAGAATTTTAAAAATTCAAATAGGACCAAAGAGAACAAACTAAAATATAAGTGATTGCCCAAGAACCATCTTTAAGCATCTCTGGGTTTTAGTTCTTGCAATGATTACATCTCTTTGTGACACTGTGTTATTTTGATCTTGACATTTTTAAAGAAAACATGGATTGACAGATACAAATGTCTTTGCGTATGTCAAAATACTTTTAAAAATAAATAAAGGGGAAAAGAGCCTCTCAGAAATGGCCACTAGGTGGTAGAAGTTGACTAAAAACTGCTTTATTCGGTAGCGCCATCTCGATTGCTCCCCGCGACTTTTTTCCTTTAGGGAGAAGGGATTTCTTCAGGGTCTTCTGAAATATCCAACATCTCCTCCTCCAGCCCCTTTGCTTAGACTGCCTGTAGCCATTTTAGACTGCACACAAATGGAGATGACAGAAGCAACCTCTCACCTTCCAGAGAGCAGGACAAGATGAAGAAGGAAGATCTTCAAAAGTGAAAGGTTAAGAAAGACAAGTACACACCCATACACACACACCAGTCCTACCAAGGCAATGGTGACAGCAGGAAGAGATGGCTGCTCTTCCTCCAGAGCAGCTGTGATGCAGACCCACCTGTCACCCAAGAAGGAGAAAAGTGAACAACAGCTTCTGTTCTAGGGGAGCCTGAATTAACTCATTAAGTCGAAATTTCCAGAATCTCTTTGCACTTTGGTCTGTGCTGTTGTATGTAACACATGCTCAATAAAGACTTATTGATTTGACTTAATCTCAAAACCACATTTCTAAAGCACCAAAGGACTATTTTTGATTCATTAGATGTTTCTTGAGCTCACACAAGTGCCTAAACAACAGGGGAAAAGTCCTAAAGATAAATAAAATAAGAGCCTTCTGTATATTTTTCTTTTTTCTTTTTTTTTTTTTTTTTTTTTTGAGACGGAGTGTCACTCTGTCGCCCAAGCTGGAGTGCGGTGGCGCAATCTCAGCTCACTGCAAGCTCCGCCTCCCGGGTTCACGCCATTCTCCTGCCTCAGCCTCCCGAGTAGCTGGGACGACAGGCACCCGCCACCACGCCCGGCTAATTTTTTGTATTTTTAATAGAGACGGGGTTTCACCGTGTTATCCAGGGTGGTCTCCATCTCCTGACCTCGTGATCCGCCCGCCTCGGCTTCCCAAAGTGCTGGGATTACAGGCGTGAGCCACCACGCCCGGCCAACCTTCTGTATATTTTTCTATATGACCAAAATGTTTAATGATTCTAAAAACTGAGAACAAACACAAGCAAACAAGTCAAAGGAAGAAAATGTTTAAATAAGAAAAATAAATGGGCCGGGCGTGGTGGCTCACGCCTGTAATCCCAGCACTTTGGAAGGCCGAGATGGGCGGACTGCTTGAGGTCAGGAGTTCAAGACCAGCCTGGCCAACATGGTGGAACCCCTGTCTCTACTAAAAATACAAAAATTAGCTGGGCATGGTTAGCACCTGTAATCCCAGTCACTCAGGAGGCTGAGGCAGGAGAATCGCTTGAACCTGGGAGGCGGGGGTTGCAGTGAGCAACACTGCACTCCAGCCTGGGTGACAGAGCTAGACTTTTTCTCAAAAAAAAAAAAGAAAGAAAGAAAAGAAAAATAAGTGTCAATAACCCCTTCACACAAGAATTTTACTCCTAGAAATTTATCCTTAGAAAATACGTCAATAGAGGCAAAAACTACAAAAGTGAAACTATAAATGTAAATAGCCAGTGATTAACAGTTAATGGTAACATTAGTTTACTAGATCATTATCTAACCTTAAAATCATTTTGAAGACTATGAAAAAATGAGTCACGCATACTAAGTTTACGGGTTTTTTTAGACATGAATATAGCTAAGTTCACTAAAAGGCAAGCAGACTAAGCAAAATAATGTGTCTTCATAACAGTATGCTGATAGTAAGATCCAGAAATTGACTGAAGCACTGTGTTTTCATAAGAAGTACTAAGGATTCAATCTCCCAGCCCATGGCCCACAAATATGATATGGTTTCACACTATGGTTATCTTTTGTTTATTATCTTTGTTTTACAGTTGCCATAGCAGTAAAATTTATTTTCAATAGAATTATTAAAGTTTTCTTTGCTAACTAAAGCTTATTTTTGTTTCAAATTTTAAGCCTGTAATAAAATGTAGGCATTTATAACCATATAAACGTCCTTCTTCTTGGGCAAGATGAGGGGTTTATTTAGCATGGCAGAGTCCAGGTTCTTTTGGCAGTCGTGGGATAGACTATGCCATCCCAAGGATAAAATCAGCTATTTATGCCAATGTTTACATGGGAGAATGAGTGACACTTAAATTCACGCTCTTAAAAAAAAAGAAAAAGTGATCCTCTTCTGGATGTTATTTGCGTAGATTTTGGCAAGGAAAACTGAGCTTCCTTGGGCTAGGTCCAGAACCTGCAATCCCAGGACCTCTGCGAAGACCTAAGGGCAGCAGAGGTTGATTAAGCCCAGCAGAGAGATCTATTTCCTGGCTGATTCACAGACATATCCTTCTAAGTCCTACAAAGTCTCAGAGTGTGCAGAGGAGGAAAAGGAGACAAGTTCTGCTGAGAAGAAAGCTAAGGGGTTCTCCATACCTTTCCCATTAGGCTGGAGCACTGACACTGACATCATTAGACCAGCAACCTTATGACCACTGAGTTCCCAAATCTTTAACTTCAGCCTATACATTTCCCCCTAAACGCTTTTTGCTTTAAAATAAAGAGAAATGTATATAATGTGTCTGATTCAGTGGTGCTTTCATATATATGCCATATGTCTTATATATATTTCTCAAATATGTATGTATATATACATTTATGTACATATAATATATATATTCATATTTATATAAAGCTATTTAACTGCTTTAAAAGGACAAGATAACCCACCAGAAGTTTTGTGATTATGATAAAGTGGAATTAAGTCAAACTTTGGTCTTTCAAAATAATAGACAATCAATAACCTGAAATTAATAACTTTTCATTTACACCTATACCAAAATAACATATTCATAAATATAATGAAAAAGACAAGAATGTAGAAAGTGTGTGTGTGTATGTGTACGTGTGTGTGTGTGCATGCACACTCACTAAGAATATGTAAACTGGGTGGGAAATTAGTCTTAAAAGAAAAAAATTTGGCCGGGCGTGGTGGCTTACACCTGTAATCCCAGCACTTTGGGAGGCCAAGCAGGCGGATCACGAGGTCAGGAGATCGAGACCATCCTAGCTAACACAGTGAAACCCCGTCTCTACTAAAAATACAAAAAATTAGCCGGGCGTGGTGGTGGGCGCCTGTAGTCCCAGCTACTCAGGAGGCTGAGGCAGGAGAATGGCGGGAACCTGGGAGGCGGAGCTTGCAGTGAGCCGAGATCGCGCCACTGCCACTCCAGCCTGGGCGACAGAGCGAGACTCCGTCTCAAAAAAAAAAAAAAGAAAAAAATTTTTTAATTTGAAGGAAAATATAAACTCAAAAAAATACATATTATTATTATACATTCCCTCTGATAAAGCCTAGTAATCAGTTTAATAAAGGAATATATTGAAAGAGATGTTTAGTACAGTATTTTAAAGCTTGTTTAAGACAGCAAATTCTTTGCAAATGGGAATTAGAAGCCAGGTGCCTATTTCCAGGAAAGAGAGTTCTGTATTGAAAAAAACAAAGGACGTATGTGCAAATAAATAATCACTTCCATTAAATTGAGGGGTCAGAGACCAGCTTGGCAGCTGCAACAAAGAAAAATTTGTCATCAAAACTCTTTGGCCCTTCATTCCTAAAATAAATTTGGAGCTAATTAGCTTTCAAGACTTTTCCGGGTTTTTTTCCACAGTGACAAGACAAAGAAACAGACTTAAGATAAAAACCAGATGTCAAAGTTTACTGGTCATTTGTTCATGTACATTATATATTTATATGTCTCTGTCACTGTTAAAGTTGAGGTTTGGCAAAGTTCCAAACACAGTAGGTGAAATAAACTTTGTGGGCCTTATTCTGATTGTGATTTGCCCTTCGATGTGGAAGATACCATATTCTAGCATGGCTGAATTCCTCCTGGTCTGAAATGCATTTTACTACTCTGTTAAATGTTGCTTAGTACAGATCCCTTTGGCTGCTCTTACAATACAAAGCAATTCTGTAAAGACTTCCAGAAATCATAGACAGCATATAAATTACATCAGCTCTTTTCCATCGGTATTAGATCTGCCCACAGTGACGACACTCTGTTTCCTGTCAAATGGTGAATCTGGGCTACTCAGTACTTGCCTTTGAGAATAGAAGAGGAAAATATAGCTATACTTTTCCCATACATATATCAATGAAAACCCAGGAGAAGGAGAAATGAAAAGATAAGCAGGACACATTCAAGTTTTTCAAGGACCTCTGTTTAATTTCTGCAGGATCCTGAACCCATGTCTATCTTTGGTTACTAAATAATAAATGTTAAGCTCCACCACAAGCAAATGCGTTTACAACAAGAGGTCTCTATGCAACTAAGAGCCATGGTCAGCAGCTGATTCAAGATCCCAAAATACTGTACTAGACAGCTCCTTGAGAAGGTGCCGGATGGAAGGAAAGGGTAGATAAAATGTATTTGAATAAATGAATTTACATTTGAATAAATATTTTTACTACAGGCTCTAGAACTTTCTTTACTCACAAATTTAAATGAGATGTGGCTAAAGGCACAATAGGACAATTCTCTTACTAAACGGTTTGTACCTCCAGGTTTCTATACAAATAGTCCTTCCCTCAAAAAACCGGCTAGGTTTCTGAGTGTTTCTCCGTTAGGGTAAATATGACATACCATAGTGTTTGACTTACAGTTCATGGAGTCATCGAGGACACAGAGTGTTTTTACTTTTTTGTTGTTGTTCTTCAATTATCTGTCTCCTCATAGGATCTACTTTAAAGTTCCAAATCTACCAAGTCTACAAATACGAAATTTCATCCAGTCAACTGGCATCCATTTTCCTTTTTTTTTTTTTTTTGAGACGGAGTCTCCTCGCTCTGCCCAGCGAGTGCAGTGGCGCGATCTCGGCTCACTGCAAGCTCCGCCTTCCCGGTTCACGCCATTCTCCTGTCTCAGCCTCCGGAGTAGCTGGGACTACAGGCGCCCGCCACCACGCCCGGCTAATTTTTTGTATTTTTAGTAGAGACGGGGTTTCACCATGTTAGCCAGGATGGTCTCCATCTCCTGACCTCGTGATCTGCCCGCCTCGGCCTCCCAAAGTGCTGGGATTACAGGCATGAGCCACTGCGCCCGGCCTCATTTTCCTAAGAGTTTTCATGGGAAAAGACGTTATAATTTCCTTCTGTAGTTTCTCGAAATGTTACAGAGCACACTCACAGACAAGACATTCTTGAGCATACACAAGACTTTAGACGAACTCTCCCACACACCAAATTTCTAGCTCATTTTTCTAAACTCAGAAGAAATAGAAAAATTGTTGTATCTTTCACTGGACTGCTTTTTCTGTTACTGGAGTTCATTTGCAGTGATCACAGTTAGGGGTTGGTTGGTGAGATAGTTTGGATATTTGTCCCCGCCCAAATCTCAGGTTGAAACAGTAATCCGAAATGTTGGAGGTAGGGCCTGCTAGGGGGTATTTGGATCACGGGGGCAGATCCCTCATGAATGGCTTGGGCCATCACCTTGGTGATAAGTGAGCTCTCATTCAGTTCACACGCAATCTGGTTGCTTAAAATTGTGTGGCACCTCCCTACCCCAACTTGCTCCTGCTTTCACCGTGTGATGTACCTGCTCCCCTTCGCCTTCTGCCATGATTGAAAGCTTCCTGAGGACTCCCTGGACTCCAAGCAGGTGCCGGTGCCATGCTTCCTGTGCAGCCTGTAGAGCCGCGAGCCAATTACACCTCTTTTCTTCATAAATTACCCAGTCTCACGTATTTCTTTATTGCAATGCAAGAATGGCCTAATACAGTGGGGTTTTGGTGGGCAGAAAGGAAATGAATGACAGCTTCATTTCCAAATACAACAGTCCCCGCTTATCTGAAGTTTCACTGTCCATGGTTTTTAGTTTACCCTTGGTACAGTGCAACAAAGCATTTTGAGAGAGAAAGAGGCTGCATTCACATAACTTTTATTAAAGTATACTGTTATAATTCTATTTCATTATTAGCTATTGTTGTTCATTTCTTACTGTGCCTAACTTATAAAGTAAACTTTATCGTAAGTATGTAGAGGAAAAAACAGTATGTCTAGTGTTCAGTAGTATTTAAGGTTTCAGCCAGCCGTTGGGGTCTTGAAACATATCAATACCCCATGGATAAGGGAGGCTGCTATAGCTTCAGAGCAGACACTTCTTTTATGTCAATCCAGTGCACAATTACCCCTTTTCTCCAAGGTCTGTCCCCACACACCCACTAGCTGAGTTCCTGGCAGCCCTTCTATATTAAGAGACCTACGTCCCTAACCCAGCTGTTTCTTGGGGACTATGGAATTGTGATCTCTGTGTTTGGCTGAAACTACAGTGATATAATCTTGGAAGAAAAGAATGAAGCAGATGAGGCCTGGGAATTCCTGATGGCTTCTTGCTCCCTGGGTCTTGGCCCTCAGGAATCCAGATATCCTTCCCCAGCATCCTTCTAATAACTCCCTTTTTGAGTAAAATAAGTCCAAATGGTTTCTATGTGAACACTGACTAAGAAAGACTATATTTGTGCCAACATATTAAGTAATTCATTTTGTAAGGACTATTTCATGTACAATGCAAATAAAGAAAGGAGGCTCAAACATTAATAGAAGAGTATTTAACAATTTTTAAAGGTATAAATGTAGCATTTATTCCTTCCACCCCCACTCCCCAAATAAATAGCCCAGTGCTGATATATTAATCTTTATAATAACATTGTCACATGGCAAGAGACATATTTCTTTCCCCCCACCACCCCCCGTTAAGAAGACTGAGTCTAGGGGAGGGAAAGCATTAGGAAAAATAGCTAATGGATGCTGGGTTCAATACCTAGGTGATGGGTTGATCTGTGCAGCAAACCACCATGGCACACATTTACCTATGTAACAACCCTGCACATCCTGCACATGTACCCCAGAACTTAAAATAAAAATTTAAATTAAAAAAAAAGAAGAGGCCGGGTGCAGGGGCTCACACCTGTAATCCCAGCACTTTGGGAGGCCAAGGCAGGCGGATCACGAGGCCAGGGGATCAAAACTATCCTGGCCAACATGGTGAAACCCCATCTCTACTAAAAATACAAAAATTAGCTGGGTGTGGTGGCACACATCTGTAGTCCCAGCTACTCGGGAGGCTGAGGCAGGAGAATTGCTTGAACCCAGGAGGTGGAGGTTGCAGTGAGCCAAGATTGCGCCACTGCACTCCAGCCTGGCAACAAAGTAAGACTCCATCTCAAAAATAAAAAAATTAATAAAATTAATTAATTAAAATAAAATAAAGAAGAAGACTGAGACTGTCAGACAGACTAGAACCCACGATTTCTGACTCGGTCCGGATTATTTCCATACACAAGTTAAAGCATGTGGACCACAAAAATAAAAGTCTTTACAAAGACACTGGGGAAAAAAAATGTTCATATGTAAAAAAAAAATTAGGATATTCTGGGGGGAAAAAGGGCTGGGAGTACAATTTGCATATTGACTAAACCAGTTTTGTAGCAAAGCCAATAACTGTCTTTGATTTGTTTGTTTGTTTTTGTTTATTCTCCCATGGTGCCTTCAAAATATAATTATGGAGATAATTTCCTCTAGCCCTGAATGGATACTTGGGCAAATCTCATGACTTCTGCATTCACTCTTAGATAATGGATGGTTCTACAGTGTTAAGATCATAAAATCAGCAATGGTACAGGTTCAGTCCAAGATATTAACAAGCCATTCAGTCCTCATTCAGAGTCCTTCTCTTCTTGGCTAAGTGAGGCCTAAAGACTGCCTGCTTTGGAGAAGAAGGTGTGGGCGTCTTCTCTTCTCCATTCTCCCACTAGCTGCTGTTTGGGGCCCTTCCTGGGGAGAGGCAATGGATTCTACTTAGCTAGGTGGCTCCCTGCACTCTGGGCTTGACACAGTGAAAGCAAACTCTTACTTCCATGAAACAATTTCATGGGCTTTTGTTTTCTTTTTAATTACCCAATTGCTGAGGCCTCTCACCTAATTCTCAGGCTTTGAACAAAACATTCCATTCCCCAGGCTGCTTTTCCCCACTGTGCACTCCACATGGCTTCATGCTGCTGCAGACTCCACCCTTCCCAGTGGCTCCCCAGGCAGCACTCACAAACTGCTCTCGCCAGCTCTCCCGCGGAGGGGCCTACTCTGGGGGACAGGAAATATTGAGAGCCCTTGGCCTTGATATTCCAGAGGTAACAACAGCACGCTCCTGACCCCACTGGTGGTTGGTGAACCTGCCTCTTAGCCCCTCCACTTCCTAAGGTGTCAACCCCATTCTGAATGTGCCCCAACTTCAGCAAACACAAATCAAGCTCATGGACAATCCTACTGAAGCCCTTTCCCCAGCCATGGGCGGAGTGGAGGAGAAGAGGAGTCTGGAGACAGGGCATAAATACGCCTCCTCTGGCTATACTGGAATCCCCCTCTTTTTCATTACTTTGTATGTGGTATTACATACAACATAGAACTTAGCATTTTTACCATTTTCAAATGTATAGCTCGGTTGTATTAACTATATTCATGCTGCTGTGCAACTATAACTGCCAAACAATCTCCAAAATTCTTTTAATCCTCCCACACTGAAACTGTGTACCCAGAGTTTCTAACATGAACTCCCCCACCCCCGACTCCCAGTCCCTGGCACCTGCCATTTGAACTTCCTGTCTCTATGAATCTGACTGCTCTAGGGACCCCATATAAGTGGAATCATACAGTATTTCTTTTTGTGACTGGCTTATTCTACTGAGTACAATATCCTCAAGATTCATCCATGTTATAGCATGTGTCAGGATGGAATAATATTCCATTGTGTGGAAAGACCACACTTTGTTTTTCCATTCATCCATCAATGGACAATTGAGATGCTTCTACCTTTCAGCTATTGTGAATAATGCTGCTCTGAACATGGGTGTACAAACATCTGTTCTCATCTCCTTATCTCCGACCCTTTCTAAGTTTTCCCCATGTGGGGTTCAGTCTTACACTCATTTTTGTATTTGTTGTCCATTACACATTAGTGTCTCAACTGATATCACACAAAAAGAAACACATCTAACATTCTGTTAGGTCAAGACCCAAAGATAACCTTAGGCTCTATTCAAAGTCCTCTAACTTTTTTTTTTTTGAGACGGAATCTCGTTCTGTCTCCCAGACTGGAGTGCAGTGGCACGATCTCAGCTCACTGCAACCTCCACTTCCCAGGTTCAGGTGATTCTTCAGCCTCAGCCTCCCAAGTACCTGGGACTACAGGCACGTGCCACCATGCCCGGCTAATTTTTGTATTATTAGTAGAGACAGGGTTTCATCATGGTGGCCAGGCTGGTCTCGAACTCCTGGCCTCATGATCCGCCCCCCACCCCTTGCGCTCCCAAAGTGCTGGGATTACAGGCGTGAGCCACCGTGCCCAGCTTTAAAGTCCTCTAACTTTAAACACTGCACAGGTCTTACCTCTCTGGGGAGGTTTTCCTCTGGAGGCTTCTGTCTGCACTTCTTAGTTAAGGTTTCGATTGGTCCCAGTCAGCTCTTCAAAAATACAACCACACATTAACATAAAGTTACCATGTGACCCAGCAATTCCATTCCTCGATACACACCCAGAAGAAATGAAACTATGTCCACATAAAAACTTGTAGACAAACGTTTATAGCTAGCATAAAACTCATGACAGCTGAAAAGTGGACATAATCCAAACGTCCTTCCACTGATGAATGGATACTCAAAAATGTGGCATATCCATTCAATGAAATACTATTTAGCAATAAAAACAATGAAGTACTGATACAGCTACAATATAGATGAAACTCACATTAAGTGAAGGAGGCCAAACACACAAAAACATACATATTGTATGATTCCATTTATATAAAATGTTCAAAAAAGGCAAATCCATGGAGACAGGAAGTAGATTAGTGGTTGCCTAAGTCTGAGGGGAGGGAACGGAGAGTGACAGCAAATGGACACACGGTTTCTTTCCAGGGTGAAGGAAATAAAGGTTCTAAACTTAGACTGTAGTGATGATTGCACAATTCTGTAAGTTTACTAAAAATCATTGAATTATAATCTAAAATGGATGAATTTCATGATATATAAATTATACCTCAAAAAACTGTTTTTTAAAAATATAACTCAAATATGTAACAAGTATAATTCATGACATCAAAATACAGTCCGTTACTGCATAGAATCGAAGGCAAGAACTTTCTATGACAAAATATTCACAGTGACTATCTCTAGCGATTTCACGATAACATTTTTTTTCTGTTTCTTAAGTGTATTTTACAAACTTTCTGCACTGACTATCTGGCTTTCCTGACAACAACAATGTGGCGGCTGCTGCTGCTGCTGTTGTTGTTGTTTTAAATAAAAAGCATGGGTAAATTGATTTATAAGCTTGCAGTGGGGAAGACCTTTCAAAATAGGACAGAAAAGCCAATAGCCTAAAGGTACTCTGCCAAATTTGCCATATGAAATGTTAAAAATGCTGCTGCAGCAAAAACCAAACCAAACAAAAACAAGAACTAAACATAAAGTTAAAACACAAGACAAATTGAAGAAAACATTTATAAAATACAATGAAAGACAAAAGACTAATTTTCTTAATTTATCAAGCTCAGCCAAATCAGTAAATGCTGAGCCCAATGGAAAAATGAGCAAAGAATATGAATAGGCAATTGACAGAAAAAGGAATATTAACTGTCATTTTACATATGAAAAGATGCTCAACCTTGTTCACTTTGCGGTGAGAGTATAAACTTGTATGATTTTTTTTTTTTTTTTTTTGAGATGGAGTTTTGCTCTTGTTGCCAGGCTGGCATGCAATGGTGAGATCTCGGCTCACTGCAACCTCTGCCTCCCAGGTTCAAGTGATTCTCCTGCCTCAGCCACCTGAGTAGCTGGGATTACAGGAATCCACCACCATGCCCGGCTAATTTTTGTATTTTTAGTAGAGATGGGGTTTTGCCATGTTGGCCAGGCTGGTCTCGAACTCCTGACTTCAGGTGATCTGCCCACCTCGGCCTCCCAAGGTGCTGGGATTACAGGTATGAGCCACCAAGCCCAGCCAAACGTGTATGATCTTTTTTAAGGGCAATTTGACAAACTCTACCAATACCTTTTTAAAGCATAGTTCCACATTGTGCAACTTGGCCCTTCCACTCCTATGAAATTACCCTGTCGATTACACCAACAAAAATATTCCAAGATAGACATAAGCATATGTTCATTGCAATGTGGTTATAGTGAGAAAACTAAACCCTGAATATCCATGAGTAAGGAATAAGCTAAATAAATTACGCTACCTTACAAATGGAATTCTATGCACTCTTAAGAAGTATTAATTACATCTAGATGTGCCAATGTGTAAATCTCTCTGAGAAATAGGAAGTGAAAAAAGAAAAAAGCAGCAGAATGAATATGGAAAAAAATCTATGTTCTACAAATTTTAAAAGATAAGTATACACATACACAAATATTTTTTTTCCAGAGGTAGTAATGGTTATCTTTGAAATGAAGGACTGCTGGAAAGAAAGTCTATCTACCTTTCATTTGAACTTTCCCGTGCTGTTTTGCACATTTTAAGGCTGTGCCTGTAATTTTTTAAATGTTCACAAAGGCTAGCTAGGAGGTGGGATTATAAACCATTTCTGTTTTCTTATTTTTTACTTATCCATATTTAAAAATAACTTAATGGATTTGTTATTTCAACAGGTTATTCTTTTCTGCTTGACCTCGAGTTACAGAGATGCCAGATGAAGTCAAAGAGGATACCAGATGCAGCCAGGCTGCTGGGGAGGCACGTACGTCTGAGCC
Organism: Nomascus leucogenys; assembly: GCF_006542625.1. Lineage (NCBI taxonomy): Eukaryota > Metazoa > Chordata > Mammalia > Primates > Hylobatidae > Nomascus > Nomascus leucogenys. The sequence goes on from NC_044385.1 coordinate 16,515,955, forward strand.
GGCCCAGCACAGCTGTTCTCCAGGGCAAGGCTTGGCCATGGCAGCTGCCCCAGCGCCCGCATTCAGCCCAACCCACCAGGTCACCCCAGTCCAGTCCGTGGTGCTCAGATCCCCAAGCAATCACAGGTCAGAGGCCGAAAGAACTATGTGAATGTGTACAGCGATACTGGGCACATGCTCTGAAAGAAGAGAAACCGAAGCACGTCAAGGCACAGCGTTCAGAGGAGGGGAATGACGGCAGGGTCTGGGTGTGATCTCTACCTGGACTCTCTTAGAAGCTCCACTATCCTCTTCTCCAGTGATTTGTCTTCCCATTCCAGAATTTCTTACCTTAACCTACTCAGCCTGAGTTAGATAAGCATCTGCATGCAGAAATAAATAAGTGGGGGAATTTGTACTTCTTCTGCGATTAGCGTGCATTATTTTTCTCATCATACAAATCTGTTTTTAGAAAACAATAAATGACGGATATAGGCCCACCTACACGAAGGTATGCTTTCTACTGGAGTCCGCAGAGAACTTCAGTCAGATCTGTTTTGCTCCCACCAGGTAACCCACATTCTCCACTTGGAAAGAAGGGCAGACGGAAGCAGGGAGATTAAGGACATGACCACTGATGGGGGACTTTGAGGACTGGCTGCACGTTTCTCCTGGATAAGAGCTGGGGTGGAGGGTAACTTACAAGCAGAGGGGGCGAGAGAAAGGGAAAGAAAGAATACCGGTGTGTGCATGCTTTTGGGTCTATTTAACTAGATTCTCCCAATTTCTCTTCCATCAATCTTTATAGGATTTGCTATGTATTTGCACTACTCAGCTCCATCCTGTTGACTTTATCATTTTCTCACACTGAATCACGATTCGTAAATTGAGGAAGGAAGCACGGATAAGTAGGGATGGTGCCACACTACCTCTCAGGCTGGGCGCTAGAGGGCAGAAGCTTCCAGGAAATCTTCTCAGGCAGATCCTCACTTCTAAAAATGCCCAAGCATCTACAACACTGGTGAACCTGGAGAACATTATCTTAAGTGAAATAAGCCAGACCCAGAAGGACAAATACTGCATACCTCACTCGTGTGGAATCTAAAAAAGCGCCGAGCTCACCATAACACAGAGTAGTAATATGGTGGTTCCCATGGACTGGGGGATGTTGGTTAAAGGGTACAAATTTTCAGTTATAAGGTGAATAAGGTCTGGAGACCTACTTTACAGCATGGTGACTATAGTTAATGATAATGTGTTGTGGAGTACGGTGGCATGCCTCTGTGATCCCCATTACTCCGGAAGCTGAGGTAGAGGACTGCTTGAGCCCAGGAGTTTGAAACCAGCCTGGCCAATGTAGTGAGATCCTATCCCTAAAAAAGGGGAAAAAATGTATACTTGAAATTTGCTAAGAAAATAGATCTTAAGCATTCACACCACACACAAACAACATGATAGATATGTGAATAGCTTGATTGTGGTAATCATTTCACAATGTATACATATATCTCAAAACATCACATTCTACACCTTAAATGTGTACAATTTTTTTTTGGGGGGGGGGACAAAGTCTCTCTCTGTTGCCAGGCTGGAACGCAGTGGCACGATTTCAGCTCGCTGCAATCTTGACCTCCTGGGTTTAAGCAATTCTCCTGCCTCAGCCTCCCAAGTAACAGGGACTACAGGCATGCACCACTACGCCCAACTAATTTTTGTATTTTTAGTAGAGACAGGGTTTCACCATGTTAGCCAGGATGGTCTCGATCTCTTGACCTCGTGATCCACCCGCCTTGGCCTCCCAAAGTGACAATTTTTTTTTTTTGAGGCGGAGTTTTTTTGCTCTTGTTGCCCAGGCTGGTGTGCAATGGCATGATCTCAGCTCACTACAATCTCCGCCTCCCAGGTTCAAGCGATTGTCCTGCCTCAGCCTCCCCAAGCAGCTGGAATTACAGGCATGCACCACCACACCCAGCTAATTTTGTATTTTTAGTAGAGATGAGGTTTCACGATGTTGTCAGGGTGGTCTTGAATTCCTGACCTCAGGTAATCCACCCACCTCGGCCTCCCAAAGTGCTGGGATTACAAGCGTCAGCCACTGCACCCGGCCAAATGTGTACAATTTTTATTTGTCAATCATACCTCAATAAAGCTAAGGTTGGGGGGTGGAGATGTTGATGAAAGAGCCTTTGAATGCAAAAACGTTTAGGAATACCTTGACCAATTAGATTTGTTTGTATTTTCTTTTTTTTAATCTGTGCACAAGAGTGACATAAAAATGGGAAAAAAATCAATGTCTAGCTAATTCTAAAACAGCTCTTTCAACACGTTTACAACAAAAATTCTATGAGATATAAAGTATTTAGTGATTTTTTAAAAAACGCCCAAGGAGGGAAACACTCAACAGCCAATCGTGGCCACTATGGTCTAAGTGTCTAAAACCATATCATCAAGTTGCTCGCTGTTCTATCAAAGTTCTGCCTTATGATGGGAAAAAACAATCTATGTTAAATTCAATTTTGGCCTTGTTTGGCTCGTTTGCATGGGTTATCTTATGTAGACTTGATTTCCACAAGTGCTACGTCGGGGTCTTGGCTCCCAACTCTCTGATGATTCTTTGGCAGTGTCCTTCTGAGCAATATTTGTTTCTCTACAGGATGAATGCTGTCGGTGTTAGCGCTGAGAACCAGAGTCTATTCAGGATGGAGGGTGTATACAAAGGAGGGGGATCTGGGGCACAAAGAGAGGAAACTGGTCCCCGTTCTTTAGTTTGCTCCCCATTCCGGCCTCGTTTTAACACAAAGGCAGGCGTTGTTGACAGATGTTGTAGGGGACACAGGGAGGTCTTCCACTTCCTGGTTTCAAACTGAACTCCACGTCACCTTTATCAAAATTCGTTGAACAGCCCCCTGAACTTTTGACCTGATCCTCGCTCTCTTTGTTGTGAGTCGCCATCTGCGGGGTCTCTGCTCCTGGTTGTGACACCTCCTTAGACATCTTCTGGCATCTCTCCTATGGGCACCACTACTTGCCCACAGTGGCTGTCCTAACAATATCTCTCAACATTTTAATTGTCACCTTCTAGGTTAGCCCCATTTAAAAAGAGGTTTTGTTTCGATCATGCCTCTGGGATGTAATAGCTCAAACCATGGAGTTCCCTTTGCGCCTGCTACCAAATCATGTGGCTCCAGGAAATTCTGCGCTTTCCCACCATTTGCTGTTAATCAGTAAACTCCAAAGTTCCTACTACTCCTGGCTGGGGGATTCAAAACAAGCCCAAGGCAAGATTCTTACACACACTGAGAACAACAGAAGAGTAATTCAGACTGAGATTTTAGGACAATAATTTTTAAAGTTACTTTTTGAATAAAATAAACAACCATGCCCGTAAAGGCCACTGTAGTATTATCTTAGCTAAAAACTGCACAGAAATATAGATAATTAAATGACTGGGCCCTAGGCTGGGCGCGGTGGCTCAGGCCTGTAATCCCAGCACGTTGGGAGGCCAAGGCGGGTGGATCACGAGGTCAGGAGTTCGAGACCAGCCTGGCCAACATAGTGAAACCCCGTCTCTACTAAAAATACAAAAAATTAGCCAGGCGTGGTGGTGGGTGCCTATAATCCCAGCTACTTGGAAGACTGAGGCAGGAGAATCTCTTGAACCCAGGAGACAGAGGTTGCAATGAGCCGAGATTGCGCCATTGCACTCCAGCCCGGGGCGACAGTACAACATTCCTTCTCGGAAAAAAAAAAACAAAAAACAAAGACTGGGTCTTCAGTTAAAAGCGATCCAAATATACCTCGGACATTCAGACACTGCACTAGAATGTAATCATCACTAGGTGATCATCAGTACAGACGATGGCTGGGCCCCCAGGTTAACCAACAATGATTTAAGTTTCCATGAGACAAAGGTTAGTTGTGCTAACTGGTTTCCAAACAAGGTAAAAAAATACCACACTAGGAAAACGCTGTATCTCAAACAGTAAAACGATTATGTCAAACCTCTCCCTCTGCATTATAAACGCCATTTGCATTACAATGGTACTAAACTGTAAAGAAATGTTCTGTTTGTTAGATGAACTACATGTGCTCTGTTTCAAATCACATACTAATAAAAGTGATCTAGGCCAGGTGCGGTGGCTCATGCCTATAATTCCAGCACTTTGGGAGGCCAAGGCAGGGGTATCGCTTGAGATCAGGAGTTCAAGACCACCCTGGCCAACATGGCAAAACCCCATTTCTACTAAAAATACAAACAAATTAGCCAAGTGTGCTGGTGCACACCTGTAGTCCCAGCTACTTGGGAGGCTGAGGCAGGAGAATCACTTGAACCCTAGAGGAAGAAGCTTCAGTGAGCTGAGATTGCACCACTGCACTCTAGCCTGGGTGATAGAGCCAGACTCCTTCTCAAAAAAAAAAAAAAAAGTAATCTAGTTCTTTTGATAGATTTGCATAATTCTCTAACTAGACTACAACTGATTCCCCTTAAGAAATGTCTGTAGGCTCTCTATGAAAAACAGTTTCTTTTTTTTTTTTGAGACAGTCTCACTCTGTTGCTCAGACTGGAGTGCAGTGGCAGGATCACCGCTCACTGCAGCTGTGACCTCCTGGGCTGAAGTGATCCTCCCACCTCAGCCTCCCATGTAGCTGGGACTACAGGTGCAAACCACCAGTCCTGGCTAATTTTTTAATTTTTTGTAGATTGGGGTCTCGCTAAGTTGCCCAGGCTGGTCTCAAACTCCTGGGCTCAAGCAATCCTCCCACCTTGGCCTCCCAAAATATTGGGATTATAGGCATAAGACAACTCACCAGGCCTAAAAATTAGTTTTTTTTAAATCCAACTTCCTATGTAAATTGTGTTACTACTTTATAGGATGCTTACTTTTTCTTGAAGGTGTTTTATTTCCCCCATGAACCTGTCAGCATCTTGAGAGAAGGGACAATGAGTTATTTTTTCTAATTGTACAGCTCAGCATTTTGACTAAATGAACAGCAGTGCGTCTGAGGGTTGGCCTCCCGTGCTGAGGTCTTGTCAGTGGCTACCAGAGGCTATGCGAGCCCCTGCTCCAGCCAAGTGCTTCCCCTTCTCTCTCCAAGTGGATCCTAGATTGGCTGAATTTATGGATCTGTTCCTGGCATTCCCAGGGACGTAAGATCCCCAGGAAAAGGCAATGACCTGGCTCATCATCAAATCAATTTCTTGCTTCTGATATTCTACTTCCCTTGCCTGAACCTTTGGCCAGATATTTTGCCCCTTTGACACTGGTGCTTGGAATTGTTTTGTGGCTTACTCCCTCTCTTCAACTCTTGCAGGATCTCTGTCCCCTGAACACTAGCATTAGGTTTTGAAATGTTCTTATAATTCTTGTATTCACTTCTTTATGGCATCTTTCTGATTCTCTGATATCATGCTGCCATCATTAACTCACTGTCTCCCCTGGCTTTGTGATAGCCACACTTTCTCTCTTTCTTCTCTCTCTCTCTCTCTCCCCCTCTCTCATCCATTCTCACCCCCTGGGTTCTCAACCTGACTCTCAAACCCCATTTTGTCCTGACTCCAACAATGATACATAAACTTATGAACTTCAGTGCAGGCAGATAGGTACGTAGAAGAACTTTGGATTCACCGACATTTTAATGAAATCTTGCCTCTTGCTCTTTGGAGGTATAACCTAGCCTGGATGCCCAAAGGTAGCCATAGTGAAGAAATGTAAGGCCCCTAATAAACATCTATCCAGCATCTGTGCTTAGCACTATGGATTTTATAACGACAAACCACAGACTTTACAAATCTTACAATCTAGGCCAGGTGCGGTGGCTCACACCTGTAATCCCAGCACTTTGGGAGGCCTGAGGCAGGAGAATTGCTGGAACCTGGAAGGCAGAGGTTGCAGTGAGCTGAGATCGAGCCACTGCACTCCAGCCTGGGCAACAGAGCGAGACTCCGTTTCAAAAAAAAAAATATTGGCCGGGCATGGTGGCTCTGGCCTGTAATCCCAACACTCTGGGAGGCTGAGGCAGGTGGATCACGAGGTCAAGAGATCGAGACCATCCTGGTCAACATGGTGAAACCCTGTCTCTACTAAAATACAAAAAATTAGCCAGGCGTGGTGGCACGCACCTGTAGTCCCAGCTACTCGGGAGGCTGAGGCAGGAGAAGCACTTGAACCCAGGAGGTGGAGGTTGCAGTGAGCAGAGATTGTGCCACTGCCCTCCCACCTGGCGACAGAGCAAGATTCCATAAAAAAAAAAAAAATCTTACCATCCAGAAAGAGAGGAAAGGCAGAAAACCATATGCAATGTGAGACAGTTCATGAACAAAATACAAATCTAGCGAGAAGTTTCAGAAAAGGGAGGGTTATGGGTTGAATTGTGTCCCCTTCTCATTATTCACACACTGGAGTATGAACACCGAGTCCCAATCCCCAGTACCTTAGAATGCAACTTAATTTGCAAACAGGGTAATTGCAGATGTAATTGGTTAAGATTAGGTCATACTGAAGTAGGGTGAGCCCTAATCCAAAATGATTGCAGTCCATATGAAAAGGGGAAGGAGAGAGTCACCCATGCAGGGAGAATACCATGTGAAGATGAAGACAGAGATCAGAGATGGTTTCAAATGAGTTTCCATATCTCATTGATATTAATAATGTCATTCCTGTGCTTTAAGGACTAACACTAAGAAATGCAACCAGAGCAGTTCTGAGACAGATGTCAGAAAACATGGGTTCAAGGAAAGAGGTCATGTTGATCGAGCTTTTTTTTTTTTTGTGCGTGACAGAGTCTTGCTCCGTCACCCAGACTGGAGTGCAGTGGCGCGATCTCGGCTCACTGCAACCTCGCCTCCTGGGGTCAAGCGATTCTCCTGCCGCAGCCTCCTGAATAGCTGGGATTACAGGCATGTGCCACCACGTCCAGCTAATTTTTGTATTTTTAGTAGAGATGGGGTTTCACCATGTTGGTCAGGCTGGTCTCAAACTCCTGACCTTGTGATCCACCCACCTCGGCCTCCCAAAGTGCTTCGATTACAGGCATGAGCCACCCCGCCCAGCCAATCTAGCTTTTTGAAAGTGGCAAAGCCACTTACCTCCTCAGTGCCTCAGTTTTGTCTATAAAAAGATAGCATCATCCCTACCTTTTTTTTACCCTCTCAAAAATGTGATGAGGGTAAATGAGATGAGATTAAAAGATGTTTATGTGGGGAAATAATTTAAAAACAGATAAATACAGGCTTTGAGCAGTAGAAACGTGTGTGTGTGTGTGTGTGTGTCTATGGATACACATATACATATCCATAAGTACGTGTGTGCCATTAGATGGCAGCAGGAAGCTAATTGATAACAAAGCTTCAGCCAAGTTTTTCCCTTTATCAGACAGATTTCCTGTGACTTGGTGTCACTGACTCAGTCTCAACAGGATTCTCTGTGTCTCTTTGTCTTCTCTTTCTCCCTCTCTCTTTCCTCTCTTTCTACCCTTTCTTCCTCTCTCCCCAACTTAAAGAAAATACCTTTTATTAAATTATGAAAAACGCCAAATGTTCACAAAAGAAGAATAGTACAATGAGCCATCAACCCAACACACAAATTCAACAAATTCTGCCATACTTGCTTCAACTATCCATCCATCCTTCTCTCCTTCTCTCCCTCCCCACTGAATTTTAAAGCAAATCTCAGACTTCATGGTTTTCCACCTATATATTTCAATATGCATATGTAAAAATTATGTCCATATCCATACATAATCAGAATGCCATTGTGAAACTTAATAACATTAATGATAATTTCTTAGAATCTTATCATGTCTCTTTTCAATGCTTTGAAGCAAGAATGATGGCCATATTTTACATAATTTATAATTTAGCAAATAGAATATTTGAATAATAAACCAATCCATTTTGAAGGCTTCTGATATAGCACTCTGTTAAAAAAAAAAAAAAACTACTTGAGAAAAGTACGGATTGACTATATTGGAAGTTGCAAGGCCTGAGGAATGTTTTCCCATGATTTTAGTCCCTCTCATCAGTGTTCTATGCCTCAGTTCTGGTAACCCCAGAATGACGCTTTCACCTGACAGTATTCTAATGAAGATTAAAGAAATAACATCTGTTAATCTCATAAAGTTCACTGAGGCAGGATGGGGCTGGGTGCCAGTAAATGGAGCAGATAAATGATGTGAGGCATCTACACTTTATTTTTCATGTTGAAAAGTCATCATAGAGAAACTTTCTCCTTTGGTGCACGTACTAATACTTCAGAGCACGTATGAACTATGGCAGGTAGGAAAGTCACGCCAGAGACTACCTCTTAGTAACCTTAGCAGAAAATTACAGCGCAATGCCTACAGCCCCGAGAAGAGACACATATAAATCCATTTCACACCATGTAGAGCTTACATAACTGAATCAGAATTTTAAAAAAGGAATCTGGTTGCTAATTGTTCCAGAAGAAATCAACTCAATTTTTCAGTAAATACCAAAAACATTCATAAGACCTAGGTATTCTACTTTCAGCAATTTATACTAAGGAAACAAACATAGATGGAGGCAAAGATGCAGTTTCAAGGACATGTGTGTCAGTGTTGTTTATAAAAACAAACTTTTAAAAAATAACTCTTAAATATTCAACAACAGAGATGGGTGAATAAATTGCATTATAGAACCATGATGGGATACTTTGTAGCTATTAAAAATCACCTGGTAGGAATACACTGATTAACATGTAAATGTTTTGATAATATCTTTCGTGAAAAAAAATCATGCTATAAGATAGTACAGGCTGGGCATGGTGACTCACCCCTGTAATCCCAGCACTTTGGGAGGCCGAGGCAGATGGATTACTTGAGGTCAGGAGTTTGAGACTGGCCTGGTCAACATGTTGAAATCCCATCTCTACTAAAAATACAAAAATTAGCCGGGCATGGTGGTGCGTGCCTATAATCCCAGCTACTCAGGAGGCTGAGGCAGGAGAATCGCTTGAACCCAGGAGGCAGAGGTTGCAGTGAGCCGAGATCATGCCACTGCCCTCCAGCCTGGGTGACAGAGCGAGAATCCATCTCAAAAATAATAATAATAAAATAAAATAATATCATATAAACGGCATCAATTCCTCTTTAGTTTAGCTGTATTTATACATGTGCATATATGCCTGTGCACACACACACACAGAAATGAGATAGAAAGACATGGAGTAAGCATAATGCTAATAGTAGTTATCTCTGTAAGCAGAATTACAAAATTTTTTTTTTTTTTGCCTCTAGGTTTTTCTATAATGTGCATATAAAAATTAAGTAAAAAATATTTTTCTTTCAAAAATTTGACTACCAGATCTGGTAACATGGAAAACTGACCTAAAGCAGAATGCCACGTACTATAAACACGAAGAAATAACAGATACAAGGAAAATAGAAAGAAAAGCAAATCCCTTAGAAACATGGAAGGAATACAGATTGGGATGCACATTAATTAACAAAGCAGCTGCTCACAGTTGAAGGCAAGGTGGAGATGAGGTCAGTATTCCCTGATAACAAACCAGACAAAGATGAATACTAACACAAAAATCCTCAACAACGTACCAGCAAACTGAATCCAGCACATAAAAAGGATTATACATCACGACCAAGTGAAATTTATCCCACTCATGTGATATTTGAACATCAATTAATGTAATAGCCATATCAAGAGAAGAAAGGACAAAAACCGTATGATCATTGCAATAGATACAGAAGCACATGATAAAATCCAACACTCTTTCAGAACTGTAAATTATCTGGGTGATGGGGTGTGTGGAGAAGATCATCTGTGTTATACTGTAATAGCTGCTAGAGTAATCTCACATACACCAATAAGGAGCTGTCACCATAATTAAGGGCTAGTTACTGTTGTTAGTTGCACAATGATGAAGTTCTTTTGAAAATATTGGTTAGCCCACTTATATGTGAAAAATGCCCTTTCCGCTTATACACAAGAAAAAAATATTCAGAAAGTTATTTTTGGCCTTGCTATGTCAAAAAGTCAATTGTACAAAGATCTACGTGTTAAACCTAAAATTATAATTTTAAAAGTCTATTAAAAACAAAAATGTCATGCATTTTTATTATCAGTTATTGCAGAGGCTTTAAAACTGTTGCAAGACCATATAGTATATATTAGCTTTTATACTGCTAATGCACAACTAACAGCTATAAAGTATTACTGATAAAAAATTAAGATTATCTAAGGAAAAAACAAAATTATTTGGTGCGGCCATCTTACATGCTTATGTCTCCTACACAAAGCTAAATATCCTAGCAGTGATGTAATGAAAAATTACATCTTACTGTTGATACATGTATGCTCTAGTACACAGATGTCATTTTGTTGTCACAGCACTACAGTGAAATACACAAAAAATGAAATTCACATAATGACTTAAATGTATTATATGTTAGAATTGACAACATAAACTACTTTTGCTTTGAAATGATGTATGCTTCAGTAAAATCATATTCAAATTAAAAAAAAATCCAACACTCTTACATGATAAAATGCTCAACAAACTAGGACTAGAAGGGAGCTTCCTCAACCTGATAAAGGGTATCTATGAAAAACCCACAGATAACCTCATAATTAAAAGACTAAAAGCTTTCTCCCTAAGATCAGGAACAAGACAAGGATGCCTGCTTTTGCCACTTCTGTTCAACATTGTACTGGAGGTTCTAGACAGAGCAATTAGGTGAGAGACAAAAATAAAAGGCATCAAGATTGGAAAGGAAGTAAAGCTATCTGTATTTGCAGATGACATGATTTTGTATGTAGTAAACCCTAAGGAATCTGCTTTAAAAAAAAAAAAAAAAAAAAAACTATTAGAATAGGCCAGGGGTGGTAGCTTACGTCTGTAATTCCAGGACTTTGGGAGGCCGAGGCAGGTGGATCACTTGAGGTCAGGAGTTCGAGACCAGCCTTGCCAAAATGGTGAAACTCTGTTTCTACTAAAAATACAAAAGTAAGCTGGGTGTGGTGGCGTATATCTGTAGTCCCAGCTACTTGGTGGGGCTGAGGCACAAGAATTGCTTGAATCAGGGAGGCGGAGGTTGCAGTGAGCCAAGATATCACCACTCCACTTCAGCCTGGGTAACGGAGTGAGACTCTGTCTCAAAAAAACACAAACAACATCAACAACAACAAAACTAGGCTGGGCACGGCGGCTCATGCCTGTAATCCCAGCACTTTGAGAGGCTGAGGCTGGCAGATCACCTGAGGTCGGGAGTTCGAGACCAGCCTGACCAACATGGAGAAACCCCGTCTCTACTAAAAATACAAAAATTAGCCGGGCATGGTGGCACATGCCTGTAATCCCAGCTACCTGCAAGGCTGAGGCAGGAGAATTGCTTGAACCTGGGAGGTGGAGGTTGCGATGAGCCGAAATCGTGCCATTGCACTCCAGCCTGGGCAACGAGAGTGAGACTCCATCTCGAAAACAAACAAACAAAAAAAAACTATTAAAATGAACAAGAACACTGTCCATGAATGTTCTTAGCATTATTCATAAGAGCCAAAAAAGTGGAAACAACCCAAATGTCCATCAGCTGATGAATGAATAAATAAAATGTGGTGTATCCATATGACAGAATATTACTTGGCAATAAAAAGAAATGAAGCACTGATACTTGCTGCAACATGGATGAACTTTGAAAACGTGCTAATTGAAAGAAGCATGCTAGGCCGGGCGCAGTGACTGATGCCTGTAATCCCAGCACTTTGGGAGGCCGAGGCGGGTGGATCACGAGGTCAGGAGATCGAGACCATCCTGGCTAACACAGTGAAACCCCATCTCTACTAAAAAATACAAAAAAATTAGCCGGGCGCAGTGGTGGGCGCCTGTAGTCCCAGCTACTCGGGAGGCTGAGGCAGGAGAATGGCAGGAACCTGGGAGGCGGAGTTTGCAGTGAGCAGAGATCGCGCCACTGCACTCCAGCCTGCGAGACAGAGCGAGACTCCGTCTCAAAAAAAAAAAGAAAGAAAGAAAGAAAGAAAGAAAGAAAGAAAGAAAGAAAGAAACATGCTAATTGAAAGAATGGAATTTTATGATTCCATTACATGAAATGTCCATAACAGGCAAATATATACATATAGAAAGTCGATTAGTTGTTGCCTAAGGCCACGGGGGTGAGGGGGGTTAAGAGTAATTAAGAGTGGCAGGTAATGGATATTGGTATCCAAATTTTGATGGCATCAAAATTTCTCATAAAAAGGACAACATACTCTCAACCATAGACCAGGATAAGCTATCTGTAAAGAACTACAGAAAGGAGAGAAGGGGGAAAGAGCAGTTTGGGGAAAGACAATCTAATAGAAAAATGTCAAGAATATAAGGGCAAGTAATATATAGACAAAATCTGGGTGGCAAAAGTTTTCATTGTAAAGATATTCACTATTAGATTAAACCTCATTAAATTGCCAATACTTGATAGTTTTAGCTCACAAAAATGCGATTTCATATAGGTGAAATTAGTAGCAGTAGGAAAATTAACAATTCAGAGATACCACCGGCCAAATGTGGTGGCTGACATCCATCATTCCAACACTTTGGGAGGCCAAGGCGGGAGGATCGCTTGATGTCACAAGTTCAAGACTAGCCTGGGCAACATGGTGAGACTTCATCTCTATAAAAAATAAGAAAATTAGCCAGGCACAGTGGCCTGTGCCTGTAGTCCCAGCTACTAGGGAGGTAGAGGCAGGAGGATGGCTTGAGCCCAGCAGTCTGAGACTGCAGTGAGCTATGATCACACCACTGCGCTCCAGCCTGGGCAACAGAGCGAGACCCTGTCTCCAAAAAAAAAAACAAAAAAAACCATTAAATATCCATTAGATTGACCATCAGGACTCACAAAATTATGTGGAAACATAAACTATTAGACAGTTGTAGAAGAAAGCTTAGATTGGTAAAAGCACTTTGGCAATATCTAATAAAGTGGAACATACATATACCCCTAAGACCAAGCAACTTCACTCCTTCACAATCTTCCTAGAGAAATTCTTACATAGTTACACAAGGAGATAAGCCAAAGATGTATTACCCAGAGTTCTCCAGAGAAACAAAACCAGAACCTAGAGAGAGAAAGAAAGAGAGAGAGAGAGAGAGTGTGTGTGTGTGTATGTGTGTTTAATTATAAGGAATTGGCTCACAGGATTACAGAGGCTGAGAAGTCCCAAGATAGGCAGGTGGCAGGCTGGAGACCCAGGAGACCCATTGTTCAAGTCCAAAGGCCTGAGAACCCCAACAGATGATGTTATTAATACTAAAAGCCAGCAGGCTCCAGATCCAGGAGCTGATGTTTCAGTCTGAGTCTTTTTTTTTTTTTTTTTTTTGAGGCAGAGTTTTGCTCTTGTTGCCCCAGCTGGAGCACAATGGTGCAATCTCGGCTCACTGCAACCTCTGCCTCCCAGGTTCAGGTGATTCTCCTGCCTCAGCCTCCCAAAGTAGCTGGGATTACAGGTGCCCGCCACCATGCCCAGCTATTTTTTGTATTTTTAGTAGAGATGGGGTTTCACCATGTTGGCCAGGCTGGTCTTGAACTCCTGACCTCAGGTGATCCACTTGCCTCAGCCTCCCAAAGTGGGGGGATTACAGGCATGAGCCACCATGCCCGGCCAGTCTGAGTCTTAAGGCCAGAAAAAACCAATGTCTCAAGCAGCCCGGGAAGAGGAGTTCCCTCTTACTTAGCTTTTGTGTTCTATTCAGGTCTTCGATTGATGTGCTGAGGCCCACCCACATTAGGAAGGGCAATCTGCTGTATCCAGTCTGCCAATCCAAATGCTAATCTCATCTGGAAACACCCTCACAGGCACACCCAGAGTAATGTTTGGTCAAAAGCTTGGGTGCCCATAATCCAGTCAAGTGGACACATAAAATTAACCATCACAGATACTCACTTCAGTATTGCTTATAATATCAAAAACTTGGGCCAGCCATGGTGCTCACACCTGTAATCCTAGCACTTTGGGAGGCTGAGGTGGGTGGATCATCTGAGGTCAGGAATTCAAGACCAGCCTGGCCAACATGGTGAAACCCCATCTCTACTAAAAATACAAAAAAAAAAAAGAAAATTAGCCGAGCATGGTATCAGGTGCCTGTAATCCCAGCTGCTTGGGAGGCTGAAGCAGGATAATCACTTGAACCCAGGGGACAGAGATTACAGTGAGTCGAGATCACACCACTTCATTCCAGCCTGGGCAAAAGAGCGAGACTCTGTCTCAAAAAAAAAAAAAAAAAAAAAAATCAAAAACTTGGAAATAATCTAATTGTCTATTTATTCTACAAATACTCACTAGGCACTGATTATATGCCAGGGACCATTCAATATGTTCGGGATACACCAGTGAGTAAAAAAGACAAACATTCCTCTCCTTGGCGAGGTTACATATTAATTAAAGAAGACAAACAATAATCCTACTACATACATAGGGTATATATTACTGACGTAATACAGGAAAGCTGCTTTCCACAACTTCAAGGATACCATTCATATCATATTCTATGTAAATGCCACCCTCTGCAAATGTGTAAGGCAAGAGTGGGGTGGGGAGTGGGTGGCAAGTGACAATTTAAATTAGAAGATCAAAGTAGGCATTATTAAGTAGGTGACACAGCACAAACTTAAAAGAGATGAGGGAATTATTGTGCAGATATCTGGAGGAAAGAGCAAACCAGGCAGAAGAACCAGACTGTGTAAAGATCCAAAAGCTGGAGGCTGGTAAGACTGTGAAAAGAGCCAAGGGGAGAGGGTTAGAATAAGATGAAGTGGAGCCAGGGGTAGATTTATAAAGTCATGTGGGCCACTGTAAGGACTTGTGGGCTTTTTAGTCTGAATGAATGAGCAGCCATTACAGAGGTTTAAACAGAGGAGCAAAGTGATCTGACTGCATGTTAAAGGGATCACTCTGGCTACACTTACGGGGAAGCAAGGATGGAAGCAGGAAGCCACTGCAGTAATTCAAGTGAGAAATGGTGATGGCTTGGGCCAGAATGATAACAACAATGTTGGGTTCAAGATATATTTTGAATATAGAGCCTATAAAAATCCTGACAGATTGGATGTGGAATGAGAGTTAAAGAGAAGACTCAAGGATAACTCATATTATGCCTGATCAACTGGAAGGATGAAGTTGCCATCAACTGAGAAGCGTGTAACCCATGGAGCAGGGTTTTTTAAAATTTTTATTTATTTATTTTTGAGACGGAGTCTCGCTCTGTCACCCACACTGGAGTGCAGTGGTGGGATATTGGCTCACTGCAACCTCTGCCTCCTGGGTTCAAGCAATTCTCCTGCCTCAACTTCCTGAGAAGTTGGGATTACAGGCATGCACTACTACATCCAACTAATTTTTCTATTTTTAGTAGAGACAAGGTTTCACCATGTTGGTCAGGCTGGTCTCCAGCTCTCAACCTCAGGTGATCCATCCACCTCGGCCTCCCAAAGTGCTGGAATTACAGGCATGAGCCACTGTGCCCAGCCATGGAGCAGGTTTGAGGGGAGAAGACAAGCTGAGTTCTGAACATGTTTACTTTACAGGTATATTACACATTCATATGAAAATGCTGAATTGAGAATTAGCCATCTTGAGTTCTGAATTGGAAATTAGACAGGCATCTTGAAGAGATATCTGAGCTAGAGTTGTTCAGTGTATAGATAGCATTTTTTTTTTTTTAAATAGAGATGGGGTCTATGTTGCCTAGGCCAGATTACAATGGCTATTTACAGGCAAGATCATAGTGCACTACAGGCTCAAACTCCTGAGCTCAAGGGATCTTCCTGCCTCAACTTCCCAAGTAGCTGGGACTACAAGTACACCACCACTCCCAACTAGATAGTATTTAAATCCATGAGACTGTATAAGACCACTGAGGGGTCTGATGTAGCTAGAGATGAGATTCAAGGATTGAGTCTTATTAGAAGGTTAAGGCCATGAGAAGGAACCAGTAAAGGAGACCGAGAAGCAGCTAGTGAGACAAGGAGAAAGACCAAGAGTGTGGTGTCTGGAAGCAACTGGGAAAGTGTCAAGGAGGAAGGAAGGGCCACCCATGTCAAACGCTGCTGACAGGTTGAGTAAGATAAGGACAACAGGTTAAATACTGGACTAAACAATAAAAGACATCTTGAGAAGAGCAGTTCTGATGAAACATAAGAGACAAAAGTCTGAGCGAGTTCAAGAGAGAATGAGAGGAGAATCAGATTTGGAAAGTACATACATCTCAGGCTTTGTTGCAAAGGGGAGCAAGGAAATGGAAGACAGTTGATGGTGAAAAGGGGAAGATAAAAGGGTTTTAAGATAGGCAAAATAAAGTGTTTATATGGTAGCAGGGAGCTGCAATAGAAAGAAAAAAAATGATCATTCAGGATAGAAGTGAGAATTGCTACAGTAGTCCTTGAATAGGTAAGAGTAGGACCTAATTCACAAGTGGAGAGGTTGGCTTTAGAGAAAAACACGAATACTGGTAGGCAAGAAGGCAGAGTCTGTGAGTGCAGGTATTGGTAGGTCAGTAGATGTGATGAGATTGTGGAAATTCTCCCCCTTGTTACTTGGATTCTCTTAGCCATTAGCCAAAAGGGAGGGTGGGGAGGAGCAATGGGAGTTAGACGAAAGAGACAATGCGAAATATGAAACAGTCATCAATGAGAGTGGAAGAATGAATAGACTAAGGAAACACAGTATGATTGTCAGGCAGTATTCGAGACCCACATGAAATTCATGGTCATAAAGTTAAAATGGGGCCAGTCAGTGTGGTTGTCTATTTTTCCTTTATTTTCTTCACTGTCAAAGGGGCAGGGAGTAGCTGGAGGATGGATTTAATCTGAGCTGTAGCTTTTCCAATGCGTATGATGAAGTAAGAGGGGAGCAAGGGAGTTGAAGACGTATGAAAGGAGTGGTAATGACTGCAATGGAATTGAAGCTGGGTTATAAAAGAGACTGCAGAGGGGTTAATGAGCAGGTGAAAGATAATAGGATCAATGGAGTTAAGGTCCCAATGGGGTCTAAGGACTGTTGAAGCTGGGATACTGGAAAGGAGTAAACTTGAAAGATGAGAAGTGATAAACAGAATGGATGCATAAAATTGAGAACATGAATTGGTAATGTCGGGGTAATGGTAAGGTCTTGAGTATAATCATGAGAGTGAGTAGCAGGAGCTACACTCATCAAGAAAGAAGAGTGTGGCCAGGCGCAGTGGCTCACGCCTGTAATCCCAACACTTTGGGAGGTGGAGGCAGGTGGATCACTTGAGGTCAGGAGTTCGGGACCAGCTTGGCCAACATGGTGAAACCCCGTCTCCACTAAAAATACAAAAATTAGCCGTGTGTGGTGGCTCATGCCTGTAATCCCAGCTACTTGGGAGGCTGAAGCAGAAGAATTGCTTGAACCAGGGAGGTGGAGATTGCAGTGGGCCAAGATCATGCCACTGCACTCCAGCCTGGGTGACAGAAAGGAGGGAGAGTAGTCTGGGGTACATCAGATTACAGCAGAAGGGAAACTGATAAACTGGTCTATCAGTTTATGCGAGTGCAAGTGATAAACCAATAAAATGATTTATCAATTAAATTGATAAATGGATTAACTAGAATTGTCAGCTAAAATGGATTAACTAGAATTACACACATTGATGCATATAAATCTTAAAAGCACTAATATTGAATGAAAAAAATCAGTTGCAAAAAGATATGTACACTGACATTATTTATATGCAAATTTTAAAACCAAACAAAACATAAACTGTTAATAGATAGTTATATAGTAAAGTTATATAGGTAGATAGAGTAAAAACATGAAAATGTGTATCAGAAAAATACATATTTCAATTTCTAGTTGGTAGTTGCCTCTGAAGATGGCAGGGTTGGAGTCAGATTCCGTAACATTTTAATTCTTTAAAAATAGCCTGAAATAAATGTGGTTTTAAGTTTAAAGCAACTAGTTGTGGATACTTAGGAAACAAAGTTTCCTGTGTATTCTCACTGTAAGCTCATGACCATGAATTTCTTGTGGGTCTCTTACAAGGCTTCACATGATCTAACTCAAGATCCGGAAGTGATTCCAGCAGCTATTCTCACTGTTTACTAAAGTTTCTGGGCCGGGCAGGGTGGCTCACGCCTGTAATCCCGGCACTTTGGGAGGCCAAGGGGATGGCTCACAAGGTCAGGAGATAGAGACCATCCTGGCTAACACGGTGAAACCTCATCTCTACTAAAAATAGAAAAAATCGGCCAGGTATAGTGGCACGCGCCTGTAGTCCCACCTATTCGGGAGGCTGAGACAGGAGAATTGCTTGAACCAGGGAGGCAGAGGTCCCGCCACTGCACTCCAGCAACAGAGCAGGACTCCATCTCAAAAAAAAAAAAAAAAAAAAAAAAGAAGACAAAGTTTCTGGCTTCTCTGGCCTACCTTCCACAAACCTACATATTTTTTCATCTCAAATCCTCCTTAGAAAAGATTGAAACAAGATTAATAATAATAATACCAACATTATCTTTGGTTTTAAGCTCTTTACATCATAGAAAACCTAACAAATGTGCCACTTCTATTTTCAGGCTTGCTCACTGATTCCCATTTGAAAGAAAGGGACCCAACAAACACTATTGTCAATTTGTATGTATTTTTCTAGAGATACTCTGTGCGTTTTAAAAATATCCATATTTTTAATTTTTTTCACACAGTTGTGACATGTACAAAATTTGATTTTTTTAGTTAAAATAGCTTGGATATCTTTTCATAACCATACATGCAGAGCTGTCTCATTCTTTTGTTTTTTTTGAGACGGAGTTTTGCTCTTGTTGCCCAGGCTCGAGTGCAATGGCGTGATCACGGCTCACTGCAACCTCCACCTCCCAGGTTCAAGTGATTCTCCTGCCTTAACCACCCAAGCAGCTGGGATTACAGGCACACGCCACCGCACCCAGCTGATTTTTGTATTTTTAGTAGAGACAGGGTTTCACTATGTTGGCCAGGCTGGTCTTGAACTCCTGACCTCAGGTGATCCTCCCACCTCTGCCTCCCAAAGTGCTGGGATTACAGGCATGAGCCACCGCACCTGGCCTGTCTCATTCTTTTTAATAGCTTTACAGCATTTAATTTATAGTTATGCCATAAATTATCTAACTTGTTCTCCATGGAAGGACATTTATATTTCAAACTTTCTGATACTTGAAACAATGCTGTAATGAGTATTTTTTGAATATATAAATTCACAAATGTATGAATACACTTGGTAGATATTGCCAAAATCCCTCCATATAGATCAACATTGATTTCCACTTTTCACAGCAGCATGAGTGCCCATTTCTCCCAGGTCAACAGAGTGTTCTTGAGCTTCAAACTGTACCCCATCTGATAAAAGTGGTAATATAGTTTAAATCTGTATTTCTCTTATTATGAGAGAGATCAGCCATCTTTTCCTATGCTTAAGAACCATTTGTATTTTATATCTGAAAACTGTCAGCATTCAGTCAGGAAAACAGAAGGCACTCAAGTATTACACTCAGGAAAAGATTGAACCCAGGTGCTTCCAAAACACTGGAAGGGCTGGAGGAAAGGAAGGTCAGGGAAAGCTGCCAGTGAGTGCAGGAAATCAAGAAGTCACAGGAATTGCAGGAAATCACAGCTGATGATCTCAGCTGCCTGCAGCACTGAAGCAGGTGATTAACAAAATGCAGAAGGTCCTGCAGAACCTCACGTATGCCATCTGAACAAGCCTATATATGCCTGCCCGCTGGCTGAAGGAATAAGGGCTTGTTTCTCTTTTGCCTTCCAAATAGTACACGTGCCTCTCATTAGTAGAATGAAAATAAACCCTCTTAGCAAGAAAATCAAGGAAGTGTGGTTTCCAGGCTTCCAGCTCCTACAATAGAGTTTGGAAAGCAAGTCTGAAGTTGAGTATGAATGGGCAATGCCCAGTACAATCCATCCTTTTGGTTACTTGGCACTCATACACTCCCTGCTAGCAAGGTTTAAACTTCCAAACATCACCTAATGTGATGTAATTGGGGCATGATAAACTTTTTGCTAAAGGAGAGAGATAAAGTCCTGTCAGTTCCTATCTCCATCTCTGATATTTATTCCTTTTAGTGCAATACAACTCGCCTTTGCCATACTATAACTTGAAGGCTAAATTAAAAGGTTAATCAACACTAAACACCCTATATAAAAATAACAGAGGCCGGACTTAGTGGCTCACGCCTGTAATCCCAGCACTTTGGGAGGCCAAGGCGGACGAATCACCTGAGGTCAAGAGTTCAAGACCAGTCTGACTAACACGGAGAAACCTCGTCTCCACTAAAAATACAAAATTAGCCGGGCGTGGTGGCGCATGCCTGTAATCCCAGCTACTTGGGAGGCTGAGGCAGGACAATCGCTTGAACCCAGGAGGCGGAGGTTGCGGTGAGCCGAGAGCGTGCCATTGCACTCCAGCCTGGACAACAAGAGTGAACTTCGCCTCAAAAAAACAAAACAAAACAAAACAAAACAAAAACGAACAAACAAAAGAACGGAGTAAAAAGGGAGGGAGGAAAAGACACAAATGGCCAATATATAAAATATACATATTACAAAGCAAGGAGAAAATAAGCATTGTGGCTAATGTCCTTGTTTCTGCATCTACTCCTGAGGTGATAGTTGCTATTTATGACTTCTACTACCCATCCTATGTTCCTTTTCTCTGTAGTCAAAACTTCAGTTAATTGAGGGTTTTTTTTTTACCTGGTGGGTGACCCAAATCTTCATTCCTGAAGAGGCAGTGCCATTAGGATTCTGCCTGTTTGGTGTTGCTAGTCTTTTATCCATTTTACCTCCATGCATGGAAGTACTAAGAAGTGTCCCAGAGAAACTCCTGTGTGTGTGCATGCGTGTGTGTGATATCAGGTAGACAGAGGCAGCCTTAGAGGCTTTTGTGAGCATTATGGATATGGAAAAAAGTTTTGTATTTTGAGTTCTGTCATGTTTCTTAAAGCAACAGTTAGGATTTGGAAAATGCAACTGCTTATATTATTCAAAAGATCACTGACAATGGTTACAAACAAGACCTTCCCAGAAAAAAAGTAGACCAGTAAGGATGACTTTTATCTTAAAATCTGAAGATGATATAACTAAAAATTAACTATAGATATTCCTTTTATTCTGCAAGGGCAAAAAAAAAAGATTTTTCTTGAGACACACAATTACATATAGATAGAAAACAATCAGAATAGGTAATCTCTGAATTAAAATCAGTGTGACTCTATAAAATGAGAACTTCAGGGGAATGGGGTGCTACAACTATGCAACACTCATTCAAGAGAACTTCATTTATTGTCTTAAAAACAAACATACAAAAGAAAATCCAAATGCTACATAAATACTGAGAACTGCTTAATCTAGTTAAAATCCTAATAGGTTTGGAAAGCCTTTGATGGTGCGTGGGACCTTAAGAAATCATCTATGTGATGGCTAATACCGAATGTCAACTTGATTGGATTGAAGGTTACAAAGTATTGATCTTGGGTGTGTCTGTGAGGGTGTTGCCAAAGGAGAGTAACTTTTGAATCAGTGGCTGGGAAAGGCAGACCCACCCTTAAATCTGGGTGGGCACCATCTAATCAGCTGCCAGCTCGGCTAGAATATAAGCAGGCAGAAAAATGTGAAAGGAGAGACTGGTCTAGCCTCCCAGCCTACATCTTTCTGCCATACTGGATGCTTCCCGCCCTCGAACACTGGACTCCAAATTCTTCAGTTTTGGAACACAGATTGGCTCTCCTTGCTCCACATCCTGCAGACGGTCTACTGTGGGACCTTGTGATCATGTGAGTTAATACTTAATAAACTCTCTCTCTCTCTCTCTCTCTCTCTCTCTCTATATATATATATATATATATATATATATATATTCCATTAGTTCTGTCCCTCTAGAGAACCCTAACCCTAATACAATCTATACCAGGTGATTCTTAGTTTTAAGTCAAAAATCCATTTGAGAAAGATATGAAAGCCATGAGTGTTTCTCTCTAGAGAAACACTCTAACGCCAGGCACGGTGGCTCATGCCTGTAATCCCAGCACTTTGGGAGGCCACGGTGGGTGGATCACCTGAGGTCAGGAGTTCGAGACCAGCCTGCACAACATGGTGAAACCCCGCCTCTACTAAAAATACAAAAACTAGCAGGGTGTAGTGTGCACCTGTAGTCCCAGCTACTTGGGAGGCTGAGACAAGGGTTCTTAATCTGGGTTTCAGCAACATAGTTTTAGAGCATCCATAAATTTCAGAGGATCCATGAATCTCCTTACATTATATGCAAAATATAATTACATATGATTATGCATTATATATAATTGTGGGTATGGTCTATTGAATGAGGTATATTCCTGGGAGGCTGAGGCAAGAGGATCACTTGAGCTTGGGGTTTGAGACCAGCCTGGGAAACAAAGTGAGACCTTGTCTCTACAAAAAAGAAAAGAAGGCTGGGTGTGGTGACTCATACCTGTTATCCCAGCACTTTGGAAGGCCAAGACGGGTGGATCACCTGAGGTCAGGAGCTCGAGACTAGCCTGACCAATATGGTGAAACCCCGTCTCTACTAAAAATACAAAAACTAGCAGGGTGTAGTGGTGTGCGCCTGTATTCCCAGCTACTCGGGAGGCTGAGACAGAAGAATTGCTTGAACCCAGGAGGCGGAGGTTGCAGTGAGCCCAGATCGCACCACTGCACTTTTTACTTCTGTATGGTTGGTAGTAACGTTCCCTCATTCATTCCTATTTTAGTAATTTGAATCTTTTTTTCTTGATCAGCTTAGCCAAAGGTTAATTTTGTTGATCTTCACCAAGAATCAAATTTTGATTTTGTTGCTATTCTCATTATTTATTATTTTTGGATGGAGTCTCGCTCTGTCACCCAGGCTGGAGTGCAGTGGCTCACTGCAACCTCCGCCTCCTGGGTTCAAGAGATTCTCCTACCTCAGCCTCTCAAGTAGCTAGGAATACAGGCACATGCCACCACACCCAACTGACTTTTGTATTTTTTAGTAGAGACAGGGTTTCGCCATGTTGGCCAGACTGGTCTCGAGCTCCTGACCTCAGGTGATCCACCGGCTTCAGCCTCCCAAAGTGCTGGGATTACAGGTGTGAGCCGCCACGCCTAGCCCTCAGTTGTTTTTCTCTTCTGTATTTTGTATTTCTGCTAAAATCTTTATTACCTTTCTTCTGCTTTTGTGGTTTACTTTGCCCTTCTTTTTCTAATTTCTTAAGGCTGAAGTTTAGCTTATTAATTTGAAACCTTCTTTAAATGCAGGCATTTAAAGCTATAAAGTTCCATCTGAACACAGCTCCACTGCATCCCATATGCTATTGTATATAAATTTTTTCTTTCCATTCACCCCAAAGTATTTTCTAATTTCCCTGTGATTTCATCTTTGACCCACTGGTTACTTAGGAGTACGTTGCTTAACTTCCACCTATTAGTAAATTATACCACTTTCCTTCTATTGATTTATAGTTTCATTCCATTGTGGTAAGAGAACACATTTTGTATGATTTCAGTATTTTTAAATTTATTGAGACGTTTTGTGGTCTGAAATTTTGCAAAGAGTGTTTCATGTGCACTTGAGAAAAATATGTATTCTGCTGTTCGGTGGAGTGTTCTGTATATATGTCTGTTAAATCCAATTGGTCTACAGAGTGGTTCAAGTTCCTTACTGATCTTCTGTCATGGTGTCCTAGCCATTGGAAGTGGGGTACTGAAATCTACAATGATTACTGTTGAATTGTCTATTTCTCTCCACTTAAATTTTGCTTTATGTATTTTGGGGCTCTGTTAGAAATATGTGTGTACATGTATACACACACATATATAATTGTTATGTATTCTTGATGGGTTGAGTCTTTTATTATATGTTGTTTCTAGCAAAAAATAATTTTCTTAAAGTCTATTTTGTTGGATATTATTCATATAGCCACTCTAGCTCTCTTTTGGTTACTGTTTGCATAGAATATCTTTTTCCATCCTTTTACTTTCAATCTACTTGTGTGTCTGAATCTAAACTAAGTCTTATGTAGACATAAAGGGATTGGATTAAATTTTCAAATCTGTTCTGCCAATCTAATTTAAATATCATCTTTCTTTGAGGCACCTTCAAAAAGCCCCAGGGCACTCAATGTGTACTTTAAAAATCACTGGTGTAGGCTGCGCACAATGGCTCATGCCTGTAATCCCAACACTTTGGGAGGCTGAAGTGGGAGGATCACTTGAGGTCAGGGGTTTGAGACCAACCTGGCCAACATGATGAAAACCCCATCTCTATTAAAAATAGAAAATTAGCCAGGCATGGTGGCATGTGCTTGTAATCCCAGCTACTTGGGAGGCTGAGGAAGGAAAATCGCTTGAACCCAGGAAGTGGAGGCTGCAGTGAGCCAAGATCATGCCACTACACTCCAGCCTGGGCAACAGAGAGAGACTAAGTCTAAAAAAATTAAAAAGTTCACTGATGTGAATACATGCCGGAAATTATTTATGAAAGAACCCAATATTCTTTCAGAATTTTGTCAGCAACTTACCATATGACCTAGAACCAGTTTCTTTTTCTATTAAAGATGAAAACTGTTACCACACATGATGCCATCATAGTAAGCATTTTTAAAAGTGAGACACTCAGAGTTGGCATAACACCCACAGTACTAGTATGACATGAACTGTGGAGATATATCAGTAGCAATGGCACCAACTCACCTGTAGTGAGTTGACTACAGGTGAGTTGGGAAACCAAAAAGCCCACCATCACTAACACAAACAAAAAAACAGAATTTACTAGGCATGTCCATGTTTTATTTTCTTTAGGTGTTTTTCTGGAAAATTACATTTTCAAGGAATCAGCCCTTACAAACAGAGCTAATCTTTCAAAAAATAAAACCCAGTATCTAGATTCTCAAAACTTACAAAACCAACTGGAAATGTCTGGTTGTCATGCTCAATTCAGTTTCACATCACAAGTAATCATCTATAACTATTTTAGTAGGCAAATTCCAATTCTAAATATTACTAACGATTACCATTGTTATTCTCCACTGTGTTGACAATTGTCTTATTGCTGAATTGTTCATAATACATTTTCTTTGGCAACTTTATTCACACCACGGGACAACTAAAGGTCTGGATTAACTTAGTATTTCAAAACTTCATTATAATTATTTAAATGTAAATGCTAGACTTAAATTATTTAAATTTAAACGCTAGATTTAAATTATTTAATTTTAATAAAATTTAAATTTAAATGCTAGAATAGGAAAGCCTCCAAACATGCCTAATATAACAAAAACAAAAATTGCTAAATAATCACTACTAAAAGCATTTCCATTGTATGTACAAGTATATAATTCAACTTTACCAACAAAAATATTATAATTTAGCTCCAATTCTCTATCAGACCTTCTGTGATTAAAAAAAAACAAAAAATAAATGGAGAAAGTAACATCTGGGCACCTGTCAAATTTTTATGGAAGGTTGTTTTATATAAATTTTAAATGGCCTAAAATCAGCCAGAATGTGAATTTTTCACTATAATACTTTATAAACTTGTACTTTTTTTTTCTTTTCTTTTTTGAGATGGAGTCTTGCTCTGTTACCCAGGCTGGAGTGCAGTGGCGCAATCTCGGCTCACTGCAACCTCTGCCTCCTGGGTTCAAGCGATTCTCCTGCCTCAGCCTCCCAAGTAGCTGGGATTACAGGTACGTGCCACCACATCCAGCTAATTTTTGTATTTTTAGTAGAGGTGAGGTTTTGCCATGTTGGTCAGGCTGGTCTTGATCTCTTGACCTCGTGATCTGCCTACCTCGGCCTCCCAAAGTGCTGGGATTATAGGCGTGAGCCACCACACCTAGCCTAAACTTGTATTTAAATTATATAGTGATAGCTTATTCATTTTTAATTCTTGTTCCATGGAATAAGCCTATTTTTGAGGATTGGCACAATATTAACAAGAAATTTAAACAGGACGCTCAAGTCCAGAAGTTTAACTAAAAAATCTTTCCTATATATAATAAAATCACCAACTTAAATTACAAATTGCTTCCACTAAAAATTATCACTCCAAACTTCAGAAAAAGTAAATTAACATAGGTTTATGGCAAAAAGTACACTCTGAAGCATGTTCACATTACAAAGATAAATGATAAAGGTTAACCAGCAAAAATTCAAAAAGGCATATATGCAAACATCTGTATGCAAACTTTCATGAATAAGATATAAGAAATGATTCATTTGGCTAATTTTATGTACAGCTTGTATACAATTTAAAACAAGTATAACTGATTATGTTTCTATGTAAAAGCCACAATAAAGTTAAATGAAATACTAAATAAGTCTTACAAATTGGTCTCTTAGGAGTTCTCAAAAGAATTAGTAACTGAGTAATGTTAGATTCTAAGAAATGCCCTCTTCTTGATCTATCATTTCTGTTTTAACTGAAAACACATCTGCCAACATATGTTTTGGAATTTCTGACCCTCTGACTTTCAAGGCATAACAAGCATTCTCCACTTTGGCCAAACTTTGTTTCAAGGTATACAGCTTCTTAGACACCTCGTAAGGTCCAGTGTTGCCAATGAATGAAAACCCATCATAAACCTGACGTAAAAACTGGCTCACTTCAAAGGGGGTGTCAATGTCCCCATTCCCCACACTGTTAATACACATCCGCATCAATTCTCCAGTTAAGTCAGCTACTCCCAGAAGGTAATCGACAGGTGTGACTCTCAGTCTCCAAGTACCAAACTGCTTATCCTGTGCATCAGAGGAAGGCTGGTAAAAAAAACACACACACACACACACACAAGAAAGAACACTGTGAAAAAGAGTGAATATAGCATGTATCACATTTATGATAGAAGTACAAAATCAATAGCAAATCAGTCATACTAATTTTTTCTAAATAAAATACATCTATTTTGCTTAATAACCATTTGGGATGTTAAAGGAGGAATCTGTGCCCTGGGTAGTGAATTGAACCAGATGACTTCAAGATACTTTTGAAATATATCATTATGAAACCAACTATTTCCAACTCCACTTGACGTACAAAATAAAAATATTCTTAAACTAGGCTTGGTAACTTTATTGCACGACACTTACTTACTTAAATGAAAAACCATACGGCCCTCCAAGTTTGTGATCCATTAATGTTTTCCTAAGAAGCTCAGTCTTTTTCTGGCTTCTTGTCTTTCCCTACTCAGCCCTGACCATCACGATTTATTATTCTCTCACTGCATCCTCAATTCCCTTAGACTGCTATATTTTCTACTGCACCTACCCATCAAAAACAGAATCCTCAATCAATACTAAAATCTACTCATTAGTCCTTTATTCAGGTGGCTGAGTACCACTCACTGAGTTAAAAAAAAATGGTAATCACAACTGCAGGGTCTGTACCGCTACAAATTACTCTGCAATCCTTTTACTTATCATTAGATGGTTCTCTTTCCAGCCTCTTCAAACACAATTTCAATCCTTTCACCACTCTCTTCAGTGCTCTACTCAAATCCCAAACCTCTTCACTTTCAGTAGACAATCTTGCCCAATTTCAGTGACCTGGTCATTTGCCAGCTTACCTAGCACAATTTCTTGCAACTGCCTTTATCCCTACCAAAAAAAAAAAAAAATTATATCCACACCCATCTTTACCTTCTATCCTCCAGTCTCAGATGATGAGTTGTCCCTCCTCTTGTTTGAGGTTAACTCTTCCAAATGACCTTGACCCATCTCCTCCCACCTCTTCCAGGACCTTGCTTCATAAGGTGTATGCCCTTGGGCAAGTTATTTCATCTCTCTAAACCTCAGTTTCCTCATCTGTAAAATGGGATAACAGTACCTACCTCAGAGGTTTATTTTAAGGGTTAAATAACATTTACCAAGTTCTTGGCATAATGCCCAACACAAAGTAAATATTCAACAAATGCTAGCTGCTATCATGATTACTATCATCATGAAATCTCTCTCCACATCAATTTCCCTCTACTGAATTCTTTCTGGTAGAGACAATGCCTAAATTGTTATTAAAAGCCTGTATGTATAAAAGGGTAGGTGAAGTTGCAGTTACATCAAAGGACATTTCAGGTAGTGGGACCTACAAAGGCGTACAGGTAAGAATTGTCCATTTGAGGAACTAATGAGATAATTATTTTGAGTAAAGTTTAAAGGAAGTTACATAAATATAAGCTGAGACGAGGGAGATAGCTTTATTAAGATCACTCTTTGCTATGTATCTAATACATGAATCCTAACATTGTTTGGACTCTGCAGAGACCATCTGGTGCAACGTCCTCATCATTTAGCATAAGAAATGGGGTCCGAGAAACATCACAGGTAATATGATGTTGAGCTACGGGAATATGATAGCTAGTTAGTGGCACTATTGTTTCCATTCTATTTTTCTGCATGTTTGGAATTTTTCACAAAACTTTTTAAAATAAAAATTAAATAGTTTTGACAATATTCTCAACAGGCAAGTCAGAGCAAAATACCTTTCCCAATCAAATTCCCAGAAATTTCAGCACCAAGCATCTTTAGCACTAAAACTTATTTATGAACACAGTCTTAAACTATTTGAAACGTGTATATGAATATTATAGCCCCATAATCTTAAAATAATCTAGTACCTAAGTCCTGAAAACAGTACTTTGACTCTCCATTTTCTGGCCTTTTCTCCAATATTTTCATTTTGATACACAGAGAACTTTAAAGGAAAGTGTGGTAACTTCCCTAATATCATGTGAGAAGCAGGGTCAAATAGGCCTACTTTACTTCTTTGTGTAATTCAGTCTACACTATATGAATAAAAAATATAAAGAAATTTTACTTCTCAAAATAAATTTCCTCCTTAATACACTTCATAAAATTTAAAAAGTTAATACATGGCTTCCTTAAAGTAAGTTATACCTGTCATGCCAAATTAGTCTCATTTGTATTAATTTTAGTTGATATTCAAGAAAATATTATTTCTACAGTGTCTTCCATCTCCTGCCTACCTACCCTGAATATATGGTGTTTTTAAAAATAATTTTAAAAAGACAAAAAATAAAGAAAAATTTAAAAATATTTAATTTTATCTTTAAGTGTACTGGTATCTCAGAAAGTATCAAATAGTCAATACAGCTTACCTTACTGCCTGAATGTTATATCTTGAAACTCAGAAGGAAAAAAATAGTATTTGTTTAAAAGTCAAACTGCAAAGTTTTTTTCTTAATTCAGAAAAGCTACATAAATTTCAGATACAAGCATTATGAATTGAGTAAATGATCAACAGCTCTCACTATATAAAAACTATAATGGCAAACTACTCAGCACTTCCATGTCAGGTGCTGTATATAATGTATATTACGTGTCAGGTGCTGCTGTATATTGCCTAATTAATAACCTTTAAGTTAAATCCTTTAAAACAACCCTTTGAGGTAGGTACCTGATCCAAGGGATCCCTGTAGCACACTGTGAGAAGCACTGGCAGAGTGGACAAGGGCACAGGCTTGGATTCAAAATACCTAACTTCAAATCTTAGCTCTGCCACACTTTTTAGTTGTGTGGCTTCTGGTAAGTTACTTAACCTCTCTAAAAGCCTGTTTCTTTCTCTGTAAAATGAGAGTAATAATGCTTACCACATACGGTTAATAAAAGGATTGAATAAGACAGTGCTTACAAAGGGCACGTGAAAAATAGAGTGTAAAACCAAAAGAGGACTTACAGTAAGCACTCCATAATGCTGTAGGTGAAGAGCATTACTTTCCCAATATGCCCAGAGTTGTTCTTGTTCTATCCACTAACTGAAACATTTAAAAAGACCATTTCCTAGTTGAGACTCTACAAAACCATACTTCAGAAAGAACATTCCCATCTCAATCTTGGCATAAGCCAGTAAATCTACCAGAATCATCATACTGTTACATAAATTATACAATAAATGTGAAACAAATTTTAAATTCTCACAGTTTTATTTTCTTTCCCATTGTCTTCAGTCGTAAATATCAATTGTTTATTAATTTCATCCATACTAATTAATGATCGTGTTTTGATGAAGTGTTGAAAAGAGACAGCTTCTACATATTCCTGTAGTCCTGAAAACGCAACAAAGAAAATTACCAAGAATAAGCACTTAATTAGTAAGAATGTCATAATAAAAAACTTCAAATTGATCACCATCTAGCTCAAAAAAAAAAAAGCTTAATGGATGCCTACTATAATGCCAGTACTAGACCAGGTACTTAGAATAGAAAGAATGGCCTGGGGGCCAGGCGCGGTGGCTCACGCCTGTAATCCCAGCACTTTAAAAGGCCAAGGTGGGTGGATCACTTCAGGTCAGGAGTTGGAGACCAGCCTGGCCAACATAGCAAAACCCCAACTCTACTAAAAATACAAAAATTAGCGGGACATGGTGGCGGGCGCCTGTAATCTCTGGGCCACTGTGCCTAGCCAGAAAAAAAAATTTTTTAAGAGTTTAAGTAATAAGGATTTAAGAAAAGCCTATTCTGACCAGGCGCGGTGGCTCACGCCTGTAATCCCAGCACTTTGGGAGGCCGAGGTGGGTGGATCACCTGAGGTCAGGAGTTCGAGACCATCCTGGCCAACATAGCGAAACCCCATCTCTACTAAAAATACAAAAAAAATTAGCTGGGGGTGGTGGCAGGAGCCCATAATCCCAGCTACTCGGGAGGCTGAGGCAGGAGAATCACTTGAACCCAGGAGCTGAAGGTTGCAGTGAGTCGAGATTGCGCCATTGCACTCCAGCCTGGGGGACAAGAGCGAGACTTCGTCTCAAGAAAAAAAAAAAAGGAAAAGAAAAGCCTATTCCATAAATTTTGATAGGCTTTAATAAAAATTATACAAATTAATTTTTATTTTGCTAGGTAATGAAGCAATGACTGAAACAAATGAGACATAAAATTAAGAATCATTTGGGCCGTTCGCGATGACTCACGCCTGTAATCCCAGCACTTTGGGAGGCCAAGGTGGGTGGATCACGAGGTCAGGAGATCCAGACCATCCTGGCTAACACAGTGAAACCATCTCTACTAAAAACAAAAAACTTAGCCAGGCGTGGTGGCGGGCACCTGTAGTCCCAGCTACTCAGGAGGCTGAGGCAGGAGAATGGCGTGAACCCAGGAGGCGGAGCTTGCAGTGAGCCGAGATTGTGCCACCGCACTGCAGCCTGGGTGGCAGAGCGAGACTCGTCTCAAAAAAAAAAAAAAAAAAAAAAAAATCATTTGGATTTTTCTTAAAGTTTTAATAGGCAAAATCACTTTAAGTAATGTATGTAAAAGTGTCAAAATACCATTTCTCTCTTCATAGTTCAAAATGGATCTAAGACTAGATAATTCCTTTCTGCTATGGTAGTTTAAGTTTAAAAAAAAAAAGAGCTACGCAATACAATTTTGTACAAGATAGAAACAACCCTTGAATTGAAGAGTAAATTTTGGTAAAGATCAAAATGTAACTTAAATACTTTTAAAAATGTTTATATAAATGTAAAGGGCACAAGTGCAATTTTGTTACACGTCTACAGTACTATACTTTTCCAAGTGTTTTAAAACAACTACTTGGCCGGGCGCGGTGGCTCACGCCTGTAATCCCAGCACTTTGGGAGGCCGAGGCGGGCGGATCACGAGGTCAGGAGATCGAGACCATCCTGGCTAACACGGTGAAACCCCGTCTCTACTAAAAATACAAAAAATTAGCCGGGCGAGGTGGCAGGCGCCTGTAGTCCCAGCTACGCGGGAGGCTGAGACAGGAGAATGGCGTGAACCCCGGGGGGCAGAGCCTACAGTGAGCCGAGATCGCGCCACTGCACTCCAGCCTGGGTGAAAGAGCGAGACTCCGTCTCAAAAAAAAAAAATTTAAAACAACTACTTTCTGGCCGGGCGCCGGTGGCTCACACCTGTAATCCCAGCACTTTGGGACGCCAAGGCCGGCGGATCATGAGGTCAGGAGATCAAGACCATCCTGGCTAACACGGTGAAATCCCGTCTCTACGAAAAATTAGCTGGGCATGGTGGCGGGTACCTGTAGTCCCAGCTACTTGGGAGGCTGAGGCAGGAGAATAGCGTGAACCCGGGAGGCGGAGCTTGCAATGAGCCGAGATTGTGCCACTGCACTCCAGCCTGGGCAAAAGAGCAAGACTCCGTCTCAAAAAAAAAAACAAAACACTACATTCCATAGCCAATATTTTCAATATTATTTTATGTCTTAATCTAAAAGGTGATACAGGGAAAAAGCATTTCTTAATTATCATTATTGTTAGTTTAAGAAACTTTTTAAGGGTTTGCTGTAAAAATAGCAAGAGAATACACTTCTGATTATGCAAAGAAAACTCAGAACTTAACAGGATATTTAAGTTCTCTAACATTTTTTATGACAGAGTCCTGCCTGCTACTTACAAGTCTCCCCCACCTGACACTACACTTCCGGTCTGGCAGCAACAGTGTTGGGAAGGCTAACAGCTGTAGTATCATCACATCAAATGCCAGGCAAAGGTCCAGGATACAATGGAAAATGGGTGACCCTGGTTTTGATAGCACTAAGAAGAAACTTGACTAAATGAAAATATCCTGACTCATTCTGAGCTGCAAATGATGCCCAAATATAGGTCAGAAGGGACAATTTAACAAACCATAATGTTCTGAGAAATTAAACATTAACAAGGTTAAGTTTAACAAAACAGATGATGTCATTTATATTTATAATTAAAAATATTTTTAATTAAATGTTTAATTTTATGAATTAGTTTTATGACTAGGTGACACCACCCAGTTCCCCCCCTAAAGAAAATCTCTATTTCTCATTTCCTTCTAAAGATACTTCATGCACACAAAAGCAAACAGCAAAACGTAAAGATGCATAATTGTATCTCTATGCTCTAATGTGGTTAGCCTCTTATGAGCTAAACAAGAAGATATGCACAAAGATTTACATACAAGGATGCTTGTCACTACAGCAAAAAAAAAATTTTTTTAAGTTAAAAGACCAGTAATAGGTGTATCACTTGTCAATTTTTGTCTCTTAGTTCCATTATTTCAGAAAAAGGAGGTGGATGCTTAAAGCATGTCTCCTATGCCAGCTGGCAATATATTAAGCTTTGTCGGTACAGGGTGCTAGGTGCTCAAAGAACTGTAAAAGAAAGAGCTCTCTGCCTGGTTCTGCTGTGCCCCTCTTCACAGCCCTGAGTGTGGGGCAGCCAGCACTTCAAGGTGGCCAACAGCACATAGCACCTGCCTGGGGACAGCTTCTTTTGTACTCCAGAGAGTGGCTTCCCATTAAGCCACCTCCTTGGGCAGGGAATTCCTTTCCATGGCACTTCCCCATGGACAGCTTCCCAGAGAGTCCATCAGCACAACAGCTCAGCAAACGTCTCTGCCAGCCGATGGGACATGCTCACCCACTCCAGCATGGTGTGGACCTCATCCTGTGAAGGGTGAGGGTTGGGTTCTGCCAAATTTACTTCCTTGGGTGCTCTGCCTCCGCCCTAGGGGTAGTGGCCGCTCACTCCATCTGAGATTCCAGTACTCTTTAGAGTTCTCTTTTACTCTTATAATCCCCTATATGGTTAATAAGTCTGTATGTTGTATTTAACTTTCCCTGTTCATATTACCGTCTAATTTCTGCTTCCTGTTTGGACCCTGATGAATACAACAGGGAATTAGGAAAATAAATAATGGTATTACTTCTCCTTCAGCCCTATTGCCTAGAGAAGGTGTTCCATTTTCTGTGACTAGTCACTGTATTAGGTTCAGATCAAGATTCAGTACCAACTGGGAGCTTCACATGAATTCTCCCTTTAACGTACTAGGTGTTCCCACTTTATTCTATACTGAATCTTACAGAAATACTGAAACACCCTCAGTTCTGTCCTATCCATGAACCCTACATTTCCTCTCAACTATTGCTCCGTCTCCTCCTCCTCGGAGCTAAGTTTCTTGAAGTAGCTGGCTACATCATTTCCTCAGTAACTTCATCTCACACCTCTCAACCTACTTCAATCTAGTTTGGGTACATCTCTAAAACAAAATAGTTCTTGCTAAGATTACCATAATAAATAAGACTAATGGACATTATTTCCATCTTCATCTCAGCAGCATTCAGCATTTTGTGCCACTTCCCCTCTTTAAACAAGTTTTCCTTTGATTCCTTTGACAGCATCATCTCCTGATTTCCCACTTTTCTACCTCTCTAGTCATGTCTTCTTAAGTCTCTGCCTCTAGCAGTCCTAGGTTCCCTCCAGTTCATCTATACTTGGTTTCAAATAAGCTTGCTGCCCTTAAACTTCACATCTCTGGCCAACAGGCACACACATCCAAATGAATATCTGACATCCTTATCAAAGATACCTCAAAATCAACACTTTCAACAATGAACTCACTATCTTCCTTCCAAACCCGGTTGTCTCAAGTTTTGCCAATTCTAAGCATGTCCTGGTCTCTCCCCATCTATTCTTGACCTCTTCACATCCATTCTCACACTGCAGACTGTTTGTCTTTTTAATATGTAACGACCACATCACTCCCCAGTTTAAAGCCCAAATAGCTTCCCATGGCGCTCAGAATAGAGGGCAAAACCACTAACGTGGCTTATAAGACCATGTTTAATCTCACCCCCACTTACATTATCAGCCTCAATTCACGCTATAGTTAAGTCATAACTCACAAAGGCTTGCATTTCCAAGTTGGGTACATAAACATCTATCTGTATGCATGTTGAGCAAAAAATAGCACTGCTTTAAATGGTCAGAATCAAACACAACTGGCAAGGTGCCTGTCTTAAGACATGGCAATAGGTAGGGAGGGAGACAGTATAAAAACTAAAACTACGTCAGTTGAAGGCAATACACACATATTTTCCTGAGCCTTGAATAATATTAAATTCAACAAATAGGATAAACAGCATTACATGGAAACGGGGCTGTTATTCTCTCCACCCCGCCCAATGTAACACTGTTTATCCTATTTGTTAAATTTAGTATTACTTCATATGTAGCTGTTGGTAAGACCACAACACTTTAAGCAACAACATACTACTAATATTCTGTATCATTCAGCAGT
Organism: Nomascus leucogenys; assembly: GCF_006542625.1. NCBI lineage: Eukaryota > Metazoa > Chordata > Mammalia > Primates > Hylobatidae > Nomascus > Nomascus leucogenys. The sequence goes on from NC_044385.1 coordinate 16,550,989, forward strand.
GCCTTGTTGCAGAAACAAATAGCATTTCTGTTTGGCTGCCATATAGTTTAGTTTCATTCAAGTACTTTTTTTTTTTCATATTTCAGTGGAAGAATAGTTCAAAATATTTCAAATTTTAAAAGTACCATAGAGATCATGGCATCTAGTACTTTGACAACTGAGGCCCAGGGCTGAAATTTAGTTGTACCTAGTTGATTTTACTAATTACAAATTATTTTTAAAAATAAATTCACTAAAACCATTTTCCATGTTTTGAATTGACTCACGGACAAAACAACTTTTTACAACTAATGAAGGTGAACAAACTTTTTTTTTCCATTGACAAATGCATGATATTTTACCACATAATTGTCTCCGTAATTGTCATCTTTGTTCAATAACATTCATTCAGAAGCAGGAGTAGTTTTAAAAATACTACTTTGCTTTTTGATTGCCTATTGCTTTTCTTTCCCCTCTTCCATTGTGGAACTATGAAATTTAAAATTACTCATCTTTCGTTATCCAAGGCTCTTTGGTTCCTCCCCTCAACTTAGCTCCATTTCTACTCTTGCATGTCCAAAAACTCCTTAAGGACTCTATTCAACAAACGGACATCCACCCTGGGACAAAATCCTTAATTATCACAGAGGACCTAGGAAAACAGGAATTTCAGTCTTTCCTTGAGCAGGAGCAAACTCTAAGATGTGCTTTTACTCCAATCATCTCTGTAAGCCAAATACTGCAATACAGTAAGCAATATTTGCTCCCAACAAAATGAATTATGGCATCTTGCTTAAAGAACTGAAGTGGTTAGAATTCGCTTGATTTTTTTAAAAATTAGCTGTTTCATTTTATTTTTTCTCCGTTTTTTAATTGTGGTAAAACAAACATAACATTTACGAGCTTAGCCATTTTTAAGTGTACAGTTTAGCGTATTAAATACACTCATAATGTTGTACAACCATTATTACCATTCATCTCCAGAATTCTTGTATTAATCTTTCCAAAATGAAACTCTGGACCTAGCATTTCTTAATCTAACTCCCCATCCCTCCTCCCCTCAGCTCCTGCCAACCACCATTCTACTTTCTTGTCTCTGTGATTTTGACTACTCTAGGTACCTCATGTAAGTAACAAATACGGTATTTGCCCTTTTGTGATTGGCTTATTTCCCTTTGCATAATGTCTTCAAGCTTCATCCACATTGTAACATATGTCAGAATTTCCTGTTTAAGGCTGAATAATATTCTGTTGTATGCATATACCACATTTTGTTTATTCACTCATCTATAGACGACAATTGAGTCACTTCCACCTTTTGGCTTTTGTGAGTAACGCTGCTGTAAACATGACTATTCATACCTGTTCAAGTCCCTGCTTTCAATTATTTAGGGGTATCACCCAGAGGCCCTCAACAAACTTTTTAAAAATAAAATAGTAGTTTACTAAGTCTTGAATGTCTACTACATGTAAGAGTATGGATCTGGAACTTTACATCTGTCTTTTTAATGCTCACTATAACCTTATGTGACTGTATTACTATCCTTAATGAACAAATTGAGGCATAGAGAAGTTAAGAAATTCAGCCAGGTCACACAGTAAATAGTGAAAGTTCCTAGAATTCAAAAGCTCACGCCCTTCCCACCTTACCTGCTTCTTGACAGTCATCTCCATATAAAACATACCCATTTTTCTCAACATTTTTCCACACTAAATTCCTGGTTCAGCTTTTCTCCATGTTTTGCTTAACCTTATTCTGTAGTCTTCCAAACACACTATATACTTTCATGATTCCACGCCATTCTGTGACTATGAAGCCTTCTCTCACATCTTTCTCTACCTACAACAGTTTAAATGTTTTAATACACCCCAATCAAGGCGGCACTCGTCTCTTCATTCTCACTATATAAAACCTGTATTTCAATTAAATGTTTCAGTCAGTTTTAGATTACAAACAGCTGTCTGATTACCTATTTTGCACCCTAGAACTCTGAGGGTGGGGACAATGCCCAGACGACTTTGCTCCTTGGCCCTCTCCCAAAGATACTCATATGTACAAGAGACTCAACTGTTTCCCGTAAATTCCTTCTAATAATCTGTTTCTCCTCACCAAGGTCTATGAAACTGTAAGTGCCTCAACAAACAAAAATATTTTAAAATTTGGTATTCAATTATTCAGAACTATTTAGTTGTACTTAATTTAAAATACTTTCTAAAAGATTAGCGTTCAAACTGATGAAGGGCAGAATTTGGGGTCCTGATTTTTTAAAAAGGAAAAGAGAGAATATGGAATAAGAGTTCTTAAACTTTATCTTTGGTGTCAATCTCTATTAAATGTGGGTGAGTGTCAGATATTTAATTTTCAAGTATATCTAGTCATTATATAAGTTGTCCTTGAAATGTGTTAACAAAAGTTACTTCAGAGATGAGATGGCCATTTTTGCTCCATAGAAATTAGGTTTCATGGGCCAGGTGTGGTGGCTCACGCCTGTAATCCCAGCACTTTGGGAGGCCGAGGTGGGTGGATCACCTGAGGTCAGGAGTTCGAGACCAGCCTGACCAACATGGAGAAACCTTGTCTCTACTAAAAATACAAAATTAGCTGGGCGTGGTGGCACATGCCTGTAATCCCAGCTACTCGGGAGGCTGAGGCAGGAGAATCACTTGAACACGGGAGGCGGAGGTTGTGGTGAGCCGAGATCTCGCCATTGCACTCCACCCTGGGCAACAAGAGCAAAACTCCATCTCAAAAAAAAAAAGAAAGAAATTAGGTTTCATGCTATAACGTGGAGAAAGTTCAAGGACATCTGGCCCAAAACACTGAAAAGCATTTTTGGTCACATGTAGGTAAGAGGATGTTTAAACAAGTTATGTTTCAACCTGATAAAAAAGACATCCGCTATTTTCAGTGAATAATCCCCAAGGTGAAAATTTTCAACGTACTGCCATATTCCGTCAAACAATGCCTTCCCCTTCTGTCTTTGCCTTGGATGAAATCCAATTAGAATTATTTACAGAATCAGCTGCCAGTAAGATAGAAGTCTGTAGGTTGCTATTATGTAAATTGTTATTTTTTTCCTTGTTCTCCTATTAGAACATATAACAGGGAAACCCAGTTAAAGGCTTCTGATTATTTTTACATATTCCTTTAATATTTAAGCAATATACATCCAGTCCAAATCTCCATCAAAAACTATATATAAAAGCAAACAGATATGACAGAGGTTTCATTATAAATTTGAACCTCACATGACTCAACTTTGTTTCTTGGTTTTTAATGCTTTTTCAGATATTGTTTAATATATGATTTGGCAATTCCGCTCCTAGGTATATACACCCAAAAGAGCTGAAAGCATATATTCACACAAAGACTTGTAGGCAAATATTAACAGCAGTTATTATTCACAAAGGCCAAAAAGTGGAAACAACCCAAAAGTCCAACTGATGACAGATTAACAAAATACGGTATATCCATAAAAGACTATAATTCAGTTATTAAAAAGGAATGAAATACAGATACATGCTGACATAGCTGAACTCTGAAAACATGCTCAAAGAAACCAGACGCAAGAGGCCATATATGGTTTGATTCAATTTATATGATATCCAGAATAGACAAATCCATAGAGACAGAAAGTAGATTAGTGGTGACCAGGGGCTAACCCTGGTATTAGGAGAAGGGGGAATGGGGAATGACTGCTAATAGGTAGGTTTCTTTTGAGCGTGATAAAATGTTCTAGTATTAGACAGTGATAAGTACATAACCTTGTGAAAATAGTAAAAACAAATGAATTATTCAATTTAAAAGGGTTAATTATGTGGTATGTAATGTCTCAATTTTTAAAAATTGCACTTGTAACTATTTCTCTGAGTACCACAGGAATTTTTAAAACAAGTTAGCGTCACCAAATCATATCACTGAAATGTTAAAATGAAATCAGACTTATTTTGGATTCACAGGCCACTCTGCTAAAAATCTACTTTCAAATATAAGAAGTGCACACTGAAAATAAATATATCTATGTGCCTCAGCTTTGTAAAGTATGTGTGCTTATACTACCAACAGTAAACTCTAAACAGAATTCCACTAATTTGGATTTTGTCTGAGTAGGGTTTGTTTGTTTTGGTTTTTTTTCTGAGACAATCTGGCTCTGTTGCCCAGGATGGAGTGCAGTGGCACGATATTGGCTCACTGCAACCTCCGCCACCTGGGTTCAAGTGATTCTCTCTCCTGCCTCAGCCTCCCGAGTAGCTGGGATTATAAGTGCCTGCTGCCGCACCCAGCTAATTTTTGTAGACGGGGTTTCATCATGTTGTCTAGGCTGGTCTCGAACTCCCGACCTCAGGTGATTCGCCCACCTCGGCCTCCCAAAGTGCTGGGATTAGAGGCGTAAGCCACCGCGCCCGGAATGGGTCTTTCTTTTTTTAAAAAGAGACATGGTCTTGCTCTGTCACACAGGCTGGAGTGCAGTGGCACAATCGTGGCTCACTGCAGCCTCAAACTCCTTGGTTCAAGCGATCCACATGCCTTAGCCTCCCCAGTAAATAGGACTACAGGAGCAAGCAACTATGCCTAGCTAATGGTTTTTTTATTTTTATTTATATCTTTTTTTTTTTTTTTTTTTTTACTTTTTTGTAGAGACAGGGTTTTGCTAAGTTGCACAGACTGGTCTCAAGTGATCCTCCCACCATGACTTCCCAAAGTGCTGGGATTACAGGTATGAGCTACCACTTCCAGCCCTAAGCAGGGTTTTTACATCAGCACTGAAGAACGAGTATTGAGCAAATTGGTACCACCACTGAGTTTTTATCCAAAATGAAAATAAATGTTAAAATTTAGTACAGTATTACAGATTAATTTTGCTAAATTCAAGAAAGGTCAGGAATGAACATTTGTTAATGGTTATATGCCAAACAAAATAAGAAATGCTTTCCATAAATGTATTTTATTTAATTTCCAAAAAATCCAGGAGGTAGCTATTAATGTTCTCATGCTGAAGGAAAGAAAGCTGAAATTCAAATAGGTTGTACGCTTTGTTCCAAGGTTACAGAGATACGGAATATTAAAACATAAAAGCCCAGGTCTGACGGCAAAGTCTATGGCTTTCTACTTCACCTCACTGAGCAAGTCTTATCTCTTATAAGGAGACCTCACAGACTAGAAAACTTAAGACCAATCTGGGGATCTTCTAAAATTGACTTTCCTAATACCAAAGGACCACATTCTCTTCCTATCTTGCTTAATCCTTATAAAAACCACTTAAATAACTCATCTGCACTTTCAACTACCTTGTCCCTTGGAGTAATATTCAAGATATTTTAACAGGAATATAAAGTACTATATAAATAAATATAAACCCCAAATTTTAAATATATTTTTATTTTCTTCATACACTAAACTATATTATAGAACTGCTTACCAAGTGATATAAAATGTAACAAATTATTCCTCAAATCATTCCAATAATTCTCAAATCATTTCTTAATTCTTTAGATGCTGTTGGAAAGGGCTTTTGACTTCCCTTGTCCGAGCCACGATTTGATATGCAAAGTATCATCAAACTCTTCCTATGACCTCCTCCATTAAAATGACAGTTATCAGGCAAGTGGGTTCCTGCCAATGTAGGGGATTCACACAGGCCTGCCCCCATTCTCAGCTTCCAATTCCCCTGACCATTCCTTTAGTCTCTGTTCCTCTTTCATCATACTCTCTCCCCCAAACAATAGGGGATGAAAGGAGTAGAAGAGGAAAAGGAAGGAAGGAAGGAAGAAGAAAAGAAAGAAAATCTGTGTTCTCACTTGCTGGGATGCCTGCTGTCCTGTGATGGTTATCAATAAGGCTCTCTTCCCCCAGACTTTTTCCCTTATGTGCAGAGACAGCCACTTCTCTTTCCACCAGGGGGCCATGCCTCAAATAAAGCAATGCTTCCTGAACCCACCTGAGATTATAAATGCAGCCCGAGAGAATATGCTCTGCATGAAATATCTGTTTATATCCCTGGTTCCCAGTAGTCATCAGACACTATTTGCTTCTCCCCTTAAGGCACCTCTTTTTGGGGGTTTACAAAAGAAGTCCACAGCTCTGCTGCACAACATAAAACCCCCACCCACCCCTGGACTTAAAGGCAACTCCCCAGTCCCTCCACTCCAGAGTAACATTTGTAGCTCATCCTCTAGCTGCAGTGCACAAACCAAAAAGTATCTGTTATGGACTGAACTGGGCTGCCCCAAATATGTTGATCATATGTTGAAGCCCTAACCTCTGGTACCTAAGAATGTGAGTGTATTTGGAGATAAGGTCTTTAAAGAGGGGATTAAGTTAAAATTAGGCCATTGAGGTGTACTTTTACTGAATATGACTGGTGATATAAGGAAAGATTAGGACACACAGAGACAACAGAGATATGTGTGCACGTGTGCACAAGGCCATGTGAAGACCCAGGGAAAAGATAGTCATCTGCGTGTCATGGAAAGAGGCCTCAGGGGAAATCAAACTTGCCAACACCCTGATCTCAGACTTGAGGCCTCCAGAACTGCAAGACAATAAATTTCTGTTTAAGCCACCCAGTCTGTGGTATTTTATTATGGCAGGCCTAGTAAACTAATACAGTATCTTGGAATCAGTGCACCTTTGGCTTCTGAGATAAACCACATGCGCTGAAATTTGTATTATTAATTTTACTACTCATCACAGTTGACAATATACTACTTACCAACGAACACAGAAGTATGTATTTCTATTTTAACAACAAACATGGCCACAATAATGCATCAGGCTGCTTATCTTTTCCTACTTCTCCCACTGTCATCCTGCTGCCAAATAATGAGCATGACCCAAACCATGAATTAATCTAACTTTCTGCCTTATTCATTCCTATTGCTATACAGAAAGGATTATATTTATTGGTCAGGTAAACTTTCAAAAATGATTAACAGTAACTATTAAATATTCCTGGTTAAGTTCCCATCCCCATTACACTCACAGTCATTCTTTTATTTTTCTTTTTGGCTGGGGGCGGGGACGGAGTCTTGCTCTGTCTCCCAGGCTGGAGTGCAGTGGTGCAATCTCGGCTCATTGCAACCTCCGCCTCCTGGGTTCAAGCAATTCTCCTGCCTCAGGTGCACGCCACCATGCCCAGCTAGTTTTTGTATTTTTAGTAGACACGGGGTTTCACCACTTTGGTCAGGCTGGTCTCGAACTCCTGACCTCAGGGGTGATCCGCCCACCTCAGCCTCCCAAAGTGCTGGGATTACAGGCATGAGCCATCAGAGTCATTCTTAAATCTCCAGTCTCGCATCAATTCCATACCATTTCCCCACCACATCCCCTTTTCTCAGCACATGACACGAAAATGGAAGTGACTGAGCAAGAATTTTCTCAATTCCCTACCTCTATACCCATCTGGGAAGAGGGGGCTGTCCTGTCATACAAGGCTTAAGCTCTGGATCCCATTCTCAGGTCTTGATTATTCAGGGATATTACTCCCTTAAATATTATATTGTATTTCCTTTAGTTAAGGTTCCCAGCCTTGGTTTTATTCTCACTCTACACTCTCCTTAGACAATCTTATCCACGTCTTTAAAATTAACTACAATTTATGAGCTCATGACTCCAAGGCTATAACTGCAGATGCATCCTGAGTTCTCTAGACCTACGTATCAAATTGCCTCCTAGGCAGCAACCTGTACGTCCTAAGATTTCCAATTAATTTTTCCAAAACCCATTCCACCTTCCTGTTTTCTCCTCTTAACAAATAACATTCCTATTCATCCAGTTGGCCAAACCAGAAACCTAAAGGCATCCCTAGACTATTCCCTTTATGTTTTTTAAAAATAAACTGTCTTCTAAAAACACGCCCATTCGTCTCTATTCCCACTGCTAACACCAAACTTAAGGCCCTATTCATTTCACACCAAGAAGGACCACTACAGCTGCCTCACCTCTCTGCCTTTAGCTTCCCACTGAATAAAATATGATAATAGCAAAACAGAAAGCAGAGACTTGAAGAGAGGATGTCCTAGGTTCTAAAGCTAATTCAGTCTCTTGCAAGCAGTGTGAACTGAGGTAAGTTTACTCATTTTACTGTATTCCAATTTTCTCATCTGTAAAGTGCAGGCATCTGTTTACATAGTAGGGTTTATATAGAATAATGTATCAGTGTCTGGTATAAGGGCCCTTTGTATCTGTTTACTAAATTAAACTATGAGAAGAATAAAATAAGAATTACTGCCATTAATTTTTGTTAGACAATATTTTATAATGTCTTTAAAGAAAGCAACGGTGGCGAGGCACGGTGGCTCACGCCTGTAATCCCAGCACTTTGGGAGGCCAAGGCGGGTGGATCACGGAGATTGAGACCATCCTAATAGGGTGAAACCTCGTCTCTACTAAAAATACAAAAAATTAGCCAGGTGTGGTAGCGGGCGCCTGTAGTCCCAGCTACTCAGGAAGCTGAGGCAGGAGAATGGCATGAACCCGGGAGGCGGAGCTTGCAGTGAGCCGAGACCGTGCCACTGCACTCCAGCCTGGGCGACAAAGTGAGACTCTGTCTCCAAAAAAAAAAAGGCAAGCAAGCAATGGTTTTTTGTTCTTTGGATTTCTTTTCCCTTTTATTAGCTTACAATTAAAAGGGGCTATTATTCTTCTAAAATGTTATCCTAAGTCAATATGTACTACGATTCTCAAATACTTTTTGGTTTGCTAAGAAGTAACAGCAAATTGGCTGGGCACAGTGGCTCACGCCTGTAATCCCCAGCACTTTGGGAGGCCAATGTGGGTGGATCAGTTGAGGTCAGGAGTTTGAGACCAGCCTGGTCAACATGGTGAAACCCAACTCTACTAAAAATACAAAAATTAGCTGGGCATGGTGGCATTTGCCTGTAATCCCAGCTACTCGGGAGGCTGAGGCACAAGAATCACTTGAACCTCGGAGATGGGAGGTTGCAGTGAGCCCAGATCATGCCACTGTAATCCAGCCTGGGTGACAGAAAGACTGTCTCAAAAAAAAAAAAAAAAAAAAAAAAAAACAACAACAACAAAAAAAGAAGTACTAGCAAACTATGTTAACAGAACACTATTTTTATCCTACTAAGCCATGATAAATTAAGATAAGATTAAGTCAAGGAATAAGGATCTCTCTGACTTGATGCAATATGTCCAAAACTGAGTAAGATATTGTCTCTTCTTCTCCATGTTGCCTATTTAGCCCTACCTTTATCAACTGGCAGACAGACCTCAGGTCAAAAGAATAACCTTCTGAAACAAGATTTCAGAAACAGAATGGGAATACTCAGAGATGAAAAGAGAAATTAGACTAAAAGACCATCATACATTTGGACAGTCCAAGTAGCGTATATCAGACATTTATCTATAAAGAGTATTTACAAGCCAAGTTTTCATAACCCAGAAAATGTCTATAGACAGATTTTCTCATGGTCATAGTAGTCATCACAAAAGTTCACAGTATGAAATATACACTTACTAAATTGTGATTGAAACAGGTCACCAAAAAATGCCTAATGAGTCATCTGACATTTACATGCAACCCTAAACTGTTTCTATTTTACATAATTACATTACATAAATTAAGTAATTTGGCCCAGTGCGGTGGCTCACGCCTGTTAATCCCAGCACTTTGGGAGGTCAAGGTGGTTGGATCAAAGTCAGCAGCTCAAGACCAGCCTGGCCAAGACGGTGAAACCCCATCTCTACTAAAAATACAAAAATTAGCAGGGCATGGTGGTGTGCGCCTGTAATCCCAGCTACTCGGGAGGCTGAAGCAGAGAACTGCTTGAACCCGGGAGGCGGAGGTTGCAGTGAGCCGAGATTAATCGCACCACTGCACTCTAGCCTGGGCAACAGAGCGAGACTGTCTCAAAAAAAAAAAAAAAAAAAAAAAAAATTGCATAATTTATGTAATTACATGTATAGGTAAAATTAAGGATGATGAATGTCTTTAACAAGATATAGAATCTTCAAGAAAAGAGATCTTCAAGAAAAAGCCTTTGGTGGCTGGGCGTGGTGGCTTACGCCTGTAATCCCAGCACTTTGGGAGGCCGAGGCAGGCGGATCACGAGGTCAGGAGATGGAGACCATCCTGGCTAACACAGTGAAACCCCGTCTCTACTAAAAATACAAAAAATTAGCCAGGTGTGGTGGCGGGCGCCTGTAGTCCCAGCTACTTGGGAGGCTGAGGCAGGAGAATGGCATGAACTTGAGAGGCGGAGCTTGCAGTGAGCCAAGATCACACCACTGCACTCCAGCCTGGGCGACAGAGCGAGACTCTGTCTGAAAAAAAAAAAAAAGAAAAAGAAAAAGCCTTTGGCTTTAGATAAAACAGTTTAAAGCACTAGACACTAGCTATCAGAGATGGATAATAGTCTAGCAGAAAGTCTATCAAAGTAGATAAAACAAGTCAGATTCCAATTCCAATACTATCACTCACCTCATTTACAAAATTAGGTAGTAGAACTAGAAGTCTTCTCACCAGTTATAAAATCACTTTCGAACAGACAAATGAATGCTTTCAAACAAAAGAAAAATCTATTCAGAAAAAAATGTTAAATCAATCAACAGGCATATACCTGAATTTTCTATTACACCAAAAGAACATCAAATTACCGTATCAGGCAGAGAAAAATTAACTATTCATCAAACATTTTGTTTTCCTTGGCACACACAGAGACCGTATTTCCCATTCTTCCTTAAAGCTGGTGTGGCCATGTGACTAGCCAACAAAATGTGGGCAGGAAGTGCTCCATGCCACTTCCAGGGCTGGTGCATAAAATCCTCAGGCACCATCCCACACTCCTCCCTTTTCCACAACCTGTCAGCTCTATGTTGATGCCCTGGCTCATCTTAGAAATCATGTACTGGTAACAGCAGAGCCCCAGACAGCATGAATCTGTGAATAAGTGGGCAGAGCACACTCAAACTACCACCACAAAGCCTGGTCTTCAAGAGAGAAAGATAACGATTTCTATTTTGTTATGCCACTGCAACGTCACAGTTTATTAATCTGTTTCTGCACTTAGCTTTACCTTAACTAACCAACATCTCTGGTACTTCCCTCTTAATCTCACTCATTAACAGATAAATTCAATTTTTAGCTATATTATTCCATCCACTACACTCTTCCTACTGTTTCTCCAAAAGCTTACAGAGATTCACGTCATAGTTCATTTTTCCAGTGGGCACTCACAATTTTGCCAATATGCTGAACCTACACAGAATTTCTCTGTACTGCTATAGTAGCTTTGGAACTTCCCTAAACATTAATATTGATCCTATTCCTGCTAGTATGTGTAAGAAATAGGTCCTGGAAACTTGCGTTCTTTTGGAAGAAACAAAAAACAGTAAAACATAAACTCGTGAAAGCAAATCATCAGATAAAGCATATGGCTGAACAACAACAACAAAAAGCCTTTTAAAATTAGTTTTGTTCTTCATTCTTTCAACATTTATATTTATGGAGACTTATTAGGTGTCTGGTATATATAAAGTGAAAAACAGGAATGAAATCTTTGTAGAGATTTATAGAGTCTACATTCTAGTAAGGGAAAGAGAGATAATGAAGAAATATAATATATAAAGAGATTACACATTAGAAGTTGAGAAGTGCTATGAAAAAAGGGCCACAGTGTGTGCTGGGTGTATGACGAAAACCTCAGTATTTGGGGTAAGTAAAATAAAGCCTTTCCTAGGAGTTAGCTTGTAAAGTCAAGAGGTAAATGAAATCCATGTGGGAAGAAACCAATGGGACCACATGCTAGCTTATGACCCTGAGCATCACTTGTGAGCCTCAATCTCCCCGCTTGTGAAGTGGTAAAAAATCTATGATTTAGAGGTATTGCAAAAACCTATGAGATTGTGAATATAAAGAATAGTGGCTAAAAACATATCTTAACTGGCCCAAAAGATCCACTTTACCCATCATTCACATTCTTGGATAAAAGAATTAAAATATTAATTAGGATATAAACTTAGTTTTGTGTACCGAAATGTCTCAAAAAATGACAATTCTCATCATTATCAGTGATATAAACTAAACTTAAGAAAAAAACATGTACTTTTTCTTTGAAATGGAGGACATTTCCCCTAAACTGTTAATTTTTCAACAAGAGGGAAAAAAAAATGACAGGACACAATTTTTTTTTTAAGTGACTTATTTCAAATAGCTAATTATTTGTTCATTTGTTTAACCATCCCTTGGGACAATCTGTAATCTACTCTGATAAGAAATGTGTAGAAAACAGACCTGACGTTTTGTTGTTGTTCAATTATTAGGATACTCAATGTTTGAGCTCACACAAGTATCCCTTAGGGAAATGCTCTGCGTGCCATTAGCACTATTCTTAATGAGGAAAAGCACAGAACTCCTTTAGTTCATTGCCAGAATTGTTTTATCTTCAAGTCAAAAGAACAACTATTTGGAGTAATACCAAAACAAGCATTTAACAATTACAAGCAGCAAGCTATTCATAAGCATTATATTGTTAATGCTAATCCAATTATAAATAACCTTATTTTATCAAATAAAATATCTGTCAGCAAAATTTTCGGTCCTAGACACCTCTTTACTTGACTGCTTTATTCCTTAACTTTAAGAAAAAACATCTTTATTGCTTCAATTCGAAGAACTTCATTTTAAAGACTTTTTACAGAAAAGATATAGAAAATCCTTCATTATTTTAATCCATGAGTAAGTTATCTTCAAAGGAAACTTACAAATCATAAACGAAGGCCTAAAAGAGACCACTGTGCTTATAATAATCCTCAATGATACAGTGAAGTAGGAAAACCTGAAGATCGATCATTCCCATTTTATTAATGTCCTATCTTTCCAAGAGTACAGCACTTCCTTCCTGAATTAGGAAATACTCTACTGAATATTTCCCTTTCACCTTTTTCTCTCCATTTCTCTGTTCTACAAGACAATGTATAGCTTTCTAGGTTGCTATACGGTCTTGGCCCTTATTTATCTATATGGTCTTGGCCCTTATTTAAACTCTTTATCTTTATACTTCACGGATGCACGAGGACATACAAAATAGAACTACTGGACCAAATACAGCAAATCTGAAATGTCCCATATGTCCCACAGATATTTGGGGAACTTGATGTTGTCACAATTAGTAGAGCCTAATCATGCACTAATAAGGAATTGAGAAGTTTAAACATGAAAAACGTTTTCACACGAGGCACCAACATTGTGGGGAAAATATGTGAATTTTTATTAAAATACAAGTTTTACGCAGACTGAAGTCCAAAGTGAGAACTACTGTGATCAGCTTTTATTACTTTAACTGTCATGAATTTTTGCAAGATAGGCATACTACATGATGATGTGATAGAACGATAAAGATTATGGAAGTTATTCAAACTCTTGCCTTGAGTCATTCAGGTTAATAGGATACTTAGGAAAAGCTGTAGAATTGGATTTCTGTTTAATACAGGCATTTAGACTGTACTGCTGCTTCAGTTCAAGCACTTTCCAGAAACTAAGAGACCTAATTTGGTCCCCCACCACCACCAACACTATCACCCAGTAGCCCTCAAGATTACACATGCATACCTAACTTAGGTATAGCAGGACTACTCTGTCTGAAATATTTTCCTGCTATGAATCTATCTGTAGTATGGTCACAGCTACTATTATAAAGATATTCTCATGTTTTCTGCCAAGCTTGATTTACCTTTTACTTCACCCTTCTTCCCACCAGTACTTCTGATCCTCTCTCCCACTCCAGCCAAATCTGTCACACTTTACAGGTTGTGCCACTTTACAACAAACTAAATTCATGAAGTCATCTTTATTGTGTGTGCTATTATTAAAAAATCAAATAAACCCCTGATATTAATAAATTATGATGGCAGACTGTATTTCATTTGGTAATATGTTATAATAACTCCTCACAGAAGTGTTTCACACTTCAGTTTCCAACAATGCACCCTCAGTTTTAACTAATGTATGCTGGTACTTTCTCTTACCCATATTAGAAGACATATCAACATTTCTGAAAAAACAAGTGCTGAAATTATAAACGTTTAGGCTAAAACTGGGTATTCGTATTAAGCAGATACCACATAAACTCATTTCCCAGTCTTCCTGCAAATCTTAAGGTACTGATATTGAGCATTCCTAATCTAAAAATCCTAAATCCGAAATGGCCCAAAATTCAAAACATTTTGAGTGCTGACACGATGCTCAAAGGTCATGCTCAAAAGAAATGCTCATTGGAGCATTTCAGGTTTCTGGATTAGAGATGCTAGAGCAGTAAACTGTGAATATTTCAACACTCAAAATCTGAAACACTTCTGTTCCCAAGCATTTTAGATAAGGGATACTGAACCTGTATCTGAATTATCTAGCATCTGTCCTATCAATGAACCCACATTAGAAAAAGAAGGAAGAGGAAAGAACCAAGTACTTTATATATTTATTCAATTTATTTGAAAATAATGATAACCATCAAGATCCAGTACACCCTCAAATTTTTTTTTTTTTTTGAGACGGAGTCTTGCGCTGACACCCAGGCTGGAGTGCAGTGGTGCGATCTTGGCTCACTGCAACCTTCACCTCCTGGGTTCAAGTGATTCTCCTGCCTCAGCCTCCGGAGTAGCTGGGATTACAGGCACCTGCCACCGCACCTGGCTAAGTTTTGTATTTTTTAGTTGAGTCGGGGTTTCATCATCTTGGCCAGGCTGGTCTCGAACTCCTGACCTGGTGATCCACCCGCCTTGGCCTTCCAAAGTGCTGGGATTACAGGCGTGAGCCACCACTGAGATGTGCCCTGTCTGAACACATCCTACATACTCAAGAATAAAGTTGATCCTATTAAATCTGTGTTCTCAAATACTTTATTAAAATCAATCAATGACCATCACTACACTGTTAAAAAAAAAAATAAAGCCAACTTGCTTTTGGATTACTTCTATATTACTACAAAGTTGCAGCTCTTTAAAAGCCAGTTTTATTATTTCATCAGGTGTCACTTAAAATTCATGCAACTCACATGTTAATCATGTAGCACACTATTTAAAATATATATTACCCCGAAACAAACCTAGACTTACCTGTAGTAATGGCTCGATGGAACTGATGCATATCTTCCCCCGATAGCTCTTGGGCTACCTGGAGTATCTTTTGTCTGACACCATCCAATTTAATTTCTGATTCAGTCAATATATCTTCCATATCAGAAGCACTATGATCAAGATATTGGGAACTTTTAGAACATCAGATGCTTTAATAGTGAAAAACTAAAATAACCTAATTATCAACATAGGGCTAAATATTGTATGCATTCATATACTTCTAACTCAAAACTATTCATAGTATGGAGAACATGAAAATGCTATTAACACACTGTTAAGTGAAAAACGTATACAAAAATTATATGTTTACTATAACTAAGAAAAATTTTGTTCATAAAAATATGATAGATGGATAGAGGTCTGCTTTCAGTAAGGGCAGAGTAACATGGACTGGATTTATCCTCCCACCTTAAACAACTAAAAAGAAAAAATAAATACAGAAAACAATGGTTACAGACACTGGACTACAGGCAGCATGGAGCAGTGATCCCTGGGGAAAGGGAGGAGAACAACATATACCCTCTGACTGCCCCATCTTATTGCCTGGAAAGCTTCCAAGTGACAGTACAGACACAGGAAACTTAGGTGGAGCCTGGGAGTCAGCCTGAGTAGAAAAGGAGTTGGGAGCTTTGGGGGATCAAGTCAGCTAAAATTTGCAGAGCAGAGTAACAATGAGGAGAAAGCTGTATAAACAGAAAGCTTCAGAGATTTATAGAAGCAACCTCCTCAAGTCTTCAGTTGAGTACTGATCAGTGCAGGCCTGCGAGGAAACTACCTAAGGCTGGAAAAAGAATTGCCCAAAGTGAGCAGGCAGAACAATCCCCTTAGTTCACAGAGCCAGAAAGAATTGATTCATCATCAGCAGACTGACACTACAAAAATATTAAAGAAGTTCTTTAGGCAAAAAGAATGATACCAGATAAAAATCTGAATCTATACACAAAGGAATGAACATTTACAAAAATTGGTAAATGTGGATAAATAAATATTTTTCTTATTTTTAAATCATACTGTTTAAAGTAAAAATCATAACATATTGTGGAAACAACAAAAGTAGAAATAACATGAATCACAACAGTAGCACAAAAGGCCAAGCTAGTAGAGGGGAAATGGAAAAGGAAGTATAAGATTTTTATACCATATGCGAAGTGATAAGTAAATAGTCCTTACTTTGCATGGTACTGTGTTAACTGAAACTTGGGCACATCAACACTGTGACCTTCAATGCCAAAGTAACTGTTACCAAAAAATCATGCAAAGTGAAAAGATTCTTATATGCACAAATTTTAGTAAACACAGTATTGTACAAAGTGAGAATAGTTGACAATAAGATATATATTATGAACCATAAAACAATCACTACAAAAACAAAACAAAAAAGGCATAGCTAATAAGCCTACAAATAAGATAAAATGGGATCATAAAAAATTATCCAAAATAAGGCAGGAAGGAGAGAATAGATGGTAGATTTAATTATAACCATATCAATAACTACATTAAATGTAAACAGTCTAAACACCTGCACTAACAAGCAGATTTTCAGAATGGATTTTTTAAAAGCAAGAGAGACAAGAAATCCATGTTAAATATAAACACAAATAGATTAAAAATAAAAGGATGAAAAGATATACGGTCTGATAAGAATCAAAAGGAGTAGCTATATTAATATCAAACTTTGGGCAAAGCCTATATCCAGGGATACCATCATAATGATAAAGGGTCAATTCATTAAATGCATAACAATCCTAAATATTAATGTACCAAATAAAAGAGCTTCAAGATACTTGAAGAAAAAACTGATAGGACTTCAAGGAGAAAGTCAAATCTACAATTATCGTCAAGAGAGGTCACCCTCTTTCTCTCTCTCAATAACTGACAGAGCGAGTATACAGAAAATCATAAGGAAATAAGTGACGAGGACAACACTATCAACCAATCTGACTTAATTACACCTAACAATAGCAGAATACACACTCTTCAAGTGCACACACAACATTCACCAGATAGACCATATCCTGGGCCAAAATTAAGGCTCCATAAATTTAAAAGGATTCAAATTATAGAAAGTATGTTCTCTGACCACATGAAATTAAATTAGAAATCAGTATCAGAAAGTTGTCTGGAAAACTCCCAAAATATTTGGACACAAAATAACATACTTAAATTACTCTTGGGTCAAAGGTGAAATCAAAATGAAAATAGCACCAGTAAATTTCAAAACTTAGAGGAAATGGCAAATTCCTTGAAAGACACAAACTACTGAACCTCACTGAAGAAGAGTTATCTATGTCTATTAAAATAATTTTGTAGTTAAAATACATGAGGTCTTCTCACTAACAGTTTTTCAGGTGTACTGTGACTGGCTCATTTCTTTCATAAAGTTTTTTTTTTTTTTTTTTTTTTTTGAGACAGAGTCCTATTCTGTCACCCAGGCTGGAGTGCAGTGGCATAATTCTGAGTTCAAGCAACCTCTGCCTCCTGAGTTCAAGCAATTCTCCTGCCTCGGCCTCTCGAGTAGCTGGGATGCCACCAAGCGCGGCTAATTTTTATATTTTCAGTAGAGATGGGGTTTTGCCATGTTGGCCAGGCTGGTCTCAAACTCCTGACCTCAAGTGATCTGCCTGCCTTGGCCTCCCAAAGTGCTGGGATTACAGGCGTGAGCCTCCGCATCCAGCCTCTTTCATGAAGTATTTTTACTTTCCTGAAGTTTCCAATATTTCTAAAGTTTCTATTTTTTCTGAAGTTTCTTATTTTTCTTAAGTCTATTATTTTCTCAGTTTACTAGTCAAAACTGTATGAACAGTATGATCACAACTATGATAAAAAATAGTGCATAAAATAGGAAATCTGCTAGTTGATAGAGGCTATCTTTGGGTACTACAGACTGATTTGTCTCATTAAGTAGCTTTACTTTTCTGTCATTTGTAATTTTTCTAAAGACTACCATTTTCTAAGTTTACTATAATGAGCATTTATTTTTTGGTGGAAAAATATTTAAAAGATGACTTCACACAGTAACGCAGATTTTTCTAAAATATTAAGGTCTCCTGTCATATTCCTATTACAGGTTGAGCATTCCTAATCTGAAAATCCAAAATCCAAAATGCTCCAAAATCCAAAACTTTCTTAGCAACAAGAAGACACTCAAAGGAAATGCTCACAAGAGCACTTCAGATTTCAGATTTCCAGATTAGGGATGCTCAACCCATACATTATCTGCAAGTACTTCAAAATCCGCAATCCAAAACACTTATAGTCCCAAGCATTTGGGATACTCAATCCGTATGTTTTTCTTTATATTATTGCTTTTGTTATTTATTTATATTACTGCTGAATATTGATAGCAATTGTTTTAGAATTGCAAAAGGTACTAAAAAAAGTGTCCATAATTAATCAGAACGGTATTGCTTCTTTTGATAATACAAGCCTTATTATGTACAAGCTATCTAAGAATGATATGAGAAAACAAGCAAAAACTAATTTTACACGGTCAGGTAAGAAAAAGAAAATGTTAACAGTGCCATATTTCAATAAATCTACGTATGGCAAATTAGATTCCATTTAATGAAATAAAAATTAAAATGTGAGAATTATCTTAAAAGTTTCATGTTACTGAATGGAATCCTTCAGTATCTTTTTTTTTTTTTTTTTTTTTTTTGAGACAGGGTCTCATTCTGTCGCCCAGGCTGGGGTACAGTGGCCCGACCATGGCTCACTGCAGCCTTGACCACCTGGGCTCAATCAATCCTCTTGCCTCAGTCTCCTGAGCAGCTGGGACTACAGGTACGTACCACCATCTCCAGCTAGTTTTTTGTATTTTTTGTAGAGATGGGGTTTTGCCATGTTGCCCATACAGGTGTGAGCCACCATGCCCGGGCAATAATATCTTCAATAATGAAAAGCTAATAAATCATATGTGGTCTTCCCCACATTTTTTCTATGATATATAGTATAAAGCCAATCACAGCTACCCTTCTGGAGACATCTGGAATTTGTAACAACAATCCGTCTTCAGAAGCTGGACTAAAACACATAAGCTGGGGAGTTGTAGGGTAGATACTATTCTACCTCTAGTGAAACAGAAAGGCAAAGGAATCAGGTCAAATGAATTATGAGGCAAACAAAGAAGCAAAGATGGAAAATAGAGATCCTCAGCTGCTCATAAAATAGTGTTGAATCTTGAGAAGTTCTAATTTTTCTGAAGTCTACTATTTTCTCAGTTTACTAGTCAAAACTGTATGAACAATATGATCACAACTGTAATAAAAATAATGCATAAAATAAGAAATCTGCTAGTTGATAGTGGCTTTTTTTATAATTAATTTCCCCATTCTGCTTAGACTAGTTTAAGTTAGTTTCTTTTACTTGCAATCACGAAGTCTATCAAATATACAAAGCCTGAGTAGAAAAATAAAATAGTAAATTTCTAGAGAAAAAAAATTTAAACAAAAGTCACAAAACCAAAACAAGAACTTTCAAAAAAGAATTAAGTAGTCAACAGTATCATATGCTACAAAAATGTAAAATAAGAAAACAGAGACTTAATAATATGAAGGTTACAAGGGCATTTCAATAATTGTGAGGCAGAAAGCCAGATTGCAACAAGTTCAAATATGAATGAGAAAATAGGTTATGCAGATTTTAACAGTTATCTAATATTAAAAGTTTCATGCAAATCATCCAAATAAAGTTTAATGTAACAGGCTCTAACAATCAAAATATTTAATATATTTTCACAGACAATAGCTGTATCTTAATGAACAATCTTAACATAACACAAAATCCCTAGCTGCTCTGAAAGTAAGAATTTTTCTTTAAGTCCACCCAACCCCTACAGACTTTTTTTTTTTTTTTTTTTTTTTTGAGACAGGGTCTGGCTCAGTCGCCCAGGATGGAGTGTGGTGGTGGGATCTCGGCACACTGCAGCCTCTGCCCCCAGGCTCAAGCAAGCCTCCCACCTCAGCCTCCCGAGTAGCTGGGACGATAGGTGTGCACCACCAATCTCCCCTAATTTTTGTATTTTTAGTAGAGATAGGGTTTCACCATGTTGCCCAGACTGGTCTCAACCTTCTGAGCTCAAGTGATCTGCCCACCTTGGCCTCCCAAAGTGCTGAGATTACAGGCGTGAGCCAGCACACCCAGCTGAGACCTATTTTTATTAAAATATTAACTCTTAAGTTGTACCTGCTGCTGCTGTTTTCTAATCCTCACACTCAAAAGTCACAGAATATTCTAATAGCTAGTATCAAACTGTAATAAATTCTAAAGATGCTTACTCACCTTGTAATCCTATGGAGGAGAAAAATTGTCCTTTTACTTTCAACAGTTATATCCCGACTAAGTTTCACAAGTCTCTCGTATTTGTCATGCCTTGCATCAAGTTCCTGCTGAAATGCTAAAAACACATTATTATGATCATAAGCATGTATATTCTATACTCAAAGCCTACCAAACAATATTTTTAAGATGTATGTCACATAGGCTGGGTGCGGTGGCTCATGCCTGTAATCCATCCCAGCACTTTGGAAGGCCATGGTAGGTGGATCACAAGGTCAAGAGATCAAGACCATCCTGGCCTAGATGATGAAACCCCGTATCTACAAAAAAACAAAACAATTAGCTGGGAATGGTGGCACGCGCCTGTAGTCCCAGCTACTCGGGAGGCTGAGGCAGGAGAATCACTTGAACCCTGGATGCAGAGGTTGCAGTGAGTCGAGATCAAGTCACTGCACTCCAGCCTGGCGACAGAGTGAGACTCTGTCTCAAAAAAAGAAAAAAAAAAGATGTCACAATGTAAATGCAGACAATGACTGTAGTCACCTGACTTCATTCAGAAGTAGAACATGACGGTAATGACACTAATTCTCAAAACACAAAAAGGTGATTATAAACAATCTCTAGCACTTACTGACCCTAGTGTTAATTGTCAAATATCCTAGGTATACATCACTAACAGCGCTAAAGTACCTCAAGAGGTCCACTTAATGTTCCCAGATTTTAAACCTTTAAAACTAAGTATCTACTAATAATTTCTGTAAATGCCAACAACGCACAGCAGATCACAAATTCCTGAATCCTTGAAGATTTTCTAAAAATCTGTCAATTGTAGTAAGGTAGCACACGTATATTAAAATGAACATGAAACAAATTTCTTAAAAGTGAATGCCACAGTATGTGTATTATATCTTCATTTTTTAAAAAGCTACCATATTATTATCACATTTAAATATTAAGTAAAAATCTAGTTAGCCCATTTAGTTTAGAAAGCACATAATCTCAAATTTACTGTTTTACCATGTAGTAATATTGCATACATAAGCATAATCTACTTGAGAAATATTATTTTCAGACAGATTAGTAAAGAGGAAAAAAAGGAAAAATGACTGAAAATAGACAATCACTACGTGAGTTAGTTTTGTTACAA
Source organism: Nomascus leucogenys (assembly GCF_006542625.1). Taxonomy (NCBI): domain Eukaryota; kingdom Metazoa; phylum Chordata; class Mammalia; order Primates; family Hylobatidae; genus Nomascus; species Nomascus leucogenys. The sequence continues at coordinate 16,572,489 of NC_044385.1, forward strand.
CTAGGGAACTAGATCATAAAGTAGTTCTGCAATCAATAGAAAGCTGTGGCAGAGTTCATCTGAAAATGGTAAGAAACATCAAAATTTAATTAGGCTGGAAAAAAGTCAGCTGAAAATTGAGTTAGGATGTAGAAATCTAGGAAGAGAACTGAAAGTAGGAGAAAATGAAGAAGAGTTCCTGAGATCGATGAAAGGCTGAATGCAGGCTGTGGTGTCCAATTCTTATATACTATCTTCGAAGACTCAACACTTCCACATAGAAATTAATCTTCAACCTGTCAAATTGTTATGGACACAAATTTCCCATAACATAATATTACATTAAGAAAAGAGTTCCTCTCCACTTTCATACATCCTTTTCCTTACATAACAAAGCATTTTCAGAATTCTAACATGTCTTGCCTTCAGGAAAATTTTCACACATTTGTCTCCTTAAATGTCAGCACTTTGATTCCTTATAGTTACTGTTTCCTCCTTACCTGCATTCTATCAGCACTTAATGCTCAATGGAATACTTTTATTTATATCTCTTACATATAATTGCCAATCTGCTTACCTTTTATGCTAACTTAAGTTTCATCTATTCTGCTTAATTTGTTTTAGTCTCGAATATTGAGACTCAAAGAATTTTACCTTGGTAAACTTTTTACAGAAAGCCTAACTTGAGACTGCCAAACAAAAACACTGTTTTAAGTTTTTTAAAAGAACCAAAAGCTTTCATTATACCACTATCAGATGTTTCAGCCTCAAAATTTTTTCCTTACTAAAATTCTTAACAATTAACAAAATAATTACTTTTTATTATTGTTTAAAAGACTACATCTAAAGTTTTGTGAATATACTTAGAGCAAAAGGTATTAAATAAATTTAACTGAAGGAAAACTGTTTACCTTTTCTAGAACACAAAGCTATACTTACAGAACGTTGTATATACCTAACATTTAATAAAACAGTACAACTGGGAGTCTACATAAAGATTACATTCCCTATGGGAAAAATAACCCACAGAATCTAGAATCTTTTCACAGTAAATTCATGCCTCTAACACATTAAACTGCCTCATGTCCTGCCCTTAGCTCATGAGCCAGGCAGACTATGTCTTCTTGCTAGTCCTGTTTCTCTAAGCTTGCACTTTTCTCGATGCCTCTATTTTTGCTACTGCCTCTCATCATCTCACATTCCACTTTCATCATTCAGATATCATTCTGCTCAAGGACTGCTTAAGAATCACGTGCCTCCCTCCTCCCTTACTCTCCATTCCTTACCATGCTTCACTGATTTACATTTATCCTTCGCTAGCTAAAATTATATTATTATTTGTAAATGTACTTGTTTCACCACTGTATCAGAGCATAGATCCATGTCTAGCAGCAGGTGTTCACAAAACATTTCCTGATTGAACTGCTTGTTGAAGTCATAAGCGGTATAACATACTGGATAAGAGCATCTGTTGTAGTTTGAGATAAACGTACTAAGGGTATGCAATCTCCTGGGAACTAAGAAATTGTTGAAAAGGAACTGCAAATCCATGTGCCCAATAAGCACTGCCCCTAACATGGCATAACGTCTTATTATTTTGCTGCTTAGCTATTACTTTTTCAAATGTATGTTAATGCAGCTAGAATAAAATAAAAATTACTCATAATAGTAATATAAGTTAACTTTATAAAGCACTGTTGAATCTGTCTTATCAGCTTCATTACTGTCATCCAAATCTAAGTTACCTTATGACTTTATTATCTCTAAGTTACCTTACAAATACCTTACTGTACCGGAACTACAAAATAGTCTCTTGTCTGGTCTGCGTCTGCCCACCTTGCCTTTCTATAGCTGCCAGAGTGACATTTCTAAAATATTCTTTAGTCTTTAAGACTCTCTAATGACTCTGCATTACATTTAACAAACTCTAAACTCCTTATGAAGCCTTACATTACTTGGTCCCTTGCAATACCCCCAAAAAGAACAAATCAACAAATCATCATTTATGTAGTATTCCAGCCAGGGATGCATAACCTGAATCTAACCATGAGAAAATATTAATCAAATCTAAGTTGAGGAATATTCTATTAAATAAGACCTATATTCTTCAATCAACATCATTGTCAAGAAAGACAAAGACTGAGAAACTGTTCCAGATCACAGAAAACTAAAAAGAGACATTACAATGTAATATGTGATCCTGTTCTAGATTACTGGACTAGAGAGAAAAAAAGCTGGAAGGAACCCTTTTGAGACAATTGTCAAAATATGCACTGTAGATTAAAGTATTGTGTCAGTGTTAAATCTCCTGAAATTAGTTAACAATACTATAGTTATACAACAGAATAGTCTTCTTCCTAGGAAATATATTCTGAAGTATTAACAAGTAAAGGGGTATGATGAATGCAACTTGTTCTTAAATGGTTCAGAATACATGGTTAGATATATAAATTTACATATATAGACAGAATAATAAAGCAAAAGTGGCAAAATGTTAAAAATTGGTCAATCTAAGTCAAGGCTATACAGAAATTCTCTGTACTATTTTTCCAACTGCATAAGTCTTCCAATTTTTTTTTTTTTTTTTTTTTTTTTGAGATGGAGTCTTGCTCTGTCGCCCAGGCTGGAGTGCAGTGGCGCAATCTCGGCTCACTGCAAGCTCCGCCTCCCAGGTTCACGCCATTCTCCTGCCTCAGCCTCTCCGCGTAGCTGGGACTACAGGCGCCCGCCACCACGCCCGGCTAATTTTTTGTATTTTTAATAGAGACGGGGTTTCACTGTGGTCTCCATCTCCTGACCTCGGGATCCGCCCGCCTCGGCCTCCCAAAGTGCTGGGATTACAAGCGTGAGCCACTGCACCTGGCCTTCCAATTTTTTAAATAAATTTGAGATTACTTCAAAATAAATTTAAAAAGAAACAGTATTTCTTTATTCAGATGATTCAACAACAGTAGAATATTGATCTGATAACTCCTTTTAATGCAATTAACTCAAACTTTGATAGCAAAGTCGTTGCTCAGACATTAAAGATCCTGGGTTTGAGTTGAACAAACTATACTATCTCATGAAATTTTCTCTGGAAGCTAGTGCTTCTCATTAAAGACTTTCTGGGCAGGGCACAATGGCTCATGCCTAGAATCCCAGCACTCTGGGAGGCTGAGGTGGGTGGATCACTTGAGGTCAAGAGTTCAAAACCAGCCTAGCCAATATATAGTGAAACCCCTTGTCTACTAAAAATACAAAAATTAGCCGGGCCTGGTGGCACAGGCCTGTAGTCCCAGCTACCTGGGAGGCTGAGGCAGGAGAATCACTTGAACCTGGGAGGCGGAGGTTGCAGTGAGCTGAGACTGCACCACTGCACGCCAGCCTGGGTGACAGAGTGAGAGTCCATCTCAAAAAAAAAAAAAAAAAAGACTTCCCATGTAATCCCTTTTAAAATCTCCTCTGACAGACCCGTAAGCTTTTATGTTAAACTTTTTCAAAACACTTGCTAAATCTTATGAAAGGAAAAAAAAGGGAAATGATTTTAATTTTCTTGGAATATAAATGGCTAGAAAGCAAAAACAGTCTGTACCTAAAAGTACTGTCTCTATATGTAAGAAAGCAACTATTATTCAGTTTATAAAAATGAAGAGAATAAAATCATCTTGTTTATTTCTAAATTACATGGAAATCAAAAAGGCTCCACTAACTAAAATATTGTCTTCTTTAAATATAGGTATGCCTTAACTGGGTTTTATCACTCAGTCTTACAATGGGAATACTGTACAAGTTGTAAAAAATGAACTTAGTAAACAAGAGATTATCACAAAATGACACGTAACAAAAATTACTTTTATGTAACAAAAAGTTACATAAAGTTTTAAAAATTACTTTAACCACATATATTAATAATGTAAACATCTCCAAAAAAAGAAACTTGGACCTTTTTTTTCAAGTTTATTAAAATTTTTTTCCCTGTTGTCTTCCTGCTTTTCCACCTTTACTGGGGTATAACTGACAATTAAAAATTATAAGGCCAGGCATGGTTGATTATGCCCGTAATCCCAGCACTTTGGGAGGCTAAGGGGGACAGATCACCTGAGCCCAGGAGTTCGAGACCAGCAGGGGCAACACAGTGAGACCCTGCCTCTACAAAAAAATCTAAAAACTAGCCACGTGTGGTGGCACATGCCTGTAGTCCCAGCTACTTGGAGGTTGAGGTGGGAGGATCACTTGAGCCCAAGAGGCTACGCTTGCAGTGAACGAAGATCACGCCACTGCACTTCAGCCTGGGCCAGGGTGAGGCGCTGTCTCCCCAAAAAAAAAAAAAAAAAAAAAAAAAAACCTGTGTGTGTGTGTGTGTGTGTGGTGTGTGTGTGTATGGTATATAAGGTGACACTTTGATATATGCTGTGAAATGATTACCACTATCAAGCTAATTAACGTATCCATCACCTCAGTTAGCTTTTTTTTTTTTCCTTTTTGAGTCAGGGTCTCTGTTGCCCAGGCTGGAGTGCAGTGGCCCAATCACAGCTCACTGTAGCCTCAAACTTCTGAGTTCAAGCAGTCCTCCTGCCCCAGCCCCTCCGGAGTAGCTAGGACTATAAGCATACTACAGGCGCATGCCGTCATGCTCAGCTAATTGTGGTAAAAACATTTAAGATCTACTTACTTAGCAAATTTCAAGTATAAACTTTCTGAATTTATCAAGCTCTATACATTGAAATACCCTTAAACCACTTAACTCTCTTAATAACGCCTTTATTTCCAAAGTCTTTTCATTCCACAGCCCCACAAGCTGCCTGGCCTATAGGAAACACCCAATCATGTATACTGCACGAAATGAAAAAACGAGAACTTAAACTATTAACTAAATTAGTAGCTGACAAGGACCTAAATACATCTAGTCTTTTATTACTGAGATAATAATTAGGCCAGGGTTAAGATAATCAATATGTATTCATTATTTATTATGGCCATATTAATGACCACTGTAAGTCAGATACTATGAACACAAAGTTAGATAAGGTACAGTTCCTATCCTCAAGGAGCTCAGTCCTGTATGAGGGACAGAGATGTAAACAAATAAAATGTAATCATGCTATAACAAATATATGTAAAAAACTTAGGAAAGCAGAAAGCACATTTCTTGTTCACTACTAATACATGCGAGAACATAGCAGATACTCAATAAATATTTCACGTTGGTCACCAAGTCAACTTGAGAGAAAAATCAGAACGCATTCACAGGAAAGAAGCTACTTGAGCTAGGTCTTAAAGAAAATTGTAGTTCAGGCCAGGCGCAGAGGCTCACGCCTGTAATCCCAGCACTTTGAGAGGCCGAGAGGGGCGGACTGCTTGAGCTCGGAGTTCAAGACCAGCCTCCAGCAACATGGCGAAACCTTGTCTCTACAAAAAAACTTAAAAAAATTAGGCATGGTGACACACGCCTGTACTCCCAGCTACTCAGGAGGCTGAGGTAGGAAAATGGCTTGAGCCCAGGAGGCAGAGGTTTTGCAGTGAGCCAAGATCGTGCCTAATTATTATCTCAGCCTGTGTGACAGAGACTCTGTCTCAAAAAACAAAAACAAAAACACCCAAAAAACTGTAGTTCAGCAGACAGGTAATGAGGACACCACCTTAGAAGCAACTTCACCTTTTCTTTTTTTTTGAGATGGAGTCTCATTCTGTCGCCGGGGCTGGAGTGCAACGGCGCGATCTCAGCTCACTGCAACCTCCGCGTTCCGGGTTCAAGCGATTCTCCTGCCTCAGCCTCCGGAGTAGCTGGGATTACAGGCACCTGCCACTACGCCCAGCTAATTTTTCGTACTTTTTTTTTTTTTTTTTGAGACGGAGCCTTGCTCTGTTGCCCAGGCTGGAGTGCAGTGGCACGATCTCGGCTCACTGCAAGCTCCGCCTCCTGGGTTCACGCCATTCTCCTGCCTTAGCCTCCCAAGGAGCAGGGACTACAGAGGCCCGGCCAATTTTTTCTATTTTTGGTAGAGACGGGGTTTCACCGTGTACTTTATTAGAGTCAGGGTTTCACCATGTTGGCCAGGCTGGTCTCAAACTCATGACCTCGTCATCCACCCGCCTCGGCCTACCAAAGTGCTGGGATTACGGGCGTGAGCCACCACACCCAGCCGCAACTCCACCTTCTGTATCAGTACGCTCTTTATTCAATTACGGCCAGCTGTCTTAAACTTCTGACAATTACAGTAGATACTGTGGTGGTTTTAAAATATATCCACAAATACCTGAGACTCCTCCCTCCAAAGGGTGGGACATAATTTCCCTCCCCTTCAATGTGAGACAGTTTTTAAAACTGCCTCCCTTCTAACAAACACAATATGACAAAAATGACGGTGTCTGATGTCTGAGATTAGGACATAAAGAGATTGTGGTTTCCTCCTTGCTCTCTTGCACTCTCTCTCTCTCTCTGGAGGCCAGATGCCACACCAAAGGACATCCAAGCAGCACAAGAAGTTCATGTGGACAGGAACAGAGAGCTGGTTGCAGGCAAAAGGCCTAAACTATCAACAGCTGTGGATCCTTCAGCCCCAGTCAAGGTTTCAGGTGATTGCAAATAGGAATCAACCAGCTAAGCCCTTCCCAGATTCCTTAATCACAGAAATGTAAGATACAGGATAGTCGATAGACAGGGACAAAAGGAAGAGGATTTTATTTTGTGTTTGTTTTGAAATGAAGAATAACTTGTCCAAGTTAATATGCTGAGAAAAGGGGACTGTGAAAATATGTGTATATAGATATACGAGATTCACTAATAGATACAAGCTCCCATTCTGTGCAGTGTTACAGTTAAAGATACCGTCCCTGTCTTCAAGTCTAGTAGAGGAAACAAATACACACTAAATGAAAATATATTTTAGCATATAACAGATGAGTAAATATTATCAAGTACACAATTCCTGAGTATGTGACATGTCTAATAATTAGCTAATGTTTACTGTTTCTTGTGTTTAAGTCATGTTTACCTGATTACTAATACTAATATTTCTCTTAATGGGACATAAAAGTGAAGGCCTTTGTAATCCAGACTTTTAGGGTAGATCTAGCGACATCACAAAACCTCCAGCTAAAGTTTCACATCTAAATTCTTAGGGACTGTTTTCTGGCGCATAACCATGGCTAAATAATTTTGTTCTCTCCCCTTCATCAACTTACATTGCAGAGAACTTACATTTAAAGGCCAACATCACGGGTGAAGATGAATTAACATCCTTCCCTTCTCTTCTTTGGTTATGTGGGAAATTGTCATGCTTCCTTTTCCTGAACCCTCCTGATCCTTATATAGAGAAGAAAAAAAGTTAGAGAGGGATCTTCCATCACGAAGAGTTTGCAAAACAGAATATAGGCAAACCTCCTCCTTGCTTTAAAACCAGATACCCACAGGGCCCTCGCCTTAGAGGCTTTCTCCGCAGACTGACAGAGACGCTGCCCAGGCCTTTCCAAGCAAATCATCCAAGTTTCCACCAACTGGTGCTATGATCTGTCATTACAGCAATTACTGAACTAGGATAAAATCACACCTCAAAGATTTAAGAAAAAGGGAGGTGTAAACACGGCCGATGTGGCCGGGGAGAGAACCAGAGCTGCCGCCCCCGAGTCTGCAAGGGACCAAGGCATCCTTCAAGGGTGAAAAGGGGAAAATTGCATAGAAAGACTGGAGAACCACCCCCTCTGGATAAATAACGCCCCGTGTTGTTAAGGACGCCACCTTCTTTGTTGCTCATGTCGTCACAGCCTACGGTGAGACAAGCGGAGACCGAAGGACCTGGAGCAAGAGGAGTGTGCGAGGTACAGGCCGAGGGAACCTGGGAAAACAGCCCGCAGAAAAACGCTTTGCAGCCGGGCCGACTACAACGCAGTGGCCGGAAGTCTACGCGCACGTACTTCCGGCCTGCGTCCGGAGGGGAGGGGAGGCCGCCGCAGCTGGCTCCGCCCACCGCGTGGTCCAGGGACCACCACCCCCGCCGTCGCGCGAGCGTACTATTGCGGCCGCCCTCTGCTGTGCCTGAAGACAGAAGCGACTCTACACGCCTCACAGCATGCACTGTTACTAAAAAGACGATGCCTCCTCCTGGAGCTGAGATCTGTGTGATCGTGGGAAAGCAACGAAAAGCGTACGTAATTTTTTTCTGAAGGCACCTTCGGGACACCTTACCCTTCCCTCAGCGGGGGCCCAGCTTCGCGCGCGGTGCGTTGTGGGGGTTGTAGTTCGTCCGCGGGAGCGGGACCTCCGGTGCCCCGGGCCAGGGGTGTGAGAAAGAAGCGAGCCCTCGAGTTCCTCGGGGCATGTGGGAAGGTTTTTTTCAGGATCCAGGCAGAACCTTACAGAGCTGGGAGTTTTTTAACTTTCCATTCCTGGCAGTGACGCCAGGAGCTTTAAGTGATGGAAATATGCGAGTCAATCAGTGGATGGTGTTAGTACTGTTTTCTCTTATGAAGATCAAGCCTGCCCTTCGGGTCTGCTTCCACCTTTTCCCCCTGCCCGTCTCCCACCGACTCCCTCCTTTCCACTGGCTCTCAGGAGCCGGACAGCCTGTGTTCAATTTGCCTCCAAGGAGTGGTTGTGTGACCTTGATGAAGCAAGCAACTTCTCTGCCTCAGTTTCCTTATCTGTAACATAGGGATAGAATAGTACCCGCCTTGTAGGGTTATTTGAGGATGAAAGGAGTTAAGTCTCGTGAAGACGCTCTTTCACATATAACTGCTCAATTAAATATCATACTCCTCTCCCACCAGGGCTCTCCCAAAGAAAATGACAGAAAAGTGAGTAATAGCAGGTGTGTTCCACTAAACTGTGGGCCTTTCATTATGAGCAGGTGCTGCCGTATCTAGACTTTGTGCCCCTCCTAGCCCCAGTGCTTCTCAGAGCTGTGATCCGGCCCCATGTAAGCTTCGGTCAATGTTTGTTGAAGAATCACGTTCCTGGCGTCAGGATGGGTAACTAGGTGGCAATTCAGCACCGTCTAGAGAGAATCTAAGGCCAAGGCTTGGTAAGTGGGGTGCCCTAGGCCTAGTACAGAAAACACAAGTACATTTTAAGCTTTCTCTAAATAACCTCTATATTGTAGTCATGTGTTGTACACACAGTCTTTTCTCCTTGTTAATTTAGGAACAAAGGAACAGTAAATGTAATAACTTGGCTAGAATATGGCAGTAACTACAAGGCATGTTCTGCTCTGGCACGAAGGTAACCACCACTCATACCTCTGCAGCCCTGTGAATACGTGAATTGACTAAGCAGGTTCCTTAAGGATAAAGTAGGCTCCTGGGGACCTTGCTTGTTGGGCTACTTGCTTTGTGGATGTTAAACAGATAATTCTCATGAGTTTGAGTGACGTCTGATCTACCAGTATTCCCCCTACTCTGATTAGAAATGACTTGACCATGCCAAAAAGAATAAAAGACAGCTCTGATACAAATCTAGCCACTTTAATGTGACTCCCTCTAGATCCAAGGAAGCCAGTACTTACGAACATTTTCAGAGTCGATACTTACTGTGCTGTACCATAGTTGAGGAAAAGGGTATTTTTCCTAACTCTCCTGCAGTAGCACATCCCAAGATCTCAACTTTCCAAAACCTGGATCAACTGTATTTCTTTTCTTTCTCCAGCCACTACTCCCCTAGCCTGTTCAACTACAGCTATGTTACCTGAACTGCTTTCCACTCTTTCCCATAAATGTAATGATTAGAACACTAAGTTTCATAACCTATAATGACTTCTGAAAGTATTTAAGGGAGGTGAATCCCAGTAGCACTTTCCCAGCACTTATTTGCATATGCATTTACCCCAGGCTTCCCCAGGTGTCCCAACTTGTAGCTACTCCTTTGTCAGGAAATAGATTTCAACGTCTGTAACAACCTGCATCCCTACCCTGTCTCCTTGTTTTATTGCTTCAGATGCAAACACATAGTTTTGGTACTTGGCAAAACAGTTTTTTGTTTGTTTTTTAAAGGAAGACAACCACCTCAAGTCAGGGAGAGGAAGGTAAAGATTTTTAGTAAGATTTTACCTCTGATGTTTGTTTTTACTTGTTATTGTTGCTTTTTTTTTTTTTTTTTTTTTGACACGGTTTCACTCTGTCACCCAGGCTGCAGTCCACCGCTCACTCACTACAGCCTTGACCTCCTCGGGCTCAAGTGATCCTCCCACCTCAGCCTCCCAGGTTGTTGGGACTACAAGCACATGCTACTATGCACGGCTAATTTTTTTTCTCTCTCTCTATTTTGTGGAGACAGGGTTTCGCCATGTTGCCCAGGCTGGTCTCAAACACCTGGGCTCAAGTGATCCACCTGCCTAGGCCTCCCAAAGTGCTGGGATTACAGTGAGCCACTGTGCCTGGCCCCCTGTTGCATTCTAATTGCCTATATTTGGCTCTCAATGAAGCACTAAACCTTTCAATTGCATGGTGGCTATTCAGTTCATAAATCCTCTCATTGGTCACCATTAGATTAAGAGAAAAATCGCATATCAAAACTGGTTTGGGAGGCCAAGGCGTGCAGATCATTTGAGTTCGAGACCAGCCTGGCCAACATGGTGAAACAGTCTCTACTAAAAAATACAAAAATTATCTGGGCGTGGTGGCACGCACCTGTAATCCCCAGAGGCTAAGGCCGAAGAAACTCTTGAACCCAGGGTGGGAGTTTGCAATAAGCCAAGATAGTGCCACTGACCTCCAGCCTGGGCCACAGAACAAGACTTCACCTCAAAAAAAAAAAAAAAAACACAAACAAAACTGGTTTTGGATAGTGAAAGAAAATCATATAATCCAGTAAAGAGAAGATAATTAAGAGATTATCTATTTCAGCATTTCCCTTATTTAGTTATTACATAAATAACTAAATCCTGGGATAGAAGAGATCGAGGGGAATTGTAAGAATCTGGAGTTTCTGTTTTTTGTTTTTTTTTTTTGAGACGGAGTCTCGCTCTGTCGCCCAGGCTGGAGTGCAGTGCAGTGGTGCAATCTCGGCTCACTGCAAGCTCCACCTCCCAGGTTCACGCCATTCTCCTGCCTCAGCCTCCCGCATAGCTGGGACTACAGGGCCCGCCACCACACCCGGCTAATTTTTTGTATTTTTAGTAGAGACGGGGTTTCATCGTGGTCTCGATCTCCTGACCTCGTGATCCACCCGCCTCGGCCTCCCAAAGTGCTGAGATTACAAGCGTGAGCCACCGCGCCCGGCCTGGAGTTTCTGTTTTTTAAAAGATAACCATAATATTTAAAAGATATCTGTGGGATCCAGAGTGGTATTGTGAAGTGTACACATTATTGTGAATAAATTCAAAGATTTATTTTTCAAGCAATGCTAGGATGTAGTAGGAGAAAATGATGTTCCAGTTTTATAACACAAGAAAGAGAAGCTCATATGAAGAAGTAAAGAGTAATGGGCAAAACCACAATGAGATATCACTTCGAATCCACTAGGATGATTATATTTAAAAAGAAGACAGAAAATAATAATTGGTGAAGATATGAAGAAACTGGAACCCTGATCAATTGCTGGTAGGAATGTAAAATGGTCCAGCCACTATAGAAGACAATTTGGCAGTTCCTCAAAGAGCTGGACATAGAATTACCATATGACCCAGCAATTCCACTGTTAACTATATACCTTGAACACAAATGTTCATAGCACTACTCACAATAACGAAAAAGTAGAAATAACCCAAATGTCTATCAGTAGATAAATGGATAAACAAAATGATATATCATTTGGCAATAAAAAGGAATGAAGTACTATTCATGCTGCAACATGGATGAAACTTGAAAACAAGCGGAGTGAAAGGAGTCAGTCACAAAAGACCACTTATTATATGATTCCATATATACAAAATGTCCAAAATAGGCAAATCTATAGATAGAAAGTAGATTCATGGTTGCCTAGGGCTAGGGGCCATGGAACAGTGAGGTGGAGGGGTGATAGCTAAAGGATGTGGGGTTTCTTTGTGAGGAGATGGAAATGTTCTAAAATTGACTAGGGTGATGGTTTCACCTATTTGTGAATATACTAAAAATTGTTGAATCAGTCAGTTTAAATGATGAGTTACATGTGAATTATACTTCAATGAAGCTATTAAAACAAATTTTTAAAAGTGTTGGGAAACATTCCTTTCAAGTCTTGTAAATATATTGTGTATATATATGTAAATTTACTATATACATGTAAATATATAGATAATTCAATGTTATTAGGAAAAAGCATTAAACAATATGGCTTAAGTTTATTTTTATTTTTATTTATTTATTTATTTTTTGAGATGGAGTCTCACTCTGTCACCCAGGCTGGAGTGCAATGGTACGATCTTGGCTCACTGCAACCTCTGCCTCCCGGGTTCAAGCGATTCTTCTGCCTCAGCCTCCTGAGTAGCTGGGATTGCAGGTGTGTGTCACCATGCCCAGCTAATTTTTTTTTTTTTTTTTTTGTAGTTTTAGTAGAGACGGGGTTTCACCATGTTGGCCAGGCTGGTCTCGAACTCCTGACCTTGTGATCCGCCCACCTCAGCCTCCCAAAATGCTGAAATTACAAGTGTGAGCTACCGTGCCTGGTCGGCTTAAGTTTATTTTTAATACTCCATAATAAAAAAGATGTAAAGTACTTTATGGGTTTGATAATATTTCAACAAATATTTCTGTGCCTGGTTTATGCCTGACAATGTGATTGGTGCCATACAGGATGCAAACATTTACTATCTCTACTTCTCCCATTCTTCTTGATCTATCTCTAATCAGGCTTTCACCCCATCATTTCTCAGAAACTGCTCTTGTCAAAATCTAGGGATTTTGCAATGACTTCCGCATTGCAAAATCTGATTGTCAATTCTTACTCCTCATCTCACTTGACCCTGAAGCAGCATTTAAAACAGTTGTCATTCCCTGTGTCTAGAAACCACATTCTCTTGACTCTCCTTCTATAGTACCTCTGTAGCCACTTCTTCCCAGTCCTTTATAGTTTCTCCTTACCTTCCCAAACACTGAATTGCTGCAGAAGTCCTCCTCTCTTCTCTATTACACTTACTCTCTTGTTGATCCCATTCTTATGGTTTTAAATGCCATCTATAATCTAACAATTCCCCCACTTTATATATTCAGTTCAGAAAACTCATAAATCCAGTCCAAACTCATATCAAATTACTTATTTACTATATTCTCTTGAGCATCTAACATGCTTCTCAAAATTAACATGTCTAAAACTGAACATAGCCATCTTCCAATACCTATTTCTTCAGCAGTGTTCCCTATTTCAGTTAATTTCTATTCTTCCAGCAGATCAGACTAAACACTAGAGTCATCTTTGACTCCTCTTTCCCATTCCATATCCTATTTGCTATGGATTGAATTCTGACCACCCTCCCCCGCAAATTCATGTTGAAGCCTAATCCTTAGTGTGACTATATTTGGAGATAGGGCTTTTAGGAGATAAGTAAGGTTAAATGAGGTCATAAGAGTGGTGTTTTGATCCATTAGGATTGGATTGGTGGCCTTACAAGAAAATATCTCTTTCTCTGTCCATGCACCAAGGAAAGGCTACATCTCTTTCTCTGTCCGTGCACCAGGGAAAGGTTTTGATCCATTAGGATTGGTGGCCTCATAAGAAAAGATCTCTTTCTCTTTCCATACACCAAGGAAAGGCTATTTGAAGACAGAGAAAGAAGGTGGTTATCTACAAGCCAGGAAGAGAGTCCTCACCAAAACACAACCATGCTGGTACCCAGATCTTCAACTTCCAGTCTTGAGCTGTTGAGAAAATAAACTTTTATTGTTTAAGCCACCCAGTCTATGGTATTTTGTTATGGCAGCCTGAGCAGACTAAGATACTTTTTATTACCAAAATCCTTTTGGATCTACCTTCAAAACATATTCGTATTACAACCAGTCTCCCCAAATTCTGTTAGTACCTTAACTCAAGTTACTATCATCTGTCACTTGAAATAGAGCAATAGCCTCCTAACTATATACGGATGTCAGTCCTCCTCATTGAGATTCAGTCCATTTCCTCCCTGAAACTGAGCAGGCCTTTTGACTTGCTTTGAACAATAGAATTTGAAGAAATGATGCTGAGCCAGTTCCAGGCCTACTCCTTAAGGAGACGTGACACTTTCTACTTTAGCTCTCTTGGAACTTTGAGCCACCACGTGAGAAGTCTGATTACCCATTCGCAAGTGAAGCCTAAACAGCCCCTGTTCCTTCCAGACAACCCACCTGAGGCACCAGACACATGAGTGAAGCCATCTTGACATCCCAGTCACTGCCAAACTCACTCCTGAGTGCATCTGCATGATGAACCCAGCAATCCCCCCCATGGAGCAAAGGATCCATCCAGTCAACCCAAAGAATCATGAAAAATAATTGTTGTTTTAAAGTTTTGGAATAGCTTGTTATGCAACAATACATAATTAATACACTGGTCTCCCACTTTCAAGTTTGATTAACTTTCAGCTATTTTTCCACATAGGCAGAGTGATTCCCTTAAAACATACATCAGATAATGTCACTGCACTAAGTAAACTCTACGAGGACTCTCATCTCCCTCAGAGTAAAGGTCGCAGTCGTTACAAGGTCCTACGTAATGTGGCCCTCACCACCACTCCATTACCTTTTTCTTATCTACTATTTGCTAACTTTGCTTTGTCCTCTTTTCTGTTCTGAAACAGGCTAGGCATGGTTCTGCCTCAAGGCCTTCGCACCATCTACTCTGTCTGCTTGGATTGTTCTTCCCACAGATTTCTTGCTCCCTTCTTCCTTCATGAAGAAATGTCATGAAATGTCCTTCCTTCATGAAATGTCACCTTCTCATTGAGGCCTTCTGTAGTACCCCAAATAATGGCCCCCAAAGATGTCCACATCCTTATCCCCAGAACCTGTGAATGTGTTATCTTAATGGCAAAAGTGACTTTGCAAATGTGCTTATATTTAAGGATCTTAAGGTGGAGATTATCCTGGATTATCCAGGATGGCCCAATGTAATCACAAGGGCCCTTATAAGTGAAAGAGGGAGGCAACAGAGAGAAGGAGATGTCAGAATGAAAACAGATCCAAGTGATGAGATTGCTGGCTGGGGTGGAGGTGGAGGGGAGTACAATCCAAGGAATGCAAGAAGCCTCTAAAAGCTAGGAAATGTCAGGACACAAATTCTCCCCTAGAATCTCAGGAAGAAACCCAGGTTTATGGACACTGATTTTAACCCAGTAAGTCCGTTTTCTGACTGCTGACCTCCAAAACTGTAAGATGATAAATTTGTGTTACTTTAAGCCAACTGAGTTTGTGATAATTTAGTTATGGCAGCAATAGAAAACCAGCACACCTTCCTAGCCATCCTATCTAAAATGGCAACCCATGTCCTTCCTGGCACTTCCTATCTCCCTTCCATGTTTTTTTAAAATCATATATACAATATATTTTACTATTTTATCTATTGTCTTTTCCACCAGAAAGTAAACTCCACGTAAATAGGGATTCATCTGTTTTATTCTTTGCGATATCTCCACTGCCTAGGATAGCATCTGCACATACTGCACACTCAGTACACATTTGTTGAATGAGGTCAGGTGCGGTGGTTCACATCTGTAATCCCAGCACTTTGGGAGGCCAAGGTGGGTGGATCACCTTAGGTTAGGAGTTCGAGGCCAGCCTGGCCAACGTGGTGAAACCACATCTTTACTAAAAATACAAAAATTAGTTGGGCGTGGTGGCATGTGCCTGTAATCCCAGCTACTTGGGAGGCTGTGGCAGGAGAGTCACTTGAATCTGGGAGGTGGAGGTTGCAGTGAACCAAGATTGTGCCACTCCACTCCAGCCTGGGCAACAGAGTGAGACTCTGGCTCAAAAAAAAAAAAAAGAAAAAGAAAAAGAAAAAAAAACCATATTTGTTGAATGAACAAGTGAATAAACAAATGATATGCAAATATATTATCCCTATCTGTAGCTTGCCTTTTAATTTTGTTATAGTAACTTTGGTTGAAAAGAAGTTCTAAAATCTTTAATCAAATGTATCAATCTTTTCAACTTGTATATTTTATGCCTTGTTTAATCTACTGTCTTATATCAAAATTATAAAAGTATTACCCTGTATTTTCTTATAAAAGTTTTAAATCTTTTCTTTTTCCACTTAGATCACTAATCAACTTGGAATTGGTGTTATATACTGGTAAATGATTGTCCCAGGACCACATATTGAATATTTTACCATTTCTCCACTGATTTGTAACAACACAGTGGTTATGTATCCCGTTTATACATGGGTCTGTCTCTAGGTTTCCTGTTCTGTTTCAGTGGTCTGTTTGCTTACCCTTCTACTAATAGCACATTGGCCTAATTACCGTAACTTTATAATATGGCTGAATCTCTGGAAAACCACATACCCCTCCCCTCCTCTTTCTATAATATTCTTATATTTTGCAACTGGCCTTTAATATTTTGTATTAGTTTTAACAATACCTTATATACCCACATATATTAGATACTCTTAGCATCACTATAGCATCTAAAAATTGGAAATTATTTAAATGTCCACCAATACATTAGTTAAATAAATTAGGTTATACTCGCACAGTGGAATACGATACTGGCTTTCAAAAGAATGAGGTAAATTTACATATTTACATTAAAAGGTATTCAAGATATCAGAAAAAAGGGCAAGTTGCAAAACAATATTTAGAGTAAGAACCTATTCATGAATTTTTAAAAATGTAACTTGGGTTACATGTAGAAAAAAATATGGACAAGAAAACACCAAATGTTAACAGTGGTTATATCTGAGGATCAGGAATAGGAAGAACATTCACTTTCTAAGGTATGTATTCCTATAATTCGTAGATATGACAATAACCAAGTATTACTTTTACAATAGAATACATAGGTTTTAACTTTGGTTAAAGCAAATACATATATATATATATATTTATATATTTATTTATTTATTTTTTGAGACGGAGTCTCGCTCGGTCGCCCAGGCTGGAGTGCAGTGGCGTTATCTCAGCTCACTGCAAGTTCCGCCTCCCAGGTTCACGCCATTCTCTTGCATCAGCCTCCCGAGTAGCTGATACTACAGGTGCCCGCCACCATGCCTGGCTAATTTTTTATATTTTTTAGTAGAGACAGGGTTTCACCGTGTTAGCCAAGATGGTTTCGATCTCCTGACCTTGTGATCTGCCCACCTTGGCCTCCCAAAGTGCTTGGATTACAGGTGTGAGCCACTGCCCCTGGCCGCAAATATATCTTAATGTTAAATATGTATTTTTCTGATGATAAAATTATGAGAAATGTTATTTTCATTTTGTTTTCCAAATTGTTTACAATAAGTATACATTATAATAAAGGTGGAAGCATTATTTAGAAAAATATTAACAATGTTTTTTAATATTGGGGTATGGTGATTTTTTTCCTTCCTCTCTATAGAGCTCGAGTTTTCCATGACAAATTTATTGCTTAATATGCAATTCTGCTTAGCATCCATTCCTTGAATGAATCACCCCTTTCATACTCTCCTGGTAAATTGCCCTTCAATAGTCCTGGTATGGCTGCAATTTGAAGGATCTTCACCATTCCAAGCATAGGCTTTGCTGGTGAAGAAGTGATAGAACAAAGGAGAAGAGCATTCATGAAGGAACACTGGCTTGAGACCCTCATTTGTCCCTTTAGGGCTCTTCAAACCACTAACCCAGTGGTTCTCAGCAAAAGGTGATTTTCCTCTCAGAAGATGTTTGGCAATGTCTGGGGACCTTTTTAGTTGTCATAACTGGGGAGTGGGAATAGGGTTGCTACTAATATCTAGTGAATAAAAGCCGAGGATACATTTTACAATGCACAGGACAACCTCCCACACACAACAAAGAATTTTTCAGTCCACAAATGTCAATAGCATAGCAGCTAAGAAACTAAGAAACCCTGTGCAGGGCAGTGGTGGCTTCGCAGCAGGAAGACACCTGCTAACTGACCTTGGCTACCAAAAGGAAAGGAAACAGGATCACTGTTTCACAATAGAAGCCGGGAGAAGTACAGCTGGATCACAAGAGATCCCCAGGGGTCCTTTGTTGTATACCATGTGCAGTGGTGAAAATTATCAGCTGACTGTAGCAACCCATCACAGACAGAACCACTAAGGATTCAAGCCCCAAGAAATAAAGGTGTGCATTGCCCTATCAGGCAAAGAACTTCAACCAGCTTCAGTGTGAACGAAAGATAGGCAAAACGTGGAATAGCTGGTAGGAGAGGAAAATACCAGTTATAGCCTCAAGACCAGCTGTACGAAGAAGAGCTATAGGCTCTACCTCTATTTCTTTGCCTGCTGCATCTTACATTAACATTTTTTTCCTTTTCTTTACCATGCAATTGTATCTGTGGTATAATGGTGGTTGTTACATTTGCTGTTTGTCCATAATTATGGAGAAAATATTGACCGTGAACTAGAGTAGAAATGAACTAAGAGGATCTTGAACTCTGGGGACAGTGGCTTGTGGTAACATTTGGGATATTTTTATTTCTGTTTCCATTGAGTGGTATAAAAATTCCTTTCAAAAGAGGAATTTTCTGAGAAGTTGAACCTCTCCAGGTGCCCAAGAATAGATATCATAAACTTTGGATTGAACAGAAGACAAAAAGAAAAAGATATCTGCATGTAGATAACTGATAGACACAGAGAATTAAGGACCTCACTGATGACTTTCATAGAATTTTTTAAATGCTAATGGAAACAGAGTCAGATAGGAGAATGTCAGCCTTTAAGGAAATTAGCAATGAGGAATGGACTTTACTTCATAAATTTGTTTTGCCATTTTTGTGGAAGGGGGGAGCTAACAGCTGCATTTTCAGAATAATCTCTATGTATAAAGTCACATGAATGGATTTCAAAAGTTATAGTTGGGTAAACAGCATCTTCCTTTTATCAAAATTACTTTTTCCATTTAGATCAGTTCAAATCCCTGAATAAATTCCTTTTCTGATAAACTAGTTATAAAGGAGTGCATAGTTGCAATGAAAAACTCTTAATTGGTACAGAAAGTGTTATGAAGAAGAGTTTCAGGGCACAGATCCTCAAGGAAGTGATTATTGAGCTTAGTTGGATCTGAAGACACTGAGGATTCAAAGAGAGTGTTTCTCAGGTGGATTATAGCATATAGAGGCAAAAGAGTTATTGTTATTTCCTATGCCAACTGTAATGAAGTGCCTGAAGGAAGGTTTTGGGGGACAAGTGGCATGGTTCCTTAAGTGCTGCCAAACTTTAAAGAAAGATAATGACAGGCTTAAGATAAAAATTGTTGGCTCCAAACAGAAAACCAAGGGCTGTCTTTAACTGCTAAGAGAACATTTAGGTTACTAGCCTCAGAAATGAAGTAACAAAATCAAACTCAAAATTTGAAACTGTGGACTGTAAAATTGAAGAGTAAGTTGTATTTACAGCATCACCAGATCTCATGCAAAATTAGTGCAGTGATTGGGATAGATTGGAAGACCCTGAGAATTGAAATGAGGAAAGAGAGGAGAATTTGGGTGACTTAGATTATTCCAAACTCCACTGCACATTCCTTGCAAGCTGGAATTTCCCAACCCACACATCTAGTGAGGCTATTCTTGTTTTGCTTGAAGATCTTATCACAACTTTGCCTCAGACACTTACTTTGTAGGAGGTGGCCAAATTCTCTCATGCCCCATTTCTATCGCTACTAATTTGCCTTTGTATCTACAATTAGGGCCAATTGTATCAGGCACATGAAGGCCAATTATAAAGTCAAACTCTGAAGAGAAGGCTCATAAAACAAAACAATTTTGTTCATTTATATGGCAAGAACCTGAAGAATATCAACGATAATGCATTCTTAGAGTGTTAGACGAGGGAAAGGAGAATCATTTAAGATCGAACACCTTTATTGAAAGGTGTTCAAGCAGATGGGAGTGATTTTAGTAGTTCATGTATTCAATTATCTAAAAACAGGACTCAATGGTAGCCAAAAACAAAATGTAATAATGTTGCAAGAAGTTTCTTTCTACTAAATACAGGAAGGAAGATGGGAATGTTAGAATGGATTTATCAAATATGTCTACTCAGCCATCATTAACTATATCCAATAAGAGGACTCTTTTTAGTAGTCTGGGGGTACAAATAGTTGATTCTGCCATTGAAATGGACTCTTTGGTTTCAGTGGGGTTTATGGGATAATAATTTAAAAAGCAAGGTGGGCATGGTTATTATAATAGACAGCAGGGTAAGAGTAATAATCAAAATGGTTCTAGATCACACAGACCCTAGGACCAAACTGCCCACTAAGTTCCTAGCAGATAGAGCCTCACGTAAGCCTCCTTGGTTGAACAACACCATCCCTCATCTAATTCTCCTCCTGAATAAATTCAGGACTTAGAGATCTTTGAAGAAAAAGCATGGTAAGATACTCTTGAAGAAGACACCAGCAATAACATCACTAGCACATTCTTTAAATTATCTTCCTAGGCTTCCACTTAGGGATTTGTGTTCATTTACCAGGGTTATTATGGCACAGACTAACTGGGATCCAGGAAGCTACTATGGTCAACTGGTAAGTGTGGGAGTTTATTGGGATTAGGTGATGAACAGGGTTGTTGTTTTTTGTATGCCTCATGGTGCACTCAATGGGACTCTTAGCCCATTCTATTGTCACTTCCTGAATAAATAAATATATAGTTGGAATACAAGTCCTCAACAGTTGGCAGAATTTTCACTTTGACCTTCTGATCTGTGAAATATATACTATAATTGTAGGAAGGACCAAGTGGAAATCTTTGAAGCTCTTCCTATCAAAAGGCAAAGCCAAAGCAATACTACATTCCTAGAGAAATCTGAGGCTATTACCGTCATCAAAGACTTGAAAGAAACAGGAACAACTATTCTTAGCACATCCCTGTTTAACTTCCTTCTTTGGCCAGTGCAAAATGAGTCTTGGACAGTGAGAGTGTTAATTAGGCAGTGATTCCAATTGCAGGTGTTCTAGGTAGAGTTTCTTTTCTCAAGTAAATCAACACAGCCCCCAGCATCTGAAATTATAGCCATTGATCTAACTGGTTCATTTTTCTTTCCATAAATAAGAAAAGAACGTCAGACGTAGTTTACTTTTACCTCACAGGGATACCAGAACATACTCACTTCTTATGTCAAGGCTGTCAGCTCAACAGCTTTGTGCAAGAATTCAGTCTGCAGAGATTTTATTCATAATCACTATCCTGTAGGACATTGCTTTGGTCCACTTATCAGGAGAATCATGCTAACTTAAAGTAACATTTTTAAATGTCTTCAGATGTTCAGAGTTCCATCATTTGTAACAGCAAATCAAGAAACTGTCTAAATATCAACAATAAGGACATGAACAAAATCATGGTCTAGCTATGTGGTATAATATGAAAAAAAATTTACCAAGAACTTGAAACATATTGGCAAATTTTTATATTACTATACTAAGTGAATAAATGGTACAGTATAATCATACTTATGTTTTTTACTATGCACAGAAAATGATATTAACAGTATAATCTGCTGGGTGCAGTGGCTCACACCTGTAATTTCAGCACTTTGAGAGGCTGATGCAGGAGGCTAGCTTGAGTCCAGGAGTTCAAGACCAGCCTGAGCAACATAGTGAGACCCTGTCTCTACAAATAATTAAAAAATTAGTGGGGTGGTTGAGCTACTAGGGAGGCTGAGGTGAGAGGATTGCTTGAGCCTAGGAGATTGAGGCTGCAGTGAGCCGAAATCATGCCACTGCACTCCAGCCTGGGCAACAGAGCAAGACTCCATCTCAAATAAATAAATAAATAATAAAATCAATGATAAGGGTTCAAGCAATACATGCACACATATTGGTGAATGGAATCCAAATTCTATAACCTTTTGCAAAGTAATTTGTAAATATATGTCAAAAGCCTTAAAAAAATTCATATACAGAACTACCATTTGACCTAGCAATCCCACTACTGAGCATCTACCCAAAGGAAATCATTATATTAAAAAAGACCTGCACTCGTATGTTTATTGCAGCACTATTCACGATAGCAAAGTCACAGAATCAACCTAAGTGTCCATCAGTGGTTGACTGGATAAAGGAGGTGTGGTACATATACACCATGGGATACTCTGCAGCCAAAAAAAGAATAAAATCATGTCCTTTTTAGCAACATGGATGCAGCTGGAGACCATCATCCTAGGTGAAGTAACTCAGAAACAGAAAATCAAATACTGCATGTTCTTATAAGTGGGAGCTACACAATGGGTACACATGGCCATAAAGATGGAAGTAATAGAAACTGGGGACTCCAAAGGTAGAAGGGTAGAAGGAGAGTGAGAGTTTAAAATATTACCTATTAGATACAATGTTCTCTGTTTGGATGATGGGTATACTAGAAGCCCAAACTTCACCATTACCCAATATATCCATGTAACAAATCTGCACATATACCCCCGAATCTAAAATTTTAAAAAGTTTGTTTTAATGTAATAAACCTACACGTTCTGCACATGTACCCCAGAACTTAAAGTATATTTAAAAAGTTTGTTTTAATGTTCTTATTATTTGTTCCAACCATTTCACTCCCAGGAATCTCCCCTAAAATTATTGAGATGCAAATAAAGCTTTAGATACAGAAATATTCAATGCAGGATTACTTCTATTAATCATACTTGAGAACAACTTAAAACTCTCAAATGTGGGAATAATTATATTAACTCATGACACCTGTATGAAATGAAATATTAATACAGGGTTTATGAGTTAATATAATTATTCAGATTTTGATAACATTTAAAAAGTTTGTGATATGCAAACTTATAAAGCAAGACCTAAGTTCACATATGCTATGATATCAATCTATTAAATATGTGCATTTTATGGAAATACTGATTCAGAAACACAAGTCAGCATAATATATGGCCAAGGATTTTTCACTGAAATAGGAATAGTGAAAAACCTGAAACAAATGTCCATCAGTAGGATTATTTCAGCAAATTATGGTATATTCATTCAGTAGGATAAAATAGGGCTGTTAAAAGAATGAGGTTAGAACTGTATGTACTAACATGGAGATGCTTTCAAGATAAGAGAGTTCAGTGGCATAAAAGTAAGACAGTATTTAATGTAAGAAAAATAGAATCCAATTTTCATTAAAATAGTAACAATATATGCATGTAAAGAAAGGATGGAAAAAAACTTTTAACAGTGATTCTTTCTGGGAGTCAGAATTATAGATGTTTGCTTTATATTGTATATATTTCTGCAGTGTAACTCAGCATGTATTATGGTTGTGATTAAAAATTTTTTTAATTTAATTCATTTTTAAAAATTTTTTGTGGAGAGAGGGACTCGTTATATTGAGCAGGCTGGTCTGAAACTCCTGGCCTCAACTGATCCTCCCACCTAGGCCACCCAAAGTGTTGGGATTACAGGCATGAGCCACCGCACCCAGCCAGAAAAAACCTTTTAACTTTAAGTTTTTTTTTTTTTTTTTTGAGACGGAGTTTCACTCTTGTTGCCCAGGCTGGAGTGCAATGGCGCGATCTTGGCTCACTGCAACCTCCACCTTCTGGGTTCAAGCGATTCTCCTGCCTCAGCCTCCCAAGTAGCTGGGATTACAGGCATGTGCCACCACACCCAGCTAATTTTTGTATTTTTAGTAGAGACAGGGTTTCGCCATGTTGGTGAGGCTGGTCTCGAACTCCTGACCTCAGGTGATCCATCTGACTTGGCCTCCCAAAGTGCTGGGATTACAGGCGTGAGCCACTGTGCCTGGCTGACTTTAAGATTTTAATGAAGGCATGAATACCACCAAAATGTAAAGATTGTTTATATCTACATATTTACTGGCGTTTTCAATTTTCTGTATACATTTGAATTGTTCCAAATTGTCTATGGCAGCTTTCCTAATCTATTGAGGAAACATTATTTAGAAAAAGAATAACAGTGAATATCTTTTGTTAGTGGGACATGGTAGGTTCCTATCTTCCCCATTTTCTGGATTTTTTTATTTTTCCAAAAGTGCTTATATTAGAATATATTATTAGATGTTATTATATTATTATATTATATAATATGTTGTTTTGCCATGCCCAGTATTATTTCCTTTCGGCACTTGTTCTTCTCTATGCCATATAATCCTAAATCAATCTATTATCTCTCATGGAATTTGACTTTAAAACAGACACACCCTAGGAGGAAAAATGATTGTAGCTGAGTCATTTGCTTGACTTCCCAAGGATAAAATCCCTGAAACTGCACTGGTTCCTGTTCTCCCCAAGGACTCATTGTTCATCTTTAATTTTGATGCTGGTTGCTCGTCAGAACCTCAAATAAATTCTTTCTTATTACCTAAGTTAGAGTTCATTTCTATTGCTTGCCACACAAGAACTTTAACTGATTCAGAAATTGTAACCACAAAGTGAATCACAGGGAACTATGGAGAACACAGAGTTGGTCATGAGGAAAAGATGAAACCAAAAGAGAGTCCTGTTTTACATTCCAAGATGAGAAGATAGCAGCCCACACACAGTACACAATGGCAAAATGTCATTACCTGTGACCATCTAGGCCCATGTGACCTCTGCAAGTGAAGTTCAATCACTTTGTAAAACATTTTGTCATTATCTGTTGAAGTTGAACCTGTGCATATCTCATGACCTAGCAGTTTCACTCTTGGTACACTCACGCACCAAGAGTCTCATAAAAGAACATTCAGAGCAACAGTACTTGGAGTAGCCAGAGACTAAAGAAAACTGAAATTTCCATTAACAATTTAAATATTTTTGTTTCTGTTTGTGAAATAGTTGCAAAAATCCTAAACAAAAACAATAGCAAGGCAAATGCAGCTTTGTCTAAAAGGATAATGAGCGCCTATAAATTTCTGTTTATTTCTGTAGTGAAAGCTTGGTTTAACATTTGCTATATTAAACATCAAGACTTACTATAAAGTTAAAGTAATTTAAACAGTATAGGCTATGGACGTACAATTTATGACAAGTCTTGATTTTTGCATTTGTCTTTACAAAAGAGAGTGTCGGCGGGCGCAGTGGCTAACGCCTGTAATCCCAGCACTTTGGGAGCCAAGGCGGGTAGAATGCTTGAGCTCGGGAGTTCAAGATCAGCTTGGGCAACATGGCAATGCCTTGTTTCTATAAAAAATACAAAAATTAGCTGTGTGGTGGCTTGGGCCTATAATTCTAGCTCCTGGGGGGCTGAGGTGGGAGGATGGCTTGAGTCAGGGAGGTTGAGGCTGCAGTGAGCCAAGATCATGCCACTGCACTCCAGCCTGGGTGACGGAAATGAAACCCTGTCTCCAAAAACAAAAAAGTGTCCTTTAATTTTTCTTTGTTCTCTTTTTTTTTTTTTTTGGATGTCTTTTTTCGAGTTTGGGTATCAAGGCAATGCTGGCTTCATAAGAACAAATTGGGGAGTGGTTCTTCTTTCCATATCTTATTTCTCTGGATGAATTTGTGTAAAACTAATGTTACTTCTTCCTGAAATGTCGGTGGAATTTATCACCAAAATAATTAGCCCATGAGGTGCGCGTGTGTGTATTCCTGTTAAACTGAACTGTTTTTCCTTTAACCACGAAATTCTTTTTCTTTAATAACAATTTTCACTTCATTATTTTTTAAATTTTTGTTTTATTGATTGATTGATTGATTTTGAGAAAGGATCTCACTCTGTTGGCCAGGCAAGGGATCCACCCGTCTTGGCCTCCCAAAGTGCTGGGATTACAGGTGTAAGCCACTGCACTCAGCCCAGAACTGTCTTTTTATATTTCACTGGTTGGATCAAATTTTCTTCTGTTGGTTTAAGTGCTATCCTTTTGTTACTTTTTTTCTTATGATAATTGTCCTTTTCTTAACCCAACTGAAATGATTTCTTAGGCTTATCCGCATCTATATCTTCCGCTCAGACAAGCACTTTAGCTTCTAACATTTCTTATAGATACAATTTTAATTGTGAGGTTTTAAAAAATGTTTTTCAAAAAATGTTTGCCCTTCCTTTTTTATCAAATTATCAATTCATCCTCTATATTTTCGATCTATTGCAGCATTCCCTTGAGTTTTTCTCATTTGACTGCTTCTCCAGTAATTTTTTTTTTTTTGAGACGGAGTCTCACTCTGTTGCCCAGGCTGGAGTGCAGTGGCACGATCTCGGCTCACTGTAACCTCCGCCTCCCCGGCTCAAGCGATTCTCCTGCCTCAGCCTCCTGAGTAGCTGGAACTACAGGTACACGCCACTATGCCCGGCTAATTTTTGTATTTTTTAGTAGAGACGGGGTTTCACCATATTGGCCAGGTTGGTCGTGAACTCCTGAACTCGTGATCTGCCTGCCTCGGCCTCCCAAAGTACTGGGATTACTAGGCCTGACTCACCGCGCCTGGCCTCCAGTAATATTTTTTAAATAACCTTTTGTGTGACAAACTTGTTGTATGCCTGAGACTATCTTTAATATTATTATTACACACATTTAAATGAGAGTTTGGCTGAATATAAAATTCTAGGCACAAAATGCTTCTTCAGTACTTCTATTACTTCATTATCTTCCTGTGTCCAGCATTCTGATAAAATGTGTCAATCTAATTATTGTTTCTTTGAAAAACAAGCTTTTAAATGTTGTATTCATCTTAGCTATTCTTTTTTTTTTTTTGAGACGGAGTCTTGCTCTGTCGCCCAGGCTGGAGTGCAGTGGCGCGATCTCGGCTCACTGCAAGCTCCGCCTCCCGGGTTCACGCCATTCTCCTGCCTCAGCCGCCCAAGTAGCTGGGACTACAGGCGCCCGCCACCACGCCCGGCTAATTTGTTGTATTTTTAGTAGAAACGGGGTTTCACCGTGTTAGCCAGGTATGTTAGCTATTCCTACCTTTCTTTGTGTTATGTCTAGGTATAGGTTTTTCCTTATCTCTCCTCTTTAGCCTTCTCTGAGCCCTTTAAATCTCGAGACTTCCATCTTTAATTTTGCGGAATTTACCACCATTAGCTTCAAATATTTTATCCCCTTAGTTTGTTTCTTTTCTCTTATTTTCCAGATGTTGGCACTTCTACACTTCATTTCACTTACCTTTATCCTCCTCTCCCTTCTATTTATCTTGCTTACTAATTCCTGCTTTGGTTCTATCTATCTGCTATTTGTGTCACAGAACCACAATATCTGTGTTTAAATCCTAGCTTCCCCTTGGGCAATTTACTTAACCTCTTTGTGCCTCAATTCTTTCATGTGAAAAGTAGAAATACTAATAGTACCTACCCTGGAAGATTGTCGTGGGAGCTAAGTGTATTAGTACTGTATATGAATGCACATAAAGCATTACCTGGTACATAGTAAATAATATATAAATGCTAGTTATTATCTATTGTGTTCTTTATTATATTGTTCACACCTATTATTTCTACTTGTTCTTTCTTTGACCTTTTGTACCAGCTTCAAATTACTAATATCTTTCGTGAGGATATTTGTTGCTTATTTTTAAATTCACAGCCTATCTGTACCAATAATTCTGCTTTCAAAATTCAAGTAGTGTATGCAATTCAGTTTTGTTGTTTTTCCAATTAGGGAAGGGCCAAAGCCCAGGGCCTAGTTTGTGTTCCTCTTGGTGACTGTAAAGTAATAAAAGAGATGAGCCTCAGGGCAGAGAGCCCCAGGGATCAGGAAGGGGCTGGTCTCAGCCCTGCTTCTTGCCACCACACAAGACAAACTCCTTTGATCAGGGATTTGCTCTTCAAGTAATAGACTCTGCGCACTGGGAAGAGACACTCTACTTGGGGTGTAATGCGCAAGTCTTGGTGGTTGGAGAGGGAGCGGGTGCAGGTGTGAGTGTTTGAGAACGTCTGATCAGTTAGCTTCTGTTTTCATTAGTACCTCTCCTCACCCGTGCAGGCCTTTGAGGCTGCCCTAGTATTATCCTGAGATAGCAGCTGGCCAGAGATTGCTTCCATGATGGGCTTTCCAGGGCAATGTGGGAGAGAAGCAGGGTTAGAATTTAAAAACCCGTCCTGGCGCGGTGGCTCACGCTTGTAATCCCAGCACTTCGGGAGGCCGAGGCGGGCGGATCACGAGGTCAGGAGATTGAGACCACGGTGTAAACCCCGTCTCTACTAAAAATACAAAAAAAATTAGCTAGGCGTGGTGGCAGGCGCCTGTAATCCCAGCTACTCGGAGAGGCTGAGGCAGGAGAATGGCGTGAACCCGGGAGGCGGAGCTTGCAGTGAGCCGAGATTGCGCCACTGCACTCCAGCCTGGGCGACAGAGCGAGACTCCATCTCAAAAAAAAAAAGCCCGTCCTTACGTTTATGCCTTTTCCTTCAGTGGCCCTTCACCCCAAGCCATTCTCCTCACCAGGCTGAAGCCTCCACTGGCCATCCCCTTCCTCACACAAGATAATGAATCCTTTAGTCTGTACTGAGGTTTCTCACAATTTTTATGTTGAGTCATCAAATCCTTGCTTTGCTTTCATTTCTGACTTGGTGAGATGGAGCCAACAGTCTGCGCTAGTCACTTTCTTGTCAGGAGACAGAAATTTTCTAGGCCTTTTTCCTTCTCCGGTTTCAAAAATAAACTAGATTGTCAAACATTGTGTTTTGGATGAAAGATACCTAGAAAGCTATAGTTATTTAGAAGTTCAGTTTGTCTCTTAAAAGAGCACCATGGATTTATACTCTTTGAAATAGGGCTTCATAGAAAGACCAAGCACCCCTACCAACCCCCTAAATACAGGAGATGCCTTTTTTTGTTGTTGTTGTTTTTCTCTTTAAAGCATAGTGCTTGTACGTAACTTGGTAACTATATATTGACGTGATTTTGATCTATATTTAACTCTGTCATGAGATACTTTTAAAAGAACCAACTAAACCATCTGTAATGGAAAGTCTCTGCCATTCTTAATTTTAAACTGACGAAAGAGTCTAAGTGCAAGTTCTGATGAAGGGTGTGTGCAAGTGTAGAACAAATTCCTTCCATGATTAGTCAAGCTACCTGACTTCAAACAAGTTTTATTTTTGTCTCTATTACTGTTAAACTGCATGGCCTATTTCTGCTGGGCTCACAGCAGGTTTGATCAACGTGTTTGGCCAGGGCAAACCAATAAATCCCTAAATAAATCAACTTGTTTGGGCAAAACAAATGACTCTATTATGACATGAACCAAGCAGAAACTTCCCCTGCAACTTTTCTATGAATATGCCATGTTTCATGTCCAACGGTTCCACCCGCTACTTCATGGAGCAAAGCTGTTGTACCTGGCTTAGAGCACGTTGGAGCTGACACAAGTTTAGTTGTCTGTGTCATACTGTTGCTTTGACTCAGAATTGAGTGATGGACAGATTAATGTTACCTGGAGAACATCTGATCTTAATCTCAAATCTGCCTCTGGTTTTGGTGAGACTGTTGAGAGCTCTGAGAAAGAAAACAGACATGCTCTCCTGTCTGGCATGTCAGAATAAATGAAATACCTTTAATTTTTAACAGCACCCTTTTGAAAGTGCCTAAATAAGCCTGTAGAAGTATGAGTTTCTGCCATACTTTGTGCAGTTTCAAGTCTACTGAAAATG
Source organism: Nomascus leucogenys (assembly GCF_006542625.1). NCBI lineage: Eukaryota > Metazoa > Chordata > Mammalia > Primates > Hylobatidae > Nomascus > Nomascus leucogenys. Next base: position 16,601,999 of record NC_044385.1, read on the forward strand.
TAGTTTCTCATATCTGGTATTTCACAATGAGTTTTCTTGGTTCTCAGTGATTAACAGGTACCTGTATAACAAGAAAATCTATGGCTGTTACAGTTTACACATAGTCCCAGGCATTCCATACTCAAATATAAATATTTGAAATGATCACTAGCAGCCAAAGTGTGTCCTTGTATTGGAGTAGGACATATTTAGAGGCAGCACTGTGGAGCAAAATGTGGAGCAAAATAGCGTAGTTTTGGGAGTTAAATGAGCCTGTTTTTGAGTACTGACTCTGCCAGCGAGTTGAAGCTTATGCTTTCAAGCATATAATTTTATCTCTCTGGGCCTCATCTGTGTAATGATGCTAATTAAGTGAGATGATGTATGGAAAGTGTCTGATACATAGAGATGCTTAAATGATAGTTGCAATGAACCATTAAAGTTACATTTACCTAATAAGCATTTATTTTAATGTGTTCTGATTTCCAGTAAAGAATGGAACACAAATTTTTCTCTCGCCTTTGAACATACACATGTCAGTATATAGAAAATTTATGTTACAGATATGCATATTGGGTTAATATACATAAATATGTCACATACCTCCCACATAATTCTGAAAGTTAGAAATTGGAAAGGCAATGAGATGGCATTCCATTTGTTTTCACCAGGATTTAAATCATTCCAGATCCTTTGAATGACCATAATATCAATTGAATGTAAACTGAAGTATTATACAGCTACATATTCCTGAGTTATTACATTTATTCCTGGAATGCAATAAAATGTTGTGACATTCTTATTTCATCACTTTCATTCATGCCCTTAGCCTCAGCATTTTTTACTATAAATTTTAAATATTATATATAATAAATTATTTTAGACCTGTTTTAAAGATATTTACATAAGAAATAATACTTTTAATATATTAATAAAATTAGGGTACTATCATGCCAAAACTTGATAAAGGTAATTCTCACAGTATTTCAGACTTTTTCATTATTATTATATCTGTTATGGTGATCTGTTATCAGTGATCTTTGATGTTACTACTGTAATTATTTTGGGGCATAACGAACAGCACCCATATAAGATGGCAAACTTAATTGATAAATGTGCTCTGTATGCTCCACCAATCAGCTCTGCCCCCATCTCTCTCTCTCCTCAGGCTTCCCTATCCCCTGAGACCTAACCTACTATGTGTCCAAGTGAACAGGAGATTTGCACATCTCTCATAAAGCAAGTTCTTAGAGACTACAAAGAGACTTGGATTCCCACACAATAAGTGGGAGACTTCAACACCCCACTGACCATATTAGACAGATCATCAAGGCAGATAATTATCAGAGATATTCAGGACCTGAAGCCAACACTCGACCAAATGGACCTAATAGACAGCTACAGGACTCCCCACCCCAAAAGAATGTGAGAATAATACACATTCTTCTCATCACAACATGGCACATACTCCAAAATCAGCCACACAACTGGACATAAAAAATACTCAGAAAATTTGAAAAAATAGAAACAACCACATTCTCAGACCACAGTGCAATAAAAACAGAAATCAATACTAAGAAAATCACTCAAAACCATACAGTTACTTGGAAACTGAATCCCTGAACAGACCAACATTGAGTTCAGAAATTGAGTTGCTAATAAAAGGCCTACAGCCAAAAAAAAAAGCCCAGGACCAGATGGATTCACAGCCGAATTCTACCAGATGCATAAAGAAGGGCTGATACCATTCTTACTGAAACTGTTCTAAAAAATTGAGGAGCAGGGACTAATTCCCAATTTTTCCTATAAGGCCAGCATCATTCTGATACTAAAACCTGGCAGAGACACAACAAAAAGAAAATGTCAGGCCAATACCTTTGATGAACATAGGTGCAAAAATTTGCAACAAAATACTAGCAAATTAAATCCAGCAGCACATCTCAAAGCTAATCCACCATGGTTAAGTAGGCTCTATCCCTGGGATGCAAGGTTGGTTCAACATATGCTAATCAATAAGTGTCATTCATCACATAAACAGAACTAAAAACAAAAACCACATGATTATCTCAACAGATACAGAAAAAGTGTTTGATAAAATTCAACATCCCTTCCTGTTAAAAACCCTCAACAAACTAGGCATTGAAGGAACATACCTCAAAATATTAAAAGCCATTTGTAGCCACCCACAGCCAACACCATACTGAATGGGCAAAAGCTGGAAACATTCCCCTTGAAAGCTGGCACAAGACAAAGATGCCATCTCTCACACTACTCTTATTCAACATAGTATTGGAAATCCTGGCGAGAGCAATCAGGCAAGAGAAAGAAAAGACATCCAAATAGGAAGAGAGGAAGTCAAATTATTACTGTTTATAGGCAATATGATTCTAGATCTAGAAAACCACATAACCTCTGTCCAAAAGCTCCTTGATCTGGTAACTTCAGCAAAGTTTCAGGATACAAAATCAACATACAAAAATCAATAGCATTCCTATACACAAACAACATCCAAATCAACAGCCAAACCAGGAATGCAATCCCACTCACAATTACTACCAAAATAATAAAATACCTAGGAATACAGCTAAACAAGGAGATGAAACATCTCTACAATGAGAATTGCAAAACACTGCTCAAAGAAATCAGAGATGACACAAATGGAAAACCATTCTATGCTCATAGATAGGAAGAATCAATATCATTAAAATGGCCATACTGCCCAAAGCAATTTACAGATTCCATACTATTTCTATCAAACTACCAATGGCATTTTTCACAGAATTAGAAAAAACTATTTTACAATTTATATGGAATGAAAAAAGAGCCCAAATAGCCAAGGCGATTCTAAACAAAAAGAACAAAACTGGAGGCATCACATTACCTGACTTCAAACTATACTACAGGGCTGCAGTAACCCAAGTAGCACGGTACGGGTACAAAACAGACACATACACCAATAGAACAGAATAGGGAGCCCAGAAATAATGCCACACACCTACAACCATCTGATCTTTGAAAAAGTTAACAAAAACAAGCAATGGAGAAAGGACTCCCCATTCAAAAATGGTGCTGAGATAGCTGGCTAGCCATATGCAGAAGATTGAATCCGGACCCCTACCTTATATTACATATAAAAATCAACTTGGCTGGGTGTGGTGGCTCATGCCTGTAATCCCAGCACTTTGGGAGGCAGAGGCGGGCGGATCACGAGGTCAGGAGATCCAGACCATCCTGGCTAACATGGTGAAACCCCGTCTCTACTAAAAATACAAAAAAATTAGCTGGGTAGGGTGGCGGCCGCCTGTAGTCCCAGCTACTCGAGAGGCAGAGGCAGGAGAATGGCGTGAACCCAGGAGGCGGAGCTTGCAGTGAGCCGAAATCACGCCACTGCACTCCAGCCTGGGCGACAGAGCGAGACTCTGTCTCAAAAAAAAAAAAAAAAAAAAAAAAAGAACATGAACACTTTTCCAAAGAAGACATACATGCGGCCAACAAGCATATGAAAAAATTCCCAGCATCACAAATCTTTAGAGAAATGCAAATCAAAATCACAATGAAATACCATTTCATAACAGTCAGAATGGCTATTATTAGAAAGTCAAAAAATAACAAATGCTGGTGAGGTTGTGGAGAAAGGGGAATGTTTATATTCTGCTGGTGGGAGTGTAAATTAGTTCAGCCATTGTGGAGAACAGTGTGGCAATTCCTCAAAGAACTAAAAATGGAATTACCATTTGACCTAGAAATCCCATTATTGGGTATATACTGCCATAAAGACACCTGCATGAATATATTCATTGCAGCACTATGTACAATAGCAAAAACATAGAATCAACCTAAATGCCCATCAATGGCAGACTGGGTAAAGGAAATAGGGTACTGTATATACCATGGAATACTATGCAGCCATAAAAAGAATGAGATCATGTCCTTTGCAGCAACATGGTTGGAGCTGGAGGCCATTATCCTAAGCAAACTGTATTAGTGCATTTTCATGCTGCTGATAAAGACATACCTGAGACTGGGTAATTTATAAAGAAAAAGAGGTTTAATGGACTCACAGTTCCACATGGCTGGAGAGTCCTCACAGTCTTGGCAGAAGGTGAAAGGCACATCTTACATGGCAGCAGGCAAAGAGAGAATGAGAACCAAGTGAAAGGGGTTTCCCCTTATAAAACCATCAGATCTTGTGAGACTTATTCACTAGCACGAGAACAGTCTGGGGGAAATCACCCCCATGAGTCAATTATCTCCCACCAGCTCCCTCCCACAACAAGTGGGAATTATGGGAGCTACAATTCAAGATAAGATTTAGGCAGAGACACAGCCAAACCATATCACAAACTAACACAGGAACAGAAAACCAAATATGGAGTGTTCTCCACTTTTAAATGGGAGCTAAACAATGAGAACACATGGATACTAGGAGGGGAACAACAGACACACGGGCCTACTTGAGGGTGGAGGCTGGGAGGAAGGAAGGAATAAAAAAAATCTGTTAGATACTATGCGTACTACCCAGATGATGAAGTTATCTGTACACCAAACCTCGTGAAATGCAGTTTACCTGTATAACAAACCTGCACATGGATCTCTGAAACGAAAATAAAAGTTAAAAGAAAAATGGGCAAAAATATAACCAGACAGATCTCTGAAAAAAGAGATATAAATTGACAATAAATCAATGACAGTGCACTCTCAATTACAGAAATGCAAATTAAAACAAAATACTATGTATACTTATCAGATAGGCAAAAAAGATAAAGTTTGATAACACCCAGTGCTGTTAAGAGGAAGGGAAAATACACATTCATACATTTCTGGTGAAGATATAAATGGCACATCCATTTTGGGGACAAACTATCACAATTTATTAACTTTTAAAATGTATTTTTGGTTTTATAGAAATGAACTGATGCCTGTGATTTGTAAAGTTCTCTGAAATGGAGCATTTGAACTCAAATTTATCAGCCATGTGCCTTGTGTAATGAAACCTAATCTAGATATAAAGGCTGAGTCTTAGGATTTGATATAAACAAGGAAAAAAAAAAACACTGGCATATAGATAGGACTAAATCTATATACTTCAGTTTTTTTCTTTGAGGTACAACCATAACTCTGTGTAAGTACTTATATAGATGATTCTGTCAGTCAAAAGAAAAATCCAAGTAAATGCTGCTTGAAGATGTAGAAACACGATAGAGTTTAGAGCCAGGCCAACCCATGAGCATATCTTATCTCTAGTGCTTACTTGGTATGGGACTTGGATAAGACATTTTCATTAAGATTTGGAAGCCAGGCCTGGTGGCTCACGCCTGTAATCCTAGCACTTTGGGAGGCCAAGTCAGGAGGATCGTTTTAGCCCAGGAGTTTGATACCAGCCTGGGCAACATGGCAAAATCTTGTCCCTACAAAAAAATACAAAAATTAGCCAGGCATCGTTGCACACACCTGTGGTCTCAGCTACATGGGAGGCTGAGGTGGGGGGATCACTGGAGCCCAGGAGGAGGAGGTTGCAGTGAATTGAGATCATGCCACTGCATTCCAGCCTGGGCAACAGAATGACACCTTGTCTCAAAAAAAAATTTTTGGAAGTAAGTAGAGCAACCTCTGCTTCACAGAACTGTGGTAAGGACCAAATGAGATAACACATAAAGGTTCTATGGTGTTACCTGACACATAGTATATAGTGAAAAAATACTAACTACTAGTATTGCACTTTTAGCCCACTATCTTGGCTATTTACCCATTTAAAAATGCTGTTTTGTGCTTCATTTAATAGAGTTCTGGGGGAAAGGAGGCCATTTGAATTGAGTAGTTGTAATGCCTCTGCTATGATCTGAATGTTTGTATTTCTCCAAAATTCATAAGTTGAAACCTAATCTCTATGCAATAGATTAAGAGGTGGAGCCTTTGAGAGGTGACTAAGGTAATGAATGGGATTATTGCCCTTATAAAAGAGGTTTAATGGGGCCCTTTTGCCTTTCTGCCATGTGAGGACACATAGAAGGACCATCAATGAGGAACAGGCCCTCACCAGACACCAAATCTTCAGGCATCTTGATCTTGAACATATCAGCCTCCAGAACTGTAAGCAATAAACTTCTGTTGTTTATAAATTACCCAGTCTAAGATATTTTGTTATAGCAGCTGAATGGACTAAGATAGTCTCTCCTATTGTAAACATCCACTTGCTGTTTGTTTTTCAGTTCTTGCTATAAAGTTCTTACTTCATATCTTCAGTCAATACAAAGGTACTATTCCAGGTCCCTCTCTTGTTTTATGATTACTGTAGGTCAGGACACCCATGTGCAAAAATATCTTGCATTTCATAATAGTTGAACTTCCTTGTAGAAGCCAAACTGACAAAAGGGGCAGCTAATCCCAAAGAATGTCACAGTTTGCTGATGTGGAATCTATCATTGGAACTAGTAACATCTATTCATAGCAGTCCCATGGGTGACATTACATTTGTGTTTGGGAGATTGCAGAAGAAGAAGTCACTTACTGTTCTTTTGGAGCTGAGAAAACTCCAGGTCAAATTCAGCTTCAGTAAAATTTTTATTTATTCCAAAATATAATTGTACCTGCTTGAGATAAGAGAATCTGACATACTAGAGCCAGGTATGAAGAGTGGAGATTTGAGTGGTGATATGGTTTGGCAGTGTCCCCACCCAAATCTTATTTCAAAGTATAGTTCCCATAATCCCCATGTGTCGTGGGAGGGACCTGGTGGGAGGTAGTTGAATTATGGGGTCATTTACCCTCATGCTGTTCTCATGATAGTGGGTGAGTTCTCATGATATCTGATGATTTTAGAAGGGGCTTTTACCTGTTTTGCTCGGCACTTCTTCCTGATGTCATGTGAAGAAGGACATATTTGCTTCCCCTTCTGCCATGATTGTAAATTTCCTGAGACCTCTCCAGCCATCCTGAACTGTGAGTCAATTAAACCTCTTTCCTTTATAAATTACCCCGTCTCAATTATGTCTTTATTAGCAGCATGAGAATGGAGTAATACTGTAAATTGGTACCAGGAGTAGGATGCTGCTCTAAAGATACCCAAAAATGTGGAAGCAACTTTGGAATTGGCTGACAGGCAGAGGTTGGAACAGTTTGGAGGACTCAGAAGAAGACAGGAAAATCTGGGACAGTTTGGAACTTCCTAAAGACTTGTTGAATGGCTTTGACCAAAGTGCTGATAGTGATACGGAAAACGAAGTCCAGGCTGAGGTGGTCTCAGATGGACACAGGGAACTTGTTGGGAACTGGGGCAAAGGTGACTCTTGTTATGCTTTAGCAAAGAGATTGGCAGCATTTGCCCCTGCTCCAGAGATCTGTGGAACTCTGAATTTGAGAGAGATAATTTAGGGTATCTGGCAGAAGAAATTTCTAAGTGGCAAAGTGTTTTGAACAAAGCAGAGCATAAACAAATCAGAGAAAACTGCTTTGACAAAGCAAAGCATAAAAGTTTGGAAAATTTGCAGCCTGACAATGAGATAGAAAAGAAAACCCCATTTTCTGAAGAGAAATTCAAGCTGGCTGCAGAAATTTGCATAACTAATGAGGAATTGAATGTTCACCACCTAGGCAATGGGGAAAATGTCTCCAAGGCATGTCAGAGACCTTTAGGGCAGCCTCTGCCATCACAGGCCTGGAGGCCTAGGAGGGAAAAATGGTTTCCTTGGATGAATCCAGTGCCCCTCAGCTATGTGCAGCCTCAGGACTTGGTGCCCTGCATATCAGCTGCTTCAGCCATTACCAATGTACAGCTCAGGCCATTGTTTCAGAGGGTACAAGCCCCAAGCCTTGGCAGCTTCCACGTGGTGTTGGGCATCTGTGTGCACAGAAGTCAAGAATTGAGGTTTAGGAACCTCTATCTAGATTTCAGAGGATGTATAGAAACACTTGCAAGTCCAAGCAGAAGTTCACTTCAGGGATGGAGCCCTCATGGAGAACCTCTGCTAAGGTACTGCAGACAGGAAATGTGGGGTTGTAGCCCCACGCAGAGCCCCCACTGGGGCACTACCTAGTGGATCTGTGAGAAGACGGCCACCATCCTCCAGACTCTAGAATGACAGATCCACTGACAGCTTGCACTGTGTGCCTAAAAAAGCCACAGACACACAATTCTAGCCATGAAAGCAGCTTAGAGGAGGGCTTTACCCTGCAAAGCCACAGGAGCAGAATTGCCCAAGGCCATGGGAGCCCACCTTTTGCATCAGCATAACCTGGATGTGAGACATGGAGTTAAAGGCGATCATTTTGGAACTTTAAGGTTTAATGACTGCCCTATTGGATTTTAGACTTGCATAGGGTCTGTAGCCCCTTTGTTTTGGCCAATTTCTGCCATCTGGAATGGGTGTATTTACCCAATGCCTGTGTGCTCATTGTATCTAAGAAGTAACTAACTTGCTTTTGTTTTTACAGGCTGATAGGCAGAAGGGACTTGCCTTGTCTCAGATGAGACTTGGACTTCATTTGGACTTGGACTTTTGGGTTAATGCTGGAAGCAGCTAAGACTTTGGAGGACAGTTGGAAAGCATGATTGTGTTTTTAAATGTGAAAACATGAGATTTGGGAGGGGCCAAGGCTGGAATGATATGGTTTGGCTGTGTCCCTACCCAATCTCATCATGAATTGTAGTTCCTATAATCGCCACATGTCATGGGAGGGACCCAGTGGGAAGTAATTGAATCATAGGGGCATTTACCCTCATTCTGTTCTCATGATAGTGAGTTCTCTTGAGATCTGATGGTTTTATAAGGGGCTTTTCCCCCTTTTCCTCAGCATGTCTCCCTCCTGCTGCTATGTGAAGGAAGACATGTTTGCTTCCCCTTCCACCATGATTGTGTTTCCTGATACCTCTCTAGCCATGCTGAACTGTGAGTCAATTAAGCCTCTTTTCTTTATAAATTACCCAGTCTTGGGTGTGTCTTTATTAGCAGTGTGAGAATGGACTAATACAAGTGGACTGGAAGAAGACCTTAGTTTGGACCCATTCATTGAACATGAAGTGATGTTTATCCTTGGAATATGTTCATGTCCATTGATAATGTGGATATGTTGTATTATAGGGAAGAGTGAGAGCTAAATTATAAACATATATCTTGTGTTGATTATATAAAGTCATCTTACCTATAGAATATCTTGTAGGCCTAAAGCAGAAGAGAAAGTTAATTATTGCTGAGTTAATAAGCCAAAAGTTGCTCTGGAATAATTGGTATTAATATATCTAAGAATCAGAAGGAGATGGTGAGGTCAGAGAGGCCAACATTAGGAGGATGCATCCAGCAGCTCTAGAGTAAATTGGTGAGTCATACAATGAACATCTTTTGTATGGATGGTATACTATATCTCATAGATTCTCTTTGCCGCAAGTAAGAAATCTCAGACTGTCATAAGTGTGAACTTTGGAACTTAAGTGTGAAGGAAAGGTATTATTTCACAGAACAGGAAGCATAAATGTAGGACAGGTTCCAGGTGCATCATAAGGAAGCTCTGGCTCTATTTCATTGTTAATTCTTGGCTCTGCCCTGTGTATGCTAGCCTCATCCTCAGGCTGTCTCCCACCATTAACAAGAGGAGGGAAGAAAAGAAGGAAGAGAAAGGGAAGACAAGAAGAGGAACAGAGAGTAACAAGAACATTCCCATCAGTGTGATTAGACTAGTATAGTTTAGTTGCCCACTATTTGCATCAATATTATTGCCATGGAAATGCCATGTGCTGATTGGCTTAAATCTTATCCCTGAGTTAATTACTTGATGGCTTAAATCTTACCCCTGAGTTAATTACTTGACAAGGGGACAGAATTAGTGTCGTAGGCTTAGACCAGATAGAGCCTATCTCCCAATTTGGGTGTGGAATCAGCTTCCCCTAATCACACAAGCTGCATATGAACAAAATTGGAGCTTTACTAGGAAGGATATGATGGGGGCTAGACGGGGAATAGATTCCAGGCAGGCAGCTTGCAGATTTTACTGCATATACTCATTAAGGAAACTTCTGACTATAAATCAAAATTAGAAAGTTTAGTCCATAGGGCATAAAGGGCTGATGATTTTGCCAGTTATATTTTTCATAAGTTACTGTACTGTCATCTAGGTTTATATTATCATCTCTCAAGATCTCCACAGAATTGAACCATATCTTGAAATGTTGCCAGACTGAAGTGTCTGAACCTGCAATGCTGGGGACCAACCATACCACAGAATATAATTATTTCACCAAGGCAACACTACAATTATGGGATTTTAGTTGACCTTTATCGATGATACCCTTGTCATATTTCATGCCTTTATCATTCATATTTTATTTTTCATCATTGACTATTTTATCTACTTTTGGTACATAATTGTTGGAGCATTCTAAGTCTGTATCTTGGGCTACTGCCTCAATTGAATATAAATACAAGCCCCCAATGATTTCCCTTTCTCTCCATTTATTATGGTCCTTTAATTCTTATACATTTAAATATATTGCACATAAATGTGATTATCTGTCACACCCACTGGAAGAAAGTATGTGAGGGCAGAGGCTTTGTCTGTTTCATTCACCATTGAAACCGAGGGCCTAGAATAATGTCAGGCACATAGTTGACCTTCAATAAATTCCAGCTAGTCCTTGCTTTGTACGGTAGTGTGGGACCATAAAAATGACTGTGCAAGCTGAAACCAGACAAAGCATTCTTAATAACCAAGTGAAAAGTTACAATTTTTTTTTAGACAGGTTCTCGCTGTGTCACCCAGGCTGGAGTACAGTGGCGCGATCTCAGATCACTGCAACCTCCACCTCCTGGGTTCAAGTGATTCTTGTGCCTCAGCCTCCCGAGTAGCTGGGATTACAGGGATGCACCACCACAGCCCAGCTAATGTTTTGCATTTTTAGTAGAGATGGGATTTCCCCTTGTTGGCTAGGCTGGTCTTGAACTCCTGGCCTCAAGTGATCCTCCTGCCTTGGCCTCCCAAAGTGCTGGGATTACAGACATGAGCCACTGTGCCCAGCCAGAAAAGTTACAATTGTTCCATGATCATTATGATGTTTGTCAAAATATTAAAAACTCTCTAATGTCAGATATAAGGGCATAGCAAAGTGAAAGAATAGTGTAACTAATATTTAGCATGTTGTAATTTAAAAATTAGAAACATGAAAAAATAAAGTATTGTATTTCTTTATTAAAAGTATCAAGTGAGCCGGGTGCGGCAGCTCACGCCTGTAATCCCAGCACTTTGGGAGGCCAAGGCAGGCATATCACTTGAGGTCAAGAGTTCAAGACCAGCCTGGCCAATACAGTGAAACCCTATCTCTACTAAAAATACAAAAAATTAGCCAGGCATGGTGATGCGTGCCTGTAATCCCAGCTACTCGGGAGGCTAAGGTAGGGGAATTTCTTGAACCCAAGAGACAGAGGTTGCAGTGATCGTATCACTGCACTCCAGCCTGGGCGACAGAGCGAGACTCCATCAAAAAAAAAAAAAAAAAAAGAAAAAGAAAAAATCGAGTGGTTGGAACACTGCTTGCCTTCTCATCGTGTAACTTTTATACAAAATGAGCATGTTTCTGTGCCTTGGCAAATTGTTATATTCCTTTCTAAGTTTGGATCAGCTTCAATGTTTTATCCTCTGAACTTTCAACGTGGTGGATTGTGTCTGAGAGTCCCTTAGGGCCTTTGCTCTGTCATCCAGGCTGGAGTCTGATGGCATGATCCTAGTTCACTGCAGCCTTTTAACTCCTAGGCTCAAGCAATCCTCCTGCCTCAGCCTCCTGGGTAGCTGAGACTACAGGTGGATACCACTATCCCCAGCTAATTTTTAAATCGTTTTGTAGAGACAGAGTCTTGCTATGTTGCCCAGGCTGGTCTCTAACTCCTGGCCTCAATTAATCCTCCCTCCTCGGCCTCCCAAAGCACTGGGGTTACAGGAGTGAGCCACCACACTGCCATTTGAGAGTTCCTCTAGTGTGAAGGTTTTTTTAAATGGTGTCCTGTCTTCTGGGATATCTTCATCCTTTTAGTCACAATCATTTTCTTCATTTAGTTAGTGAAGTTTGCATTCACTAACTGGCTATGGCAGCATATCTTAAGTCTCTCAAATGGTGGTAGTGTCAACATTCCCATGGTTAATTTTTTCTTCTGTAACTCCATTTATGTGTAATTTGAATTTCACTTCCAATGTTATCACTTTTCTTTCTTTGTAGCACTTTTTTTCTTTCTTTTTTTCCCGCCAGAGTCTATCTTCTCAGAAAACTTTCTTGCACTTTTATCTTTAGCTATGCCCTCTTTCAATTATCCAATTTTGTAAAATATCACGTGGGTCTATTGTTGTAAGACAAGGAGACAACATGACTACATGCTTTGTTGTCTGAGTGTGAACTGAATAGAAGATGCACAGGAACTGATATGAACAGCCTCTGATAGACTTTGAAAACAGTGATGTGTATCTCTTATTTACTTAGTGATCTGAGGACTGAAGAGCTAGCAGCAAAGTGTGCATTTTAAGCAATTACAGTTCATATATTAATACTATAGTAACTGAAATTTAAACCAGATTATTGAAGAACTGGTGTTATTTAAGCTAATAACTGGAATTTGTGCATACTGGAACTATGCAAAGGGAGGACTGCCTATAGTTTAATGAGTAAATGGTCTTAATTATTATTCATGAATAAGCAACCTCATGATTGTAGAGAAATATGTAGATATGTTTATATTAAAAGATGTATAAATACAAAGTAAATATTAGAATAATATGGTGAGGAAATTGACATGATTTGGGCCTTCTGGAGGTTACATTTAATCAGAGGATATGGGTAAATAGGTAGCCAGTCACAACGGGACATGAGAAGCCTACATTAGGAAAAAGATTGAAAGCCATGAAGGCGTACAACAGAAACACTTAACTCTCCTTGTAATGAGCTGAGAAAAAAATTCCCTGGGGGAAGTAACAATCTTATCTGCTATGTGGAGGAAACCAAATGAAGACAGCAGAGGTCAGAGTATTTCAGGCAGAGGTAAGGGCCCAGAGGTGGGAGGGAACTTGGTGATTTCACAGAACAGAAAGAAATGTCTTACGTACCATTCATAGAAAAGGGAGAAGGGAGTGGTGAAAGATGGGAAAACTATAAAGTCCATATCTAAGTGGGGGGATCACAGCGATAGGACTTCAATGAAAATAGGAAACCATCAAGTGCTTGAGAATGAATGGAGGTACCTTATATGTGACAAATTTATTTCCCTTACCAAGGCCAGGACACATATTTTTTCTCCAAAACGTTTATCCTAACACACCATACTGAACAACTTACTAGCAGTTATCCCACTGGGACTTTACGTATTCTATCCATGAAAGGAAGTGACTCATACCAATTAACTTAAGTAAAATTTAAAAATGTTACCATTTGCACAAAAACTTGTAGGGTTTTCCCCAAAAATATTAGAAATGGAAAGAAACTCTTTGTACTTGGACAAAAATCTTACAGATAAATTTGGCCTTGAGGAAATCACCTAAATGTTCTGGTCATTTTTGAAACAAAGTTGGTTGTTCTTTTCCAACCTCATAGTCACACATAATAAGGGTATTCTTACGATTTAAATTCCTTCAATGAAACAAGGAATGATTTTCTTAACATTTATATTATGGTTATAACCACCAGCTGTTGATAATGACTACATGTCTTATCTCCTTTCCTTCCTTAGTCTTTATTAAAATAAGTTTAATAGTAAAATGATAAAATATTAATAAAGGAATAAAAATTATAAACATATAAAAATAAAGATCAGGAAAAAAGATGGTAGCAGATGCAAGATTTCAACAGATTTTCAGAATCTGCAAAGGGAAGTAAGCGTAACTGTTAGCATGGTAGAGAAAGACACTACTTATGTGTACGGAGGAGGTAGTGAATAAGCTGAGAGTTCGTCGATGGCATCCTGCAAAATCACAGAAAGGCAAAATTGAAGGTCAGGTGTGGGGCTGAAAATAGGAGGATGGGTTGAAAGTGTGTGTGAAAGACCTGCCGGTTCCCTCCTTTTTCCTACCACCGGACATACCTACAACCATACAGAATTCCTAGGAGGGACACAGAAGGTTTATTCTCTGAGAAATCTTTGTTTGTTTGTTTGTTTTTTGAGACGGAGTCTCGCTCTGTCGCCAGGCTGGAGTGCAGTAGCGTGATCTCGGCTCACTGCAAGCTCCACCTCCCGGTTCAGGTGATTCCCCTGCCTCACCCTCAGCTGGGACTACAGGCACATGCCACCACGCCCAGCTAATTTTTTTGTATTTTTAGTAAAGACGGTGTTTCACTATGTTGGCTAGGATGGTCTCAATCTCTTGACCTTTAATCCGCCTGCCTCCCAAAGTGCTGGGATTACAGGCGTAAGCCACCGCGCCCAGCCGAGAAATCTTAATAGGAATAAATCAAGTCACACAGATGTCAGAGTTGATAGTAGAAATACAGTAACAACACACTGAATTTCATTCTCGCCAGATTAGATGACAGTTTAGAGTCATACTGAATTTAATGTAAAGACTATAATTCCAATAAATATATAGGCCTACTATGTACCCACAAAAATTTAAAATTAAAATCTTAATGGAAACATCTCTAGTGTTTTCTCATTAAATAAGATACTGACTAAAAGACTAGGCTATACATACTATATTGTGTTAAGAAAGTATGTCTCAATTCCTATTTTGAGAGTTTCTTTTTTAAAGTAACGAGTAGGTGTTGACTTTTATCAAAGGCTTTGTCAGCATTGATAGACATAATTATGAGTTTTTTCCTTGGATTTTCTAATGTGACATATAGTTGTGACACTTTTATATGCCAATTTGAGTGGGCCACTGGGTGCCCAGATATTTGGTTAAATGTAATTCTGGATGTGTCTGCAAAAGTGTTTCCATAAAATATTAGCATTTGAATTGGTAGGCTAAGTAAAGCTGATGGCCCTCTTCAGTGTGGGTGGCTGTCATCTAATCCGTTGAGAGCCTAAGCAAAACAAAATGGCTTAGAAAGGGAGAATTCACTCTTTCTGCCTGACTGCTTGAGCTGGAACCTTGGTCCCAGGCCTTCAAATTTGGACTAGAACTTACACCATAGATTCTCTTGGTTCTCAAGCCTTCAGGCTTAGCCTGGAACTATACAACTGTCTTTCCTCAGTCCCAGCTTGCAGATAGCCAATTATGGGACTTCTCAGACTCCACAATCATGGGAGCCAATAACCTATGAAAAATCTCTTTAGAGATACTGTCATGCGTCACTTAATGCTGGGAATATGTTCTGAGAAATGCATTGTTAGGCAATTTTGTCATTGTGCAAACACCATATAGCATATGTACACCAACCTAGATCGTATAGCCTACTACGCACCTAGGCTGTATGGCATAACCTATTACTCCTAGGCTACAAACCCGTACAAAATGTTATTATACTGAATACTGTAGGCAACTGTAACATAAGGGTATTTGTGTATCTAAACATATCTAAACATAGAAAATATATGGTAAAAATATCATTTATAATCTTATGAGGCCAATGTTGTATGTAATCCATTGTTAACCAAAACATCATTATACAGCACATGACTATATAGATATACATATTTTATTGGTTCTGCTTCTCTAGAAAACCCTAATACAAGAGTATTAATGGAGTTTCTAATATCGAACCAACTTTGCAGTCCCCAAATAAATCCCACTTAGCAATGGTGTACTATTTTCTTAGTGTGGTTTTAGATTCTATTTGCTAATAATTTACTTAAATGTTTTTCATTGATATTCGTAAGTGATATAGATCTGTAGGGTTTTTTTTTCTTTGTACTGTCTTTGTCTGGTTTAGATACTAACATTATTCCTGTTTCATAAAAACAGTTTGGAAATTTTCTTTCATTTTCCATGCTCTGAAATAATTTATAAGCTGTTAGGACTTTCTGGTCTTTCAAAACTTGGTAGAATTCACTCGTGAAACCGTCTGGGCCTGGAGTTTTTTTTTTTTGCTCCGTGATTTCTTAATACCTGTCTTCATTTCTTCTATGGAAATTGGTTAAATTTTGTAAATCTGACAGAGCTAATTTTGGTAATATGTATTTCTGTAAGAAATTATGCACTTCATCCAGATTTTCCAATTTATTTGTCTAGAGGTCAGCAAAGTAGTCTCTTCTGACTTTTAAAATTTCTTTTGTTTGAAGGCCGGGCGCGGTGGCCCATGCTTGTAATCCTAGCACTTTGGGAGGCCGAGGCGGGCGGATCACGAAGTCAGGAGATCGAGACCACGGTGAAACCCCGTCTCTACTAAAAATACAAAAAATTAGCCGGGCGTGGTGGCGGGCGCCTGTAGTCCCAGCTACTCGGAGAGGCTGAGGCAGGAGAATGGCGTGAACCCGGGAGGCGGAGCTTGCAGTGAGCCGAGATTGCGCCACTGCACTCCAGCCTGGGCGACAGAGCAAGACTCCGTCTCAAAAAAAAAAAAAAATTTCTTTTGTTTGAAAGGTTATTTCTCACTTTTCACTTCTTACTCTACATATTGTACTTTCTTTGTTCTTGATCAATTTAGTTAGTAGTTTGCCTATTTTATTTTGTCCCCCAAAAAACCAAGATTTTGATTTGTTAGAGCTACTGTTTTTCTATTATTTCACTAATCTCTGCTTTTATCTTTACTGTTTTCTTTCATGTGTTTTCTTTTGCTTTAAACTGTTCTAGTTGTTCGAACTGTAAATTTAATTCATTATTTTTGTCCTTTCACTTTTAGTGAAAAGGTATTTAGTGTAATTAATTTTTCTCTAAGTAGTGCTTTAAATACATTCCATAGATTCTAATACGTAGTGTTTTTATTATCTATTATTTATTTAAAATAATGTATTTTGGCCAGGCGTGGTGGCTCATGCCTGTAATCCCAGCACTTTGGGAGGCCGAGGTGGGCCGATCATGAAGTCAGGAGATCGAGACCAGCCTGGCTAACACGGTGAAACCCTGTCTCTACTAAAAATACAAAAAAATTAGCTGGACGTGGTGGCGGGCACTTGTAGTCCCAGCTATTCAGGAGGCTCAGGCAGGAGAATGGCATGAACCGGGGAGGCAGAGCCTGCATTGAGCCAAGATCGCACCTCTGTACTCCAGCCTGGGTGACAGAGCGAGACTCCATCTCAAAAAAAAATAAGTAAATAAATGTATTTCAGCTTGTATTTCTCATTTCAGCCAAGAGTTGTTTAATAAGTTGTTTTTTTGTTTTTTACATTTCCAGGTCTACATTATCTATTATAGATATTGCTACCCCTGCTCCCTCTTTATTTCCATTTGCCTGGTATATGGTTTTTTCATCCTTTTGTGCTCACCTACTCTTTCTGAATCTTTTTGTTTTAGGTGTGCCTGCTATCTACTATATAGCTGCGCTTTAGTTTTGTGAGACAAATTGAGAGTCTTTTGGTCTTAATAGGTGAATTAAACCTATTCACATTTATTGCTATGACTGACATGTTTGGTATTAATCATAACATTTTATTATATTTTGTTATATTTCCTGTGTTTATGAGATTTGTATTCTTTACTATTTTATTTATGATTTTCTAGAAAAGTTTATATTTTTATTTTAGTGGTTACCTTTGTATTTATATCTTTTTCAATGCTCTTGGTCCCTGTTTATTAATTAACCTTTTGTTGTCTCGTTTATCAGGCTTGGTTTTTTTCCAGTATCTCTTAACATCCACCTATTACTCCTCAAACAGTGAGCTTTTTCTACTTTTCTTTCTCCCTCTTCTTATACTGCCTATTTTTAAGATACATTATTTCTACTTTATCATAATATATAACATTTGTAGGCTAATGTTCCATCCTCATCTCCACCTTTGTTTTAGTTTTATATATAGTTATAGATTATTAAATGCTTACCATCAGTTCTTTTACTCATGTTTCTCCTGCCATTACTGGTTGGATGAAAGTTCATTCTCTAATAAATTCCTCAAAAGGATTTACTGATACAGAATTCTCTACATTTTTGTATATTGAGACTGTTTCTTTATAGTCTTCATATTGAGGGGCAATTTCGCTGAAAATAAAGTTCTTAATTCACAATTTATTTGAGTGAGTGCCTTAAAAACTTGTTCCTCAGTTGTTGTTTGGCTTTGTATTGTTTTATGAAGTCTGATGTTAGTCTAATTTTCCCCTTTGCATATTTGATCTTGTTACCTGGAGATTTTAAGTTCTTTATCTTTGGGTCTATGAATTTTACTAGGATGTGTCTCAGAGTTGATCATTCTGGATGAATTTTCTCATGTACCTAGTGAGCTCTTTCAATGCATAGATTCAGCTTTTTATTTCTGGAAAGTTTTTTGGATTATAATTTTAAATATTAGTTCTGTTTCATTATTTTGTTTGCTTTTTCAGGGACTTTGATAATACAAATATTATTACCTGTTGCCTATCTTGAAGTTCCAGTTCCCTACTTTCTCTTTGATACTTTTTAAAGAAAAATTTGCCTTCTGCAAAACCGCACACAAAAAATAACAGACTTATGTGAAAAATAGGATTAAGACAGGTTGCTAAAGACCAATGCAACTTTATAAATTAGAGCACTAACAAATGTACTTAAATAACAATTATAATGAAAATATCACAATTTAAAGGACACCTTGACTTTCTAAAAATAAAGACATTTTAAGTTGATACAAAAAAGTGAAGCTAGGGACATTTTATAAAATGGCTGGCTTATACTCTTCAAAAATGTCAGGGTCATAAAAGACAAAGGAAGGCTAGGGAGCTTATTCTGATTAGAGAAGACAAAAAATACACAACCAAGAAAAGCAAAAAGAGCTCTCATGCCACAAAAAGACATGGACGAAACCTAAATGCACATTGCATAGGCCAGTCTAAAAAGGCTGTATGGAGAGAAAGATGTATAAGTGGAGTACAGGGTATTTTCAGGGAGTGAAATTGTTCTGTAATAGTGGATATTTGTCCTTATACCTTTGTCAAAACCCACTGAACATACAACACAAAGAGTGAATTGTAATGTAAACTCTGGACTTTAATTGACAGCAATGTGTCAATATTGGCTCATCAATTGTAACAAATGTGCCACGCCAATGCCAGATGTTAATAATAGGACAAACTATGGAGGGGAGACAGGAGAGAGGTATTTGGGAACTCTCTGTTCTTTCTACTCTATTAATTAAAAAAAAAGACCTAACAGCTAAATGCAACACGTAATCCTGGGCGAGGAAATACATTTTTTCCTTTGCTGTAAAGGACATTATTGGGACAATCTGTTAAATTTGAATAAGGGCTACAGATTAAATAATAATATTGTATTAAAATATGTACAATTATCAATGTATGTTTTCTGATTTTGATCATTTTACTGTAGTTATATAAGAGAATGTTCTTGTTTTTAGGAAATACACAATTAAGGATTAGGGATTAATGGATGTCATGTAAGTAAATCATCCAAATAACTCAGAAAAAAACCAATATAGACAGAAAAAGATAAAGCAATTGTGGTAACATGTTAACATTTAGGGAACCTGGGTGAAGAGTACATTAGAACTTTTTGTACTGTTATTGAAACTTTTCTGTCAGCCTGTAATTATTTTAAAAGAAGTTGAAAATTAAAACAGCTTAATAGAAGAGAATATAAGGAAAGTTTGCTGTTGCTGAGTTATGAAGACGAGGTAAAAATGCACAAAAGTCAGGGAAACAATGTAGTAAGCAATTTCAAGATAGACCATATGGTGGGACTCAGCCCAGAGGAAGCGTGTGGGGTAAACATGCATGGCTGACTCATCTGTGTTGGTGGACTTTGCATTCAGCTGCTATTATACAGTGACACACAATGTTAATCTGTAAGGAGAAAACTTAAATATGAACCAGTGCCACTTCTGTGTTCATGGATAACATGTCCTTGTTTACCAATTGCATATGGGCTAATTAGCCTTGCAGAAACAGATATGTAGCATTGAGACTGTATTTGTATTCCCATTTTGCAGATCCCAAACTAAGGCTTCAAGAGGATGAGAAACTTTATCCAAGCCATATTGTTGCTAAACAGCCAAGGTGGTCGTGGAGGAGATGACAATGTTCACCATAGCCTCATGCTTGCTTCCGTAGTGTGGAGCTATTGCTGAGAAGGGACTCACTCTCCAGAAACTGCATAAGCCAGGCTCCTCTGCATCTCAGGGAAGCCCTGTGACTAAGTTCTGTCTAATAGCATACGAAGAGGTGATGCACACCTCGGCTAGAACTGGCCCACAAAAATACCTTCACGATTTCCCAGGTGTTCTCTCTCTTGTAATCCACTAGCTGAATGGAGAGAACACCAAGGAACTAGAGGAGGGTGAGAGCCACAATGTCCTGGGGGTATGAGTCATTGAATGACCACGTGGAAAGCCACCTAACCAAGAACATTATACTCTGAAAATTTGAAATTTTTTTTTTCTTTTGAGATGGAGTGTCACTCTGTTGTCCAGGCTGGAGTGCAATGGCACGATCTTGGCTCATTGCCACCTCCACCTCCTGGGTTCAAGCGATTCTCCTCCTGCTTCAGCCTCTCGAGTAGCTGGGATTACAGGCATCCGCCACCACACCTGGCTAATTTTTGTATTTTTAGTAGAGACAGGGTTTCACCATGTTGGCCAGGCTGGTCTTGAACTCCTGACCTTAAGTGATCTGCCAGCCCCGGCCTCCCAAAGTGCTGGGATTACAGGCGTGACCCACCACAGCCAGCCTGAGATTTATTTTCAACAGCAGCTAACATTAACAAATAAAATACACTGGTGCTCGTCCTTGAAGCTATGTCAGACTAACTCAAAGAGCCATATTTCCAGCAGCAATCCTATACTGTCTCCAACAATAAAAGCCCAAAGTAAACATTTATGAAAAAAAAAGTGTCTGATTCACTGGGACAATAAGAATATACAGAAGCAACTTTCATATTTTACTTAATTGTACTCTCCCTGGAAGCCTGAATGTCTGTGTGTCTCCACAACGCATGTGTGCAATTCCATATATCCTGGAAGTGGGAACTCTAAGTCCTTCAGCTTACCTAAGAAATGACTTTGTCCAAGATCCTCCTGCTCACATTTGATCCTATGGTCACAGGCTCAAGCCTAACTCCTAAACTCCAGTTTCACAGCATCGGCCCCTAACATCCTGGGCAGGAACTCACTAGGGAGGATGCTCTGAGAACCTCAAGCTGTCTCTCCCATGTCACTCATCCCCTCCCAGCAGCCACCTAGGTAATAACTGGTTGGCAATTCTTATATAATCACATTTCTTAAGACACCCTCCTGAGCCAGTCTCTGAAAACCTGCCCTTTCAGATGCCATAACATGGATTGTTTTATTACAAAAATAAGCCTGTTTGATGCATTTTACCCAGTAAACTATGGTTAAGAGGTTTTCCTTTTGTAGATGCCTCGAATCATTAAAAACGACATCATCTCAGGCTTTGAGCCAAAGTACCGTAAAACCCAAACCTTCATAATGAGAATTACTATAACATTGTCGGCAGATCAAACTTCTCTATAGTTTGCTTGTTCATAAAGCTGCATTAGCTCTTTAGCAAGCAAGACACATCCCTATTCTCCAGTGAAATAATAATAACACATATCTCATAAGGCTCAGTACAAAAATAAAAATAATGGCAATAATTAATTGTTAACAGTTATTGAATGCTCTCAATAACAACATTTCAAGAATTAGAAGCCACAAAGAGTAGTGGGAAAGGTCCCAACCATGAGTCAAACCTTCTGCAATCTAATCTCTATTTTACTTTCAACAGCAATATGACCTTGGGCAAATCACGTAAGCTTCAAATTCCACACATCTGTAAAATGAGAATATATAAGCTGCCTTTAATATAAGGTTGCCGTGGAAGATCAAGTGAAAGATTCTGGTAAGTTGTAAAGCATACCATTTTGGCCTGGGGCCTACACAAAGGTAATCTTTTGATGGTTGTGCCCCTTGTTGTTCATGGCACATTACAGATTAGAAAATATTTGACTAAACAAATAAAATAATTTCTGAACAGTTTTGAAAGTTGACAACTTCCATGCTCTAACTTTTTGAAATGCCTGATTTTTCTTTTGCTGTGAAAGAATAGCATAGTCAGGACCAGCTACATAATTTGCAGAACCCAGTGCAAAATGGAAATGCAGAGCCCTGTGTTCAAAAAATATTCAAAAGCTTAAGATGGCAGCAGCAGCAAAGCATTAAGCTAAGTGCAGAGCCCTTCTAAGCATAGAGCCCTGTGTGACTGCACAGGTCACATGCCTGTGGGTCTGACCCTGAGCATAGGTAAGAAAACAGGTTTGGGAGCTAAATCACTTGGTTTCAAATCCCAGGTCTCCCACTTATTACTTCTGCAAGTTACTTAACCATTGTCTGCCTCAGTTTCCACATCTGCTAAAACAGGGTAATTAGAGTACTCTTCTCAAAAGATTAGTGTGAGGTTGAAAAACTATTTTCATAAAATGCTTAAAATTGCCACATGGAGAGCACTCAATAACTGTTAACAATTATTGCCATTATATTTACTTTTGTACTGAGCCTTATAAGTGTTATTATTATTTCACTGGAGAATAGGGATGTATGTGTCCTGCTCACTAATATGCTCCAGGGCCTAGTATAGAAGCTGGTGCTTTGATTGTATTAAACCACTGAAAATTTGAGGTTGATCTGCAATAGCAACTCACATTGCTTTATTACACTGGTACTGGTACTTGAATCTGTGTCAGATGAACTTACAAGTTCATTCCGTAGTTCATATACTATCCCCTTTCCAGCATTAAAAATCTAAAGTGGAAGGTTATGGAAAAAAGTGTATCAGTGTCACTTGGGCAAAAATATTATGTATAGCAACAAGTTTCGTATTTAACTTAACTGTGTGCTCCCTGGAAGACTTGAACTGTGTGTATACATGCATGTCTGCCTTTCTCTGTTTCCTGGGATTAGGAGCTCTAGATGCTAAGAAAAGAAAAAGTGGCTTCACTCAAGACACTCCTGTACACAGTAAACATCTCCCCCACCCTCAATTCTGCTAAGTAAATGAATGAATAAGTAAATGAATTATCATTTTACTTGTGAGGAAAATAAGGTTTAGAAGGGTTTAATAACTTGCTTAAATTGACATAACTAATAAGTGGTCAAGTCAAGATTTCTAAAAATTTGTAATCTTTTACTCTATTACTGCTTTCCAAACATATTCTCTCCTGTCAGTTGCTTCTTCAACAG
Source organism: Nomascus leucogenys (assembly GCF_006542625.1). Lineage (NCBI taxonomy): Eukaryota > Metazoa > Chordata > Mammalia > Primates > Hylobatidae > Nomascus > Nomascus leucogenys. The sequence continues at coordinate 16,625,191 of NC_044385.1, forward strand.
GCAGAGTCTTTGTTGAACTATAGCAAAAGTATAATTCAGGGCATGGAGATAAGTCCAGTTTCTAGCCTTTTTCTTCCCCACCCAACCACACTTAGCTCCATCTCACTATCATCAGATATGGAACTTAGACATTCATTTTGGAACATGATTCAAAAAAATAAAAAAACACCGTGTATTGCTTGCTCTGGTTTGGAGAACACAATTGTTGGAGTAAGTCAGTCTGACTGCCTGATGCAAATACTTAATGGTTTTAAAGTAATCACTTTAATAATGAATAAAATCATAGTTTTGGAAAGAGGTGACACAATGTGTACAAGTCACCATCCCAGTGGAATTTTCCACAAGGAAAAGATCTATTTACACTTTATTTACTTAATGCATGTTCTGGAAACTTCTCTGACCCTGTAACAAAGATGGCAGTTCTCACAGCTTTGGTCATCATGTTATCAGTCTAACATAATGATAGCTACACCATATTTAGAGAATTGGAATTCTGCTGTGATGCTTCTCAGTAATTTTATAGGCAGAGAAAACATGCAAATATCTAGTATGATAAAATTTAACAGTATAATAAAATTTGTTGGCCAGGCTCAGTGGCTCAAACTTGTAATCTCAATACTTTAGGAGGCCTAAGTGGGAGGATCTCTTGAGCCCAGGAGTTTGAGATGAGCCTGGGCAGGATAGTGAAAATATATAAAAATAAAATAATAAAATTTGTCCTAAATTTAATCCTGTGTAGTATTACCTTTTTTTTCTTTTTTTTTTTTTTTTAGATGGAGCCTTCCTCTGTCACTCAGGCTGGAGTGCTATGGTGCAATCTCGCCTCATTGCAACCTCCACCTCCCAATTTCAAGCGATTCTCTGGCCTCAGCCTCTGACTAACTGGGATTGCAGGTACGTGCAACCGTGCTTGGCTAATTTTTTGTTTTTTAATAGTAACAGGGTTTCAACACGTTGGCCAGGCTGGTCTCAAACTCCTGACCTCAAGTGATCCACCCGCCTCGGCCTCCCAAAGTGCTGGGATTACAGGTGTGAGCCACCGCACACAGCCCCTGTAGGATTACTTCTAATGGAAAATCTGACAGTGTTAGCCATCAGCAAGCCAATAGATTCTGATGGAATTGTAGGTGGGGAAATGATCTGATATTAGAGAATGGATGTTCTTAATAGCTTTCCCCATCAAAACAATGTTGATGCATCTATTTTGGCATCAAAGTGAATCTATCTTATTATATCATGTGACAGCAAGGGATTGACGGTACTCACCACCACCTTCAGAAAGTTTTAGAGATAGATTCAGAATATTAGATTTCTGTTAACTACTTAAATAGCTGTGAAATCATACCTGCTTGGAAAACATAGTAAAGATAAGGTAAACTTTACTCTGAAGGGTTTTTTTTTCTTTTAAAATATACAGAAAATGTTTTTAATTTATCTTCCATGAAGACATCATATATTTTATTGGTGAGAAAAGAATCATAGATAGTCATTTGTGATATGTCCAATGTTATTGTCAAATTAGTTCTGAAGAAAATGTAGAGAAGAACCCAATATTCTTTTTTGGTTGTTTGATTTGCAATCCATAGACCACACTGATCTATGAGATAGTATTAAGCAATTAAAAGAATATATGACTTTTCTACATCAAAATTTAAAACTTCTGTGCATCAAAGGACACAATCAACAGAGTGAAAAGGAAACTTACAGAATGGGAGAAAATATTTGTAAATCATGTATCTGATAAGGATTAATATCCAGGCTATGTAAAGAACTGCATCTCCACAACAAAAACACAAACAACTTATTAAAAAATGGGCAAAGGACTTGAATCAACATTTCTTTAAAGAAGATATATAAAAGACAGTAAGCACATGAAAAGATATTATCACTAATCATTAGGGAAATGCAAATCAAAACCACAATGAGATACCACTGCACACCCATTAGGATGGCTACTATCTACCACCACACCCCAACCAAAAAAAAACCCAGAAAATAACAAGGGTAGGCAGGGTTATGGAAAAAATGGAACCCTTGTGTACTGTTGATGGGAATGTAAATGCTATAACCAATAGCAAAGGCATGGAATCAACCCAGGTGCCCATTAACATGGATTGGATAAAGAAAATGTGGTACATATACACTGTGGAATACTATGCAGTCAGAAACAAAACCAAAATAATGTCTTTTGCAGCAACATAGATACAACTGGAGGCCATTATCCTAAGCAAACTAACACAGAAACAGAAAACCAAATACCACATGTTCTCACTTATAAATAGAAGCTAAACATTGGGTAAACACAGACATAAAGATGGGAACAATAGATACTGGGGACTACTAGAGGGAGGAGGATAAGGACTGAAAAACTACCTACTGGGTACTATGCTTACTGGGTAATAGGTTCTATCGTATCCCAAACCTCAGCATCACTCAATAGACCTTTGTAACAAACATGCACATGTACTTCCTGAGTCTAAAAGTTGGAAATAAAAATTAAAAATTAAAAGTAAAATGGTGTAGCCACTGTAGCAAACACTATGGCAGTTCCACAAAAAATTAAAAATGTAGTATATGATTTAACAATTTTACTTCTGAGTATATACCCAAAGGGACTGAAAGCAGAGTCCCAAACAGATATTTGTACATCATGTTCATAGCAGCATTATTCACAATAGCCAAGGTGGAAGCGACCCACATATTCAACAAATGAATGTGTGAACAAAATGTGGTATATACATACAATAGAATATTATTCAGTCTTAAAAAGGAAGGACCAGGCACTGTGGCTCACACCTGCAATCCCTTTGAGAGACCGAGGTGGGCAGATCACGAGGTCAGGAGATTGAGACCATCCTGGCTAATACGGTGAAACCCCATCTCTATTAAAAATACAAAAAACTTAACCGGGTATTGCGTCGGGTGCCTGTAGTCCCAGTTATTTGGGAGGCTGAGGCTGGAGAATCGCTTGAACCTGGGAGGCAGAGGTTGCAGTGGGCAACTCTCACTCCAGCCTGGCGACAGAGTGAGACTGCGTCTAAAAAAATAAAAAATTAAAAAAAATAAATTGTTACACATGCTACAACATGGATAAACCTTGAGGACGTCATGCTACCTGAAGCAGGCCAGTCATAAAAGGGCAGATACTGTATGTTTCCCTTTATATAAGGTACCTCCAGTAGGATGGGGGCTAGAGGGAGAGGGGAATAGAGGTGAATGAATACAGAATTTCAGTTTTGCTTAATGAAAAGAGTTCAGGCTGGAGTGCAGTGGCACAATTATGGCTCACTGCAGCCTCAGCCTCCTGAGCTCAAGTTATCTTCCTGCCTTAGCCTCCCAAGTTTCTGGGGTTACAGGGGTACACCACCACACCTAGCTATTTTTTTCTTCTTTTAGAGATGGGATCTCACTATGTTACCCAGGCTGATCTTGAACTCCTGGTGTATATGTAAAATGGTATAACCAATAGCAAAGGCATGGAATCAACCCAGGTGCCCATTAACAGTGGATTGGATAAAGAAAATGTGGTACATGTACACTGTGGAATACTATGCAGCCAGAAAAAAAGAACAAAATCATGTCTTCTTTTAAGTGATCCTAAGTGATCCTCCCACCTTGGCCTCCCAAAGTGCTGGGATTACAGATGCAAGACCACACCCAGCCCAAGTGTTAGATTTGAGGTGTAATTCAGAAGTAAAGTTGGGAGAATATACTTCTAGATCGAGTGCAATGAGTAATAGGTTATTAGCCTAAACAACTAGAAAAATAGAGTTGCATTTTACAATAGGGGAAAGAAAGGAGAGGGACAAGTTTGAGGGAGGTAGAATGAATTTTATTTGAACGTGCTAAATTTGAAGTGCCTGCTAGGTTTCTAAATGGAAATGTAGAGTTGCACATTGAATATGGGAGACTGAAGTTCTACGGAGAGATCCCAGCTAAAGACACAATTGTGGGAGGTGGCAGTATATAGATGTCATTTAAAGCCATGGAACTAGGAAGAGATAATTTAGGCAATAACGGTTGGTAAAGAACACAAGAGGCAGGCAGTCTGGCTGCTTGCTGCTGAGTGAGAAGGCAATTTTCTATTATAGACACAAATTTCTACAACGCCCAGATCAGAAATACACTTGCAAATTTTGTGAATGTTGTAAATATGCCCAGGATCATTGAGTTGAATTTGTTCCCAAATCTGTCATGCCAGTTGATTTATTTCTATAATTATAACATTTAAGTGAAGATTAGAAAAACTAATTGATATAAATTTAAAATTAAGACCTGTTTCTTTGAAAACAAATTTGAAAGTGTTAGATATACTCAAGAATGGCAAATTGCTTAAAAAAATCTGTAAAATTAAGTTTGAGTATGACAGTAGGACAACTATAAGAGGTTAGGAAAAAATGAAAATATGAATAAATTCTGCATGCAAAATGCTTCGGTTCACAGTGTCTTTTATTTCTTGTTGTAGTTTAAAGAACTTAAACTGGAAATAAACAATGAATTATGAATGCAGTTTTGTGCAAGAAAGATGACATAGGACTCTAACCAGTCAGTCTATATTCAAAAGAAAGGCCTTGGCCTTACATCAATATCTGAAATGTTGGTATATCCACTGCTTTTCTGGCATGAAAAGAAAGCCAATAGCAAACTGCTGAGGATTGTCACCCATGCCCCCTTTCTACTTGCCTTAATTTGCAAGATAGTGAAGAGCAAAATTCAGGACAATGTTAATGCTACTTAAAAATCCAGCATCTTGTTCTGTTGCATTGGCTCACTCCCGCAATCCCAGGACTTTGGGAGGCCTAGGCGGGCAGATGGCTTGAGCCCAGGAGTTTGAGGCCAGCCTGCCTAACAGGGTGAAAGTCCGTCTCCACCAAAAAAAAAAAAAATCCAAAAATTAGCCAGTCATGGTGGTGTGCGCCTATGGGAGGCTGAGGCAGAAGAATCACTTAAACTCGGGAGGTGGAGGTTGCAATGAGCCGAGATATGCCATTGCACTCCAGCCTGGGTGACAGAGCAAAATAGCAAGACGCTGCCTCAAAAAAAAAAAAAAAAAAAAAAAAGAAAAGAAAAAAAAAGAAAAGAAAAGAAAAAAATCCAGCATCTTGTTAGAGGAGAGGTGACTTGGGAATATACAGGTGGAAAAAGTCAGATAGAAAGTGTCTCCTCTCAGGAGCCAGGCTGCCTAACATAGTGATATGCCTGGGCTGCCCTCAGGAATTTGTGAGCTATGGGCAGGGTTAAATGCCTGCATTTGAACGTTCAGAAAAGGACCAATCAAAGCAAATGTGTGCTTTGTCATTTGCAAGTGCATTTATATCATTTACTTTGGTTTGTCTTTGAATCAATTTTTTAAATATAGGCTAATCAGAGGGAATTTATATGTATAATTTTAATTAGCCTGAATCTCAGCAAATCTACAATTTCAAAAATGCGGAATACCATGTTTTGTCATCTAATATAAACAGGTTTCTTCTAAGAACCTCACTGGAAATCCCCAAGATGTTAATTTACACTCATGATTTTACTATGAAACCCTACTATCACCTACTGAGGGCTATTTGGGGAACCAAATTTGGCAAAGCTCCAAGAACACTAACAAATATTTGCAAAATTCCCTCATGTTTCTTTTGTTATTATAATTATTTATTGTGAGAAGACACACGTAATACAAAATATACCATTTTAAGTTTTTGTTTTTTGAGACGGAGTCTCGCTCTGTCACCAGCCTCCTGGCTTCAAGCAATTCTCCTGCGTTGGCCTCCCGAGTAGCTGGGATTACAGGCGCCCGCCACCACGCCCAGGTAATTTTTGTATTTTTAGTAAAGACAGGGTTTCACCATGTTGGCCAGGCTGGTCTCAAAACTCCTGACTTCAGGTGATCCGCCTGCCTCAGCCTCCCAAAGTGCTGGGATTATAGGCATGAGCCACTGCACCCAGCCTGTTTTAACGATTTTTAAGTGTACAGTTCAGTAGTGTTAAGTATATTCACATTGTTGTGTAATCCATCTCTGGAACTTTTGCATACTCTTTAAACAATTCCATATTTTCCCCTCTCCCCAGTCCCTGGCAATCACCATTCTACTTTCTGTCTGTAGGAATTTGACTACTCTAATATATATATATATGTACAATTTTGTAGGGATGAAGTTTTGCCCTGTTGCCCGGGACAGTCTTGAACTCCTGGGCTCAAGCAATCCACCCACCTTGGCCTCCCAAAGTGCTGGGATTAAAGGCGTGAGCTACCATGCCCGGCCTCTATCTCATATAAGTGGAATTATGCAGCATTTATCCTTTTGTGGCTGTCGTATTTCACTTAGCATTCATGTAGTAGCATGTGACAAGATTTCCTTCCTTTGTAAGGCTGAATAATATTCTCTGGTATGTATATACCACATTTTATTTACCCATTCATCCATTGACGGACACGGGTTGCTTCCACCTTATGGGTGTTATGAATAAAGCTGCTATGAACATAAGTGTACAAATATCTCTTCAAGACCCTGCTTATTTTGGGTATACATGTTACCATAATTTGTATATAAGTTTTATAATTTTAAAACTCTTCTCATTATTATCTTCTATATTATTTTGTATAATTCGAATGATGGAGCTGTAAAGGAGCACACAGATAATCTGGCCCAACTCTCTCATTTTTCAGATGAAGAAATTCACACCCAGCAGCCTTTAGTGGATATGGTTTCACGATTAGTTTGTGGCAGGATTGAGACTAGAACCCAAGCCTCTAAACTCCTAATCCAGAGAGTTTTCTATCATACAGGCCCTCCCTGTGGCCACCTGATATTAATATTCACCCTCACTTCTGCTTGAATCTAAAAGGCAATCAATCTTGTATTCTCCCACCTACCATCTTACTTGACAAAGTAAGTCCATATTTTGAAAAACTGGATGAAGTTTTAGTGTCTGTGCCTAAATGAATAACTTTTAGCTCTGCAAGATAATTAACTGGCAACTAGCAATGTGTAGGTACATGCCTCCTAAAACTGGCTTTAGCATCAAAACCAAGACACCCCAAATCAGATATGCTATAACAAAGTTTTTTGACTGTGGTTATTTGTCATGGCAAATGCTCACAGAGGAAAAATTAAATTCTAAACTCACACTAGGTGCCAGGCAGAGGTATACCGGAGCTGGCTCATACCAGCCTGCAAGAGGTGATTGCGCATATCTCTTCCCAATTCCAAGTTCAGTGACATCACATTGGTAGCTTGAAAGAATGTTAGGAGAATTTACACCATGGAAACTGGCAAATGCTACAAACACTGCCTCCCACCATCACAGAGAGCCACTTATTAAGCATTTATCAGCACACTATGTTGCCAGGGACTGTGCTTAGAGTTACTGGGGGGAGAGGTAGTAGCAGTGTTATGTAATCAAGCTTATAACTGATAAACTGTAGTCATTTGGAAAAACAGAAGCAACGCAGAGGAGATGGGAGTGAACCAAGAACACAGTAACCACCCTGAACCTCCTCAACAAACCCCAGAGTGACATGTCCCTAGAGGAGCTGCAGAAGCACGGGGAGGAGGGTCCACTCTGTGCTCCGCAGTCAGTCAAGAACAACACTGAGGGGCTCACCAACTGCTGACAACAAGAAGCTCCTGGGCTGCGAAGGCCTTGGGTAGACACTGCAACATGGTGCTGGAGAATGTGAAGGAGATGTGTACTGAGGTCCCCAAGGGTGGCAAGGGCAAGAAGACGTCCAAGCCAGCCAACAAAGACCACTCCATCTCCAAGCTGTTCCTGTGCAGAACAACAAGTGGGGGCCACCTTCCCATTGGCAGAACTCACTCCCTCGTCCTATGAAGACCTACCCTTTGTTATGAGGATAATAAAGCCCTGTGCTTTTTTTTTTTCTAGTAGTAAAAACAAAACATATCAACAACAATAAAACTTTAGGCATTTGGTCATATTAGGCAAGTCATTTATTATTCTGTTTCTTCAGAAATAAAAAGCAGATAACAAAAATATTATCTATTTCTAGGGATGTTGTATTTAACTATTAATAACTTGTTAAGCAAGTATCCAAAAAGAGACCTAATGTATATATTATACTTACCTGATATGTCATATCCAATTCACATGAAATATAAGACGCTTCAAAAAAGAATGAGCCAATGTGTGTGGCATATGCAGATTAGGAAATTTACTCTGAGGAGAAAAGAATTTACATACCTGGGGCACAGACTGATTACTGAGGGGAGGGATATTTTGAGGTATGATTTTGCCAACCCACTTAAGTACCTTTCTGCAAAGCCCCAGATAAATTATAAGGAATTTTAAGAATATGGCTTTTGGCCAGGCACAGTGGCTCACGCCTGTAATCCCAGCAGTTTTGGAGGTCGAAGAGGTCTGATCACGAGGTCAGGAGATTGAGACCATCCTGGCTAACATGGTGAAACCCCGTCTTTACTAAAAATACAAAAAATTAGCCAGGCGTGGTGGCACACACCTATAGTCCCAGTTACTCAGGAGGCTGAGGCAGAATTGCTTGAACTGGGAGACGGAGGTTGCAGTGGGCCAAGATCACACCACTGCACTCCAGCCTGGGCAACAGAGCGAGACTCCGTCTCAAAAAAAAAAAAAAAAGAATGTGGCTTTTTCAGAGTCTAATAAAGTCATTATAATCCAGGTGAAGAGATCCCAGTGGAAATTGTGGTAGGAGTCACAAGGTCATCTCAGTGGGCAGACTAAGGCAAGTCTCTGAGACGGAAGAAGGAACAAGAAATTGAGCACTTCTGGGGGGTAAAACACCAAGAAAACTCAAATGTAGACAATTAGAACTTGCAAGTTACTTGGGCCAACCCAGATAAGAAAAGACAGTTTCTAGACTGGTTGATGGGTCCCAGTGACCCTGCTGGATATGGAATCCAACCCAAATGTTATATTATCAGTGAAGTTATTACCTACACCCTATGTTTCCCCCAAGAGGGATGGTTTAGGAAACGAAGGCTTATAATGATTAAAAGAGTCAGTAAATGACAGTCTTTTCACCAGATATGCCACACTTGATGTCCACACATGCAAGAACGTAAGTAAGTGTTCTTTCTCCTTACTCTTAAGTCCTGTTGATTATCTTTTGCAATATCTCTTATAGTGCCAGGAATATAGTTGCTCTTAAGTCCTGTTGATTATCTTTTGCAATATCTCTTATAGTGCCAGGAATATAGTTGCCCCTACCTACTGATTATTTAACAAATAAATTAATGAATCCCTTTGATATGGTTTGAATCTGTGTCCCTGCCCAAATCTCACGTTGAAGTATTATCCCCAATGTGGGAGGTAAGGCCCTTTGGAAGGTGATTTGATCATGGGGGCGGATTCTCAAGAATGGTTGAGCACCATTCCCTTGATGCTGTCCTTGCAATAGTGAATGAATTTTTATGAGATCTGGTTGTCTAAAAGTGTGTAGCACCTCCCCCACCCCTGGCTCCTGCTTCAGTCATGTAAGACTCCTCACTCCCCTTTTGCCTTCTGCCATGATTGGGAGTTTACTGAGGCCTCCCCAGTAGCAGAAGCCACTATACTTCTTGTACGGCCTGCAGAACCATGAGCCAATTAAACCTCTTTTCTTTATAAATTACCCAGTGTCAGGTATTTCTTAATAGCAATGTGAGAATGAACTAATACACCCTTCTTTCCATTTCCACCACCACTACCCAAAGTCAAGAATAAATGAACATATATTTAGTACCTGTGATGTCCAGTTAAGAGCCAAAAAGACAGCAATAGGGTTCCTCTCCTCAAGGAATTTAAGGTCAATAAAAGGAACTGAACATACCATAGCAATAGCCTTGTAACTGGTCTCTACTTCTTCCATCTCTTGCTACTCTAACCCATGCCGTTTGTGCTAGTAGTTTCACTGTCCTGAAATACGCCATTGATCGCATTACCCAGCCAATTGTCTCTATAATGCTTTGATGTTGGTAATAGATAGTCCAAACTCCTCAGGGTAGCTTTGAAGTCACTGGTCCAGGAAAATTCTCACTGAAGCTCCTTAGTATTGCCCACAACTCATGATGTACCTTTTCTATCTAAACTAATTGTATCATTGTTCATTAAACATACCCTGTACTTCTACCCCTTGAAAATATACCTTTCCCCTACAAATAACCTCCCCATTCATTTTTCATATCCAAATCCTTTCTGCCTTTTAAAATCCTGTTCAAATTCAAACTTATTCAGAAAATCTTATCTCTACCTCATAGGTGAGTCTCATTTATTTCTTCAACAACATATGTTAATTGAGTCTTTACTGGTTGCAAAGGAGCAAAGGACTATATTCAGTGCTAAAGATGCATGGCATTCCCTTCTCGGGACTTTTATTATCTTCTTTATCCATAGCATTCCTTTAACAATAATTGTCTGCTTCCCTATAGCATCAGTTTTACTGTTTTAAGACAGAAATTGAGTCTTTTTTATTGGATCTTGTACAGTATCTTACATGTAATAAATTCTTAAATTATTATTGACTTGATGTGAAACAGAAATTCTGGTCCTGTTTAATCTTGTCTTCACCCAATGAATGTCTGTAAACTCATGAAGAGCCTAATGAAGCGATTGAAACTTCCCAAAAATTAAAGAATGTTACTTATTTCTACAATTCAAGGAAAATTATTTGTAATGTCTATGGAAAGAATTGATATCTGCTCTTTTCCCAAAGTGAACAATCCATTCTTTAGCGTGAAAAAGTCTACCCTTGTCTACACAGTGGCCAGCTTAAAGTGCTTAAAGCACTGGATTTTAGCACCTACTATCATTATTACATGTTGCCTTGTGGCTTGTGAGCCCTGTATTCTAAAAGTCATATTTAAAAAGAGTGTGGTTTATTTATTTTCATAGTTTAGTTATTTGCTTAGAAGATGAATATATTATAAAACTTTTAAAGTGTAAGTATACATGTGTAGTGGGTCTGTAAATTTCATTCACACTACAACTCACATACACAGGAAAATGTTAAATTTTCTCTGTAACTGATTTGATCTTCTTCACTAGCCTCTATTGCCTGGGTAGTATGACATAAACCTTAAGTTTTTGCTTAATGCTGTTAACTGATACAATAACTTAAACAGTAAATTTTCATTTTTATAGATAAAAATAATCAGTATCAGATTTCCTTTCTATCCTTTCCTTGCTTCTCTCCAAGACAGGAAAATGTGTGGCTGGCTGTGGCCTTGTGGCCACAAAGGAAAACTTCCTCAGAAACTACAGTGTCCTTGTACTCTTTCCTCTGACCTCCACAATAACGACCACATCCTCCAGGGTACATCTTGTCTTTACAGCATCCTGGGGTCTGCAGTCAGTGTAATTTGTAGCTGGGTATCTCTCAGCTGGGTCAGAGGCTAGTAGAGCTCCCTGCATAATTTGGCCTTATTAATACTGAAGATTCTTCTGCATTTTTATTGTGTTCCTTTGTATTCTGACTCAGGCGGCCGCTTCTCAGCTGTAACTGCTTTTTACATAATAGGCCCCTGTTTCAGGACCACCAGTTCTCAACTCAGCTACTTGCCATGTCCTCTCTTAGAGGCTTGTAGGAACTTCTCAGTCCTTCCCAAGGCATCCAGAAACAAAGAGTAGCTAAAAAAGTTTAAAAACTGCCTTTTATCTGTCTCTAAACTCATCCACCAATTTTAATCTGCTGTGGCCTTGACCAGCTTAGGTGGAAAAGAGGATATTAGAACTCATTATCTCCCTACCTGTTCCTTTCCTTTTTTCCACAATACCCAAGACGGAAAGGCCACTTCTACTTTCCCCTTTCTAAGACTCTATGGTGCCTTTTTCTGAGCCCTAGATCTAGATATGCTAAGGGGGAGATGAAGGCATTCGAAAAATCCTCTATCTTGATAAAGCCTGTCTTGCAAGATTATTGCCTTTGTGTAAAATATCATCTTAAATGTCACAAGCTGAATATTAACTCTTTGTTTTCCTTTTGCGTTCCTCTGTAACAGTTCTAACTGCCATTCCCTAACTTCATGTCTTGAGCTGACTAAGGAGAAGTTCACAAAGGCAGAAAAGTAAGAGAAAGCATATTAATATGTTCCAAGCTATTATTCCTATTAATGGTGGTATTGATATTGTAAGTTAAAATAGTATAAGTAATATTGTAAATATTTTATTGTAAATAAAATACTGGTAAGATAGAGTTCTAACTCTGGGGTGGATGATATAAATGGCAGAAAACATTTTACTTACTAATCTGCACATATTGCAGGGTTCCATGTGAGGGAATGCAACCTGGCTAAATACCAGTCTGAAAAGTTGAGAGATAAAATGGTGAATTCCGAAAGTCCCACTGGTGTTATCCTAGATCAGTTATTTTTAATAGTCCAAAATATGGCTATCCATTATAAGGAATAAATAAGTCCAAAAAGGGCAAAGTAAGATACTATAGAACTTAGTAAAAAAAAGTCCACTGCTCATGCCTGTAATCCCAGCACTTTGGAAGGCCGAGGCGGGTGGATCACGAGGTCAAGAGATCAAGACCATCCTGGCTAACATGGTGAAACCCCGTCTGTACTAAAAACACAAAAAATTAGCCAGGCATGGTGTCACGCGCCTATAGTCCCAGCTACTCGGGAGGCTGAGGTGGGAGAATTGCTTAAACCTGGGAAGCAGAGATTGCAGTGAGCCGAGATAGTGCCATTGTACTCCAGCCTAGGTGACAGAGCAAGGCTCCGACTCAAAAGAAAAAAAAATTAATTTACAATGTGTAATTAATTTTCACTTTCTTGTTAGTTGATTTTCGTTTTGTGGATGATCTGAGTCAAGCCAGTGCCCTTTTCCTGATTATGCCTTTCTCATCATCCAGGCTATTAGTTGTCCATGCCGTCCTGCCTCTGGGTTATGGTTTCTAACTGTGGAATACTGAAAGTAAGAGAAAGTCAAGTCTATGGTTTTAGTGAGACACAAAGAAAAACTAGTTTGTATGATAGAGAAAGGGAGTAGGGAAGATGTCTGCCAACATTTCAAAATTAGATATCAATGACATAATATTGTTTCCTTAATTTTTCAAAATAGATACCAACTATTTAATATTGGTTCATTAATTTATCCATTCTTTATTCACCAAACATTTTTAAACATCTGTCATTTTACTAAGCACAGTGCTAGGTCCTAGGCAAACACAGATGAATAAAAAGCAAAGAACTCACAGTCTAGTGGGAAAGGCCAATTTATAAACTAAGTTTATGAATAAAATAACTAATACTAAAACTAATATATTACTAATATTAAGATTATTCTGGTGGCCGGGCGTGGTAGCTCACGCTTATAATCCCAGCACTTTGGGAGGCCGAGGCGGGCGGATCATGAGGTCAGGAGATCGAGACCACAGTGAAACCCCGCCTCTACTAAAAATACAAAAAAATTAGCTGGGCATGGTGGCGGGCGCCTGTAGTCCCAGCTACTTGGAGAGGCTGAGGCAGGAGAATGGCGTGAACCCGGGAGGCGGAGCTTGCAGTGAGCCGAGATTGCGCCACTGCACTCTAGCCTGGGCGACAGAGCGAGACTCCGTCTCAAAAAAAAAAAAAAAAAAAAATATATATATATATATATACATATAATTATATATATATATATATTATTCTGGTGATATGCATGATGGCTAGGCATGTTGAAATGTACATTTATTATTTTCAAACATGTGAGGTCATTGATCTATTAAGATACCTGCAAGGGCTCACAGTCTATTTAAATGCATCAGCTCCATGGCAGGGATTCTTCACCATATTAGGATCATGGACTTCTTTGATAATTGGTAAATGTTATGGAGTCTCTCCCAAGAAAAATAAAAATATGCTCATTTATGTGTGGCCTTTTAGGGAATTTATGGACCCTCTGAAATCCATACATGAGTCCCTGATTACATTTCATGTTCTATTATTTTTACTCCTAGAAAACACGTTTTTAATAGACTTTGCAAATGGAGCATCTGTTTTATGTGTCCACTAAGCATCCTCCTCCAGAAGCAGGAAGGGAGGATGCTTAGTGGACAAATAAAACAGATGCCTTATATAATGCTTTATACTTTAAAAGCATGCATATAAAATTGATAAAATCCACAGTGTGCTTTTTTAGCATCATTATGAATATTTTTGTTCAGAGAAGCTTTGATAAACTGTATTAAAAAGCACTCACTTCCTGCCACCTCAAGCTATGTTACTGAATTTTAACGAGAATTCAGTTCTCATTATGCACTGTCATGCATGAGTAGGGATTTAAAAATTTTTTTTTATTGTCTACAGAAATATTGGAAACCAACTAAATTCTAATGAAAGAATGATTAACCTATTCAATGAAATAGTTGGCAACCATTAAAAATGACTATTAGCAAGAGTTTATAATAACATAGGAAAGTGTTTGTTTTGATGTTAAGTGAAAAAAAAGGAGGCTGCAGACTTCCTTCTCCTGTTAGGATATAGAAAGTCACAAGAGACAATCGTTCTCATCCTAACACCAAAAGCAAGACAGATAAGCTATAAAATAATATTTTTAAAACTTCTCAGAGAACTGAGGATGCAAAGAAACCTAAATAAGCTAAACTTCAGAAGGCAACAAGTCTTCACAGAAGAGGAAGAGTTCATGTCTTCTCTTATCTCTGATGGAATGGCAGGAAAAAGAGGACTCTGCCTTACCTGGTGAACGAAGAGAAGCCAACCAAAACTTTAACGAATATAATAGCCTTATGTGGTTGGACATAACAGATCGGAATTCAAAGGATCCCCAGCCGCATAGCAAGTGTGTACCCACCCACAAACTCTTTCATTAACTTTTCATAGGATGCTCAAGGATAGCATACATATGAGTGGGCAGGATAGCATGGAGACAGATACCTTTTCAGGTGTGCAAAGCATCTTCTAAGTGCAATGCAGCTGCCCTTGGAATGAGGGAGGCAGAGGAGGAGAGCTCAGAGAAGTCCAGCCTAAATACCTGTAGCTTTCAGTTCCAAATGCTTGGGGAAGAGAAAAAGTGCTGAGAGAAATCTTGCTCAAGCAATCTAGGTTTTCAGAGAGTGGAAAGAAACTGTCCTCCAAAGACTGCAATACAGTAAAACAGAGATCTCCTGAGGTATAGAAAGCTGGGGGTAGTATTGGAGAACAAGGAGAACTCCTCAATAACCACAAAAACTGACAGCCAAGCTGTAAAGGAGAAAATCACCCATCACTTAAAGAACTGAAAACCATGAGGTCAGGAGATCAAGACCAGCCTGACCAACATGGTGAAACCCTGTTTCTACTAAAAATACAAAAAAATAAGCAGGGGTGGTGGCATGTGCCTGCAATCCCAGCTACTCAGGAGGCTGAGGCAGGAGAATTGCTTGAACCCGGGAGGCGGAGGTTGCAGTGAGCTGAGATAGTACCATTGCACTCCAGCCTGGGTGACAGAGTGAGACTTTGTCTCAAACAAACAAACAACAACAAAAAAAAAACTGATAACCCAGCTGTAAAGTACAAAAAGATCTCTGGAAACTTGCCATTGCTCAGACCTCAAGCCCTGCGGAAAAGAAAATCCTAATTCTACCATCAAAACATTTACAGACAATAGTGAACTAAAGATATAACAAATCATCTTTTGTTTGACAATGATTATTATCAAACTAAAGATGCAACAAAGCCCTGATTCAGCTCAACTACTGAACAGATTGATCCAGTCCCCAGCTCTAGTGGCCTGACATAAGGAAGGACATTCACTTTTCTAGAGAAAAATATTATTTACTTTATTCTTTACTATTTTTATACGTATCATCCTGTATGTAATCAGAGAGAAAAATGAGAAACCAACTACATGTCTAACAATGAAAGAATAATCAAATGAAATATTTTGCAATCATTAAAAATGATGATTAGCAAGAGTATATAATAATATGGAAAAGCATTTGTTTTGATGATAAACGGAAAAAGGAAGCTACAGACTTCTTCCTGTTAGGATGTAGAAAGTCAAGGGATTAATAAAAAAATCACAAGACACACAGAGGCAAGAAAATGTTTGGGAGGCCAAGGAAGGAAGATTACTTGAGGCCAGGAGTTCAAGACCAGCCTGGGCAACATGGTGAGACTCCATCTCTACAAAAAATTTAAAAATTAGCTGGGCACGGCCAGGTGCAGTGGCTTACACCTGTAATCCCAGCACTTTGGGAGGCTGAGGCGGGTGGATCACAAGGTCAGGAGATCAAGACCGTCCTGGCAAGCATGGTGAAACCCCGTCTCTACTAAAAGTACAAAAAATTAGCTGGGCGTGGTGGCAGGCGCCTGTAGTCCCAGCTACTCGGGAGGCTGAGGCAGGAGAATGGCGTGAACCAGGAGATGGAGCTTGCAGTGAGCCAAGATCACACCACTGCACTCCAGCCTGGGTGACAGAGTGAGACTCCATTTCAAAAAAAAAAAAAAAATTAGCTGGGCACAATGGTGCATGCCTGTAATCCCAGCTACTCAGGAGGCTGAGGCAGGAGGATCACTTGAGGCTGGGAGGTTGAGGCTGCAGTGAGCCGTGATCATGCCACTGCACTACAGCCTGGGTGACAGACCAAGACCTTGTCTCAAAAAAATAAATAAATAAAATAAATAAAAAACAGGAAAAGAAAAGAAAATGTAACTGATAGAAAAATAAGAAAGAAAACACCCAATAGAAGCAGACCCAGGAATGGCCCTGACATTAGAATGGTTGGACAAGAACTTTAAAATAACTATTTAAAAATGCTAAGCAATCTAGTAGAAAAAGGTGGACAACATGCATGCAAAGAAGAGAAATTTGGCACAGACATTGAATCTATTTTTTTACAAAGGAACCAAATGGAAAAATTAGAAATAAAAAATATGATATCGGAAGAGAAGAATTTATTAGATGAGCTTAAAAGCAAACAGGACACACCAAGGGAAAAAAGAATCAATGAACCTAAATACAGGAAATAGAAAGTATTCAAGTGAGGAAAATGAAGAGATAATGACTGAGTAGGCTCTAAAAATTGAAGATATCAACTCATAAATCCAAGAAGTTGAGCAAACCCCAAAGAAAAATATCTGGGCACATCATAATCAAAGAGCTGAAAAACAAAGATAAAGAGTAAATTTAAAAAGCAGTTAGAAAAAGAGAGAGAGAGAGAGAAAGACATACTAAATACAGGAAACAATGGATAACTTTTCACAGAAACAATGGAAGAAAATGGAAGATAAAATGCTGAAAGAAAGAAACTAAATCTATAATCATATATTCAGTGAAAATGTCCTTCAAAAATTAAGGCAAAATAAAGACATTTTCCAACAAAAAAAAATAGCTGAGAGAATTTGTCTTCAGTAGAGTTAGCTTACAAGTTTTTCAGACTGAAGAGAAATGATGCTGGATGGAACCCAATATAAACAGGAAAGAATGGAGAGTGCTAGAAGGTGTAATATGTGGCTGGGTGCAGTGGCTCATGCCTATAATCCCAGCACTTTGGGAGGCTGAGGAGGGCAGATCACCTGAGGTCAGGAGTTTGAGACCAGCCTGCCCAACATGGCAAAACCCCATTTCTACTAAAAAATACAAAAATTAGCCAGGTGTGGTGGTGCATGTCTGTAATCCCAGCTACTTGGGAGGCTGAGGCACAAGAATTGCTTAAACCCAGGAGGCGGAGGTTGCAGCGAGCTGAGATAGTGCTACTGCACTCCAGCCTGAGCAACAGAGTAAGACTCTGTCTCAAAAAAAAAAAAGTGTAATATGTGGTTCAAAGAAAAAGTTCAAAAATATATTCATCTTTTAAATATATTTAAAATTTTATTTTCAAAATTATTCATGTTTTAAAACAAAAATTAACAATGCATTGTATGGTTTATAGTGTATATGAAGGGAAATATAAGATAATGAGAACACAAAGAGTGGAGGTGGATAATGAAAGTGTGTAGCTGTAACATTCTTACATTGTTCATAAAGTTGAACATTATTTGAAGTTTGAACTTGGTAACTGAGAAATATGTATTAAAATTTCTAGAGCAAACTCTAAAACTAACACAAACAGGAATGACTAAAAAGCAAATAGAGGAGGTAAAATATAGTAAAAATAATACATACAAAATAATGAGTTATACAAAAGAGGAAGAAACAGAAAGAACAGAGAAAATATTATAAAAACCAAATAAGATAGGATACTTAAACCAACCATATCAGTAATTACATTAATTATAAATGGAATAAACACTTATTTAAAAGATGGTGATATTAGATGGACAAAAGGCAAGATTTTCCTATATGTCGCTTACAAGAAATACACTTAAAATATAAAGTTATAGAGATATTAAAAACATATGCCATGAAAAATGTAAGAACTGGTGAAATCCAACTAAGTCTGTAGTTTAGTCAATAGTACCCTACCAATGTCAATTCTAGGTTTTGATCATTGTGGTTTGGTTATATAATACATCATCACTGGGGGCTAGGTAAAGGGTACCTGGGACCTCTGTACCATTTTTGCAACTTCTATGTGAATCATTCTTTCTTTTCTATAAGAAATGGCTGGTGTTTGCAGCTAAGTACATTTTTTTCCTTTTTTTCAGCTTGCGCCTACTTATAGTAGTTCAAAGATCCAAAGGCCACCTTTCATTTTATAATGTCTCTGTACTTCTTAATCCAAGCTGAGTATGTTTTCACCAATGCAATTCTCTAAAAATATGGTAGGTTTCCTAAGAATCTTATTGGGATTTGATTCATTCAACAAAAGCCACACTCACAAATAAGAATAAAAATAAGCCCTTTCTATGTTGGGCTCCCTGTAAGGTTGCTGTGGGACAACTTAAAGATTTTTAAAAGCCCCATTGTTTAATTCAGAGGATCTTCAAGAAATGCTTTTAAGATTTTAATAGAAACTTTGGTCTACTTGCAAAGGTCTGTGATGTACCTTTCAAATCTTTTCAAGATCTTAAAGAGTTGTACAGTCACACTCTTGGCTTTCTCTCTAGACCATATTTTCTTGAAAGTGAACTTGATTTGATCTCTGTCTAAACGCCATTTCTTAATTTTTAACATTGTTTTTCATGTGAAGAGCCTGAAAATAAAAAACAGCATTGTGTTGACACCTAGGAAGTTCTGGATTGTTAATATATTTTCCATTGTAGTAAAGAAACATGTACTATAAAATTTACCCTCCCAACAATTTCCAAGTATAATATTGTCAACTGGATGCTCTGTGTCATACAGACCTCCCCATCTTGCATGACTGAAACTCTATATATGCCAAATAACAACTCCTCACCTCCACCTTCCACCAGCCTCTGGAAACTACCATTCTACTTTCTGTTTCTGTAATTTTGACTCCTTTAGATACCTCATATAAGTGAGTCATGCAGTATTTTTTGTGACTGATTTCACATATGTCTACTTTGTAACATGAGAGAATTTCCTTCCTTTTTAAGACTGAATAATATTCCATTGTATGCAATATACTGCATTTTGTTTTACCCATTCATCTGTCAGCAGGCATTTAGGTTGCTTCTACCTCCTGGCTATTGTGAATAATGCTGCAATGAACACGAGTGGACACATATCTCTTTGAGATCCTGTTTGTAGTTCTTTTGGATATATATCCAGAACTGAAATTGCTGGATTATATAGTACTTCTATTTTTAATTTTGCTGATTGTTAATATATACCAGTTATTTATTTTGCTTGTCTCTATCTGTACCTTATGATAAGTAGCTTAAAGAAACTAGGTGACACTTTTGATGTCTGTCTGGAAATCCCCTTAGCTGGATCCATCAGTTCAGTAGATACATTATCTATTTTTCATGTCTCCACAGGTAATAACTCTACCAAACTTACCATCACTATATAACAACAATCTCCTTTCATCCAACTTTGTGTAAACCGAAAATAAAATTTTAAGGCCCTCCAACCATCCAAATGGATCCCTCCTCTCAGCCGAGGGCATTCCAATGTTAACCTGAAAACACTAGTTCAGGCCATGATGGGAAGGGGGAGCGGGACATGCCTCATTATACCCTCCTTTCTTTTGGAATTGCTGATGGAACAGACTCTTTAAGTCTGATAAGAAACATTTACAATCTATTCTCTCCGAAGCCTGCTACCTGGAGGCTTCATCTGCATGATAAAACCTAGGTCTCCACAGCCTCTTTCTGCAACCCAGACATTTCTTTCTATTGATAATAACTCTTTCACAAATTGCCAATCAGAAAAATTTTAAATCTCTCTATGACCTGGAAGTCCCTGCTTTGAGCTGTCTCACCTTTCCAGACTGAACCAATGTATATTTTACATGTATTGATTGATGTCTAATGTCTCCCTAAAATGTATAAAACCAAGCTGTACTCAAACCACCTTGGGCACATGTCGTCAGGACATCCTGAGGCTGTGTCACAACTGTGTCCTTAACTTTGGCAAAATAGACATTTTTTTTGACAGAGATCTGTCTCAGATACTTTTGGGTTCATGTTCCAGTAACATTTTTCTCACTTTTCTTTGAGCCCTTACCAATAGCCCCCTTAAGGGCCATTAGACTTCAGCTAACAGTATTCTTAAGGTGCTTCTAACTTCCTCCCACTGCTTGCTCCCATGTTTTATTTGGCAGCACCCCATTTGCAGTTACCAAAATCTGCTCCAGTCTATATCCTGCATAATTAATCACCCCAAATCTTAATGGCTTAAAAAAAAACAGCAATTATCATTTTATTGCTTTTTCTCATGGTTGGGGAGCTTTGATTGAACTCAGGTGGTTCTTGCTCAGGATTTCTCATGCAGTCAGACTGGGGCTAGAGCTGCCTTGAAACCTTCCTTACTCACATATATGGTTGATGCTGCCTTCCAGCTGGGACCTCACCTGGCCTATTAGCTGTAACACTTACACATGGCCTGAGGTCGTCCCTTACTCATGTAACTAAAATTCAACAGCATTCATCTCAAAAGGAAAAGAGTGCTAGATGAAAACAGTATTGCCTTGTATGACTTTAGCTTAGAAGTCTTAAACATGTGTTGGGCTGGATTTGGCTCCCAAGTAATTGTTTAAACTTTACCTTCTCTTTATTACCTCTACCTTTATTGGGAATTTTTTATATTTTTCAGTTTTATAGGATACCTTATACTTACTTTTAACATCTGTACAAATTGTTGTCTTTTCAAAATCTTATCCCATTTCTTTACATAATATTTGTACTTGGTTTCAGCATGACAAGCAGATATTTCACCATGTTTTGGCTGACTTCTTCAAGCCCATGGATCTTTAACCCAGTCTCTTCTTCAGAGATATTTGTATTTTTGTTTGTTGGTTTCTTTATTTATTCTTAATATTCCATTTTTTAAAAATTTGTCCTCCAGAATTTTAACTAAACTCCCAGACTTTCAAATATTCTGGAGTCCAAAATTTTCTTAATTGCATTTCTGGGATGTATGTCTTTAAAGAACGGAAATTCTTGTCCAGGGTTATTTCCTAAATTATTGGCTAGACTTTCTGGATCAAATTTAACTTTGGCCATATGGCATGTAGCATGACTTTAATCAGGAAGAATATTAAGGATGAATATGCTTCTTGAACTGTCTTGTAGTCCATTTATCAACACAAGATCTCTTTATTGTAAGGAATGATTTCGTGGAATTACTTTTAACCCCTGTAGAGGAAGAGTGTTCAGGTTATATTTAAGTTTCTCCAAGTTTGTTAATTTTCTCTATCTGTGAATTTCTTCCAGTCTTCATAACATGCTTAGTAGAATTCTATGGTAGTCTTCTCTATGGTAGGCTGAAGTTTTTTTTTGTTTTGTTTTCAATGGAGTACTCATTTTGTACTCTATTAAAACCCTTTGATTTAATTAATCTCTCCCTCTCTCACTTTCTCTCTTTCTTCCAGGTAGAAAAAAAATAACAGGAATCCAGACAGAATAAAGAATGAAACTATGGACACAGGCATGAGAGAAATGCACTTATTTGTGGCAGTACTGATGCAGACATAACGGGAGAGGTGGTAAGAGCTGAGACTGGAAAAACAGAGTGGAGCCAGTGTGCAGAGGATCCAATATGGCACCCTAAGGGGTCTGACTTCATCCTGCAGTGGTGAATGGGAAATCACCTAAGTTTATTGTTATTCGTAAGCACAGGGGCAGTATACAATTTTTGCGTTGAGAAAGGAGAATTCTGAAATGGTAGTTTTGAATGGTGGATTTAAAGTGGGAGACAGATTTGAGCCTTTAACATTGCAGTTTAAAAATAAACAGAAAGAATTTTAAAAAGCAAGTGGGAGATAGATATTGAAAGCAGGAAGACCACTCAGGAGATAGCCACAATAGTCTAGAGAGAGATGGGGAAGGTCAGTTGTATGTCAGACCAAGCAGCATGTTTGAAACACTGAAGAGAAAAGCTCCAGTGATCCACGTATGAGTGGCCTGACCTACAGAGTATCGAGGAGAAGGCGAGGAAGGCATTAGAAAGAACTAGACATGGGTTGAACTCTTGGTAGCCTGACTAGTGCCTGACTGTTCTTCAAGACTCTCTCCTGAATAGATTTGACCTTTTGGACCTGGTAGGAGCCCCTTTGATCACTTGTTACCAGCCATTGCTACCTCCTGGAGCGCCCTTTAATCTGGAGACCCCTTTGATCACTTGTTACCAGCCATTGCTACCACCCTGCACCATTGCAAAGTGGATTGTATGTGACTCTTCTCAAAACCCCTAGAACTATGTGCACACATCATTGTAGCACTCCTTATATGACATGTACTGTGATCACTTGTTAGCCTCACATGATCTGGCCCTTGCCTACTTCTTTGATACCATTTTTTTTTTTTTTAGGACTAGAAGGAATTTTATTAATTTTTTTTGCACACAAAACAATAAACATTTTCTAAAAATACATACAAACAAAATGCATATCAAAATTAGGAAGGCTGCACATGGGAAGATGGGGAGTAGAAATGGGGGGTGGGAATTAAAGAAAATAAGTGAGAGAGGAACTTTGTATAGATCAATGATACTAACTCAATCCTCTATTTGACAAAGAAGAAGGAGAAGGAAGAGGAAGAAAAAGAAAGTGGGATAAAGCATCAGAAAGGGAGGAAAATAGAAAAAATTTGAGTATGACTCCAGGGTAGACCTGTTTTGTTGTCGCTGGGTTGGTTGGTTGGTTTGTCTGTTGTATTTTTCATATGTTTCGCCATGTTGGCCAGGCTGGTCTCGAACTCCTAGCCTGAAGTGATCAACCCGCCTCGGCCTCCCAGAGTGCTGGGACTACAGGCGTGAGCCACCACGTCCAGCCCCCACATTGCGTCTGGCCTCCGTGGTAGACTTCCCAGACAGGGCGGCTGGGCAGAGGCGCTCCCCACATCCCAGACGGGGCGGCCTGGCAGAGGCACTCCTCACTTCTTCCCAGATGGGGCAGCTGGGCAGAGGCACTCCTCACTTCTCAGATGGGGCGGCCGGGCAGAGGCGCTCCTCACATCCCAGACAATGGGCGGCCGGGCAGAGGTGCTCCTCACTTCCCAGACGGGGCAGCCAGGCAGAGGCGCTCCTCACTTCCCAGACGATGGGCGGCCGGGCAGAGACGCTCCTCACTTCCCAGACGGGGAGGCTGGGCAGAGACGCTCCTCACTTCTTCCCAGACGGAGCGGCCGGGCAGAGGCGCTCCTCACTTCCCAGACAGGGTGGCCGGGCAGAGGCGCTCCTCACTTCCCAGATGGGGCGGCCGGGCAGAGGCGCTCCTCACATCCCAGACAATGGGCGGCCGGGCAGAGGCGCTCCTCACTTCTTCCCAGACGATGGGCGGCCGGGCAGAGGCGCTCCTCACTTCCCAGACGGGGCAGCCGGGCAGAGACGCTCCTCACTTCTTCCCAGATGGGGCGGCCGGGCAGAGGTGCTCCTCACTTCCCAGATGGGGCGGCCGGGCAGAGGCACTCCTCATTTCCCAGAGAGGGCGGCCGGGCAGCGGCGCTCCTCACTCCCCAGACGATGGGCGGCCGGGCAGAGGTGCTCCTCACTTCCCAGATGATGGGTGGGTGGCGGGGCAGAGACGCTCCTCACTTCCTACAAGGGGTGGCGGCTAAGCAGAGGCGCTCCTCACTTCCCAGACAGGGCGGCCTGGCAGAGGCGCTCCTCACATCCCAGATGATGGGTGGCCAGGCAGAGGCACTCCTCACTTCTTCCCAGACGGGGCGGCCGGGCAGAGGCACTCCTCATTTCCCAGACGGGGCGGCCAGGCAGCGCGCTCCTCGCTTCCCAGACGATGGGCGGCCGGGCAGAAGTGCTCCTCACTTCCCAGACGATGGGCGGGCGGCGGGGCAGAGACGCTCCTCACTTCTAGACGGGGTGGTGGCTAAGCAGAGGCGCTCCTCACTTCCCAGACGGGGCGGCCTGGCAGAGGCGCTCCTCACATCCCAGATGATGGGTGGCCAGGCAGAGGCGCTCCTCACTTCCCAGACGATGGGCGGGCGGCCGGGCAGAGACGCTCCTCACTTCCTAGAGGGGGTGGCGGCTGGGCAGATGCGCTCCTCAGCTCCCAGATGGGGCGGCCAGGCAGAGGCGCTCCTCACATCCCAGACGATCGGCGGCCAGGCAGAGACGCTCCCCACCTCCCCCATGGAGCGGCGGCCGGGCAGAGGCTGCAATCCCAGCACCCTGGGAGGCCAAGGCAGGCGGCTGGGAGGCGGAGGCTGCAGCGAGCCAAGACCACGCCACCGCACTCCAGCCCGGGCAACACCGAGCACCCAGTTAGCGAGACTCCGTCTGCAGTCCCAGCACCTCGGGAGGCCGAGGCAGGCAGACCACTCGAGGTCAGGAGCTGGAGACCAGCCTGGCCAACATGGCGAAACCGCGCCTCCAGCCAAAGGACAAAAACCAGGTAGGGGTGGTGGCGCGCGCCCGCAATCCCAGGCAGCCCGCAGGCCGAGGCAGGAGAATCACGGGAGCTGGAGGGAGGCAGGGAGTCTGCAGCGTGCCGAGTATACTCCAGCCCGGGCAAGAGGGAAGAAAAGAAGGAAGGAAGGAAGGAAGGAGGGAAGGAGGGAAGGAGGGAGGGAGGGAGGTAGGAAGGAGATACCATTTTTTTTCCCTTTCCTGCATATTGTGTAATTTTCCAATCTGTCACTTTAATAAGAAATCTATATGTTTTATGTGATGTGATGAGTTCAAGGATTATTAGAGCTGAAAGGAATTGTGGGTTTTCAACTATCAACATATATACTGAAGTCTCAGGTGATCATCAGCATTTTCAACAATAAGGCATTTTAAAACTAAGGCATGTACATTCTTAACGACATAATGCTATTGTGCCTTTAAAAGACTACAATATAGTGTAAATATAACTTTTTTTGTGTGTGTGTGTGACGGAGTCTCACACTGTCGCCCAGGCTGGAGTGCAGTGGCACCATCTCTGATCACTGCAAGCTCCGCCTCCCGGGTTCACGCCATTCTCCTGCCTCAGCTTCCTGAGTAGCTGGGACTACAGGTGCCTGCCACCACGCCTGGCTAAGTTTTTGCATTTTTAGTAGAGATGGGGTTTCACCGTAGCCAGGATGGTCTCGATCTCCTGACCTTGTGATCCGCCCGCCTCGGCCTCCCAAAGTGCTGGGATTACAGGCATGAGCCACCGTGCTCGGCCAAATATAACTTTTATATGCACTAGAAAATGAAAAAAATTGTGTGACTTGCTATATTGTGATATTCACTTTATTGTAGTGGTATGGAACTGAACCTGCAATATCTCTGAGGTATGCCTATATAAATATACTCACACTATATACAAATATTTGTGTAAAAAAAATATATATATATATAGAAACACACACATACATATCACCCACCTTGGGAATGTACACAGCTCCATGGTAGGCAAAATGCAAACATCTCTGCTTTGTGTTAGATATAGCTACAGAAGAAATGGCTGCGGATTAAACATGACATGGTGTACTGAGGCTCTTTAACAAATGACTTGTGATTAATTGTAAGGGAAATCTCAGTCACCAACCACAACCACAACCACAGTTCCTTTGTAGCACAAATTGCGGCTACCCTCAAGAGATGACTTGCACTTTAACTCCCTTCCCCTGCCTCTTCTGTTATCCTAACACTCCAAGGAAATTCACAAGTCACTGTTGGATATTCTTTTTATGAGGACTCCCTACCAGCAGACAAATATGTTTTTTCTCCCATCTTCCAAGCAATCCCTGGCTCCACTCCACTACCCCTTCAGTTACTGTCCTATTTCTGTCCTCTTCAGTAAAAATCCTATACTCATTGTCTCCAATTCTCTCCTCTCAGTCTCTCTTTTTTAAAAGTTTATTTTATTAATTGACAGAATCTAATTTTATCTATTTGTGGGGTACAATATGACATTTTGATAAGTGTATTTATTGTGGAATGATCAAATCGGGCAAATTTGCATATCCATCACCTCAAATATTTATCCTTTTTTTGTGGTGAGAACATTTAAAATCCTCTCTTGTAGCTGTTTTAAAATGTACAGTACATTATTATTAACTGTAGTCATGCTGTGCGGAACACCATAATGTATTCCTCCTATCTAACTGGATTTCTTTACACTGATTTGACCAATGTTTCCCCTTTCCCCATCCATTTCCCCCTGCCCCATTCTCTGCAGCTTCTGGTAGCCACCATTCTACTCTGTACTTCCATGAGTTTAGCTTTTTTAGATTCCACATATAAGTGAGACCATAAGGTATTTGTCTCTCTGTGTCTGGATTATTTTATGTAACATAATATGCTTTTGGTTTATCCATGCTGTCTCAAACAACAGAATTTCCTGTTTTTTTTTTTTTTTTTTTATGGCTGAATGGGATTCCATTGTGTATATATACCACATTTAAAAAATGTATTCATCCACTGATGGACACTTAGGTTATTTCCATATCTTAGTGACTGTGAATATAGCTATATAATGCTCATATATAGCTCATATATAGATCATGTTAAAGAGTGCAGGCATCTCTTTAACATACTGATTTAAGTTCCTCTGGGTATATACGCAGTAGTGAGACTGCTGGATCATATAGTAGTTCTGTTTTGAGATTTTTCGAGGAAGTTTCATACTGTTTTCCAAAATGGCTGTCCTGATTTACATTCCCACCAACAGTGTACAAAGATTCCCTTTTCTCCACATCCTTGCCAACACTTGTTATCTTTCATCATTTTTATTTTATTTTATTTTATGTAGAGAAGGGTTCTCGTTATGTTGCCCAGGCTGATCTTGAACTCCTGGGCTCAAGAGATCCTCCCATCTCAGCCTCCCAAAGTGCTGGGATTACAGGAATGAGCCACTGCACCTGGCCTCACTGTGGCTTTAATTTGCATTTCTCCAATGATAAGAGATGTTGAGCATTTTTTGATAAATCTATCGGCCATAGGTGTGTCTTCTGTTGAGGAATGTATATGCAACTATTTGCCCATGTGTTAATTGCATTATTTGTTTTTCGTTACTGAGTAGCTTATGTTTCTTGTATATTTTACATATTAGACCTTTATCTGATGTATTATTTGAAAATATTTTCTCCCAATCTGTGAATTCTCTCTTTACTCTCAATTGTTTTCTTTGCTGTGCAGAGACTCTTTAGTTGTAAGCAATCCCACTTGTCTATTTTGTTGCCTGTGTTTGTAGGGTCATATGCAAGATCCCACTGTCCAGACCAATGTCATCAAGCATTTCCTCTATGTTTTCTTCCAGTAGTTTTATAGTTTCAGGTCTTATGTTTTCTAAGTCTTTTGTTTTGTTTTTGTTTTGTTTTGAGACAGAGTCTTACTCTGTCACCCAGGCTGGAGTGCAGTGGCACCATCTCAGCTTACTGAAACCTCTGCCTCCTGAGTTTAAGCAATTCTCCTGCCTCAGCCTCTTGAGTAGCTGGGACTACAGGCATGTGCCACCATGCCCGGCTAATTTTTGTATTTTTAATAGAGATGAGATTTCACCATGTTGGCCTGACTGGTCTCAAACTCCTGACCTCAAGTGATCCTCCTGCCTCAGCCTCCCAAAGTGCTAGAATTACAGGCATGAGCCACTGTGCCCTACCTCTTATGTTTAAGTCTTTAATCCATTTTGAGTTGGTTCTTGTATAAACGATAAAGGTACATATTCATTCTTCTGTATGTGGATATCCAGTTTTCTCAATACCATTTATTGAAAAGACTGTCTTTCCCTCATTGTGTGTTCTTAGCACCTTTGTCAAAAAATCAGTTGAACATAGATGTGTGGGTTTATTTCTTTTTTTTTTTTTGAGATGGAGTCTCGCTCTGTCACCCAGGCTGGAGTGCAGTGGCGCAATCTCGGCTCACTGCAAGCTCCGCCTCCCGGGTTCACGCCATTCTCCTGCGTCAGCCTCTCCGAATAGCTGGGACTACAGGTGCCCGCCACCACGCTTGGCTAATTTTTGTGTGTGTGTGTGTATTTTTAGTAGAGACGGGTTTCACATGGTCTCGATCTCCTGACCTCGTGATCCACCCGCCTCGGCCTCCCAAAGTGCTGGGATTACAAGCGTGAGCTACCGTGCCCGGCCAGTGTGGGTTTATTTCTAAGCTCTGTATTCTATTCCATCAGTCAATG
The DNA here is from genome assembly GCF_006542625.1 of Nomascus leucogenys. Lineage (NCBI taxonomy): Eukaryota > Metazoa > Chordata > Mammalia > Primates > Hylobatidae > Nomascus > Nomascus leucogenys. The sequence continues at coordinate 16,653,719 of NC_044385.1, forward strand.
TGCTTGGCTTTTTTGTTTGTTGGTTTGTTTTGGTTTTTTGAGATGGAGTTTCACTCTGTCACCCAAGGTGGAGTGCAGTGGCGTGATCTTGGCTCACAGCAACCGCAACCTCCACCTCCTGGCTTCAGGCAGTTCTCCTGCCTCAGCCTTAGCCGGGATTACAGGCAAGCACCACCACACCCAGCTAATGTATATGTATATATTTTTAGTAGAGGCGGGGCTTCACCATGTTGGCCAGGCTGGTCTCAAACTCCTGACCTCAAGTGATCTGCCTGCCTTGGCCTCACAAAGTGCTGGGGTTGTAGGCATGAGCCACCATACCTGACAGATGTGTCTGCTTTCATACCAGTACCATGCTGTTTTGATTACTATAGCTTTGTAATATATTTTGAAATCCAGTAGTGTGATGCCTTCAGCTTTGTTCTTTTTGGTCAAGATTGCTTTGGGTATTCAGAGTCTTTTGTGAATCCATATGCATTTTAGGAATATTTTTTCTATTTCTGTGAAGAATGACATTGGAATTTTGACAGAGATTGCATTGAATCTGTAGATGACTTTGGGTAGCATGGACATTTTCACAAAATTAATTCTTCCAGTTCATGAACATAGAATATCTTTTCATTTATTTGTGTCTACTTCAATTTCTTTCATCAATGTTTTGTAGTTTTTGGTACACAGATCTTTCACTTTCTTGGTTCAGTTTACTCTTGTTTTTTCTTTTGTTGTTGTTGTTGTTATTGTTTTTTGAGACACAGTCTTGCTCTGTCACTGGGCTGGAGTGCAGTGGCATGATCTTGGCTCACTGCAACCTCTGCCTCTCCGGTTCAAGCGATTCTCCTGCCTCAGCCTCCCCAGTAGCTAGGACTACAGGCGTGTGATACCACGCCCAGCTAATTTTTGTATTTTTAGTAGAGACGGGGTTTCACCATATTGGCCAGGATGGTCTCGATTCCTGACCTCATGATCCGCCCACCTTGGCCTTGCAAAGTGCTGGGATTATAGGCGGGAGCCACTGTGCCCAGCCCAGTTTACTCTTAAGTATTTAATTTTAATGGTTTTTTTGTTTTGTTTTGTTTTTTGTTTTTTTGTTTTTTGAGACAGAGTCTCACTCCGTCACCCAGGCTGGAGTGTAGTGACTCGATCTTGGCTCACTGTAACCTCTGCCTCCTGGGTTCAAGCAATTCTCATGTCTCAGCCTCCTGAGTAGCTGGGACTATAGACACATGCCACCAGGCCCAGCTAATTTTTGTATTTTTAGTAGAGATTAGAGATTTGCCATGTTCACCAGGCTGGTCTCAAACTCCTGACCTCAAGTGATCTGCCTACCTCAGTCTCCTGAAGTGCTGGGATTACATGCATAAGCCACCATGCCTGGCCTTATGTTAATTTTTGATGCTCTTGTAAATGGGAATGTTTTATTAGTTTCTTTTTCAGTTTGTTGTTAGTACATAGAAACACTGTTGCTTTTTGTAAGTTGATTTTGAATCTTGCAAACTTATTACATTTGTTTATCAGTCTCAGTTTTTTTGTGGAGTCTAGGATTTTCTATATATAGGATTGTTGTTGCAGCAAACAGACATAATTCTGCTTCCTTCATTCCTATTTTGATCTCTTTTATTTTTCTTGCCTAGTTGCTCTGGCTAGGACTTCCAACAATACGTTGAACAGAAGTGGTGAGAGTGAGCATGCTTTTCTGGTTCCTGATATTAGAGGAAAGACTTACAATTTTTCACCACTGAGTATTATGTTACCTGCGGGCTTGTCATATGTGGCTTGTTATATATGGCCTCTATTTTATTGAGGGCCATTTCTTCTGTACCTAATTTGTTGAGAGTTTTTATCATGAAAGGATGTTGAATTTTGTCAGATGTTTTTTCTTTTCTTTTCTTTTTTCTTTTTTTTTGAGTCAGGGTCTCAATCTGTCAACCAGGTTGGAGTGCATTGGCATGATCACAGCTCACTACAGCCTTGACCTCCCAGGGTCAAGCAGTCCTCCCACCACAGCCTCTCAAATGGGACTACAGGCATGTGCCACTATGCCCTGCTAATTTTTTTATTTTTTGTACAGACAGGGTCTCACCATGTTGCTTAGGCTGGTCTAGAACACCTGGGCTCGAGTGATCCTGCCACCTTGGTCTTCCAATGTTTTAGGATTACAGGTATGAGCCACCATGCTTGACCAGATGCTTTTTCTGCATCTGTTGAGATTGTCATATGGTTTTTGTCCTTCATTCTGTTAATATGGTGAATCACTTTTATTGATTTGCATTTGTTGAACCAAACCTGAATGCCAGGGATAAATCCCCCTTGATCATTGTGAATGATCCTTTCAATGTACTGGGGAATATGGTTGGCTGTTATGTTGTTGATAATTTTTCTATCTATGTTTATCATTGATATTGGCCTGTAGTTTTATTTTCTCGTAGTCTCTGTCTGGCTTTGGCATTAGGTTAAAGCTGGCCTCAAAAAATGAATTTGGAAGTATTCCTTACTCTTCAGCTCTCTGGAAGAATTTGAGAAGAATTGCTATTCTTCTTTAAATGCCTGATAGAATTCAGCCTTGAGGCTATCCCGTGATGGGTTTTTCTTTAATGAGAGACTTTTAATTACTAATTCAATCTCCTTACTCATTGGTTTCTTCAGATTTCCAATTTCTTTTTTTTTTTTCGAGATGGAGTCTCACTCTATCATTCAGGCTGGAATACAGTGGTGTGATCTTGGCTCACTGCAACCTCCGCCTCTCGGGTTCAAGCGATTCTCCTGCTGCAGCCTTTTGAGTAGCTAGGACTAGAGGTGCATGCCACCATGCCTAGCTAATTTTTGTATTTTTAGTAGAGACAGGGTTTCACCATGTTGGCCAGGCTGGTCTCGAACTCCTGACCTCAAGTAATCTGCCCACCTCGGCTTCCCAAAGTTCTGGGATTACAGGCGTGAGCCACAGTGCCTGGCCCAGATTTCCAATTTCTTTATGATTCGATCTGGGTAGGTTTTATTTTTCCAGGAGTTTATACATTTCTTTTAGACTGTCCATTTTGTTGGCATATAGTTGTTCATAGTAGTCTCTTATGAACCTTTATATTCCTATGTTAACAGTTCTAATGCCTCCTCTTTTATTTTCAATTTTGTTTATTTGAATCATTCTTTTTTCTTAGTTAATCTAGCTAAGGATTTGTCAATTTTATTAGGATTTCAAAAAGCGAGCCCTTAGTTTTGCTGATTTTTTTCTATTGTTTTCTCAGTCTATATTTCATTTATTTCTGCCCTGATCTTTGTTATTTCCCTCCTTCTGCTAACTTTTGGCTTTGTTAGTTATTTTTCTAATTCCTGGAAGTATAATATTAGGTTGTTTACTTGCTATCTTTATTCTTTTTCCATATATGCATTTATTGCTATAAACATCTCTCTTAGAACTGCTTTTACCACACCCCGTAAGTTTTGGTATGTTGTATTTCCATTTTCATTTGTCTTGTGATTTTTTTTTTTACTTCCTAATAGTCATTCAAGAGCATATTGTTTAATTTTCATATACTTGTTCATTTTTTCTGATTCCTCCTATTACTGATTTCTAGTTTCATATCATTACAGTCAGAAAAGATACTTGATATAATTTAGATGTTCTTAAATGTGTTTAGATTTGTTTTGTGACCTAACATGATCTACCCCAGAAAATGTTCTGTGTGCACTTGAAAAAAACTGTTTTCTCTGTTGCTGTTGTGTGAAATATTCTGTATATGCCTGTCAGGTCCATTTGGTCTAAAGTGTAGTTGAAGGCCAATGTCTCCTTATTGATTGTCTGTCTGGGTGATCTGTCCACTATTGAAAGTGAGATATTAAAATCCCCTACTATGTTTGTTTTGCAGTCTATATCTCCCTTTGGTTCTCTTAATGTTTGCTTTATATATTTAGGTGTTCTGATGTTAGGTGCATATATATATATTTATAATTTTTATATCCTCTTGATGAATTGACCCCTTTATCACTATATCATACCCTTCTTTGTCTCCTTTTTTTTTTTTTTTTTTGAGATGGAGTCTCGCTCTGTTGCCAGGCTGCAGTGCAGTGGCATGATCTTGGCTCACTGCAACCTCCACCTCCCAGGTTCAAGCAATTCTCCTGCCTCAGCCACCTGAGTAGCTGGGACTACAGGTGCATGCCACCACACCCAGCTAATTTTTGTATTTTTAGTAGAGACAGGGTTTTACCATGTTGGCCAGGATGGTCTCAATCTCTTGACCTCGTGGTCCATCTGCCTTGGCCTCCCAAAGTGCTGGGATTATAAGCATGAGCCACTGTGCCCGGCCCTTCTTTGTCTCTTTTTACCATTTTTGGCCTAAAATGTATTTAGACTGAAATATAGCTACCTTTGCTCTCTTTTTGTTTTCATTTTCATGGAATATCTTTTTTTTTTTAATCCTTCACATGCAGTTTATGGGTATCCTTTAAGGTAAAATGAGTCTCTTGTAGGCAGCATGTAGTTGAGCCTTTTTTCCATTGAGCCACTCTATGACTTTTGATTAGAGAATTAATCCATTTATATTTAAAGTAATTATTGATAGGTAAGTACTTACTATTGCCATTTAAAAAATTGTTTTCTGGTTGTTTTTGTAGAGTTTTTGTTCCTTTCTTCCTCTATTACTTTCTTCCTTTGTGGTTTGATGACTTTCTGTAATGATATGCTTTAGATCTTTTGTTTTTATATTTTGTGTATCTGTTATAGACTTTTGCTTTGCCATTATCTTGAGGCTTGCATAAAGCATTTATACTTATAATCTATTTTAAGCTGATGACAACACTTTTTAAAATTTCAATAGTTTTCGGGGAACAGATGGTGTTTGATTACATAGATAAGTTCTTCAGCAGTGATTTCTGAGATTTTGGTGCACCCATCACCCGAGCAGTGTACACGGCACCCTGTGTGTAGTCTTTCATGCCTCACGCTGCTCCCACCCTTCCCCCCAAGTCCCTAGAGCTTATTATATTGTTCTTATGGCTTTGTGTCCTCATAGCTTAGCTCCCACTTACAAGTGAGAACATACAATATTTGGTTTTTCATTCCTGAGTTATTTCACTTAGAATCATGGTCTCCAACTCCATCCAGATTGCTGCAAATGCCATTATTTTATTCTTTTTATGATTGAGTACTATTCTATAGTGTATATATGTACCATATATATGGGGGAATGTTCTGGCTAGGACTTCCAGTACTATGTTGAATAGAAGTGGCAAAAGTGGACATCCTTGTCTTGTTCCAGTTCTCAAGGGGAATACTTTATGCTTTCAACTTTATACACACACACACACAACACACACACACACACACACACACACACACTACATTTTCTTTATCCGCTTGTTGATTGATGGGCACTTAGGCTGGTTCCATATTTTTGCAGCTGTGAATTGTGCTGCTATAAACATGCATATGCAAGTGTCTTTTTCATATAATGACTCCTTTTCCTCTGGGTAGATACCCAGTAGTGAGATTGCTGGATCAAATGGTAGTTCTACTTTTCATTCTTTAAGAAATCTTCATACTGTTTTCCACAGTGATTGTGCTAGTTTAAATTCCCACCAGCAGTGTAAAAGTGTTCCCTTTTTACCACATCTACACCAACATCTATTATTTTTTGATGTTTTAATTATGACCATTCTTGCAGAGTAAGGTGGTATCGCATTGTGGTTTTGATTTGCATTTCCATTATAATTAGTGATGTTGAGCACTTTTTCTTTTTTTTTTTTTTTTTTTTTTTTTGAGACAGAGTCTTGCTCTGTCGCCCAGGCTGGAGTGCAGTGGCGCAACCTTGGCTCAGCACAAGCTCCACCTCCCGGGTTCACGCCATTCTCCTGCCTCAGCCTCTCCGAGTAGCTGGGACTACAGGCGCCCACCACCACGCCCGGCTAATTTTTTTTGTATTTGTAGTAGAGACGGAGTTTCACTGTGGTCTCGATCTCCTGACCTCGTGATCCGCCCGCCTCGGCCTCCCAAAGTGCTGGGATTACAAGCGTGAGCCACCGTGCCCGGCCGATGTTGAGCATTTTTTCATATGTTTGTTAACCATTTGTATATCTTCTTTTGAGAATTGTCTATTCTTGTCTGTAGCCCACTTCTTTATTGGATTGTTTTGTTTTGTTCTTGCTGATTTGTTTGAGTTCCTTGCAGATTCTGGATATTAGTTCTTTGTCAGATGTATAGATTGTGAAGATTTCCTCCCACTCTGTGGGTTGTCTGTTTAATCTGCTGATTATTTCTTTTGCTGTACAGAAGCTTTTTAGTTTAATTAAGCCCCATCTATTTATCTTTGTTGAATTTGCTTTTGGGTTCTTCGTCATGAACTCTTTGCCTAAGCCAACGTCTAGAAGAGTTTTTCCAATATCTTCTAGATTTTTTTATGGTTTCAGGCCATAAAAGATTTAAGTCTTTGATCCATCTTGAGTTGATTTTTGTATAAGGTAAGAGAAGAGGATCCAGTTTCATTTTCTATATAGGGCTTGCCAATTATCCCAGCACCATTTGTTGAATAGGGTGTCCTTTCTTTTGGTTTGCTTTGTCAAAGAACAGTTGGCTGTAAGTATTCGGCTTTATTTCTGGTTTCTCTATTCTGTTCCAATTGTCTATGTGCCTGTTTTTATACCAGTACCATGCTGTTTTGGTAACTATAGGCTTGTAGTATAGTTTGAAGTTGGGTAGTGTGATGCCTCCAGATTTTTTCTTTTTGCTTAGTCTTGCTTTGGCTATGCAGGCTCTTTTTTTGTTCCATATAAATTTTAGGATTTTTTTTCTAGTTTTGTGAAGAATGGTAATTGTATTTTGATGGGAATTGCAATGAATCTGTAGATTGCTTTTGGCAGTATGGTCATTTTCACAGTATTAATTCTACCCATCTATGAGTATGAAATGTGTTTCCATTTGTTTGCATTGTCTGTGATTTCTTTCAGCGGTGTTTTGTAGTTTTCTTTGTAGAGATCTTCCACCTCCTTGGTTAGGTATATTCCTAAGTATTTTAATTGTTTTGCAACTGTTGTAAAATGAGTTGAGTTTTTTATTTGATTCTCCACTTGGTCACTGTTGGTGTATAGCAGTGCTACTGATTTGTGTGCATTGATTTTGTATCCTGAAACTACTGAATTTATTTATCAGATCTAGGAGATTTTTTGGATGAGTCTTTAGGGTTTGCTAGGTATACAATGATAACATCACCAAACAGCAACCGTTTGACTTACTTTTTACTGATTTGGATGCTCTTTCTCTCTTTTGTCTGACTGCTCTGGGTAGGACTTCCAGTACTATGTTGAATAGAAGTGGCAAAAGTGGGCATCCTTGTCTTGTTCCAGTTCTCAGGGGGAATGCTTTCAACTTTTTCCTATTCAGTATAATGTTGGCTGTGGGTTTGTCATAGATGGTTTTTATTACCTTAAGGTACATTCCTTCTATGCTGATTTTGCTGAGGGTTTTAATCATAAAGGGATGCTGGATTTTGTCAAATGCCTTTTATGCATCTATTGACATGATCATGTGATTTTTGTTTTTAATTCTCTTTATGTAGTGTATCACATTTATTGACTTGTGTATGTTAAACCAACCCTGCATCCCTGGTATCAAACCTACTTGATCATGGTGGATTATGTTTTTGATATGCTGTTGGACTTGGTTAGCCAGTATTTTGTTGAGGATTTTTGTATCCATGTTCATCAGGGATATTGGTGTGTAGTTTTCTTTTTTGTTTATGTCCTTTCCTGATTTTAGTATTAGGGTGATACTGGCTTCATAGAATGAGTTAGGGAGAATTCTCTCTTTCTCTATTTTTTGGAATAGTTTCAGTAAGATTGGTCCCAATTCTTCTTTGAATGCCTGATAGAATTCAGCTATAAATATGCCTGGTCTTATACTTTATTTTGTTGGTAATTATTTTTTTATTACTGTTTCAATCTCACTACTTGTTATTGGTCTGTTCAGAGTTTCTATTTCTTCCCGGTTTAATCTAGGAGGGTTGTATATTTCCAGGAATTTATCTATCTCCTCTACATTTTCTAGTGTGTGTGCATAAAGGTGTACATTGTAGCCCTGAATGATCTTTTTTATTTCTGTGGTATCAGTTATAATATCTCCCATTTTATTTCTAATTAAGCTTATCTGGATCTTGTCTCTTTTCCTGGTTAATCTAGCTAATTGTCTATTGATTTTGTTTATCATTTCAAACCACCTTTTTGTTTCATGTATCTTTTGTATTGTTTTTCTGTTTTTGCTTCATTTAGTTTTGCTCTGATCTTTGTTATTTCTTTTCTTCTGCTGGATTTGGGTTTGATTTGTTCTTGTTTCTCTAGTTCCTTGAGGTTTGACCTGAGATTGTCTGTTTGTGCTCTTTAAGACTTTTTGATCTAGGTATTTAATACTATGAACCTTCCTCTTAGCACCACTTCTGCTGTGTCCCTGAAGTTTTGATAGGTTGTGTCACTATTATCATTTAGTTCACAGAATTTTTAAATTTTCATCTTGATTTCATTGTTGACCCAAAGATCATTCAGGAGCAAATTATTTAATGTCCATATATTTGGATAGTTCTGTGGTTCCCTTTTGGAGTTAATTTCCAATTTTATGTCACTGTGGTCTGAGAGAGCACTTGATGTAATTTTGATATTCTTGAATTTACTGAGACTTGTTTCAAGGCCTAGTATATCATCTGTCTTGCAGAAGGTTACATATGCTGATGAAAAGAATGTATGTTCTGCAATTGTTAGGTAGAATGTTCTGTAAATATCTGTTAGGACCATTTGTTCTAAGGTATGATTTAAGTCCATTGTTTCTTTGTTGACTTTCTGTCTTAATAACCTGTCTAGTGCTGTCAGTGGAGTATTAAAGTCCCCCACTATTACTGTGTTGCTATCTCATTTGTTAGGTCTAGTAATAATTGTTTTACAAATTTGGGAGCTCTAGTGTTAGATGCATATATATATTTAGGATCATGGTATTTTCCTATTGGACAAGGACTTTCATCATTATATAATGTCTCTCTTTGTATTTTTTAACAGTTATTGCTATTCTGTATCTTTTAGGCCATCTACATTCAATATTAGTATTGAGATGTGAGGCACTATTCCATTCATCATACTGGTTGTTGCCTGAATACCTTGTTGTTTTTTTTTCTTTGTGTTATTTGTTTACTTAGAGAGAGTCTCACTCTGTCACCCAGGCTGGAGCACAGTGGCACTATCTCAGCTCAATGCAGCCTCCGCCTTTTGGGTTCAAGTAATTCTTGTGCCTCAGCCTCCAGAGTAGCTGGGACTAGAGGCATGCACCACCACATCTGGCTAATTTTTGTATTTTTAGTAGAGATGTTGGCCAGGCTGGTCTTGAACTCCTGGCTTCAAGCTATCTACCCACCTTTGCCTCTCAAAGTGCTGGGATTATAGGCATGAGCCACCACACCCGGACTGTGTTATTTTTATTTTTATTTTTTGAGACAGAGTTTTGCTCTTGTTGCCCCGGTTGGAGTGCAATGGCGCGATCTCGGATCACCACAACCTCTGCCTCCAGGTTCAAGGGGTTCTCCTGCCTCAGCCTCTCAAGTAGCTGAGATTACAGGCATGCACCACCACACCTGGCTAATTTTGTATTTTGAGTAGAGACAGGCTTTCACCATGTTGGCCAGGCTAGTCTCAAACTCCTGACCTCAGGTAATCCACCTGTCTAGGCCTCCCAAATTGCTGGGATTATAGGCATGAGCCACTGTGCCCAGCCCTAGCCTGTGTTATTGTTTTACAGGCTCTGTTAGATTTATGCCTTAAGGAGGTTCTATTTTGGTGTATTTTGAGGTTTTGTTTTAAGATTTAGAACCCCAGCTGGGCGCAGTGGCTCACGCCTCTACTCCCAGCACTTTGGGAGGCTGAGGCAGGTGGATCATGAGGTCAGGAGATCGAGACCATTCTGGCTAACAGGTGAAACCCCATCTCTACTAAAAATACAAAAAATTAGCCAGGCGTGGTGGCACGCACCTGTGGTCCCAGCTACTTGGGAGGCTGAGACAGGAGAATCACTTGAACCCAGGAGGTGGAGGTTGCAGTAAGCCGAGATCGTCCACTGCATGCCAGCCTGGGCGACAGAGCAAGACTCCATTTCCAAAAAAAAAGGATTTAGAACTCCTTTTCACATTTTAGTGCTGGCTTGCTAGTAGTGAATTATCTTAGCATTTATTTGTGTGAAAAATACTTTATCTCTCCTTCATTTATGAAACTTTGTTTCCATGATACAAAATTTTGATTGATAATTATTTTGCCTAAGGAGGCTAAAGATAAGACCCTAATTCCTTCTGGTTGGTAGGGTTTCTACTGAGAGATCTTGTGTTAATCTGATAGGTTTTCCTTTGTAGGTTATCTGATGCTTTTGCCTCATAGCTTTTAAGATTCTTTCCTTCAGAAAAAATAATATTTATTCTTAAGAAGTTATTGTAGCCCTAGTTGTTATAGTGATTTTGCCTTTTAGCCTTTATACTATATATATAATTGGTTTATTGTTAGAGTATTAGAGTGTTTTGAATTTGACAATACATTTACTTTTACCATTGAATTTTATATTCTCATATGTTTTCATATTATTAATCAGCATTTTTTTCTTCAGCTTGAAGAACTCCTTTTATCATTTCTTATAAGGCAGGTCTAGTGGTGATAAACTACTTTTGTTTGTCTTAGAAAATCCTTACCGCCTCTTCATTTATGAAAGACAGTGTTGTGGAGTATAATATCCTTGGCTGACAATTGTTTTATTTCAGGATTTTAAAAATTGGCTTTCTCACGTTGACTGGAATTTTGAGTATATCATTCCACTCCGTTCTGGTCTGCAGAGTTTCTGCTGAAAAATCTACTTATAACTTTATGGTGGTTCCCATGTATGTAACAATTTGTTTTTCCTTTTTTGGCTTTCAGAACTCTCTCTTTGTCTTTAACATTGGACAATTTGATTATGATGTGTTTCAAGGGTCTCTTTAGTTCATCTTATTATTCAGTATCGTTTGGGCTTTGTAAATCTGGATTTCTATTTCATTCCCTAGGCTTGGGAAGTTTTCTGCCATTATTTTTTTAAATTTTTTTTTGTATCTTTCTCTTTTTTCCTTCTTGTACACTGATAATGCATAAGTTGTTACATGTGATGGTGTTCCATAAGTGTATTAAATTATCCCCACTCCTTTTCATTCTGTTTTATTTTTTCTTCTCAGATTGTATGATTTCCTGACATCTGTCTTTGAGTACACTGATCCTTTCTTCTGGTATATATAGTCTGCTGTTGAATCCCTCTATTGAATGTTTTAGTTTAGTTATGTTATTCTTTTGCTTTATGTTTGGTAGTTTTTAAGCTTTCTTTTTATTGACATTCTCAGTTTGTTCTTACATTGTTCTCCTGACCTTGCTTAGCAACTTTACGACCATCATTTTGAATTCTCTGTTGGGTAAATCACATATCTCCACTTCACTCATGTCAGTTTCTGGAAATTGACCTTGTTCTTTTATTTGAAATATATTTTCCTATGTCTTCATTTTCCTTCATGGTCTGTGGTGATTTATGTACATCAGATAAGACAACCACCTCTCCCAGTCTTGTCAGACTGGTCTCATATAGGAGAAAGATCTCAACAATGTATCCTGCCAGAGATTTTAAGGTCCTTCTCAAATCTCAAAAACACATTGCTATATCTCCTTTTTGTGGCCCACTGGAGCTTGGAATGTGTTATGTTCTGTCAGTACCCTCATGAATAGTATGGTAGGAGCAAGACTGTTTAGACATAGCTGAAAAGCTTAGCTTGTTGGATGTGTGTTGCAGTCCCTTCTATCTTCATGGTGAAGTTGAGCAAAGATGTTTATCTCCCACGATTCCTGTACTAAGCCAGAAAGAGAATCTTTGTACTCACATTCAGGCTGCACCCTCTGATCCTGGGGAGAAAGCTGCTGGAAGTGGACCCATTATGTGTCCACCTCTTTGTTTTCTGTGGTCTATACTCTCACTTGGTTTCTTATCAACTCTCATAACCTAAAATACCATCTATATCCAGACAACTCCTGCTGTGGTTTGGATGTACCCTCCAGAAAGCAAGTGTTGGAAATTTAATCCCCAATGCAACAGTGTTGGGAGGTGGGGCCCAATGAGAGGTGGTTAAGTCATGAGAGCTCCACTATCATGAATGGATTAATGCTAATTATAAAAGGACTTGAGGCTGTGAGTTCAATGGCTTGCTCTTTCTTGCATGCTTCCTTGTCATGTGATGGCTTCTGCTGTGTTGTGACTCAGCAAGAAGATCCTCACCAGATGTGGTTCCTTGATCTTGGATGTCACAGCCTCCAAAACCTTGAGCAAAATAAATTCATTTTCTTTATAAATTACCCAGTCTGTGGTATTCTGTTACGACGGCACAAAATGGAGAAGACAATGCTCAAGTTTATATCGGTAGCCTGGACCTCTCCCCTAAATTCCAGACCTGTATATGCAATTGTTTGCTTGACTTCACCATTTAGATCAATAATATACATTTCAAATTTTTCAAGTCTGAAACTGATCTCTTGATAACCACCCTCCTCAAACATATCTCCAGCAGACTTCTCAATCTCAATTAATAGTAACTCCATTCATCTAGTTACTCAGGTAAAACAAATAAACAAACAAAAGCCCTTGGCGTATTCTGACTTGTAGTTCTCTTTCTCTCTCTCTCTCCCTTCTACCTCCTTCCGTCTGTTTCTGTCTCACCCCACAGCTGATTTGTTAGCAAATGCTGTCATTTCCATCTTCAAAATAATTAGGCCACTTCTCACCAATCTCATTGGTACTGCCATGGTCCAGTCCACCACTGTCTTTTGCCCAGATTATTAGAGTAGGCTTGTAGATATGTTCCCTATGTCTGCCCATGTTACCTACAGTGTATTCTCAACCGAGCAACCAGTGTTCCTGTTAAAATATAAGTCAGATCATGTCACTCCTCTGTTGAAAACCCTCCAGTGACTTTTCATCTCATTCAGAGTAAAAGCCAAACTTCCTTCTAATAGCCACAAAGCCCTGTGTGGCCTGGCTGCTTGTTACTTACCTCTATGACCCGAGTTCTTGAAAGTCTATCCCTTGTTTTGTTGACGGTAGCTACACTGGCCTTCTCATTGTCCCTTGAATCACCAGGTATGATTGTACCAAAGAGCTGTCTTTGGTATCTGGCCTTCCCTCTGCCTGGGATGCTTCACCCACACACACCTGTATGGCAAGCTCCTCACTGGCTTTGATCTCTATTCAGAAGTCATCTTCCCAGTGGAGCCTTCCCTGGTCACTCTATTTAACAGAGTGTTCTTAACTCTGTTTAAGAGCGTTCAATCTTCCTAACTATTATTCAGTTTCATTGCTTCATTTTTCTTGCTAGCCATTATCATTTTCTAATATGCTCTAACTTACTTTTGTTATTAGCTGTTTTTCTCACTAAATGCTTCATGTAAGTAAGGATTATTTTTCTGTTTTGTTCACCATTGTGTCCCCAGTGACTAGAACAGTGTCTCACACATGGTAGGCACTAAAAAAAAATGTGTGGAATAAATGAAAGAATGAGTGAATAAAATTTTTAAAAACATTTGATATATATTCAAAGCTAATGTCCATTAGCAAGTAGACCCACAAGAATGGAATTATAAAAATAATTATATTTATATTTGTCAAAACAATGACTATCCCACCTTTGATTCCAGATCTATTTAATAATTACACTTAAGGGTGAAAGTTAAATTATAATTAATTGCTTTATGTCCTACCCAGCAAACCCTCAAAATTATAGCATTAGGATATTAATATTACCTCTGAAACTATAATGCTATTTTATTTGCTTCTCCATATAAGTTAAACATAAGGATGCTTAGCATGTCAGAAAACAATTTTGTTTGATGAAGTTGGTCTTTCTCTTTCTGTTTAAAATTTACTTAATATAAAAAAGTACTTAATATAAAATGACATATTTATACATAATTTAATTTTTATACAGATTATTTTTATAAAATATTTCTAAAATGGAATCATTTCACTGTTACACTGTTACTCATGGGTTAGTTAAGAACCATTTAAGAAAACTTTATATTTCCACTTTCCTATGAAATGTTTGAAGTACCCATGAAACATAACTTATCGGAGAGTATGGGAAATGTCATACTGATCTCAATGACACAAATATTCCTAAAGAGTTTTGAAATATTTTGGTTAGAAAATAATTTTCAAAATCCAATTTAAAAAATTGATTTTCTGAAATGTATGCAACATAAGTGGCCAAGAAAACTCTTTTTAAAATTTTCATTTTAAACACCTGAAGAAGTAAGTCTTTTCTCTATAGCAATGAAGTTCTCATCATTTTTATATTGTTAACTACAATCAGATCATTGGTATTAATTTGCCTGTTCCTTTTTTTGCATCTTTATTTTGAACTCTGGTTGAAATTCATTTAGTACAAAAAAGAATTTAATTTTCATTGAGGCTGTTTCAGCCACTGTATGACTGCAAGAATAGAAAAGAAGTGATCCAGAGCTCCAGCTACTGCAAAAGAATGGACTTTGTTGGAAACCCAAAGAAGAAAGCATCCAATGCTATTAACTCTATTAACTTGTTTTTAGAGACAAGTTCTTACTCTTTCACACAGGCTGGAGTGCAGTGTCACAGTGACAGCTCAAACTCCTGAGCTCAAGTAGTCCTCCCACCTCAGCCTCCCAAGTAGCTGGGACCACAAGTGTGTGCCACCACACCTGGCTATGGGGTCTTGCCATGTTGATCAGGCTGGTCTTGAACTCTTGGGCTCAAGCAATCCTCCTGTCTCAGCCTCCCAAAATGCTAGGATTACAGGCATGAGCTAAGTGCCCAGCTAATGTGATTAATTATTTTCTTAATCTTTCCTAGGTCATTGCTGGTGATTCCTAAAATTTAGTACTAATAATATTTACTTTAATTTTGGCATTACTATTGTGAAAGCCCCGTTTAGATAATTACACTGACTCACTTAAGAGTCAAGAGCTCAAAAATACATTTAGAGGCCATTATCCGCAAAAGATACCTTCTTTTGGCTTCTGGGAATGTCATGTGTCTTAGTGAGTTTGTGCTGAGCATTAAGTGGGACCCACCTTTAAAGTTAATTTCAACATCAGTTTTGGAGGAGACGAATATTCAAACCATAGGACCATGCATTAGCAAAATCTGACCAAGAGAAAAGAAGTTGTTATAGATGCTACGCAAGCATTTAAAGATCTGAGGAGTCCAAATTATTCTGCCAGCAAGAAAGAAGAGGGTCATTCAAGGTCCAGTGGCAAAGGAAGTTGCAGATTCATGCATTCAAACATGCAAACTACCTCCTTCTATTGTGTTCACATAAAATGGTCACGGTGATGCTGGAGACTCTTCTCCAGCTAACGTATGGAGAAGAGTCTCTAGAAGAGTGGTGGGTTTGACTTTATCTGTATGCTCTGATGCTATGCCCTCTATAATATATACAAGCATTTTATAAATTGATTTGAAAAATGTAGAGAGAGAAATTTCACCTGGTTATAGAGAAAGGCAAATTAATATGGGGAATTTGAAAAGGAAAAACTTGTGGTGAGCAAAAAACTGGAAAGAAGTTATATACAGAGGAATGGTCGACAGCTATTTACAACCGTATTGTGCCAAATGACATATGGCTTCTTAGCATTCCAATGGAGTTAGTCGTGTTTGATTTGAAATTCATCAGGAAATTTATTTTTTGCTTTGCTCTTGTCTCAGTCAATTTAAACCATAAGATTTGAAATAGACTGTAGGAGAAAGAAATCAGTTGTTCCAGGATTCACCAACCTGAACACCAAGAATTTTGATTTCCTGCTATATCAAGACCTGACTAAGGTTAGGTGATATGGTCACCAGACCCAACATTCTACAGAAGCATTTAATGATCACCAAAATAGGCAAATATTTAGTCACGAATAGACTATTTTTATCCTTTTATTTTGAAATAACTGCCAAGTTCCAGAAAATCTGCAAGAATAACAAAGAGAATTTCTCTATATCCTTTACCTAAGTTAACTAATTTAAACTTGTTTTATCATTCTCTCTACATATCTATATCTTATCTATATTCATATTATTGTTTGTTTTCTGAACCATTTGAGAGTAGATCTCATGCATCGTGCCCCTTTACCTTTTAGTACTTCAGTGTCTATTTGCAAGGATATTCTTTTATATAACCATGGTACACTTGTTAAAATTAGGAAATTACAATACTTTTATCAAATCAGAAGTCCTATTCCAGCTCAGCATGGTGGTTTATGCCTTTTATCCCAGCACTTTGGGAGGCCAAGGCAGGAGGCTTGCTTGAGCCTAGGAGTTCGAGACCAGCTTGGGCAACATAGCAAGAACTCATATCTACAAAAAAAAATACAAAAATTAGCCATGATGGTGGTGTACGCCTGTAATTCCAGCTACTCAGGAGGCTGGGGAGAGAGGATCGCCTGAGCCCACGAGTTCAAGTTTGCAGTGAGATATTAATACACCACTTCACTCCAGCCTGGGTGACAGAGTGAGACCCTGTCTCAAAACAAAAACAAAAACAGAAGTCCACATTCCATTTTCATCAAATGTCTCTATGTCTTTATAGTATAGTCATCCCTTGGTATCCACAGGGGATTGGCTCCAGGACCTCTGCAGAAACCAAAATCCATGGATGCTCAAGTTCCTTGTATAAAATGACATAGTATTTGCATATAATTTATGCACCTCCTCCTGTATACTTTAAATAATTTCTAGGTTATGTATAATACCTATTATAATGTAAATGCTATATAAATAGTTGTTATACTGTATTTTTAAATTTTTCTATTATTTTTATTGTTGTATTGTTGCTATTTTTCCAAAATATTTTCAATCCATAGTTGGTTTAATCCACAAATGGGAAACCTACCAATAGAGAGGGCCAATTGTATTTTCTTCCCCTTCAGTATAGGATCCAGTTCAGCATGACATATTGCATTTAGTTGTCATGTCTTTTTTAAAAACAAACTATTTACTTATTTTTATTATTTTTAAATTAACACATAATTGTACATATTTATGGGGTACAGTGTGATTTTTTTTTTTTTTGAGACGGAGACTCACTTTGTTGCCCAGCCTGGAGTGTGGTGAGGCGATCTCGGCTCACTGCAAGCTCTGCCTTCCAGGTTCAAGCGATTCTCGTGCCTCAACCTCTGGAGTAGCTAGGATTACAGGCGCCGGCCACCATGCCCCGATAATTTTTTTTGTATTTTTAGTGGGGACTGGATTTCACTCTGTTGGCCAGGCTGGTCTTGAACTCCTGACCTCAAGTGATCCGCCAGTCTCGGCCTCCCAAAATGCTAGGATTACAGGCGTGAGCCACCGCACCTGGCCCAGCATGATATTTTGATTTGTGTGTACAATGTATAATGATCAAATCAGAGCAATTTGCAAATATATCACGTTAAACATTTGTAATTCCTTTCTGTTAGAAACATTCAAAATCTTCTCTTCCAGCTATTTTTAAATATGCAATAAATTATTGTATAATAATGTTAACTATAGTCACCCTACAGTGCTATATAGAACACTCAAACTTATTCCTCCTATCTAGCTGTAATTTTGTATCTATTAACCAACTTCTCCCACCCACCTCCCCTCTACACTTCTCAGCCTCTAGTGATCACTATCCTCCTCTCTCCATCTGTGGCATCAACTTTGTTAGCTTCCACATATGTGTGATGGCATGTGGCATTTATCCTTCTGTGCCTGGCTTATTTCGCTTAACATAATGTCCTCCAGCCTCATCCATGTTGCTTGAATGACAGGATTCACTCTTTTTTATGGCTGAATACTATTCTACTGTGTATATGATGTATATACGTTTATATATACATATTTTCTTTATTCATTCATCTGTTGATGGACACTTAGGTTGATTCTTTATCTTAGCTATTGTGAACAGTGCTGCAATAAACATGGGAGTGCAGCTATCTCTTCAACATACTGATTTCCTTTGCTTTTAATATATACTAAGTAGTGGGATTGCTGGATCATATGGTAGTTCTATTTTTAGTTTTTTGAGGAAACTCCATACTGTTTTCCATAGTGGTTGTACTAATTTACATTCCAACCAATACTGGAATGTATAAGAGTTTCCCCCTTCTTCACATTCTTGCCAACATCTGTTTTTGTTTTTTGTTTTTTTGTCTTTGTTGATGATAGCCAGACAGCCATTCTCACTGGAATGAGATGATACCTCATTGTGATTTTGATTTGCATTTCCCTGATGATTAGTGATGTTGAGTATGTTCTCATATACTTGTTGGCCATTTGTGTATTTTCAGAGATGTCTATTCAGATCATTTGCCAATTTTAAAATAGAATTATTTGGGTTTCTTTGCTATTGAGTTGAATTCCTTGTGTATTCTGGATATTAATCCTTTATCAGATGAACAGTTTCTTCTATTCTACGACAAATACTTTTTTCCCATCCTGCAGGTTATCTGTTTACTCTATTGAGTATATCCTTTGCCATGCTGAAGCTTTTAAGTTTGTTATGATCCCATTTGTCCATTTTTGCTTTTGCTGCCATTTGTGCTTTTGAGGTCTTATCCATAAAATCGTGGCCCAGACCATTGTCCTGAAGCATTTCACTTTATTTTCTTCTAGTGGTTTCATAGTTTCAGGCATTACATTTAAGTTTTAATCCATTTTGTGTTGACTTTTATATATGGTGGGAGATAGGAGTCTAGTTTCTTCATTCTTCTACATATGGATATCCAGTTTTCCCAGTACCATTTACTGGAGAGACTGTCTTTTCCCCAGCCAGTGTTATTAGCACCTTTGTTGTGAATCAGTTGGCTGTACATATGTGGATTTATTTCTGGGTTCTCTATTCTATTTCATTAGTCTATGTGATTTAATGCTAGTAATGCTGTTTTGGTTGCTATAGCTTTGTAGTATATCGTGAAGTCAAATAGTGTGATTTATCTAGCTTTTTCTGTTTGTTCAGGATTGCTTTGCCTGCTTGGGCTCTTTTTTGGTTTCATATGAATTTTAGAATTGTATTTCCTATTTCTATGAAAAATGTCAATTAGTATTTAATATGGATTGCATCGAATGTGTAGATTACTTTGGGTAGTATGTTATGTCTCTTTATTCTTCTTTAATGTGGAACAGTTCCTCAGCCTTTGTGTTTCATGACATTGACATTTTTGAAGAATATATTTCAGTTATTTTATAGGATGTTCTTCACTTCATGTTTGTCTAATGTTTCCTCACGATTAGATTCAAATTCAGGTTATGCATTCTCTGCCCCAAATACCACATAAGTAGTGTCCTTCTCAGGATATCACACTTGGAGACACATGACATAAATTGGCCCTTGGTTAGTAATATTAATTTTGATGACCTAGTCAAGATATTGTCTTGTTTCTGCACTGTATAGTTACTATTTTCCACTGTGCAACTAAGTAGAAGACACTTTAAGACCTCATCAAAGTAGACGTATCATTCGTTGACAATTCTTGCCCAAACCAGAATGGAATCTATCCAGCCCCACCACTCACTCCAAACTTAACAATTAGAATTTTAAGTACAGGCCTTCTTTTATTTATTTATTTATTTATTTTTGAGACAGAGTCTTGCTCCATTGCCCAGGCTGGAGTGCAGTGGTGCAATCTTGGCTCACTGAAACCTCCCCCTCCCGGGTTCAAGTGATTCTCCTGCCTCACCCTCCAGAGTAGCTGGGATTACAGACACGTGCCACCACACCCAGCTAATTTTTGTATTTTTAGTAGAGATATGGTTTCACCATGTTGGCCAGGCTGCTCTCAAACTCCTGACCTCAAGTGATCTGCCCTCCTCAGCCTCCCAAAGTGTTGGGATGACAGGCGTGAGCCAGCGTGCCTGGCCCTTTTATTTACTTAATCATCAGTATAGACTCGTGGATTTAATTGAACTTAATACATTATATATTATTACCATCCTTATTTATTGTGATGCTCAAATTGTCCCAGACTTGGATGATGAGAGCCCCTTTGAGCTGACTTCTGTGTCTATTCATGGATAGACTGGAATGGGAGCCATAATTTTTTTTGTTTGAACACTTTATTACTTTCTGGCCCAAGATGTTCCATGCTCATCTGTGCCTAGAATTAGTCATTTCTTCTGTGCCCCAAACCTGGGATTAGTCATTTCTTCAAGGACCCTGCATCCTTTTAGTGGGTAAAGGTTATCTGGGAAACCAAAATCTATTAATTGATACTGTGTGCTGGTTGCAACTGAGTGTCATTGTTTCTAGTTCCTTTCAACTGACAGAGCTAGGAAGTCATCAGTTTATACTGATAACTCCAATTACAAATATATTAAACAACTTGGTACTGTCCCACAGGTCACTTTTATTCTTTTCAGTCTTTTTCCCTCTTGAATGCTTCTGCTTGAAAGCTTTCTAAAAAATATTTTTTATTTTGTTTTATTTTATTTATTTTTTGAGACAGAATCTCACTCTGTCACCCAGGCTGGAGTGCAGTGGCATGATCACAGCTCACTACAGCCTTGACCTCCTGGGCTCAGACAAACCTCCCATCTCAGCCCCCAAGTAGGTGGTACTACAGGTGTGCACCACCATTTTTCTTTTTCATTTATTATTATTATGATTTTGAGACAGAGCTTCGCTTTTGTTGCTCAGGCTGGAGTGCAATGGCACGATCTCAACTTACTGCAACTTCTGCCTCCCAGGTTCAGGCGATTCTCCTGCCTCAGCCTCCCACATAGCTGAGATTATAGGCATGCGCCACCACGTCAGGCTAATTTTGTATTTTTAGTAAAGACAGGGTTTCTCCATGTTGGTAAGGCTGGTCTCAAACTCCCGATCTCAAGTGATCTGCCCACCTCGGCCTCCCAAATTGCTGGGATTACAGGCGTAAGCCACCATGCCCGGCCCATGCTCAGCATTTTTTGTACCTTTTGTAGAGATGGGGATTTGCCATGTTGCCAGACTGTTCTCAAACTCCTGGGTTCAAGCAATCTGCTTGTCCTGGCCTCCCAAAGTGCTGGGATTACAGGTATGAGCCACCACGCCTGGCCCTAAAAGCATTTCTATTGCTATATATTCAGGTTCATGATCTTTACTTTTATAATGTTTAACATGCTAAAAATTCTATGCAGTGAAATGTTTCATTTCAGATACTGTCTTTTTCAGCTCTGAAATTTCCATTTGGCTTTTCTTTTTGTATCTTCCATTTCTCAACTCATTGTGCCTACATTTTCCTTTACATCCTTGAGCATATTTATAAAAGATATTTTAGGCCAGGCGCAGTGGCTCATGCCTGTAATCCTAGCACTTTGGGAGGCTGAGGCAGGCGGATCATGAGGTCAGGAGTTCGAGACCAGCCTGGCTAACACGGTGAAACCCCGTCTCTAATAAAAATACAAAAAATTAGCTTGGTGTGACACCTGTAATCCCAGCTACTGGAGAGGCTGAGGCAGGAGAATCACTTGAACCCGGAGACAGAGGTTGCAGTGAGCCAAGATGGAGCCACTGCACTCCATCCTAGGTGACAGAGCAAGACTCCGTCTCAAAAAAAAAAAAAAAAAAGATATTTTAAAGGATTTAGCTACTAATTCCATACTTTCTGGGTCTGTTGCAAGTGGACCAATTTTTCTTTGCTTGTGGATCACATTTTTCTGCTTCTGTGCATGTTTAGTAATTTTTAATTGGATGTTGAAAATTGTGAATTTTTTTTGTTGAGTGCCAGATTTTGTTGTCTTTTCTTAAAGAGAGCTGGATTTATTCTGGTAGGGAGTTATATCTTTTTTTGAAGCTTTAAATAGCTTTGTATGTTGCTCTGGATTTGTTCCATTGTTTCATTTATCTTCTTCAGGAGACTTCAATTATATGTATATTGTATTCTGTGTGGATGCCTGTTTTCCATTCCCATCACATTCTGCCTGATCCATTTCTTTTTCTTTTTCTTTCTTTCTTTTTTTTTGGAGACAGTCTCGCTATGTCACCCAGGTTGGAGTGTGATGGTGCCATCTAGGCTCCCTGCAACCTCCGCCTCCCAGTTTCAAGTGATCCTCCTACCTCAGCCTCCCAAGTAGCTGGGATTACAGGCATGCACCACCACCCGGCTAATTTTTGTACTTTTAGTGGAGATAGGGTTTCACCATGTTGGCCAGGCTGGTCTCAAATTCCTGACCTCAAGTGATCTTCCCGCCTCAGCCTCCCAAATTGCTGGGATTACAGGTGTGAGCCACCATGCCTGGCCTGGGAGGAGACTTTCATCAGTTAAGTATTGTCTTTGAACGTATGATTCTAAGTGGTTTTTAAAATTTATTTTTACTTGCTTGTCTGACTATCCTTGCAAATAGATACTGAAGTATTAGGACGTAAAAGGGCATGATGCATGCAACCTACTCTCAAATGGTTCAGAAAAAATAAACAATAATATAAATACAGATAAGAGATATATATGTAGAGGGAATGATAAAACAGGTTTAAATTAGTAAACTTAAGTAAGGGATATAGAGAAGTTCTTTTTTATTCTCGCAAATTTTCTAGAACTTTGCGATTCTTTCAAAATAAAAGTGAGGCAGGAGAATAGTGCCTGGAGGCAAGGAACCTAAGGTTGTTTCACATCGACTTCCTAAAACTAAATTGAAAGGAAACCCCTCCCTTTGACCTTTTCTGCTTAGCAGATGGGAAATTGGCTGTCTGTAACAAATCAGACTGATTGCCGGTAGAGTCTTCATTTGCAACTTTGTAACTTCACCCTAGCCTCTGAATGCAACCAATTAGATGTTTGCACAGGAGTGTGACCTTTGTAACTTCACTCCAGCCTCTGGTTGGCTGCTTTCTGCAACCAGTCAGATTGATTGCAGGCTACCACTTCATTTACATGAGGTGAGCGTGAAGTGGCCAATGGGAAACTTCTAGCGGGTATTTGGACCCAAGAAGATTCCGTATCTGGGCCCTCAAGCCACTGCTTGGGTCCACTCCCGCAGTGTGGAGTGTACTTTTGTTTTCAATAAACCCCTGCTTTCATTCTTTTGCTGCTTCATTCTTTCTTTGCTTTGCTCGGCATTTTGTCCAATTCTTTGTTGAAAACACCAAGAACCTGGACAACTTGCAGTCACAACCCACTACTGGTGACAAAAGCTTAAAAATAGTCTATTCGTGACTAAATACAGAAACCATAAATTGCCTCCTTTGATAATCATCAAATGCTTCTGTAGAACTTATTGATGAGGAACTTATGGGGAGGTGGAGCAAAGGTCATTCTTGCTAGGCTTTAGCAAAGAGATTGGTGGCATTTGCCCCTGCCCAAGAGATCTGTGGAACTTCGAACTTGAGAGAGATGATTTAGGGTATCTGGCGGAAGAAATGTCTAAGCAGCAGGGTGTTCCAAGATATGATCTGGCTTTTTCTGAAAGTGTGCAGTCATCTGCGTTCACAAAAAGGTGATCTGAAATTGGAACTTATGTTTAAAAGGAAGTAGAGCATAAAAGTTTGGAAAACTTGCAGCCTGACCATGCCATAGAAAAGAAAAACCCATTTTCTGGGGAGAAATTCAAGCCTTCAGCTGCAGAAATTTGCATAAGTAAAGAGAAGCCAAATGTTAATAGCCAAAACAATGAGGAGAATGTCTCCAGAGCATTTTAGAGACCTTCAAGGCAGCCCCTCCCATTACAGGCCTGGAGACCTAAGAGGTAAAAACAGTTTCCTGGGTAGGGTCCATGGCCCTGCTTCTCTGTGCAGCCTCCATAAGAGGTGACAGCGTGCTGGCAGCCCTCACAGCCCTCACTCTCTTGGTGCCTCCTCGGCCTTGGCACCCTCTCTGGCTGTGCTTGAGGAGCCCTTCAGCCCGCCGCTGCACTGTGGGAGCCCCTTTCTGGGCTGGCCAAGGCCAGAGCCAGCTCCCTCAGCTTGTGGGGAGGTGTGGAGGGAGAGGTGCGGGCGGGAACCAGGGCTGCATGTGGTGCTTGTGGGCCAGCGTGAGTTCCAGGTGGGCGTGGGCTCAGCGGGACCCACACTCGGAGTGGCCAGCCGGCCCCGCTGGCCCGGGCAGTGAGGGGCTTAGCACCTGGGCCAGCAGCTGCTGTGCTCAATTTCTGGCAGGGCCTTAACTGCCTTCCCGCGGGGTAAGGCTGGGGACCTGCAGCCCGCCATGCCTGAGCCTCCCCCCTCGCTGTGGGCTCCCTTGTGGCTTGAGCCTCCCCAACGAGTGCCGCCCCCTGCTCCAACGGTGCCCAGTCCCATCGACCACCCAAGGGCTGAGGAGTACAGTGCATGGCGCAGGACTGGCAGGCAGCTCCACCTGCGGCCCCGGTGCGGGATCCACTGGGTGAAGCCAGCTGGGCTCCTGAGTCTGGTGGGGACTTGGAGAACCTTTATGTCTTGCTAAGGGATTGTAAATACACCAATCGGCACTCTGTATCTAGCTCAAGGTTTGTAAACACACCAATCAGCACGCTGGGTCTAGCTCAGGGTTTGTGAATGCACCAATCGACACTCTGTATCTAGCTACTCTGGTGGGGACTTGGAGAACTTTTGTGTTGACACTCTGTATCTAGCTAATCTAGTGGGGACGTGGAGAACTTTTGTGTCTAGCTCAAGGATTGTAAACGCACCAATCAGCACCCTGTCAAAACGGACCAATCAGCTCTCTGTAAAATGGACCAATCAGCAGGATGTGGGTGGGGCCAGATAAGGGAATAAATGCAGGCTGCCCCAGCCAGCAGTGGCAACCTGCTTGGGTCCCCTTCCAGACTGCGGAAGCTTTGTTCTTTTGCTCTTTGCAATGTATCTTGCTGCTGCTCACTCTTTGGGTCCACACTGCTTTTATGAGCTGTAACACTCACTGTGAAGGTCTGAAGCTTCACTCCTGAAGCCAGCAAGACCACAAACCCACCAGGAGGAATGAACAACTCCAGACACGCTGCCTTAAGAGCTGTAACACTCACTGCGAAGGTCTGCAGCTTCACTCCTGAGCCAGTGGGACCACGAACCCACCAGAAGGAAGAAACTCCGAACACATCCGAACATCAGAAGGAACAAACTCTGGACACACCGCCTTTAAGAACTGTAACACTCACCGCGAGGGTCTGTGGCTTCATTCTTGAAGTCAGTGAGACCAAGAACCCACCAATTCTGGACACATCGGGACATGGGACCCTGCATCCCAGGTGCTCCAGCTCCACCTGTGGCTAAAAGGGGACAAGATACAGCTTGGGTCACTGCTTCAGAAGGTGCAAGCCCCAAGCCTTGGTGACTTCCACATGGTGTTGGGCTTGTGGGTATGCAGAAGACGAAAGCTGAGCTTTGGAAGCCTCTACCTAGGTTTCATCAGAGGATGTATGGAAATGCATGGATGTCTAGCAGAAGGCTGCTGCAGGGGCAGAGCCCTCATGAAGAACTTCTACTAGGACAATATGGAGTGGAAATGTGAGGTTGTAGTTCCCACAGAGTCCCCACTGGGGCACTGCCTATTGGAGCTGTAAGAAGAGGGCTGGTCTGGTGTGGTGGCTCATGCCTGTATTCCCAGCACTTTGGGAGGCCGAGGCAGGCAGATCACCTGAGGTCAGGAGTTTGAGACCAGCCTGGCCAACATGGCAAAACCACAGCTCTACTAAAAATAGAAAAATTAGCTGGGCATGGTGGTGGGCGCCTGTAATCCCAGCTACTCTGGAGGCTGAGGCAGGGAGAATTGCTTGAACCTGAAAGGTAGAGGTTGCAGTGAGCCAAGATCATGCCATTGCACTCCAGCCTGGGTGACGGAGTGAGACTCCATCTCAGAAAAAAAAAAAAAAAGAGTGCCACTGTCCACCAGATCCATGGAGAAGCTGCAGGCACTCAACGCCAGCCAAGGAAAGCAGCCCGAGGGGCTGTACCCTGCAGAACCACAGCGGCAGACCTGCCCAAGGACTTGGGAGCCAACCCTTGCATCACTGTGCCCTGGATGTGAGACATGGAGTCAAAGGAGATTATTTTGGAGCTTTAAGATTTAATGAGTGCCCTGCTGGGTTGTGGACTTGCATGGGGCCTGTGGAGCCCCTTTGTTTTGGCCAATTTATACCATTTGGAACAGGAATATTTACCCAATGCCTGTACCCCCATTATATCTTGGAAGTAACTACTTGCTTTTGATTTTACAGGCTCATAGGCAGAAGGGACTTGCTTTGTCTCAGACTTTGGACTTGCACTTTTGAGTTAATGCTGGAATGAGTTAAGACTTTGGGTGACTGTTGGGAAGGCATGATTGGTTTTGAAATGTGAAAAAGACATGAGATTTGAGAGAGGCCAGGGGTGGAATGATATGGTTTGCCTCTGGGTCCTTACCCAAATCTCATCTTGAATTGTAATCCACATGTGTCAAGGGAGGGACCTGGTGGGAGGTGACTGGACCATGGGGGCAGTTCCCCCCATGCAGTTCTCGTAATAGTGAGTGAGCTCTCACGAGATCTGATTGTTTAAAAGTGTATGGCAGTTCCTCCCACCTCCTTCCGCCATATAAGAGGTGCCTTACTTCCCCTTTGCCTTCCACCATGATTGTACGTTTCCTGAGACCTCCTTAACCATATGGAACTGTCAGTTAAACCTCTTTTGTTTATAAGTTGCCCATTCTCTGGTAGTTTCTTTCTGTATTATTATTATTACTATTTTTTTTGAGACAGAGTCTCGCTCTGTTGCCCAGGCTGGAGTGCAGTGGCATGGTCTCAGCTTACTGCAACCTCTGCCTCCTGGGTTCAAGCAATTCTCCTGCCTCAACCTCCCAAGTAGTTGGGATTACAGGCACCCACCACCACGCCCAGCGAAATTTTTGTATTTTTAGTAGAGACGGGGTTTTACCATGTTGGTCAAGCTGGTCTCGAACTCCTGACCGCAGGTGATCTGCCTGCCTCGGCCTCCCAAGTGGGTAGTTTCTTTTTTTTTTTTTTTTTTTTTTGAGACGGAGTCTCGCTCTGTCGCCCAGGCTGGAGAGCAGTGTCACAATCTCGGCTCACTGCAAGCTCCGCCTCCCGGGTTCACGCCATTCTCCTGCCTCAGCCTCTCCGAGTAGCTGGGACTACAGGCGCCCGCCACCACACCTGGCTAACTTTTTTTTGTATTTTTAGTAGAGACGGGGTTTCACCGTGGTCTCGATCTCCTGACCTCGTGATCCGCCCGCCTCGGCCTCCCAAAGTGCTGGGTAGTTTCTTTATTGCAGTGTGAAAATGGACTAATACACAGAGAAAAGAATTAGGTGACTTTAAAACACAGTATTTTGGCCATCCATTCTTAATGGGATATATTATGTAGACAAAAAGAATGCCGTAAGATATTAAACTGCATTCAGTAATTAGTCTTATTGGTAGTAGTAACATTGATATTGTATCGTGAAACTATCGTAATTATTTTTTAGAATATAGCAGATAAGCAATAATGTAAATGTCATTAGGAAACAAAATTTTTAGTACAGGTTGAGCATCCCTAATCCAGAAATTCAAAATCTGAAATTCTCCAAAATCTGGAACTTTTTGAGGCCAACATTATACCTCAAGTGGAAGATTTTACATCTAACCTCATGTGATGAGTTGTAATCAAAACACAGGCAAAACGGTTTCATGCGCAAAATTATTGAAAATATTGTATAAAATTACCTTCAGGTTTTGTGTATAAGGCGCAAATGAAACATAAATGAATTTCGTGTTTAGATTTCGGTTGCATCCCCAAGATATTGCTTTATGTATGTGCAAATATTCCAAAATCTGAAAATAACTGGAACACGTCTGGTTCCAAGCATTTTGGATAAAGGCTGCTCAACCCGTCAAGAAAAAAAAATTACAAATATAAAATCAAAGAAATTAAGTTAAAACTCTGTAATCTTAAATTTGAATTGGAAATATCAGTATGAATTCAAGATTTTTTTCTCTTGAAAAAATTATCGATTTTCCAGTTCTATTAGAAAGACTTAGAAGTAATGACAGCCCAGTGGCAATGAGTACTCCTGATTATGGTTTCTGACTGCCATTTCCTACTTAAAGGAACTGAGGCTCTTTGGAGGAATGACTGATTCCATGTCAGGGGCAGGAAATGCACAAGATAAGTTTGGGCCATTTTGTGCCAGAAAGCAAGAAAATTATCAAAGATTAATGTGACCACATCTACAATACATAGGAACCAACTCAAATAATTTCTCACTGGCCAAAAGCGGGACAATTTGAGCATCAAAAAGAATAATTAATGCATTTCAAATATGTGAAAATACATATATTCATGATATATTTTTTAAAAAGCTCATTAGAAGTTGCTAGGGCACTAACTCATTATTTTGAAAATTGGTAAATGAAAAGAAACAAACGTGGACCCTATCTTTCATCTACAAACTGTATTTCGGGATAACCAAAGAGTTAATGAAAAATGTTATGGTAGAATTCCAGCTAATAAATTTAGGAGGAATGGTAGAATTAGAAATTCATTATTTTGCAACCTCTAATGAAATACTGGATTGAGTCACAATTAATGGATGCTAAAATAACCAGGTGATGTTTGATGAAAAACGTAATATAGGAATCAGGCTGACACCACCTCAACCCATGAGCAATATTTCTTTTTTTTTTTTTTTTGAGACGGAGTCTCGCTCTGTCGCCCAGGCTGGAGTGCAGTGGCGCAATCTCAGCTCACTGCAAGCTCCGCCTCCCGGGTTCACGCCATTCTCCTGTCTCAGCCTCTCCGAGTAGCTGGGACTACAGGCGCCCGCCACCACGCCCGGCTAATTTTTTGTATTTTTAGTAGAGACGGAGTTTCATCATGGTCTCGATCTCCTGACCTCGTGATCTGCCCGCCTCGGCCTCCCAAAGTGCTGGGATTACAAGCGTGAGCCACCGCGCCCGGCCAGCAATATTTCATCATAAAATGGAACTATCAGACATATGTGCCTCGTGATGTGATGTAATAGGAAATACACGGCAACTACCACAAAGTATGCTTACCTAAAATATAGAACCTCAATCTAATAAAAATCCTAGATCTACCTATTTGCAGAAATAGGAGTAATATCGCAAGGAAGTAATCAGCTAAATCCAGAATATGGGACATTCGGTAGTACAAATGGCCTAGTTTCTACAGTAAATCTATAGTATGAAGGGTGAGATGCTGGTAAAATTGAGTAAAAGGGACTTAAGAAATATGACAATTTGTGATGGTATTAGGTGGGGCGGGGTGGGGGAAGAAACAACTAAGTGCAATGTATGGACTTGTTTAGATCTTGAATTGAATAAAGCACTGTAAACAGAATCTTTGATATAATCAAAAAAATTTAATACTTGGGGGATGATGGATAGTATTGAGATTTTTCTTAATTTTGTGTGATAATGGCATGGTGGATATGATTTTTGAAAGTTCTTATCAGATGTGCATATTGAAGTTGGGATATGCTTTATAATACTTTAGCAAAAAAAGTGGGGGACATGGGAGGAGGGTAGGGAAGAACTGTCTATCAACAAATGTTGATGATTGTTGAAGCTGATAACTGTTAAACTTATTAGGGCTGAGGTTGATTATCTCTCTTTTTGCATATGTTTAACTTTTCCCACAAGAAAATGTTACTGGAAAAATTACTTAGCTTTCTCCAACCTGGGTTGGTATAAGTTACTGATTGTGACTATCCCAAAAGTTGGTTCAACATTAAGGTAATGTTTGTTAGGAAAAAAATTAGATCAACACATTATTTAGTATCCCAGGTTTTTGAGCATTTATTTAAAAAATTCCCTGTAATGAGAGATGATTATAAATTTTTGTTATATTTCTGAGATGATCAATTTTAACAGGATTGGTGGTAATTTTTCAATCATAAGCTGATAAAGTTTGATGACTGATAAATCGCCCCAATATATAGAAAATCTATTCAATTATTTTGTTTTCATAAGGGAACAACCTTGGTGGAAAGTACAGCTGTCTCCATGTACAAGGAGAAGCACATAGCTCACGTGTGCATCTGGCAGAACCCCCAGTACAGAGACAAGCAGGTGCTGTTTTCCAATGACACCTACTTGTGTGTGTCCTAATACTATAGTTAGAAAATGGCTCAGATTTTTGAGTTGCTTTTCCCAGAACTCAAAGATCGTCTTCCTGTTTATCTTGGTGGAATGCCTATGCTATACTTGTGATTTTTCTGTTCTCTGTAACCTATTAAAACAAGACTGTCGCAGATGGGGAAACAAGAGGTCATTAGTTAACAATCAGATGTTCGATTTCTTGAGCAGAAAAGATACTCTGTTGTGGTTTTAAAAACATTTTTGAAGGAGAAATAGGGCTACTCCTTGGAAGGCAGATTCTTGTTCACTGGGCTTTCCTCAAGAGTCAACACAGTCGTTTCTAAATTCAGTTCCTCCTTCAACTTTGTTCTTGTAGTTAACATAAGCTTTGCCTCTTTTAGTTCTTGTCAGTTCACAGTGGCTACTGCTTTATAGCTTAAGTAAGTACTGCCACAAGAGCAAAGGGAAGCCAAATAGGTGGTCAATTAGCTTTGTCTAAGTTGGTATGATATGGAGAGGAAAGCACTGTTACTTTAATTCATTCTTCAGTTTCTAGAACAGTTGCTCTTGATTAGGTTAGGGGCAGAAAAAACATTTGTAATAATGGCTTTGAGAGACACAAGCCTTTGTTCGCCCCAGAGTATTAGTTAACCCACCTAGTGCTCCTAATCATGTAATATTAAGGATTGGGAGGGACATTCATTGCCTCCCTATTTGTTTCACCTTCTGTAAAATTGGTAGAATAATAGTACCCATTTCATAGCATTGTATGATGATTAAATTGGTTAATATTTTTAAAATGCTTAGAACACAGATTGGGCACATAATAGCAAGCACCACATGTATTTATAAGATAAATTCTTTTGTGCTGCCTTCCGTTAAAGTTTAAATAAGTAAATAAATAAATTAAATAAATACTTGCATGACATTTTGAAGTCTCTCTATAACATCTGAGTAAGTGGCGGCTGCGACAATGCTACTAGAGTTCCAGAATCTTGTTGGTGACAAGATTGTTCACCAGCATATGGTGTGGTGAAAACTCACTAACTTGGAATTAGTTCAGATTATTAAGCCTGATGAGTAGGTGAAAATCCTGAAATCAAGGATCTTTGGAACTATTTGAAATCAGTATTTTATATTTGCCTGTTGTATTCATTAAAGTGTTGCAAGTGTTCTATTTGATGGATTAAGTATATTTAGGATATACATGTTCAATTTGTGATTTTGTATACTTAATTGGAACAAGAAAGCTAATAAAGGTTTTGATATGGACATCTGTTCAAGTAAACTTCAATGAAAATATATGAGTAGAGCATATAGAGATGTAAATAATTTGTGGACACACCATAGACTGAAATAGTAAATTTAAAAGAAATTGTTGGAATAATCAAGTGTTTGTGGAATGAGTTCCTGCTCTTGTGAATAATTACGCATCACGTATAATTACTATAGTAAAAGGAAGCCTAAGAAGTATTAGACTCTACTTGTATTTAAATTACACTTTACATAATTTATGTGTATGAAAAATGTTTTAAAAGCTTATTTTTGTAAGCCATGAGATAGCTCCTTTACATTTTAAGAATTTCTTGATTAATTTGCCTGGATTTTATTAGTGCAAATGGCAGAGCTAGCAATTTCTTTTTCTGTGTTCCCATTCCATCCTATTCGTCCCTCTTTTAGGAAACTCTGAACTCTGGATTGTCCTTGTTTACATACCTGCCTCCTGCATTGGACCATGTGTCTCTGAGTGTAGTATGACTAATTCATTTGTTTGTCAAGGATAGTCTAGCACATGGTATACTCTCAATACATTTGTTGAACAGCCTAATTAGTAATGTCTGCAACAATGACATTTTACTGTATTTAATAAAGCTCTGGGAAAGTAGGATACACATAAGACAGGTCCAGGTCTAAATTCTTTACAGAAACTTGGATTTTTGGTTCGGTTTGAAATTTGAAGATGTAAGTATATTTATCTCAGTTTCCCAAAGGACAAGCTAATTGGAATTATCATCCTCTTTCACTCGATTGGATCTCCAGAATGCCATTTACGCATGCAGCAGAATTTTATAACAGTTTTAAATTCTGCATATTTGATGAAGAGGTTTTATATTTTTGGATTCAAGCCTCTTTCTAAACTTCTACAATGTGGTTTACAATAATTCCTTATATCCTGCTTTTGAAATACATATTGCAGCTTTTTAAGTTTGGAAGGCTGTATTTCAAGGACTGAAGTTACAGTATACTCAAGTGATGCACAAGCCCTAGCACCGCACTTTCCACGTAGTGTTCGATAAAGATTGTTAAACTCTAAATCACAGGCCTTTTAATTCTTAAGACAAATAGCAGCAGAAAGAAACATCTTTGGCTTATTTCTGGTAAGGTTTTTATGCTCTGTAAAACAAAGAATTGTATTCATCCGCGCAGCACAGAGTCTATTAAAAATAAATGTGAGAGTCGTTAATGTAGTACTGCTCATTTACCACCAAAATTCACTTTTCAGGAATAATCCCATCAGTTTAAATTGGATATTGGAATGAGCATTGATTACATTTAACTTGGTAGCCCAAAATTTTTTCATGGGGTTTTGAACTCGGCGGGATTTCAAAAGTTTTAAAAATGAGTTTTTGATTTTTTTAAAAACCCTCAAATTTCATTACCTTTAAATTAGGTCGAAACGGGGCGCAAGAGATTGGATTAACACCATAGTAATACTTATTTTGTTCTTAACCATTTCAGGGCTTCTTGAAATAGAGGCTGTATGGTGTAATGGAAAAAACAGCCTTGGAATCTGGGAGACTGGTTCCTGGATTCAGTCCCAGTTCTGCGTGACCTTGGGCAAGTTACTTTACTTCTCTGAATTTCCGTTTCCTCCTCTGCAAACTGAGGATCGCAATAGCCACCTTGCAACCTTGACTGGAGCGAGCCTCGCACACCCCGCGCCGGCCTGGAGGAAGCGCAGCCATGATTACGCCGCCTTCGCTCCGCTACCCGCTTGCGACTGGCGCCCTCCCCCAGCAGGTGTAGGCGCTGCCGCGCTGCCCCACGCCTTTCCGCCTCTCGCGGGCCTGCGCCTGGGCGTCCCGGAGGAGGCCGCTGCGGGTTGAGGTAGCGCACCGGCCTCTCGGCGTCCCAGTCCCGCCCCGGGCGGAGGGAGGGCGGGCTACCCAGCTCCGAGGCCGAGGCCCGGCCCTGCCAAGTGCGGAGGAGCGCAGGCGGCCCCCGCCCCTCGGCCCTCCCCCCGGCCCTCCCTCCGCCCCCTCCGCCCTCGCGCGCCGCCCGCCCGGGTCGCCGCGGGGCCGTGGTGTACGTGCAGAGCGCGCAGAGCGAGTGGCGCCCGCATGCCCTGCGCTCCTTCACAGCCTGGGCCGGGCCGCCCGGGACGCTGAGGCGGCGGCGGCGGCCGAGGGGGCCGGTCTTGCGCTCCCCAGGTCCGCGCGCCTGAGTCCAGGTTGCCATTCGCCACACAGGCCGCGTTCTCTCAGCCCTCGGCGGCGATGAGGCGCTGAGGCGGCCGCCGGCGCTGCGCCGGAGCTTAGGACTCGGAAGCGGCCGGGCCGAGGGCGCGGGGTGCCGGCCTCCCTGAGGCGAGGGTAGCGGGTGCATGGCGCAGTAACGGCCCTATCTCTCTTCCCGCTCCCCAGCCTCAGGCAAGGCCGTCCGGCCGCCACTCCTCCTGCTCGGCCGCCGCCGTCGCCGTCGCCGCCGCCGCCATGGCCAATGACAGCGGCGGGCCCGGCGGGCCGAGCCCGAGCGAGCGAGACCGGCAGTACTGCGAGCTGTGCGGGAAGATGGAGAACCTGCTGCGCTGCAGCCGTTGCCGCAGCTCCTTCTACTGCTGCAAGGAGCACCAGCGTCAGGACTGGAAGAAGCACAAGCTCGTGTGCCAGGGCAGCGAGGGCGCCGTCGGCCACGGAGTGGGCCCGCACCAGCACTCCGGCCCCGCGCCGCCGGCTGCAGCGCCGCCGTCCAGGGCCGGGGCCCGGGAGCCCAGGAAGGCAGCGGCGCGCCGGGACAACGCCTCCGGGGACGCGGCCAAGGGAAAAGCAAAGGCCAAGCCCCCGGCCGACCCAGCGGCGGCCGCGTCGCCGTCTCGTGCGGCCCCCGGCGGCCAGGGCTCGGCGGTAGCTGCCGAAGCCGAGCTCGGGA
The DNA here is from genome assembly GCF_006542625.1 of Nomascus leucogenys. Classification (NCBI taxonomy): domain Eukaryota; kingdom Metazoa; phylum Chordata; class Mammalia; order Primates; family Hylobatidae; genus Nomascus; species Nomascus leucogenys. The sequence goes on from NC_044385.1 coordinate 16,687,875, forward strand.
AGGAGGAGCCGCCGGCCCGCTCATCGCTGTTCCAGGAGAAGGCGAACCTGTACCCCCCGTGCAACACGCCCGGGGATGCGCTGAGCCCCAGCGGCGGCCTGCGGCCCAACGGGCAGACGAAGCCCCTGCCGGCGCTGAAGCTGGCGCTCGAGTACATCGTGCCGTGCATGAACAAGCACGGCATCTGTGTGGTGGACGACTTCCTCGGCAAGGAGACCGGACAGCAGATCGGCGACGAGGTGCGCGCCCTGCACGACACCGGGAAGTTCACGGACGGGCAGCTGGTCAGCCAGAAAAGTGACTCGTCCAAGGACATCCGAGGCGATAAGATCACCTGGATCGAGGGCAAGGAGCCCGGCTGCGAAACCATTGGGCTGCTCATGAGCAGCATGGACGACCTGATCCGCCACTGTAACGGGAAGCTGGGCAGCTACAAAATCAATGGCCGGACGAAAGTAAGTGTGCTGCGGGTTTGTGCTGGACAGGCCATTCTCGGCGGGCAGCCCCTGCCTGCCACTGTAACTGCCTAGGCTGAGAAGCAGCATTCCTCTGTATAGAAGGGACGCACTCCTCCTTGTGTAGCTCCCCGTAAGGAAGACGGACAGAATTTGTAGTAGCTGTTTATCTAGTTAGCCCCTTTGTATCCACTGTTTTCCACTTACTGCCCGTTCACAAACTTCTCCGGCTAATTGCATGGTTTTTTGGCTAAACGTAGGCGCTTTAACTTTCCTGTTTTCTTTCTTCCATTCCACTATTGGTCACAATTCAAACCTTAGTGGCGTTTTAGCCACCCAGTGAAGGAGTGTTAGAGTACCACCCAAAGCAAGTCCTGGTTCTGCTTCTGCCTTGTGTTTGCATAACTCTTAAATTTCCTATGGTGTCTGAACCACTCATCATATTTTGATTGAGAGTCAAACGCTGTGTTCAGTTATGAATTTGCCGGCTGACCACAAAAAGGTAAATTTAAAATAAGCATTTAGTCGAAAGACTATATTATTCAGGAAGAGCTTGGCTACTCCCCTCCCCCTCTTATAGCTCTTATTCCTCACCCTGTTCCTACTGTTTTGAAACCCATTACAAAAAGGGGAAAGAAGTATTTCCGTTTTCAGACCTCTCAGTGTAGGTAGGCTACATTTTTAGCATAAGTTTCCTTTATTTGCTTTGTTCATGTAATCCTTCTGTTGAAAACTGTTTTGTAACTTCCTGGAAAAAAAAAAACAAAACAGCAACACGGAATTGGAGCAGGAGGGCTCGTTTTATTTATCCTTCCAATTTGGTGAGATCTTTTTGTTTTTACTGTTGCGGTTTTTCCTCCACAGATTCTTCACTTCCTACCTAGTCTATTCCCTCTTTCCTCCCTCGTGATAAACAGTAGACTCTTTCGTCCTTCACTAACTTTCTTGCAGCTCTTTTTCATTTTACTTCTCAGATCTTGATCTCTTCTTTGTGGCTGCTCCCAGGCCACCCTCCTCCACCATCAGTCTCTGATTTTGTGAGTTTTGAGAGATTGACCTGGGAGAGCATCACAGTTGCATGTTTGTACACACACGCTGACTCTAACCAGTGGTTCTTTTGTATGTGTGTGTCAGATCATCTACTTTGACAGTCATTACATGTGATTCTCAGGCTGCCCGAAAGGCTGAACGTAGACAGTGAGAAAGTTATAAACATGAAAATTTTGTGGGGAAAAATATAATGTGGAGTCTGATTTACGTATTGCCACTTCATTGCTGGATGAAGGCACAAGTCTTAATTTCTTGTAGTCTTAAAAAGGAACAGTTGAATAATATTAAACTGGAAGGGATCTGATGAAATCTCAGCCTTGGTCTTTCACTAGATTTTCATTGACATTTTTACGAAAGTTGTCAGGGATCACATCTGAACATAAAGTCCTGAGCTCCAGAGCAGGAAAGAAATTAGTTTGAGAGAATAGGGCTATGAAGACTGACCAAAGTATATAGTTGGGACATAAGCTTAAATTGGATTCTTGAAGAAGATGTCCCAAATCTTTCTTGATCTGCTTTCCTTAGTTAATTTAGCTTTCCAAGTTAAGCTGAGACCTCTTTTCTGTCTTCCTGCTTTCACCTGTCCTTAGAGAAGGGACAGCAGACAGCCTGGCTCTTAGAGCAAACGCTTCTCATAGGGATGCTATTAGGAAATAGCTACCTCCTTCCTCAAGAGTTCTAGTTGTTGGGGTTTTAAGTCACCTAACTGTACATATTAGCAGGTAATAAGGGACAGGATGAAGGAGGGATGACCTTTAAACTCTTTGGATTTGATCTGCTTATATTGATTTTAGGGACACAACTTCAGGATCTATAAATGATATTCAGGAATTCCTTTTCATTGTACTTCTTGGCTGAAAGAGGTTTTGGTAATCGTGTTTGAACATGTAATTTAAGTGTTCCTAAAAAACAAGGGTGTTTGCTTTGTGGAAATGAGAAGGCAATCAAAATAACCACCCACCGTATATTGAGCAACCACAGTGTGTTAGGCATCAGATTAGGGTCAATACAGATACAATCAATGTAATTTTTTTTTTTGAGACAGGGTCTTCCTTTGTCGCCCTGACTGGAGTACAAGGGTGTAAGTATGGCCCACTGCAGCTTCCACCTCCTGGGCTCAAGCTATCCTGCCATCTCAGCTTCCCTGTAGCTGGGACTGTAGACACACACCACCATGCTCGGCCAAACGAAAAAAAAAATTTTTTTGTAAAGTCAGGGTCTTGCTGATGATTTGATCTCGAACTCCTGGGCTCAGGTGATCCTCCTGCCTTGCCCTCCGAAAGTACTGTGGTTACAGACTTGAGCCACCTCACCTGGCCACAATAATCTTAATTCTATGAAGCGAGTGGTGTTATTCCTAATTTACATTTGAGGGATTTTCAGCTCAGACTTGGCAAAGGTCTACCACTTACGATAACTCTAGCTGGTGTTCAAACTTAAGTCATTCAGATATCAAACCCATGCTCTTTTTTAACTACGCTAGTTATAGGTAGAACATTAGGAGATGTAGATTATTTAGCACACTGCTGGAACTGCAATTTGATACATATATTTTGTTGAAAGTGGGTGAATAGCGCACTAGCTTTATATGTGAGTAATCATACTCTATGGTTGGGCTGTGTAAAACTTTTTATTAGGTGACTATACAATGTTTATTTCAGATAGTGGCTTAAAAGCCACTTTTGTATTTATCCACCTGAATTATGTGCTTGTCAGTATACTGTTGAGATGTCAGAATATGGTTTTTTTTTGTGATTGCAGAGGGAGACTTCAATTCAGAATTTTATCCTTCATAATATTATAGTGATTTTAAAAGTTATATGCAGCAAATGTGTAGTATTTTTCTCATTTCAACTTTCACAGCAGTAGGCAGGTGTTGTATCCCTTTTTTTTTATAGATTAGAAAAGTGGGACTCAGGAAAAGTTAATTCACTTGATGGAAATTCTGCAGCATATTAGGACTTAAATTCAGGTTTTCTGACTAAGAATCTGATGTTCTTTTTTATTTACATCATGTATATTGCATGCTCTTTATGTCAGGGCGTGGTAATCAGATGATACATGATTGTCTGTGGCCCATTCAGTGTAGGCTTTGTTTTCCCCTGAATTTCTACTTCAAACATGCTTGTCTGGCCGCTGTTTTTGCATCTACTTTAAAAAAGGAACCACAAGGGAAAAATGAAGTCATGCAGGAGAAAAACAGAAATGTAATTGTAGCCACTGATATAACCAAGCTCCTGTTTCCACTTTCTCTGGTCTTTTTGGGATTTTCCCCTTTTTGCCGTTACCCTGCCCTTTGATCCTATATCCTTGCTTATGCTTGTTTTCATCAAGAAGAGTCTCAGTGATATCCAGTAGAAAGAAACCATGGTCTGCTGTTTTGTGAAGAGTAGTGTGCCTTGACTTGGGGGTACAGGAGGAAGAGGAATGCAGAGGAGTGAGGATCATGGGAAAATGTTGAACTTTTCTGTTGGAGTTTCTTAGCCACTATGAAGGAAAACATTTTTCCCATTAAAATAGAAATACTAGAATCATATACATAATATTTTTGGAATTTAATCCAAAACTTCATCTGTTCCGTTAAAACATACATAAAGGAGTAATAAAATAGGTTGGGACTAATAAGCAGCAGATTATATTACTAAGATTTTTCACTCTTACTGTAGTTAATTAGTTAGGTCTGGCTGATTATGGCTTTTAGAGCAAAGAATAGGATGAGGAAAATGCCGCTGTTTTATTATCACTAACAAATGTGGTGACAATCCTCTTAGATGTTAAAAATGAAACTGACCCAGGAAGAGAGCCCTCATCAGTACCAGACCATGCTGGCATCCTGATCTCAGACTTTCAGCTTCTAGAACCGTGAGAAAATAAACTTATGTTATTTAAACCAAAATACATAAGTAAACATTTGTCTACTTATGCCATTCTCTTTATATGCTTGGGATCCAGGATACACAAATTGAAGTTACTTGTTTAATGATTTTATAACTATGTCAGAATTTAAGTTAAAAGTGAATTATTCTGTATGTAGAAAGGCTGAAAATAGTACAACTTCAGTAATTCTGCCAGCTATAAGGGACATGTGGACTGAGAGGGTAGTCTTAATAGATTGTGATCAACTATGTGCGAAAACATTTTGTATAGTGAGTTGATGTGTAGTTTACATGTAAACTAACTCCTCTAAAGGAATTTTATTTTACATTAAAAGATTTTTTTAGGCTGGGCTTAGTGGCTCACGCCTATAATCCCAGCATTTTGAGGGACTGAGGCAGGAGGATCGCTTGAGCCCAGGAGTTCAAGACCGGCTTGGGCAAATGGTGAGACCTTGTCTCTAAAAAAATTAAAAAATTAGCCAGGCATGGTGGTGCGAGCCCGTGGTCTCAGGTGGGAGGATTGCTTGAGCCCAGGTGATAGAACAAAACCCTGTCTCAAAAAAAAAAAAAAATTTTTTTTTTGTATGATGTAACTCTTATCTACTACCTAATAATCCACAAAAATACCCACAAATCCTTAATTAGGTGGAGGAGGAGGAGATGATAATAGAGATCATTTTAACTTTGAAAGATAATGGATTCCGGGCCACATGTGGTAACTGAGGCCTGTAATTCCCAACACACTGGGAGGCTGAGGTGGGAAGATAGCTTGAGTCCAGGAATTCAAGAGCAGCCTGGGCAACATGGCAAGACCTCATCTCTATTAAAAAAAAAAATTATTAAGAAAGAAAGAGGCCAGGTGCGGTGGCTCACGCCTGTTACCCCAGCACTTTGGGAGGCTGAGGCGGGCGGATCACGAGGTCGAGAGATCGAGACCATCCTGGCCAACCAACATGGTGAAACCCTGTCTCTACTAAAAATACAAAAATAAGCTGGGCTTATTTTTGCAAATAAGTGTTGCATGCCTTTAGTCCCAGCTACTTGGGAGGCTGAGGTAGGAGAATCGCTTGAACCCAGGAGGCAGAGGTTGCAGTGAGCCGAGATTGTGCCACTGCACTCCAGCCCTGGCGACAGAGCGAGACTCCATCTCAAAAAAAAAAAAAGAAAAGAAAGATAATGGATTTGGTTCTGCCCTTAGATCTGGGTTGGATCCTGGGTCTGCTGTGGTTTCTGTGTCCTTAGTCCAGTTTCTTAATCTCTTGACTCGTCAGTTGCTCCGTTTATAAAATGGTGTCCAGTGATACCTGTCTTTTTAGCTTCTCAGGCTTGTTGTGAGGTGAACATATAATGCTTCATGTAAAGCACCTTTTAGATGGAAAAGCGCTATGCAGAACTGTTCTTAGCTATCACTTCTCCCGTTTTAAAAATTTGCTGTCTTTCCGGTTCTTTCTTTTAAGAGTTCTGTGCTTTCCCTGTCTCATTCTCCTCCCATAAACTGGAGAAAAAAGGGCTTAGAATGATCACCCATTTTTTTACCTAACCACTTTTCCTGCATTTACACATATTTTTTTTAAAAGAGAAGAAATAACTTTTTTTTAAGAGAAAAAAGTCCCAGAGAGATTAAGTTGTTCAAGGTCATAGAGCTGGTGACAAAATCAACAGACCTTTGATTCAGTTCATTCATATCTGTAACTTTATGCATATTTCTACTTAACTAATGTTGGCATACTTTATGCTTTTTTTTTTTTTTTTTTAAAGGACACGGTCTAACTTGCCCAGGCTGGAGTGCAGTGGTGCAGTTATGGCTCACTGCAGCCTCAAGCTCCTGGGCTCAAGCAGTCCTCCCACTTGAGTCTCCGTAGTAGCTGGGACTACAGGCATGTGCCACCACACCCGGATAATTTCTTAAGTTTTTTCGTAGAGACGGGGTCTCCTTATGTTGTCCAGGCTGGTCTAGAACTGTTGGCCTCAAATGATCCTCCTGCCTTGGTGTCTCCCAAAGTGCCGGCTCATGCCTGTAATCCTAGCACTTTGGGAGGCCAGGGTGGGCGGATTTGCTTGAGCCCAGGAGTTCCAGACCAGGGCGCAACATGGTGAAACCCATCTCTAAAAATAATACAAAAATTAACCAGGCATGGTGGCACATGTCTGTAGTCCCAGCTTCTTGAGGGGCTGAGGTGGGAGGATCGCTTGAGCCTGGGAGGTAGAGGTTGCAGTGAACTGTGATTGCGCCACTGCCCTTCATCTAGCCTGGGTAACATCGAGACCCTGTCTCAAAAAAAAAAAAAAAAAAAAAAAAAAGTGCTGGGATTACAGGTATGAGCCATCGCACTGGGCCTCTGCCATTTTTGAGTATATGCTTGAACATTCGAGACTTTGTTCTCCCTTTTGCTTCTATCATTCTACCTGTTGGCTTATCTGACATTCTAGTTTAATTTTTTCTCCTACCTAATTTCCTTAAATGTTCTTTATCCATTTGTCTTTCATCTGATACTATTTAAAGCCGTTTGCCCTGAAGTAGGCCTACCCTCTCTTGTTTCTTTAGTAGGAGCTGTCTTCCTACTCTGTGTTTCTGATTTACAGTTTACTTCTGTTTTACTTTCCCTTTTTTCTCCCATCAGGCTTGAAATCTTTGTTCTTCTTCCATGTTTTCTGAAGCCTGTGCCTTTCTGGTATGCCTTTGGATTGATGTTATCAGCTTAGTTGTTTTTGTTTAATTTTTCACTTTAGGCCTTTAAAGCTACCCCAACTATTTCAGTCTCCCTTTTATTCTAGCACATTCTTGGGCAGTTTCTGTTTCTTAGATTTTACTTCTGTGCTTACATTCCACCTTCTTTTCTACTGTGCCCTCGTTTCCACAGTTGGAACATTGTCTGTGACTACATGATGGCATTCAGATAATTTACTAAGCCCATTTTCAGAGCTTGTCTTTGCCTTTTATTTCAGCTAAATCTCTTCTAAAAAAAATTGATATAGACGGTTAACCAAAATCTTCTCTTAACAAAAGTTTATTTCATGCCTTATTTCCTAGTCAAAACTCGACTTTTCTGCCACGTTTGTACTTCATAATCACATTTTTCCATAACCAATTTACAATTAGTTTCATTTCTGAAGAGCTTGGACAGTATCTGTTGACTTGAGATCACCATAAAGTTTTCATGAGTTTGGAATTCTCATTTTTCTTATTCAGTGTCCCAGGTCCCATTTCTTTACCAAAGCAAAAATACATGTACTCTTTACCCTTTGTTGTATTTTCTGAGTCCTGTTTTGATACTATTTTCACTCATTTGTTCATTCAACAAATGTTGAGTACCCTCCAGATACAGGCCCTGTTCTAGGAGCTAGGGTGTCCTGAACAACAACAAAAAGCCCCCTTCTCAGGGACCTTATCTTCTAGTTGGAGGAAGTGAGGGGTGGGGAGGGACAGTCAATAAACAGATGTACAAGTAATACGTGGCGTGTTTGGTGGTAAATATTAAGATGGAGAGTAAGTAAGGTAAGGACAGTGACTAGGGAGTACTCTTTTAGATAAGATTGATAAAGTAAGGTGACATTTAAATAGTGACTTGAATGAAGTGGGAAATTAGTTATGTGGAAGAGGAGCATTCTGAGGAATGGTATTAAATAGCAAATACAGAGGCCCTAACTTGAAATGTGTTTGGTGTGTTCAGAAAACAGCAAGCACGGCACTTCGGGAGGTCGAGGTGGGCGGATCACTTGAGGTCAGGAGTTTGAGACCAGCCTGGCCAACATGGCGAAACCCCATCTCTACTAAAAATACAAAAATTAGCCAGGCGTGATGGCATCTGCCTGTAGTCCCAGCTACTCTGGAGGCTGAGGCAGGAGAATTACTTGAACCCAGGAGGTGGAGGTTGCAGTGAGCCAAGATCATGCCACCACACTCCAACCTGGGCAGCAGGGTGAGACTGTCTCAAAAAAACAAACAGAAAACAGCAAGGAAACCACTGTGGTTATAGTGGAAGGAGTAAAGGATATGTGATTGATGTAGTGGGATAGGAAATGAGATCAGTTTGTGTAGGATATATTCTGGATATATTTTGAAAGTAGAATCAGATGAGATTTGCTGATGTATTAGATGTGGGGTATGAAAGTCATGAATGACTTAAAGGGTTTTGGCTTGAGCGATTGGGAGGAAATTATTGTTTTATTCTGACCTAACTCTTCTGCCTTTCTTCTCTTGCCCCCACTTTTTCAGTGTTGCCATTTATGATAGCTTGCTGACACTTATTTCCCAGCCAAGCAATGAGAAAAAAGTTACATGCTCTAAATTTTCACATTCGTTCAAATTGGCTGTGCTAGCTACTACTACTGTTGACCTTCTAGCCCCATCCTTTGTTCTCTAGAGGTTTTACGGTTTCTTTGTGCAGTATGCTCTTATCAGCTCTACCACTGGAACCGCCTACAGGAATTATTGCAGGAAACCTTGCAACACTTTTAGTGTTGTCTATATCTGTGCTTCCTTGCATGAACCACTCATTCAGGATGGCTTGTGAATCCACGTAAAAAGAAATATACAAAGTTTGAACTTTAGGGAAACATTAGAGAAAATCGAATGGTTCAACATAAGGGAAGCATAGATTTAGATTCAATGTCAAAATGAAGTCAGAAATAAAACATCTTCATTTAAACCTACTGTTGAAAATAAAACTGTTACAGAAAATTGGGAAGAATGGAATGACCGTAAAATATCAAAAATAGTTCCACTGACTTAGCAATACATGACTGTACGATACACGTGACTATATGATAGTTTCCTAAAGTAGTGAAGAAGAAGAAAGTTACTGATAGCTTAGGGACTGTATTGGATGATCTGTGAAGATATCAGTGATATATGAGCCTTTCATCCCCTTGATGTGGAGCCTGGCATTGGAATTGCAAATAAAAGTACCAAATATAATACTGATACTATTAAAATCAGAATGTACTATCCAGGCCCCCTTTTTTTTTTTTTTTTTGGAGATGGAGTCTCACTCTGACACCCAGGCTGGAGTGCAATGGTGTGGTCTTGGTTCAATGCAACCTCTGCCTTCTGGGTTCAAGTGATTCAAGTGATTCTCCTCCCTTAGCCTCCTGAGTAGCTGGGACTACAGGTGCCCACCACCACACTTGGCTAATTTTTTTGTATTTTTAGTAGAGACAGGGTTTCACTATGTTGGCCAGGCTGATCTTGAACTCCTTACCTCGTGATCCGCCCGCCTCGGTCTCCCAAAGTGCTGGGATTACAGGCATGAGCCACCATGCCCGGCCTACTATCCAGGACTTTTAAGCATAGGAAGCCTTGCTTTTGATTCTAAAGTGAGAGAGGGTCACAAAAGTATGGGTAACCATTAGATTGTTGGGTATGAAATAATTTTTACGAGGTGGCAGGCGCCTGTAGTCCCAGCTACTCGGGAGGCTGAGGCAGGAGAATGGCGTGAACCCCAGGAGGCGGAGCTTGCGGTGAGCGGAGATCACACCATTGCACTCCAGCCTGGGCGACAGCGAGACTCTGTCTCAAAAAAAAAAAAAAAAAAAAAAAAATTAAAACCAGGAACGTGAAACATGAACTCCAGAACCCAGGAACCTGTAATCTCATCTCAATTCAATTTAAGGCTAATTTTTATGTAATAACACCTTAATAGGAAATGTCAGATCTAAGAAGTAAATTGAAAAGGACTAATCATGAGTTTGGGGAATAAAAAGATTGACCATTGTGTTTTGTCTGTTTTCACACTGCTGTAAAGACCCGAGACTGGGTAATTTATAAAGCAAAGCAGTTTAATTGACTCACAGTTCCACATGGCTGGGGAGGCCTCAGGAAACTTACAATTATGGCAGAAGGCAAAAGGGAAGCAAGGCGTGTCTTACGTGGCAGAAGGAGGTGGGGAGAATTGTTAAACACTTAACATCAGATCTCGTGAGAACTCACTATCATGAGAACAGCATGGGGGAAACTGTCACCATGATCCAGTCACCTCCCACCAGGTCCCTCCCCTGACGATGGGGATTATAATTCAAGATGAGATTTGGGTGAGGACACAGAGCCAAACCGTATTAACCATCTCTCTGAATTTTTTCTTATTAATATTGATATTTCCAGTTTTCCTCTATAAATGGTGACTAGGAGCTTGGCTTCTATAGTTTTATTATATAATTACCCTTTATTCTATCTCAAGACATATTTTACCTGTGTGATATCTTCTACCGATTTCTGTTAGGACTACTCTGAAATGGATGCCTTGAAAATTGCTTTTTAGCTAAAAAATTTAGTGATTCCCCACCCCCCACCCCTTAGAACAGGTATTTTTACTGCTTCAATAGCTCTGTTAACCACCCCACCTTAAAATCTTTGGCTACCCATTTACTAGCCTGGGTCTTATCCTTTCAGTTGTTTTTCCTCATATTTTTCAGTTTTCTTTTTTCCTCAACTTACAATGGTAGTTTTTTTTCCTAAAGCTCAGTTCACTTTCTGCTCATGACTGTCAGAAGATGTGTTTGTAGAAGGAACTTGAACATCTGTATTTCTAGATTTTTCTTCTTAGTTTGTATTAGTCATCTATTGCTACATAACAGATTACTCCAAAGTTTAGCAGCTTAGAACAACACACATTTATTATGTCATACTTTCTGTAGACAAGGAATTGGGCTTAGTCCAGCTGCATCTTCTGCCTCACTATTTCTCACAGGCTCCAGTCAGGACATTGGTCAGGGTCTGTGGTCTCCTTCTAAGGCTTGAATGGGGAAGAATCTGCTTCTAGCCTCACTCAGTGGTTATTGGCAGCATTAAGTTCTTGGCAGGTTGTTGGACTGAGGGCTTCAGTTTCTTGCCACGTGGGCTTCCCTAACATGGCAGCTTTCTTCAATAAAGTATGGAAGCCAAAAAGGCAATAGTGTCTGCTGGCAAGACTGAAGTCCCAGTCTTGTAATCTGATGATGGAAGTGACATCCCATCACCTGTGCTATATTCTTTTGCAAGAAGCAAGTCACTAGGTGACTTTCCATTCCATATGTATAAGGAATCATACAAGAGTATAAATACCAGTTCTTACGTCAGTTCTTCCTTGGCTGTGTCTGCCCCTTAAATGTTACTATTCTTTATGATCTGTGGTTTGTCTTCTCTTTTTTTTTCCTCTAGTCTACACTTTTTTCCCCCCTGGGTTATCTTATGCACTCATGGAAGCACAAGTTCTTAAACTAGTTTGCCTGTGTTGAAACTCTTCTTCTGCTGCTTAATTGCTCTCTGATTTTAGACACATTTTCTAACAACTAAAGCATTAATTTCCTCATCAGTATGATAGGAGTTAATAATAGTACCTAATCCAGTAGGTCTATTTGAGGACAGATGAGAAAATAAATACTCAACAGATAATCAGTGCTCAATTAGTATTAGTTGTAACTGTAACAAATAACACAATAGTAATAACAACAATCATGACTTCAGCTATTAGGATTTGTTAAAGATTCCTTGGTCTGTCTCTTACTTTGGCATCTGTAGAGGACTGATAGACATTTCCACCTGAATTTTCTGGAAGTATTGCAAACTCAGTGTGATTAAGACTGAAGTTTCCTTTTGTTGGAATAAGGATTGATAAGCCTGTCTGATGGGGGAGATGGAGGAACAGATTTGAAATTGATCCTGTGAACTTCATTTAGTTATTCAACAGCTATTTACTGAGTGTCTGATCTGTTAGGCACTGAGGGTACCACAGTGCCCAGGTCAAAGTAATTCTCTCTGCCTTTCTGGAGTCTTAACTGTGTGAGGGAAATACAACGTTGAAACTGTAATTCCCAGTGCTGTTTATGAGATGGAAGTACAGGATCCTATTGGGATCACACAAGAGGAGACCTAACTTGGTCTGCATGCCAGGAGAGGTTTTGTTTTGTTTTGAAGAAATTAGGCTAAGACTTCTAAAGGTTAAGTTGGAGTTAAGTCCATTGAAAGTCTCCAAGTCTGGAAACAGTATGATGTTTTAGAGGAACATACTTTCCTTTATCAGTTTGAAAATTTTATTTATTTAAAACTAATTTCCTATTAGTCTCTTGTTCCTCATTCCCATTTACACTCTTCATCTCTGTCCTGGATTATTACAAAAGCCTGTTTTTTTTTTTTCTTTTTGTATCTTTCTTTTTTTTTTTTTTTTTTGAGACGGAGTCTCGCTCTGTCGCCCAGGCTGGAGTGCAGTGGTGCAATCTCGGCTCACTGCAAGCTCCGCCTCCCGGGTTCACGCCATTCTGCCTCAGCCTCTCCGAGTAGCTGGGACTACAGGCGCCCGCCACCACGCCTGACTAATTTTTTTTATATTTTTAGTAGAGATGGGGTTTCACTGTGGTCTCGATCTCCTGACCTCGTGATCCGTCCACCTCGGCCTCCCAAAGTGCTGGGATTACAAGCGTGAGCCACTGCGCCCGGCCCTTTTTGTATCTTTCTAGTTCATTCTGTCTATTGCTACTTTTTGATAAAGAACATTTCACTACCATGTACTTTCTGTTCCAGCCACAGGAACCTGTTTGCCGGTCCCTGAACCTACCTTCCTTTTCTAGTGCTGTGCATTTCCTCAATTTGGAAAGTGGTGAGAAGGTTCTCTAACTTGCTTCTTGCCCTTATTTCTCTAAGCAGAGCTACAACTTTGTCCTGTCCTGTCCTGTGATGGCACTTCCCATCACCGTGATAGGATACTTCACTGTGGTTGGTTTCCATTTCCATTTCCTCTATTATTGTGAGCCACTTGAGGCGAGAACCCTTGTATTTCCAACATTGGTGTACTCAGCATCTTGCATCGAGGACTCAGTATTATATTTGAATTCCCACTGCACCGCTCTAATTAGAATTTAAAAAATCACTTTCTATCTGGATTGTTACACAATTTTTTCCCCTTAATTTTTCTCCATGTACTACCCATATGCATCCTATATAAATTTACCAACACTCATAAAAATCTTACTCAGAAATCTTCAGAGGTTTGCTAAGGATACAATTTGATTCTTAAACATTTAATGCTCACCAGCTGCTTAGGCCCACACCATTTATCCACCCTGATTTGCTGCTGCTCTTTGAAATACATCCACTGTTTCAACCAGACTGTTTTCCTTCTTCTGCTCCCCTTCTCCTCCTCCCAGCACATCTGTGAATTCTTTGACTGGTTTACCACTCCCACACTCCTTCCCAGCAATTCAGATCTTCTACACCCTTTAGGATCTAAGCTAAGTCTGCTTCCCAGATATCCTCCCGAACTCTGAATGTCCTTTGATCTCTCTTTTCTCAAAAACCTTATATACCTTTTATTCCCAAATTATCTTCTCTAGAAATCTGTAAGGGCAGGGGAAGGAATGGTTTTATACTATTCTGTCTTAAGCAGAGGACTTTTATTATTGCTCGTTATGTACAGTATTATTCATATTTTGCTAACACTCAGTGAATTGCCCTCAGCTAATCCTCTGCCCTGTACCTCACCTCTGCTTTACCACCTTTCCATCCGATTTCTAAAACTGTAGTGAGACTTTTTAAAAAGTCTGTGAGAGTTTTAATGCTGTTGTGGTCAACTTGCCTTTCTTTGCTTGCTGTGCTGTTTCTAGTCCCTGTTTTCCAGATAAAAATAGCCCAGGTCAGCATGGCTTAAACTATTTTTAACTCCAAGTACTAGGAGAAAGGTTTGCTCTAAAGGTGAAATGAAGTTTTATGACGTTGCTTAGGCCAAAAGTCAGTTGATCAGGTTATGAACTGCAATAGAACTTTACACATCCATGAATCTAATGGGAGAGAGGGCCTGCATATCATATGTCCCTCACCCCTACCAACGGTGTGTGAATCCTTCAAAACAAAACAGTGTAATAGACATAATGTTGAAAGTGACTTGTTTATATACCCTTCTTACAAGACCTAGAAGAAAAAAGCTTGTAGCTAGAAAGCAGATGCAAAGTTCAACATTGATACCACGTTGATGTACAGAGTAAAATTTTCAAGAGCAAAATTTTAAGCTTCTAAAATTATCATGGATTTGATTTGGTTTTCGAACTGTAATTTACTCAAAATGTCAAATACGTGGAAGAAGGTGTAAGAGTTGTATTTAACAAAAGAGGGCTGGGCGCGGTGGCTCACGCTTGTAATCCCAGCACTTTGGGAGGCCGAGGCGGGCGGATCACGAGGTCAGGAGATCGAGACCACGGTGAAACCCCGGGCGTGGTGGCGGGCGCCTGTAGTCCTAGCTACTCGGAGAGGCTGAGGCAGGAGAATGGCGTGAACCCGGGAGGCGGAGCTTGCAGTGAGCCGAGATTGCGCCACTGCACTCCAGCCTGGGCGACAGAGCGAGACTCCGTCTCAAAAAAACAAAACAAAACAAAAGAGGGCATGAGTTAAACAAGTTGAGAAATATTTCTTTTATGATTAGAAAACCTTTTGGCCTTAACCACATTTCTAGATTCAAGGATTTAATCAACGTGGGAGAAGCAGTTGCTTTAACTAGATTAAAGGAGGGCCATGGTGGAGTGTAGTTAATAGAAATCTGGCAGTGTGAAGGTCATTTGAATCTGGTTTTCTCACACATTCAAACATTTTTATCCTTAAAACAAAAATGACAGTTTGACCTGCCAATTTTGCTTAGTTTTGATGCTTGTTTTTATTCTCTGATTACAGAGTTGGTAAGGAAAGTAGCCTAAGAAATATTTACCACAGATGATTTATGTGCAAAGAGTGGTTGTAGTTTTGGGTGGTTACAACCCAAAGTATGTTGGAATAAAATGTCTTGAATAAAGAAATTTTGGGCTAAAAGTCATGTGTGATAATAAAATAACACCCTATTCCAATAGCTTACAAGTTTTTTCCCAGGCAGTCACATAAGCTAGCGTCTCACAACTTTATTTTGCTGGTGGACCCCTTTCAGAATGTAGTGGGAGCTGTGCACTTTCTCACACTCAAAATGAGCATAGTACACACAATGTTCTACTTGTAATAAAGCCCATCCATAGACCCTACGTTAAAAACCCAGTTAGAGTTCCAAAAAACCAAACTAAAACAAAACATTTTAAAGCATTTCATATCACATTATGGTAGAATAAGGTTTCTGTGCGTGTTCAGTTCTTGCTCCCTCCCTGCCTTTAGAACTATAGTTTGAGTTTCTTTTCCCCTATAAATAATGGTATGTATATCCTATGGACTTCTGGAAGATATATGCCTTATACAGTCTGGCTATAGAACAAAACAAAGTTAACCAGTATATACCAGGATGGAAACTACAATATAGTGATAATGTCTTCTCTGGAGGGCATACCTCTCCAGACCATTTGCTAGGTTAATTCTTGCTTTAGAATTCTAGATGTGCAGTTGTACCATAAAGGACTGAGAGTCTTTATCACTCTTGTCCTTTTATGCTGTCCTGTTCTCTGCTCCCACTGCCTATGTGCATGTTTGTTTTGCGTTTTTGTTTTTCCTTTAACTGGCATTTTCAGTAATATTAACCTGAATTTTTTTTTTTTTTTTTTTTTTTGAGACAGAGTCTCGCTCTGTCGCCCAGGCTGGAGTGCAGTGGCGCAATCTCGGCTCACTGCAAGCTCCGCCTCCCGGGTTCATGCCATTCTCCTGCCTCAGCCTACCTGAATTAAAAAAAAAACAAAAAAGCCTTAGTAATAGTAGTGCTCTGCGGCTGGGGAATATGGTGGGGGTGGAGGGGGGGTGCTTACTAACTAAAATGAAGCTAGAATTCATGCTAGTTTTTTTATATTAAAATAATTTCTATAATGGTTAGATCTGAAACATCTCTGGATAGTTTTGGTAGAAAGTGTCTGCAGAATATGGAAGAATAATTTGTTCATATTGACAATTTTCAGGAACTATGCTTTGATGTTGCATAGTAACTGTAAGCTTTTTCTTTAATGTGTGCCTACTCTAGAGATTCTTGGTGTTTCTTCCTCTTAGAATTGTCTGGGGAAAGGGAGAACAGTAGTGTGGGGTGGGGAAGGTGTTTGTGGACAGAAGCCAGGAATGGGAACAGGACCTGCCAGTATTGCCTTGGTTTCTTGTCATCTGGCTCTCTACTACTGAGCAAGGCACTCAACAACTCTGCCAGTCTCTCCATCTATGAAATGGGAATAATGCTGACCTAATTAACAGAAGAGTTGTTGAATAGATGATTATTTGTAAAAGACTTTTTAAAATAGTAGTTATATTGGCCGGGCACAGTGGCTCACACTTGTAATCCCAGCACTTTGGGAGGCCGAGGTGGGCAGATCATGAGGTCAGGAGATTGAGGCCATCCTGGCTAACATGGTAAAACCCTGTCTCTACTAAAAATACAAAAAAACTTAGCCGGGCATGGTGGCAGGCACCTGTAGCCTGTAGTCCCAGCTACTCGGGAGACTGAGGCAGGAGAATGGCGTGAACCTGGGAGGCAGAGCTTGCAGTAAGCCGAGATAGCGCCACTGCACTCCAGCCTGGGCGACAGAGCAAGACTCCGTCTCAAAAAAAAATAATAATAAAAAATAAAAAGTAGTTATATTTCTAGCTTTCAGCAGTGCCTTTTCAGATTAGGACTTGGTCTTGGTTGCCCTGAACTCTGTTCTTGGTGTTGGTTGACATTGTCATCAGAAGTTCAGATTCAATTTTAGATTCAGAATTCTTGACTTGCTTTTACTGGGATGTCAGAACCTTATTTTTAATTAAAATGAATCTGTTGTTGCTTAGGCAGTTGGCACATAGATTTGGCACTGTGAGAAAGGAAATAGTGTTCAGTTGATAAGGGCATCTCGAACTGAATTTCAGATAGTTATGTTACTTAATGAGTAATGAAATAACTCCAGCTGAGGAACACCTTGATTAAAAAATCTTTCTCTCCTCATGCCTTCTCCATTAGTAGAATGAAGTCAAGTGGCAATAAATATTTTATTTATAATCATGAATTTAATTGTTTAAGCTATATTTAAAAAATTGAAACCCTTAGATGTTAACTAATTTTAAAAGCTAGTGATGGATGGTAAGCTAGAATGATTGGATCAACTCTCACATGCAAATGAGTTTATTCTTAAAAAAAAAATTTTTTTTTAGAAACAGGGTCTTGCCATGTTGCCCAGGATGGTCTTGAACTCATGGCCGCAGGCAATCTCCCTGCCTCAGCCTCCTGAATAGCTGGGATTACAGGCATGAGCCACTATGCCTGGCCTTATTTTACAGGTCTTACTGATGTAAGCCCATATTTGATTTGTTTTACGGTTTGTTGATATTGCTTAATATTTCTTTTATTTACTGTGTAGTCTATAACTTAGTAGGTAGCAATAAAAACAAAATAATAAAATTTCTTTTCCTCCTAAAATAATGGGGGGTATTTGGCTGCTTGCCTATTTTTCAGTCATGCTTTATGGCTTATTTACCCTTAATAATGTCTTTTAAGTGGCCATTATAAAATATGTAGAATTACTTTGGTGTCTGTGCTGTCGAATTTGGCTCATGTAGTAATTGTGCTCATAGTAAAAAGTGTATTTTAAGCAGCCTGTGCTGCTCTTAAGAAATTTCATGTAGGTTCCACACTTTTGTCCAAAATTAATTATTCTTAACATTTTTAACAGTCAAAACATGAGACCATTAAGATGTGAACTGCTGTATGTATTATAATAGGGAGTAGCTTTTTTAGTGTTGACATTGTATAAAATTAGTTATTTACAAAGATAGTAAAGCTTATTGTTTGAAAATAAGGAATTGAGGAAATGAACTTAAACGACGTGTTCATACCTATGTTTTTCTTACAGAAATATATACTATCTAGGTATATAGAAATGTAAACACTTTGAATTATACAATACTTTGAATAATTTAATAGCAATATAGCTTAAATACTTGTAATTGTAGTATTATCTTTTCAGTTTGGGAATTGCATATATATTTTAACTGTAAAAATCTTTTTTTTTTTCTTTTTTTTTTTGTTTGAGATGGAGTCTGGCTCTGTTGACCAGGCTGGAGTGCAGTGGCTCACTGCAACCTCCACCTCCTCCCAGGTTCAAGCGATTCTTCTGCCTCAGCCTCCCAAGTAGCTGAGACTACAGGCATGCACCCCTGGGCCCGGCTAATTTTTGTATTTTTAGTAAAGACGAGGTTTCGCCATGTTAGCCAGGCTGGTCTCGAACTCCCAACCTCAGGTGATCCACCTCCCTTGGCCTCTGAAAGTTCTGGGATAACAAGCGTGAGCCACCGCACCCGGCCTGTAAAAATCTTACATGTCATGGGAAAGAGGTTGCTGCTTTGTTTATGACTTTCTATATTTTCTGATTATAAAAATAATACAGTGCTCCAAAGTAGATGAAGCAAAATCTGATAGAAATGAAAGGTACAATCAGCAAATTACAATTATAGCTGGAAATTTCAATACTTCTTTCTCAGTAATTCTTAAATAGGAAATCAACAAGGATATAAAGGATTCTAACACTATTAACCAATTTGACCTGATTGACATCCATAGAATATTCCTTGCATTGACAGCATAAAATATGTTATTTGCAAGTACATACGAGACAGTTACTAGACCAAAACAGGTGCTAGGTCATAAAGCAGGTCTTAATAACTTAAGGATTGCAGTCATACAGAGTATATTCTCTAACCACTATGGAATTAAATTAGAAATCAGTAATAGAATGAAATTTTGAAAATCTCATATGTGGAAATTAAACAACGAATTTCTAAATAACCTATGGGTCAAAGAAGAAATAGATATAGAGCAATGGTACAGGATAAAGAGTTCAGAAACAGACCTACACTAATAATATCAATTGATTTTTTTTTTTTTTTTTAAATAAAGATACTGAGGAAATTCAGTACTGGCTAGGTTTTTTTTTTTTTTTTTTTTTTTTCTATAAATGGTTTTGGAATACATGGATATCTATGTGGAAAAAATAAACCTTGACCCTTGTATCCCACCATTTATAAAAATTAATTCAAAATGGATCACTGACCTAAATGTAAGACCTAGGCTGTGCACAGTGGCTCACGCTTGTAATCCCAGAACTTTGGGAGGCCGAGGCAGGCAGATCACTTGAGGTCAGGAGTTCGAGACCAGCCTGGCCAACATGGTGAAACCCTGTCTCTACTAAAAATACAAAAATTAGCTGGATGTGGTGGTGTGCACCTGTAATCCCAGCTACTTGGGAGAGTGAAGCACGAGAATGGCTTGAACCTGGGAGGTGGAGGTTGCAATGAGCTGAGATTGCACCATTGCACTCCAGTCTCAGTGACAGAGTGAGACTCCATCTCAAAAAAAAAAAAAAAAATTAAGACCTAAATCCATAAAACTTTAAAAGAAAACATAAGAGAAAAATCTTTGTGACCTCAAGATAAGCAAATATTTTTTAGGACATAAAAAAGATGAACCATAAAAGAAAAACACTGATAAATTAGACTGTGTCAACATTAAAACGTTTTGCTTATCCAAAGACACCATTAAGAAAATGAAAAGAAACCCTTTTGAGAGAAAATATTTACAAGCATATTCAACAAAAGACTTGTATCAGAATGTCTAAAGAATGTATTAATAATAGAAACAACCCAAAAGAAAAATAGGCAGAAAAATTGAACAGCTATTTCACAAAAGAAGATACAGGAATGGCCAAGTGCATGAAAAGATTCTCAACATCATTGGTTACCAGAAAAATAAAAATTAAAACCACAATGAGATGCCACTGTACATACACTAGAATGGCTAAAATTAAATATATTGATAATACCAAGTTTTGGCAAGGACATGGAGCATGTGGAATCCTCATACATTCATTACTTGTGGAAATACAAAATGGTACAGCCACTTTGGAAAACAGGTTAGCCATTTCTCATAAAGTTAAGTATAAATTTATCATATAACCCAGGAATTCCACTCCTAAGTATCTATCAAGAGAAATGAAAACATGTTCATACAAAGACTTGAACATTTTTATTATCACCAAAAAATAGGAAACAACCCAAATGTCCATCATCTGGTGAATAAACAGAATGTGCTTCATCATACAATGAGATACTAGTTAGCAGTAAAATGAAGTGAACTAGTCTTTTGTGCAGCAACTTTGGATGAATCTCAGAAACATCATGCTGAGTTAAAAATTGTACCATAAATTATTTAATTAGCCCTTCATGGTTGAAGTTTGTACTATTTGTAATTTTTTTCTGTCACAATCTAATGCCAACAATGCATTAGATATTCTTAAAGATATATCTCTGTACATTTTAACAAGGTTTTTGTAAGAAAAATTTCTAGAACTATAATTGCTGGGCTAGTGAACATTTTTATATGCTTATATTGCCAACATTTATTGAATGCTTATTGTGTACTAAGCACTATTAGGTGCTCTTTCTACCCAGATTACCTCATTTAATTCTCACAGCAACCTTATGAGGTGCAGGTCATTACTATTTTCCTCATTCTATAATTGAGATAACTGAGGCACAGAGAGATTTAAAAACTTGTTCAAATCACACAGCTAGAAAGTTATGTAAACCAGGATAGTTCGATTCTAGAGCTTAACTTCCTAGCTAAGACACGTGAAGTAAGTTTCTATGCATCTTTTGAGGGTTATTGTATTTATTTTCAGTTCTCCTACTTGATCTCGCTGGAGGCATTATAGAAATTTCTTACTTATTTATTTGTTTATTTTGAGATAGGGTCTCACTCTGTTGCCCAGGCTGGACTGCAGAGGCTCCATCTCTCAGCTCATTGCAACTTCCGCCTTCTGGGCTGAAATGATCCTCCCATCTCAGCTCCTGAGTATCTGTGAATCCAGATGTGCACCAGCATGCCTGGCTAATTTTTGTATTATTTGTAGAGACGGGGTTTCACCATGTTGCCCAGGCTGGTCTCAAACTCCTGACCTCAAGCAATCCACCCGCCTCAGCCTCCCAAAGTGCTGGGATTACAGGCGTGAGCCACCACACACGGCCTCTCAATTTTAGAAGGTTAGGATGAGCCAAATATTTATTAAATGAGTCTTTCCCTTATTGAAATAATTTCAGAAATGCACCATTGGAATGTTTAATTTCAGCAGGTACAAACTCACACTCAAGGAAAAACCCAGCCATTCACTCAAAGGAACATTATTTTGGTAGTATTCAGATATCGTATACAAATCTTTGAATAGGTTAATTTTTTCATGTAAATCATAACATATGGTATTGGTCAAGTAGTAAAGTTCATATTAACCTTAAACATTTACTAAGATACTGTTTTCAAGTAACTCAGGCAATGTATGCAGAGGGTGTCATAGTTTCTGTAAGTATATAAGTTTTGCATCAGGATCACATTAATGCCAGGGCCCCACTACAGATCTTCTGAATCAGAGATTCTGAATCTGAGGTGAAGAGTCAGAGCTCCTTAAAATTCCATGGAGAAAATATATATACCTACTATTTTCGCACAAAAATAAAAAATTTCAAGACAATTTCGTAGAGATTCTAATTCACATTTGGGTCTGAGAATTCTTGTGTAGGGCATACTCTCCATTGTTAAAGGATATTAAATCCTATATCTCAGATACCCAAGGGACATTTATTAAGTCTTCTAAACACCTCTCACAACCAATAAGCTTGCAAAGCAAAAAGGCCTTTTAATACCCCAAATAATTGGTTTGTATTTTCTTGATTGTTTTAACCCTATAAATTAATATTCTCTTACCTTTTTCCCCAAGGCTTCTAAAAGTAGATGATACTATCTGCCTTTACGTGATAGTTGCTTGTTTGTTAACTTCCTTATGACATGTGCCTTCAAGTGATGTTCTAAAACTGAACTTTTGAAAGTTATTATTCCCCTTGTAAAAGGGTCTGCCCTTTTCCCTCTCCTGTCTTTTTCTCCTTAACCATTTTGTAGTGCTCACAGGTAGCATGGTATATATTGGTCAAAAATGTAGGATTCAGAGGCAGGCTGCTTAGATTCAAAACCCAGCTCTGCCATTGGCTGGTTGTATGATGCTAGCAAGTTATCTGTCTTATCATATTTATTTAATAGGATAGTAATAGTACTTATGATTATTGAGAGGACTAAATGAGCTAATATATGTAAAGCACTGTACCTGGCACATAGCCATTAAAATTACCACCTGTTTCTACTTGCCTCTCCCCTGTTGGCTTTATTCTCCTCTGTTGGCTTACATGATACTGTACTGCCATGGCTTTCTGTGATCTCTTGAACCATTCCTTCTTTGCTGGTTTCCTTTCTTCTCACTAACTATAAATAGTATTTCCCTCTGGTTTTGGTGTCAACATTCTTCTCTTTATATGTAATAAGGATTATAGGCCTGTCAGGTAGACTGGGGTTTGAATTCTACCCCTGCCACATATTAGCTGTATGACCTTGGAATTTTAAATTTCCTCAATCCTTTCCAAACTTAGATTTCTAATCTGTAAAATAGGGGTAATTCCTTCATAGCAGGATTGTTGGGAGGATTAGAGATAATATAAAGTGCCCGATATAGGGTCTGACACACTGTAGTTGCTGAGTAATGGGATCTACTGCTCCTGCTGTCTTTTCTAGCTTATTGATCTCATCCACTTCTGTATCTTCAGATACCATCACTGAACTGTTGATGCCTAACTCTATTTCTCTAGTTGGATTTCCTTCTTGCACTGTTAAGGTGTATTTCAAACTGCCATTAAATGTTTTCTGTATGTCTTACTGGCATTTTAGTTTTCACACCTAATATCAGACTAATCCTACCCTATTATCTTCCTTCTGAAACCTGCTGTTTATCATGTGTTCCATATTTTTACTCATGTTCTTGATCTCCTTTTAGGCATGGTACCTTAGCATTGAATTGATTCATTCATTGTCTTTGAGTCTGTCTCTGGTTCCTCTCTGCGTTCTCACACCGAGGCTCAAATATCCATCATTTGCTTCAGTTCTCACTACATAGTTAAACCCGCCTTACTTTATCGTGTGTGTATTTTTTCCCCAGTAGCCATGAATGTCATCTCCCTGCCTCCATTATTCTTTGTTTTCCCTAATCTGTTCTTTACATTCATCTTTTTCTCTTAATCAGATCCATCTTCCCAGAGTGGGGATCAGCAGATTCTTTACCCCAAAGGGTCAAATAGTAAATAGTTTGGACTTTGTGAGCCTTGCCGTCCTTGTTGCAACTGTTTAACTCTGCTGTTGTGACAGGAAAGCAGCCATAGAAATACGTGACCACGTAAGTGTGACTGTGTTCCAGTAAAACTTTATTGAGAAAAATAGGTGGTGGTCTGGGCATGGTGGCATGCACCTATAATCCCAGCTACTTTGGAGGCTGAGGCAGAAGGATTACTTTAGCCCAGGAGTTCAAGGCCAGCCTGGACAACATAATGTGACCCCCATCTCTAAAAAAAAGAAAAAGGTGTTGGACTAGATTTGGCCCACAGGCCATAGTTTGCTGACCCTTCCCTTCCTACCTTTCTTTCTTTCCTTTTAAATTACCATTCCTTATAGTATTTCTTGAAATAATTATCTTTTTGAAATATTGACTGCAAGGTAGGATGAACTTTTAGCTCCCTGTTTTCCTACTGTCATCTAAAATATTTCGGTTTTAAGTGTTTTGCTTCTCATCATTTGGAGAAGTACAAATTATGCAATTACAAAGATTCCAGAAATAGTCTCATAGCATTTGCCCTGAATAGTAGTTCCTGACTCTTTCTTAGATGCTACTAGGTACGTGTGTTATCAATACAGTCCTGTACACTGTGGTTCTTTGGGAAGGTAGCTTTAGGTCTGATGGGCTTATCAGTTTCTTCAGAACATGCTTTGACCTCTGTGTAGTAGTATTCCATTTCATCTGTCTTATCTCAGCCTTTCAGATTTCACTGAGTGATGAAGGAACATTTTTATTTGGCCCCCGTATATTTCTCCCTAGGGTTTAGGTGCACTGTGTATCAGCTTTGTGGACACTTTCCTTATGTGCCCTTGGAGATCTTTTTGCAACATTCTGATTTATTAAGTTAAATATTTTTGAATACCTTCTCTAGAACTGTGCTGAAGACATAAAGACAAAACACAGTTCTAGCCTTAACAATCCTCATGTTTTGATGCAGGGGTCAGGTGACTTTCCCAAAGGGCCAGATCATAAATATTTTAGGCCGTGGGCTACATGGTCTCTGTTGCAACTACTCAACTCTGCTATTGTAATTTGAAAGCAGCCATAGACAGTAGATTGAGCTTGACTGTGTTCCAGTAAAATTTTATTTACAAAAATCAGTGGTAGGCCAGATTTGGCCTGCAGGCTATAGTTTGTCAATCCCCGGTCTAGTGGCATTGTGCCAAGGGATATTTGAAGCCACAAGGTAACCAGTGTGTCTTCCTTGAACGTAATTTTACTCAGTTATTGTGGAGAAAAAGTTAAGTAGTTTGACTGATACTGATTTAAAACATTCTTTTAATAACATAAGTGACCACCCAAGGAATAGAATATAAAATGAAGATGACTATTTAAAATGAAACAGCCTTGCAAGAAATGTCTTGTTTGTAGCGAACCTCTTAGATCTGTACTACAAACTCTTCTGACATTTGTTGGATAAGTTTCAGAAGCACTGCTAGGCATTGGGAGCTATGGAAGGATTTAGAGGAGGGCAGTGACATCAGATTTTAATTTTAGAAAACTAACTTGAATGGAGTGTGGAGAATAGTTTCGAGAAGGGCATGGCAATTCTGGAGGGAGGGAGATAAGACTGTTACAGGAATCGAAGCGAAAGATAAGAGCTTCTTTTAAGATGTAGGTAATGGAGGTAGAGAGATTTATACAGATTAGAGACATAGCAAGAAGGTTTGATTTGATTGATTGTGTAGGGCAAGGGAAATGGAGAAGGATGAGTCAAGGATGATAGTTCTGAGTTTCCCTAGGAAGACTGGCTGAACAAGGATGCCACTCAGTAAAGGAAATAATACATGAAGAAGAGCAATGTGAAGGCCAGGGAAGACAGACAGATAAATTGCTTTGGAACTGTTAAGTTTGCTTTGCTTATGGACATCCAGATGGAAATTGGTTTTATATGACTTAAGGCTCTGGAGAGCAACCTGGAATTATTGGGGTGGGCATGAGATTGAGTGTAATCCTCTGGAGGAAAAGTTGTCTATAGCAAGGGTATTGCCCATGATAGAAGCCAATGAAGGGCCGGGCTCGGTGGCTTACATCTGTAATCCCAGCACTTTGGGAGGCTGAGGCAGGCGGATCTCAAGGCCAAGAGATCGAGGCCATCCTGGCCAACATGGTGAAACCCTGTCTCTACTAAAAGTACAAAAATTAGCTGGGCTTGGTGGCGTGTGCCTGTGGTCCCAGCTACTTGGGAGGCTGAGGCAGGAGAATCGCTTGAACCCGGGAGGCAGAGGTTGCAGTGAGCCGAGATCCTGCCGCTGCACTTCAGCCTGGCAACAGAGCGAGACTCTATCTCAAAAAAAAAAAAAGCAGCAGCCAGTGAGGAAAAAACAAAAACCGCCTGGGTCAGTAGAGGAAGGGGGCGGGGATGTGTATTGAAAAAAAAGGAAGAAAACCAGAAGACAGGGGTGTTTTAGAGACCAAGAAATAATAGAGGTTCAAGAAGATAAATAGTACCAAACACTATAGAGAGGGTTAATTAGGATTGGAACTAAAAGACATTTATTGCCTTTTTTTTTTTTTTTTTTTTTTTAAAGGAGTGGGGTAATTTGGGACTTTTCCTGGGATAATTTCACTGGAGTTGTGGGATCAAAGTCAGAAAGCGGTGCGTTGAGTGTGAATGGTATGTGAGAAAACATAAGCAGGGACCTTAGACCAGCACTTCTGATCTACGTTAATGTGTCTATGAGTCACTGGGAGATCACTTGGAGATCTTGTTAAAGTGGAGATTCTGAATCAGTAGGTCTGGCATGGATGCCCAGATTCTACATTTCCAACAACCTCCCAAGCAATAGGGATGCTGCTGTTCTGACAACCACCTGAACTGAGAATCCCAGGTTGTTCATCGATGCATCCCAGAACACTGTAGCTAACTTGCAAGGGTGCCATGGAATATTTTAAAATTTCAAGGGAAATACACCAGCATCATTAGATTGCTATATTAGATCACTGCATTCCTTTC
This sequence comes from Nomascus leucogenys, assembly GCF_006542625.1. Lineage (NCBI taxonomy): Eukaryota > Metazoa > Chordata > Mammalia > Primates > Hylobatidae > Nomascus > Nomascus leucogenys. The sequence continues at coordinate 16,714,289 of NC_044385.1, forward strand.
AGTGATGTCATAGCTTTGGGAAGCTGGATTTTCAGTGCTTGCTCTGATAAAAAGCAAGTACTGCCTGAAAATCAGTGTGGAACAGGAAATGAGGCTGTCAGTGTTCAATCAGAGTCCAAGGTTTGAAAAGTATGCAGTGCCCAACAGATACCCAGTTTTTAGAACTTAAAATACTTACTAAGTGGTTTGGTTCTTACTGCTTAACAAAAGCAAGTACAGTTGTTAGATACTTCTTGTGGCCGAGGTTTACCCTGCAAGATCACTGAGACACTAAAGATTCTTTGAGCCAAGAAAGTCTGGAACTGTTGACATAGGACTTCTTCGTAGAAACTTGTCTGTGGAGCCAAAGAGAGCCGAGATGATTGGGCGGTAGCTAAAAGAGGAACAAAGGAGCATTTATTTTAAAATAAAAGAGACAGATATGTTATATGTTGGGGGAGGGAGCAGCTGATAAAGAAGCAACAAGTGTTGACTTAGAGTAAAAGATCTCTGAGGAGGTGAGAAAGGATGGAATCTGTTTTTTCTAAATATTGCTCCCAGACCAACATTGGTTTGTTGGAAGACATGCAGAACCTCATTCCCCACTCCAGACCTCCTGAATCAGAATATGCATTTTACCACTATCCCCAGGTGATTGGTATGCATATTAAAATTTCAGAGGCACTATAGGAGGCAGGATTGGCCTTATATAGGAGAAAGAATGTCACTTCCTTTTATTTATTCCATCACTATATTGTGTACTTTACTGCATTCTAGCCATTCTGATTGAGGGAAATGAGATGACAAGGGTTATTTATTTAGATAAATTCAGAAATCTGGGGGTGGAAAGTTGAGGAAGTTTTTGCTTGTTTGCCTTAATTATCTCAGGTAAGTAAATAGAAAATATCTCCATCTAGTGAATAAGAAAATTGGGACTGGCTGGGTGCGGTGGCTTACGCATGTAATCCCAGCACTTCAGGAGGCCGAGGCAGGCGGATCACGAGGTCAGGAAATCGAGACCATCCTGGCTAACACGGTGAAACCCCATCTCTACTAAAAATACAAAAAAAAAAAAAATTAGGCGTGGTGGCAGGCACCTGTAGTCCCAGCTACTCGGGAGGCTGAGGCAGGATAATGGTATGAACCCGGGAGGCGGAGCTTGCAGTGAGCCGAGATCGCGCCACTGCACTCCAGCCTGGGCGACAGAGCGAGACTCCGTCTCAAAAAAAAAAGAAAATTGGGACTAAAATAATGGCTGAGAGAGGTGAGCAATGGAGATTTTAAATAACCATTTTGAGGAACATCAACAAACCTGACCAGAAATACAGAAATTGCCAAGGAGTTCTGAAGTGGACTCCAGGTGAGGTCAGGGACAACTTTTAGTGGTGTCAATCTGTGTAATTATAACTTTTTCCAGTGGTGCTAGTAGCTTGGGTGTAGGAACTGCAATAATTAGATTAATCTACATTTGTTGATTTGCAGCTTGAGGTTAATGAAAAAATAAGCTAGCAAAAATCTATCCTGAATGTGGAAAGAAATGAATCCACAAGGAGGATGAGATGAGAAAAAGGAGTAGAAGGATTGGAGTTCTCCTTGCAAGCCAATGAAAAGGCCACATATCCTGAAGCTGGAAGAATCCTGCCCTTGTTTTTATCCACAGGGAGAGGAAAATTCTTTCCTGTAAGGCTGCAGATATTTAACAGGGCTTTGTGACTGATTAGATAACAGGAAAGAAGTTTCAGTCTAGGATGACTCCTACTGTTCTGATATTAAAAACTACTGGGAACATAGTTAATAATTGATGAGAAATTGACCTCCAGTGAGCATTTTTTTTTTTTTTCTGAAAGGGAAAGGCAGAGGGTGTGATGGGGAAGCATGGAGGCAGGATGAGATTTGGAAATGTTGAATTTGAGGTTGGATAGGAGAGTATGTAGGTAAAGATGGCTGTTTAGACCACTGGAAACAGGGACATGGAACTTAAGAGGTCAGATACAAAGATCAGCTTGGGATTCAGTGATACAATAATAGCTTCTATTGATTGTTCATTGTTATGAAGAAGACTGAGCAGTTGATATTGTCGTTTTATCCTCTCATCAACCCTTTGAGGCAGGTATTAAACCATTTTACAGATGAAGAAGTAGGATTAGACACATGCCCAGGGCCATGCAGCTAGTAATTGTTAGAACCAAGATTAGGAACTAGATCTCTCCGATTCCAAATCCATGCCCTTCTAAGCTCTACTATATTTTAGGTCACCAGCTTCTCGGTCTTGGTTGATACCTGACGTGTTATAGAGCTTCTCAGATGCAAATAGCCAAAACAAAACAAAAATCTTTCAAATAAGCTTAAGCAAACCAGAACAAAATGTATTGGTACTCATATCTGTGGGTCTGCTGATTGACTGGCAGAGTTGGAACCAAGGGCTGAAACAGTATTATCAAAACTTGATCTCTTCAGCTTTTCTTTTCTATATTAGTTATTCTCTTGTAAGCTCCCTGATATGACAACAAGATGGCCCTGATAGTTTCAGCATTACATCATGGAGATACGTACAGAAAGAGAGCTGCTGTTTACCAAGGGCTTTGACAAAAATCCTGGAGTTGAGCTTCATTGCCTCTGATTGGCTTAGGCCCTTTTCCCATTTCTGAACCAACTTCTGGCCAGGCTTGAGCCACATGTCCACCCTGGAGGGTAGAGAGTGAACCTTGCCCAGGGGTGAGAACTGAGGACTACAGGTCAGGCTTTCCCAAGTAAATGAGGCACCTGGAAGGAGAAGAAGGGGAATGGATGCCAGGCAAACAAAAGCTGCTTGTCCACACGTGGACAGGGCTGAAAATCTCACCTGTGACTGCTTGAGGATGAAGATAAAGATTATGAGACTGTCAGTAATGATGAAAATAAGTGACATTTGTTAGATGCTTACTAGGTACCAGGTGCTATGCTAGTCTTTTACGTATATTCTATTTTTTATCCTCACCATAGGTTTTTGAAGTGTATACTGTCGTTATTTCAAATACAGCTAGTAAGTGGTAGAGCTGAGATTTGAATTCAGGCTGGACAGCTCCTTAGCTCACCCTCTCTATTACCACCATAACATTTTACTTGTAATTTTCTCATTGTAGTTTTCACATTTTGTCTAGTTACACTGGTTGACAGCATATAGTGAATCAGACAGACCTGGGCCACCAATTTTTCTACATAGTGTGCTTAATAAATAATTGTTAATATGACTTAAATAGCATTTACTTTAAGTATTATAGTGGAAAATTTTTAAAATTAAGTTCTTAGTTTTTCTCTTAAAATGTTTTGTGGTTTTTTTTTTTTTTTTTTTGAGACAAGAGTCTCGCTCTGTCGCCCAGGCTGGAGTGCAATGGCGCGATCTCCGCTCACTGCAAGCTCCGCCTCCTGGGTTCACGCCATTCTCCTGCCTCAGCCTCCCAAGTAGCTGGGACTACAGGAGCCCGCCACCACGCCCGGCTAATTTTTTGTATTTTTAGTAGAGATGGGGTTTCACCGTGTTAGCCAGGGTGGTGTCGATCTCCTGACCTCGTGATTCACTCGCCTCAGCCTCCCAAAGTGCTGGGATTAGAGGCGTGAGCCACTGCGCCTGGCCTGTGCTTTATATTTTAATTTTATAAGTGGCTTTTTATGTTTAGCCAGTCTGGTCCTAGAAGTCTTTGTTTTTTTAAACTTCTTATACCATACTTGTATATATAAAATTCTAGTTGGATTATTTCATTTTTAGTATATCTGTAGATTATGGAAATATTTTTGTTAATCTTTGTTTAGTCTTTGTAATAATAGTTTCAAAATCTTATCTAGTATTTCTATAAATGCTTTTTTATAAAAAGCTAATACTGTGTTTTTAAGGCTTTTATTATCAAAATAATTTATTCTGAGGTTGTCCTGTTTACTTACTCAAATTGGTTATTCACAAAAATAAAAAGATAGTAGTCTCATGTGCTCTTATTTTTAAGATGCTTATTTTAAGCATTAAAACCATATGTTTTGTAACAGCGTTTGAGTTTTTAGACTGATAAAAGTTACTAAGTACCATTTTATTTTGGTTTTCGTGATTTGGGGCTATGTGGTGCCAATTATATTTCTTTAATCCTGTCTGAAATGTCTGATCTGTGTCATTATAAAGGAAGCAGTGCAGGATTGGACTCAGGAGACCCCTTTTTGTCCTTTGGGATTCCCCTCTCTAAAGAGTTTGGGCCAAACCTTTATGATCTTTTCCAGTTTTAAAATTCTAGTGTTTTCGTTTTAAATCTCTGCTAGATCAGAAGCACTGCCTGATGGATGTATAGTCTTAGAGCTAGATTGGAAGATAGCATAGTCCAGGTTCCTTATTTTAAAGATATACCAGCTGGGCATGGTGGCTCATGCCTGTAATCCCAGGACTTGGGGAGGCCAAGATGGGAGGATCACCTGAGCCCATGAGTTTGAGACCAGCCTGGGCAACAGAATGAGTTCCCTGTCTACACACACGCACGCACGCGCGCACGCGCGCGCGCCTACTCAGGAAGCTGGGGCAGGAGTGTTGCTTGAGCTCAGGAGTTTGACGTTGCGGTGAGCTATGATCACGCCACTGGTCTCCAGCCTGGGGGACAGAGACCTTGTCTCAAAAAATAATAATAATAATAAATAAAATTTAATAATAATAAAGATAACCCAGGCTCAAATGATAGAGTCCAAGATCTCACCATCACTTAGAGGTAGTGGAGCAAGGACAGGCATTTCTGCCTGTGCTGCCTTACGCTCTTCTTTCCTCAAAACGGTATTAGCAAGTTGAAGACAGACAACATTCATTTATTTGATTAAAGGAACGTTTATTGAATCGCTTCAATCTATCAGGCATTTTACTAGGCATGTGGTTAGCTGCAAAGATGTATAAATGAGGGAATGTGCATATATGGAGGCCCAAAACTGGAATATAGAGTCCAACAACTTCGGGTTCACAGTCTATCTGACCACTTAGCAGCATGACCTCAGTTAAGTTAGCCATTCCAAGCCACATTTCTTTGTCTACAAAATGAGAATAATAGTAGATATTTACACAGTTGTGAGGATTGAGATGATAAAGATTAAACTTAGCATAGTACGTGGCACATAGTAGACTCTCTTAGATGTTTATGAAAGAAGGAAGGAATTAAGACTTATGGAACATTTTCCTGTATTGTCTTATTTGATTCATACCCCTGTGAGGTAGATAGTGATATCCTAATTTTTCAAGTGAGGAAACAGCTCTGAAGGCTTGGGACTTCTCCAAGGTCCATAGCTATTAGTCATACCTACCATACACATTATTTTAAAACAGTGCACCAGACACTATTTTAAGCATTTTTTATGTACTAGTTTATTAGCTTTGCACGTGGTATACTGTTGTTATTTTCACTTAACAGACAAGGGAAGTTAGGTACAGAGAAGTTGAATAATTTGCCCAAAGTGACACAGTCAGTAAGTGGCAGAGTCGGGTGCTTCACGTGCAGGAAATCTGGCTTCAGAGCCCCACTGTTCTTTTGTTATTGTTTGTTTGTTTGTTTTTTGAGACAGAGTCTTGCTGTATTGCCGGGCTGGAGTACAGTGGCGCTATCTCAGTTCACTGCAACCTCTGCCTCCCGGGTTCAAGTGATCCTCCTGCCTCAGCCTCCCAAGTAGCTGGGGCTACAGGCGCTTGCCACCACACCCAGCTAATTTTTTGTATTTGTAGTAGAGACGGCGTTTCACCATGTTGGCCAGCATGGTCTCGATCTCTTGACCTCGTGACCCACCTGCCTCAGCCTCCCAAAGTGCTGGGATTACAGGCGTGAGCCACTGCACCCGGTCAGAGCCCCACTGCACCCGGTCAGAGCCCCATTGTTCTTAATCTTTGTGTTCTTCCTTTTACTTCATGCTCTCTTTTGTGAAGGTGAAAAGCAGTTTTACAAACTGCAAGGTGCTACGTAAGATGTGGTATATTTATCTGACTTTGTCCCTGTACTCCAGAGATTACAGTCCATCAGGAATGTGCCTTCTCCAGGCTAAACCTACTCATTTATTGCCACTGTTACTCACTGGATATTGCTGTCACTATTTTGGCCACTTTTCTTAAAAAAAAAAAAAAAAAAAAAATTCATTTTGTCAACATTCGTCCTCTAATGTGTCCCCAGAAATGGATACAAGCTTCAAAGATCTCTGTTCTGCCAAACTGTCTTACCCTTATTTTATAGTTTACTCTGCAAGATGAGAATAAAACCTGCCTTCCAGGGATTGTAAAGATTAAATGAAAGAATAAATGTAAAGTTATTAACACAGTGCAGGCACATAGTAATTTGTCAGTAAATGGTGGTGGTTATTACTTCTGTATAGTATGGTTGATTTTTGCCATTTTGAAAGTAGGATTTATTTTTAACTTTATTAGAATTCATCGTGTTGATTCAATTGAGATAACACTGAATCTTCTTTCTTTTATTTGTGATATTGGCTACCTTTCCCAGCTTTGTATGAGCTGCGTATTTTCCTATTCAGAAAGGTTACATTAATAAAATTCCTTTATCTGTGTGACTCAAAATCATTGATAAAAATATAGACTAGCTGGGCCGGGCACGGTGGCTCCTGCCTGTACTCCCAGCATTTTGGGAGGCTGAGGCGGGCAGATCACCTGAGAGTGGGAGTTCGAGACCAGTCTGGCCAACATGGTGAAACACCGTCTCTGTTAAAAATATAAAAATTAGCTGGGTGTGGTGGCGGGTGCCTGTAGTCCCAGCTGCTTGGGAGGCTGAGACAGGAGAATTGCTTGAACCCAGGAGGCGGAGGTTGCAGTGAGCTGAGATCACGCCATTGCATTTCAGCCTGGGCGACAGAGAGAGACGCCATCTCAAACCAACAACAACAACAACAACAAAATTAGCCAGGCGTGGTGGTGCTCGCCTGTAATCCCAGCTACTTGGGAGGCTGAGGCAGGAGAATTGCTTGAACCAGGGAGGTGAAGGTTGCAGTAGCCAAGGTCACGCCACTGTCCTCCAGCCTGGGTGACAGAGCGAGACTGAGACAGACAGAGAGAGAGAGAGATAGAGACAGACACTAGCTAGAGGCTAAAGATAGTAGAATCTCCTGGCAGGCTGGCAGAGAGGCCTGGATGTAGGATTCATAGAGAAACTATTAATATTAGTTTGCCCAGCTCACATTTCACTATCTTATCAACCACATATGTGAGAATATTTTTCAAGATTTTAAAAAATGTGTCTAGTTGGTTCTTCTCTCTTAATTAATTTTCTTACAGTTCTCTCAATTTAATTACAAATGTGAGGCCTCCATCCTCTGTCCTTAGACTTCTTGCAACATTCCCTTTAAATTAGTCATATTCTTTAGCAGTGGTACTCAATTTTTATTTTATGGCCCATCAATCACTTTGCTTAGAGTCACTGGGTTCTAACACCCTCTACAATCAAAATAAACTTCCTCTTTTGTCAACAAGACATTTAGATGTAATAGTGTATAGCAATCTGTAAAGATCTGCCTACAGTAGATTTACATATAATGATATTGATCAGATGAGCAGGGTAGATCGGTTAACGGGTTCAGCAAACATTGTGACATAAAGATTAAGCCTGGGCCACCAGAAAACTGTGGATCAAAGAAACAGGTGGCTCTGAAGAATAGGCGAGAGGCAGAAGAGTGGTATAGATGGATGTTCTGGTGGGTGGTGGGAACAAGCGTTTGAGAGACATACTGGATATTGGTAGTTACTGACAGTATGCCTGAAAGATACTGATGGGATGTAAGGATATAGAGAACTTGACTTCTTAATAGTTGTTATGAAAATCTTGTACTCAGTCTGTTTTTCTAAACCACTCACTAGGTATACTTAAACATTCTTAAAAATAAGTTGCGGCCAGGCGTGGTGGCTCACGCCTGTAATCCCAGCACTTTGGGAGGCCGAGGTGGGTGGATCACGAGGTCAGGAGATCGAGACCATCCTGGCTAGCAGGGTGAAACCCCGTCTCTACTAAAAATACAAAAAATTAGCTGGGCATGGTGGCGGGCACCTGTAGTCCCAACTACTCGGGAGGCTGAGGCAGGAGAATGGCGTGAACCTGGGAGGTGGAGCTTGCAGTGAGCCGAGATTGCGCTACTGCACTCCAGCCTGGGTGACAGAACGAGACTCTGTCTCAAAAAAAAAAAAAAAATTAAAAAATAGGTTGCATCTAGGGCCAAAATAAAATCACATGGTACTGAATGAAAACCATCTGTAGGCATAATTTAGTATTGTCTTTATTTAATTATATGTATGTGTGTGTGTATACATATATAGCATGCCTGTGTTATTTTGACGTCTCATTCAAGTGGCAAGTTGTCAAACTTCAATTTTTTTTTTTTTTTTTTTTTTTTTTTGACTAGCCACAGGGGCTCACACCTGTAGTCTCAGTGCTTTGGGAGGCTGAGGCAGGAGGATTGCTTGAGGCCAGAAGTTTGAGACCACCCTGGGCAACATAGCGAGACCTCATCTGTACAAAATATTTTTAAAAATTAGGTGGGTGTGGTGGTGCACACCTGTAGAGCAGTTCAGGAGGCTGAGGTAGGAGGATCACTCCCACTCAGGAGTTTGAGGTTGTAGTGGGCTATGATCCAAGCCACTGCACCCTAGCCTAAGTGACAGAATGAAACCTTGTGTCTAAAATATATGTATATATATTTTTACAAGTTAGCAGTACTTCTGTCAATCTTTAGCAATGAATGGTAAAACCCACCTTCTGTTTTAAAATTGTATTAAAGATGTTTTATGTTACTCTTCTTTGTCTAATCTGTCATCTCTGTTCTCTCAAGGTAAATCATTAGTTGATTTATTCAGTAGATATTTGAGTGCCTGTGTTTGGCACTAGGAGTACAAGGATAAATAAGAGCTGGTTCATGCTCTGTTGGAGTCTACTGTCTGGTTGGGGAAACCCAGAAAAAAATATGAGCGTGTTTAGGTGTGGCAATATATAAATAATTAAGTAACTTTTCTAAGAATGATGTGAAAAAACAAATAACATTAAACTAATTTAAAGTGATCAAAGTAGAATGAGGTTAATGTTACATGAAACAGACTCATCATTATTTTCTAAGACTGGATCTGGTCCTTACATTAACCACACTCTCCTGCAGTGGTATGGATGCAAAGATTAAACACTTCAGCTCTTAAAACAAGACTAGATAGAATTATTTGTAAAATGGAGATAGCCATTTCTCTGAATACCTCATGGAGTTGTTGCAGAATTGAAATGAGATAACTATTTGTAAGTGCTGTGAACTAGAGTTCTATACAAATAGAACTTGTACTCTTAATGAAAGTTGTGACTTGAATCTTTGTCCATCATGCCACAAAAAAACTTTTCAGAAGTGTTTGGTTATCTGCCTACAAAGGGAGTTACACTATTATTGAAAAAAACCAGCCGGGCATGGTGGTTCATGCCTGTACTGTAATTCCAGCACTTTGGGAGGCCAAGGCAGGCAGATCACTTGAGTTCAGAAGTCTGAGACCAGCTGGGCAGCATAGTAAGTAAGACCCTGTCTCTATAAAAAATTTAAAAATTAGCTCATCTACTCGGGAGGCTGAGGCAGGAGCCCAGCAGGCTGAGGCTGCATTGAGCCATGATCACGCCACTGCACTCCAGCAATAGAGCGAGACTGTGTCTCAGGAGAACAAAAATAGAAAAAGAAAAAATCAGCTCCTTTTTATTGCAGTTATTGAATTCTTAAGAGCCTGATTTACATGTTTTCCGGCCAGTCTTACCAACTTATTGCTTTATAGCTGTACTACAAAAATGGTACCACTCAATCACCTACTAAAGTGAATGAAAACATCTAGATCTGAATGTGTCACTTCTTTGTTTAAAACTCTTCAGTGGCTCCCTGTAACCCACTAAAATGCAAGTTCATTAATGGGGCTTACTAAGCTTTTGGGAAGGGGCCAGAGCTATGTCCAGCCTTACCTGTCACATTCCTTGCCTCACACGTCAGGTTCACTCTTGTTTGCAGTTTACACAGCATGTGTCTACACACACACCATGACCTTTTCTCTTCCTGGAATATTCCCCCTCTCCTTCCTTACCTGGCTAATTCATATTCTTTCAAACTCATTTTTCAGATAGTCCTTCCTGATCCCAACCTTCTCCCCAGTGAAGTAGTCAGTGCATGGACTGGTCATTTTAATTGTCATCGGTGTTGGAACTGATCAGTTTTCCTCTCTGTTCTACTCACACTTCCTAGCACTATGCCTTAAACATACCCTAACTGAACATGTTCAAAACTGAACTCCTGATCTCTCCCATTGTCCAGACTCAGGCTGCACCATATGCTGTCTTCATCTGTTTATGGTAATTACATTTTCCCTATTGCTCAAACCAAAACCTTAGAGTCATCTTCTTTTATATCTCATACCAGTCTTTCTGGACATCTTGCTTTATTCTGCCTTTAAGATAGTATGAGTATCCCACCGCTTCTTACCACCTCCATTGCTACCACTGTGGTCCAAGTGATCATTGTATCACACCTGATTTATGCGGTAGCCTTCTAACTACTCTTCTGCCTTCCACTCTTGCCAGCTTTCAATCTATTTTGCACATCAGGACTTAGCAGACTTTTTATGTCAAGGGCCAGATATTAAAAATTTAGGTTTTGTGGACTGCACGGTCTCTGTCATAGCTGCTAGACCAGAGTTGGGGCACAAAAGCAGCCATAGAGAATATGTAATTGAATGAGTGTGGCTGCATTCCAGTACAACTTTACTTATAAAAACAGGCAGTGGGCCGTGGTTTGCCAGCCCCTGCTCTACATGGCAACCAGACTACTCAGTGCCTTCCGGTGACGTAATCTTTATAATGTTCTCTAAAGCCCTCCATGATTTGTGTCCCCAACCCCTTACCTGTCAGACTTCATCTTACGCTGTTGTCTGCTGTGCTCCCTCCTCTCCAGTGACACTGACCCTCTTTTTCCTCAGATTTGCCAGGCCCATTGCCACCTGATTCTTTGCACCAGTTATTCCTTCTGCCTGGAACATTCATTTCTTCTTAAGTGTCAACTTCTCAGTCAGGCCTACCTGACCAACCACCCTATAAATAATTACATTCTAGCATTGTATTCCCTATTCCGTGTTTTTTTTTCTTCGTAATGCTTATCTTCTGCCATATGTTATATTATGCTATATATTGACTTAATTTTTTCTCTTTCTTTTCCAGCTAGAATAAATGTTCCCTGAAGGCAGTAATTTTGTGTCTTTTCTATTAAGTATTGTATCCCCAAGATCTAGAACAGTGCCGGACATATAGTAGGTGCTCAGAAAATATTTGTTGAATGAACACATAATGTATATTTTTAGGGTTTAATTTTTTTAAATAAGTTCTTTCTCTCTCGCCAGCACCACATCCTTTCTGTTTCACACTCTTAGTGTTGCTCTAAGCTGCCCTGTCCTCCCCATTCTCACTCCCCTTTATTCTGGCTCTCATCTATCAGCAATGCGTCCATAACCTTTTATTCCATGTCATCTGGGCCATCCTCTACAAGTAGATTGAGTGATGTTTGTAAAATGGAAAAATGATTTTATTATTCAAAACTCTTTATTTTTGGCTTTTTGCCAATTACAATGAAGTGCTTGTTTAAAGTACAGGATCTCTTATGAAGGAATAATTGTCAAGAAAATAAAGTACAGGATCTCAGGCCTCATGCCATACCTGATAAGTCATAATTTCAAGCAGAGAGGATAAGAATCATTATAATTTAGGAAGTAACCCAAGTGATGCTTACTGAACACAGTTGGCCAACACTGACCTATAAGGTAAAGTTCCTCAGTGAGTCAGTGAGAGCCTTTTTGAGCTGCCCCTGCCTGTCTGTCCTGCCCCATCCCTATTGCTCCACACTGCACTTCATCTTCCAACAGTTTTTCTATTTGCATTTCTCTCAGGGCGCCATATTGATTCTGTTTTCGCAAATATTCTTTTCCTTGTGCAGAACAGAATCTTCTACTCTGGAAAACTTCTATTTTTATCTTTCAAAATCTGCACATTTGTCACTTTCTCTATAAAGTCTTTTCTGATCCCCATTCCCGTGACAAAGTTAATTATGTCTTTGCTGTCTGGGTACCTTGTGTAAGTAAGACTCTGTTCTGGTGTTTATTACACTGTGCTGTGTGCCTTTGCATAACTGTTTGCCTGTTGTGACCTGACCTGAGCCAGTAGTTGTTTACAGGTATTAGGTTTTTATTGAGAGGTACTGCTGTCGTTTGGAGGCTACAGTTAAATGAGTGTTAAAAATCTCTTCCCCTAGAACCAAGCTTCTAAATGGCATGTTACTGTGAAAGCAAAACTCACACTGAGTTCTGCCACACATAAAAAAAATTTATTAGCAAGCAAGCACAAAAATACTGTTTTATTAGGTGGATAAAATTCCTACTCTCTATCCTTTTAGAACATCTGACAAGCCCCCCTTTTTTTTTTTTTTTTTTTGAGACAGAGTCTCGCTCTGTTGCCCAAGCTGGAATGCAGTGGTGCAATGTCGGGTCACTGCACCCTCCGCCTCCTGGGTTCAAGCGATTCTCCTACCTCAGCCTCCCGAGTAGCTGGGATTACAGGCGTGTGCCACCACACCTGGGTGATTTTTGTATTTTTAGTAAAGATGGAGTTTCACCATGTTGGCCAGGCTGGTGTCAAAACTTCTGACCTCAGATAATCCACTTGCCTCGGCCTCCCAAGGTGCTGGGATTACAGGCATGAGCCACCGTGCCTGGCCTGCCAAGCACCTTTTATGAAAGTTTTATTTAAGGCAAAAATGCTAGTGTGCTTTTAGGATTCAGCTGAACCTAATTGGAATCAAATAACAGAATTCCTTTCTGGGGAACTAACAGAACCAGCAGGAGTCATAAGGCTCAGGGTAAAGTCCCTAAGAGTAGGCCATTAGATTAACTAGATTCATGTATATGTTCATGTAAGAGCAGTGGTCCCTATACAGTGTGTGTAGCCATAACACCTTTCTTGAGCACCATTCTTTTCTAATACTGTCGTAATTTCTAATATCCACTGTGTTAATTACTAAACTCTCTGGTTTTGAGGTGAGATAAGGCTTCTTGAGTTATCTCACTGGAGTAAGGTTTTTGATTACAAGCTTTCCTCATTTACTGATGATTATTTATATCCAGTCTTGGGCTTGCATGTTAACTAAGTACTCTAGGATGAATGTCAGGAACCTCTCACTCATGTCCTCTAGTCCATTAAAACAAATAATAATTACACTGTTTGTGCCAAAATAACTTAAGGAATTTAAATCGTAACTCTTCTAGACCCTGGAATTGAAACAGATGTTTAACTTTTAATCTCTGTATCCTCATGCCTAGTGCAGTACCTGCTCAGTGAGCCTCAAGAAGTGCCAGATGTATGTTTGTAATGTCAAGCAGCTAAGTGTTGTGTTCTGTTTGTATTTTTGTTTTTAAGGCCGAATTGCAGACTCTCCCAAGGAATTATATTAATAATATAACAAGTTTGCCATAGCTGTCAGAATATCTGTCTTAACAGTGATACTTCCTTGCATGGGCTAGAATGAGGTCGTATAATTCCCTGGGTGGGGATCAAGCTGAGACCTGCTCAGGATCCCCAGTCTCCTTGTGGAGAGAGGTTGCTCTGTCTTCCTCATGAAGTTTGCAGTGGGAGTGGTGTGTGTGATATAAATACAGAGCCCTGCTTGGGAATCTAAGGAAGAGTTGTGCGGTGCTAGTAAGATTATAGCTGAGGTTAACAAATTGTAGATCTCTGTTCTGACAGCAGAGCTAGACAGCTCAAAATATAATGTGTTTCACCAGATGAATTTATTTGTAAAGTATAACTTTATCAATTCTTCACTAAAAGGGAAATGAAAGCTCAGAGTACTAAGGCATCATGATATATCTCTAGATTATACTGTCGGGAGCATCATACTTAAGTTGATTTTTAAGTGTATATTTAAGTTTTTTTTTTGTCATGGGCTAGAATTAGAGCCCAATAAGGAAAGTAGTTTGGTGTTAGATTATTAAACAATTCATAATTCTTGGGCCATTTGTAGAGTGATTTGGATCAATGCTATTTCTTCTTCAATAATCTTTAATTGTTTTTCTGTATTTTTCATATTTCTATGAACATGGGAAGAATCTTGGATTTTTAAAAACTTTACATTGATAATTAATATAATTACATTCTGCCTTCCTGTACCGATAATAAAAACTGTATTAACATACTCTTCTACACAAGCAGAGTAAAAAGGTTGAAATTGTTGTTGTGTCATATGACAGCGGTTAACAACCAAAGAGCTCTTAAAAATCAGTAGGGGGCCAGGTGTGGTGGCTCACACCTGTAATCCCAGTACTTTGTGAGTGGGAGGATCACTTGAGACCAGAAGTTCAAGACCAGCCTGAACAACATAGTGAGAGCCCATCTCTAGAAAACATTAAAAAATTAGCCAGGTATGGTAGCCTGTACCTGTAGTCCCAGCTACTTGGGAGGATTGCTTGAGCCCAGGTGTTCAAAGTTGCAGTGAACCATAATCACACCACTGCACTCCAGCCTGGGGGACAGAGTGAGACCCTGTCTCTAAAATAATAATAACAACTCAGTAGGGAAAAGATTAACCCAGTAGAAAAGTGGATAAAGGATATGAGCAAGCAGTTGAATTAAATGGCCAATAAAAATATGAAAAATGCTGACTTAAAAATATGATATAATTAAAACATTAGTAAGATAAATGTTATGTATCAAATTGAGCTATTTTCAAAGATTAAAACTTACTATGCCGGGTTGGCAAATGGTTAAAAAGATGTGTGCACTCATACAAAGCCAGTAGGAATATAAGCTCATGCAATAATTCTGGAGAACATTTCAGCAATCAGAAAGCTTTAAGACCTAATAATTTCACTTATAGTAATTTAATTTTAGGAAAATATCAAGGATTTACAAAGATTAAGCTCCAAAACTATTGTTGATCACAATATTATTATAATAGCATTTTTCTAATTTTTAAGGAAACAATCTATATGCCCTTATACGTCTTTTTAAAAATATATATATACTTCATTTACGCTTAGAAATGAATTAGTCAAAAAATTAGTTAGAAATCATTTATAATAAGTCAACTTTTGACCACTGAGTTGTTTACTGTGATCAAGACAGCAGCAAGGCTTAAGGAGTTCTTATTCTAAATGACTTTATTTCATAACAATCTGTTCTCTGTTCTCTTCTGTCTATACTCCCTTGGCAATCTGTGGCAGGCACACGGCTTCAACTATCCCATGCGAAGATGGCTCCTAAATTTACATTTCCAGTCATGACTTTTTTTTAGAGTTCCACACTCAAGTTTCCAACTGCCCTTTGAACATCCCCACCTGGGTGGCCTTCCAGCATGACCTGTTTTCTTCCGTATTTGAACTAGATTTTTGTAGACCCCCAAGGTAGTGATAGTGATGTGTATGTGTGCTTTGGAAGTGGGTAGGGAAGAGACTTAAAAAGGTTTAACTGTAGAACTGAAAAATACCATGTGCAGTACAGCAGGTTCTTGAATAACATTTTATTCAGTGTCATTTTGTTATAATATTGATGAGGGATAAAGAATCAATTCCTGGCCGAGGCCACTGACTGTGTGGAGCATGCAAGTTCTCCCCATGTCTGTGAGAGTTTTCTTCAGGTGCTCCAGTTTCCTTCCACATCCCAATGTGTGCATCTTTGGAATGTGGACTGGCGTATCTGTTATCTTAGTATGAGTGAATATGGGTGTGTGTGAGTGCAGCTTGCAGTAGAATGGCGTCCTGCCCAAGGCTGGTTCCCATCTCGTGCTTTGAGCTCCCAGGATAGGCCCCAGCCACCTGCAACCCTAAAACTGGACTAATGGCATAAATAATTACCTTGTTTTTATTAATCTTTCTTAAATGTGTATATAGCTCACATTTATTTCAGGGTTTACCATTAGAAGTGTTTTGGTCTTTATTTAGAAGTTTGGCAATGTTTTGTGACCACAAATATGCTACAGAAACTTAAGTTGGTTTCATTATACATTGTTTCACATAAAGTTTCCCAGAACTTATCAAGGCTGTTAGTGAGGACTTACTGTACATCTTGACATGGGAGAATTGGGCATTAGGCATGAGCCTGTGCCACTGCAGCAGATGGTGGGCCGCTTAGGAGTCTGGATTACCAATTTCATCTGAACTCTTGGGCAGACTATATACATGCCTTACTGGAGCAAGGAATTGAAGAAGAATACAGAAGGAAGTTGTTTTTCTCTGCCTCAGTTCATATCCTGCCTCTGCCATTTACAGTCACTGACCTTTGGCAATTTTTTTCTTTTCATTCTAGTTTAGTTTTCTGGTCTCTAAAAAGGGGGGAGAAATTGTGCCTACCTAAGGTTTGCTGTAAAGAATGACCGAGGTAACCCATGCCTGGCCTATAAGTGATTAGTAAATGTTAGCTGTCGGCCTCTACAAAAGGCATAGTGGTATGTCAAAGCATAGTGCTTTGATAATATAGTTTAATAGGATAAATTTTCAGATAGTAAACCTTTTCCCTTCATTCAGGGTAAAAATAGTAGTTCTATAATCCATCCAAGTTTAGTTCTCTCATCTTTGTATCCCTGTTTTAAAATAATTCAACTCAAAAAAGAAAAATAAGTTTCCTGGTTCAACTTCATATTGAAGCCTTCTAATGCTAGAAATAAATGTCTCCAGATTCCTCAGAGGCATTGCAGACCTCTTCCTTCCTTTTATTCTCAGAGTGAAAAACAAATTTATGCTGTTTCCTATCTTAAGAACATTCTCAATCAGCCAGGCATGGTGGCTCACACCTGTAGTCGTAGCACTTTGGGAGGCTGAGGCAGACAGATTGCTTGAGCCCAGGAGGGTAAGACCAGCATGGGCAACATAGTGAGACCTTGTCTCTGAAAACATAAAAAAGAACATCCTAAATCCTATTTATTTTTATATCAGAAAAGAAAAGAATAGTATTGTTTTGTTTTAGGTATAAATAGATTTTTCTTGATGGGAAATTGAAACATTTAAAGTTGGTGTCTCTGTAAGGTGGCAAATTAGGAATTTACCTCAGAATTATATAGTGGTGGATTGCATTGTTTCTTTTTCAGGCTTTCTGGTTTATACGGTTATGTTGGTGTTTTTCATGTTACCTTTTTACAATTATAATCATGAACTGCTGCCTTTCCCGGGGCTGTTATTGGCAAGTTAATTGAGTTGGCAGATCCATGCAGGCCCTGTGGAGCACTCATCCCCTCTCCCTTCTTCCTTTCTCCTCATTTTGCAGTATTCCTGTCACCAGAGCAGAGTACAAGGGACCTAGGGAATGCCAAATAAGACTAAAGTGATAATGGCCACTTTTAAATAATACATTTAGATGGTGATAATTGAGCTATACTGGGGATTGTAGAACTTAACACAATTACATTAAATTTATTAAAACTGTTCTTCAAAACGTGAGATTTAAAACTTTTCTTTATTGTGCCTTTTATTTTTTCAAACAATCCTAACTTGGAATTCAAATACTGTATAGGAAACAGCTAAGCACTGCCGCTAGTTGAAGACTGGGGTAAAACCTGCTTGTTTGGCCTCTTCTCATATCACTTCATTCCCCATTAGTCCCCTACCCCTAGATACCTCCCTAGGGCTCCAGGGCTCTAAGGAAAGAGTTTAGAAGTGACTAATACAAACAGATCCCCTGTTGGGGGATAATTCTGGTGCCCTCAGTTTTGTTCTATTCCGGGATGTCTGGCTCATTTTGACAATTACCGATATACTCTCCTACCCGATGCTTGTAATTAAAACCGCTCTTTCACCTGGTGTTTCCATTTTCATGTACAAGTGACTCCATTCATTTACTTACCTGGACTGAAAACCCCAAAGTCATTCTTGACTCTTCTTACTCTCCCCCCATTAGCAAATCATGTTTGTTTTCTGCCTTCAGAATACACCCCACTTTGCTACTCTGAGCTCAGCCTCTTTGGTTTCTTGCCCAGAAACTGTAGTGGTTAATCTGGGTTCTGGAACCAGATTCCCTGTCATGTGACTTTGCGAATACTAATTAGCCTTTCTAAACCTCAGTTTAGAGGAATGAGGATGAGAACAATGATACTGTTTACCTCACGTGGTTGTGTCAGACAACTTGTTATGCACAAATTACTTAGGACATGGCAAACAGTAAATGTCCAATAAATGTTAGATGGTAAGCAATATTGAGGTTGTTGTGATTGTTTTGATTCATACAGACTTGAAACTGATACTCTTAAAACATTAGTCAGATACATTCTCTATTGGCTTCCTGTCCCTTCTTAGCACAATATCCAAAGGCCTTCCTGTGGCTTACCAGGCCCTGCAGCTCTAGGTTACCTGGTTCCTCTCTGATCACATTGGCCTGTGCTCGGTGTGTTCCAGCCACACTGGCCTGCTGCTCTTTCCTGCCTTGTTCAGCCTTTGAGCTCTCGTTTTCCCTCTGCCCCATTGCTCTCCCTTCAGAGATTCGCCCAACTTGCCGCTCCCTTCATTTAAGTCTAAACCCAAATGTCAGCCACTGTTCAAGAATATCATGTCATCGTTCTCTATATACTTAATTTTTTTCATATCTTAAGAAAATATAACTTTTCACTACTTCACTACCTAACATTACATTATATATGTTTATTGGCTAATTATGCCGTTAGACCAGATTTCATAGTACAGTAGTCCCCTCTTATCTGAGGGCAGTACCTTCCGAGAGCAAAGTGGATGCCTGAAACTTTGGATAGTACCAAGTCCTATATATACTATGTTTTTTCCTGTACATCCATACCTATAATAAAGCTTAATTTATAAAGTAAGAGATTAACAACAACAGTAAAATAGAACAATTATAACAGTATGCCAACATTGCTACTTTGCACTTTGGGGCTGTTATTAAATAAAATAAAGTTTCCTTGAACACAAGTACCACAACGATTGCTCTGATGACCTAGAAGGCTACCAAATGACTAATGGGTGGATAGCATCTACAGTGTGGATATGCTGGACAAAGGGGTGATTCATCCCAGGCAAAACGGGGCAGGACTGCAAGGTATTCCAGTGCACTACTCAGAACGGTGTGCAATTTATGAACTCTTTATTTCTGGAATTTTCCATTTAATTTTTTGGACTAAGTTGACCGAAGGTAACTGAAATCACAGAAAGCAAAACTTCTTAGAAGGAGGGACTACTGTAAATGAGTTCCAGGGACCTTGTCTCTTTGGTTCATCATTTTAGCCCCAGTGCCTTTCATATACATAGTAGATGCTCAAGAGGTATTTGTTAAATAGATATATGGGATGCGATGGGGTGAGTGAATGACAAATATTTTCCTCTTCCTTCTTTGCACAAGAGATGCTGCAGTTACCAGATAGTTGGAAAGGCCCAAATTAACTTTTTTTGAGATGCAGAGTTCAGGTTTCCCCCTTCTTTCCCATGAATAACAATATATCGTGTAATTCATCATAATTACCTCAGTTAACCACAAATGGAGTAATTGCGTTGTTAAATTAGTACCCTCTTACAGTTACTATTCAAGGTAAACTTCTTTCCCTGGTAGCTAGTGACAAGAAAATCATTTGGGCTCATCATTTATTGAGCACTTAAACCCACTAAGCCCATGCCACACTGCTGGTTGTTACCAACCTCCAGTGCTGAAAGAAGGAACTTGTTAAGTCTGTCTGGAGTCAGGAAAAACAGAGACATATATAATGTTCTCCAGAAATTCTGCTTCTTAAAAAGAGCAGTGAATTCAGAGTGTCTAGGAAAACAGGATTTTTAAATAAGGATTTAGGTTTAAGATGCCTCTTAGTTTCTTAGGGATGGGAAGTGAGTTTTAAAAATTAGCATTTTTCTTTAATATGATAGTAGAACAATTCGGTTACTGTTTGATAACTTTATACTAATTCATTGACTTTATTATATGAAGAAATAAAGGACTTCAAGAATAGCTCATAACAAACCGGGTGGCGTGGTGGCTCATGCCTGTAATTCCAGCACTTTGGGAGGCTGAGGCGGGAGGATCACTTGAGGTCAGGAGTTTAAGACCAGCCTGACCAACATGGTGAAACCCCGTATCTACTAAAAATACAAAAATTAGCCGGGCATGGCAGCATGCACGTGTAATCCCAGCTACTCGGGAGGCCGAGGCAGGAGAATCACTTGAACCTGGAAGGTGGAGGCAGTGAGCTGAGATCGTGCCACTGCACTCCAGCGTGGGCGACGGAGCACGACTCCGTAAAAAAACAAACAAAAACAAGAATAGCTCATAACCTTGAACGTCTTTGTTTTCTTCATAATTCCTGAGAATTTAAAAAAAAATACCATTACCAATTTCAGTTGATTATCGTGTACACCTGGAATATGGAAGTTATTTTGTGCTTTTTATTTTGGGCGTCTTTTCTACCTTTAAGCTTAACATCCAGCAATCTTCTGAACCATATCTTGTTATAATCTGAGCAAATAATTTTCTTTCTGATTCAAAGAGGGTAAACATAAGCTGATTTGTTTAGTCCTTTTAAAAAAAAAAAACCACTGACGTTAAATGAGTTAATGTTTGGGGTTGAGTTGACCTCCTGAATTATCCCTATTACAACATAGTAAGACACCATATCTACAAAAAATACAAAAATTAACCAGCCTGGTGACATGCGCTTATAGTCCTAGCTACTTACGAGGCTGAGGTGGGAGAATCACCTGAGCCCAGGAGGTTGAGGCCGCAGTGAGCCATGATTGCACCACTGCACTCCAACCTGAGCAACAGAGCCAGACCCTGTCTCAAAAAAAAAAAAATTGGTACCATTCAGAGACAGTGTCAGATGGGGTGTTTGACTGGGTTGGTTCACCTATCAGATGGCAAAGTAGGTGTTCTGAGGTGAGCTCCAGGAAGAGAGAAATTTCCCATGGAGCAGGACAAAAACTTACTGGATCTTGATTATCTGTATTTATAAAGATTGTGAAAGTAGGACCGTGAAATTTTTCTGATCTTTGGAGTTATCACTGTGAAGCAGAATTCACCAGTCCTTGAATTGTTCATCAGCCTATCTTGTGTTCCCTATAAATATTAATGTAGAATAGCCTTATCTTTCTTATCTATAAAATATTATTTTTATTAGAAGAATCTAAGTGTAAATCAGTAGCCAAAAATCAAAGATCTGATTTATTAGCTGTTCTCTCTTTTTCCTTATACATGGACTTTAATAATCATTATTATCATTATTACAGGCCATGGTTGCTTGTTATCCGGGCAATGGGACGGGTTATGTACGTCATGTTGATAATCCAAATGGAGATGGAAGATGTGTGACATGTATATATTATCTTAATAAAGACTGGGATGCCAAGGTATGCAACTTAATTGAGCATTTATTATTTTCTTACAGGTGTCTTTTTCTCAAAAGCATTAAGTTTCATACTTCTGATAGATGAGACTGTCATAGACACAGTTAAAAATTTTCCTCTTAAATTTGTTTCAGTCTCAGGTAATAGGAGTGGATTTTTGTAAAATGAAACAAATACTACTCTATGTTATACAACATAATACCTGTAGTTAACAATATAGTGTTGTGCACTTAAAAATTTAAGAGGGTAGATTCCATGTTCAGTGTTCTGAACACACACACACACACACACACACGCGCGAGGTTAAGGGAAGGGAAACGGAACTTTGAGAGGTGATGGATAGGTTTATTACCTTGGTTGTGGTGTGTCATGAGGGTGTGCATATATATCCAAACTCATCAAATTGTAAATGTTAAAGATATGCATTTTTGTGTATCAGTTATACCTCAGTAAAACCATATAAAAAAGTACCGATATATCTTAAAAAGTGGATTCATGTATTTTCAGATGTTAGAGCATTTATCTAAAATCTAACTTTTTTAGAAAGGTGACCTTTATTAAAATATTTTCCTTTTAATAGTTTTTAGAAAAACATTTCTGAGAACAGTTGTTTTATAATGGCTTTTGGGGGAGATTATCTATAGAGAATTGTTAAGGATTATTTGCTATGTTATTCTTTCCTTTTTTAAAAAATATTATATGGCATCAAGTTGTTTAATTGAATATTGGAGGCAGGATTCAGTCTTTCCCTGATTATTAAAAAACTGGAAGTTTATCAGTACTGACAAGCCCTGTAAAACCAATTAGAATGTACAGTATATTTAATCTCTCATTTTAAATATATATTTCCTTAATATTAGCCTGAGTCTCATTAAATTTAAATGATTTTTAAAAAATATGTCATATATTACTACACTAGAGACTGTACAGACTGATTTTTTGGTTGATTTTTTTAAATCTTAAGTATAACATTCAAATAGAAAAGTGGCTTGTAAACATACCTGTGTAGCCAGGGTGCCTTTTTTTGTTGTTTTTAAGTCAAATAACCTTTAAAAAACCTCTTTCTCTGCATCCCCCAAAACACACAAATGGAAACTGCCTGAGTCTTAAATGTGCAAAAACCTAATCCAACCAAAAAAGTGTTTTAAGTTTAGAATATGCTGACAGTGCTCCAGTAATCTTTCTAAAACACACTGATTTAAAGAGTTTTCTCTGCCCTAGTCCAGGTTCAAAATGGAGCTAACCTTTCTGCTGAGTATATATTGAGGCATTATGTCAACAAGCATGGTTTTTTCTGTTACGGCTTTCAAAGTTTGAAGTAGAGAAATAAATTTTGTAATTGAATTTGAGCCCAAGGCACAAAACAGATTGGTGTAACTTTAGTTAAAATTTAAAAATTGACTTTTTTTCAGATTTTGCAAATAGCTAGAAATCTAGAACTGTGTTTCATCAGCTTCTAACTTCTAGATTTTGTTAGGCTTTTTCTAGGCTGATCTTATAATTTCTATAAGACTTAGGGTCATTAATGTGTAGGTTTTAAATTAGGACATAGGCAGAGAAACGTCCCTAGTGTTTTTATGTGTAGAGTAGAAATTTTCCATGCAAGATTGCACTCAATATGTAGTGTGTCAGATGTTCTGGATGCTAGGGATATAGCAGAAATGGAATTAGCCCTGGCAGAGCTTAGGAACTGTTGGAGGATACAGATCAGAAAGATTGACAGTTACAGATAGTTATGCAAAGTGTCAAGACAGATTGCTATGGAGCACACAGGAGGGCCACCGAATTCAGAGGAGGAAGAGTGGAAGTGTCACGTAGCCATTTCACTTAAAACATTTTCAGCAGGTCACCTGTGGTACTCCCAGTGACTTGAGTCAAAGGGAAGGGAGCAGGAAAAAAGGAAAGAAGACGTGTTCTCAGTTTGGAGGTTCTTTAGATGTTTGCATAGTAGCCTGGGGAATCACTCTGAATAACACTGGAACCTGAGGAAGGTTGGCAAGGGTATCAAAGTAGCTAGAATTTAACTTACCTGACAGTGAGCCTGATAAACCTTTTCTTTAACTATAGATTCTAGGTTTAGGCTCAAACTCCATGCTGTCCTGACCAGGTGTTAAGAGTTTCTTTAAATTTTAAGAGTCTACCTGCTTAGGAGTGTAGTTATTCAAGAGTAAGGAGCTACTTGGTTGGTTGGGTTTTGCCTATCCTGAGATCGTAAACACCACAAGGACAAAGTCTGTCTGCATTATTCCCTACTCTGCACCCAGAGCCCACCACAGTTCCCAGTGCGATTTGATGCCTAGTTGGTGTTTAGGTAAATAATAATCCTTTATGGATAGAATCAAGTTTCACAAGCAGGTAGTCATCTGTGCATCAAGCCCAGTCTGGAAAGGGAGAGCCACAGGTTCTAATGAACTATATGCTGATGGTGATGGTGATGGTCATAATAAATGATGACACTTTCTACTGATATACTGAATTATTTAAATAAGAGGTATTTGTGACTATCCTATTGTTTATTGAACTTTAAAGTATGGTAAACTATTTATTTGACATAATCTATTTCTAATAATAATTTTGTCAAAATTTATTGAAATCTATCTATTTGAAGGGTGGATTAAGCAAATCATTAGCCTACAAAAATAAATGTTTAGTAGTTTTAAAAACTTTCAAGCATCATTTTAAGACTTTTAAATTCAGATAACATTCTTGTGTTTCATCAGATATTTATAAAAATCCCTAAAATGGCTGGGCACGGTGGCTCACACCTGTAATCCCAGCACTTTGGGAGGCCGATGTGGGCAGATCACCTGAGGTCAGGAGTTCGAGTCCAGCCTGGCCAACATGGTGAAAACCCATCTCTACTAAAAATGCAAAAAATAGCCAGACATGGTGGCGCATGCCTGTAATCCCAGCTACTTGGGATGCTGAGGCAGGAGAATTGCTTGAACCTAGGAGGCGGAGGTTGCAGTGAGCTGAGATTGTGCCACTGCACTCCAGCCTGGGTGACAGTGAGACTCCATCTCAATAAATAAATAAATATCCCTAAAATAAGAACTAAATTTGTCCTTGCATCAGTGCATATACTTTTAAAATTGCAGCTCATCTTCATACTTTATTGAGATATATTTGTGAATAATCCAATTAAGACATTGAAATTGTCTCTTTTTTTTCCCCCTAAATTTAATCTGGTAGCATTTTTGGTTACTCCTACTTACATATTTGGCTCTTTTCCTAGGTAAGTGGAGGTATACTTCGAATTTTTCCAGAAGGCAAAGCCCAGTTTGCTGACATTGAACCCAAATTTGATAGACTGCTGTTTTTCTGGTCTGACCGTCGCAACCCTCATGAAGTACAACCAGCATATGCTACAAGGTAGTATTCCTTTTCAGAAAAAATTGGTTTAGAGTATGGTAGGACAGGAGGGAATCTGTAAACGTGAAAGCTTTCTAATGAGTATTTTCCTGCCAGGTACTTTTCACAGTCATTTTAATTTGAATAATTGTATAAGATTTATGTTGCACAGTCTTCTGAATTCAAATAATTATATAAGACTCATTAACAGTTAGTACTAAATGTGTCTTTCTTTGCACAGCCACTCTGAAGAAAGGGAAGCACAGGCCCTCCCATCTTTCTAGCACTCTCTCCTTGCTTTGTGCACCTCTTAACTGCTATCCATTCTTTGATTTTTGTAAGAG
The DNA here is from genome assembly GCF_006542625.1 of Nomascus leucogenys. Taxonomy (NCBI): domain Eukaryota; kingdom Metazoa; phylum Chordata; class Mammalia; order Primates; family Hylobatidae; genus Nomascus; species Nomascus leucogenys. The sequence goes on from NC_044385.1 coordinate 16,739,312, forward strand.
TATTTTACTTGGGAGAGAGAAAGATCAAGAAGGAAAGGGGTTTTTTAAAAGGTGGTGAGGGACAACATAGGAAAATGGATACAGATTAGAAAAATCAGAGGTAACCAGAGAGTAGAAGTGAAGAGAAAAACAGAAGAAAGAGAAGTAGAGAACAGGTTACCATGTGTGGGAGTTAATGTTAGAAAAATGATCCTATTAGCTTTACAAATAATGAGCATCTGTTTCATTATACTTTTTCTACACGGTATTTGCAACCTATTATGCTTAGTGCTTCATTTTAAATGCTTTTTTAAAAACCATTTATCCTGACTCAATTAAAATGCTCTGGCTGTCAAAACAAGACATTGTAGACATTATCATGAAAGTAAATATTTGTAGAAAAATAGCACATTTTTAAAAAAATACTTATTTTTTATTATGGAAAGGTCTTGGAACATTCTGATAGTGAGCTCCTGGCATTCATTTGCTGTATCTGGCTTAGGAGATGCTAGGGTGATGAGAAGAGGTGCAGGCTTAGATGTGCTGGGTGGAGAGTTGGCTTTAGTAATGATGGTTGACTCTAACGACGTGATTATCAGCTGTGCCTTTTTTCTTCCTGCCTTCTGAGGTGTGTTGCCTGCATCCTAATTCACATAGTGAGTAGCAAGCTAAGCAGGTTGTAGCCAGAGATTGTAAGAAATCCTGAATGGAAATCAAAGAAAGACTGTCACATCACATAATGTGCCCTTTTCAATCCCATGTCTCTTCCCAGTGGCTTCCCAGTGGCATCCCAGTGCTGTCTTTGCCCTCTGCTGCTTCTGTAAAGATTTTTCTGACGCAGTAACTGCCTCATAGACCTTCCTTTTTATGAAATCTTGAGTTTGGTTTGGTTATGTCCTTTTTAGATGAATAAATAACAGATATTTGGGAGTTTATAGTAAATAAGTGCCAGATGGCATGGAGGCTAAGTGCTACAGGAGGTAAGAGGAACGAAGGTGGTGCTACATTGGAGAGATGGGCAAGTGCGCTTTGAAGGGAGAGGCTCAGCTGGCCTAGGTGAGGAGAGGCAAGGGGTGCAGTCGTGTTAGTAAAGTTCTGGGGGAAAAGGCATAGTTGTTCAAGTTAAGGCACAAAATCATGCGAGGAAAAGGATTCTTGAAGTAGAATCCTATTCTGATCTTATCTAGAATGGGTGATAAGGCTGGAAAGTTAGAATGACATAAGGTAAGTTGTTGATCCAGATATTAGAATTCTGATTGCTAAGTGACTAAAAGTTTAGGGCATGGGCAAAAGATACATAAAATTATGTATCTGAGCCCTTTCCTATTTCCAAGGCCACCCAAAAGTAGAAGCCACATGATAAGAAAGTTAGTGGAACTCTGGAAAGAGCAGAGTCTGGTCTGGAAGTCAGCAGGCCTCCTTAGACTTCAGCTCTGTGATTCACCAGCGGTGGGGTCTGTACACCTCAGGCTCCCAGTTGTCCAAACTCCCAGACTCTTTACTTCAAAATATATTATGTGATTTTTCATTCTGTCATATTTACTGGCTCTATATCTGATAAATGTTGCTTTTTCCCCTGTGTCCACTGGTCACAATCCACAATATATTTGAACTAATTGCTATATTCTGCCCAGGAACTGGTGATTTGTGGCATACTTTCACTTCCTATAGCGTTTGTACATTTTCCCCATTATTTGTATCAAAAGGTATAACTATGCCTTTTGTAGTACTTAATAAACTAGAGATGCCTTACTTATTGGTGGAATGAAATATTCGAAGTAAGTCAGATTTTCAGAAAAATGAAGTTTAGACAAAGTTGAAACACAAAACACAGTATAATTGTTTTGATTAAAATCCTTAAAAATTCTTAGTGTAATTTAAATGTCAAGGTTATAATTGTAAACATCCATCATTACTCTTTGCTATAATGTAGTGATGTCCTAGAGACTGTTGAAACTGTTAGCCTGCAATGCCCTGAGTCCTTTTATATGTTTCTTTTCTGTTCTTTTTAGTACTTAGGCTATTGATAATATGCTTTTTCTGTAACAGCCATTCTTTTACCCTTTTATTGTCTGTCTCTCTCTCTCTTTTTTTTTTTTTTAGAGGGAGGCTCACTCTGTCACCTTGGCTGGAGTGCAGTGGCATGATCTTGGCTCACTGCAACCTCCGCCTCCCGGGTTCAAGCGATTCTTCTGCCTCAGCCTCCTGAGTAGCTGGGGCTACAGGCGCTTGCCACCACGCACGGCTAATTTTTTTTTTTTTTTTTTTTTTTTAGTAGAGATGGGGTTTCATCCTGTTAGCCAGGTTGGTCTTGAAGTCCTGACCTCATGATCCACCCACTTCGGCCTCCCAAAGTGCTGGGATTACAGGCGTGAGCCACCGTGCCCAGCCTATTGTCTCTTTCTGATCTGCAGTTCTCTTGTAAAAAATAAGTAGTTGAAATAAGTGTTAAGAAAGTCACAAAAACTCATGAACTTCAGACATCAATTTTAGTCTCCCCTGGTTCTCAGCTATACTCTTTAGCACCGAGGTTACTGTATGAATAAGCTGTTAAATTTATCCTTTGATATCATTCCAGTTTAGGCATAATTTTGGCATTACAAGTTTTAATATACCATTGCAGCAAAATACCACTTTTTCCCCTCAGTGTGATCATTCTTATCCTATTCTAAATTTTCTTTTAGGTACGCAATAACTGTTTGGTATTTTGATGCAGATGAGAGAGCACGAGCTAAAGTAAAATATCTAACAGGTAAACGTCATTTGGGGCCAGGATATATTGGTACAGAAATACCCTGCAATCAGGTGATGCTTTCAGGAAACTCAAGCATAGTCTTTGTTAACACCACAAATGCTTACTTCTTGTTTTTTTATCAGATTTCTTATTTGCCTTATTTTTTAAGAAGACATAAGTCATCTTCATTGTTATCTTTAACCAAAAAAATTGTCAAAGGATGCAGAAAATTTAAGGCAAAGAAGTCTGAGTAAATTATTCAAATACAAACTGAGTTTTCTGTGATTATCCTTTTCAGTCAAAGGCCACTTAACTGGGTAACGGCCATATGGTTTCCTCTCATTTACTCCTTAAATTAATACCCTTTCCTTTTCAAATGGATGTGCTCTAAACAGTACTCTAGGTCTTCCATGTTAAATATAGACATGAAGAAAATTAATACAAAGAAGGTGAATTGAAATGCCAAAATCAGTAAATGACACAGACATGTGGATTCCATATCTGCTAATGGTGTACATAGGTCAGCACTCTTGTACTGAACCTGAAGATCCTTCAATTATGCCAGTTCCCCTTCTCTTCCACTTATGGACTGCCTCTCCAAGAGCAGGGGGTCTGTTTCCCATCTGATGGACCACTTACCTTCTTTTCTTTAACTCTACTTTCTGTCTCTAAAAATCCACTGAGTATTCACATTACTGATTAGCTGTATTTTCCAGAGCCATTGCTAATTGCACGTCAACCTTACATAAAAATGGAATATTCATGCATTTTCTGTGTGTTTTTAAAGCCATTGTTTGTGGCAGAAGCTCAGTGTGCTTTCAGAGACACTGAACACTCTGTTGAAGAAATTCAAATGGCTTTTAAAATAAAAAGACAAAATCATTATCTCTGTGTAGAGGATGGTTTTATCCTTGAAGGTTTACTATTTGAAACCTCATCACAATAGAATGCTGAGGGAAGTTTTTGGAAGTACAAGTGTGATAGTTTTCAGATGATGTTTGCAAAGTTGAAATATTGTCCATACTCTTAGGAATTCAGTGGAATGCAGTAGCAGAAGCTCTCTGGTGCTTAGTGAATGAATGAATTTTTTTTTTTTTTTACCTTGCAGGTGAAAAAGGTGTGAGGGTTGAACTCAATAAACCTTCAGATTCGGTCGGTAAAGACGTCTTCTAGAGCCTTTGATCCAGCAATACCCCACTTCACCTACAATAATTGTTAACTATTTGTTAACTTGTGAATACGAATAAATGGGATAAAGAAAAATAGACAACCAGTTCGCATTTTAATAAGGAAACAGAAACAACTTTTTGTGTTGCATCAAACAGAAGATTTTGACTGCTGTGACTTTGTACTGCATGATCAACTTCGAATCTGTGATTGCTTACAGGAGGAAGATAAGCTACTAATTGAAAGTGGTTTTTACATCTGGATATGAAATAAGTGCCCTGTGTAGAATTTTTTTCATTCTTAAATTTTGCCAGATCTGTTATCTAGCTGAGTTCATTTCATCTCTCCCTTTTTTATATCAAGTTTGAATTTGGGATAATTTTTCTATATTAGGTACAATTTATCTAAACTGAATTGAGAAAAAATTACAGTATTATTCCTCAAAATAACATCAATCTATTTTTGTAAACCTCTTCATACTATTAAATTTTGCCCTAAAAGACCGCTTAGTGATTGTTGCCAGTGACTGATGATTAATTTTATTTTACTTAAAATAAGAAAAGGAGCACTTTAATTACAACTGAAAAATCAGATTGTTTTGTAGTCCTTCCTATCTTACACTAATTTGAACTCTTAAAGATTGCTGCTTTTTTTGACATTGTCAATAACGAAACTTAATTGTAAAACAGTCACAATTTACTACCAGTAACTTTTAGTTAATGTTTTACAGGGAAAAAGACACAGTAAGAAGAGTTTAAATTTTTTTGTTTTGTTTTGTTTTTTTGAGATGGTCTTGCTCTGTTACCCAGGCTGGAGTGGAGTGGTGCATTCTTGGCTCACTGCAACCTCCGCCCCCCAGGTTCAAGCAATCCTCCCACCTCAGCCTCCCAACTAGCTGGGACTACAGGCACACACCACCGTGCCTAATTTTTGTGTTTTTAGTAGACACGGGGTTTTGCCATGTTGCCTAGGCTGGGGTTTAAGTTAAATTTTTTAAAAAACTAAAGTGACTGGCACTAAGTGAACTTGAGATTATCCTCAGCTTCAAGTTCCTAAGATAAGGGCTTTCTTAAGCTTTCAGGTATATGTTTCCTCTAGATGTAGACAATAATGTCCCATTTCTAAGTGTTTTCCTTTTGCTTCTCCTTAAATTGATTGTACTTCCAAATTTGCTGTTATGTTTTTTTCCTAATACTGTGATCTATCTGATATGCAGACAAGAACCTTGTCTCTGTCGCAGAGCATCAAGAGGAGATTATGTACACATTGAAACTGAAGTGTGTGTGGTGTTACTGACTTAATGTGCAGTAACTCCTCATGTATCTGTTAAGGCATTTCCCAGATGTGATGCCAGCCTTCTTACCTGTACTGACAGATGTTTAGCTTAGAAAAGACAAAACAGGTGCAAAATCAGATAATTTTATTTTGTTTCATGGGTTTTCTTACTTTTTAAACAAGGAAGGAATATTACAAAATCACACAAGGCCTCCCATACTTGTTATTTAAAGAATGAATTGGGACGGATGTCTTAGACTTCACTCTCCTAGGCTTTTTAGCAAAACCTAAAGGGTGGTATCCATATTTTGCATGAATTATGGGTGTAAGACCTTGCCCACTTAGGTTTTCTATCTCTGTCCTTGATCTTCTTTGCCAAAATGTGAGTATACAGAAATTTTCTGTATATTTCAACTTCAGACATTTTTAGCTTCTGTATAGTTTGTATTCAATTAGAGACCTTTTCTATGGCAAGCTCAGTAATTTTTATTACAAGATTGCCATTGCTATTCATGTAAAACATGAAAAAAAAATTGTGTAGTGAAGCCAACAGTGTGGACTTAGGGTGGGATTGAACGTTCAGTATAGTGATTTCACTTAGGAGAATTTGCAGGAGAAAGTGATAGTTTCTTCTTGTTTTTTCCTCGCCCATATTCAGTTTTGTTCTACTTCCTCCCCTTCCTTCCAGATGATAACATCACATCTCTACAGTAAGTGCCTCTGCCAGCCCAACCCAGGAGTGCAAGTTGTCTTTGCCATCTGGTCTATAGTACAGTGCGCGGCGTTAGGCCACAACTCAAAAGCATTATCTTTTTTAGGGTTAGTAGAAATTGTTTTATGTTGATGGGAGGTTTGTTTGATTGTCAAGATGTACAGCCACAGCCTTTTAATTTGGGAGCCCCTGTTGTCATTCAAATGTGTACCTCTACAGTTGTAAAAAGTATCAGATTCTACTATCTGTGGGTTGTGCTTGCCAGACAGGTCTTAAATTGTATATTTTTTGGAAAAGTTTATATACTGTCTTAGAAATCATTGTGAAAAGATCAAGAAATCAGGACGTCCATTTCTTTAATATCCATTCATTTCATGTTAGTGGGACTATTAACTTGTCACCAAGCAGGACTCTATTTCAAACAAAATTTAAAACTGTTTGTGGCCTATATGTGTTTAATCCTGGTTAAAGATAAAGCTTCATAATGCTGTTTTTATTCAACACATTAACCAGCTGTAAAACACAGACCTTTATCAATAGTAGGCAAAGATTTTCAGGATTCATATACAGATAGACTATAAAGTCATGTCATTTGAAAAGCAGTGTTTCATTATGAAAGAGCTCTCGAGTTGCTTGTAAAGCTAATCTAATTAAAAAGATGTATAAATGTTCTTGAAAACATTATGGTGGTTATTTCCAGCTGTCTTTTTTGTTTTTTAATCCTTTATCATACATTGGCTTTCCGAATGATCCCTTTCATCAGATAAAGCTTTTCTGGCTTAGTCCAGGACATTTGGTATAACTTCTTGTAAATGATAATGAAGGAAAGAGAACAGTAAACATAGGAGTTCAACAATTTTAGAAACATCCCTGGGGTCACTGGACTGTCTGTGGGATCCATGAACTCTGTTTGGATTCTTAGCACTTGAATTCTTGCCCTTTTAATAGGATTTTAAAAATTATTTTAACATTCATAGCTGTTGACAGATCTGTATCACCCCTCTGCTGCAAAAGGAAGTGGGGTTAGGCATTTATCTCTAATTGTCATAGATGTACCATTGTGTATATGCAAGAAAGTTTAATTTGTGTGGTCATAACTAAAATATGAGAGCTCTTATTAAGGTGAGATCAAAATACCTGTTTATATATCTGTTATTTAAAAAAAAATTTACTACGGTGTTTTGTTATTTTCCAGCATTTCTTAGAACATTTGGGAATTACACTGAAATATAGCTGGGTGGATTGAAGGGCAAATGAGTTTAGATGAAGTTTGAGATGTGCTTTTTTATATACAAAAAGCACATCTTCCACCTTAAACAGTTGTATGAGACCTAAATGACATACAGTGTGCAAAGTACCTTACAATGCGTGCAACAAAGTAGGCCTTCAACGAGGATTATTCCCCTTTCCTTTAACAATATGATAGCATAATTGCAGAGAGAGAAAATTGAGTTAATGAGCTTTGAATAGCTAACGGTTTTTATCAGTTGTAAATGTGAATCATTTGGAAGCAGGAGTGTTGTCTTATTAATGACAGGTCTTACTTTATAGCTTAGATTTAAATTAAATCACTGGTGCAAGGCACTTCGTCGGATTATTTTCCCAAAGTGCATGTGATCCAAGAAAGAGAGCTGTATTTGGGTATGAACTGCAATGATACATATTTATGTCATATCTAATAACATAATTGTATGTTGGATTTTTTCAATTAGTTTATAAATATTCAGAAGTAACTATCTAGTCTCCATTGCTTCAAAGATAATTGTTTAGACTTCTCAGGTCATGAATTTATCCCCCAGATTCTGTTTTTGGTTTGAATTTTATCTGAACCATGGCGATGCTCAAGGATGTACCATGGGACCAATGAGATGTGTGAAGGGCATGGCCTCATGAGCTGGAAATAGTTTCATAAGTAGAACACACTAAATGTAAGCCACTTCACAAGATGGGGAGAGCCTCAACAGCTGCAAGTAGCTAAAGCTCTTTTTATTGAATAATTGCTAAACAGTTGTCAAAAATTATTGATAATTTTTGCTCTGAACAAGATGTCATTGGGGTCAGAAAGTTACTGGATAAGGTCTTCATTGAGATTAAGATGTTTTCTGCCAAAATTATTCCAAATGTCTTCTACAAAATACACTTTTTTTTCCTAGTACGTGCAAAGTGTAGGCAAAGCAAATTTTGTCTCCATTTGTAATTAAAACAGGATCAGAGAAGTGACTTGCTCACAGTCACAAAGCTTGTAAGTGGTAGAGAGCCAGGAATTGAGCGTGGGCTTTCCTTGTTTAATTTTGTTCGAGTGGCTAAATCAACTTGTCTATGGTTGTTGAGAAAAACAGTGGTCCCAGCTGGTCACGGTGGCTCAGCCTGTAATCCTAGTACTTTGGGAGGCCAGGGTGGGCAGATCACTTGAGGCAGGAGTTCGAGACCGGCCTGGCCAACATGGTGAAACATCGTCTCTACCAAAAATACAAAAATTAGCCGGGTGTGGTGACACAACACCTGTAGTCCCAGCTACTCAGGAGGCTGAGGCAGGAGAATCACTTGAACCTGGGAGGCAGAGGTTGCAGTGAGTCTTTGCCACTGCACTCCAGCCTGGGCAACAGAATGAGACTCTGTCTCAAATAAAAAAAAAAAAAAAAAAAAAAAATTTATTGCCTTTAAAAATTCTTAATTAAAAAAAAAAAGTAGTCCCTCACATTCTTCCCCTGAGAAAACAAGTGTCAACTGTTTTAAATGATTCTTTGGATATCTCCCCGCCCCTTAGTTTAAATAATATAATTGGATTGCTGCCTCTTATTTTTTTCAGTGTTAGGCATTTTCTCCTAACTTCTCCACATGGCAGGTCTCTCTCCAAGGTTCCTCCACCATCTCTACCACACATAGGCAAGCAGACATCCATCTCCCCTGGTCTTCCTTCTGTCATTATGCTGTAACCGAGATCAGGTTCGTGTTCCTGTTACGGCTGTGCTAGTCAAAGCTGAGACATACAGTAAATCATGTTGACTTGACTTTTCTTCCACAACTTACTTTTTCCCTTAATGTCTTGATTTTTCGTTTGTTCCCTGTGGCTTCTAACTTGCACCAATCTGGACTGGTTGCTCTTAATGCCTAGAGCACAGCTGTCTTTCTTGGGTCACCGTTCACCTGTGTTCTAGAGATTCCCTTCACCACTCTTCTGTCAGCTCTCCTGTTGCCTGGATCCCGTGTCTTCATCTTCCTTGGTTTACTGAATGGAGCATGCCCTCTAATACTTCCTGTAGAAATGTATGGATGTTAAATTTTCTGAGACCAATATCTTTGTTTTACCACCACATTTCATTGGTAACTTTGGAAATCATGTTCCAGAATTTTGAAAGCATTGCCTCACTGGTTCTAGGTTCCAGTGTGTAGATACTGAGAAATCTGAAGCCATTCTTATTTCTGATTCTTTATGTGTAATCTTTTTCTTTGTGGAAGCTCATAGAATATTCTTATCCCCAGGGCGCCATAGTTTTATAGTGTGCTTTAATGTGTGCCATTTGTCAACCTCTGTGCTAGGAATGCAGACTGTAAAATCACCCCACCATTTGGGGACATTTAAAAAACTTTCTCCATCCATTCTCTGTTCTCTCTTTCTGGCACTCGTTTGTCCGGGCAGGACCTCTACTGGTTTGAACCTATTATTTTCTTCTCTAGTTACTGTGTATCTTTGTCTTGACTGGGGACATCTGTTTTCCCATTCTTCTGGTGAGTATATCATGTCTGTTATCAGGTTGCTAAGTTTCAGGAGCTCTTTTTTGTTCTCTAATTTTAAAAAAAAATATGTAATAATCTCTTAATTGATACAGTATTTAACACTTTTTTCTGTTTCAATTTTTTTTCTTTCATGCTAGAAGTTTTCCTTAAATGTTTGGTACTTTTTGCTTGTGTGTTTACATTTAAGAGGAAGGTACTTGAGTTTCTGGTTTTCCAAGGAATATTGGCTGCTTCCTAAATCTAAAGCTCTATCGTAGTCTTCCAAAAACCATAAAGACAAAAGACAGCAGTCACCCATAATCTGTGTCTGCAGCATATCTATGAGACAGAAAAAAATTCAACTTTGTCTTTCTTTTTTTTTTTTTGAGACAGGGTCTTGCTCTGTCACCCAGGCTGGAGTACAATGGCATGATCGGGGCTCACTGCAGCCTCGACTTCCCAGGCTCAAACGATCTTCCCACTTCAGCCTCCTGAGTAGCTGGGACTACAGGCACATGTCATCATGCCTAGGTAATTTTTTTTGCTTTTTTGTAGAGACGAGGTCTCCCTATGTTGCCCAGGCCGGTCTTGAACTCCTGGGCTTAAACAATCCTGTCCCCCTCGGTCTCCCAAAGTTGCTAGGATTACAGGATTGAGCCACCACGCTTGGCCAAAAAACTTCAACTTATGTGGAGGCAGAGAAAAGCACATCTGACACTAGAGCCAGCGTTAGAACCCTCATGAGGGCCGAGAGTCAGGTGGAAACTAGAGGGTAAAGACATGGGGCAGCAGGGTCCTAGAATGGCAGTAGAAAGGAAAAGACAGGCCAGGTGTGGTGGCTCGCACCTGTACTGCCAGCACTTAACTGGTACCATTTAACTCTATCAACAGAACATTCTTGAATCAAGGAACTCGGCCACATAAACCCCTTGCCCCTGCCTGCAGAGAACCAACTGGTTTTGCAAGACAAGGAAAATAAAACCTTTTAATGTGAGCAGAAAAAGGAAGATAACATCCATAAAAACTACTAGAAGAAAAAAATGAGAATCAATTACAGCTGATGAAAATTCTCAACCATAGGCAGAAGAAAACTACCAATATCTAGTCTGAATTAAATAGGCCTTTGCAGAAATAAAAATTAATGTGAAATTAGAAATTTAAATCTCAAAACAAAAATGGACCAAAGGGGGGGAAAAACACTGAGGAAGCTGAGAAAAGTTGAAGTAACTCAGCAAAGAAATTGAAAAAGATGAATTAACTCAATTTAAGCTACAAGGTGACCAACTGGAAATATAATGAAGGGTACTGCAAAAAAGGTAGGGAAGCAGCCGAGAACAGAACAGTTACGAAGGGTTAGAAAGTAGGACACACACACGTGCTCCCTTGTGGTATAGTTGCACAATGAAATCCCGTACGTCAGTGAGACCAAACAATCTACAAACCCAACAATTTGGTCATGTGGAGAAGCTGAGCTCCAGCCTCTGTGCATGGATCCCATGAAGGTGGCTGTTTGAATATTTGTTGTTAAGAAAACAACAAACTTATGTGGGTCCACATAAAAAGCCACTTAGACGTGTGTAGGTATGCATATATACACAAATATACATATATATATATATATTTTTTGAGACAGAGTCTCGCTCTGTCGCCCAGGCTGGAGTGCAGTGACGCAATCTCGGCTCACTGCAACCTCCACCTCCTAGGTTCAAACAATTCTCATGCCTCAGCCACCTAAGTACCTGGGATTACAGGTGCCCACCACCACGCCCGGCTAATTTTTGTATTTTTAGTAGAGACGGGGTTTCACCATGTTGCCCAGGCTGGTCTCAAACTCCTGGCCTCAAGGGACCCATCCACCTCGGCCTTCCAAAGACCTGGGATTACAGGTGTGAGCCACCGTGCCCAGCCAATATTTACCTATTGAATTATTTTAAAGGCATACAAATACATACATGAGTACTATGAGGAATCTTGTTTAAAAAAAAAATACCCTCCCATCTTTCATGCAAATCCAGGTTATCATATATTTAGTTTACCAGGAATGCTTACAACCTGGAAATGATTTGGGTCTCAAGAGTATTCTAGCTTGAAAATATGCCTATAACTTTGATTCTTTAGAAGTATAGAGAAGAGTCAGTGTTCATTAAGGTGTTTTTTTTTTTTTTTTTTTTTTTTTGCAAAGGCGTATAACCGTGGAACGTGAGAATACCCAGCCCTAACATTCACTTAACACCAAGAATCCAAAAGCTGCCTGTTTGCTCTTTCAGACCTCTCAAGTAGAGGCAAAGACATAGTTTAGAGTACTATAAGAAACCGTACAAAACTACAGGTCTTGCCTTGTCTAGAAGATACCGGTTGAGCATGATCTTGTTTTGCCGTATCTGGGTACCGGTTTCTTTCTTGCAGGAGACTACTATGTTACATGTTTAGAGTGAAAGGGTGAAATGCTTGAAAACAGGTTTAGGGAGACTAAAGTGTTCTGTAGATCAGTCTTTGTTTGAACAAGCACACATTCTTGGCCTGCTGTGTCCCCTCACAGAACTTGAGATCATCACCTGTTCTTTCCTATCTATGAATCAACTGGTAATTAGTGTTACAGTTGTCGGCAAGTTTCTTTTATCCACTTGGCTTGGCTCAGCCAGAAGTTTGGCTTACCAAGAGCACCACCTAGTGTTCACTAAGCAAGATGGTAAATCTTGGTAAATTTAGCACCAGTACTGAAGAAAGCAAACGGCACCTTGCCTCTGTACTACACAGTCCAGAGTCATTTAAGATTCTACTCTTCATTTCGAAAGATATGTGATGATGAAATATGTAATCATATAACTTCTAACATTCTAATGGGATACTAGGAAAAAGCCAGAGTTAATCTGCACATTGCATTCTTTTCTAATTTCAACTCCTTAGTCACTTTAATTTATAATTGTCATATGAGGAATTTCACTTCTTTTGGTGAATATGCCAATAGTCAACAACTACAACAAATTGCTAAAATGTCCACAGTAGCCTCAAGGACAAAAAAAAAAATTGAGACAAAGAATAAAAGGAAACCACTGGATCATGATTAATACAATACCAGGATAAAAAAATTAAAACACAACATAAAAAGAGCTGACACTGCACGCACCCAGAAAGGGTCCCAGCTAGGTGCTAGTTTTGCAGGAAGGTACATCAGTTGTTTCACTTTGACGTTCGTATTTTAAAGTCCTGTAAGCTTTAAAAAAAGTATGATCTCAGAGCTATCAGACAATGGGACAGTATGAAGTTTTGTCATAGTACTTTCCACTTTAGAATTTCCAGTTAAGATATGCATATGCATAACCATAGTCTACAAAAAGCAAAACAAAATTTTTCCTTTTTTTTTTTTTTTTGGAGACGGAGTCTCGCTCTGTCGCCAGGCTGGAGTGCGGTGGCACAATCTCAGCTCACTGCAACCTCCGCCTCCTGGGTTCAAGCAATTCTCCTGCCTCAGCCTCCTGAGTGGCTATTTTTTAATTTTTAGTAGAGATGGGGTTTCACCATGTGGGCCAGGATGGTCTTGATCTCTTGATCTCGTGATCTGCCCGCCTCGGCCTCCCAAAGTGCTGAGATTACAGGTGTGAGCCACCGTGCCCAGCTTTTTGTTGTTGTTGTTGTTTGAGACAGAGTCTCACTCTGTCACCCAGGTTGGAGTGCAGTGGTGCAGTCTCAGCTCACTGCAACCTCTGCCTCCTGGGTTCAAACGATTCTCCTGCCTCAGCCTCCTGAGTAGCTGGGATTACAGGTGCATGCCACCACACCTGGCTAATTTTTGTATTTTTAGTAAAGACGGGGGTTTCACCATGTTGGCCAGGCTGGTCTCGAACTTCTGATCTCAGGTCATCCACCCACCTCAGCCTCCCAAAGTACTGGGATTACAGGCGTAAGCCACCATTGCCCAGCGCAATTTTTTTTCTTCTTTTGTTGACACAGTTTTGCTCTTTTTGCCCAGGCTGGAGTGCAATGGCACAATCTCGGCTCACTGCAACCTCTGCTACCCGGGTTCAAGCGATTCTTCTGCCTCAGCCTCCCGAGTAGCTGGAATTACAGGCACCTGCCACCACGTCTGGCTAATTTCTTGTATTTTTAGTAGAGACAGGGTTTCACCATGTTGGCCAGGATGGTCTCGATCTCTTGACCTCGTGATCCGCCCGCCTCGGCCTCCCAAAGTGCTGGGATTACAGGCGTGAGCCACCGCGCCCAGCTGCCCAGCACAATTTTTTAAAGTAAAAATTAAGGCTAGGTAACGTATAACACTGACTTTAAAAAACACTGTTTTGGCAGGGCACGGTGGCTCATGCCTGTAATCCCAGCACTTTGAGAGGCCGAGGGGGGACAGATCACTTGAGGTTAGGAGTTCGAGACCAGCCTGGCCAACAAGGTGAAACCCCATCTCTACTAAAAATACAAAAATTAGCCAGGTGTGGTGGCGCCCACCTTTAATCCCAGCTACTTGGGAGGCTGAAGCAGGAGAATTGCTTGAACCCCGGAGGCGGAGGTTGCAGTGAGCCGAGATTGTGCCACTGCACTGCAGCCTGGGCGACAGAGCAAGATTCCATCTCAAAAAACAAAACAAAAACCCAAAACCCACCGTTTTATAAAAACAGAATCTAGACCCCATGTCCCCACAGTAGGGGGATAGCATTTAAGGATTGAGCCAGAATTACCAGCTCTGCTTCTAAGTTGGGAAGTTGGCTTTAAAAGGAAAAACCTAAACAGAAACAAAACTATGTCTCTATTATGAATATTTGGGGGAGTATCAGAATTCTTAGGGTGCAGATTTTCTCAAGTGTTTAACAGATGCAGTAAGGCTTAATTTCAAATTGAATTCCATTTTCTCAACTATTTCCATCATTCCCTAGAACCTGAAACCAACTCCTGACTTTACTACCTGTTTCTCAAAAAATTGTCTCTTCCTCTCCATCCCTGCCACAACCCTTCCCCCTCATCTATGCTGTCCCCAGAAGAATCCATTGGAAACACTTCTCAACATGTCCTCGACTGGCTTATAAGCCTTTCCAAGCCCCACCTTAATTAAGAGATGCCTATCAGCAGTTACCACACAAACCAGACATAAAGTGAGGAACATGAGATTTCTGGCCTCAAACTTGTACTGCTTGGCTAGATCTGTCCTATCTGCCCTCTCTCCTTTGGCCATTTTGCCCCTCACATTTTACTGTATTCACTTGGAATAGCATTCAGTTCCCTCGGAACATGACTTTGTGTTCCTCCTTCCCCTTGAAAGGTTCTTCCCCACCCTTCTTTAACCAGGCTAACTCGACTCACTCTACATGATTCAACTTTGGATGTTGTCTCCTCCAAGAAACATCCCCCAAAGTCCTGGGCTGAGCTAATTGTTCTTGCTACAGTTTACCCACAGCACCCAGCAAAAACCCTTGTCATAGCACTCAGCAAACTCTAAGGAGATTAATGTGCATTTGTTTTACTCCCCAACTATGCTGTAAAGCTCCTTGAGGGCATGGACCATCTTAGCTACTTCACAGCCCCAGAACCTTGTGTGGTTTTGGCTCAGGAAACATTTAATTACACATAATTTGTTACATTTATTTAGAGAAAATGATCCTCTATGAAAATATAACTATATATTGAACATAATATACATTTTAATACCTATTTATAAATATTTATTAAAATGTTTTAACTTAATGCTTTAAGGAATATCAAAACTTGTGAACAGCCAACCAGTCTAAAATGAAAAGGGCTGGTAACAGTGTTATGAATGGTGAACAACTAAAACTCTAATACATTGCTGGCAGGAGAGTAAACTGGCAGAATTTATTAAAGCTAAACAGAAATATACCCCATGACTCAGCAATTCCATTTCTGTATATATACCCAACAGAAAAGATACGAATGTTCTTAGCAGCATTATGCTTAACAGCCCCAAACTGGAAATAATTCAAATGTCCATTAACATTAGAACGGATGAATAAATTCTAGTATATTCATACAAATGCAAGAGCAATGAAAATGAACTCCTGCTACACATAGGAACAAAGATACTACTTTATAAAATTCAAAAATAATCTGCGATGATGGGGTGAAAACAGTGGGGACCTCTGGAGGTGGTGAGGGTTATGGGTATCAACTGGGAACAGACACCTATAGGAAGCCTTCCATGGCAATGGAAGTGTTCTCTAACTTGATCCGGGTAGTAGTTACACAGGTGAACACTGTAAAAGTTTACCCAGCTGTGCACTTAAGAGTTATGCACCTGTATTACAACAAAGTGAAGGAAAACTGCAACAAGAAAAAAGAAAACTTGTTAACAACTGTGTTAGGGCTATGCCAACAGCATGTACAGCCACAAGACAAAAGGCAAACTGATAAAAGTCTCTTTGTCCTTTCCCTATAACATGGAAAATATTTTTTTTAAAAAAGATTACTTTAAATGCACAAATGGTATTCCTTGTATTATAATGGTTTAAACTTGGCTTAAAGTTCAAAATACTATTTCCAGATAACTTTCCACTGTTACATAAACTAGGCAACTTTGTTATGTTTATGTTATACGTTATCAGTTACTTACCAGCACAGAATTTTAACCACTCTGCTAAATTTTGAGAAAACAGCTAAACTCAATATAAAATTTGGCCTACAGAATTATAGTGGCTATTGGTTACTAAAAATATTCCAAAAGAAATTACTTATTTTACTATATTCTATATTCTTTAACTTAAAATCTGCTGCCACCGTTTAGTAAAAGTGGGACAAATAAAATTATTTAAAATATAGAAAATACAGTTCCTGTTAAGATTTTGCAAACAAAAAAAATTAATAAATAATACAGTTTGAGTACTCAAACAATACACTTTGTAGTCTAGATTGTGGTTTTGGTCAGTATGTCTGACACTATGAAGATTTACATCAGTTCAGGGAATGAGTTCTAATACTATTAATAAAGAAATAGTCAATATAACCAAATACCTGACAGGATTCCCCATATGAATATTTTTTAGGAAAGTATACAAATAAAAAGATTAACAGATTTTTAAAATCCTTAAGAGCAAGAAAGAACAAAAGTACCTAAATATTATACATGACAGGCAGAACCTGGGTTACAGTATACCTAAGGCAAGAGTGAATGTAGCACCCTGAGACATAAAACATCTTAAAATTACAATCTTATATATGTATATATAAAATAGGACATTTTCTATTGGTTATGTGAACTAGATTATAACCTACAAATCTTAGTATTAACCAGAACTTCCTGATTGGCTGACATAGCACATTAGTGAGGTAATACAGGTGGTACTTGAGACTTTGAAATCTTTTTCAAAGACTTTCTTCAGCTTTTGACTTTGATGCTGTCACCTTCAAGGCACCAGTCCAAGTGCTCATTAATCTGAGACTCCAAAACTTCATTCT
Source organism: Nomascus leucogenys (assembly GCF_006542625.1). Taxonomy (NCBI): domain Eukaryota; kingdom Metazoa; phylum Chordata; class Mammalia; order Primates; family Hylobatidae; genus Nomascus; species Nomascus leucogenys. The sequence continues at coordinate 16,756,306 of NC_044385.1, forward strand.
GACAAACTGGGCAATTAACCATTTTGCTCTGGTTGCATGAACTGCTGGAATTTTGAGCTGTGGTTGTACTACACTTTGGATCATTACCACTGCTTTTCATTTGCTCTCTCTTGATAAAAAAATTGTTAAAAAGAGTCTTATCTTCTAGCCTCGGTCGTTTATTTGGGAATGTATCTTCAGACCCACTCACATCCCGGGATGGCATCACAGATGCTGATTCCATTACTTTTAAAGAATTTCTTAGGGATATCTTAGAAGATGAAACCCTTCTTTGAGAACTAGAAGAGACTGAGTTTTTAGGGATGTTGCCAGCTGTTACACTTGGAGATCCATTCACACCTCTGAAAGCCTTTTGGTTGGCAACTGATGCTCTGGGAAAATAGTCGCTTAGAACATTTTGGTGACTATTACTAACAGCAGGGGAGACCAGATGAGAATTTTTACTTGAACCATTCTGTTCAAATTTCACCTTGATTTTAGAATTAGGTCTTACAGCATTTGCTGAATGGTTTTGATTTAAAAGACCTTGGGTTTTATTAATGGCATGTGAAGCGATCAGTTTCCCAGGTGAAGGTAAATTGCTTGTTTCTCCTAGAACATATCCTTTCCCACTAAAAGGGATTACCAGCTGGGCCTCACCTCTGCTGCGTTTATCTGCAAAAACAGCAAAGATTTTTATGTAAGTGCCTCAATTCAAAAGAAATACAGTAACAAACATTAAACTAATGTACAGTTTTCTCAAAATGAAGAAATAATATTTTATTCTATCTTACATCCATGCAATCCTATTAATGGGAGAAGGGCAATCTTCAGAATTCAGGAGTTCTGATATTGAGAGAATATAAAGGATAAAAAAAAATTCTCTCATATTTAAATAAAGAATCTTATCATGCCAAAGACCAGTAACAAGGCAACATTTACCTTGAAAATTGCTTAGTGTCCTTTATGTGTAATTCCAGGAGGGAAAATCTGCTGCCTCATTCTTATCTTTCCTTCTACTCACGAAAATGAAGATACGGTCTTTCCGTATCAATTCATCTATAGCTCCTTCACTCAATAATTAAAGATTTGGGAAATATAACCTATGTTCTTGGGTTCTACCACATCAAATCAACAACTTCCCAAGGGAAGAAGCATCTTCAGTAACTCTGAACTTCACAGGAAAAGGGTAAATCTTGAAGATGAAGTACTGGCAAGTATATGTCATATCCTTTTCCCATTCTTTGAATGAACATACATACATCAATAGAAGTCACTTGGATAGAATCCAACTGATAGGAAGGGGTGTAGTTAGGACGTATATTCCGGGCATTGTTACTTGAATTATTGTTTTTATTTTGACAATCTTTTTGCCTTCTGTTTCCTAATAACTCAGTGAGTCAAGATAGGGAAAGGAACTTTACCTCAAATATCAGAGATTGAGTTTTGTTTCTTTGAATAAAAAGAAACTGAAAAAAGTTAATAAAAATAAAAATATCAGTGGAAACTATTCCTACTTTTACTTACTTCTGTACAGAGCAAAGTCTATTTTCCCACCATCATTTCATGGACAATGGGATTTTTTCCTTAAGTCTACACTTGAAGACTTTTACACCAGAAACGATCCTTAAGTTTATCTTAATACCACTTCTCTGAAGGACAGTATTGTCTTCACATGGTAGCTACGGTCACATAAAAATCAGAAGAATATACACGAAGGTACCTTTATTCTCTGCGGCTGATACTGGTTGCTTTCCTAGTTTTGTCTTTCCTTTGCCTTTTTTTGAGTAATTCTCTGGTTCCTTGATTTTTATGTAAGTGCCTCCACAGGTTTTCTGGTGCTCAGCCCACCAATAGTCATGAGCAGAGGGTTCCCTGTTAGTAGCTCGTTTGACATAGCCGTAATACGGTGGCCTGCGCTGGCATGGCCCATTGCAGCGCCACCAGTGTCGCCGATACTCATCTACCTCATCATGAAAAGTATGGTATACCTGAGTGGAGAGAGAATTTTTAGTATTCAATAAGCAGGTTAACAACTGCAAGAAAACAATGTACATAAGCAGTCTTTTTTTTTTTTTTTAATTTTTGAAACTTTGTTTCCCAGAGCTTTCTGAAAAGTTCTATTTTGGGAGAGAAAGCAACTATATTTAGTTTCTGTTCAAAAGTTGATTTTAATGGGAAACAGCAGCAGTTAATACTTCATAAACTGTGTAAAGATAGATGCACGTGGGATTAGGGGACAAAAAAATCTTTTAAAAACAAAACCACAGAAAATCTTCATGAACACTAGAAGTTTCAGAAATCAAATTTGTAAATGATCAAAAATTAGGATAAAGATAAGATTTTATGTAATACCATACTAAAATAAGAATCATTCCCACTGCTAAATTGAAGTTTTCCCTATAAGTAACAATAGCAAAGGGTTCTAAAGGACTAAACTACTCCCTATAAATGCCTGACCCTAACAACACAAATATCTTACCCAATGAAGCTTCTGCTAAGCTTGCTCTCCACATTCTCCAAGTTCTGTGCTTATGTCTCTGTAATAAGCCTCATGAGGTACCATTTTATCTGTTTATAAATATTTCTATTACCAGACTGAAAAGTTCTCCAGGATCTGAATGTTTTAATTTTTTGTGTCCCTAGTGGCTAATATAGTGCTTTTGGCACCAAGAAGGTGCTCAGTCAGAAAAGCATCATTCATTGAGTCAAATAAAATTATCTGAAGTGTGCTTTTCAGGCCTTAAGTAGGATGCCTTCTTTTTCACCCTCTAGACAAAAATCCTATTTAGAACCCAAGCAGAAAACAGGTAAGGGAAAAGATCTGACTGAAAAGAGGGTCAGCCCTCCCAGCATGGTGGCACTGAGGACTATAGAGCACCATTTGAAATGACTCCTAAATGACTATGGGCACTTTATTCTTCTGCCTTCTCAGTGGAACTCTCTGTGTAAGAGTGAGAAGCATCTATATGTAAGATTTTGGTGTTTTACCAAAGACATTTAGCTTTCTAATAAATTCCCCTTGTGGAAAAGAATGCTAAGCTTTCCATAACTCTATAGATAGTTTTAAACTATCGCTGCATCCTAAGCAAAAAATCTCTATTTGGTAAGCATGCAAAGAATGCACATTATATTAAATGCAGAACGGACTGAAGGACATAGGTTTTAAGGCAAAGCAGCATGGGAAACCACGCACTCTATTATGTTCAGAACACTTCATTCATTACCAAAAAAGACAGGCAAATGGATCTGTTTTGTTTGTTTGTTTTGTGACATGGACTTGCTCTGTTTGCCCAGGCTGGAGTGAGGTGGCATGATCTGGGCTCACTGCAACCTCCGCCTCCCAGGCTCAAGTGATCCTTCCACCTCTGCCTCTCGAGTAGCCGCGACTACAGGCGTGAGCTACCACGCTTGGCTAATTTTTGAATTTTTTTGTGGAAACAAGGTCTCACTATATTGCCCAGCCTGATCTCAAACTCCTGGGCTCAAGTGATCCTCCCACTTCGGCCTCCCAAAGTGCTGGGATTACAGGCGTGAGCCACCACACCCAGCCTGGATCTGTTTTGCTTCCAATTCCTGTAACTCCTAAAGCTTGGGAATGTGACTTTTAACAATGTTGTCACTAAAATAAAATTACTCCTACAATGTAGATACCCTGCGGAGTTCCTTATAACAGGATGTAACCTGTAAAAGCAAGGAGTGTTCACTCCTTACAACCTCTCCTAAATAAAAACACACAGATATCTAAGATAAAAGAACAGATACTCTTCCAACTGAACAATGGGACGTATACAAGGGCTTTGCTTAAAGTATAAGTTCTGGTTAAGAAACAATGTATTTTATACAAGCAACTCTACAATTCTCTTGCTAACCTGGATTTTATGTCTGATTTTTTTAAAAACTGCAAGACATTTTCCTAATGTTGAAGTAACTGTGTCTAATAATGAAATGAGGTCTTTAGAAAATTAAAACTGATAGCTAGAAAACAGTAGTAATACATGGAGAGGCCAGGCATGGTAGCTCATGTCTATAATCCCACCACTTTGGAAGGCTGAGATGGGAGGATCACTTGAACCCATGAGTTCAAGACCAGCCTGGGCAACATGGTGAGACCCTGTCTCTAAAAAAAAAAAAAAATTTTTTTTTTAATTAGCTTGATATGGTGGCACACATCTGTAGCCCCAGCTACTCAGGAGGCTGAGGTGGGAGGATCACTTAAGCCCAGGAGGTTGAATCTGCAGTGGGCTATGAATGCACCACTGCATCCAGCCTGGGCAACAGAGTAAGACCTTATCTTAAATAAATAAATAAACAAAACATGGCGGTTGAGCACTGTTCATTTTCTATCACACTGGATTTTGTTGCCTTTTAAAGGAAGGAAATACCAAACATAAGAAATAATTTAATCTATCCTATTAATATTCAATTCAGTACATTATACATCTTATACAGATGTATTATCAAGATGGGCAAGACCTACCCTGCGTTCAAAAGTATGAAAGTAGCATAAAAAATTGTAATAGCTTAAATATCTGCTGAGGATTCAAAAGAGGGAGAAATGAGATGCCACTGGAACGATGAAAAGCATTCGGACACAAAACAGAGCAGTGGCACGCCTTAGGGAAGCTACACCTGAGGAAAGGCGGGGAGGTCAAAAGTGCAGTTAAAGAAACAGGACACAGGCAGCAGAGTTGGAGGCAGTAAAAAAGGAACAACGTTATTTAATAAAACGAATACAATAAAATGAATATTTAATTAGTGTCAGATTGGGCTAAAATGTTTTGATGTGCTTTCTCCTTTAATCCTTTCTCCTCACAAGGATCCAATAGATAGGTATTGTTACTACTGTCATTTGCCATGGGTAAAAAATGAGGCATAGAAAAGTTAATAATTGGTGGAGCCAGGATTTGAATCCAAGCAGCCTGACACCTCCAGCTTTTTGAACCTGAGGCTTTGCCATCTCCTACAATGCCATACAGAGATATGAATCAAAGAAGAATTCTGATGAGGGAATGACATCTGCAATGGTAGCAGGATATAGGATGGACTAAAGAAGACAATAATAAGGAAACAAAGTTAAGAGATCATTATGATTCCAGAAGAGAGGTACTGCAGGCCTGAATTATCTATGTGTAAAATGTTGACTCAGAAGAGGTCAGAGGCCTCAGGGATATCACTGGCTCTGCTGCCATTCCACCATGTAGTCCCAGACAAGCCAATTCGCTTCTCTAGGCCTCTCGTTCGCTGTGGAAAATCCTCAGAGATATTTGTTTCTACCTAGTTCTCTACTTTTAATTAAATCTCAGGAGTTATTGAATAAACAACTACTAAATATCATAAATATATATGGCTTTCTATACCGTTATATTGGCTCCAGTCAGGCTGTTGATGCGATGCATATGTTTACAAAATTCTGGACCATGCCCTTCTCGATCTTTGTCATTATTAGTGACAAATAAATAGGCATGTATCATTTCATGCAGGAGGGTCTGGAACATAAAATAATCAAATTATTTTTAGAGTTTGTATGACACTTTGGAAAATATACATTTTCTTATTCTATCTGGAGTCTTACCTTTTCTGTATCACAGGCTTCCTTCAGAACTGATAAAACTCATTCTAGGCCGGGTGCAGTGGCTCACACCTGTAATCCCAACACTTTGGGAGGCAAAGGTGGGAGGATTGCTTGAGCCCAGGGGTTCGAGACCAACCTGGGCAACATGGCAAAACCCTGTCTCTACAAAAAAATACAAAAATTAGCCAGGTGTGGTGGTGCATGCCTGTAATCCCAGCCACACTCAGGAGGCTGAGGTGGGAGGATCCTCTGAGCCTGGGGAGGCTGAGGCTGCCACTGCAGCTGTGATTGTGCCACTGCACTCCAGCCTGGGTGACAGAATGAGACACTGTCTCACAAAAACAAAACAACAACAACAAAAAACCCACCTCATTCTATAAAAATTATATAAGCACACATTCACAAAACATTGCATACGAGTTGAGCGTCCCAACTCTGAAAACCAAAATGCTCCAAAATCAGAAACTTTTCAGCAATGACATGACACTCAAAAGGAAATGCTCATTGGAGCATTGCGAATTTTCAGATTTGGGATGCTCCACCTGTAAGAATAACACAAATATTCCAAAATCCAAATAAACCTGAAATCCAAGACACTTCTAGTCCCAGGCATTTCAGAGAAGGGGTACTCAAATTTGCGTAACATCTGAAGCTCTGAAAATCACAGGTTAAGAACTCCCTGTTCTAGGAAGACCTTTTAAACTATAAATCAAAATCCATAAAACTCAATGAATTGAACTACATAAAAACTTTAAAATTCTTTTTTTTTTTTTTTTGAGACAGGATCTTACTCTGTCGCCCAGGCTGGAGTACAGTGACTCAATCTCTGCTCACGGCAACCTCTGCCTCCTGGGTCCACGTGATTCTCGTGCCTCAGCCTCCTGAGTAGCTGGCATTACAGGCACGTGCCACCATGCCTGGCTAACTTTTGTATTTTAGTAGAGATGGGGTTTGGCCATATTGGCCAGGATGGTCTTAAACTCCTGACCTCAAGCAATCTGCCCGCCTCAGCCTCCCAAAGTGCTGGGATTATAGGCATCAGCCACTGCACCCAGATAAAACTTTAAAATTCTATAGGAAAAAAACACCAAGTAAAAAGATAAACTCAGAAAAATGTATGTATAACTCTTATCACAGGCTATTCCTAATATACAAGGTAATGTCAACAGGGAATGACAACCCAATTTCAAAATGGGCAAAGACCATGGAGTTCACAGACGTATAAATGACCCACAAACAAATGAAAAAACGCCCAACTTCCGGATCACGAGGTCAAGAGATTGAGACCATCCTGCTCAACATGGTGAAACCCTGTCTCTACTAAATACAAAAAAAAAAAAAAAAAAAAAATTAGCCGGGCATAGTTGTGCCCGCCTGTAGTCCGAGCAGTATACTCAGGAGGCTGAGGCAGGGGAATTGCTTGAATCTGGGAGGCAGAGGTTGCAGTGAGCCGAGAATGCACCACTGCACTCCAGCTTGATGACAGAGCAAGATTCCGTCTCAAAAAAAAAAAAGAAAAGAAAAAATGCCCAAATTTATTTATAAAAAGAGAAATGCGAATTAATACTACACTAGGATGGTCAGGCGTGGTGGCTCATGCCTGTAATCCCAGCACTTTGGGAGGCTGAGGTGGGAGGATTGCTTGAGGCCAGGAGTTCAAAACCAGCCTGGTAACATAGTGAGACCTTGTCTCTACAAAAAAATAAAAATAAAAATAAAACAATTAGCTGTGCATCTGTAGTCCTAGCTACTCAGGAGGCGGAGATGGGAGGATCGCTTGAGGCCACAAATTCAAGGTTGCAGTCAGCTATGATTACCTCCAGCCTGGACAACCCAGCAAGACCCTGTCTCGAAAAAAAAAAAAAAAACCCACAAAAACCCAACACTACACTAGGATGTTATTGATTGCTTATCAAGATTGGTAAAACTCCTAAAGTTTGACACCATTAGTAAAGCTAAGGGAAAATAAACATTCCTATATACTGTTGGTGGGAGTGCAATTCTCCTATGGAAAATTTGGTAGCATCTAACAAAATTACAAATGCATTTGTCTTCTGAGAGAGCAATACCTAGACTAGCATGCAAGGTCATATGTACAAGGTGTATTCACTGTGACACTGCTTATAATAGCAAAAGATGAGAAATAACTCCAGTGTTTTATACATCCATATAATGGAATTCTATGCAGCCATAAAAAAGAATGAGAAGGATCTATATGAAATGATTTGGAGAAAGCTATACAGCATATTCATGAAAAAGACAGGGGGCCAGGCACGGTGGCTCACGCCTGTAATCCCCGCACTTTGGGAGGCCAAGGCAGGCGGATCACCCGAGGTCAGGAGTTCAAGACCAGCCTGGTCAACATGGTTAAAACCCCATCTCTACTAAATACACAAAAATTAGCCAGGCATGGTGGCAGGCGCCTGTAATCCCAGCTACTCAGGAGGCTGAGGCAGAGGCAGGAGAATCACCTGAACCTGGGAGGCAGAGGTTGCAGTGAGCCAAGATCATGCCATTGCACTCCAGCCTGGGCAACAACAACAACAACAAAAAAGAAAGAAAAGAAAAAGGCAAAGTACAGAAGAGTGTACATAATATTTTGTGTAAGAAAAATTTTGTGTGGTGGGGAGGAGGAATAAAAATGAATAGAAATATTTGCAAAACAGAAGAATGAAAGAGTAAAAAGAAACTAACAGTTCCTACAGCAAGTAAGGAGTTCAAGATAGAGGAGGACATTGAACAAGACATCTTTGTGTATAGCTTTCTACAGTTTTTGGGTTTTGATTCAGAGATCATGAAAACTTTAAAACAAACACTAATACCTACTGCTCATTCCACACCAAAGATGCACAAGTTTCTGTGCAAAATTAACAAAAGCATTTAAGATTGCTGGGGTTTGGGCCGGGCGCGGTGGCTCACGCTTGTAATCCCAGCACTTTGGGAGGCCGAGGCGGGCGGATCACGAGGTCAGGAGATCAAGACCATGGTGAAACCCCGTCTCTACTAAACATACAAAAAATTAGCTGGGCGTGGTGGTGGGCGCCTGTAGTCCCAGCTACTTGGAAAGGCTGAGGCAGAATGGCGTGAACCTGGGAGGCGGAGCTTGCAGTGAGCCGAGATCGCGCCACTGCACTCAAGCCTGGGCGACAGAGTGAGACTCCGTCTCAACAAAACAAAAAAAAAAAAGATTGCTGGGGTTTTTGCTCTAAAAAATATAATTTTTTTAAGCCAAAATCATAAAGATCTTCAAAGACATACCTTTTTCATGATCCTCCATAATTTTTTTAAAAAAGAATTTCCATCAGAAGAACTAGATTGTCATTAATGAATTTTAGTCTTATAAAATTATGCTGAACAGAAAAATGAGAGAATCAAACATTTTAACTTGGTCATTCATATATCCCTCTAAAAATTATCAACTGTATCTCTTAAAAGGAACTTTATTTATTTATCTTATTATTTCTCAGAGACGGGGTCTCACTTTTTCACCCAGACTGGAGTGCAGTGGCACGATTATATTTCACTGCAGCCTCAAATTCCTGGCATCAAGTGATCCCTCTATCTCAGCCTCCTGAGCAGCTGGGATTACAGGCACATACCACCACACCTGGCTAATTTTTTTCAATTTTTTGTACAGACAAGGTCTCACCATCTTACCCAGACAGGTCAGCTCCTGGGCTCAAGCAATCTATCTATCTGATTACATGCATGAGCCACTGTACCCAGCCAGAACTTTATTTTTCAAGTAAATGCCACTCAACGAAGAAGACTCAAATTCAAGAAAGGTACTGCAAATGTTTCTCAACATTCTAAATCAGAGTAATGATAAAGAACTATTCTTGGACAGGCGCGGTGGCTCACGCTTGTAATCCTAGCACTTTGGGAGGCCGAGGCGGGCGGATCACGAGGTCAGGAGATCGAGACCACGGTGAAACCCCGTCTCTACTAAAAATATAAAAAATTAGCCGGGCGTGGTGGCGGGCGCCTGTAGTCCCAGCTACTCGGAGAGGCTGAGGCAGGAGAATGGCGTGAACCCAGGAGGCGGAGCTTGCAGTGAGCCGAGATTGCGCCACTGCACTCCAACCTGGGTGACAGAGTGAGACTCTGTCTCAAAAAAAAAAAAAAAAAAAAAAAAGAACTATTCTCATAAAGGAGAAACAAATTTAGGTTCCTGATTTCTGGTTCAATTTAATTAAACATTAAAAACATCTTGAAAATGGTACTGAACATTTTTTTAAATCTTTTTCCACATTTAGTCTTAATTCAAGGATCTATACAACACAGTCCCAAAATACCTCTGTTTTCCATGACTGTTCTATCTGGTCAAAATGAACTACCTCTAGTCCTAAATATGCCCCCAGTTGTCTGAACTCACTTTTGTTCACATTATTCCCACTCTTTCTGCCAAGAGTAGCCTCCTTTCCTATCTCTGCTTGTCAAAGGTACAATTCGTCCTTTAATGCTCACCTCTGCATGTTTTAATCAGCAGGAGTGATGAGTTGAATGGTAAAGGGGACAGAACAAGAGCCTTAGAGTCAGGGAAACTGGAACCTAAACCCACGATCATATGCATGAGACCTGGGACAGGTTCCAAATGGCTCCTCATCCCTAAAATGGGATATCCTCATTTTGCATGGCTGTGGTAAAGACTACGTTTAGTCCAAAGTCTGACACACAATAGGTGCTCAATAGTGAGCAGTAGGAGTGGTGATAGTAGTAACAAAACGTACAGTTATAAAGCTTTTCTTGACCTCCTCAACCAGATAAAGTCTGTTTCTTTTCTGAACCCCCTTCACTATGATTTAGTTAACTACAGTCGTGCCTCACTTGACAGTGATATGTTCTGAAAAATCCATTGTTAGGCAATTTTGTCATTGTGCAAACATCTTAAGAGTGTACTTACACAAAGCTAGATGGTATAGCCTATGCTATATATATACACACGCACACCTAGGCTATAGAGTATATGTACCTAGACTAGAGAGTAGAGCCTGCTGCTCCTAGGCAACAAACCTGTACAGGATGTTACTGTACTGAATGCCGTAGGCAAGTGCAACACAATGGTAAATATTTGTGCAACTAAATATAAAGAAGAAAAAAGGTACAATAAAAATATGGTCTTGGCCAGGCATGGTGGCTCACGCCTGTAATCCCAGCACTTTGGGAGGCCAAGGCGGGCGGATCACGAGGTCAGGAGATCGAGACCATCCTGGCTAACACGAAGAAACCCCGTCTCTACTAAAAAAATACAAAAAATTGGCCTGGCACGTGGTGGTGGGCACCTGTAGTCCCAGCTATGCGGGAGGCTGATGCAGGAGAATGGCCTGAACCCGGGAGGCAGAGCTTGCAGTGAGTGGAGATGCGCCACTGCACTCCAGCCTGGGCAACAGAGCGAGACTCCGTCTCAAAAAAATAAAATAAAATAAAATAAAATAAAATAAAAATATGGTCTTGGCTGGGCGCGGTGGCTCATACCTGTAATCCCATTCACTTTGGGAGGCTGAGGCAGAAGGATCACCTGGGGTCAAGAGTTTGAGAACAGCCTGGCCAACATGGTGAAACCCTGCCTCTACTAAAAATACAAAAATTAGCCGGGTGTGGTGGCGCAAACCTTTAACTGCAGCTACTTGGGAGGCTGAGGTAGGAGGATCCCTTGAACCAGGGAGGCAGAGGCTGCAGTGAGCCCAGATCATGTCATTGCACTCCAGCCTGGGCAACAAGAGCAAAACTCCATCTCAAAAAACAAAAAATAAAAATAAATAAATAAAAACATGGTCTTACAATCTTATGGGACCACTGTTATATATGGGGCCCGTCATTGACGAAAACGTCATTTTGTAACTTTCTGCCAACAGGAAACGCTCACTTGATACCATTATACATTCCCCATTCTCTTCTCACCCACTACTTAAAAACATTTTTTTCTCATGTGTTTATGTAATCATTTACCCAATAAATATTCATTAAGCAACTCTTCCAGTTAGGGCTCCTTGTGAGGCTGATTTGGTTAATCATGCTGTTCAACTTTTTAAAATGTGTATTTTTTTTTCTGCTTATTCATTGGGTTACTAAGAAGGTTGTGTTAACATTCTGCAAGTATGAGGCTGGGCATCGTGGCTGACACCTGTAATCCCAGCACTTTGGGAGGCTGAGGTGGGAGGACTGCTTGGGCCCAGGAGGTTGAGGCTGTAGTGAGACAGGGTCTTGCTCTGTCACCCCAGGCTGTAGTGCCGTGGTGTGATCTCGGCTCACTGTAACCTCCACCTCATGAGTTCATGCGATTCTTGTGTGTCAGCCTCCTGAGTAGCTGGGACTACAGGTGTGTGTCACCACACCCAGCTAATTTTTGTATTTTTAGTAGTGACGGGGTTTCACCATGTTGGTCAGGCTGGTCTCGAACTCCTGACCTCAAGTGATCCACCTGTCTCAGCTTCCCAAAGTGCTGGGATTATGGGCGTGAGCCACCGCACCCAGCCTGATTGTACATTCTTTTTGCTTCTGCTAATTTATGCCTCATAAAATTTAAAGTTATGTTATTACTTTTAGGGACATTATGTATTGTTGTTTAATAGATTATTTTATTATTATAAAATATCCCACTTTTCCTCTAGTAAAACTTCTTCCCTTGAAGTCTTTATTCTGATACTAATATTGGTTGAACATCCCTAATTTGACAATCCAAAATCTGAAATGCTCGAAAATCCAAAACTTTTTGAGCATTTACAAGATGCTTAAAGGTTATGTTCTAAGGAAATGCTTACTAAAGCCATTTCAGATTCGGGACTTTTGGATTAGGGAAGCTCAACCAGTAAGTATAATGCAAATATTCCAAATTAAAAAAAAAAATCTGAAATCTGAAACACTTCTGGTCCTACTTTGGATAATGAGTACTCAACCTTATAGCTGCAATAGTTTTCTGCTGTTAAGTGTCTGGATGATTACTTTTCCTCATTCTTTTAAACTTAAAATAAGTGTGTCTTTACTGTAAGCATGTCTCTTTTAATCTAGCATGCCATTCCATGTATTTAATGGAGTGTTTAGTCCATTTACATTTATTGATATTTTGTTTACACCTACCTTTCTCTTTATCATCTGAGCTTTGTTCTTTTTCATTAATCAAGTATTTCTACTGTACCATTTTACATTTAGTAGCTACTTTTTAAACTGTGGTAAAAAAATTCACAAGATTCCCCATCTTACCCATTTTTATGTGTACAGTTCAGTGTTGAGTATATTCACACTGTTATGTAATCCATTGCCTTTTATTATCCTTAAAAACAGCATCTCTCATCTCCAAGCATGCTTTAACATGCTTCCCACCCCATGCTGAGAAACTACCACTGTGCTCTTTTGTACAGATAATTCTTTCTTTCTTTTTTTTTTTTTTTTTGAGACAGAGTTTCGCTCTTGTTGCCCAGGCTGGAATGGAATGGCACAGTCTTGGCTCACTGCAACCTCCCTCTCCCGGGTTCAAGAGATTCTCCTGCCTCAGCTCCCACTGCTCCATTCTGCTAGCAGAAGTTAAGTACCAGCTCTAAATGTGAAGCATGCCCTCACACTGGTTTCTGCTGCCAGCTCAGCTAGGTGTCCTGAGAGCACAGCAGTGTTGCAGCCCAACTGAGGAGAATCAAAATTTGTGTTTCTCAACAGGAACATCTGGATCCTGTTTTCTCTGCTTATAAATAAGTAACTTAATCCAGTTACTTAACCTCTCTGAACCTTAATTTCTTTACTCATAAAAATGAAAACAGCAACACATGAACATAAACAGGGCTGTTGTAAAATCAAAACAGATAATATACCTAGAAGACTTTTTTTTTTTTTTTGAGACAGAGTCTCACTCTGTCACCCAGGCTGGTGTGCAGTGGTGCAATCGTGGCTCATTGCAAGCTCTGCCTCCTCCGTTCATGCCATTCTGCTGCCTCAGCCTCCTGAGTAGCTGGGACTACAGGCACCCGCCACCACACCCGGCTAATTTTTTGTATTTTTTTTTTTTAGTAGAGACGGGGTTTCACCGTGTTGGCTAGGATGTTCTCTGTCTTCTGACCTCGTGATCCACCCGCCTCGGCCTCCCAAAGTGCTGGGATTACAGGTGTGAGCCACTGCGCCCGGCCCCTAGAAGCCATTTTTTTTTTTTTTTTAAAACTATGAAGCACTGTAAAAAACATAAGGTGTTCATTATTGTTTGCCCCATAATTCAAGTTTGCACTGAGGGCAAAGTGACTTTTTTTAAAGATACATAAAGGCGAATTCACAGCAGTCTAAATCAATGACAAGTATTTGTAAATGACTGAGCTGGGAAGCAAGTTTACATGAAAAATACCTCTACAAGATCCTTTCTTGGTCTCAACTTCAAAAGGGGTTCGCTGAGACGGATGGAACACATTCCACCCTTCCCTTCATAGCTGCATATCCCAGCACACCTAGAAAACAATCACCATAAAAATGTGTTACATTGACCAAATATGCCCAAGTCCTTACACATTCTTGGGCAGTTTACACTAAGAGAACTCAGTTGGCAGATGGCTTTCTTGAAAGTATACCCCCTTGGTTAGCAGATACTTGTATTTCACCTAATTAATTAGTTACAACCCCTGCGGGCGACTCCCGCGAGGGCTCTGATCCCCGCCGGGCGAGGAAGGAAAGCAGCGCGCTCTTACCACCCTGCTTGAGAAGGTGGAAGGCTGCAGGCACCTGCTAGAGACGCCAGGACAGTACCTGGTGTACAACGGGGACCTAGTGGAATACGATGCGGACCACATGGCCCAACTGCAGCTCCCCTTGCCTTAGCTGGGCTGCAACAGCTCAAAGGCAATCCTATTCTGCTACTCCCAGTCTCCTTCCACAAATTACAGTTTGGTGTTATTAACAAGCAGATATCTCCAGTAGCATATCTCCAAAATCATAACAGACGCCTGTATAAAGGAGATTGGTACTTTAAACACAATTTAATATCATATCTTAATTTGTTTGACTGTAGGTTGTTTCCCATCAACTCAAAAACAAGCATGCTGGGATACAACTGTATCTTAAACTTAACCCTGTTCACGTGCAGGAGTAGATTATTATTTCAAATAGGGATTTCTCAAATTTAGCGTATAGAAAAAGAATCGTTTTAAAAGCATCACTGAAGATCCCCAATGCAACACACGAGCTCACTAAAGTGGGTTCCTAACGGGAATAGAGGAGGAGAACACACATCCTTTGGAGGTTACTCTGCGTCCTCAGCACTTTCTAAGATGCAGATTTGGTTGCTTCTCCCTTCTGGGTCCTTCAGCACTATCATAAGGCAAATCAGGAACTTGTAATTTTCAAGTTTAGTGAGATTCAAATAAAAATCTCTTTTCTTGTTATGGCCCTGAGTCCAACCGTGGTGGTGTGGTCTACACAGCTTTCTTATTGTTAGAGTGGGAGAAAAGGTAAGGAAGACAGAAATAACGCCAAGGCAGGAACTGCCAGGTCCAAAACCAGACCCCCCTCATTTAACGCCCCCTGGGACCGTCGGACTATAGAAAGGAGAGAAGACCAGGGCCGGGGGCTGCAGGACCGCTGCCAGTCCCGCCTCTTTCCCCAGCGGGGCTCGGAACTCACAGGGTCATTCGCACGCTCCACTTCACCTCGACGGCCTCCAGCTGGCCCCAGAAGAATTGGTCGTTAAACTGAACAAACAGTGCCTGCAAGTCCGGTGTGGGGTCCACCAACTCCCACGACGCATCCACTAGCGACAGGGACTCCTGGGCATGATCGCGCTCCGCCTCCTGCAAGTTCCACTCCTCCTGAAGCCGCAGTGCCAACATCAGGTCATCATCCATCGTTGCCAGGATCACAGGCGGGGTCCGCCGGCGTCAGGCTGGCTCCCGAGGTAGGCCGCGACCCCAAGCCGCCTAGCCGAGGACCAGGACTAACTCCTAGGAGATGCCGGCTCTCGAGACGGCCAGTCAATCCCGCGATAGTTCGCGGAAACGCGCTTGAGAACGAGAACGGAGCTTACCCCAAACGCCGAAGCCAAGATTCTAGGGCTTTAAAAAAAAGCAGCCAGCACGACACCTCCCAGTGGGCGCCGAACCTGGGCTCACAGGGCTCGGGCCCTACGAAGCTTTCAGGAAGCTAGTTCCAACCTTTACTCTTTGCCGGTTATTTCAAACCTCAACGTCACGCTCAGTGCATGCGCAGTACCGAAATTTCTCTCGGCCTCTCCCTCCCACTTCCGCAATAGCTCATCTTGCGCATGCGCTTTAACCGATGGCATTCCTGCGCAGGCGCAATGTCTGCGCTGGGCCTATTTGCGCAGGCGCAGTGTCTGGCGCTCAGACCCGGCGCAGGCGTACTCGTCTCGTTCCCATTCCTGCTTCCTCAGCCCAGGAGCTCGGCTGGCCTTGGGTGGGTCTAGACAGCCTCGGCGGCTGCGGCGTCGATACTGACAGTGAGTGCGTGAGACCCGGACGGAAATGGCGATGGCGATGTCGGACAGTGGGGCGAGCCGCCTGCGTCGGCAGCTGGAGTCAGGGGGTTTTGAGGCGCGGCTGTACGTGAAGCAGCTCTCGCAGCAGTCGGATGGGGACCGGGACCTCCAGGAGCACCGGCAGCGCATCCAGGCGCTGGCGGAGGAGACGGCGCAGAACCTGAAGCGCAACGTTTACCAGAACTACCGGCAGTTCATAGAGACGGCCCGCGAGATCTCCTACCTGGAGAGCGAGATGTACCAGCTCAGCCACTTGCTGACCGAGCAGAAAAGCAGCCTGGAGAGCATCCCGCTTACGTTGCTGCCTGCCGCAGCTGCCGCCGGAGCCGCCGCCGCCTCTGGAGGGGAGGAGGGAGTCGGTGGGGCGGGGGGCCGAGACCACCTCCGAGGCCAGGCTGGCTTTTTCTCCACCCCCGGGGGCGCCTCCCGCGACGGCTCCGGTCCGGGCGAGGAAGGAAAGCAGCGCACTCTCACCACCCTGCTTGAGAAGGTGGAAGGCTGCAGGCATCTGCTGGAGACGCCGGGACAGTACCTGGTGTACAATGGGGACCTAGTGGAATACGATGCGGACCACATGGCCCAACTGCAGCGGGTGCACGGCTTTCTCATGAACGATTGTTTGTTGGTGGCTACCTGGCTGCCTCAGCGGCGGGGGATGTATCGCTACAACGCTCTCTATTCCCTAGATGGTTTGGCCGTAGTCAATGTCAAGGACAACCCGCCCATGAAGGACATGTTCAAGCTGCTTATGTTCCCCGAGAGCCGTATTTTCCAGGCCGAAAATGCTAAAATCAAACGAGAGTGGCTGGAAGTGCTGGAGGACACCAAGAGAGCCCTCAGTGAGAAAAGGCGAAGGGAGCAGGAGGAGGCAGCGGCCCCTCGAGGGCCACCCCAAGTGACTTCCAAGGCCACTAACCCATTTGAGGATGACGAAGAAGAAGAACCAGCTGTTCCTGAGGTAGAGGAAGAGAAGGTGGACCTCTCCATGGAATGGATCCAGGAGTTACCGGAAGACCTGGATGTCTGCATTGCGCAGAGAGACTTTGAAGGGGCCGTTGACCTGCTGGATAAATTGAACCATTACCTGGAAGATAAGCCTAGCCCACCTCCTGTAAAAGAACTAAGGGCCAAAGTGGAGGAGCGCGTTCGACAGCTCACTGAGGTGCTAGTTTTCGAACTCTCCCCAGATCGTTCCCTGAGAGGTGGACCGAAGGCTACTCGCAGAGCAGTTTCCCAACTGATCCGGCTGGGCCAGTGCACGAAGGCCTGTGAGCTATTTTTGAGAAACAGGGCAGCCGCTGTTCATACTGCAATTCGTCAGCTTCGCATTGAAGGTGCCACTTTACTCTATATTCATAAGCTGTGCCATGTCTTCTTTACCAGCCTTCTCGAGACTGCAAGAGAATTTGAGATCGATTTTGCAGGCACTGACAGCGGCTGCTACTCTGCCTTTGTGGTCTGGGCAAGATCAGCCATGGGCATGTTCGTGGATGCTTTTAGCAAGCAGGTGTTTGATAGTAAGGAGAGCCTCTCTACAGCAGCTGAGTGTGTAAAAGTGGCTAAGGAGCATTGCCAGCAACTGGGTGATATCGGACTGGACCTCACCTTCATCATCCATGCCCTTCTGGTGAAAGACATCCAAGGGGCCTTGCACAGTTACAAAGAAATCATCATTGAAGCCACTAAACATCGCAACTCTGAAGAGATGTGGAGGAGGATGAACTTGATGACGCCAGAAGCCCTGGGTAAGCTCAAAGAAGAGATGAAAAGTTGTGGGGTAAGTAACTTTGAGCAGTACACAGGGGATGACTGCTGGGTGAACCTAAGTTACACAGTGGTTGCTTTCACCAAACAGACCATGGGCTTCTTAGAAGAGGCCCTGAAGCTGTATTTCCCAGAGCTGCACATGGTACTTTTGGAGAGCCTGGTGGAAATCATTTTGGTTGCTGTTCAGCATGTGGATTATAGTCTTCGATGTGAGCAGGATCCAGAGAAGAAAGCTTTTATCAGACAGAATGCATCCTTTTTATATGAAACAGTCCTCCCTGTGGTGGAGAAAAGGTTTGAAGAAGGTGTGGGGAAACCTGCCAAGCAACTCCAAGATCTGAGGAATGCATCTAGACTTATTCGTGTGAATCCTGAAAGTACAGCATCAGTGGTCTAATGCCTGGGTCTGTTTATATGTATATATATATATAGAGAGAGAGAGAGCTTATATATTATTTATATTTATATTAAGTTGTATTAGCATACTCTTTATAGTTTCAAACACAACTTGAAAATTAAAAGTGTCCTCTTAAAAATACAAAAATCAAAAAGAGGAAAAGAAGTTAAATTAAGCCCAAATAACAAAAATACTGGAATTATTAAAACATATAGTATGCTAGCTATCCTTTTAAATTATGCTAATTCTCTTTTGAAATTATGGTCACACTATACACTATAGCATTTCAGTTTTATCCTTTGATAAAACACTTTTCTTTTCTTTTCTTTTTTTTTTTTTTGAGACAGGGTCTCACCCTGTTGCGCAGGCTGAAGTGCACTGGCAAAGTCTCGACTCATTGCAGCCTTGACCTCCCGGGCCCAGGCAATCCTCCCACCTCAGCCTCCCATGTAGCAGGAACCACAGACAGGCACCACCATACCCAGCTAATTTTTGTATTTTTTGTAGAGATGGGGTTTCACCATGTTGCCCAGGCTAGTCTTTTCTTTTTTTTCCCACAGTATATATTATACAGCAGAGTCATAATATCTATAAATACATAGAGTTTAAGTATGTTGTGGAAAGTTTCCCAGTTAACTAAAATGTTAGGTTTCCTAATGGGTTATAAAACACCCTGCCTCATATATTTCTCCTCAAAACGTTGGACTATTTGGGAAAAGGAAAAGCATTGGGAAAATTGGTTTTAGGGTAAGTTTTAGTCAAAAGAATTCTTTCTTGAAACTAGCTGGTGTGTGGATTCAGATACTCTGATCCTGACAGAATCCAAGAGGAAGCTTTCATAAAAACAATTCAGCAAATATTTCTAATATAATTTGAATGGCTAATTTTCAGTTGCTAATTAGCAGCTTTGTAATAC
Organism: Nomascus leucogenys; assembly: GCF_006542625.1. Lineage (NCBI taxonomy): Eukaryota > Metazoa > Chordata > Mammalia > Primates > Hylobatidae > Nomascus > Nomascus leucogenys. The sequence continues at coordinate 16,775,402 of NC_044385.1, forward strand.
TTGATTTCGGAGCATTTACTTGGAAATCCTAAGGACTATAATAAAATTTTTCAACATATTTCTAAATTGTGTGAGTTTCCAGCTGTAGCTTTTGTCTTTGTCACATTTTAAAAAATAATAAGCAAGACACATTGGGGACTCTGGCAGCAGTTGCCAGGTTTTAGCTCCCACCGCTTCAGTATAAGATATAGCTGTCCCATCCTCCCCCATTCAGGGTAGGATATATAGTGACCCAGATTTCATGCAAATGGAAAAAAGGTTTTAACTGAAATATTTAGATTTCAGGGTCTAGATGGATGGGAAATCAGAAAAACATATGCAAATCTCAGTGTTCTCACTATGACTACTCTGAGCAGAGATTTGGTTTTGTTTCTTTTTGTAACAAAGTGAAAACAGGTGAGACAATGTGCCCAAAACAAAGGGAAGAAGAGAACCTTCTGTGACTCCTAAAATGTTCCATGCTGCATTTTTGTTTCATTTTTTGTTTTTCCTTGCTTTGTTTTTAAACATGAATATAATGCTTACTTCAAATTGTTTAGTAAAACAAAATAACTAAAGAAATACGAGCTTCCCAAGGTTTCTAAACTATCACTTCTATTGTATATTCTATAACGTTCCTTATACTTTGAGAGAAACTGCTTGCTGTGATCCATTTTGTCTCCAGCTTCTAGTGGTGGTTCTTGTCCATAAGCACCAAATTTGATGCCCATGATTTCAAAAGGTCATTTCTTTTATCTGAATGAAAGTGGTGGTACTAAGACTGTGAAAAATATGTGAAACCTAAAATAGTTGCCAAAGTGGCTCAGGGTTGTAAAATTCATTGACTTAATTATTCATGTGCCAGATCAACCCCTTTATTTTCTCTTTAGCTATGCATATTTAAAATATTGGAAAGTATCAGATTTACAGATTTTCTTTGACTAATTTTTTCACATAACTTTAGGATTTTCGAAAGTTATAACCATAACTGGATATCTTAGCTGAGCAAAGGCGGTTATAATTTGTCTTTTTAAGATCACTGGAAATTGTTAAAATTTTGTGATAATTATGATTATTCTGTGCCATTTACAGTTTCTAATACTATACTGTATGAAATATGTATAAATATATAATGCTGAGTCTGTGAAATGATACTTCTGAAATCAAAATTCCTCATAAGGCATGAAGTTGTAAAAACTTCATGTCTATAGTTAGATATTTAAATGGTTGCTTCTTCATAGAATTGTCTGCTTTTTAAAACTGGAAGTACAGGATTTTCTTCAGGTAAAATCTGTGTGTTCCAATTACAGTTGTAGCTGAAGGAAGTATGCTTTTGGTGAGTCAATTAGTATGGGAAGTTGACTAAAGACCCCCAGTGTTGTAACGTACCTTTGTACCCAGACAAAACAATTATGTTCCATTCCTCAAAGTGGAGTGGGCTTTCTTCTCTAATTCTTTTGTTCTATTAGACCCACGACAAGTTCTAAAAATTGAATGCAACGAGAGATTGTCCCAAAATATAATATATACTAAAATATACCACTTAAGCATTGATTGCCTTTTCTTGTTTGCTTCAAGAATATAAAACTTGTCACTTGAGCTTGGAATCATGGGCTTGACTGAATTAATTACTCTTGGGAAAAAAGATACCTTGTGGCACTAAGTCTCACTTTGATTAAAGCCTCATTTCACATAATTGCTAAAAACTCACTTTAATATACTACCTATAGTTTAATTATCGGCACTTGTATTTTGTAACTTGATATCTTACCTAGGATTGGGAATTTGGGACATGACATGTACTATAAAAGTCAGTCTATGTACATATGGCTTATTGATGTGCTGTGATATGAGGGAATCTGAAATGTTTCATAAAAATAAAGCTTAAAAATTGTCTTACACTGGATAAAAGTGATATTACGATATTATATCTATTGCTCTTTAGTTGGTATTCAATATTTTTATATTCTTGTTACTGAAATATTCTTTGAAGACCCTAGTTTTTTGTTTTATTTATATGGGGAGGATACTTAGGAAGCTGTTTGCTAAATTAAGTAATTGTTCTGCTTACTGTCAGAATTGTGAATAAATCAGATCTCAATTTTTAAAAATTCTCTTGAATGAAAATTTCAGAGGTACAAAATGGGAATTTATTCTAAAAAGTAGATTTTATACCATCTGCACATCTCTAAATAAAGAAAATAAAATGTAGGCCACAAGACCTAGGAACTAAATGACAAGGCTCGGCTTTTTTTTTTTTGAGAGGGAGTCTTCCCATATCGCCCAAGCTGGAGTGCAGTGGTGCAATCTCTGCTCGCTACAATCTCTGCCTCCTGGGTTCAAGCCATTCTCCTGTCTCAGCCTCCTGAGTAGCTGGGATTACAGGGGCCCACCACCATGCCCGGCTAATTTTTTTATTTTTAGTAGAGATGGGGTTTCACCATGTTGGCCAGGCTGGTCTTGAACTCCTGACCTCGGGTGATCCACCCGCCTCGGCCTCCCAAAGTGCTGAGATTACAGGTGTAAGCCACCATGCCTGGCCAGGCTTGCCCTTTTGAAAGTAATATGTATATACTGAGGAAACTACCACATATTTAAAAGTATTGAACGCTATGCTTCATATTGACTGTAATGTGGGAGTGCAGAAGAATTTTAATAATTTTAAACATACTTTGTCCTCTTAAGATGCTTAGAAATTGGAAAAAGTCAACAAATATAAGTGAGAGAATAATTAAATGCACAGCTGTGTACAGTGGGAATACCAAGAAGGAGGAGAGCAGTGTACTTTTAAGGAGTTAAGAAAGTTCTCATGGAATTGTTGGCATTTGAACTGGTCCTAGAAGAATGGACAAGACTTAAATGTGCAAAGAAAAAGGAAGAGTAGGACCTGAGCCCAAGGCATAGAAGTGGGAATGTGGGTGTCACAGGAAGATACCTTCCTGGATAGATTGCAGAGTTTGGAAAAGCGTAAATAAGCCACACTTGCCTACAGAGGAAGCTTCAATCCATATGCAATGTGCAGAAGAGTTAAAGTAAAAAGTCAAAGTCCTTATCTCCCAACAATCCCACTCACTAGAGATAACCACTAGTAAGAATTTTATGTACATATTTTTCCAGAAATTGGATCATACTCTGCATACAGTTCTGCATCTTGATTTTAGTCACTTAGCAGTTCAGTGTTTTTAAGACATCTCACATCAGTACCTCTAGCTGTACCTCACTGGGTTTTTCTTCTGTGATTGGGTAGTTGTCAATCACAGTGAATGAATATATCATAATTTTGCGTTTTCCAATTACTTGGTTGGCTTCAAGTTTTGGTGATTACAAAAAAAAAATTCTGAAAACCTATGCACATCCTCATATTTGCTTATGCGAATATATCTATGGGATGTATTTTTAGAAATTGCTCTGCCAAATTACATTTTAAATTTAAGCATTACCAATTGCTCATCAGGAGGGTTATATCATTTTAAGTTCTCTCCAACAGTATAGGAAAATACCTGTTTACATGAATGCTCATAAACATGTATTCATTCATTGTTTAATTAAGAGTAGTCTTGCCGGGCACAGTGGCTCAAGTGGCTCTGCAGCTTCATTCTTGAAGACAGCGAGACCAAGAACCCACTGGAAGGAACCAATTCTGGACACAATAGTACATCTATGTACATACATAGCACAATTACACCTCCAGGAATTCATCCTAAGGATCACTGTGATCATGCACATTTGAGAAGACTGAACTGGAAACCACTGGAATGTCCGGCCACAGGGGAGTGGATAACGACTTCGGGCACACCCACGCAGCGGACAGGGCAGACCCTCTCCTAATTCCACTACCTGATTGGCCAAAATAACTGACATTCTCCAGTCTCCTATAAAACGCCAGTGGCCAACAGGACTCTTGGATAATCTGTACATCTGTGTTCTGAAAAATTCAACAGCATGCTGCCTAAGACTCAGCCACATTCATTCTAAACACCCATTTATGCCAGTTGTATTTGTCATTAAAAGCCTGGAGGCCGGGGGCGGTGGCTCACACCTGTAATCCCAGCAATTTGGGAGGCCGATGGGGGTGGATCACCTGAGGTCAGGAGTTTGAGACCAGCCTGGCCAATGTGGTGAAACCCTGTCTCTACTAAAAATACAAAAATTAGCTGGGCGTGGTGGTACATGTCTGTAGTCTCAGCTACTTGGGAGGCTGAGGCAGGAGAATTGCTTGAAACTGGGAGGCGGAGGTTGCAGTGAGCCAAGATCACACCCCTGCACTCCAGCCTGGGTGACAGAGCAAGACTCCATCTCAAAAAAAAAAAAAAAAAAAAAAGCCTGGAAATTTTCCTTTCTTTAAAAATAAAGATGGGGGTCTTGCTATGTCGACCAGGCTGGTGTCAAACTCCTCACCTCAAGTGATCCTCCTGTCAGCCATCCAAAGTGTTGGGATTACAGGCATGAGCCACCACACTTGGCCTAGCCTGGAAAAATTTGCACATGATCTAGGAGGTTGCATTAAGTGTCTTTAAAGGTCTTTTATGTTCTGAGCAGGGCACGGTGGCTCATGCCTGCAATCCCAGCACTTTGGGAGGCCAAAGCAGGCAGATTACCTAAGGTCAAGAGTTCCAGATCAGCCTAGCCAACATGGTGAAACCCTGTCTCTACTAAAAATACAAAAATTAGCCCGGCATGGTGGGCACCTCCTGAGTAGCTGTAATTCCAGCTACTCAGGAGGCTGAGGCAGGAGAATCGCTTGAACCCAGGAGGCAGAGGCTGTGCAGTGAGCCAAGCTCTCTCGCCACTGCACTCCAGCCTAGGCAACAAGAGCAAAACTCTGTCTCAAAAAAAGGTCTTTTACGTTCTGGATCCATTCATCCATTCTACAGAAATGAAAAGTGGATATTACGGGTATGGTTTAGACATGAAACTGGAATATGTGGATCCACTCTCCAAGAATAAGCTTTATGCCTGTAGCCAAAAGATTGCAAAGTGAGGCCAGGCACAGTGGCTCACGCTTATCATTCCAGCACTTTTGCAAAGTGAGGCCTGGCGCGGTGGCTCACCCCAATCAGTCCAGCACTTTTGCAAAGTGAGGCCAGGCGCAGTGGCTCACGCCTATCATTCCAGCACTTTTGGAGGCTGAGGTGGGTGGATCATTTGAGTCCAGGAATTCGAGACCAGCCGGGGCAACATGCCAAAACCCCGTCTCTACAAAATATATAAAATATACAAAATAAATATAAAAATACACCAAAAAATGCACCTGTAGTCCCATCTTCTTGGGAGGCTGAGGTGGGAGGATCGTTCCAGCCCAGGAGGTTGAGGATGCATTCACCTGAGACTGCGTTACTGCCCTCCGCGCACTCCAGCCTGAGTGAGAGAGCAAGACTCTATCTCAAAAAAAAAAAAAAAAGATTGCAAAGTGAATATATTGTTGTTTAAATTAAAAATAAAGTGTTTAGATATATATCATATTTTATTATTTTCCACATTAACTCACTTCTTCAATAACTAAACATCTACGATTCCCTAACATAAAAAATAAATATATACAGCTTCTAAAAACATGGTAGAAGACCGGGCACAGTGACTCACACCTGTAATCCCGGCACTTTGGGAGGCCAAGGTGGAAGGATTACTTCAGCCCAAGAGTTTGAGACCAGCCTGGGCGACATAGGGAGACTGTCTCCAAGAAACAATTAAAAAAAATTTAGCTGAGCATGGCAGCATGCACTTGTGGTCCCAGCTACTTGGGAGGCTGAAGTGGGAGGATCACTTGAGCCCAGGAGTTTGAGGCTGCAGTGAGCTATGATTATGCCACTGCACTCCAGCCTGGGTGACAGAGTGAGATCCTGTCTCAAAAGAAAATGAATAAATAAAAATAAACAAAACGCAGTAGCAAAAATGACTGATATGCTAAAATACTGATAGTACATTTAAGTGAAAAGGAAGATTCCAACAAAATGTCTAGTACATTCACATCTTAGTTAAGTATGCCTTTGTTACATAAGACTAAACAGAAATTCAACAGTATACTAGAAAATCCTAACAATTCCTCCCAGACATGAACTAACACATTTTGCTTTCCTAGGATTTTCCAAATCTTTTAAAACTAAGATTACTTTTATGTCGTCCTTTTATTTATTTATTTTTTTTTTGAAACAGAGTCTCACTCACTGTCACCCAGGCTGGAGTGCAGCTGTGTGATCTCGGCTCACTGCAACCTCTGCCTCCCAGGTTCAACACTTCTGCCTCAACCTCCCAAGTAGCTGAGATTACAGGTGTGCGCCACCATGCCTGCCTAATTTTCGTATTTTTAGTAGAGACAAGGTTTCACCATGTTGGCCAGGCTGGTCTTGAACTCCTGGCCTCAAGTGATCCGCCTGCCTCAGCCTCCCAAAGTGTTGAGATTACAGGCGTGAACCACCACGTCTGGCCTAAGATTACTTTTATAATCAGAAGAAATGTTACTTTTGTTAGTATTTCAAACTCTTCTTGTGGAAATGCTACTAAGTAGATACTCAAAAAATGATTGTGACAGAAAAGGCCTTTGGCGCTACATGAGCACATGGAGGTCACTCAGTGAGACAAAAACTCAGTTTCTGTGAATAATAGACTTCAGTGAAACAATAAACCTGAGAATGACTGAATTTCCTCTGCAGGATAAACCACAGTATCCTGTGGTGGCGCACAGAAACTCCCATATATATATATATATGGAAAAAGTCACCAAAAGAGTATTGAATTTAAAATGAAATGGTTAGATATGGATTGTTTTTTCTAATTTCCCGCATTACCTCAATTTGTCAGTAACTTACTATCAGGCTGTGTGTGACATCTCAAGCCTGTAATCCCAGCACCTTGGGAGGCCAAGGTGGGAGGAGTGCTTAAGCTCAGGAGTTTGAGACCAGCCTGGGCAACATGGCGAGACTTCATCTCTACAAAAAATAAAAATAAAAATAAAAAATTAGCCAGGTTTGGTGGTGTGCACCTGTAGTCCCAGCTACTCGGGAGGCGAGGTAGGAGGACACTTGAGCTGGGGAGGTCGAGGCTGCAGTGAGCCGTGATCGCAACACCACCTGGGATGGCCAAGGCCAGAGCCGGCTCCCTCAGTTTGCAGGGAGGTGTGGAGGGAGAGGCGCAAGTGGGAACCAGGGCTGCATGCGGCGCTTGCGGGCCAGCTGGAGTTCTGGGTGGGTGTAGGCTTGGTGGGCCCTGCACTCGGAGCAGCCGGCCGGCCGGCCCTGCCGGCCCCGGGCAATGAGGGGCTTAGCACCCAGGCCAGCAGCTGCGGAGGTGTACTGGGTCCCCCAGCAGTGCCAGCCCACCGGCGCTGCGCTCAATTTCTCACCGGGCCTTAGCTGCCTTTCCGCAGGGCAGGGCTCGGGACCTGCAGCCCACCATGCCTGGGCCTCCCACCCCCTCCATGGGCTCCTGTGCGGCCCAAGCCTCCCTGATGAGCACCACCCCCTGCTCCACGGTGCCCAGTCCCATCCACCACCCAAGGGCTGAGGAGTGCAAGCGCACGGCACGAGACTGGCAGGCAGCTCCACCTGCAGCCCCGGTGCAGGATCCACTGGGTGAAGCCAGCTGGGCTCCTGAGTCTGGTGGAGATGTGGAGAACCTTTATGTCTAGCTTAGGGTCTGTGAATGCACCAATTGACACTCTGTATCTAGCTGCTCTGGTGGGGCCTTGGAGAACCTTTATGTCTAGCTCAAGGATTGTAAATACACCAATCGGCGCTCTGTATCTAGCTCAAGGTTTGTAAACACACCAATCAGCACCCTGTGTCTAGCTCAGGGTGAGTTCACCAATCGACACTGTACCTAGCTGCTCTGGTGGGGCCTTGGAGAACCTTTGTGTCGATACTCTGTATCTAACTGATCTGATGGGGACATGGAGAACTTTTATGTCTAGCTCAGGGATTGTAAACGCACCAATCAGCGCCCAGTCAAAACAGACCACTCGGCTCTACCAATCAGAAGGACGTGGGTGGGGCCAGATAAGAGAATAAAAGCAGGCTGCAGGAGCCAGCAGTGGCAACCCGCTCGGGTCCCCTTCCACACTGTGGAATCTTTGTTCTTTCGCTCTTTGCAATAAATCTTGCTACTGCTCACTCTTTGGGTCCACACTGCTTTTATGAGCTGTGACACTCACCGCGAAGGTCTGCAGCTTCACTCCTGAAGCCAGCGAGACCATGAGCCCACCGGGAGGAACGAACAACTCCAGATGCGCCGCCTTAAGAACTGTAACACTCACCACGAAGGTCTGCAGCTTCACTCCTTAGCCAGCGAGACCACGAACCCACCAGAAGGAAGAAACTCCGAACACATCCGAACATCAGAAGGAACAAACTCCAGACGCGCCACCTTAAGAGCTGTAACACTCACCGCGAGGGTCCGCGGCTTCATTCTCGAAGTCAGTGAGACCAAGAACCCACTAATTCCAGACACACTAGGAATGGGAAGTGCTCCCAGTCAGACATGATTCCATCGAATAATACACTTAGGTAGAGGAGACACAAGCACTTCACATGAAGTCTGTTCTAATGTTCCAATTTTCATGCAAACTTTCACCTTCATCTCATCAATCTCTATATCCCCAGATGCTCCCTAGCAAACTGTCACCCAATTAGGACTTCACCAACAGGTTTGGATAACATAATGCATTGGGATCCTGTGGGAAGGACTCTCAGAAGTTTTTCTCCACCCCATGTCCATTATCCTCACATATGCACAAGCCCTGGATCTCTGTTGAGGGTCAGGCCAAGGGACCCTGACCACTGCACCAGTCTTTGTCCTGATTCATGTGCCTGATCACTAGCCCCAGTAATTCGAGGTCAGATTTCTCATTTTCATCTTTGCCTTCAGTCTTTTCAAATTCCTGCAAACTCGGGTAAATAGGGTGGATCTATTTAGGGGCCTTCAAAGTTGGGACATCAGCAGGGGCACTTGTGAGTCCACTGAACCTCCCATAGTGCTGTGATAAGATCTTTCTTTTGATTCGTCAATATTCAGCTTTTTCATCCGAGTTTTTTTTTTTTTTTTTTTGAGATGGAGTCTTGCTCTGTCACCCGGGTTGGAGTGCAATGGTGCGATCTCAGCTCACTGCAACCTCCACCTCCCGGGTTCAAGTGATTCTCTTGCTTCAGCCTCCTGAGTAGCTGGGACTACAGGCATGCCCCGCCACGCCTGGCTCATTTCTTAATTTTTAGTAGAGACAGGGCTTCACCATGTTGGCCAGGCTGGTCTTGAACTCCTGACCTCAGGTGATCCACCCACCTTGGCCTCCCAAAGTGTGCTTTGGCCCCCAAAGGTGATCCACCATGCCCGGCCCCCAGTTCTTAATATTTGAAAATTTCTACCCTGCTGGGACAAGTCCCTTGACTATTTGCTTTGACTTTGCCCATTCTTTTGTGAATGGGCATCATTTCCTTGACATCTGTAAGACCCAGAGGGGAAGCTGAGATAACAAATCTGATATGATTTCTTGAACTGTGCTTGATTTTGCAGCAGTAAGTTTCCATGGGATTCCTGTGCAAAAGGAGCTCACGTAATCACACTGAGGCAGGAGATCAGCAGGACTTGTTTTCTGAGCACTGGTCACAACCCAGCTGATTGAAACAGGATCTGGTCAAAAAGGATGCAGTAAAGAAACTGGCCGGCTGGGTGCGGTGGCTCAAGCCTGTAATCCCAGCACTTTGGGAGGCCGAGGCAGGTGGATCACGAGGTCAGAAGGTCGAGACCATCCTGGCTAACACGGTGAAACCCCGTCTCCACTAAAAATACAGCAAATTAGCCGGGTGTGGTGGCAGGCGCCTGTAGTCCCAGCTACTTGGGAGGCTGAGGCAGGAGAATGGCGTGAGCCCGGGAGGCGGAGCTTGCATTGAGCTGAGATCAGGCCACTGCACTCCAGCCTGGGCGACAAAGCGAGACTCCGTCTCAAAACAAAAAAAAAAAAAGAAAAAAAGAAACTGGCCAAGACCATCTAAAACCAAGATGGCAACAAAAGCAACCTCTAGTTGCCATCACTGCTCATTATATGCTAATTGTAATGTATTTGCATGCTAAAAGGCACTCCCACCAGCAAATGTTTACATTAGTTTACAAATGTCCCAGCAGCGTTGCCCTAGGAAGTTACTTTATATGATTTAAAAGGGGAGGAGCTCTCAGTCCCGGGAGCTCCCAACCTCTTTTGTAGAAAATTTGTGAATAACCTGCCCCTTATTTAGCTTATAAATAAGGAGTAGCTATAAACACAGCTAGCCAGCAATACCTGAGTGCTGCTCTGCCAAGCTGAGATCATGCCATTGCACTCCAGTCTGGGTGACAAGAGTGAAACTCCGTCTCAAAACATAAAAAGAAAGAAACTGATAAATCATTCTACCTATGAGAATTCCCCATGGATATCAAAAGTTGAACAAGGCCCTGCACCGTGGCTCATGCCTGTAATCCCAGCACTTTGGGAAGCCTAGGTGGGCAGATCGCTTAAACCTGTGAGTCCAAGACCAGCCTGAGCAATATGGCAAAATCTCATCTCTACAAAAAAAATACAAAACCTTAGCTGGGCGTGGTGGTGCACTCCTGTAGTCCCCGCTACTTGGGAGGATGAGGTGGGAGGATCCTCTGAGCCTGGGGAGGTCGAGGCTGCAGTGAGCTGTGATTGTGCCGCTGTACTCCAGCTTGGGTGACAGAGTGAGACCCTATATCAAAATAAATAAATAAATAAAATAAAATAAAATAAAATAAAATAAAATAGCTGAACAAATTGCTTTGTCTCTGCTATCAAATTGAAGCAGTCAGAAAACTTCTCATTTCCATTTAACACAGCAGAAGTAGGACTGCATGTTCTAAGAAAAGTTTAATTTTATGCATTAGCTATTTGTGGAATTGTTTCCTTTTTGTTCTCAGGATTTAAATGGCCCAGTTTTCAAATAAAGCATAGGTTTCAAGTCTTAAAAATCTACATGGAAACAGCAAAGGATTTAATGGATCCCAAATCCATTTGCTTTACCCTGAGATAATTATATTCTTTCCTCCAAGCTTCCTGCTGTTTCATGGTCAATAGCTTCTAATAGGTTTCTCTCATTTCCCAACTCCCAGGAGCTGTTCTCTATCTGGTTTTGTTCCAGACAATGCAAAAAGTGCCAGTTCAAACTTCCTGAAACTCTCATGCAAGCGAGATGTGGTCTCAAGGGTATAACTCTTTGTAGATCTGGCCAGGTGTGGTGGCTCATGCCTGTAACCCCAGCACTTTGGGAGGCCAAGGTGGGCAGATCAGGTCAGGAGTTCGAGACCAGCCTGGCCAACATGGTGAAACCTTATCTCTACAAACAAACAAACAAACAAACAAACAACAAAACACCAGCCAGGCATAGTGGCACACACCTGTGGTCCCAGCTACTCAGGAGGGTGAGGTGGGAGAATCGCTTGAACCTGGGAGGTAGAGGTTGCAGTCAGCTGAAATCACGCCACTGCACTCCAGCCTGAGCAATGGAGTAGGACTCTGTCTGGAAAAAAAAAAATACATAAATAAAAAATAAAAAATAAAAAAAAAGGCTCTTTGTAGATCAATATAAACAGGCACTCAGGGGCCCTGTGGACTTCCAGCTGGTCCCAACAATTCTGGTGCAGTCTGCCATGTTACATGCAGATGAAAATTTTCCCCAAGAGGGCAAACTGATTTTTCAGAAGACTACCTACTAAAAAAGTCACAATGAAAGCAAAAAAAAGAAAAAAATTAGAAGGGCCATTTTTTGACAAAGAGGTATTATGTGTGCTTTATTATTAATATTTTTTTTTAAAGACAGGGTCTTGCTCTGTTGCCTAGGTTGGAGTGCAGAGGTGTGATCATAGCTCACTGCAGCCTCCAACTCCTAGGCCCGAGTCATCCTCCTGCCTTTAGCCTCCAGTGTAGTGAGGACTAACAGGCATGAACCACAATGCCTACTTAATTTTTATTTTTGTGGAGACAGGGTCTTGCTATAGTTGCCTAGGCTGGTCTTGAACTCCTGTCCTCAAGCAGTCCTCCCACCTTGGCCTTCCAAAGCACTGAGATTATAGGCGTGAGCCACTGCATCTAGTCTGCATGCTTTAAATTGATGAACATATTTTTCTAAAAGCAGGCAATCGAGAGAAATTTGGCTAAAACACTGCAACTTGATACTTATAAACTGAAAGTCATTAGAAGAGTGTTACCTGACTAGGTAGATCAGAACCTTAACCTGTAGGATGTGAAGCCAAACAATTTGTGCCATAGAACCAAGGAAGACTGAGGGAATTGGATGTACTAGGAAGGCAAGAGTATGGGAAGACTGCTTGGAAGTCTATGTAAGAGCAGTCAGCAGTCAGCCTCGTGAAGAACCTGCCCAGCTCACCCCACCAGGCAGCTCCTCCTCCATGTCCAGAAGACTGGATGCTTACCCTTCTGACCCTGTGCTTGTATTCACTAAGCACAGCTAGGCACGGGGGAGTGCTGACAACCATTATTTATTTCAGGCAGAAGGATGGAAGATTCCTTTCTGGAAAAACTGACTGGCCAAACAGAAAAAGACCAAAATGTAGTGAAGTTTGGGATCTCCTAAGAAAACTGCCAAGTTCCTGTCCTAGTACCCTACTTGTGCAGCCCATTATGCAGGAAGCCTACAACTCAATAGCCTGCTTTGGGTGTCTCCCTCCTAAGTGTGAATGAACAGGAGAGACCATAGATAACTTGGGGGGCAAAGTCAAACATGAAAAACAAAAACTTGAAAATGGAATTGCAAGAGATAAAACTTCCACAAACCATAAATATTAAGAGATAAAAAGATATTACATCCGTAAAAAAAACAGGGTGTTAGAAAATCAGAAGCCAGTGCAGGAGGTCCAAAAATGTAAAATAAATATTATCAGTGAAGAGGAGAGAAAACAGAAAGGGGCCAGTTATAAAAGAAATAATATAAGAAGGTTTCCTAGCACTGAAGGACACACACCTATTATAAAGGTCTATTGAGGGCTCAGAATAAGAATTTAAAAGACCCAAATAAAGCACATCCCTTGAAATTTTAGAAACTATAAGAAGAGATTCTAAATGCTCTCCAAGAAAGCAAATAGTTTATGTTCAGGAATCTGAATAGCTCTGACTTCAAAAGAACAGCTTTAGAAACTAGAAGACAATGGAGAAATGCTTTTCAAAATTCTGAGGGAAAAATATTTCTAACCCAGAATTCTATACCCAGCAAAACTATTAAACAACTACTAGAGTGGGGAAAAGATACTTTTAAGCATTCAAAGTCTAAAATATTTGCTGAGCGTGGTGACTCATGCCTGTAATTCCAGCACTTTGTGGGGCTAGGGTGGGAAGACTGAGGCCAGGAGTTCGAGACCAGCCTGGGCTACATAGTGAGACCTCCACCTCTACACATAAATAAATAAATAAAATTAGCTGAATATGGTGGTGCACACCTGTACTCCTGGCTCCTTGGGAGGCTGAGGAGGGAGGACTGCTTGAGCCCAGGAGCAAGATCCTGTCTCAAAATAAAAAAAAAGTCTATAATATTAAACTCCCATATGCCTGGAAAATGGTCTTCATTAAAATGAGTAAACAAACAAACCAATAGGAAAGAATGATGTTCAAGAAGGAGAGGAGTCCAACACAGAAAAATGAGGAAAAAGGTCAAGATAATAGTGAAGGGAAATCCCAGGTTGACATTAAGCAGCAGGTATAGAAAGCAATCACCCCAGAGTGGGTCTTGGAAAATGTGTTTGAACCTATTGGTGGGAAACTCATACTTATGTCAGAGTCTAATAACTTTAATTTCTAAGAAAACCCCACAAAGATATGAACAAAGAAAGTAAAGATATGACAGTGGCATTAAAACATATTTTCGACTGGGTGCCGTGGCTCACGCCTGTAATCCCAGCACTTTGGGAGGCCGAGGCGGGCGGATCATGATGTCAAGAGATGGAGACCATCCTGGCTAACATGGTGATACCCCGTCTCAACTAAAAATACAAAAAGTTAGCCGGGCGTGGTGGCGGGTGCCTGTAGTCCCAGCTACTGGGGAGGCTGAGGCAGGAGAATGGTGTGAACCCGGGAGGCAGAGCTTGCAGTGAGCTGAGATCGCGCCACTGCACTCTAGCCTGGGCGACAGAGTGAGACTCCGTCTCAAAAAAAAAAAAAAATCTATTTTCTACCTCATGCTGAATGATTCCATTTTATTGATGAGAGGAAGGGAGGAGGGAAGAGTTGTGATTTCTGCCGTGGCTCAGCTGAACTTGGAAGGTGGCAGATATCTGTGAGTGGGGTGCTGCAGCAATAAGCCACAATATAATGTTGAGCAGCTGGCCGGGGCAGGTTGTGAGTGAAGGATGCAAATGCCTATGGCTGTACCAACCACCCTGAAGGCATCCGATCTCATTTTCTCTCAGAAGCCAAGCAGGGTTTGTCCCAGTTAGTAGGGGTAGTAATGACAGATTACGCTTATTGCCAAAGAACTGCTTCAAACATTTTACCTAGAGCTATGATTTGAATGCCCCCAAAAGTCATGTGCTGAAACTTAGTCCCCATTGTGGTGGTATAAGGGAGGCCTTTAGGAGATGATTAGGCCATGAGGGTCTGCCCTCATCAATGGGATTAGTGTCTTGTAGAAGGGCTGGGGGGACCCAGCTTAGGCCCTTTCTTCCACTTCGCGCCCTTCTGCCATGTGAGGACAGTGTTCATTCCCTCTGGGGGATGCAGCAGCAAGGTGCCACTTTAGAAGCAAAGACGAGGCTCTCACCAGACACCAACCCTGCCGGTGCCTTGAGCTTGGACTCTCCAGTTTCTAGAGCTGTGAGAAATAAATTTCTATTATTTATAAATTACACAATCTCAGGCATTTTGGTATAGTAGAACAAATGGATTAAGATATCTACACTTGTATTTAATCTTCCCAACAACTACAAGAGGTGGGTAGGTATTAGTACCATCTCCATTTTATGAAAAGGAAAGCTGAAGCTTTGAGACTTTGTGCAAGTGAATTACACAAGACCACACAAGGCTAGTATATGGTAGAGTTGGGTTTCAAACCCAGTCAGTCTCCGGATACTGCTTTCTTGGCTACTACATTATACTGTGTTTGATGGGTAGATGGTCTTGAAAAACCAGATGCTGCAAGCTTTTTTTTTTTTTTTTGAGATGGAGTCTCACTTTGTCACCCAGGCTGGAAGGCAGTGGTGCGATCTTGGCTCACTGCAACGTCCACTTCCTGGGTTCAAGCGATTCTCCTGCCTCAGCCACCTGAGTAGTTGGGATTACAGGCACCCACCACCACGCCAGGCTAATTTTTTGTATTTTATCTTGGCTCATTGCAACCTCCACCTCCTGGGTTCAAGCAATTCTTCTGCCTCAGCCTTCTGAGTAGCTGGGATTACAGGCACCCACCACTATGCCAGGCTAATTTTTTGTATTTTTAGTAGAGACAGGGTTTCACCACGTTGGCCAGGCTGGTCTCGAACTCCTGACATCAAGTGATCTGCCTGTCTCAGCCTCCCAAAGTGCTGGGATTACAGGCATGAGCCACCACACCTGGCCTGCAGGCTTTCTTTCTACTTACTTCAAAGCAGTGGCAGCTCCAGAATTTATAGGCAGTAGGTAGTGGAGGGGCATAAGCCATGTTTTTTTTTTTTTCAGACAGGGTCTCACTCATCATCCAAGCTGGAGTACAGTGGTGCAATTACAGCTTACTGCAGCCTTGACTTCTCAGGCTCAAGCGATCCTCTCATTTCAGCCTGCTGAGTAGCTGGGACTACAGGTGTGTCCCACTACATCCAGCTAATTTTTGTATTTTTTGTAGAGATGGGGTCCACTATGTTGCCCAGGCTGGTCTTGAACTCCTGGGCTCAAGTGGTCCTCCCGCTTGGCCTCCCGTGGTCCTCCCGCTTGGCCTCCCAAAGTGTTGGGATTACAGGCCCAAGCCTCTGCATCTGGCTAGCAATGTGGCTGAAAGGTATGGGTGTGTGTAGCAGCAGGTCTGGGGTGGGGGACAGAGTATATACTTTGAAGCTTTGTAGCACAGTAAGCATGCTATTCCTTCACAATAATTTTAGGTTTATTTAAAGTGTCAAGAGAGGGTGGTTAATGATGAAATTCAGAAGTGGTAAGCTCTGCTCCCATGCCTGGAGCTTCTTCTATTTTTTTTTTTTTTTTTTTAGACAGAGTCTCGCTCTGTCACCAGGCAGTGGCACTATCTTGGCTCACTGTAACCTCTGCCTCCCGGGTTCAAGTAATTCTCCTGCCTCAGCCTCACAAGTAGCTGGGACTACAGGCGCGTGTCACCACGCCCAGCTAATCTTTTGTATTTTTAGTAGAGATGGGGTTTCACCATGTTGGCCAGGCTGGTCTCGATCTCTTGACCTCATGATACGCTGGCCTCGGCCTCCCAAAGTGCTGGGATTACAGGTGTGAGCCACCATGCCCAGCCACCTAGAGCTGCTTCTGCTGCAGAGCCTCATTTGATTTTCACTGCACCCCATTTTCCTTTCACCTCCACATTGTCTGCTTGCTTGACTAATGACAGAGCTGGCCAGGAGACAAGCCTAGCCACTTGCACCCAAAACTCCAAAGTCTTTGTCTAAACTTGACATGTATTACAAACAGACCTACAAGGAAATAAAGGTCATCTGACTCATTCTTCAACATTTACATGCACAGCATGAGTGTCAGGGTAAAGAAAAACAAGTAACGAATTGGGTGTATGAGGATTCTTTCTAGGGCATGTCTACATTGCAAGAATTGGCCAGGGTCCTGGTCTCCCAATTGCCCTGGACTCACAGCTTTTCTCTCCCTGGAGAACAGCAGCTCAGGTCCCCTATTCAGCAGGCATGCAGGAGAGTCCTCAGCCAGGAACACTGTTCAACTGACTCCTCAACTTGCTCTCGGTCAATCTCAACAGACTCCTCTCTGGCTTCCCAAAGAAATCGAGAACCAGCCCCAAGCAGAGCCACAGAGAGGGCCTCCTGGTCACCAATGCATGGAGAGGATGGCTCTCCAATCTCTATGTGCAGCAGAAACAGCCTGGTCCTGGGGAACACACACACACATTGCAGGACCTGGATGCAGGTAATCCCAGAATCACACCTTAAGAGACTTTTCAGGCCAGGTGCGGTGGCTCATGCCTGTAATCCCAGCACTTTGGAAGGCCAAGGCGGGCAGATCACGATGTCAGAAGTTCGAGACCAGCCTGACCAACATGGTGAAACCCTGTCTCTACTAAAAATGCAAAAATTAGCTGGGCGTGGCGGCGCATGCCTGTAATCCCAGCTACTCAGGAGGCTGAGACAAGAGAATCACTTGAACCCGGGAGGCAGAGGTTGCAGTGAGCCGAGATTGCACCATTGCACTCCAGCCTGGGTGACAGACGGAGACTCTGTCTCAAAAAAAAAAAAAAAAAAAAAAGACTTCTCAATAACTTCCCATGGCACTTAGATTTCATATCAAACATTTTACAAGGGTTTCTAAGTCAAGAGAATATATGTTGATGCTTGCAGCTACGCACTAAATTGTATCCCCTACTCCAAAATTCATATGTTGAAACCTTTAACCCAATGTGCCTATATTTGGAGAGGAGTCTTTGAGGTGATTAATGTTAGATGAAGTCACGAGGGGGGCCTCATGATGGGATCAGTGTCCTTAAAAGAAGAGGCATCAGAGAACTTGCTTCTTCTCAGAGTACACCCAGAGGTCATTCTGAGCACACGGTTGAGATGGCAGCCACCTACAAGCCCAGAAAGGGGCCTCAAAATGAACCTACTATGCAGGTACCTTGATCTGGGACGTTCAGTCTCCACAAATGTGAGAAAATAAGTCTGTGTTTAAGCTGCCTAAGCTGTGTTTAAGCTGTTGTGTTATGGCACCCTGAAACTGACTAATGCACCTGCCTGTCTTCAATTTCACTATCTGTGACTCTCGTTCCAGCCATGTTGATCTTTTGGGAGCTCTGGAACCTGCCCCAGGACGTCCTGATCACTATTTTCTCTTGGCACACTGTACTCCACTGTCCCTTCCTCCGTCACTCCAACCCTGCCACTCTAGGGGCTGGCTCCTGCTCAATCCAGTTCTCAGCTTACATGTCACTTCCAGAGGTGGCTACCTGCCAAGGTTTCTGGTGTTACCTACTCTAAATTTCTCTTCTCTTGAATTCTTACACATATTTATGGTGCATCACACGCATCTTTTTGTTGCACGTACTTGACTAATTCATTTTTGTTAATTAAGGCTCTAGGGTGGCCAACATTTAAAGTAAGCTAGCTAATTTATTAAATATCTCTTTCAAATTTGTACTTGTTTGAGGCAACTTTAATTAAAGCAAGCTACAAGTAACGTAGATATGCCCTTTTCAGTTTTCTTTTAATATCCAGAGCTTTCAGTGTTGTCATACTTTAATTCAAAAGTCAACATAAAAGTTTAATACATATAGTAAGCTGAAAAGTGTTAGTGAAATGAGCTGAGCTTTGCTTTTCCAAACGTTTCCAAAAGTTTATTTTAAAGCACACACATAGTGTCAGATACAAACGCCTTTTAACCACTGTGGTGGGGAAGAGTAAACTGATTGCTTCCAATGATCATCTCTTCCCTCTGTGTCCACTGTTCTCAGAGTCTCAGGGAGTACTAGAGGATGTGTCTCTTCCTTTACTTCCCTGTTTGTTGTAATGAGTCCTTCAATGACAGTAATTACGTGACCGAATTTTCCATAACTATTTGTCGATTATTAAAGTTTTGCAGTGGCTGGTTTTCCTATTGGTGTCTTACAACCTAAGATGAAAAAAGAGAAGCAACTCATGAAATGATGCTGATTTTGCCCTTCCTCACACAGCTGTTCCTTGGGTGACTGTCCAGGGGAGACGCTGGAGACTTGTGCAGAGCTTCACAGGCTGGCCAGTACCCATGGGGATGCCAGCCCCCTCCACAAGGGAAGTAGTAGATGCTCCAAGAGGTGACGGCATGGCCAGAGCCACAGGGCCAGGGCCAGGAGTTGAACCCCATCATGTTTTCTGAACTCCAGTCCGGTATGTTCAGGCTCACATCACATCTGCTTTCCGTGATTAAGTAATTGATTCCGTCACCCTCACAGGGCGAGGTGTTTGGGGTTTAGGTATATGCACCTCTTCAGACATGATATAAATAGAAGACTGGGATTTCGACCTATATATTTTTTTCTACAAGGTCTAGTACTTCCGCCTTTCCAATATGCGTCAACTACCCCACTGTCCTTCTACCCTTTTCTTCAACCGTCCTCCTTTTCCGTATGCCCCATTCTGGTCTTCCGCAAATCCCAACAGACATCTATCTAAAGCTCTTCCATGCAGGTTTGACGATGTACTGAATTAAGATTAGGTACAAAAACAGTACTTGGAAGACGATCCACTCAAGGACATCATGCTATTCAATATAATCAGCAGATTATTTTATCCAAATGTTAACACCCTCCTTTCTAAAATGGCCCCATCATTGCTAGGAAAAGTGTTCTTGATCCCCTCTGACTGTACCTCTGTTTATGTCAACACTCAAGGACTCTTATGTCAAGGAAGACAACACTCAAGGACTCTTTTTGGGCTAGACTATTTCTTCGTAGTTGATATGCTCTAGAGAAGAGTAAGGGTTGGGTTATTCTCCCAAGGATGTGCTATCAGCCCCTAATTCTGAGTTCAGAAAGTCTACGTGATAGAGACACTGACACTAATCCCTCACTTGGGAAAGAAGCAATGCAAGACACACAGTGAGAGCAGCAAACAGAGTGGAGATGAGGTACTCTCTCTGAGGCATGGATGTGAAGGGTATGGGCCTCGGGCTGAGATCAGTCATGTTAAGGACTGACTCTTTCTACTGTGTAAGACTGCTTCTTTTATGCCTGTTGTGTTTTGTTAATTTTCTTTGTGCTTTCTCTTTAGCTTCCTTGAGAAAATTCCAGACTGCGTAAGTAATTCCCTGTTTATGTTAGAACTCTACTACTTACTGATCATTTTGATAAAGTATTTGGTGCCACAGTATACTTTCTAATTTTAATTCATCAACAAAATGTGAAAACTCGTATTTTATTAAACTGCACTTACCAAGCATTTCTTCTAATTTGGTTGTGGCAGGTTCATTCACATTAAATATACAGTTATTATTTCTAGGAGAAAATAACAAGCTTTATTATTACATAAACTCTGGGGAAAAGACAACTTTTATATTTTGTCCCTGACGGTAGCTATTCTAAGACTACTTTTCAATTGCCTTCCTCAAGGCTGGGCCTAAGTAGTGGAAAGGCCTCAGGCTCCTGTCCCACCTCCTAGCTTCTTGCTTCATTCTTCTGACCACATAAGAGACATGACTGCCAGAGTTTACATATTAAGCTTTATCACTGTTAAATTCAACCGCTTAGAAGAACATATATCTGTATGTTTATATATACATATACAGGTATGTAACTATATATGTATTATGTGTGTATTATGTGTGTTTATGTGTGTCTACACTCAAAAGCCCACTACACTCCCGAAATTCTTGTAATTATAAATTTCAACATTAAGTCAAAGCAAAAATATTGGCCTAAAGTTATTTCTTTCTTTGCTTCAGTTGCATTCTATTCATAACTACATACAATTTTCAGGGTAACTCATACTGACTTAACTAATTAGAGGATGGATAAGGAAAGTACAATATAGCGTTTCCTAGATCATCCATTTCTATGTCTCTCTGGATTGTGAGCTCAAATGTCATTCGTTTCCTTGTTCTTTGAGCACTCATGGGATCTTGTACAGTACTTACATCTTCTTCTTCTCCACTACTCCGAGTCTCACACAGGCTGCTAAGGCATTTTTCTGCACATCAGAAGATAATACATCGTAACACTGAGAGGTACCTAAAATCGGGGGTGAGGAAGAGTTAGTTGACCAGTTTTTACTCTCAACTAAAAGAAATCAGCACCCACAGAGCAGTGACTGACCTTGATCGAGAAGCTGACTTGTGAATTTTCTGACTGCAGCCAAGTACTGTTCCTCACGGAAGTGGTCCTCTTCTTCACTCAAAAGGTACTTGCAAATTATCTGATTTTAAGAGGAAGGATGAGGGGAACAGAAAGAGAAAAAGGATAGCCAAGTTCAGTACAATAGTAAATAACTTTACATTGCCCCTCTTAAGAGAAGGACATATCACAACAGAGCAGCATAAAGACCCTCCAAGGAATGAGCACAGAAAAACCAAAGAATTTTTAGGGCATCTGCTTTGAGTTTACATTTTACAATTAGAAAAAGGTTTAAAATAATCATGACATTTATTAAAGTATAATTTCTCACTTCAAGGGGTACAAGTCAATTACCATCAGCTTCGTATCTCTTATGCTACTTGGGAAGAGAGGGGTCAGATTTTAATAACTTTGCTTTTTTTCTCTAAATGCACCTAACAAAGTACCATGCCCTAAAATACTTGATAATTTCTACTGTAGAAAGGTGATTAAGGGTAGAACTAGCATTTATCAAATGCTCAGTAAGTGCTAGACTTTGTACAAGGAGGCTGAATGAGTTATTTCACGGACCACAAGCACCAGGAAGTGGGTCCAGGTGCCCAGAGCCAGTGCATGTATTATATAAACAGAGCCGAGTCACAGCATCCTCTTCTCTCAAACATGTGGAAGTCCTTCCTACAGTTTATGTTTCAGACTCTTTCTCTCCCGCTGAGTCCTGGCACAATTCCTGCTGGGCAACATACCATCCCCTCTCTCTAACTACTCCCAAGAGCTCTGACAAACGCTTTCAGAACTTGCACTTGAACTTTTTCTTTCCAACATAAACATCTGGTAATCTGTAACTGATTTTATGTATCACTCAAGTCTTGCCTTTACTGAGTGCCTGGTATATATCAAACCTCGAGGTTACATGTTGACTGACATGAAGGCCTCGTTAAGACATGAGACACAGTATGACAGATGATGCTTGGGTGTAACTGTGGTCCTGTGAATACTGTGACCATGGCATCACTAAGCTGTTGTCCTCTTGGGTCTGTAATGAACCAAGCTTCCTCCTGAATGCGGGAAGCAAGGTCTCACTGGTGAGGTGAGATCACTGATCGTATTAATCACTCTCTCTCCTTCTTCCATTTGCCTGGGGAAGATACCTGCCCTTCAGACTAGAAATAAGCACAGGGTGAGAATGTCTTATTATATTTGATATGAGGGGCATGAAGGAGAACTTGCCAAATTTACATACCTGATAGCTTTCCACAAAAGGTTTAAAGAGTCCTATTAAAAATTCTAACACAGTATTTCCTTTCTCTGTAACTAGGATGTCTTTCGTAGTCACTTGTATGGCTTCACTTTTACAAAGCAGGTAACAGCCTTCTTCAAAGTCCTAGAGGGGAAGAGGAAGCCATAATGTTCATCTAGGTTAATGGGTACAGTGCCCATCTGAATACATGTACCCCCTCATCTAAGTTAATGGATACACTGCCTATCTCAATATATGCAGCCACATGCTCTCAGACAACAGAATACCAGCTATTTCCCCAACTTCCAGAACAATTCTGGTTGTGAGATAGTAGCCAGATAAGCGTCTGTTCTACATTCAAAATGTTTTCAAACACACATTTCTGAGCCTTACAAATCACAACCTGGGTGATGGATTTTC
Organism: Nomascus leucogenys; assembly: GCF_006542625.1. Taxonomy (NCBI): domain Eukaryota; kingdom Metazoa; phylum Chordata; class Mammalia; order Primates; family Hylobatidae; genus Nomascus; species Nomascus leucogenys. The sequence goes on from NC_044385.1 coordinate 16,797,992, forward strand.
TTTCACTTTGCAGAACCACTCCTTAATTTAAATAGGAAATACATAAAGCAAGTCCTAAAAATACTTAGAATTATGCTATGGTTAAAAATTTCCAGCACTCCTGTTCCACTCCCTACAGAATCAAACCTCTTATCCTTAAAGCACACAAAAACCTAGCATGCCTCTCATCTACTCCGTCACTTCCCACTTCAACCAAGCAGCAGTCCAGCTCTGTGAGCCTGATGACTCCTCAGCTGTCTAGACCAGGCAGGACCACCACTCGCTACTCTCAAAGTAAAAGGCACTTGCCTGGGTGACTCATTCTAACAACTTGCTAACAGGAAAATGTGTGCTGATTTTGTTGTGTGTTTTTTTTTTTTTGAGATGGAGTCTTGCTCTGTCACCAGGCTGGAATGCAGTGGCACGATCTTGGCTCACAGCAACCTCCACCTCCCAGGTTCAAGTGATTCTCCTGCCTCAGCCTCCTGAGTAGCTGGGACTATAGGCACGCGCCACCACGCCCAGCTAATTTTTGTATTTTTAGTAGAGACAGGGTTTCACCATGTTGGCCAGGATGGTCTCGATCTCTTGACCTCATGATCCGCCCACCTTGGCCTCCCAAAGTGCTGGGATTACAGGCATGAGCCACTGCGCCCGGCTGTGTGCTGATTTTTAAACGTTTACTAAAATAAAGTTAGTTTAGTTGTAATGGCCACACTGATAGTTCAAAGAATGACTCTCCTCTCACCAGACAATCCCTAAGTTATTAATTAAACTTGATCAAGAATCAAACTAGAGTCTGCTGAACTGTGAGCACTCCAGTTTCTCTTGAAGTCTGCCCCACTTTGCCTTGAAGAAAGGGATGGCACACTGCCTGAGACACATCTGTGAATTCACCCCTAACATTTCTAGAACTCACACTGCAAACATACTTGCTCTTTGTTGTAAACACTTTACCTTTAGTGTGTTTCCTGGAAGGAAGATGAACTCATCTGCAAAAACATCACGTAGGAAGCGAAAGCAACTGTAGACTTCCTCTGGAAATAAATTCATTATGTAAAATTACAACATTGCCCTTTAAACTTTAAGGGAGTATCAGGAAGTCCTTACTATCACAAAATGTATTTCAAAGGCATATTTTATTCACGTAACAGGGACAAGAATTAAGTCCCCTGAGGGAAGCTAAATTAAACCCAAATCTTACCCACAGAGCAAACTACGGTCTAGCATAGTTTGTTTTGTTTTTTTTGTTTTTTGAGATGGAGTCTCGCTCTGTCACCCAGGCTGGAGTGCAATGGCGCAATCTTGGCTCACTGCAACCTCCATCTCCTGGGGTCAAGCGATTCTCCAGCCTCAGCCTCCCAAATAGCTGGATTACAGGCACCCGCTGCCACGCCCAGCTAATTTTTGTATTTTAATAGAGACGGGGTTTCACCATGTTGGTCTGGTTGGACTCGAACTCCTGACATCGTGATCCTCCTACCTCGGCCTACCACAGTGCTGGGATTACAGGCCTGAGCCACTGCGCCCAGTCCTCGCATAGTTTTTAAATGATTGACTCTAACCTACAACCAGGCTTCTACTCAGCGAGACATCACAGTCCTTAGGGGCCAGGACACTTCATTTTTCCCTACCCCATGGCTCCCTAGTAGAGAAGGAAAGGTACTGATTTCTTAATTTCCCTCTATATTCATATTTCCTGGTATCTTTATTGTATCTGTAGCACTTTTCCTTAGAATCACTGTGGAGCTTTGAAAAGCCAAAACCAAAACCAAAACCAAACACCAATGGCTGGCCCATACCCCAGGTCAACTGAAGAAACTTTGGGGTGGGGCTCACTCCCCTAGTAATTCTAACATGGGGCCTTGACAGAACCCCCTGGCCTTGACTACAGGCTCCTGTGAACATGACCTGTACTGTACTCATTTTTATACTCCTAATGCAATTAGAATGAGACCGTGCATCTCGGGAGTACTCATCTACTGCTGACTGCCCACCTGCCCACCTGCCTTTGCTGGATCAGGGAGCTGGCACAGCAGAAACAGTGCCGCAGACCAGGAAGTGGAGAACTGTACTCAAATGCCAGATCCTTCTCTCAGTAATTATGCAACTTTCTAGGCCTCATTTTCCATATTTATAAAAGGAAAGGTTTAGATTATTTCCAGGTCCTCCCAATTCCAAAATTCTAAGCAGATGAACAAGTATTTGGGGAACAAAGCTAACTTTTTCTCAGTGATAGGCCTACTCTTCACTGGGGTGAGGCTGAACATTACAAGGCTTCAAATGTGGCTCGCTAAATGGAATGGAATGGAATGGCCAGACCTCTTCTAAAAGTCAAGACTGTATTCCTGAAAATTACCTTTCCTGAACCCTGGTGTCATCTGCAATGCTATTGCTACTAAGGACGGACGGACAAAAATGTTGAGCAGCTGGTTCCTATAAGCTGAGCACATGAGGAGAGTGATGTGCTGGAAAATAAGTCCATCGACCACTTCTGAGTCTCCAGAGTCCACTTTCAGAATCACCTGGTCTTTGACAAGGCTGGCAATGTTGGAATGCAGAAGAATGCTGGCCTGGACAACTTCTTCAGCAGGTTTATTATCTGCACACAAAAGACAATTCATTCAAACAAGACGGGTCACTGCAGGGAGTCTTGGGCCTAGTGTGCATTAACGTTATTAATGTAACGTGACAGATGCTCATTTTCAAGTGACAGGTTTTAGTGTCTAACAATTATGGTAATGATACCAAATGTGAAGAAAATTTTAAAAGTACTATTTCATAAATCAATTCTTTCTCTCTAAGGACATGTAACATACTTTCTTACCCCAAATTTGTCAGCCATTCTGAAAGGCACATCAGTTTCTACTCTGAAAATGAACACCACTTCTGTGTACTTCAGGAACCAAGGGAATCTAAAGTTTTGTAACAGCAAGTTACATAGCTGGAAAGTCACATGCACGGGAATGTAAGAATAGTATGACAAAAAGGCCCATGATTAGTTTATGAATACATTAAAAGATACAACACACACCCACACATGCACACACACCCCTTGCTTAGACCCATACCAAGATGGTAAAAATACCACTTTGCAGTTTTCCCCAAATCAAAGATAACTAAAGAGGCAGATCCATGGCAGTTCTTGGTAGCTTATCACCTGACATATTGGCCTGCAGACAGCTGCCAGGCAGGTAGAATTACAGAAGCATAATGAAGAGATGGTGATATTTAACAAATATTCTCAGCACGGAAAATTATTCTACGGTTAACCTGAGCCAAAGAGCTGGCTGGCAATGGCACACTGCTCAAGCTGGGTGGCAAGTTCTGCTACTGCTTCAAGGCAGGGACAAGTGAGAGGTATGGCTTCCTCCTGGACTTGATCACATTCATTCTTGACCAACTTGCCTTGTCTCAGCTTGCTCAATTGAATAATATTTTATGTGAAATAATCATAAAAAGCTTGAGATATGAACATGCTTAGGAATGTGGGGTAATCTGCATAAAAAAAGAAAAAAGGAACAGAACTGTAGTGCTACTGAACAGATACTCTTAGCTATGGATTAGTCATGGCATTTATCCCATCTTGAAAAAGCAAAACACTTTAGAAAAACAAGTACCTATGTTTTCATATGTTCCTGGGCCAAACAATGATGGGTCTGAGCCCTTTTAGTTATTTCTCATGACATCCAACACTTGCTACCTTGTATCATAATTAACACGTCCTTTGCCTCCTACCAGACCATCACAGCACTGAGAACAGATGTCTGATTTGTCTCTCTCTTGGTGACTGGCATTTTTGTCAGTAAATCCTCCTCATCTCTTGGCTGTGACCTGAGTGCTTCCACTGCTGTGGCTCAGGCATCTCAGGCATTCTGCATTTCTCATTGGGACAGAGCAGCCTCCTAACCTGTTTCTATACCTCCAGTCTTCTGGTGGTGGATGGTGGGGAGGGGGCGGGGAAATCCATCTTTATTTTCCTTCTACCCCCCATCTCCCATCTGGGCCAACATTTTAACATCACTGATGAATCCCTGGGGCCCAAGCCTGCCATCTTGCATTCCTCATCCCTGCCTTGGCGAGGCTCCTCTCCTGGTCTTCCTGAAGGGTTCAAAAGTCACTTCTGTGAAGTCTTCCTGAGTATGGTCCCTTTCCTCTGCAGCACTCTCAGGAACCCTCTGCAGCACGCATGTTGCTCCTTGTCTCTGTTCACTGAACCCTCACAACTTGTTTACACGTTACCCACCCACCCTGCCCTCTGCAACCCAGGGGAACCTCCAGGACGGGGATGGCATCTTCTTCATCTCCATATCCCTGGTAGTACCCAGCACAGAGGAGGTATTCAGTATTGGGCTGATCAAAGAACAGTAGGTACTTGACTTCAAATAATTATCTGGTCTTAAAAAAAAAACATTTCCAACTGTAGCCTGTACAGTTTTTTTTTTTTTTTTTTTTGAGACAGAGTCTCGCTCTGTCGCCCAGGCTGGAGTGCAGTGGCGCAATCTTGGCTCACTGCAATCTCTGCCTCCCAGGTTCAAGCAATTTTCCTGCCTCAGCCTCCCAAGTAGCTGGGATTACAGGTGCGCACTAATTTTCATGCCCAGCTAATTTTTGTGTTTTTAGTAGAGACGGAGTTTCACCATGTTGGTCAGGCTGGTCTGGAACTGCTGACCTTGTGATCCGCCCGCCTCAGCCTCCCAAAGTGCTGGGATTACAGGTGTGTGCCACCACGCCCGGCCTTTTTTATTTTAGAGATGGGGTCTCACCATGTTACTGAGGCTGGTCTCGAACTCCTGGGCTCAAGTGATCCTCCCACCTCAGCCTCCCAAGTAGCTGGGATTATAGGTGTGTACCACCATGCCTGGCTAGAATTCATGACTTTATTTTCTGCTGTAATAGGTGCCAAGGAAATGGTATTCTAGTCCTCAAGATATTTAGTCTCGTAGTGGGAAATGACATGTAAATAATTATTCTCAAATAATCAACGTGCTGTGTTCACTGTGTCTTATAGTGATAAAAACAGATTTGGTGTCCTTTCTCTTTTTTTTTTTTTTTTTTGAGATGGAGTCTCGCTCTGTCGCCTAGGCTAGAGTGCAGTGGCATCTCGGCTCACTGCAAGCTCCGCTTCCCGGGTTCACGCCATTCTCCTGCCTCAGCCTCCTGAGTAGCTGGGACTACAGGCACCTACCACCACGCCTGGTTAATTTTTTCTATTTTTTAGTAGAGACGGGGTTTCACCGTGTTAGCCAGAATGGTCTCAATCTCCTGACCTCATGATCCACCCGCCTCAGCCTCCCAAAGTGCTGGGATTACAGGTGTGAACCACTGCGCCCGGCCTGTCCTTTCTCTTTCTGAGCAATCCTTTGCTCAAGTCCTCTATAGATTTTTCAGGTCCAGGTTATAACTCTTCCAAATTAAGCAAGCATTCTCAACACATATGTCCTACCTACATACCGGGCCAAGTGAGAAACCCTCCAAATGCCTGGGTTAAGCCTTTTAGCCATAAAGTCTTTTCCACCAGAGCATCAAAGTCCATGGATGGCCGGTTCTGAAGCAGAACAGCAACTATTAGGGTCCAGGGGCTCAAAACCATGTTTTCAATTTGCAGAAGCTCCATTTTGTAGGCAACTTCAGTGACAAAGGCATGCATGTCCTCGGACTGTTTCTGAGGAATGTATCTAAAAGGAAGAGCATACAGCAACAAATTACAGTTCTGTTACTTACACAAATGGGGATGGAAAAAGACTGACCTTTTAGAAGGCTTCTCATACTTTTTGCCAACTGAATTCTCTCAGGTCAGGTGCAAACAGTATTTCTTTGCTTTACTATAGTGTAATCTGACCATACATTTCTGGAATATGCTCTTGAGAGGTGGTAAAAATACTGAAGGGGTCCAGGGTCCTATTATTCCTGGTTCCAGGCAAACAACTTTTGTTGCTTCCTAAATAGGATACATCATTTCCCTGAGAATGGATGCCTGCCCCAGTAGACTGAATTACTGTCTTTTCAGAATCCATAGCGCACTGAACATATCTCCATTGTGGAACACATTTATCAGATTATATAATAAGCATTTTATACTGAATGGGTGCCATTCAGTTTATCTGACTTCATGCACGGATTACCAAACTTTGAATAGTACAATGAGGCCTACACAGAGCTGGCTGGAGCAGAGATACACACATGACCTAAAAATTGCCACATAGGTGGCTTAATGTGAAAGATGCAGCCAGTAAGGGTGCCCTGTACTAGGTAATAACCGGCCAAACCAATTTGAGATCTAAAGAGAGAAAGCCTGTGTCAGGAAAAAAACTAACATAAGCTTCTGTGATGACTAATGTAGCTGCTGGGAAACTGCTCAAGCTACAGGTAAGTTACAAATGATGTTGCAGGCACATGAGGCCTGGAGGGGCAGATGGTTTGTCTCCCTTACTTGTCCAGGTATATTTCGCCTAATTAAGAATACTCAAATGTATATCTGTGTTCTGTATCCTGAAAGAACCTAATATATTTTCTTGCCTATAAAACTATAACCTTCTTGAGACTAAGGACTCACTCCCATTCATTACCATTATGCAATTCTTTCTAGGGTCAAAAATAATAGTACATACTTTGGCTAGCCTACCAATAGTGCTCAACAATTCCTGCACACATACTTGTTAATAATGGCATTATTTCTTCCCACTTTAGTTCCCTTGAGAAACATGATCATTGTCTGATTTTGCATATTTGACATACATATCTTACAGCTCATCATTTTTTTGGGAAAAACACATAATTCTTCTTTAATTGAAGGTTTCCACTGATGAAAACGGAATGATAACAGCATTTCTGACCATTTTCTCTGTGATCTTAAGAAACCAAGAGAAGTGGTCAACTCCAGAATTGAAACTCACACCTTTGGATTTTAATCCTCATTTCTAAGACAGTTATTAAAACACAGGTCACACCTTGGAACCAAGTTATATGAGCTCCGACTCATCCTCCCAGCTGCCAAAGATCGAAGTGACACAGGATCTCCAAAGTACACATGGATGCTTCCAAAATTTTCAGAGAGAATCCTTCTGGCTTTCAACAACCCCTAATAGTACCATAACAGGGGGGAAGAAAAGCAGTAAATTTAGAAATTAGTTGATATGTCAGTCAGCACATTCTCTCATTTAAGCTAAAATCAAGCTCACGTACAGTTGTAGATTCTTTTGGTTTAGGAACCCCTAGAAGCTCATACACATAAAGAGTTTCTTCCAAGATCTTATCATAACTGATACTAATTGGGACTAGGTAGGTATCAAAAACTTCTCTTTTAAAAAATGGCTCCATCACAATATTCAGAAGACCTGCAAAACACAGGGAGAAATACTTCATCAACATATTGAAGAGCAGAGCAAACATGGGCACATAAACAGAAAATACTAAAAGCATACATTATACACTAATCCCGTAAACATCAACAGTTACACATTTACACTTGAAAAGAGTATCTTGTTAAATAAAGTGTCAAGTTTTATATAGCAGCTGATGTCTTTGGGTTTGTATTTTTCCTTTTAATCTGTAGTGACCTACCAAATTTAGGAGTCAATGTCTTGGCAGAGCGGCTTCTTGTCCCTTCGAGGAAAAATTCAACAGGAGCATAACCATTCTTCAAAGAGAAAACAAACAAAACACAAAACCCATTGCCTACTCTCAAAATGTTAAATGCTTCTTTCGATTCCTTTTCCCAAGCTCCCTCCCAAGCTTCCTGAACAAACACAGCTTACAGCGAAAATTATACAAGAGAGTCACACAGATGAAACCAATTGCTGAGGTTACAAGCAGTTCTTGAGGGAAAGTGAAATAGCTAAGTGTTCTATTCAAAAGTTAAGAGTTTAAATGAGCAAACATCAGTGAAGAAAATACAGCTTAAGAGTACTTGGGAATTATTTGCATTTACCCGTAACATAGTTTTTACATATTCAGAGAACACAGCCCAGTAGAGTTTATTGCCACCAAAGGTACGCCGCATGAAAAAGGCACCCGACATTCGTAGTAGCTCACCAACCATTTTCATTCCCAGGAAGTCTAAAAAAGAGGGGATAATATTTATTTGCAGATCTTGAAATATTCTATAAAGATCTAAACTTAAACATTCTTATTTTTCATTTATATTTTATTATTTTATTTTATGAGACAGGGTCTTGCTATGTTGGCCAGGCTGGTTGCAAACTTCCTGGCCTCAAGCAGTCCTCCTGCCTCAGCCTCCCAAAGTACTGGGATTACAGGCATAAGCCACTGTGTCTGGCCTAAACTCAAACATTATTAAGAAAGATTTCATAAATGTAAGATACCCCTATGATATTATTATACTTTGACATTAAAATATGTAAGAGATACCTAATAGAATTATAGAAAAGAAGGGATTCTGTGGGCCAGGTGCTCACTGGGAGGTTACCTTGTGCTTCTCCATGCACCACTCCATTTACAAGTAGGCCAGCTAGAGACCAGGGGCAACAGCAGAGCAACATGACAATGTCATGATGCCAATTTCTTTAGTCAGCCATGCTGCTGAGCCTGACAACAGACCAATATGTGCCCTTCATGCTCTGGACAGCCAGGCCAAACCCGCTCTCATCTTTTTCCTATCAGGAAAAAATATCAACCTACTTTTGTTGGAAGAGATTAAATAAGGCAAATCTTGTAAGAAAGGAAGATTGCTACCAGCAGTTTTAAAATAGTCTTTCTCTTCATTTCCCCTAATTTTCAAATAACTTTCTCACAAGTTTGTTCAGATGAAAATGCTTTTAAAGTGCTTAAGTTCTTGGCAGTTTTAACCTTATCATTCACTGCATTTATTAACAGACGTGTATACTTGAATCCCGGCTTTCCTGGCTACCCTAAAAGGGAGTGGATAAACAACTTATATACCTTGGCAATCCTACTCTTAGGAATCGATCTTACAGGAATGTAAGCACTAATATAAAAATGTATTATGACATTGTTTATAACAGCAAAACTACTAAATTATGAAATATCCACATTGCTGAATATTATATAGCTATTAAAATTAATGTTAGACATGAAGTTGGACCCTTAACTTACACCATATACAAAAATTAACTCAGAAAACCAAAGACCTTAATGTAAGACCTGAAACCATAAAACTCTTAGGATAAATCATAAGGGAAAAGCTTCATGACCTTGGATTTGGCAATGATTTCTGATCTGATACCAAAAGCACAGGGAACCAAAGAAACAAATAGATTAACTGGACTACATCAAAATTAAAAACTTCCATGCATCAAAGAACACAATCAGAGAGTGAAAAGGTAACCCATAAAATGGAAGACGATATTTGCAAATCATCTGTCTGATAAGGGGTAAATATCCCGGATGTAGAAACAATTCCTACAACTCAACAAAAAAACCCTGAAACAACCTAATTAAAAAAATAGGCAATGGACTTGAATAGACATTTCTCCAAAGATATACAAATGGCCAATAAGCACACAAAAAAGATGCTCAGCATCACTAATTGTTAGGGAAATGCAAATCAAAACTACAAGGAGAAACCACTCCACACTCATTAAAATTATTATAACAAATATCAGAAAATAACAGGTGTTGGCAAGGATGTAGAAAAACTGGAACTCTTTTTTTTTTTTTTTTTTTTTTTTTTGAGATGGAGTCTCGCTCTTTCACCCAGGCTGGAGTGCAGTGGCGCGATCTCGGCTCACTGCAGGCTCCGCCCCCCCAGGGTTCACGCCATTCTCCTGCCTCAGCCTCCCTTGCAGCTGGGACTACAGGCGCCCGCCACCTCGCCCGGCTAATTTTTTGTATTTTTAGTAGAGACGGGGTTTCACCGTGTTAGCCAGGATGGTCTCGATCTCCTGACCTCGTGATCCGCCCGCCTCGGCCTCCCAAAGTGCTGGGATTACAGGCGTGAGCCACCACGCCCGGCTGAAAAACTGGAACTCTTGTGCACTGTTGGTGGGAATGCAAAATGGTACAGCTGCTACGGAAGACAGTATGGTGGTTCCTCAAAAAATGAAAACAAATTACCACAAGACCCAGCAATTCTATATATACCATTTTTGTGTGTATATATATAGATAGATATACATATATATATATATACACACACATATATATATATATATATATATATATATATATATACACATATATATATATATGGAAAGCAGGGTCTTGAGCAGATGCATTTCCAACTTCAAAAAGGAAGGAAATTCTGACGCGTGCTGCAACATGGATGAACCTTGAGGGCATTCTGTTAACTGAAATATGCCAGTCACAAAAGGACAAGTACTGTATGATTCCACTTATATCAAGTATCTAGAGTAGTTAAGTTCACAGAGACAGAATGTAGAATGCTGATTGCCCAGGGTCAGTGGGAGGGTAGAATGGGGAGTGTGTTTAATGGGTACCATTTCAGTTTTGCAAGATGAAGAGTTCTGGAGATGGATGGTGTTGATAGCACAACAATGTAAATATACTTAATGCCACTAAACTACATTTTTGAAGATGACTTAGATGGTAAATTTGATGTTATATGTATTTTATCACAATTAAAAAGTCAGATCTATTTATTGCCTAGAGAGGTAGCCATTAATATATTATCAAATAAAAAAGGCAGGTAATACCTGTAAGTAGTACAGTCTCATTTTTTAAGCCTACACCAAAGAACCCTGTGTGCATGAACTCCTGCAGATGTCTGTTCAGGCACAGTAAAACACAGGACAAAGGACATAACTCAAGTTATTCAGTGCTAGGACTGGAATAAAGGAGGAGAGGCTATTTTCATCATCATCTTCAAATACCTCAGTACTGCTAGAATATGCCAGTGAACTTTTTAATTTTTACAGTTAAAGAAATAGAAAAACAATACATACCCATTCCTGCTGCTATGACTGGTACAGGCAAATCATAGTTGTATAGAAGAAAAGACAACATGAGGAAGTCAATGTAACTTCGATGACTAGGCAGCAGAACAACAGGATGCTCCTGGATGGCTCTTTGTAGCTTGAAAGTAAATGTTACATTTTGAATAATTTCAGTTGTCATGTTATCAAATCACATCTCAAATCAGAAAACGGAAGAATAAGTCTATGTATAGAGGGAATACCCATCCTCTTTTTCTGCCTTCCTACCATACACATAAACGATTTGCTCTGATAAGGTAAAAGTACTGTTTCTAGTTAAACAATTTCACATAATGCAAGAATATTAAAAATGTAAATTTTTATGGATCAGAATAATGATAACAGTGATGATCGCTAACATATATTAGTTGGGCACTATATTAGCCTCATTTTATACAGTTATCTTACATGCTTTGTTTAATACCACATAATTAACAAGGTCTAAGCCTTAGCTTCCTTGTTCGTAAAATGGTCATGCATCCAATAAATGGTAGAGCTGTGAATGGAACCCAAGTCAGTCTGACTTAAAAAGCCAACTGTTAACCACTGTATTGAATTGGTTGGCTGTAGTAACAGAAAACAAAGCTTCTCTTGGAGAGATTAAAAAAAATCTACAAATTCATAGGACCAGGTGACAAGAATGGTATTTCTCTATGTGCTGGACTCACTGCCAGGGTGAATGGGTGTCATGTGGCTGGGAGGGATCACTTGAGTTTCCAAATATATTCCTCAGGCCATCAATCTCAAGATTCACTGGTATCCATGTGTTATCTGTTTTTTTGAAATCTAAATGTAACAGAGGCCAGGTAATCTGTGATCATCACTTAAGACACGGCTCACCAACACCTTGGTCCCAAACACTGTTAACATTCTCTGACAGATTCAGGGTATAAGTCAGCAATCTCGAAAACAGTCAGGAGGAAGAAGAAATATTTGACAGGAAAGTAAATGACTGAATTAAAACAAAATATTAAAAAGCATGAGGAGGAACGCAAGTGAAGTTAAGAGCTTTCCTAGAAGAAAAAAAACACAAATAAGTAAAAATAATCTTCATAAGGAAAGCTCTTTATGAAATTAGAAAAGTCATCATTTGGCAATCATTAACATAATAATTAATTCAGGCAAAAATCATCAGCGGATGCAAAAATGAGCGAGGTAAAGTATGATGCAAAACAGGGTATTTAGCCATTTTCAAAGAGTCTTTTCACAAGATATTCATTAATTATAAACGGAAAAAATAATAACTTTATAGCAGAGAAATCTGGCAGTCATAACCATAACCAACTGACGGAAGTGAAACATCTCCAGTAATGAAACCAACAGGCACCATGCACTGCTGGCACCATGCACTGCTGACACGATGCACTGAGAAGAATGCATCGCTTCCGGGGTGTTCCTAGCAAACGTACACAACCCAAGCCTAATACTGAGATAACACCACTCAAATTCAAACTATTTCACACTTCAAAATAATTAGCCTGTTCTTTAAAAAAAAAAATTAGCGTGAAACACAAATACAAATACTAAGGAATTATTTTAGATTAAAAGAGTCTAATATGGAAGTGGATACAGAAGAAAGTTGAACACTTTCTAGGATTTCTAGTGCAACACATGAGCTAGATTTTGTTTAGCTAGACAGGACATGACTGGGACAACTGGTGAAATGTGAGTCAGGTCTGTGTTACTAGTATTGGATCAATGTTAATTTCCTTATTTTGATACTTGTACCACAAGATAATGCCCTTAATTATAGGAAAAACACAGCAGAGTATTAGGAAAAGGATAAAGGAAATGCTGTAAGGGAATCTAGGTAAAGTATATACAGGAATTCTTTGTATTTCTTTTGTAACGTTACTGAATATCTGACATTAAGTTAGTCTATAAGTCTTACTTGACTAAGTTAGTCTGAAGCCTATAGGTCTGCAGTTAAAAGGAAACAAAAAAACAGAAAACAACCTTCAGAGATGCACATCCTCTTCTGCCTAGACTGGAGGCCTGATGATTAGGCCCTAGGCTTTTGATTGACCAAGTGAGCTGTCCTTGAGTTGATTAAATTGTGAGGGGTTGAAAAAGAGACTGTGTCTTTTTGTTTGTTTGTTTAATTTTAAGATGAGACTTTTTTTTTTTTTTTAACAATCAATACTCACTTTCTGAATACCTTCTTCATTTACACACACCTTCGAGAAAATTTGTTTAAATACTTTGCTCAGGGTGAAGGCAAAAAACCGAATGGCTCCAAGACGCAGTTTATGACTCATTTCATCTAAAATCTCACTAACTTCCTCTCGGAGGACATCCACAGACTGAAGGGATTCCTTGGAAAGCTAAAAGGAAAAGAAAAGCAGGAATAATTTCTAACAACAACAAAAACAAAAAAGTCAGAAAGCTTTACTCAAACCAGTATGACTAGTTCCAAATAGATTAATCTTCTATAACTCAAAGATAGTGTCTTCTTAATTTAAATTGACATAACTTCCCAACACAGTCATAGTAGATAAATGAGCCTATTTAAAGAAGTTTAAAGGCCAGAAATTAAAATAAAAATGGCTTTCTAGGATAGCATTTTAGAGGGAAGAAAACACTTCACCTTTCCATTTGGTTTGTTAGTAAGTTTACATCTAAACTCTCTAAAATAAGTGGCTGCCCATGGTCTAGTGTCCTAGCAAACAGTGGCTTCTTTCAGTGTATTGCTGCAGCGCTCCACCATATGGCTCAATGCTATTACAAGGTAATATACAAGATCACATTGAAATTACTGACTCAGACTACATCAGATCTATCAAGTCACAGGCACACAAAGCCCCAAACTATCAAAGGATAATTAGTGAAATAAAGGATCTCACAATGGAACTTATTTTATTCACATGGCCCTCTAGCTCGTTTGTAAAGAAAACAAAATGTTTGCTGTGTGCTAGGACTGTCAAGGGCCTGGAGATGAGCAAGTCAGTTTCTATCCTTGAGGAAGCCCTGATTTGCCCATTTTCATTGTCCCCTAAACAAGCACGTTGAAATGAAGTCTGAAGGATAAGTAATCCTTATGCTTCCCAAAGGAGAGTGCTTTGCTTTAGGATGAGCTCAGAAGCTCAGAGGATGGGTGTTGGCACCCCAATTACATGTAGTGAAGAAGTATCTTACTCTTTTTTTTCATTGAGGTGAAATTCACACACTATAAAATTAATCTTTTTTTTTTTTTTGAGATGGAGTTTTGCTCTTGCTGCCCAGGCTGGAGTACAATGGTGCGATCTCGGCTCACCGCAACCTCTGCTTCCCAGGTTCAAGCGATTCTCCTGCCTTAGCCTCCAGAGTAGCTGGGATTACAGGCATGTGCCACCATGCCCGGCTAATTTTGTATTTTTAGTAGAGATGGGGTTTCTCCATGTTGGTCAGGCTGGTCCTGAACTCCCGACCTCAGGTGATCCGCCCGCCTCAGCCTCTCTAATTGCTGGGATTACAGGCTGAGCCACCAAGCCTGGCCAAATTAATCATTTTAAAGTGAACAATTCAGTGGTATTTTGTACGTTCACAAATGTTGTGCAACCACCATCTCTATCTTGCTGCATATCCCATCCATACCCCCCTTTGGGGGGCTCAGTTCAACAGGGCTAACAGTGAGGAACTGGGATAACTCTTTCCTCTTACCTGTGTTCCTTTGTTTTACTCAGGTTACCTGAAACAGTGATTGTACCAAAAAAAAAAAAGTTTATAAATATAGTCAGAAGAGAACTCATACTGAATGGACTGAAGACTAAATGAACTGTTGGGGAACTAAAGGCAGTGGCCACAGAATAATGAGAAAGTTTGAATGAGAAGTAAAGGGAGGACATGAATTAAAGCAAAAAATGCTCTCCCCAGATGCGAAAGTCCTGGATCTGTTTTTTTTGTTTTTATTAATTAGCATTCCACGTTCAAAAAATTGTGTTGGCTGGGCGCGGTGGCTCATGCCTGTAATCCCAGCATTTTGGGAGGCCGAGGCAGGTGGATCACGAGGTCAGGAGATCGAGACCATCCTGGCTAACATGGTGAAACCCCATCTCTACTAAAAAATAGAAAAAAAAAATTAGCCGGGTGTGGTGGTGGGCGCCTGTAGTCTCAGCTACTCGGGAGGCTGAGGCAGGAGAATGACGTGAACCTGGGAGGCAGAGCTCGCAGTGAGCCGAGATCGAGCCACTGCCTCCAGCCTGGGCGAGAGAGCGAGACCCTATCTCAAACAAACAAGCAAAAAATTGCATTAAATACATATAACATAAAATATGCCATTTTAACCATTTTTAAGTATACAGCTCAGTGGTGTTAAAGCCTCGGACCTGTTTACAGACCAAATAGAAGAAGTCCCCTGGGAGAAAGGCTGAAGATAGAGGGAAGGTAGCAGATACATGCCAAAGGTCTCAGAAGAGGCTGGACGGGATGGCTTCCAGATCACAGGGGTGTGGCTACCTGCGACCAGGAGTGCAGGCACCTTATCTCTGAGACTGGACTAAAAGGGACAGATGGAAGAAGGGATCCTGAAGCTGCAGAATGTGGATCTGTGTAACTCACCCACTCTCCCAGGAGCAGCCAGACACCTGGTTATAGGAACAGAGAAGGTGAGTTGGCAGATTCCAGGCTGCTTTTTTTCCTGGTCAGTCTGGAAGGAAAGATTGCAAAGGAGAATTAAGGATGTTGGTGAAACAGCTACTCAGATAATCCTAACAACAGCTGGATAGGAAGAAAGGGCAGAGGGCAGAACCAAGGGAAAATGGAGGAATCAAGGGACTGGTAAGAGGGATGAATTTCAGGAAACACAGCCATGAAAGGAAGTATAACTGTAAACCTATGGAAATAGTTCAAGCCAGAGATGGTACAGAGCCAAACAAGGGTAATGACAGGTGCCAAAGAGAAGGGCATGGCAGGGTGATGTTCAGTTTTGTTTTGGGCAACAGAATGGGTGGTGGGGCCATCCCTGAAATAGACACCACAGCTTAGGGATGGAAGGCAGTAGAGCACAGGGGCTAAGAATTAGTTAGCTATACAGATTCTGAGGTGTATGTGGGACATACAGATTAGATGTCCAGCAGAGAACTGGACAGTTGGAGATAAAAAGTCTGAACCCCAATAATCTAGGAACAGCTAGAGCTATTGACTGGATACCACCAAGCTATAGATGGAAAGTGAAATGATGAGATAAAATGGACCAGGGAGACAGCAGCAGGGAGGTAAGAAGTGTGAAGGTTCAACTCTGAGAAACACTTATGGGGCAGACAGAAGAACTTATGAAAGAGATCAATGAGGAATATCTAACAAGAGATGTCACAGAATAAAACCAGATGTCACAGAAGTCAAGGTAAGATGATCCTGAAGAAGAGAGTGTCTAACAATAAAAGACACAGCAAAAGACAACGTGGAGATGAAGGGGCCCCTTGGAGATCCATGGTAACCTTTACTAGATAAGCTTCAGCAATCTGCTAAAATTGGGACCTGAATGGAAAAGGAAGACACCACATGTAGCCCACTCTTCTGAGAAGCAGGAAAAGTAGGGAAAGAGGGAAACAAGGCAGAATACATGGCCAAGGGAGGACTTTCCCATAGGTAGAAAATCCTCGTGCCACCTTGAGCCAGTGGAAAGGGCTGACGGGTAGGAAAGACAAGACCCTTGGGAATTAGAACAAAACGAATAGATCAACAACACAGGTGAACAGGCTGGCTTGCTTAAAGGAAATGCTTTTTCCGTCACTGCAGCAGAGCAGAGGACAACCTGACTTCTTATTCTGTGCAATTAGGCTTTTCATTTGCCCAGCAGATACACCTTCACAGAAACTTAATGTAAGACTTAACAGATGAGCAATAGTCTTATAACTAACTCCTTGCTTCATTTTTCTGACTCTTTAGTCTCTTCTCCACATTATAAACTTGAGACATCTCTTAAATGCAAAAGTAATCACATCTTTCCTTGGCTAAGACCCCTTCAATGGCTACTATTGTATTCTGTGAGATAAAGGCAGACTGAGTTAGAAAGGTGGCAGCAGAGGTGGAAATACATAGACAGGAAGAGACATTTAAGAGAGAAAATTGGCTGGGTGCAGTGGCTCATGCCTGTAATCCCAGCACTTTGGGAGGCTGAGGCGGGCGGATCACGAGGACAGGAGATCGAGCCCATCCTGGCTAACAAGGTGAAACCCCGTCTCTACTAAAAATACAAAAAAATTAGCCGGGCGTGGTGGCGGTTGCCTGTAGTCCCAGCTACTTGGGAGGCCGAGGCAGGAGAATGGTGTGAACCCGGGAGGCGGAACTTGCAGTGAGCCGAGATTGCGCCACTGCACTCCAGCCTGGGCAACAGAGCGAGACTCCCTCTCAAAAAAAAAAAAAAAAAAAAAAAGAGAGAGAAAATTAGCAGTCTTAGTGACTGACAGTGTATGAAAGAAAAGCAAGAGGTTGAAGATGGCATCCAGATTTGTGGTGGTTTGGTCAACCAGTGCATGGAGGGTCCATTCCTGGAGACAGAGAAAACTGGGTGGGGGTAGGAGGTAATATATCTTAGACACCTGGCTCAGGGGTAGGGGTGGGAGGGGTAAAGAGTTTGACTTACACATCTTGAATTCGAGGTGCTTTGGAATTTCCAAGTGGATATTCTAGTAGACATATAAAAACAGATACATGAAACTCAAAAGAGATCTGGGGCTGAAGGAATAGATATTATTTATCTATGTTCTTATTATGTTCTTATTTATAATAGGGAGATGTCAGCATAAGGAAGGTACTTAAAATTCTGGCAATTAATAAAACTGCCCAGTGACTGGGTAGAATAAAACCAGAGGCTGGAATAAAATCCTGATGAATTCCATCATTTAAAGAGACAGGCAAAGGAAAAGCCCATAAAAGCAAGTGAGGAATGATTAAAAAGATATGGGGCTTAGGGTGATGGTATGGTGTCATGGGAAGAAAGGAGAAAGAGCAAGAGCCAACGACTATTACAGCTTTGAAACAGGTAGAATTTACCCATAAGGAGGTCATTTACAACCTCAGAAAGAGCCATGATAGTGGATGAGAAACTGGATTCCAGCAAGTTGAGTACTAAATGAAGGGTGAGGAGGTGTGATGGTAAGCATGGACAACATGGCCAATTCTGAGCCAGGTACAGTGTCTCACACCTGTAATCCCAGCACTTTAGGAGGCCAAGGCAGGAGGATCGCTTGAGGCCAGCAGTTCAAGCTCAGCCTGGGCAACATAGCGAGATCCTGTCTCTACAAAAAAATTTAAAAAAACAAAACAAAAAAAGCTGGGCATGGTGGCACATGTCTGTGGTCCAAGCTACTTAGGAGGCTGGGGCAGGAAGATTGCTTGAGCCCAGGAGTTCAAGGTTACAGTGAGCTATGATCACGCCACTGTACTCCAGCCTGGGTGACAGAGAGATCCTCTCTCTAAAGAATAAAACAAAACAAAAAACCCCCCATCAGTTTCTTAAAAGAGGAGGAGAGAGGTAGAGGTGCAGGAAGAAAGAGACAGGCAGTAACTAGAGAAGGCATGGGCTTAAAGGATGTAGGTCTATTTAAGCTGGGAGAGAAGTAAATATGCTAAATGCTGATGGGAGAAGAGCTAATAAAGAAGTAGTTGAAGAAATACGAAGGGATAGTCAGGAGAGCAAAGTTCCTGAGGATGAGGGAGAGGGTGGAATTTAGAACAAAGGAATAGGGTAGGCATTAAACTCAAACAGGAGAAGGGGTTCCTTCTATTTTAACAGGAGAAAATAATGAGTACTGGATACAGGTAAATTGGTAGATCTGATCACAGGAAGCTGAGAGAGCACTAATAATAGTTTAAATTTTCTTTGTGGTCGGGGGCAGTGGCTCGCACCTGTAATCCCAGTGCTTTGGGAGGCCGAGGTGGGCGGATTACCTGAGGCCAGGAGTTCAAGACCAGCCTGGCCAACATGGTGAGACCCCATCTCTACTGAAAATACAAAAAATTAGCCAGGCGCAGTGGTGGATGCCTGTAATCCCAGCTACTTGGGAGGCTGAGGCAGGAGAATCGTTTGAACCTGGGAGGTGGAGATTGCAGTGAACCGAGATTGTGCACTGCACTCCAATCTGTGAGACAGAGGGAGACTCTGTCTCAAAAAAAAAAAAAAAAATTTTTTTTTGGCCGGACGCAGTGGCTCACACCTGTAATCCCAGCACTTTGGGAGGCCAAGGCGGGTGGATCACGAGGTCAGGAGATCAAGACCATCCTGAGTAACACGGTGAAACCCCGTCTCTACTAAAAATACAAAAAAAAAATTGGCTGGGCATGGTGGCGGATGCCTGTAGTCCCAGCTACTAGGGAGGCTGAGGCAGGAGGATGGTGTGAACCCAGGAGGTGGAGCTTGCAGTGAGCCGAGATCGCGCCACTGCCTTCCAGCCTGGGTGACAGAGCGAGACTCCGTCTCAAAAAAAAAAAAATGTTTTTTTCTTTGTGACACAGGAAGAAAAACCATCTGCTGAGAGTAAGAGGAGGAGGCAGGGTTGGAAGTTCAAGGAGAGTGGGGCTGCTAAAACTGTCATTTTGGAGAATGAAAAACAGTTCACTAGGGAAACAGAATTACTGGGGAATATGGAAGGCCCAGTTGTGCTGCCTAACTATGAATTTGTACGATTCCAATCTATCTTAGTTTATGTGATTTTTCTCAGCAGCACAGCCAAGTCAGAGAAACACTGGCCTGAATAAGATCTTTTAAACTGGTAACACTTAACCTGAGTGTGCATTAGAATTATTTGAGGAGCTTTAAAAAAAAGCAGAAGAAAGGCTGGGCGTGGTGGCTCATGCCTGTAATCCAGCACTTTGGGAGGCCGAGGTGGGCAGATCACCTGAGGTCAGGAGTTCAAGACCAGCCTGGCCAACATGGTGAAACCCTGTCTCTACTAAAAATACAAAAATTAGCCGGGTGTGGTGGCAGGCGCCTGTAATCTCAGCTACTCAGGAGAGAGAGGGATGCCTGGGTCCTATCCCAGACCAGTTAAATCAGAATCTCTGTAGATGGGACCATGGCCTCATTTTTAAAAACTTGCAACAAATCTTGATTGAATGTCTACTACGTGTTAGGCACTGGGAATATGGCAGTGAAAAAAGAGACAGGAATTCTTGCCTTCATGGAGTTTAGCTCCTAGTAGATAATAATAGTAACTTTTGCAAAAGTTCTCCAAGTGCTTCTATAAGGAAGAACCGCTGTTGTTAGCATCTAATTAATGAGGAAACTTGACTTCATTTATGAAATAGGCCCAACCTGATAAAACTGATAGCTTCTCCAGGATATGAAAGGCCAATAAAAACAAAGGATTAGGAGCACAGCTCATATGTCCAAATCAAGAAAACGGAGAGCAGAGATAAAAATGTTCCCAAGGCCACAAACCTGAACAAACTCCAGTTAAAAGTTAAAAAAGCAAGATCTCTACAGGTCAGCCTTAGAGCATGAGAGGCAAATTTAAAGCTTGACAACTGTCTTTCTTCTTCACTAATTAGAAACCAGAGCAGATTCCAAGAGGTCAGAGAGGAAGTTGCAGAACAAATATGGTATAACTTGAAGTCTGGAGCAATACTCCTAAAGACAAGACTGAAGACATCTCTAGTAAAAACTGGAGGTAGGCTGGGTGCGGTGGCTCACACCTGTAATCCCAGCACTTTGGGAGGCCGAGGCGAGCAGATCACAAGATCAGGAGATCGAGACCATCCTGGCTAACATGGTGAAACCTGTCTCTACTAAAAAATACAAAAAATTAGCTGGGCGTGGTGGCTGGTGCCTGTAGTCCCAGCTACTTGGGAGGCTGAGGCAGGAGAATGGTGTGAACCCAGGAGGCGGAGCTTGCAGTGAGCCGAGATCGCACCACTGCATTCCAGCTCGGGCAACAGAGTAAGACTCCGTCTCAAAAAAAACAAAACAAAACAAAATAAAACAAAAAACTGGAGGTAACAGGCAAAGTCAGGGAGAGGCCTTAAACATGAACGGAGTCAGTTCTGTCTACGGGGAAGATGAGAGTGAGCCACAATCTACATGAATAAAGAGGCAGCGCCAAATGTTAACATTTGGTAACCAACATCAAGCAAGAATACTGCAATTCTGAATGAGTTCACCCTCCTTACGAAAACACACTAGTTGCATGCATGCTTGTTTTCCTTTAAGACATTTACAGAGGACCAAAAGAAAAAAAAAAGGAGAGAGCACAGTCCTTAGAGGAATTTCTTAGGAACGTTTTCTCTTCTGACCAGGAAAAAAATGAGGGCATGGAGCAATAGGAGACTGCTGCTAGCAAAAATGAGGCCAGTCATTCCATGCCACACTCCCAAAGCTATGAAGAGGATCTGAGCGGGACCAAGCCCCAGGCCAGCAACGGCTGCAATGCATCCATTTATCCACCTGTGGGCCTATGACCATACAAGCACCTAGGTGATATGACGGGGAGGGCTAGCGATCAGGAAGCTCCTGCCCACCAAATACCTTCCTTTTGATGTCTTCAAATCACACACCTATAACAGAACTTAAGCTTCCCTCCCAAACTGGTTCCCTCTTAAGTTCCCTATTTCAGTGAATGGCTTTATCATCCTTGATTCTTTCTTTTCCTTCCATTCCTACACCCAACTGGTCATAAATGAAGTAGACCCCACCTCTCAAATCCCTTAAATCTGTCCATTTCTCTGTTTCTACAACCACTCCCTAGTCTAGGCAACTATGACTGCACAAAGGGATTATTCCAAGAGCATTACAAGCAGACTTCCTGTCTAGTTTTAGCAGAATGGTTTTTCTAAAATATTAGCCGATTATGTCACACTGTATCTTGAAACCTTTCAACATCTTTGCACTGTACTAGGATAAAATACAATCCAACGTGGTTTACAAAGTCCTTCACAACATGACCCTCTTCCCTCTCTAGGCTTATTTATTATTATCATCCCTTCTTTGCCCTTTGGTCTAGTCATACTGAACTAGTTTCAGTACAGTGAAAGTAAACTTTTTGCAAAAGTTCTACAGGTGATTCTAAGGGGAAGCCAGTGTTGAGAACCACTGTTGTTAGCATCTAATTGATGAGGAAACTTGAATGCACTTAATGGAATAGGCTCAACCTATCTCCTACCAGAGAAAACTGATAGCTTCTCCAAGAGAAAAGTACAAGTCTTTTCATGGCTTTGGTCCTTAAAATAAGCCAGTGGCTCCCAAACTTTGCTATACTTTGGAATCACCTGGGCTTCTATAAAAACTACTGATATTCCCTTCCCTGACATTTTTATTTAATTGGCATGGGGATGATATGGGGATTTTGAAAAGCTCCCTGGGTAATGCCAATGTGGAGGTTTGAAAACCACGGGAATAAGTTATTTGTTTGGCTTGAATACTCTTTCCCCACTTCACCTGCAAAATCTCTAATTACCTTTTAGGCCTCATTAAAAAAGTCACTTCCTTGACTGCCTACACCAAATGAGTTGCCCCTATAATTAATTAGCATCCCTGCACACTGGGCTCCCACTAGCATGTCTCGCATCGTATTTCATTTATGCCCAGACGACATATTTCACTTATGCTCAACTCGCTCACTGTTAGACCTCTAGTCTAGTGTCTAGCAAAAGGCTAACACACACGGATACAGTAAGTATTTGATAAATGTGATGAATACAGCTCAGCCTAAAAGGATATATTAAAGATAGCAAAATAAGTTATAGAATCAAGAACTTGTTGACAATGAACAAATCTGGCCATGGTTGAAGAGGGAATCACTTACCTGTTTAATGACATAATGAATCTCCTCAGAATTGAGAACACTACATTTAATATCAATTGGTTTACACGGAGTAATTCCCTTATAGACAAGAGGTGTGTAGCATTTCATTGCAAATTTCAAGTCACTGACATGCCTCCTCTCTTCTAAAATATCTTCAAACTCATCCCACTTTTTGAGCTCCTTCTGTGGATAAGGAAAGAAAGTAATGAGCACATACTGTAAAATAAATCAGGACAGATTAAAGACTACATTGGTAAGGTTTCATCTTTGACAAAATTTTACTCTATGACATATGAACAGGAGCAGAGTGTTCTGATGTTAGATTTTCATATAGTAAGAAAAAGAGATGTAAAGAAAATTAGGATCAATAAATTGATACTGAGTTATCATAATATTTTATTATATTTCTGATTGCTATCATTGCCAGTATCTCTTTGGGAAATTTAATGAAGACAGCAAAGATGAGACATTAAGCCCTAGAGTAATCTGATCAACTTTACATGGTTTCATCTGCCACACTGACAAACTTGTTTCGTTTGCCTCTACTTAGCTTTAAAAATTATATTAAAACATACATTTGAAACCCAAATTATATAAAATAAAACAAAACCATATGGGTGCAAACAAAAGGAAAAATCATTCAAGAAACAAGTGCTCCAATAAAAGGTACTATTGAGCAGTATACTGCTGTGATAACTTTCTTTTCTTTAAGACAAGAGCTCATTCTCTTGCTCAGGCTGGAGTACAGTGACACTTTTATATAGCTCACTACAGCCTTGAACTCCTAAAGCAATCCTCCCTCCTGCCTCAGCCTCTCGAGTAGCTAGGATTACAAATGCATACCACCAAGCCCAGCTAATTCTTAATGTTTTTTGTAGAGACAGAGAGTCTTGGCTGGGTGTGGTGGCTCATGCCTGTAATTCCAGCACTTTGGGAGGCTAATCTCAATCCTCTGCACTTCAAACAGGATTGCTTGAAGCCAGGCATTCAAGGCCAGCCTGGGCAACATAGCAAGACCCCATCTCTACAAAATAAAATACAATAATAATAATAATAATAATAATAAAGAGGTACAGTCTTGCTCTGTTGCCCAGGCTGGTCTCAAACTCCTGGCTCAAGCAATCCTCCTGCCTCGGCCTCCCAAAGTGCTGGGATTACAGGTGTGAGCTATTGTGCCTGGCCTGTGACAAATTTTTTATTTCTTATTTGGCCCCTGCCATTCAGCTTCTATCCAACCAGCCCCTGAAACTGTCTTTACAAGTCTACCAATGACTTCTGAATTGTTAATTTTTTAAAAAGTACTTTTCTGATTACAAAAGCGGTAGTAATGATAATAATTATAGCTAACCATGTATAATTGCTTACAAAGAGTCAGGACACTTGTCATATGTGCTGACACTAAAGTGTTAGGTGCATTCTAAATGCTTTAGAGGCTTAGGCACCACTCTTCTATGAAAGCTCTCCCAGAGTCCCGGATGGAATCATTCATATTTTCCCTGTCACTTCTTTTCCTACTATCTGCATCTATTACGGTATGTATCCCACAACACTGTAATTGTTTGCATGTCTGTCTCCCTGCTAAAATGAAATCATCTCGAATATAGGAAAGTTCATTTCCTCTTTGTATTTCCAACATCTGGTTGTATGTGGAATATAGCAAAATTGGTCAATAACTGAACTCAATAACTGAAAGACGAAATGTTGAGGTAATAGAAGAAAATACAGAATGTTAACTGAGACCACAATTTGGCATAAGAATATAAGTGGAAGCAAATAGCATTTATGAGGAGTTTATAAAAGGGTGGCAGGTGAAACATGCAAACATGAACATTTTTATGTCCATATATAGAGAGACTATATGAAGGAAAGGTCTTTTCACTGTTGGAGTTCTCATGTAAAGTTGCAATCCTTGTAATAAATACTCTTGCTTATAAGGCTGGAAAACCTTCTCAAATCCCACATTTCTCATTAATAAATATATAGTTGTATCAGTTTGAGCTCTATAGACTGCAGCCAACTACCATTATATAATTTTAGGGCTTAAAAACAAGAACTTCCCATTTAGTGGTCCTGGGAGTCGAAGGAGAAAAGGATCAGAATCAGCTGGAGATATATGTATACACATATACAGTCACGCACTGCTTAACAACAGAGATATTCTCTGAGAAATGCATTGGTAGGCAATTTCATCACTGTGCAAACATCACAGTGTGTTTACACAAACTCAGATGGTAGGGCCTACTACATACCTAGGCTATATATATTATAGTGGTTAGCCTATTGCTCCTAGGCTACAAACCTGTACAGCATATTACTGTACTGAATGCTATAAGCGATTGTAACACAATGGTACGTATTTACACATATAAACACAAAAAGGATACAGCAAAAATACAATATTATAATCTTATGGGACCACCATCATATATTGACTAAAACATTGTTATGCATCATATGACTCTGTGTGTGTTTGTGTGTGTGTTTATATGTATATGTAGTTGACCCTTAAACAACACACATTTGAACTGCACAGGTCTACTTACACGAGGATTTTTAAATTTAAGTTTTTTTTTCTTTCAATAGAGACGGGGGTCTCGCTATGTTGCCCAAGCTGGTCTCAAACTCCTGAGCTCAAATTATCTTCCCACCTCGGCCTCCCAAAGCGCTGGATTACAGGTGTGAACCACCACACCTGGCCTATATGAGGATTTTCTGCTTCTGCCACTCCTGAGAGGGCAAATCCAACCTCTCCTCTTCCTCCTCCTCCTCAGCCTACTCAATGTGAAGTGACGAGGATGAAGTGGATTAATGACAATCCACTGCCACTTGATGAATAGTAAATATATTTTCTCTTTCTTATGATTTTCTTAGTAACATTTTCTTTTCTCTAGCATACTTTATTAAGAATACAGTACATAATACACATAACATATAAAATAAGCCTTAATGAATTGCTTATGTTATCAGCTAGGTCAACAGTAGGTTACTACTAATGAAATTTTTGGAGAGTCAAAAGTTATTTGTGAATTTTCGACTGTGCAGAGGGTTGGTGCCCCTAACTCCCATGTTGTTCAAAGGTCAACTGTACATATATAAACATAGACACGTATGGGAGCCAGGGAGTCTTCAGGATAAGAACCCCTAAGGGAAACTAGCGGCATGTATACTTTGAAAAAGCTTGCCAAATATGATCATCTACAATCCTTCCGTGGTTCTGTTACTTGCAAGGTGGACTTACATCAAGTCCACCTGTCTTAGCATATGACCCCAGGCTCTTCATGACCCCCACCTCCTGCCTCATGACCATTCCTCTTAATCCAATAGTCCAGCTATGCCAAGACCTGCAGTTCCCTAAACAAACTATGTGTTCCCAGATCTCTGTTCAAGTTGCACCCTCTACAGAATAGCATTCATTCTCAAATATTTGAATGCCTATGTGCTTGACACTGTGGTATGTGCTGAGGATACAGTGGTGATCAAGAGAGAGACAGTCTCTTTTATGAAGAACAAGGTGGATGGTGGTACTAGTTATTGAGAGGGGCATTTACAAATGCTCCTTCCGCACTGTTCACCTGGGAAATACTTAGCCATGAACCAGAGCTTGTGTTTACCTTGTGTTTACCTCTTCTGTGTCCCATATTCTGGTTCTCCCCTTTACCTAGATTGAATAGGTCATCCTTTCCTTTCAGTCTTTACTGAACCCTCAATAATTGGATTTTCAAGATGGTCTCTAAAACACTTCATTAAACTTGTATTTAGTGCCTCCCTTACAAGACTGTGAACTTCTTTTTTTTTTTTTTTTTTTGAGACGGAGTCTCGCTCTGCCGCCCAGGCTGGAGTGCAGTGGCGCAATCTCGGCTCCCTGCAAGCTCCGCCTCCCGGGTTCACGCCATTCTCCTGCCTCAGCCTCTCCGAGTAGCTGGGACTACAGGTACCCGCCACCACGCCCGGCTAATTTTTTGTGTTTTTAGTAGAGACGGGGTTTCACCGTGGTCTCAATCTCCTGACCTCGTGATCCGCCCGCCTCGGCCTCCCAAAATGCTGGGATTACAAGCCTGAGCCACCACGCCCAGCCGACTGTGAACTTCTTATCTGGTAGATAAGGTGTCCTATATATTTCTGTACTCCCAGTTTCTAGTAGGAACTCAAGCCACTGTAGAATGAAAAAATAAATTACAGAATGAAGTCACTTTTTGAACGCTGTCGATGATGGCTCTTCAGTATTCATAGTATAAGGCTCAAATCTCCCCATTCTGGCCCTTACCCAATGTCGACTCAAGAGGGGTTTTTTTTTTTGAGATGGAGTCTCTCTCTGTCACCCAGGCTGGAGTGCAGTGGCACAATCTCTGCTCACTGCAAGCTCCACCTCCCGGGTTCATGCCATTCTCCTGCCTCAGCCTCCCGAGCAGCTGGGACTACAGGTGCCCGCCACCATGCCCGGCTAATTTTTTGTATTTTTAGTAGAGATGAGGTTTCACCATGTTAGCCAGGATGGTCTCGATCTCCTGACCTCGTGATCCACCTGCCTAGGCCTCCCAATGTGTGGGGATTACAGGAGTGAGCCACCGCGCCCAGCCGAATCCAGTAGTTTTTAACTCAGGCTGCACATTAAAATAACCTGGGGGCACTTCAAAATAAATACTGATATTCAGGTTCCACCTCTAGAGATTTCTGATTAATTTGGTCTGTGAGTGTTGCTTAGCTGTCAGAATTCTTTTTAAAAATACTCCAAGTGATTCCTATGTGCAGCTAGGGTTGAGTGTTCCTGCTCATTATTGGCCTTCCCTATACCATGCTTGAGAAGTTTTTACTATCATTAAGTAAGCAAATTTACATGGCTACTCACTCAGGAACATAACACAAAGAAGAACCCAAGTAAGCCTTAGGGGAACTCTCTCTCCCCCATCTTACTTAGTAGAGCAGGCCTCTCCCTATTGCTAGTGAAATAGGCCTTTCTTATACCTCTCTTTTAACCGCTTTGGAGTATCCATTCATTCAACAGATAGTGACTGAGAGCTCACAGTGTACCAGGCACTGTTTTATAGGCTGTGAATACAGCATGAACAAGGCAGGCAGGGACTGCACTGAGAGCCTACATGTCTTTATGGAAAGACAGACAACAAATAAACAAGGTAAATTCACTTAGTGATACCACCAGTAGTATGTTGGTCAATGTTTAACCATTTAACGCTTGATATAGGAGAGCTCTGAGTTATAGCATTTGTCAGTTTTTGTGGGATATACGCTCCCACCAGGGCAGATTTAAAGCTACCAATCTGACCCCAGCAAACGCAAAGCTGGGGAGAAATGAGCAGTAGCACACAGTTATACAGGATCTCCACCTTCCAGCACGATAGACAAATAATCTCAAGAGCACAGGTAATAGTATAATAATGAGAAAATGCTAAGTTTTCAGTATTATTACCTCTTTTAAAAACAGGATTTAATCATAAATTTATATAATTTAATATTTAATTTTTTTTTTGAGACAGAGTTTCACTCTTGTTGCCCAGGCTGGAGTGCAATGGCACAATCTCAGCTCACTGCAACCTCCGCCTCCCAGGTTCAAGCGATTCTCCTGCCTCAGCCTCCCGAGTAGCTGGGATTATAGGCATGCGCCACCATGCCCAGCTAATTTTGTGTCTTTAGTAGAGACGGGGTTTCTCCATGTTGGTCAGGCTGGTCGCAAACTCCCGACCTCAGGTGATCTGCCCGCTTCAGCCTCCCAAAGTGCTGGGATTACAGGCGTGAGCCACAGTGCCTGGCTATTTAATTTTTAATAATGGCTGTGTTTTAAGAATGGGCTCACAAACTTCATGAAAATTTAACAATCAGCTCTTGCAAGCCAATAGAAGACTGCTGTAGCACACCACTGGAAAGAGAATATAAGGAAAATAAAGCTGGGGTCAGGGGATGGTGGCTCACCCTATAACCCCAGTGATTCGGGAGGCCAAGGCAAGAGGGTCAATCGCTTGAGACCAGAAGTTTGAGACCAGGTTGGCAACATAGTGAGGCCCTGTCTCTATACAAAATAAAAAAAAATCAGTCAGGCGTGGTGGCATGCGCCTACAGTCCTAGCTACTAGGAGGTTGAGGAGGGAGGATCACTTGAGCTTAAGAGTTGGAGGTCACAGTGAACTATGATTGTGCCACTGCACTCCACCCTAGGTGACAGAGCGAGATCCTGGCTCTAAAAATAATTAACTAGAAAGCCAAAAATTAAAAAAAAAAAAAGAAAATTAGGCAACTAATGAGGAAAATGAGGAATAGTGATTGGAGAGCTGTTTTAGATTCAATGGTTGTGGAAGGCCTCTCTGAGGAAGTGATATTTGAGTTGGGACCTCAATAATACAAAGAGCCAGCAATAAAACTTCAGAGAAGACATAGCATGCCACACAGAAGGGACTATGAGCATTCAAGGGAAGAGCATGTTTACTGTCTGAGAAACAGAAGGCCAGGGTGGCTAAAGCCCAGTGAACAAGAAGATTAGTAAAGTCAGAGCAATAGCAGTTAAGAGATCATGTACAGTCTTGTGGGACACTGTAAGGCATCTGGATCTTTCACTTGGACTTTAACAGGAAGTCATCATCTGGATTATGGCACACCAGTGGTTACCCATCCTCAGTCTTCTTTTCATTCTAGGGTCTCACTGAATGATTTCAGGTTCACTGATGGCTACAGATACAACCTACTTGCTGAAAAATCTATACATTTAGGCCAGATTCCCTCTCTTGCTCTGGCACCATATTTCTAACTCTACTTGGATCTCTTCCAAACACCATGGAATGTATCTGGCCCATAACATGATAATCCACAAGTTAAAAATCATTATATTTCTCTCTTACATCACAAACTGAACATACCCCAAACTGAATTCTATTACCCTGACCAAACCTGCTCCTCTCCCCATATTTCTTATCAATGAAAGGCATCATCATCTGCCCAGTTGCCAAATCATAGAAACCCAACAGTGAACTTCAGATTATGCTATTTTCCTTAGCCACCACATTCAAATGGTTCCAAAGGCTGATAATTTACTGTCCTAAATATCACACAAATTCATCAATTTCCCTTCTTCCCGGGCTCACTGTTACTGCTTCATTACTTCTCTGGATTACTGCAATAGCATTCTAACTGATCTCCACTTTTATGCATCAGATTCCCTCCCCAACCTGATTCTCTTCCTACAGTCTCTACTTAGGCAAAACAGGTTACCTATACAGATAATCACACCAGAAACCTACAGTCTTCTCAGACTTTCAAAAATATAAATGTACTTTCAAAGGCCAAGGCAGGTGGATCACTTGAGACCAGGAGTTAGACACCAGCCTGGCCAACATGGTGAAACTCCGACTCTACTAAAAATACAAAAATTAGCTGGGTGTGGTGGCAGGCAACTGTAAGCCCAGCTACTTGGGATGCTGAGACAAGAGAATCCCTTGAACCCTGGAGATGGATGGAGGTTGCAGTGAGCCAAAATCGTGCCATTACACTCCAGCCTGGGTGAGAGTGAGACACCATGTCAAAAAAAAAATACATATACACATATATATTTTTATATATACATATATGTGTATACACACACACATATATGTAACATTAAGATCTCCCATAAAGTTAAGATTTTATCCCTAAGGATATGTAAACACGACACATATAATTTCTTTAGGAAATATCTGCCTACTTCCTTACTTTGTTTCTCATGTCTCCTTTCTTCCACGCAAATCTAACTAACTAATTCTAACCCCAAATATGCAAGGGAGTAGTTTTTTTACATCAATGTCTAGGACAGTTTTCCTCTCCCTCATCTGCCATTCACAGCTCAAAAACTCAGCTCAGGCCACGTGCAGTGGCACATGCCTGTAATTCCAGCACTTTGGGAGGTGAGTAGATCACTTGAGGTCAGGAGTTCAAGACCAGCCTGACCAACACGGTGAGACCTTGTCTTTACTAAAAATACAAACATTAGCAGGGTGTGGTGGCGTGTGCCTAAAATCCCAGCTACTCGGGAGGCTGAGGCAGGAGAATTGCTTGAGCCCCGGAGATGGAGGTTGCAGTGAACCAAGATCGAGCCACTGTTCTCCAGCCTGGCAACACAGCAAGGCTGTCTCCAAAACAAAACAAAACAAAAAAAAAAAAAAGAAAAAAGGAAGATCAGCTCAGATATCACCTTTTCTTAGAAACCTTCTCCAAGTTCCCAAACTGGTCCGGTGCCCCTTCTTGTCTCTCCCACAACACGCTGTGCGTGTTTCAATCATTGCCCTTATCATACTTAACTGTAATTATTTGTTTATTTTTATGACTTTTTGTGCCCTTACAGGCAGAGCCTGGATCTGTAACTTCTATATCTTAGAAACTGAGAATAATGAGTAGGATACTGTATATATTCCTAATGTTTGCTGCAATCAGCAGTATCTTCTATGCTTCCAAAGTGCTACTTTTAGATCAGAGTATTACACAATAACAGTGTAGCTAGGGAAATAAAAACAGCCTGAAGTACTAAGAAAAAGTAAGGTTACCATGGAAGTAAAGGTTATCCAGTCACAAAACAGTAGTGAGAACTACCAGTAAAGAGAGGGTTGCTGTCCAGCATCAGAACTACAGAATGCTCAGATACGACTGCCATAGTTTTTCACATGAAAAAGTGGACTCAAGTCTCATTAAAGAACCGTTGGTAAAGGGGAAGTTAAAAAAAAAAAAAACAAAAAAAACAAAACCAACTCCTTCCTTTAATGTACAAAAGGAAAATTCCAGCCAATTCACAAACTAGTTGGGAGCTTAAAAAGCTACATGTTAAAAGCTGGATCTGCACAGCAACCCTCTTCCCTTCGTGCCTGCTCTGGAGTAGCAGAGTCAGAAAACAAAGTTGATATCCACCACAGAACTGTGGGGATGATAAGATCAATGAAGAGATAGATTTAAATAATAAGCCTTATAGGCAGTTAGCAATCAGAAACCGAAAGGTCTTGATAGAGAGGGAACAGAAGTTTCTCCATGTTCCAAAGAATATTGGTGTCTCAATTTGAAGGAACCCATATTCTCTTTCGATACTGGGGTGATTATCTTGCTCTGTTGTGTTATCCCTGTTTAGACCTTTCTGCACAAATGAACACTACATTTAAGCCAAAATTGGACACTAATCACCAGGATATGCTAATATGCTTTTAAAATGAATTCTTTCATTTCCTCCTAAAGTAGCTAAAAACTCATTTAGTGGTTAAAAACAAGAAACAAACAAAAACCAAACCAGCCGCCCCAGGACTGTGCAATCCTGAAGGCTATAAAGCTCCCATCTCATAATTTCTTCACGAAAATCGTGGGTGACCAACATCTGCCAGCAAAAAAGACCCGTTAAAACCAAGAGAGGAAGAGGGGGTTGGAGGAAAAAAAAGCAAGCGGGAGAGAAGCTGGGTGGCGCTGGCTGTCCTCCAAAATGATTTGTGGAAAAGGTACAATAATGACTGGAAGACAAGAACAGGCAATAAAAATGTCTAGAAGTTCTAAATTTTCCTAAAGTGTTTAAAACTCTATTCCCACATACAAGCCAAGTGCTTTATTCCCAGGACTATAACAGCAGCACAGGGCGGGGTGCGGAGCCACAGGCTATCTCAGGGCGGGCCAGACCCGCAGGTTTCTCAGGTTTGCCCAAAAGGTAGCTCGACACGCCCTCGCTAGAGATGGGGAGACTCCAATTCTCATCCCTCATTCTCGTGTCCAGTAGCTTTCTGAAGGCCCAGGGCCTGATAGAAAGAGAAGGAACAAGTGGAAAGGAACCAAAGGAACCATAATCCGTAGAAACTTCCAAAAGCATGCACACACAGACACAGAGCGATACACTGTTGTCCTGGAAACCAATCCAACCAACTACCCCCTCCTTGGGAGCCTAGGGGCCAGCTCTTCTGGGCAAGGGTCGTGGGCCGGAGGAATAAGGACTGGGAGAAAGGAGTACTATCTTGCGCGGCTCCGCTCTAGGCCTCTTTTCCCTGGGCGCCTACCGAGTAGAGGAGCACGACAGCGCTGGGACTGGTTGGGCCAACGGAGAAATAAGAGTTAGATGAACTAGAAGACTCCATGGTGCGGCTGCCTTCCCGGGCGGGGTCTGGGATTCTTTGCTAAGCAGTGGTGGTGCTGCTGCTGGGGGCGGTTCTTTCGCTCAGCACGGCCCTACTTCGCCTAGGGCGGCGGCACCCTCTGCAGCCGCTACACTGGATCCCGGGCGCCGCCATCTTAACCAGGACGGAAGCCGCGCAGGGCTCTGTGGCGCATGCGCGCAGTCGCGGAACCCGGAAGCGGGGATGCAGCGCGGCAGAATGAGGGTTGATTTCTCGGCTGACCCCGCAATGTCGCAGGAGCAAGGGCCGGGGTCTGCCACGCCTCCCACTTCTCCGACACTTCTTGACGCTCTGCTCCAGAACCTTTACGACTTTGGTGAGTGCGGGGTCCCAGGAGCCCACGTGGAGAGCAGATTTGAGGAACGTGGGTCTCCTGTGTGGCCCGTCCTGGGTTGGCCTCTGCTTTGAGGCTAAAGGTTCTTGCATGTCAAGCACCCTTAACTTCGTCCCACCTGGTTCCAGTAGCGAACCCATTTCTCCATCGGAAGTCACCCCTTGACCGGGCTCTGCTGAGTTATTCATCAAACCTTCCAACTCGTCCCCAAGTGTGGGGACCATCGTACTTGCTTGTAGGAAGCACCAAGGCTTTCCGATTTAAAAGTAGCCCACTTTTCCACGTTTTCTTGAGCTCTGGGAAGTCCCCTTTCCCCGTGCCACCCCCAAGACCTGCCTGACCCTGGTGCGATAGTGTCATTTCGCTCTGGGGCCTCAGGCCTGTTGGATAATACACCAGCTTCATTCAAGTGTGTCCCTCTCCAGAGACATCATAGTCCTTGGCGAGTTGTCCTTTTCACGACTTGTTTTTTTTTTCAAACAAGTGCGCTGATCTTTTACTCTCCGTTCTTTATCTTGATGGGGGAAAAGGAAAATAAAAGAGCCTATTAAAGTCTCATGGCATGTCAGTAGGAAGACAGTGCGTCATACTCTGAAGAGCTTGCTTGGGAGAAGGTGACACCCTTTGCACATGCACCAAAGAAAATCATTAGATTTCAGGACAACACACATTTCTTAAATTTACAGCGTGATATTTTAAAAGCTATTTTTATTTTGGAACGACTGCTCAAAATTCTAAGTTCACCTAAACAGTTAGGCATAATAGTTAAAACTATTGAGAACTTGCCATATAGCACATGCTTTTCGTGTATTCGCTCATTTAATTTTCATCTTCATGAGATAGACACTGTCATAAATCCATGATTGCAAATGTAGAAACAAGTACTAGAGGTTCATGAAACCTGATGCAGGTTGTCTGACTGGTAATTTTTGCAGAGCCTGGGTTGTGATTCTGGTCCCAGACCCCATGCTTGTATTAACTAGCATTTCTGTGCCCTTGGACATATTGGAGGACAGAGAAGACTTAGTCTCTGACCTTGAGAAGTTTAAAATCTAGAGGAAAAGACTATTCTGCAAAATAATATAGTTTATGTCAACACAGGCTGGAAATCATGGTAGGAGCTCTGAAGGCATTGAATGTGTCTATTCATGTTTATATCCTTAATGCCAAAGTTTCGTTGGCTCTTAAATGTTTATTGTATAAAAGATTAAGCAAATAGTAGCAAGCATAAATCAACAGCTGGTAATTTAGAGAGCTCTGTGGTATTTGTAATGCATGCGAGTAAGGATGCCTAGGATTCTGGTTAGAACTTTCAGGTGACTGGTCAGAGCTTGAACAAGTGAAATATAGAAAGAGGAATTAATAGAAAACAAAGGCATTCAAATTGAGCCAGTTGTCTTAGGTTCATCTTAATTCCTAACTGTGAAAGAAAATAGGAAGACTATTCCATGTTCCTGTAACCCAGAAAGTGTTAAAAAGAAACAGTGGCTGCAGTGCCTGATATTTTTAGTATAAAGCCAATTGGGATTACCAGCCCTGGGAACTATTGCTGTGATGACACTTTGAGTAAGAACCAAGGTGGGGACTAAAGTGATTGTGCTAATAAGGGTCAAAGACATAAATATAGTTACCTAGGAAAAGATGACTACATTTTGGATTCTCTGCATTTTGCAAATACACTTATTTGAAGGAAAACAAATAGTTTATTTCTTTGTGTGTGCTTCTAGGTGCATATAGCCCTGGAATATGTACAAGTACATTCATATGATTTGATATTGATGGTCGCTAAGACTGAAAATATTTATTTTCCTTCTTGTGTTTGAACAAACAGGAGGTACAGAAGGTGAAACAGAACAGAAGAAGATCATAAAGAAAAGGGAAAACAAGAAGAGAGATGTGGAGGCTGCAGCAGCCTTGGCAGCAGAGCCATCTCCCCTACCTGGTTCTCTCATAAGAGGCCAGAGGAAGAGTGCTTCAAGCTTCTTCAAGGAACTTAGAGAAGAGCAGCATTGTGCTCCTGCTGGCACCCCCACAGGACCAGAGATCCTTGCTGCTGCAGTTCCTCCCTCTTCCCTAAAGAACAATAGGGAACAAGTAGAAGTGGTAGAATTTCACAGCAGAAATAAAAAAAGAAAATTGACGCCAGATCATAACAAGAGCACAAAGGTAATGAGTTGGTTAGCTTATATATACGTGGTGAACCCCCTGATATTGTAGTATTAGGTGAATAGCTCTTTAGACTGTGGCAGGAATGCCTGACTATCCTCAGGCCTGCAGATTTGCCAAAAGGACTCACAGGACCCAAGACTCAGCATATGGCCCTTATCAGTCATGTAGGCCTACAGACTGACCTTAGTTATTCAAGTTCTAAACCTCCAGTGAAAAGCAGGTATTCACCATCACATTGCTAGTATAAACTGGGAAAACTTGGTACAGCAGTGGCTCAAGACCTCAGGTATGCAAAAACACTCTGATCAGGCAGAATATTCTAATTGCTCAATTCTCAGGAGCCAGCCAACTGCCAGTCATGAAAATAGGACTTTCTTGGGAATGTGCAGGGTTTGATAAACACAGGCCTGCTGAGTTAACCCTTGCAGCAACTCTTTCTGGCATTCCTGTTATGTGCTAGCGACAATTGTAGGCACTGGGATATAGCAGTGAACAAAATATATAGAAATTCTTGCTCTCGGGGAAAAGCAATGCTGGTGGAAAAGCAATTTGATTTTTCTGAGCAGTAGTCTTTTTCAGACTGAGTTTGTAAATCTGACCCAAAATTCCGTCCTCAAGGGAGGTGTGGTTGCTCCTCCAAATGTTTTTAATTTTTTTTTTTTTTTTTTTTTTTTTTGAGATGGAGTCTCATTCTGTCGCCCAGGCTGGAGTGCGATGGCGCGATCTTGGCTCATTGCAAGCTCCACGTCCCTCACGCCATTCTTCTGCCTCAGCCTCCCAAGTAGCTGGGACTACAGGTGCCTGCCACCATGCCCGGCTAGTTTTTTGTATTTTTAGTAGAGACAGCGTTTCACTGTGTTAGCCAGGATGGTCTTGATTTCCTGACCTCATGATCCGCCTGCCTCGGCCTCCCAAAATGCTGGGACTATAGGCGTGAGCCACTGCGCCTGGCCCCAAATGTTTTTAATTTATCTATTCACAAGAATATCATAATGGCTTTGACAAACTCGTTGCTATTCCATTTCTGTAACATCCCCCATGTCCTGCAAACCTTTGTCTATCAACAAAGAAGTGAGGATTGTACGTATTAGTTTCTAAGCCCGCTATAACAAATTACCACAAACATGGTGACTTAAACCAACATAAATGTATTTTCTTACAGTTCTGTAGTCCAGAAGTCCAAAATCAAAGTGTTGACAGGGCCATGCTCCCTCTGAGGGCTGTGGGGGAGAATCCTTTGCCTCTGACCAGAAGGTAGCTCTAACAGTTTCCTTGGCTTGTGGTTGCATAACTATAATCTCTGCCTCCGTCTTAATGTGGTTTTCATCCCTGTGTCCCTGAGTCTCATGTTTCCCTCTGCCTTTCTCTTTGCTTTAGGCCCACCCTGAATCTGGGATGGTCTCCTCTTGAGATGTTTAGTTATACTATAAAGATCCTTCTCTAAGTAAGATCATATTCACGGGTTCTGAAAAGGAGTAGGACATGGCCATATGTTTTTAGAGGCCACAATTCTACCCGCTACAAAGATAGTTTGGCTTCCATTGTTCTTTATGAATGTATAAATATATGTTAGTGTCCAGTGTTTGCCACATCTTTATGGTTTTAAAAACCATCTGTATAATCTTTTCTAAAATTCTGGTAGCATTTCATGTCAAGCTCACTGGCATCTCTTCCTCAAAGATCGTTAGTGCATTCTGCAGGCTGAGCGTGGTGGTTCATGCCGGTAATCCCAGCACTTTGGGAGGCCGAGGCCAGAGGATTGCTTGAGCTCAGGAAGTCGAGGCTGCAGTGGGCTGTGATTGTGTCACTGCACTCCAGCCTGGGTGACAGAGCGAGACTCTGTCTCCAAAAAAAAAAAATTGTTAGTGAATCTGTAACCATGTCTACCTTTATTTTAGGATTCTAGATAAGCTTCTTAACTCTTATGTTCCAAATATAAGGCTCTGGGAACAGTTATGGGAGGGTCAAGAAATGGATTCCCTTGGTGTTTGGGGCAACCAGAGCCCCGAAGCTGGCCATCTCCCAGTACCCCAGTGTACCCTACAAATACTGGTATTTTCTGTATGTGTCATGATATGAAAAAGTTTGGAGAGCAGTGCTTTGCAATATAATTCAGCATTTGAAGACTTCAACTAACATAAAGCATTTAGGCACCCTTTCTTGTTTCTTCAAATGTCTCAGACTTCAGTTTCCTCTTATATTCCCTCATGTTCTTCTTTCTGGAATGGAAAGTTTTCTTTTTAATAGAAAAGATAGAAGAGTTGGGATTGAATGAGTCTGCATTTCCCTGTTGCTTAATAATAGAACATCTGTGGCAGTCTGTCAGATTGTCTTTTGCTTCCCCTTCCAAGCGAGCCCTAATGCATTCTAGTTGGCTTTTCTCAGGAGCCTCAGCTCACTCTACGTTTTGAACTTCCTGACCTTAATGAAAATTTTCATTTGTCATTGCTGCTATGCCCTTTCCCTCTTTTTTTTTTTTTTTTTTTTTTTTAAATATGTCCTTTGAAATGTGAGTGTGTCTGGTTAAGGAAACAGAATGTGGACACATTAAAAACACATACACCTGTAAAACGACCTCAGAATGTTGACATTGCAGTGTGGAAATAAATACACGTAAATATAATGCTAGTTCTTATGTCATATCCTGGGTATGCCAAGTAAAAGGGTAGTCAGCCAGCTGGTGCTAATTGGAATACACCATCTGTGCTGAGTTTGTGTAACATGGCAAAGTATAGTTGTGCCCTCATTCTCTAAAAACTTCTAAGCCATTGTAGGACAGTTAAACAGACATGGGTGGCAAAAATATATGATGGGTAATGATAACCTCCATGACCAATCGTAGCATCAGCTGGTCATTTTTAGAGAGCATGGGAAAGGAAGAAGGGGATGTTGAGTTGG
Source organism: Nomascus leucogenys (assembly GCF_006542625.1). Classification (NCBI taxonomy): domain Eukaryota; kingdom Metazoa; phylum Chordata; class Mammalia; order Primates; family Hylobatidae; genus Nomascus; species Nomascus leucogenys. The sequence goes on from NC_044385.1 coordinate 16,836,113, forward strand.
ACAACAATCCAGCTGGCCCTGCCTAGACCCAGGAAATGACCCTACTTTTCCAGAACTTGTGCTATAAATTCTATGAGTAAGCTACATTGTGCATTGAAGCAGGTTTTCATGGGTTCATCTCGGAACTTGGCCACCATTTATATATATATTTTTATGTTTAGAGACAGGGTGTCACTCTGTCACTCCTGCTGGAGTGCAGTGGTGTGATCATAGCTCACTGCAGCCTCCAATTCCTGGGCTCAAGTTATCCTCCTGCCTCAGCCTCCCAAGTAGCTAAGACTATAGGGCACACCACTATGCCTGGCTCATTTTAAAATTTTTTGTAGAGTTGGGGTCTTGTTTTGTTGCCCAGGCTTGGTCTTGAAACACTGGTCTCAAGAAGTCCTTTTGCCTTGGCCTCCCAAAGCACTGGGATTACAGGTGTGAGAGCCACTGTGCCCAGCCATCATGTCCCTTTTTTTTTTTTTTTTTTTTTTTTGAGATGGAGTCTTGCTCTGTCACCAGAATGGAGTGCAGTGGCCCGATCTCAGCTCACTACAACCTCCGCCTCCCAGGTTCAAGCTATTCTCCTCCCTCAGCCTCCTGAGTAGCTGGGACTACAGGCGCACACAACCAAGCCCAGCTAACTTTTGTATTTTTAGTAGAGACGGGGTTTCACCATGTTGGCCAGGATGGTCTCGATCTCGACCTCATGATCTGCCCTCCTTGGCCTCCCAAAGTGCTGGGATTACAGACGTGAGCCACTGCATCCGGCCCATGTCCCATTTTTAATGTAGTGACTATACAAGTAATTTGGCTGGAAATAGTAAGAGATCACATATTCTTCCTCCATTTATTCCACCAATCACTGGGTGCCTGTTGTCTGCAGACCTTGCAGATGGAGCAGTGAAGAAGATAATAGTGCTTTGCCTTTATGGAGTATACTATACAGTTTACTTTGGAGTCGAGCAATATAATATAATTAGAAAGAATTATAAACAAATAGGGTCCTGGAGTACCATGCAGAACCTCGTCTAGATATAGTGGTCAGGGAGGTCTCTCAGAAGGTTACATTCAGGCTAATGCTGTATTAAATGGTGCTGGTGAATGGGGCAGGGAAGAGTGAGCCAAGGAGGGAGAAAACAGCCTTGCTAACACCGTGGGGTATGAAGAGGCCTGGTGTGTTCAAGGAGCTGGAAGAAGTCTAGCAGGACTAGGACAGAGGGGAGAATGGTTGGTGCTGATACAAGAGAGACAGGCTGAGACCAGCCCTTGCCAGGTCTCGTAGGCACTAGTGAGCCTTGAGACTTTAGTCTTAAGTACATGAGAAGCCACCAAAGAATTTCATGCAAGGGCATGAGGTGATCTGATTTAAATTTTAAAAAGATCACTGTAGCTCCAGTATGGTGAATGGATTATAAGGGAGCAATAGCAAGAGGCATGAGGAAACCGATTTAGGGGTTTGTTGCAGTGGTCCAGGTTCAAAATAGCGTGGCCTGGACTAGTGATCTCAAAAAAATGAATGGGCAAACCTACTCTTTCATAGGTGCAAGACTGCCTGTAAGGCAGTCTTTTAAGTCTTTTAAGCAGTGAAAGTGTCAGATGTAGCTTAACACATCTGTGTGTTGCTCAGCCCTTAGAGCTGTGTCACTGCCATTTCTCCACAGCTGGCATTGGGCCATCTTAACGTGAATCATTCACTGCCCCTGTTTCAGGAACCTTAGCCTCCTTTGTGGCCTCAGATAAGAAAGAGATAAGAAACATAATAGAATAGTGTTCTGTAGATCAGAAGGGACCTTTGCATCCTGAAACTGAGGTACATGGAGGCTGCCCCAAGCATATAGCGAATTGCTAATATTTATTGGGGGTGTACTGAGTGTTTATTTATGTTCATTAACTCATTTATGGTCTCGATCCTCACAATTCCTGGGACCTGTCTTCATTTTGCAGAGGAGCTTGAGACTTATAAGAGGTTAAGTTACTTGCCTGTAGTTAAACATTAACCTCACAGCCCCATATCTGCAATTCCAAACACCCAAAGCTCTGGAAACCACAATTTGATTGATCCCTTTTCTTTTAAGATTGTTGCAAATTTATTTGGCAGAAAAACCTGACGAAGCTTTTAAAAATCATTTTTGTTCGGCCGGGCACGGTGGCTCATGCCTGTAATCCCAGCACTTTGGGAGGCTGAGGCAGGCGGATCACAAGGTCAGGAGTTCAAGACCAGCCTGGCCAATGTGGTGAAACCCTGTCTCTACTAAAAATACAAAAATTAGCCGGGTGTGGTGGCATGTGCCTGTAGTCCCAACTATTCAGGAGGCTGAGGCAGGAGAATCGCTTGAAGCTGGTAGGCAGAGGTTGCAGTGAGCGGAGATTGCGCCACTACACTCCAGCCTGGGCAACAGAGCAAGACTCCGTCTCAAAAAAAAAAAAAATTTGTTTATCTCATTTGGTGTGAATATTTATCGATATTGCTACAGAAATATTAATGTGTTTAATTATGGATTACTGCCTTGGACCCTACTGGAAGTGGTCTATAAAATTCAGTATATTCAGTTTTGCCTTTTTAAAATGTAGAGACTTCTGAATTTTAAAGCTGGAACCTGACCCTAAGGATGCCAGATAAAGGATTATGGAGCTGAAGTAAGTGCCAAAGGTCGGGTTCAGACCGCAGGCTTTCTGGCTTCAACACTGTGTACTTAACTGCTATCCTAGAGAGAGCACAGGTGAGGTTAGGCTCTGCTCTTTGTCCTTTGAGTGACACAAGTACACTGACTCTGAGCCATCGCCAGACGTAGAGACATTTCTCGCAAGTTATAGTCAGATAGCTTTGATCGTTCCCCAAATCCTTGCGGCTCCCATACTGCCCTGCAATGTGGATGTAGCCCACTGCATGGTGCTCCACCCGGAAATCCTCCATGCTCCAGTGCCGCTTCTTACTTTTATGCCAGACTTCCTGAGTAAATCAGTGTCAGATGGGTGTTAGGAAGAAAGTAACCTAGCTGAAGTAATTTAGACTCATCAAGGTATGAACAAACTTCTTAATATTCATAGAGCTGTCTGCATTTTTAAAAAACTGTTTGTTTACCGGGCTACTCTCTCTCTAATTGGAGACAGGTTGGTTGGGCACTTCAACTAATAGATTAAAAAAGAAAGAAAATGTAAGCCGCGTAAGAGAAAATACCTAAATCACCCCATAGACAGGTTCGCTGAGTCTGGTGGACTGCCTGACTTCGTCTCTCACTTTTCTTCCAAACCATTCTTTCTTTTTCTAGCTTTTCTTCCTTCTTCCCTGCCCAGCATATAAGTTCTCAAAATCTCCATACATATCCCTCTGCCTTGTGGGATAGTAAGGCTAGATTAGTTGGGATAGATTAGGCTGTGATTTGATAACAAATAGTCCTTACATCCCAGTGGTTTAAAAGACAAAAGTTAATTTTTCTCATGTTACATGGCCATCAAGATTTGCAGAGGCAGGTCTCCTGTGCCACACCATCCTCATCTAGGGACCTGGGATGATGGGGTGCCACCATCTGGAGGGTTGTTAGTTGCTTTAATAAAGGAAAGGGGAGTTAATGAAGGGCTCTTAAGGGTTCCATGTGGAAGTAGGCATTCCCCAACTCCGCTCATGTTTCTTTGGCCAGGGAAAGCCACCTAGGCATTCCTAGCATCAAGTAGACAGGGAAGCATGAGTCGCCTGTGTGCCTGGAAGTAGAGGAGGACCCAGTATTGCCTATGGGCAGTAATGCCTCCTACTGCAGAGAATATGGGGGGAAAGAAAACTGAGGAGACCACTGATGGTTTCTGAGTCAGGTCATGTATTATGAATAATGTACTGAAGGGATTTTCAAGCTATGAATAAAAATGAAAATTAGACAGTGGTAGGTCATGCTAATAGGGACTCAGAAGCTATGAAATAATGAGCCAAGAATTTTTTCCCCCAAAAGTTTGTGTTTGATACATGCACAGATCTAGACCTCAGACCCTTTCTTAAAAAGCCATCAATAGCTACAAAACTAAGACGTTTCTGGTGAACTGTTTAAAGAGGGATGAGGACACCGAGGTATCTGTGTCTGTGCTAGAGCTACCACCAAGGGACTCTCTCTTCCCCTTGGTCTAGTCGGCCCCTCGGCCCCGGTGTCCCCACAGCCAAGGTGCAGGGGATTAGGTATTCTCTGTGGCTGCTGATGGGGACTCAGGGACTAGGAGAGGCCTGCCATTGCTCCTCTCTTTTGTAGGTGGGTCTCTTTCCAGGGCCCAGGGGTTTCAGCCTCATAGTAGCTATCATACAGTTGGCCAAGAATTTTATTACTGTGCCGAAATCCTCTTTAAATTGCTCCATGCTCATGCTAATCTCTAGTAACAGATCGGCCAAAAACATCTATAACATCTCCAGTATTGCTAGAAATCTGACGTGCCTCGTGCCACTGCACTCCAGCCTGGCGACAGAGTGAGACCCCATCTCAAAAAAAAAAAAAAAAGAGAAAAAAGAAATGTTCAACTTAGAAAGTTGATTTAGCCATTACTTCAGTGGAGCAGATAGGAGGGAAGAGAGGAATTACTTAAATGTTTAGAAAAGGCGGTAAATATCTTAGGGGATCTTGGAGATCTGGGAATGGTATACAGGGTTTTGTTTGTTTTTTTTAGGGCTTAGATATGGTCATAGTAAATAGATTAGATGTGCATGGCAGTGGAAAAGATATCGTGACTTCAAAGTAAATGTGGAATTTTTTCCAGTCATGGAATAGGAATAACACTTTCTGGGGTAGATAAAATGGAAGTGGCTCACACAGAGTCCTCCATGCTATGCCTGTGGTCTCAGTTAAGGCACTTGATGCTGTCAGCCAAGTGGGAGACAGGTTTGGAGAAAATCTTAAGCCAGGAAGGAAGATAAAGTAAATGGAAAGTGCATCTGTTGTGATTAATAGCACAGAGCTAGGCCATACGCCTGGACCCTGACAGTGGTCCTCTGCTGTCCCGTCCTCTGTTACCATCAGCACCCCAAGCCCATGGAGAGCCAGTCAGTGTCCAGTGTGACAGTGGTTGCCCGTGATGCTGCTGATGGTATGGTCAGTAGATCCATTAGGAATAAGAGCATTGGGTAAGCCTTGCTGTTTTTTGGACCCCGTGCCACACACTTACTACACTTTATCCTGTTATATCGTAATAAACCCCCTGTAAATTAAGTGCGGAGTTCCTCATCATCTGAAGAGTCATTTCATAGGGATTCAGAAGCCATCATCTATGAAAACATGCAGTGACTGACTGTCTGAACCCACACACCTTAAATACAGTGGTAGGGGCTGGGGTGGGGGATGAGGAACCAGGCTAAGCAGAAGCACAGCTCCCGTTTGGAGAAGGAGAGAGCGAGTGGACTCCATTGTGGCTGCCTTGTGGACGGTGTAGTTGCAGGGTAGACTACCACCACTGGTGGACAATGGCACATGGTGCCGTTGTGATAGGCACCTCTTGGCAGGTAGGGCAGGGGATAGGGTGATATAAAGAGTCATGTATTTTGGGGGCATTTGCAGCAACATCATTTTCTACTAGGAATTATAAACCAAATCTCTGCCATGCTAGGAATCTGATGTTCCTGAAAGAACTGTTCAGCCCATTATTCTAGTGGCCAGATGAGAGGGAAGAAAGAAAGAATTGCTTGAATATAGAGCAGTTTTACCCTGTAAATTTTACCCTCTAAAGTTTTACCCTCTAAAATTCCTGCCCACAGGCATCCTTTTCTAAACCCTCCCACCAGGCAGAATTTTCTGTATGTGATATGTGAGATTCAGGCATTGCCCTCTTACCAGCTTTCCTTTTTTTCTCAGTTTCTCATCATTACTTTTATAAGCTTTGAGACCCTAAAAAGTATTGTCTCCATTTTTCTTCTGTTAGTTGTTCATTAGGATTTTGAGCAACATGCTTGTATTACTTTTGACATTTAGCCATCTGGGCCAGTTTCAAGGTTTCTTTCTGTTTTCCAATTTTTTAATTGTGGTAAAATATACATGAATGTACAATTGGCCATTTTAACCATTTTTAAGTCTGCAGTTCAGTGGTGTTAAGCTCATTCACGGTGTTGTGCCGCCCTCATTACCATCCATCTTCAGCACTCTTCTCAGCTTGCCGAACCGATGCTGATGCTCTATACCCATTAAACACCAACTCCCCATTCCCCTCCCTCCAGCCTCTGGCAGCCACCATTCTAACTTCTGTCTATGTGAATTTTTCACTCCTTTGGGTATTTCATAAAATGGAATCATGCACGTACCCTTGTGTGACTGGCTTATTTCACTTAGCCTCATGTCTTCAAGGTTCATCCATGTTGTATCATGGGTTAGGAGTTCCTTCTTTTTTCAGGCTGTGGAATATTCCAGCATGTGTATATGCCACGTTCAAAAGTATCTGTTCATCTGTTGTTGGACATTTGAGTTGCTTCTGCGTTTATTATGAATAATGCTTCTATGAACGTAGGTGTACAAATATCTCTTCAAGTTCTTTTGGGTATATGCCCAGAAGAGGAATTGTCAGATCATATGATAATTCTATTTTTTAATTTTTGAGGGACCATCATAATTGTTTTCCCCAATCCCTACACCACATGGTAAAACATTCCCACCAATATAGGACATGGGTTCCAGTTTCTATACATCCTTGCCAACACTTGTTATTTTCTGGTTTTTGGATAGTAGCCAGTCTAGTGGGTGTGAGAGGGTCACTTTCAGGTTCCTTAAAACATGTCTACTCTTTTGGTGCTAGATACTATAATGATATAGTAACAGATGATCTAAATAAGAATTTTTTCTCTCAGCAGGCTAATCCTAGTGTTTTGGAGAGAGATGTGGATATACAAGAATTTAATCTAGAAAAGGTATGTACTTTGAGATTGTTAAATTATTTATAATTAACTTTATTTACAATATTTGTTTATAAATGTATGTTTATATTAAATTTATTATGTTTATAACATAACATGCAAACTATGTAGTATAAATGTTAGGTATTATAAAAATTAACAGTTTTTGTTTTGAGACAGAGTTTCACTCTTGTTGCCCAGGCTTGAGTGCAATGGCGCCATCTCGGCTCATTGCAACCTCTGCCTCTTGGGTATAAGTGATTCTCCTGCCTTAGCCTCCTGAGCAGCTGGCATTACAGGTGCCTGCCACCACACCCGGCTAATTTTTTTGTATTTTTAGTAGAGATGGGGTTTCCCCACATTAGCCAGGCCGGTCTCGAACTATTGACCTCAGGTGATCCACCCATCTCGGCCTCCCAAAGTGCTGGGTGTGAGCCACTGCACTCGGCCAAAATTAACAGTTTTATAATATCTAAAATGAATATTTTACATGTCTAAAAGTTGGGAAAATGGTTAAGCAAATCATACTGCATTCACTTTTTTTTTTTGAGGCAGAGTCTCCCCTTGTCACCCAGGCTGGAGTGCAGTGGCAGGATCTTGGCTCACTGCAACCTCCAGCTCCTGGGTTCAAGTGATCCTCCGACTGCAGTCTCCCGAGTAGCTGGGATTACAGGCGTGTGCCACCACACCGAGCTAATTTTTGTATTTTTCATAGAGGTAGGGTTTCACCATGTTGGTCAGGCTGGTTTTGAACTCCTGACCTCAAGTGATCTACCTGGCTCGTCCTCCCAAAGTGCTGGGATTACATGCGTGAGCCACCACGCCCGGTCTGCACTCACTTGATTGAATATTTTATACTCATATAATACATGATGGTTTTGTGACTACAACGCCACTGATACAATGGTAAGTATGCGGATATGTATATTCTGTGGTTGTAACGTTTTAAAAAACACGTAAGAAAAAAGACAAGAAGAAGTAACTCAACTACTAAGAGTGGGTATTGCTGACTTTTTCTCTTCCTTCTAAAACCATGGATCTGTGTTTGAAGCTGCTGTGATAAATGGTTTCTAAGTGTGAGTGGGTGTGTTTGGAGGGTATTTTTCAGTTGAAATTATTGCCTTTATGGACAATGGCTTGTTTTAGAGAGCATCTAAAGCTCTTAACTACAGAGCTCTGCATTGAATCCTGGCTCTGTTATTACTTTGTGCAGAGATAATTCTTTGTATCAGCTGTTCAAATTAAACATGGGAGAGGGCCGGGCACAGTGGCTCATGCCTGTAATCCCAGCACTTTGGGAGGCTGAGGCGGGTGGATCACGAGGTCAGGAGATCAAGACCATCCTGGCTAACACGGTGAAACCCCGTCTCTACTAAAAAATACAAAAAATTAGCTGGGCATGGTGGCGGGTACCTGTAGTCCCAGCTACTCGGGAGGCTGAGGCAGGAGAATGGCGTGAACCCGGGAGGCGGAGCTTGCAGTGAGCTGAGATCGTGCCACTGTGTTCCAGCCTGGGCGACAGAGCGAGACTCCGTCTCAAAAAAAAAAAAAAAAAAAAAACACAAAACCATGGGCGAGGGCCAGACATGGTAGCTCATACCTGTAATCCCAGCACTTTGGGAGGCTGAGGTGGGAGGATCACTTGAACCTAGGAGTTTAAGGCCAGTCTGGGCAACATAGTGAGACCTATTCTCTATAAAACATTTTTTAAGAATTAGCTGGGTGTGGTGGTGCATGCCTATAGTCCTAGCTACTCAGGAGGCTGAGGCAGGAGATCACATGCCCAGGAGGTCAAGGCTGCAGTGAGACATGATCATGCCTCTTTTTAACTGTACTCCATCCTGGGAGGTAACAGAGCAAGACCCTGTCTCAAAGGAAAAAAACAGGAGAAAGATGTTGTGAGAGATGGTGTATGGTAGGAGAGCCTCCATAGAGCTCCTTTGACCACATGACAGTGGAGTTATTATTCCTATGCGCTGTTATTACAGAGCGGTGGATCTGAAATGCATTACTTCTGGCAATATGTTTTTTTCTTTGGAGTTGTTGAAATGCACTTGCGTCTGATTGTGCTTTGTGTCACAGGCTCGTTTAGAAGTGCACCGATTTGGGATCACGGGTTACGGAAAAGGAAAGGAGAGAATCCTGGAACAGGAACGTGCCATTATGCTGGGCGCTAAGGTGAGGGGCTGCTGCTACCTTTCATCGCCAGACAACATGCAAAAAAAGCAAGAGCAAGGAAAGCCAAGAGCAAGTCAGGGCAAGGGACACTGGAACATTTTTGCAGATGGTTTGTTTCCTTGTTCTTTCGTTACAGCCTCCTAAAAAGAGTTATGTGAATTACAAGGTTTTACAGGAGCAAATTAAAGAAAAAAAGGCAGCAAAGGAAGAAGAAAAGAGACTGGTAGGTGTGATGGTCTGTCCTTTATTCAACTAGAATGGGAAAGTGGATGCTCTTTGCCACAGTGGAATGCCGGAAGCCGCTGCTTGGAGAGCAATGAAGGCACCAGAGTTAAAGTTAAAGGATCCCATGCTCTCCACTTCTTCGAGTTAGCTCTGTTTAGTAATACCAGCCAAGTAATCTGGCATACTTACATGCAAGGTTTGCTTTGAAATAGCAAACTCCTTGTCTTAGTCCGTTTGTGTTGCTGTAAAGGAATGCCTGATGTTGCGTAATTTATAAAGAAAGGAGGCTGATTTGGAGCATGGTTCTGCAGACTGCACGGGAAGCATAGCACTGGCGTCTGCTCGGCCTCCGGTGAGCATCTGAAGCTGCTTCCGCTCATCAGGGAAGGCAGAGATCACATGGCAAAAGCGAGACATGAAAGAGCGAAGCAGCAGTGGGGAGAGGTGCCAGGCTCTTTTTAACAAACAGCTCTCATGGGAAGTGGGAAGTAACAGAGGGAGAACTCACTCATTACCATGAGGACAGCACCAAGCCATTCATGAGGGATACATTGCCGTGACCCAAACACCTCCCACTAGGTCCCGTCTCTAATGTTGGGATCAAATTTCAACCTGAGGTTTGGAGGGTCAAATATCCAAACTATAGCAATCCTGTTCCAATAATGCAGGCTACTTTGATCTTTCTTCTATAGTTTTTTTTTTTTTTTTTTTTTTTTTTTTGCATTTTACGTTGTATAACCTTGTATACAACACAAGGGCCTATGAAAAACCACAAGGGGAATAGATGTTACACTTTCTACCTTTCACCTAAAATGGAAGATTTGAGCTTTCAGTGTAAGACTATTAGTCTTACCTGGAATAGCCATTCACATTATTTTTTCTTTTTCTTTCTAACTGAGACAGGATCTTGCTGTGTTGCCAGGCTGGTCTCGAACTCCTGGGATCAAGTGATCCTCCCACCTTGGCTTCTTGGAGTGCTAGGACTATATAGGCATGAGCCACCACGCCAGGCCCAGCCTTTCACATTGTTGAGAGCGTTTTAGGGTAAAACTTTGAGACTGTTATGTTTAATATGCCTACTTGAAAGAAATATTAAAAATGGTATCTCAATGACTTTTGGTCACAAACCTCTTGCCTTTTGTTTGAATCCCATTATCCATTACTAACATGTATATGATCTTAAATTCTGAAATCAGGCCCAAGAAACAGATATTTTCAAGAAAAAGAAGAGGAAAGGACAGGAGGACAGGTGAGTGATTTTATCAGGCCCTGGGGTTGAACAATCTGGATGAACCTACTGATTAGTTCTGAAAAGGATGCCTTGAATGTATGTGGTGTTGCTAGCCCATTAGAGCGCTTCACTGTCTCTCATTTATCCTCATCAAAGTAGGATTTAGTAAATTACCCAAGATCAAACAACTGCCTGAGAACTAAATTAGGAAGTTTCTCCAATCTCCCACTTTTCACCGACACTCTAAGTGACTAGTGGAAAAGCTGCAGTTTACATTTCCAAGAAAAGACTTCCAAGAGTGCTGCTACAGCAGCATAGTCTGGGTCTGTATTGCCTGCTCTTTGACATACCACGTAAGATAGAGCACCGTAATTATGAATAAGGGATGTTGACTTTGTTGCTTTGTACTTGTTTCTTAGCTTTTGTTCAAGTGCCTTTTTCTATGTCTTTGAGTTACTGTTTCAGAATGGACTCTTTTTGTCTTAGCCTGTTTTCTTGGGCTCCTAGTGCACTTGTACGTGCTGTAAAATGGTCATTTGTTCTGGCCACCGATCTGTATCTGTTGAATGCCTCTTTGTGTCAGGCATGTGGGTGCCTTAGGTATTGGTGTACAGCTGTAATCACACTAAAGATATCCCTGCTCTTGAGGAGCTTCATTGTAGGGAGAGAAACACCCCAAAACATACAAATGGATAAGTAAGATGATATCAGATACTGGCAAGTATTGTAGAGAGGCTGAAAGAGAGCATTGTGAAAGAAAACCACAGGGAGAGGGTGAGCTGGGAAATTAGTCTGAGGAGGTGACATCGGAGCTGAGAACTGAACAAAGAAGAGGGGCAGCCTGGAAAGAGCTGGTAGCAGAACATTCCTCGCAGAAGAAACCAGTGCAAGGGCCCTGAGGCAGGAAGGCAGTAGCATGTTTCAGGGACCACAGGAAGGCGTAGTGGGGTGGGGGGTGTGCATGGCAGGCGACCAGGAGTTTGCAGGCCAGACTGCAGTGGCCTGGTTGGTGGTACGGTGATGCTTGTTGGTAAGCTTAACTATTTATAGTACCTTTCTCTTACTTTAAATGTAGGAAATCCAAAAAGAAGAAGTCCGCTCCCAGTATTTTGTCAAATGGACGGATTGGACAGGTTGGAAAATTCAAAAATGGAACACTGATTCTGAGCCCAGTTGATATCAAGAAAATAAATTCCTCCAGAGTGGCCAAATGAAGTACTTTATCAGATAAAACGAGGATGGGAACAACTGAGTCAACTGCAGTGGCCCTGGACCTTGTGCGACTCTAGATAGATCGTTCTTACCACACATTTCACAGACTGCTTTTTCATTTTAGAAAAAAAGTCAAACAGAAGTAACATTTCTAGTTGCCGAAGTGTCTGCTTCACGGTGCTGAATGCGTCAGGCCCAGTGCAGCATGGATGTGAAGTGAACCCACTGAAAAGTGTTTTTTAATGTTCTCCAGCAAACTTCACTCCTGTTTCATGTTCACTGGTATTTGGTGCATTTGCTTGTGATAACATTTTTTTTATAACTTTACTGTTTTGTAAATGCTAGTAGTTTACATTAAATTGCTTTATAATTTTTTAATGATTTAATGTTATCATGAAAGAACCAAGAATCTAGTAATTTATCAGTTTTGTGGAAAAGCAGTTTTAATTTTTAGCCTACCATGTGTACAAAATCTACTTCATAAGAAGTTATATAAATAAAATATGTTTGTAGTATATGTGCCTGTGACTGTTAAATAACAGATGGTTTTAACTCATACTTTTGCGCCCACATTTAAGTGAATGTTATTTCTATCAGAGTCGTCATCACCTTTGCAGCCATATATATGTTTTTAATGATACTGCCCTTGCCTAAAGTGACAGCAACTTCTCAAAGCTTGTAGCACATTAAAAAAGGTCTTCGATAATGATGACAATTTGGGCTTTTAAAAATTTCTGTTTTTTCAATTTTTTTGTTTGTTTGTTTTTTGAGACGGAGTCTCACTCTGTCGCCCAGGCTGGAGTGCAATGGCACGATCTCAGCTCACTGCAACCTCCACCTCCTGGGTTCAAGCAATTCTCCTGCCTCAGCCTCCCGAGTAGCTGGGACAACAGGTGCACACTGCCACACCCAGCTAATTTTTTGTATTTTAGTAGAGACAGGGTTTCAGCATGTTGCCCAGGCTGGTCTTGAACTCCTGAGCTCAGGCCATCTGCCTGCCTCGGCCTCCCAAAGTGCTGGGATTACAGACATGAGCTACCATGCTCGGCCTGTTTTTTCAGTTTTTTAGAGACAAGGCCTTGATCTGTCACCCAGGCTGCAGTGCCCTAGCACGATCATAACTCACTGTGGCCTCGAACTCTTGGGCTCAAGTGATTCTCTTGCCTCAGTCTCCAGAGTATTTGGGACTAAAGGCATATGCCACCATGCCCAGCTAATTTAAAAGATGTTTTGTAGGCCGAGCGCGGTGGCTCACGCCTGTAATCCCTGCACTTTGGGAGGCCGAGGCGGGCGGATCACGAGGTCAGGAGATCGAGACCATCCTGGCTAAGACGGTGAAACCCCGTCTCTATTAAAAATACAAAAAATTAGCCGGACGTGGTGGCGGGCGCCTGTAGTCCCAGCTACTCAGGAGGCTGAGGTGGGAGAATGGCGTGAACCCGGGAGGCAGAGCGTGCAGTGAGCCGAGGTCGCGTCACTGCACTCCAGCCTGGGCAACAGTGAGACTCCTCAGAAAAAAAAAAAAAAAAGTGTTTTGTAGGGACTGCATCTTGCCATAGTGCTTAGGCTGGTCTTAAACTCTTGGGCTCAAGCTGTCCTCCTGCCTTGGCCTCCCAAAGTGCTGGAATTATAGGTGGGAGCCACTGTGCCTGGCTGACCTTTTTTTTTTTTTTCAATTGCCAAAAAACTGATCCTAGCCTAGTAAATGATAATGTTTTGGTCCAAAAATCAGGTATAAATGGCTCACTTTGTTATGTGACTTTATGTTGTCTGTGAAGACACTGACAAATGAGGAACTTGCAAAATGTTGGGGATAGTGCCAGCAAAACTGGAATGAGTGGTTTGTTTCCCAGGTTTATTTTGAATGGCATTATTCATCAGGATATATATTTTGGCTCTAAGTAATTTTAAAAAGGTGTAGAAGATCTCAAACATGACAGAAAGCACTAGGAAAAATCTCAGGAGCTAGAAATGACCCATGAGAATGGCTCCTAGATTAGTTTAACTCCTCGTCTTCAGCATTGGAGACGAAGGGACAGCTAACTTCCCATGAGCCATCATGGCTCAGACAACTGAGCACTTGGCCTGACTGTTGACCACAGCCCCAGGGTAGTCCATTTTGGAATGGCATACAAATTCCAAGTGTAAATTACTAAGCTTGCTTTTATTTTCACTTAAAAAAATTTTTTTTGAGAAAAGATGGTCTTAATATGTTGCCCAGGCTGGACTTGAACTCCTGGGCTCAAGTGATCCTCCTGCCTCAGCCTCCTGAGTAGCTAGGACTACAGGCACAAACCACCATGTCTGGCTACTTTTTAATTTACCTGTAAATATTTAAGGAACAGGTTTTTGACCACTGGGTGCTCTGGAAATAGAGGTTTAGGGGCTAAAAGCACAAACCATACCTGTACTTTAAGGACTGAAGATCAAGTTTCAGGCCATGCTCTTATTTCCATTTGATAAGGCTTTCCCTAGCAAGGTCAGCAGCAGAGAAAAGTGAAAATGAAAAGAGCATCCAAAGGAAGGCAGGGCCATGACCAAGATTCTTGCAGTAGCCATCCGGGGAAAGGATCAGGGTCTCAGCGTCCAGGGCAAACATGCACTTGCACTCTCTGCCTCCTTTATGCTAGCATTTTCCCCTGGGTGGGGGTTGCTTTCCAGCCATATGCATCTGCATGGCTCGGTCCAGCGTGTTCTGTGGGGCACGTTACATTAGCACAGTGGCTGGCCAGGGTTGCATGAGGTGAAGGGGCTGGACGGGCATGCCTCCAGAACCTTAGTCTTAGGCTGAGCTGAATTCGCCAGGACATGGCTGCAGAGCCCAATTCCTCTGCTGACAAAGTAGAAAAGCATCATTACAGTAACTGTGGAAACTCTTACCTTAATCATTTATTGCCTTGTTTGGACCAATGGTGAAAGGAAGCATTTGCTTGTTATCAGCCTAAGAGGAAAAAAACCAAAGTTCCACTCCATAATACCACCTCTTACACCCTCCCAGCACTGCCCACCACCTTCGCCCACCAGCTGGTGGCCTGGCTGCTCCCAACATTGCAATTGCACTGTTACCATTTGCTGGGTTTTCTCAGCTAGGATGACTGCTCCCCTTCTCCCCGATTGATGGCCTCAGGGTCCACCCAACTTTGCGACAGCAGGTCTGACAGGACAAGGCCCATGATGGAACTTCCAGCCACAGGGTCACTTGGCATCAGGTGTGAAAATCCTATGTTCAAACCTATCTATCCTTCAGGCTCAGGCTCCAGTCCTCAGGAGGACTCAGACATCCCTTACTGAGCATCAATGACAAGTCAGAGGTTGTGCCGGCGTGAGGAGATGCTCATCCCTAGTGTGTGTGATAATGTGGATGTACACAAAAAGGACCTGGTAGCACTGAAGCCGACTAAGCTTATCTGAGAGTATGGACAGCGTTTCTGAAGCAGAGCTCAGAGCTGAGTCTTGAAAGTCTGCTGGCTCACTGATTTATGCACTCAGGCCCTGGGCTGGGCCCCATACGCTGGGGTGGGGGTGGGGCCCACGCTGACTTTGCTGTCTGAGTGAGAATAGAACAGAGCTGCCATCCAGGCTGGGCTTGAGCTGCTGGCCTAGGAGTGAAGCACACTCTTTTCCCGCTCTGCCAGCTGATCCCAGGTGTGGGCCGAGGGAGAAGTGGCACGTGGGGTGGGATGTCACAGGCGTCCGGGTTTTGGCCATACAGCCTGTGGTACTTGATCCTGTAGGTCCGCAGATGGCCTCAGGGCCCACCCAACTTTGCGCAACAGCAGGTCTGACAAAGCCTGGGCCATGGTGGTACTTCTGCAAGGATCGTGACTTCCTAAAGTCCTAGGCTCAGTACCCAGGCTCCAGCCAGTGCACCTGCCTCCACAATCCTCCTGTTGATCTCTTAAATGGGACTCTGGTCATGCCACTGTCCTCCTGCAGCGGCCCCTCACTCCCCATCACACACAGATTCCTTAAAATGACTTCAAAAGCCTTCACAACCTGACCTTGACACTCCTTCCATCCTGAACTGTGTATTTTTCATTTCCTAAACCTGCCCGGTCCTCCGCCCTCTCGGCACATGCTGCTCCCTCTGACTCGGGCCCCACCTGTGTTAGCAGCTCTGTTCTATTCTCACTCAGAGAGATCCAGCTTCTGCTGCTGCCAGAATGTGCAAACTGCCACGACAGAAGCCAGTGCCGAGTCCCTGAGGAGGGACCATCCCCTGAGGAGACCACGTGGGCTACGTCAGAGCTTTGCTAGCCTGGAAGGTGATGGGAGGAAATACCTATTCCTGTCATAGGTTTTCTTTTCCTGCCCACAGGGCCTCGGCCAGCTCCAGTAGCCTAAGGGCATACAGAGTGTTTGCTTGTCACCTGGCAGGCGGTTCCATAGGACAACACTGCTTCCAACCAAGGGACCCATTTGGCAGCTAAGGAGGTGCAAGACCAGGCGCGTGTTCCAGGGCTCATGATCCTGAACTGCTGGTCTGGTGGAACAAGGGGGAGGCCCGGTGCAGGTGCAGCTGAGGCACCATCTCAGAGGTGACACTTTGTGAGGAGGCGGCGGCATCTGCCAGAGTGCAGCGTACGCCTTAAATCACCCTAAACACAGCCATTACACTTAGAAGGTGCTGTGTCCCAGTGAAATGACTGTGACTCCCAAGGACCCAGTGAAATGACTGGGTCCCCATTTCACCCCAGTGAAATGACTGGGTCCCCATTTCACCCCAGTGAAATGACTGTGACTTGGGGAACTTGGGATTCCTGTTCCCACAATTCTTGATTCTGTGGACTTAGAGACCCTGCTTCCCAAAGAGGGGCGCAGGGGACACAGTATTCCACTGAATCATTAGCTATGGTTGTTGTCTGGGCAAGAAGAGCCAGCACCTTGCAGGGCTGACTGACCAGGACTCTCCAGAGGAAGCAAGGCTGCTGTCACACAGAGAGGCCAGGAGGAGCCCGTCTGCACCCTGGCCATCCACTCAGGCATCTCTGAACACTGACCTTACCCAGTGTTGGCAGTAAACGGACAAGTTCAGCAATCCTGAAGTGAGAGGGGCCCCGTGACCTAAGGCTCAGACCCCCCACGGATGAGCATCTGGACCACACCAGCAGATAAGCTACCAAGGTCAGCAGAGACACTCACCAAGGGTGAGGGGAATCTGGAATGTCTCAGAGAGGAGGCAGATAGTGCAGTTGCAGCTCTGAGGCCAGTGACAGTGGCAGGGAATGTAGTTGGTTCCACTGACCTTCCTCTTTTTTTTTTTTTTTTTTCTAGAGATAGAGTCTTGCTGTGTCACCCAGGCTGGAATACAGTGGTGTGATGAGAGCTTACTGCAGCCTTGACCTCCTGGGCTGAAGCAATCCTCCCACCTCCACCTCCTGAGTAGCTGGGACCTAGAGGCATGAGCCACCACCATGCCTGGCTAAGTTTTTAGTTGAGACAGGGTCTTTCTATGTTACCCAGGCCGATCTCAAACTCCTGGCCTCCAGCAGTCCTCCCGCCTTGGCATCCCAAAATGCTGGGATTACAGGTGTGAGCCACTGTGCCCAGGTGTGAGCCACCACGCTCATCTCCCTCTTATAATCGTGTCTCAGTGGAATTCTGGAAGAGCTTCTCCCCACACACACTATGTGAAACACAGACCTGGCACTGTGGTGGGTTATGGTGGGCACTGTAATGTCCCACTAGATTCCCTTTCATGGATGAAGGAGTTATTCCCTCAGCTGCTGAGAGTGGTTAGGGAAAACAGGCCTCAGCTGTCAGCCCTCTGCAGGGACTGCCTCATCCCCTTGCTAGGGGAACCCACAGTCGATGAATGATCCACGGGAGGGTGTTAAAGCCCAGTCCTCTCATCCCAAGTCAGGACAACTCCAGAGTCGAGTTAGCTGAGGCCTTTACTGGTTCCGTGCAGCTCCTTATCTCCCTCCATCCAATCCTGCTTCCTTCCCTGGGCTTCCATGAGTGTTGATCCTAAGAGCTTGCCCTAAGAAACGTTTGCTCTCTAATCACTGCATCTGCCTCCTACTCAGCTGAGCCCATTCGGTAATCCCATAAGTAACTGGTGTTAGGGGCTGTCAGGGGCCATGTGAGACAGCTGCTCTTGAGGATCATGAGGTGAGAAAGCAGCAAAGGACAGAGCTCAGGTCAGGCATGTCTGGCCTCGGTCTGTGTAGCTGAAGGGGCAGGTGAGTCTCCTTGATGCTCATGGGTTCGTTGGGATGTTTTCCGCAGATCTCTACGTGGAACCCATGATCCACTTTGCACTCATGGATTGACCTTAACCACATGGTAACTGTTATGTATCTCCAGCCCTATTCCTTCTTGTAAAAATGAATTTTATGACCTTCCTACTGTTTGTGGTCAGGTCTTCTGTTTTTTTTTTTAAATTTTATTTTATTTTTTATTTTTATATTTTTTGAGAGGGAGTTTCTCTCTTGTTGCCCAGGCTGGAGTGCAATGGCATGATTTTGGCTCACTGCAACCTCCGCCTCTCGAGTTGAAGCAATTCTCCTGCCTCAGGTCCCAAGTAGCTGGGATTACAGGCATGTGCTACCACACCCGGCTAATTTTTGTATTGTTTTAGTAGAGATGGGGTTTCACCATGTTGGCCAGGCTGGTCTCGAACTCCTGACCTCAGGTGATCCACCCGACTCAGCCTCCCAAAGTGCTGAGATTACAGGCATGAGCCACCCTGTGTGGCTATTTTTTTATTTTTAACACAGGGTCTTGCTCTGTCATGTGGGCTGGAGTGCAGTGGCACAATCATGGCTCACTACAGCCTTGACTTCCTGGGCTCCAGCAATCCTCCCTCCTCAGCCTCCTGAGTAGCTGGGACTACAGGTGCACCACCACAGCCGGCTAATTTTTGTATTTTTGGTAGAGACGGAGTTTCACCATTTTGCCCAGGCTGGTCTCAAACTCCCGGCCTCAAGTGATCTGCCTGCCTTGGCCTCCCAAAGTTCTGGGATTACAGGCGTGAGCCACAGCACCCAGCCTAGTTTAGAGTCATGTGTAATCACCCTGAGATTTCCTGGGCACGCGAAGCAGAACCATATTGACCCTGCTACTTAGTAATGCCCAGCCCCACTGGGGAAGAGACTGTGTGGCCCCCCCTCCTGTAGCCTCTGTCCCGTCTGGTGGGCAGTCAGGGCCAGTTGGGGAAAAAGGCGGACCTGACTGTGGAGCAGGAATTACAGACCACACCTTGTCTTTCTGTTGTTGGCAGTGTCAAAAGAATTTATTTCCAATCTGCTTAAGACTGTGGTAAAACTCAGGTTTTCCAAAAAGGTAATACAGAAAGTTCAACCAACCCCCAAAGACCAGAAAACACAGTGTTTGCAATTCAAAAAATACAAACGCTTGTGGATACCAATACAAAAATTAGAAAAAAGTTGCTTTCCTTACCATTCCCCCCTACCCCCTGTGTTTTCAGTGGAACATCCACAGCAACAGGACCAAGAGCTGCCACCAAATACCAACAACGAGTGACCGAAAGTGGGTGCGATGGAGGAAGGGGAGGGAGGAGGAGAAATGGGGATAAAGAAAGGCAAGAAAATGGGAGTTCTGTTGATGGTCAAAACAAGGACACAAAGCTTTTTGTTTCTTGTTAAATCCCTTTGCCAACGTTAAACAAACACCTCTCATGCTTAATACAACAGCTTAGTGCCGAGGCAGCAATCCTACATCATGCATTGAACGTTTTCTGCTTTGCCCGCTCCCCACTTCCTCTGGGTGCCGAGAAAGCCTGGGGCTCTGGATGTCCGGTTTCCAGGGCTAGGAGGAGTTGGAGAGGCTTCCCGGGCTGGGTCTCACCCAGTAAGCACCTGACATGTTCCTGCTACTGCAGTTGCAAGCGGTCACCTTCCCGAACCTGAAGCCTGGTGTTGGCCTCTCCTCAGAGCCTTACCCGAGGGCCTGGCCTGGTCTGCAGTGCCCGCATCACCGGCCCACAAATCCCTAGGCCTTCCCCAGGACTGCGCTCCTTGAGAGAAAAGCGATGGCTCCAGACGAGACTTCCCTGGAGGTCTCAACTCCCAGCTCCTGATTGATGTCAACGTCAATCATTGAAAAAGCCAGGGCCTCCCCCAACCTGCATAGCTCGTGCTGGTGAAGCCCCAGCAGTCCCAGTGGTTATCAGTCATCTGAAAGTGAATGATGACCCACTAGCCCAACCAGCCTTCAAAATTTCAGCTCAGTTGCATCTCTTCGCGCTATCCACACTGGATTTCAAACCCACTCACACTGCAGAGACCCCTCGAAACAAAGGAGACAAGCTATGAATCGAGAGACCCCTTAGATTCCAGAACTTAGGTAACAAAGAAGGCAGAGGCCTGGGTTAGTGTCCTTCCTTGGTTTAAAGGGGCTTCTGCACACAGAGGCCTTGAGGCCTCGCAGTGAGACTGCTGACAGGCAGCCTGTTCACAGCACTCACACAGAGCACCGTTCAAACAGGCCTCGCCAGGAATGGAAACATATAGGGTGTTACTTTCTATGGTCATAAGAAACCTGTCTTAAAGGTCTATTTTACCCGCTGGAGGCCAGGCAGCTCCTTGCCCTGGTCACAAGGAGGCTTGGATGGAAGACACTGGTCAGAGAACACTGGAACCCCCGCTCCAAGGTTTGATTCACTGAATGGGAATCATTAGCTTAGATGCCAGAGATGAAAGACTGCACTTTTTTTCTTTAAAAATGTTATTATATAATCCTCACAATACACCAGAGGAGGTAGGTTAGTATGACTAGTCCCATTTCAGGTGGGGATACTGAGGCACAGAAAGGATAAGAGATTGGCCCCTACTCATACCATGAATCACTATTAAAGCCAGGTTAAAAGAGGGAAGTAACTGATGGCTGAACCTGGTGTCTGATCAGTACATCCTGCCTGAAACCTGCCCTCATATTTTTACAGCCTAGATATGGTTAAAGCTACAGGGTCCTTTGATCTTCCGGGAGGAACTGCCAAAGAATGCAGTCAACAAATGCAGCTACCGGCTCACTTGCAAAATAAAAGTCCTGAAATTTTCCAGCATCACCATCTTGAATATTTGCCAGTAACATCTGTTAGATTTTTTAAAAAACCAACTGAGGGCCACAAACCTGTTAAGAAGTTCCTGTTGCTTCCAGTAAAATGTGGCCAAGGAAAACAAAGGTAACGAGTTTTGCTTTGTAGGAAGTGGGGAGCGGGCAGGGGGCATCTTCACTGAATAAAAATTCGAGACCCAACAGGTTGGCATCTGTTGGAGGTGGCTCACCCCATTTTCCCCTACCTGCCCCCTGAAGACACATGGAAAATCCTGGGCTTGGGTATCAAGATAAAGGCCGGCAGCTTTGTCACATATAGGCTTTCTATGGAACAATGCAGCTGGAGCGCCACAGTCCCTCTGCAGATCCACGCATGACAAACCACTGGCATAACCTGGTGGTTCTCAACTTGTGGAGGCCCCCAGGAGATATCTAGTAATGTCTACAGATACTTTTGGTTGTCACATCTAACTTGGGGGTTGCTACTGGCAGATGATGGGTAGATACCAGGGATGTTGCTAAACATCCTACAGAGCACAGGACCTACCACAAAATGTCAGTAGAGGTTGAGAAACCCTGGCGCCACCCCACAGGCTGTGCAGCAGTGTTCTTTAGCATTCACATGTTGACTCCCCCTAAGGATTGACCCTCCCTCACTACCTCACAGCCAGCAGGTGGCCATGGGACCAGCAGCCGCCTCCTTGACAGTGAACCAGCTGCCCACCGGTGCTGAAACGCGCCTGCCCAGGGGGACCAAGCCTTTCGCTTGCAATGAGAATTAAGGCTTAAATGCAAATATCCCTGGAAGAAATACACAAAGATCCTGCATTCTGATCCTTTCCTGAGAGTGCTGTGGTGGGGCGGAGGGCAGGGGCACCAAGAGGGAGAGAAAGGGCGCAAAGAGGAGGGTGGGCCTGCCCCCAGCTCTCTTGGTGAGCTCCACAGTGCCTGCCCAGGCTCAATCCAGAAAGCACCGCCCTCCTCAAACTTGGTGGGCCATAGGGCACCTAGGGTGCTGTTGCAACTACAAAATACACATCAGGCTGAAGGTGCAGCCTGGAACTATATACAGTTTTATAGTTTTTAGGTCAGTTACCTTGTGGGTCAGTATTACTGGTGTCCTCTTTAATTGGAATCATTATTTTCCCAAGGAGAACAGAGAGGGGAAAAGCAGGCTTTGGGGAAATAACCTTCCCCTGCTTTGAATTAGGAGCTGGGATGCTATGTATGCGGTGAGGTGCTAGTGGATATTTTCGGAAGAGATTAATTTTAAAAGG
The DNA here is from genome assembly GCF_006542625.1 of Nomascus leucogenys. Classification (NCBI taxonomy): domain Eukaryota; kingdom Metazoa; phylum Chordata; class Mammalia; order Primates; family Hylobatidae; genus Nomascus; species Nomascus leucogenys. Next base: position 16,858,089 of record NC_044385.1, read on the forward strand.
AAAAGGCATACACTTTGACCAAACTTGCTCACTAGCAAAGAACAACTGCAGAACCACATTACAGAGGCACTATTTACAATGCAATGGAACTCGACATTTTTAAACTACTTTGAATTCCTTTTTCACTGAAACTGCTGGATAGATTTACACCAAGTTACTCCTCAGCCAGCCCAACAAAAGCCTCATCTTGATATCATTTTTATATATGTACAAATGTGCCACCATGATGTAACGTGTTACGGAATTCGATGGTGGATGAGAATTCCATGATCTGTCTGTCATCTCTACTCTGAAACCCGGGACCTTCCTGGCCGTGAGGAATTGATAAGTTCCTTCTTCACTTTTCTGATCCCTCAAAAACACAAGCGTGTGGCACGGACCTGCCCTTCTCTTTGAAGTCAGAACATTGAAGGTGTTTTGTGCTGAAGACAGGAGAGGTGTCTGTGAAGGAGAGCTAGATACTGTCCCTGGCATCGGCCGTATTGCTTCTGGGCTCCTGGAAGAGTCAGAAAAGGGAGATTCCCAGCCCCCAAGCTCAGGGTGGCAGTGGGGAGGAGGGAGTCCTGGCTGCACCTCTCTGGACTTCAGGGAATTTTTTTCTGAAAGAGGCCACTGGATTTGTGGGCATTTCCCTCCTGCACTTTCCACTTCTCTCCTGACCTGGATGCTGCTCCCTCAAAGGGGTTAGGTTCAGGGTAGCCCCAGGCAGCTCGTGCTCCAATGATGGGCGATTCTTCCACTGAGCTGGGGCCACCTGGTGACCCAGGCTGTGGTGATGGTGGAGGCTCCACAGCCTTCCCCGGGGCTCCCCTGTGAGAAGCTGCTGTCACCAGGCAGCCCTGCGTAGCCCGCTCTCATTCCGGGGGCAGGGTGTAGGCCTGTTTGTTTTCAGAAGAGAGCTAGACACTTCCCAAAGCTGACAGCTTCCTTGGCCCCAGGAAAGTGGTGGCTCCTCTTCATCCTCAATCTTTAAGGATCTTCTCCATGCTCCAAGCCAAGGCCACCCAGAGCTATGGCTAAGGATGAAGCTGCAGGGATATGGGAGACAGAGGCAGCGGTGCGGGCAAGGACACAGGGTCCCAGGTCTTATGTGTTACCACCAAGGGCTCTGGACGGGGCTCTGGGATGGGAGGAGGAGAGCCAGAAACCGCTTGGTGAGATGACAAGGAAGAGGCAAGACCTAGACTTCCACGAAGCAGATAGCTCCCAGGCTTTGCAGCAGAGACTGCAACGCAGCACCGAGCAGCTCCTGGAGACGGGGCAGCTGGCCTTGCCGGCCACATCTGCAGAGACCGCGGACCAAGCAGCCTTGCAGACCAAGAGCATGAGCTTTGAGGTAGGATTGTCGGGCCTGCTGAGTGGAGGGGGCGGGTACCTGCATGGCTCTGGCAGGCACTTACTCAGAAAGCAGGCGTGGTGTCTGAACAGGAAGGCAGAACCAAGGACACACAGTTGGTGCCGGTGAATGAGGCGAGTTTTATAAAAATCCAGTCCAGCAAATTGACAAGTCACTTCTCAGCCTCAGAAATAAAATGCTTGACAAAATATATTCTTTTTAAAAGGAGAGAGAAATGCTACTACCAGGTGCAGCTGGAGGTGGCAGGTGACTGGGAAGATGAGAGGAGGGAGGAGAGGAAGGGTTCCCTGGGAACAAGAGCCTGGCAGGCTCAGAACCCCTGCCGTGAGCTGTCTCTGAGAGGTGTGGATGAATCAATGTGGATCTCAAGGGAGAAGCCTGGTGTTTCCAGAGTTCCACCCTGGCAAGTCAGACTCGGCACACCCAGTCTTACAGTAGGAAGCTGGGAGACGAGGTACCTGATACTGCCCTTCTATTTCTGCCTTCCCCAGAGATCCCGCCAACCAACCACATCAGGGCAGAGCCGTGCCGGCCTGCCACAGGGGCCACTTGTGTTCATGATGCTTTCATAATGACATTAGGGTGGACTGACTAGGACAGGCTTTCCCAGGGTCTCCCATCTTAAATGCTTATGAGTCTGAGAGTGGTTCAGCTCAGAAGAGCAATCTGGATGCATTTTCAATTAACTTCTTGGGCTGCCAGTTTCAGAAAGGAGCCACCAACAGGCAAATACTTATGACATAGTTAAAATTCTTGTGTTTTCACGTGGATTTAGGAACTAAGAACTGTGTGAATTAATTTTAGTAGACTGCCATTCTAAAATTGGTGGAGCCGAGTGTGTGTGTGTGTGTGTGTGTGTGTGTGAGAGAGAGAGAGAGAAAGAGAGAGAAGGAGGGAGGGAAAGAGAGGGAAAGAGGGAAGAAAGAGGCAGGGATGGAGGAAAATAAGAGAGAGAAGGAGGAAAGGAAGAAAGAGAGAGCAAAGGAGGGAGGGAAGGAGAGAGAGAAGAAGAGAGAGAGAGAGAAGGAGGGAGGGAGAAGAAATGAAGGAAGGAGGAAAAGAGAGAGAGAGAACACAATTGGCTGATTAATAAAGGAAGCCATTTTGAAAGGTTCTCAACACTTTAGTGAGAGAGGCAAAAGTCAAGCATGAATGATTAATGTCCCTTTCTATCAATCCTGCATTGGGTCTGCAAGTGGCAGGTGCTACTAAAGACTCTAGGACCAAGAAGCTAGAAGATAACTTTCTCAGCATGATGAGAATCTGCAATCTTTGGGACTCTGAGGAGGCGGGGTCCCCGCGGAGGGCCAACACCTGGGGCGTGGGATTACAGCGCAGCTCCTGACTGCTGCTCTCAGGAGGCCAGTCTCAAAGTCTACCTTCCTCTCCCTCCAAAAAAAGACAAGCTTTGAAAACAGATGGCAGGAAACATAGACATGAAGCCCGCATGCTGACTCCCTTGAGAAAGGTCCTTCTTGGGGAGTGTTCGTAATGTCTAGGTGGAATGAGGGTGACACACGTACCTGCCTTTGCCACTGACAGTGGCAGCTGTGAGCATGGCCCGTGGACCCATTCCCTGCGTCCCCAAGAAAATGTGTTTCTATGACACTCCACGCTGTCAGGTTGTACCCATGACTTGCGTATCCTGCTTTTGTGGATTATTTGAGCTTAGTGAGAATGGTGGGCGTTTTGCCTGTGAATGTCACTGTCACAGGCGCAGTGCCCAGCTGGAGTGGGGCTAATTGCCTGACAGCTTTGGCCGCCCCAGGTTAGTCGGCACTTCCAATCCTGTGTGCAGGGTGACCTGAAAAGAAGACAGGGGAAGTGAGGGTGGGAGAGGCTGCTGCAAGGACCCTGAGTGCTCTGACAGCACCGCAGACACCGGCAGGATCCCCTGCTGGCTCCAGGGCCATCCATGCAACAGCTCAGGGCTGCTGTAGACTGTTGACTATTACGTCCCCCAATATCCCTAATTAAAGGCTATGTTGGTTTGCACCTCTTTCCTCATAATAAGAATCACCCAGCTGACTGGCTCCTCATTTTGCCAGAGCTGCCAGAGCTGGGCAAAGTAGACGCTGTCACAGGAGCACGGCTCTCATGCACTGGCTCCCGTGATTACATATTTGTGTCTACTTTCTAGCCATGACCTTCTTTCCTTTCCTATTAAGCCCATTCTATTAACTGTGAGGAATTATAGCCAACCTTTTATTTTTTGGATTAAAAAAAGCTTATTTGTTCATTGGTAGAGATGGTGCCTTGCTAGTTCCCCAGATGGTCTCAAACTTCTGGGCTCAAGCGATTCCCCTGCCATGGCCTCCCAAAGTACTGGAGTTACAGGCATGAGCCACCATGCCGGGCCAAGCCTATCTTTTTTTTTTTTTTTTTTTGAGACGGAGTCTCGCTCTGTCACCCAGGCTGGAGTGCAGTGGCGCAATCTCGGCTCACTGCAAACTCTGCCTCCGGGGTTCACACCATTCTCCTGCCTCAGCCTCCCGAGTAGCTGGGACTACAGGCACCCGCCACCATGCCTGGCTATTTTTTTTTTTTTGCATTTTTAGTAGAGACGGGGTTTCACCGTGTTAGCCAGGATGGTCTCAATCTCCTGACCTCGTGATCCACCCGCCTTGGTCTCCCAAAGTGCTGGGATTACAGGCGTAAGACACCGTGCCCGGCCATAAGCCTATCTTTTAGGTTGCCACAAATCCCTTTTGCAAATTAGTAGAGGATTGAATCAATCAATCAGGGATTGATGTAGACTCCTCAATATTCAGGGCCACAAAACAGGACCTTGCCTCCCCGCACTCCAACTCTCCATCCCAAGGGGAGGAGGACTCTACTAAGACGAAGGATGGCACCTCCGTGTTTCTCCCTTCCTCACACCCTCCTGGGCTGTCATTCTTGTCTCTCTGTTTCAGGCCTCCTGAGCTACCAGCACTCCCCAGGGACTGAGCTCAGTACTGAGGTCTCTGTCTCCAGAAGCTGCCACCTTAGGGCCCCTGGGTGTCCCAAGTGAACAAGTCAGAATGGAGCGCTTCCAGGAAATGTCCAAGGCAGGCCAGTTGATAAGCTCTGTCTGGGAAGGCTCTGTGGTCAGCTTCTTTATGGCCCACTCTGCCCAAAGGCAATGCAGAGACCTGTGGCAAACAGTGGGGAGCATCTAGACCAGGTCCGGCCCCGGGGAGGTGTGTACCTGCACATTGCGGTTGAGGCTGAGGGCTGGCATGAAGACCCCATCCACGTGGCTGAAGGCTGTGGGGCCCTGCTGCTGCCCGTTGATGAAGAAGGTGAGGGTATGCTTATTCAGATCCAGCAGCACGCCCACGGTGGCCCCCTTGCACACGCCGCCTTCCGTCCTGGGAAGAGAGTCCCCAGGAAGACCATCACCACACCCAGCCTGGGATGTAGGTGATAACTCAGGAGAATTATTTACTTATTTAGAGACACTGTCTCACTCTGTCACCCAGGCTGGAGTGCAGTGACGCCATCTCAGTGCACAACAGCCTCGCCCTCCCAGGCTCAAGGGATCCTCCCACCCTAGCCTCCCGAGTAGCTGGGACTACAGGTGCATGACATGAGACCCAGCTAATTTTTGTTTGTGTTTTTTGTAGAGATAGGAGTCTCACTATGTTACCCAGGCTGGTCTTGAACTCCTAGGCTCAAGCGATCTTCCCATTTTGGACTCCCAAAGTGCTGGGATTACAGGCATGAGCCACCATACCCAGCCAAGAAAATTATATATAGGATGCTGGGAACAACCTCACTTAAACATAGCCCCCAAGGTGGTGGTGGGGTGCTCTCCTGGGCACATGAGCCTTCTCTCACAGTGGGCACACTTTGTTAACAGACCGTGATGAAGACTCCCCTAGAGGAACACCCCCAGGCTGTTCAATCCCCTCTTTCTGACAGCATCTGGGATCTGCACACTAGAAAATTCGGGTTTCGATGAGAAGGTCCCATTTGAAACTGTGGAGCATGGAGAATGGGTAAGAAAGGGACCTTTTCCTGCCAAAGAAAATAACTGACTTGGTGCCCTTTTCTGTTTTAGGCAAGTGAGGATGCTGAGGTCGATGAAGATGTGGACATCCAGGCCTTCAGGAAATTTTGAAAGGCCCCCACCCTACATTGGCTCATCTTCCCAGAAACATCCTAGGGTCCCTCAAAAAGCAGCGTATGGCAGGCAGAGGGGTGCTGAAGTTGCAATCCTCTGTTGGAGTCACCATCCCACAGGTGACCAATAGCGGAACGCTGAGAATGTCCATTGTGCTCTTGATCAGTGTTGGCAATGTCGTACTTCGTAGGTGGTAAGAATTCACATCCACTTGGTGGAAGTGAATCTATAATAAAAGTAAGGAACATGCTCCCAAGGGGGGCTTGGCTGACCACGTCTTCTCCCATGGGCCAAATCCTGCAGACTCTCCTTCCCTTCCCTGAGGTGGTTTATTGTTTTTGAGTGGCTGTTTCTCCCTGTGGCCCAGGCAGTGGTGCAATCATGGCTCACTGTTGCCTGGAACCCTTGCGCTCAACGGATCCTCCCACCTCAGCCTTCCGAGGGCACGCACCATGCCCGGCTAATTTTCAAAATATTTTATAGAGACGAGGGCCTCACTATGTTGCCCAGGCTGGTCTTGGACTCCTGGGCTCAAGGGATCCTCCTGCCTCAGCCTCCTGAGTAGCTGAGACGACAGGCTTGAGCCATCGCGCCCGCTCAGGGCTGAGGTCTTAGCCTTAACCTTAGCAGCGCCACTCTGCTAAGAAAACCATGTTTGTCCTTCCAGATTGAGAATGAGTTGATCTACTGGACGCTGCTGGTAGGGCAGAGGGAAGGTGAGCAGCGAGGATTCACGACAGGAAGTCCCGAGGACGACTTGGTGGGCGGCCCAGACGGGTGTTTCCGGAGAGGGCAGGGTTTCCCCGAGGGTGCCCGGGGCGGGATCCGGCAGGTGGGAGAAGGGAACTGAAAGCGCACTGTTGGTGCTATTTGGACACTGACCATCGGGTGGCGACAGTGACCCACGGGAAGTGCAGGAATGAGTCCGACCTAAGCAAAGCCTCAGGCCCAGTCAGCACTGGGGTCCAACTTCCCCGCTGCCTCGGCTCTCTCCCAGACAGCGCTTACCCTACCCGATCCACATCCGAGGGTGGGAGGACATGCAGACAGGGGCAGATTCTCTCTACCTTCTCATGGCCCCACTTCCCTTCTGCTTTTCTTACTGAGGTGGCACCAAGGGGCCATCAAAGACAGCAAGGGCCCAAGCAGTGCTCCGCAGCCCTTGGGAGGGGTGTGGTGGCCAATGGCCGGGAGAGCTGGGGAGTCTGCACCACACAAACCAAGGCTAGGGTCCTGGGCTCAACCCTGACAGTATCAACTGGCCGCGTGACCTGAGCCATTGTCTGACCTTCCTAAGCCCAGGCTTTTTAATTTTTTTTTTTGCAGAGAGGAGGGTCTCACTATGTTGCCCAGGCTGGTCTTGAACTCCTGGGCTCAAGCGATCCTCCTGCCTCAGCCTCCCAAGTAGCTGGAACTACAGGTACACAGCACCATGCCTGGCTAATTTTTAAAATTACTATTATTTATAGAGACAGGGTCTCACTAAGTTGCCCAGGCTGGTCTCAAACTCCTGGGCTCAAGGAATCCTTCTGCCTTGGCCTCCTTAAGTGCTGGGATTGCAGGTTCGAGCCACCATTCCAGCCTAAGCCCCAGTTTTATAATCTGTAAAATGGCAACAATAATAGTACTTTTGCAAGGATTAAATGAGCTCAGATACATCGAGTGCTTCCTACAGCATTGAGCACAAGTAAGGGCTTGATAAATGCTTCTTGTTATTACTCCTGCCAGCAAACAGGGTATCTGGGTGCCAGTTTGGCTTAAGCAAGCAGAGACGGAGCTGATGGGCCTGGACTTGGCCTCTCTTGTGGGTGGGAGGGAGAATGGCCAGCCTGCAGGGTCCGGGCGGAGGCACAGAGCTGCCTGCCTCTTCCCCAGGACTCAGGAGAGAAGGGGCCCTGCCTACAAGCAAAGAGGCAAGCAGACGGGGTCCTGAGGACCCTCAGGCAAGTCCCTGGCCCAGATTAGCCGTGGCTTCCCTGAGAAAGAAGAAGCTGGTCCTTCCTTTGCGGGAAGGTGCCCCAGGGGCTGTTATAGGAGCTGCAGGTGGGCCCAGAGCACTGAGAGCCTCTGGGTCAATTTTGCTTGGGGCTGGGGCCCAGCGAAGCCAAGGTCAGCTCTTGAAGTTCCTCACCCCTTCCTGCTGGGGAGACGGCCCTTGGCAGACCAGGAGCAAGGCTCCATAGCAAGGAGGTGGCTGCAGGTGGCTGCAACTTGCAACTCTCCATTTCTGGCTTTGGGGATTCTTCACCCCTATGTCCATCCCCACATGCTGGCCAGGTGTGAGCACAAAATCCCTGGGAGAGGAGAAAGAGTCCAGAGCTATGGTGCAGGTGTGTTGGGGGGGCACTGCCTTCTCTGTGTCTGAAGAGAGAGACCAAGGCACCCTGGAGAAGCCCCGACCTCAGGGGCAGCCCTGGAGGACCCATCCCTGTCTGCCCTCCTAACAGAGGCCCCAGTAGTTTCACAGGCCGGGACCTGAGTCTCCTGTGTCCATGCTGGTGACCCTATTCCCTGGGCCAGTCTCAGGGCAAAGCCACAGCTGTGGGCACCCTTGGCAGACTCGTTGGTAGTGAGCACCCCGGCCATGCCCTCTGCTACTGCCCTGTCAAGGGCCCAGCCCTGCCGAGGCTCAAGCCCACATGAGACCAGGGCAGTGGCTAGGATCACTGCAGGCAAGTTAGTGGCAATGACCTGGTCACAGCTGTGAGGACACCAGCCCCAGTGGTGCCCATTAACACCCTGCAGTGACTCAAGCTTGGGTTGACCATTGAAAAGGAAAGTGAAGCCGGACCAGAAAGAAAACTACGAGCTCCATATCCCAGCAGAGGACCACTGTGTGGCCCGCTGGGTAACTTGGGAGACCCATCTGTGCGGGTGCTGTGAGAGTCACCATAACATACCCTTATCTGGGCTGCAGGCCAGTTCTACGTGGGCAGAGTCAAAGCCTTCTAGAAAATGGAGACCAAAGTGGCTGAAAATACCTCCTCCCAATTCCTGCTGGCTTTAGGGAAAGCAGAAGGGACACTGGTCTTCAGGACCCTCGTTCCCAAACAACCCATGTCCACAGGAGGCAGGAGGGGGCCCAATCGCACCTGTTGGTGTGGGAGTTGCAGTGCATGAACCAGCTGCGGTTGTTGTCCACATACATGGCCCAGGCCTTGTCATCCTTGCCCAGCATCATGTCCTTGACCACGCTGGCCCTGGCCACCCCGAAGGCGGGGTCTGGGTGGTTGTCGTACCGGTCCACGTGCAGCTCCCAGTAGTGCACGCCCTTGGAGAATGCAGCTGTGCCCAGCACGACCCGGTCATCATAGCTGCTGCAGGTGGCCGTTTGGTTGTCGTTAGATAAAATGATGTCCCGATGCCCAGAGTTGGGGTCAAACGTGAACCAGGCCACTAAAAAGGAGGGAGGCGAGAGGAGCAGGGTCAGGGGATGGAGTTTGCTAGTAGTTTGTAACCGGCTCAGAGACACAAACACACTCGCTTCTGTTAGAAAGTCGGCACCCAGAAGTGAAGGGTCTTTCCTGTATGATTACCACACACGTGCACACACACACAAACGTACACACATGCACACACTCACACACACTCCCTGCTCTGTGTTCATCCAAGTTGCCAGCCCTACGAGCCCGGCCTTGCCAAGGATTTTCAGGCCTCAAAGCCTCAAATCTAGATGCATTTCCTGGTCTTGGTTTCTAAAGCCCTTCCAAACGCTCACAGTTAGAAGTACAGGAGGAAATAGGATGGGCGCAGTGGTCCACGCCTGTAATCCCAGCACTTTGGGAAGCTGAGGTGGGTGGATCACCTCAGGTCAGGGGTTTGAGACCAGCCTGGCCAGCATGGTGAAACTCCATCTCTACTAAAAATACAAAAATTCGCAGCCGGGCGTGGTGGCTCACACCTGTAATCCCAGCACTTTGGGAGGCTGAGGCGGGAGGATCACGAGGTCAGGAGATTGAGACCATCCTGGCTAACACAGTGAAACCCCGTCTCTACTAAAAATACAAAAAAATTAGCCGGGCATGGTGGCGGGCGCCTATAGTCCCAGCTACTCGGGAGGCTGAGGCAGGAGAATGGCGGGAACCCGGGAGGCAGAGCTTGCAGTGAGCCAAGATCACGCCACTGCGCTCCAGCCTGGGCGACAGAGCGAGACTCTGTCTAAAAAAAAAAAAAATTCACTGGACATGGCGGCGGGCACCTGTAGTCCCAGCTACTCAGGAGGCTGAGGCAGGACAATCGCTTGAACAGGGTGGCAGAGGTTGCAGTGAGCCAAGATTGCGCCATTGCACTCCAGCCTGGGAAGCAGAGTGGGCCTTCGGGACTTCGTCTCAAAAAAAAAAAAAAAAAAAAAAAGAAGTACAGGAGGAAATAGATATTGATGAGCCCCCTCGTGGGTAGGAGATTTGAGACACAGAGAGGTGAAGCGATGTGGCCAAAATCACAAAGCTCAATTCTCCATTTTGCAGCCCCTCAGGTGGTGCCCCCTTTTGCTCCCCAACCCCCCAGGTTGTCAGAAGTGAGGCCCTTACTCTAAAGTCATGACCACAATGCACAGGGCAAGGACCGCTCATCTCCAGGCAGGAGAGTCTAGAGGCAGAAGCTAGCGAGCTCTCCGCTAGGGGTGTACAAAGTGAATCTGCAGGTGGCACCATTTTCAGAAAAGTGTCCCTGGTTGGGCCTTTTGACACCAGCATCTGCTCCTGCTCCTACTCCTCCCTGCCTCTAGGAGACCATCCAGCTGTGGCAGCCAGAGGACGTGTGGACTAAATGATAATGAATGCAGGATTTGCCCTCTTCTTGGAGGCGGTGGGGAGCTGGAAACTGCCTCTGTAGCCTGGGCTGGGCCACGCCTGGGGGAGCAGAACTCTCTTTGGAATGTGATTCCTATTTCTCTCATCGCTCCCTGCTAAGACCTCAGATGATCAAAATTCCACTGAATTAATATCAACATGCTGTTGTTGCCCAAGACCTAAAAGGCTGCAGGTAGGTGTATAAGCCACTGGATGTGAGCTCTGATGCTGGGGATTAAAGGGCGCTTTTCCGCTGTGAGAAAGGCTCAAATGTAGGGACTGGTGTGGGCCCACTGCATCTATCATGGAGTTTTCTTGTCTGGGACTGTCCTACTCACTCCTCGGCCCTTGAGAAGTGGGAAAAGTTTAGCCTCCCTCAGCTACTTCACATTTAGTCCAGCACAATAGGGTAAATGAATGTTTCTTTCATGGCTTGTAGGCCACGTGGGTGCAGCAAGGAGCTGTGTGTGCAGAGCCAGGTGAGGCATATGCACCTCAACCGGCCCCTCCAGCCCTGCACTTCCTCCCTCCTCCATCTTCAGCAGCTCATCCTTTCCCCTGGTCCACGGGATGAAATGTGGGTTGGCCCTAGGAGTCAATCTTTGTCCTTTGGGAGCCTGCCTATGGTCCCAGAAGGGCACGCCCTTGGAGAACCCAGCTGTGTCCAGCACCACCCCCACCCCCACCCCGTCATCATAGCTGCTGCAAGTGGCTGTCTGGTTGTCACTGGATAAAATGATGAATCTGTTCTTCCCACTAAGAGATCCCGATGCTCACCATCGGATGTCTGCAGGACGACAGTTTTACTGTAAGGCCCAACACCAGAAGAGTTGAAAGCTTTGACTCGGGCATTGTAGGTGCTGTTGAAGTGAAGACCGTCGATGGTACACAAAGTCTCCTTACCGACGTACACTTCCTGAAAGAGAGCAATGCTGCTCACCAGGCTCCTCTAGCATTTGGAAAACTCCTCGTAGCAAATGGCTTCTGGAAACACATTGACGTTAAAAGTGCTGATGCCAGGTGTGGTGGCCTGTAGTCCCAGCTACTCAGGAGGCTGAGGTGGGAGCATCGCTTGAGTCCAGCTTGGGCAACATTGCAGGGCTCCATTGCTAAACAATTTTTGTTTTTATTTTTTTGAGGGACAGAGTCTTGCTCTGTTGCCAGGCTGGAGTGGAGTGGCGTGATCTTGGCTTACCGCAACCTCCGCCTCCCGAGTTCAAGTGATTCTCCTGCCTCAACCTCCCAAGTAGCTGGAACTACAAGCGTGCACCACCATGCCCAGCTAATTATATATATATATATATATATATATTATATATATTTTTTTTTTTTTTTTTTTGTAGAGATGGGGTTTCCCTCTATGTTGGCCAGACTGGTCTCGAACTCCTGACCTCAGGTGATCCTCCTGCCTTGGCCTCCCAAAGTGCTGGGATTACAGGCGTGAGCTACCATGCCCAGCCAAAAAATTTTAAAAAAAATACTTACCCAAATAGAAGTTATTAAAAAGGGAAATCACATTCAGTCATGGCTGGCTCACAGAACTTGACCAACTTGGGCATGAATGCCTTACTACTGGCTGCCCAGCCCCTCTGCCTGTAAGGTGGTGAGGTGCGATGGGGTCCTGGTGAGGCAGGCTTCCCAGGTCTGCAGCAGCCAGGATACTGACCAGGAACATCCTGACTCTGCCAAGGTCTACCACCTGGTCATCAAGACTATTGAGCCACAGGGCACATCCACTCCTTTGTCTCCTCCCACCCCTGAGGCTGGCATCTTCCACTCCTTAACCCTCCTGGAGCTGCTGTTTTCCTGATCTTTCCAAAGGGTGAGACATTTCTGCATCTGGCCCCAAAGATACTTTTCTTTTCTTTCTTTCTTTGCTTTTTCTTTTTTCTTTTTCTTTTTCTTGAGACAGAGTTGCACTCTGTCACTGAGGCTGGAGTGCAGTGGTGTGATCTTGACTTACTACAATCTCTGCCTTCCAAGTTCAAGTGATCCTTGTGCCTCAGCCCCCAGAGTAGCTGGGACAACAGGCATCCGCCACCATGCCCGGGTAATTTTTGTATTTTAAGTAGAGATGAGGTTTCACCATGTTGACCAGGCTGGTCTCAAACTTCTGACCTCAAGTGATCCACCTGCCTTGGCCTCCCAAAGTGCTGGGATTACAGGTGTGAGCCACCGTGCCTGGCCCCCAAAGATACTTTTCTAAAGATTGACCTTGTTCCCCATTCTCTTCAAAGTTACCTTTGTCCTATTCAACCCCCAAAATGCATAGCCTTTTGCCTCTCTCATGTCATTATTTTCTGCTAATTAAATAATGTGGTCTAAGATCACAGCTAATCCATATAGGAGCCACAGCTCAAATCCAGGTCTGTCTGCATGCAACATCCATACTTTTCCCACTATAAGACCCTCTTCCTTATAAACCCTAGCCCTTGGGTCTAGCTTTTGTTAGTGGCCATGTCTCAAAGAGGAGGGACCATTTTTGAGCTCTGTAGCTACTTCTTTTAATATTTCCAAACAGCCTTTTCTTTCTTCCCATTTCAAAAATACTGGCTCTCCTCTTGGTTTCTGGTGGGCGAGCTCTTTCAGTTCTTAGCTCATTTGCACAACAGGAGTGACTGGGGTCTGCACTCAGTGACCTGGCTCGAGCTACCTCATCTTATCTCCCTAATTGGCCCATATTCACATGGGACTCAGTAATTTCCAAGGAAGTGCTGCAATTATTTCCCTAATTCTTACATTCCTGTATTTTTCAAACACAAAGTAAAACGACACATATGTACATCTCTTTAAAAAAACTAACGGAATGTTGACCTTCAGCAAGGTTTGTTAAATGGGTGCAACTTCCCCGGAGAAGAGATGTGAGGGTTGTTATGATTGCACTGGTTTGTTAGAATGAGTGTTTATTTAATCTTCTCTGGGCTAGGAACCAGGAGATCTGAGATGGCCCAGAGTTTGTGCTCCCTGGCATTCATGTCTGCCTGAATGTCACGGAGTGAAATCTCGAGGTAGTGCTCTATTACGGCTGGTTTGGGGTGGAGTCCTCCTCCAGGGTTTCTAGCAGATGGGGGAGTAGAAGACGCATTTCTGGCTCACTAAGAACCTTTAACGCCCCCATGATAGTCTATCAGCAGGGACATGACTGTAGAATGTTGTCCCAATTCAACAACCATTTATCCAGCATCCTCTATATGCCCAGCACCTTGCCAGGTATATGAGGGGTCAGACAATGCTTCCTCATCTCCAGAAATGATACCTCCCAAGAAAAGACAGAGCCAGGTGAAATAATTAGAGGATCAGACAAGACAAGGTGTGATAAAACCCGTTGAGGGAATGTGTTGCTGTGTGAGGGGCTGGGGGTAAACAGAAAAGGAGGTGGGTGCAGGAAACACCTTCTCTGAGTTCTCCTCCAGCCCCACGCCTGTGTCAGTCCTCCCAGACCTAGTCCTTGGGAGGGAAGCCCCATCTCCGTGAGCCCAGGCCGGCCAGCCCTCCTTATCCTTTTGGCCAGTGTCCCCTCAGGATGGCAACACAATGTCCGCATGGGCTGAACCAGAGTTTGGGGCAGTGGGAGCCACTCCTGCCTCTGCATGTGTACCCTCAACCCCAGCCAAATAAGCAGCAAGCCCTCACCCGGAACTGCCCCCCGGCGCCGTCGTCCAGCTCCAGGATGTAACCGTCCACGGGGCTGTGGGTGAAGGGTGGCATCCTCCAGGCCAGCGTGACGCTGTTGTTACGGGTGCAGCATTTCTCCAGCTGCAGTAGGGGGACGGGTGGCACTGCGAGGGGGACACGCACGAGTTAGCGCAGGAAACCCTCCGAGGGCCCCAGCCCGGTCCCCCACCCCACCCCGTCCCAGGGGTCCTGGCCCCCGGAGGACAGCCAGGCTAAATTCCCTCCCTGGCCACCCTGTAGTCACTCCCAGACGCCAAGGAGTCAGTCTCCAGGTGGGCTGGGGATGAAGCCAAGCACAGGTGACCTGCACTTCTCAAATCTAGGGGTTGTCCTTCCTGGAATCTTAGGGGGCCGTGGCAGATGGCCTCACCCCTCTGAGCCTATGGCCCTAAGGAAGGATGTCCTCTTTCCCATCTGCCCACTGAGAACCACTGGTTTTGACTCAGACTCATGAGGAACTCATAAACAGTTCCAACAGAGTCTGGGCTCCCTGTGCTCCTGTGCGTGGTACAAGCCCCTAGGGATCCTCTCTGCAGGGCCCACAGCCAAGTGGCAGCCAGCCTGCAGATCATGCCTGGAACTGGGAAGGTGAGGGGAGATGCCTTTAAACCTTTGGCTGGAAGCATTTAAAAGGTCAGGGGACGAGATTCAGGCAACAGAAGCAAGTCTTGAGTATTGGACAGTCAACCTAAAGAACTAAGGATTTGAATCACTTGTATCAGAAGTGCTATTAAGGTGAGAGTGGGAGAAGTTTACAAATTTGCTAGCTCTATTCAGGCTCAAGAGATTTTAAAAGTCGATAGAGTCCACTTTGACCTTTTTTTTTTTTAAGGGAAAATTGAAACACTGGTTTTGTTAAAAGTACATATTTCAATTTGGTTCCAAGAATTCGGGCACGGGACCGGCTGAGCACAGCCTGACTCCCACCCTCAGTTAACGAGCCGGTAGGAGTCCTCGCTCCATCCCCTGGGCCCTGCTACTCTGCCCTCCCGCTTCCTCTCTGAACCCTGACCAGCCAGTGACCCCATCCAGTCCAGTTACCCCTGACCAGTCCAGTGACCACATCCAGCTAGGAGCAGCATCTGGAGTGGCCCTAAGTACCCCCCTCCACACCCTCACTTTCCAAGGGGACCTCTCTCTTCCACTGCAGCTCCTCCACTCTGCCAGGCTCCTCCTGCTTCTCAGCACTGCGTGCCATTTACACCTGGGGCAAATGGCCTTTCCAGACCTTACTGGAGGTGCAAACTGTGTGGGAGTGAGCATGGCAATGTGAGAGAGACTTCCTTCTTTAGTTTAAAATGGCCACAAATTCTGCGGGTAAGGACTTCCTGAGTTCACAGATTCTGCAAGTGTGGCCCTCAGTCCACAAAAACCAAAGAGCTTTATTTCCCCTCCCTTGACATCTGTGAAGGGGCAGCATGCAGAGCAGGACTCTGGTACTGGCCAGCATTTGCTGATTTCATAATGGGGCAAGTTATGCAAACTTTACTTAACCCCCTAGGGTCTCTGAACCCACCTTGCTCATTCTGCTCTCACCTCTGACCTTCTTGCTCTTGGGACAGAGAAAACTGATTCTTGCCTCAGGGACTTTGGACTTGCTATCCCTCTGCTGCCTGCAAAACTCTTTGCCTAGATTATTCTCCCTCCTCCTCCTCCTCCTCCTCTACCACCACCACCACTACCTCCTCCACCTCCTCCTCCTCTGCCACCACCTCCTCCTTCTCCGCTACCCCCTCCTCCTCCTCTACTACCTCCTCCTCCTCCTCCACTGTCTCAGCCACCACCTCCTCCTCTTCCACCTCCTCCTCCTTCTCCACTACCTCCTCCTCCTCTGCTACCTCTTCCTCCTCCTCCTCCATCTCCTCTTCCACCATTACCTCCTCCTCCTCCTCCACTATCTCAGCCACCACCTCCTCCTTTTCCACCTCCTCCTCCTTCTTCTCCTCCTCCACTATGTCCTCCTCCTCCACTACCTCTTCCTCCTCCTCCTCCATGACTACCTCCTCCACCTCCTCCTCCTGTGCCACCACTTCCTCCTCCTCACCTCAGATCTCACCCCATGGCATCTATTGCTGCCCCTTCCTCTGATTCCTCTTCATAGCACCTGCCACCATCCAACATTCTATTATACATCTGTTTAGTGTCTATTGCCTTCTCGAGAGTGTAAGCCCAATCTTGCGAGTTGGCAGACTTGTTCAACTGCATCTTGAGCACGTGGAATAGTGCCTGGCACATGGTAGACACTCCCCAAGCACTTCTGAATGAACAAATGATTGTTGTTGAACAAACGATTGTTTTTTCACAAATGGGAAGCCTCAGATTCTGACTGGTGCTTCTCACCGCAGCTCCCATGGCTGTCAGGGGCTGAGCTGGAACTTGAACCTAGGTCCATGACTCTGGTGTTCCTACTCTCCCACCCTGCCACACTCCATGCATCACAGGTCTCCCTATGGCACCGAGCTGCCCCCTCAGACGGCATGCCTCTTTTTAAAGAAGCACTGACTGAACTGGGGCCAACCGCGGCTCACCCCTACATTTCATCTGAATGAAGTCCAGCTGGTGGATGGCCTGCAGCAGCGGCTCGCTGTCCAAAGTCAGATCAAACTCCGCAGACACTTTCGGCTCCAGGGCGCCTTTGACCCACTGCTCCTGAGACACCTGGACGCGCTTGATCAGAGCATCTGAGATCTTAAAGGGGAGCAAAGAGTTTAAAGTTTTGCTTTGCGAAGGAAAAATTGTGCAGCCAGGGGTGAGGAAGAGGTAGAGGCTTTGTCTCTATAGGACTCAGAGACAGAAAAGGGCTGTGCTCTCGAGCCATGGCAGAGATTAAATGACTCCTGTCCACCCAGCACACCCTGTCTAAAAATGAGTTGAAATATTGTTTCAATCGTATTTCATAATCACATGAAATGAAAAGAAGCACTTGCTGCTTAAAGAGATTGTAGCAAACACTATTGAGAAATACAAGATGCTTTTTAAATATACAAATGCATCCTTCATTAGTTCTGTTTTCCTAGATCTAGTAATTTGCAAAGTGAAACATACTAGCAGTTTGCCCCATTGTCTAAAGAAAGCATATTCCACACCCCTAAAGTTTTGAAGCCCACATCTGCCCCTGCCCCCCTGCCCGTGTGTTTCCTCTGAGTTGTTCTGCAACTTCTGCTCCAAACTTGACTGCATCACACCCATGGTTCTGCTCCCCTTTGCTGGAAAGTCCTGCTTATCAGACATTTGGACGTGTCCCTGTTGAGCCAGGATCTCGTGTATCTTTCTTAGGAAATAATCAAAGGGATTCATCATTTTCCCCCCTGACAGAGGCTGAATCACTGCCACGTTCCTGAGAGATACTCATGACCCTGAGTCAGCCTGAATGCAGGAGAGATGGCCTCGAGAAGATTGCACTGTCTCTGTAGGCAGCTGGTCACCAGCCAGGCCTGCAGGACTCTGCACATTGAGATAATGGGCCATGTGGATTCTGCTACTTGCTTCTTCCGGTGCAATCTGTCCAGCTTGTTTAGCAAGACTGTCCTTTCCCATTTGTGAGGAAAATGTTGCAGTGAGGCATTTCAGCCCTAGAGATGACGTCATCTCACCACCTTGTTTCATGCATGCTGCAAAATTAGGTCACATCTAGTGCATCTAGTGAGAGTCAGAGCAAGGTGAGAGCCTAGGTCTTCTGGAATCATTGAGCAAAGGAGAATCGACTCAATTCAAGCCATGAAATGATCTTGCCTAGAACTTGGGCTGATTTGGGGAACAGTGGGGCAGTTGGAGGAAGCCCACCTGGTGTCTTCCAGGGGAAGGCTCACCTGTAAGAACCCAGAGGGGTCGTTCTCCTTGATCACCTCCAGGCAGTACTCCATCAGTCCGGTGGACTGACGCAGCTTCAATGTGCAGTGATTGATCTGGTCCCAAACCATCTGCAATGGAAAGACTCCTCTAAGTAACTGTCTCATGAGAGGAAGAGCAGGCAGGCCACTGCGAGAGTCAGAGAACTAGTGCCAATACAGCCTGGAAGAGGTGGCACTGGCCTGGACCACCTTGCACCAGCTTCTCTCTCGGTTCTGCTGCTAAGCTCCATGTGTCCTCTTTGCTGGGAGATAAGTGGACTCACTTCCCAACAAGCAGGGCTACAACACCCAACACAGAAACCTTTCTAAACTCATGATAGTCATGCAGAGA
This sequence comes from Nomascus leucogenys, assembly GCF_006542625.1. Taxonomy (NCBI): domain Eukaryota; kingdom Metazoa; phylum Chordata; class Mammalia; order Primates; family Hylobatidae; genus Nomascus; species Nomascus leucogenys. The sequence goes on from NC_044385.1 coordinate 16,876,201, forward strand.
AACAACATAACCTGGAACTCTCCATACAATCAGTGACCAGCTTCTTGGCTGGCTTCCGACCTCTCAGGGGCCCTGGGTAACGCGATGGTCTTTGCCCCCTCACTTATGAACCATGGGATCATCTCCAGCATGCATTTCTCCTTTTCTTGACAGTCGTATTTTCTGGTCCAGTTATGAAATGTCTCTAGAATAGATGGAGCTCCTCAGACAGTGACAGCCCGTCATCAACTCAGAGAGTTCATGGGTGCCTGGCTGAGTTAGGGACTCAGCGTGATGTGAGGGGAGAGCCTCGTCTTCCCTTGGTGGGAACGGGCTGTGTATGTTATTGCTGACTGTTGAGTACATGAGATATCAGAGAGAACCAGAAGAAGGGAACAGAGCTGGAGACAGGAATAGGGTCAGGGCTAGTCACTGTCATTGGTCACTTCTGCTTTGCAAATGAGAACAAGAATAGTCGCTTAGATAGAAACAGGGAGGGAGAGGGTGGACTTCTGACTTGAAATCCTCAAGATGCAGGGCATATTGATTGGTCTCTGTCAGGTCACATGAATGTAACTGAACCAGCTGGTGCATCCCTTCCTTGCCTCATTCATTCATTAGCTCATTCATTCACTCACTTAGCTGATATTTACCTACTGTGTGCTCCACCCCATGCTGGGTGCAGAGGATGTGGCAGGGATTCAATGTGTCAGTCCCCCAGGTACCTACCTTCAACTTGTGTTCCCTCTCTTTAGTCACCTTGGTGAGCAGCTTGGCTTTCTGACGAGTTAAAGCATCCACAAGGGCATCACACTGAGCAACCAGGCAGGCTTCATAGTCCAGTCCGTTTTCCTGGCAGAGGTCGGGGGTTGGTTGGGAAGAAGCAGAGAGTTTTAGGGGGGGAAGATGCTAAAATCTGGTGAGTGCTATAGACAAAGATATATTTCAGAGAAGTTCATCCTAGATTTCTCTATAATGTTGTTAAATTAGAGACAATATTTATATGAATTAAGGCAGGTACTATGAATCTCAGCACAGCCATATGGCAGAATATACTGTAGTCATTCAAATCTTGTTCATAGGGCATTTTTAATGCCATGGGAAAATGCTCATGAGAGACTGTTAGGAAAGAAAAAACGCGGGATACACATTGTTCACAGCATAATCTCATACATTGTGTGTGTGTGTGTATATGTGTGTTTAAAGTAATAGAACAGGCCCGGCACGGTGGCTCACGTCCGTAATCCCAGTACTTTGGGAGGCCAAGGCGGGTGGATCAACTGAGGTCGGGAGTTCGAGACCAGCCTGACCAACATGGAGAAACCCTGTCTCCACTAAAAATACAAAATTAGCTGGGTGTGGGGGCACATGCCTGTAATCCCAGCTACTCAGGGGGCTGAGGCAGGAGAATCACTTAAACCTGGGAGGTGGAGGTTGCGGTGAGCCGAGATCGTGCCATTGCACTACAGCCTGGGTGACAGAGTGAGACTCCATCTCAAAAAAAAAAAAAAAAAAAAGAATTCAAGGGCCCTCAGTCCCTCTTATTCCTCCAGATATGTTAATGCTTTATGGGGTTCTCATCTTATGAGCAGTTCCTCTACATGTGCACATTCACACAGGAGCACCTGTATGTGCACATTCTCCCCTATAGACAGACCGTGAGGCCACAGATGGTGCCTCATTGATCTTTGTATCTTGTGCTGGGCTCAGTATATGACATAGCATAAGAGTTCAGTAAACACATTTGTTTAGAAAATGATGCATTTATATTTTGATGCATTGATGACATGGGCATATTTGGCCACAAAAGCACCATATACAGATGCCACATAGGAAGACATGGCATGTAGAGTGCTAAATCACATCTTTCCAGCTCTCTCTAACTGGCTCTGTGTAAAAGTCCTTTCCTGTATCAGGTGTTGCATGTGTGCCATTAAGTTGAGTATCTGAAACTTTCAGCACCCAAGGCTATAGGTAGGACACATAACCCTCCTAATGTCCATCACTAAGAAAATGCTCACTACAAGACTTTTTTCTTCTTCTTCTTTTTCTTCTTCTTCTTCTTCTTCTTCTTCTTCTTCTTCTTCTTCTTCTTCTTCTTCTTCTTCTTCTTCTTCTTCTCCTTCTCCTTCTCCTTCTCCTTCTTCTTTCTTCTTCCTCTTCCCCTTCCCCTTCCCCTTCCTCCTCCTCTCCTCCTCCTCCTCCTCCTCTTCTTCTTCTTCTTCTTCTTCTTCTTCTTCTTCTTCTTCTTCTTCTTCTTCTTCTTCTTCTTCTTCTTCTCCTCCTCCTCCTCCTCCTTCTTCTTCTCCTTCTTCCTCTTCTTCCTCTTCTTCTTCTTGTTCTTCTCCTTCTCCTTCTCCTTCTTCTTCTTCTCCTTCTTCTTCTTCTCCTCCTCCTCCTCCCCCTCCTCCTCCCTCTCCTCCTCCCCTCCTCCTCTTCCCCCTCCTCCTTCTTCTTCTTCTTTTTTTTTTCTTTGACACAGACTTTCGCTCTTGTTGCCCACGCTGGAGTGCAATGGCATGATCTCAGCTCATCACAACCTCCGCCTCCTGGGTTCAAGCAATTCTCCTGCCTCAGACTCCAGAGTAGCTGGGATTACAGGCATGTGCCACCATGCCTGGCTAATTTTTGTATTTTTAGTAGAGACGCGTTTCTCCATGTTGGTGAGGCTGGTCTCAAACTCCCAACCTCAGGTGATCCGCCCACCTCGGCCTCCCAAAGTGCTGAGATTACAGGCGTGAGCCACTGCGCCTGGCCCCTTTCTTCTTAATATGATGCACAACGTGCAAACTTTCCACACTGAGTATTTCTCCCTATGCCAGAGATGTACTCACCTGGATCTGCTGCAATATGTTCTTTAGCTGAACCAGAAACTCCTTTGCTTCCTTTGCCTTATCCGAAACTCCATTTAAGGCCTGAGATAGTTGTGCCTGAAAAAGATATCACATGTTGAAAAGAAAAATTAGTCATGAAAGGCACAGAAAATTTGCAGTTCATCATAAAAGCTTATGTTTATAAGAGGGGATAGGACTGATCCCACACATCTGCTGTTCTCATTGATGAAGGGACCACCACTGATCCATGATCTCTACAACATTTGTTTATTTTTCCAACAGTGGTAGATTGGCCTACACTCTCCTTTCTCATCCCCAAAGCTGGATAGAGGTAAGGAGCACTCAACTAATGGGTTGAAGCAAACAGGTCTGCCCCTGACGTTTGCAGAGCCCAAGACAAGAAGATAAATAGAGTCCTTGGCTTGGCCTGGCCCCCACTATCCATCATTAGTACACGCTTATATGGACATTCCAGACCCCAGGTCAAGTTCCGTCCACCCCATCCCTACACAGTCATCTCCTGGCCTGGGGTGCAAACCCTGGGGCCTGGTCTGCCCTGAGGGATGGACAGGAAGGGGGCTGTGGGTCCTGGAACTGGACTAGGTGTATGGACTGGTAATCCTAGGGCATCCTCTAAAGGGACACACAGGCTGGTACCCTTAGCCCTGGGGACTCCTCACCCTGCAGAGGGGGATGTGGCCAGCAGAGGCTTCTGAAGCACAAGGATCAATTGCTGTGGCCCAAGGGTGAAACTGCAAGCTGAGCTTAACTCTATGGCTTTTGGCACCAGGCTTCTTTGTAATGAACCACGTACACACACAATTGAATTTGTCTTTAAAACCTAGCTATTGAGTAGACTGTGACCTTGATTTTTTTTTTTTTTTGAGACAAGGTCTCACTCTGTTGCCCAGGCTAGAGTGCAGTGGCTCAATCATGACTCACTGCAGCCTCAACCTCTCAGGCTCAAGTGATCCTCCCAAATCAGCCTCCAGCTAATTATTGCATTTTTTAGTAGAGATGGTGTCTTGGAGGCTGTTTTGCCCAGGCTGGTCTCAAATTCCCGGCCTCAAGTGATCCTCCCACCTTGGCCTCCCAAATTGCTGGGATTACAGGTGTGAGCCATCACGCCTGTCTGGATTGTGACCTTGACTTTTAACATGACTTTCATTTTCCACATTAAAAAGCTGAGGATAGAACAAAGCAGAGTCAGAAGGGCCAGGGTCTCCTTCTCCCCCAAGTCCCCTCCCAGGTCTCTGCTCAGACATCACTGTGTCAGTGAGGACTTTCCTCACGACCTTGTGCAATAGCCCCCTTGCCTTCCCCTGGCTTTTTCTTCCTCCTAACAGTCATCACCACCCAACCTAGAAAACTTGTTTGCTGTCCATCTTCATGTCCTAGAATGAAGGACAAGGGCTTTTCTGGGTGCCTCACAGCTTATCCTGGCACTGGAAGAGTAGCCCGCACGTGGTGGCATTCAATAAATATTTGTTGAATGCATGAATCAGTGAATGGGATTCTTTAGACCACACAAACGGCTGTCAAAGTGTGGTTCTAGACCAGCAACATCAGCATCACTGGGCGATTTGCTGAAGTGCACCGTCTCTGACTGCACCCCAGATCTGCTGATCAGAGGTGGTGGGTGAAGCCCTGGAGTCTGCGGTTTACCAAGCCCTCCATGGGGTTCTGATGCAGTTTGAGATCCCCTGGACTGTGCAAGTGCAGCCTCCGCTGAAAACCTATGGGGAAGATGGCAAAGGAAGCCCACAAAAAGACACAGGGGGTAGGTGGAAAGACAAGGAAGGGGGCCCGGTCCCCAGGAGCACCGGCACGCAAGGAGAGGTCAAAGTCTAGGCTGTCTGCTCAGAGAGAGCAGGAGCCTCAGGCTGAGGATCGGCGGAGGTGCAGCTCCTCGAAGAAGCTTTTTCCTACACCATGAGCCTCACCACCCCCAGCCCCACCTCAGTGGGTTTAGGCTCTCCCCTCCATAGCTGGCCCACAGTGTACCACCATCTGTTGCCAGCACCTAGGCAGTGAAACATCCCATAGAATGTACAGTGATGGCAGAAGTGTCCCAGGTCTGCTCTGTCCCTGACGGTAGCCGCTAGCTGCCTGTGGGTACTGAGCACTTGAAGTAGCTAATGTGACTGAGGAGCTGGACTTTTCATATTATTTAGGGTAAGTTGCAACTGCCATGTGTGATTAGCCAGTGGCTAGTCCTGGAGAGCACAGGTTTGACACCCATCTGATAACCTACAGGTCACATTTGGCAGGCTTCCAGATTAACCACCTGGGAAAGGCCTCGTGATTCACGGCTTACATCCTGTCTCTGAGAAAAGACAAGGCCTTCAAATCTTACTGTGAGTTCTTCAAACTGTTGACATACTGATTAATACATAACCTACTGACATCAAAAAGGACACTGAAGCCAGGTGGGGTAGCTCATGCCTATAATTCCAGCTACTCAGAGGCAGAGGCAGAATTGCTTGAGGCCAAGAGTTCAAGACCAGCCTGGGCGACATAGAGAGACCTCCTTGCCGCAACCCCCAGCCCTGCTTTCCTCCCTTGTCCTCACTCTCTCTCTATAAAAAATTTTTAAAAATTAGCTGGGCATGGTGGTGTGTGCTTGTAGTCCCAGCTACTCGGGAGGCTGGGTCAGGAGGATGGCTTGAGTCCAGGAGGTTGAGATTACAATGAGTTATGACTATGATACTGTGCTCCAACCTAGGTGACAGAGTGAGACTGTGTCTCAAAATAAAAATGACACATTTGTTTCTGAATCACAAAGTTTTACTGATCGTCTTGCACATGGAATGTTAGCCTGCATGTTCTCATCCATAGCCAATGAACGTAACCTCTGTGTTGCAGCCATCAATGGAAAAGGACAAGTCTGGTAGGAGGAGCTCTCGCTTCCCCTACACTTTCTAGATAAGCCTTCCAACCTGTGACAGGCTCTGGAACATGCCCAGCTTTGTTGGTGTGTCTTCCCCAGTTGAGCCTCACACTTGGCTTCCAATGAACCTTTATCGAATTATTTCTGCCCTGACAGCCTTAATTTTGCCACATCCTTAGTGGGGTGCAGAGCCCAGGAGAACTCCACCCATCCCAGGATACTCACCCTCAAAAGGAGGCTGAAGAGTCAGCATCATTCACAGGCCCTGGAGGGTATCTTTAATGACAGGGGTTTTCAAGTTGAAGTTGATTATCAGGGACAGGGAAAGAATAGCAACCCCTCCCCAAGACACCCACCCAAAGCATGGGCCCCCTGGGACTGTGGCTGGCCCTTCCTCTCTTGGTCAGCTCAGGCTGCAGCAACAGAACACACAGACCTGGGGCTTCAACCACAAACATGGATTTCTCAGAGTTCTGGAGGCTGGAAGTCCGAGATCCGCATGCCAGTGCGGTTGGTTCTGGGTGAGGGCCCTCTTCTGGGTTAGGTCCTCACATGGTGTCATGTTTGGATATAGTATTTTTGGCCACAACAAATCTGATGTTGAAATTTGATCCCCAGTGTTGGAGGTGGGGCCTAGTGGGAGGTGTTTGGTCACAGGGGCGGATCCGCACGAATGTCTTGCTACTGTCCTCCACTCCTCCTTAGCGGCTTCTCACTGTATTAGTCCCCATGAGAACTGGTTGTTAAACAGAGCCTGGAAGCTCCCTCCTCTCTCTCTCGATTCCTCTCTTGCCATGTGATGCCTGCTCCCCTTTGCCTTCCACCGTGAGTGGAAACTTTCTGAGGCCCTCACCAGAAGCAGATGCTGGGGCCATGCTTCTTGTACAGCCTGCAGAACCATGAGCCCCATAAACCACCTTTCTTTATAAATGACCCAGACTCAGATATTCCTTTATAGCAATGCAAATGGACTAAGAAGCATGGATTTTCCTTGGTGTGTGCACCAAGAGGAGAGAGAGAGAGAGAGCTTGAGAGAGAGCTCAGGTGTCTCTTTCTCTTTTTTTAAGGGCATTAATTCTATCAGAGGGGGCTCTGAGCACATCTAAACCTAATTACCTCCCAAAGGCTCCACCTCCTAATATCAGCACATTGAAGATTTAGGCATCAACGTTTGAATTTGGAAGGGACACAAACATTCAGTTCATAGCACCTCCCACTCATCATACAGTCCTCAGTGGAAAGACTTTGTCTTTTGTCTCTATATTTCTATCCCACTGTGCTGCACAAAGTAGGAGCTCAAAGAATGCTCCCTGGCTGAATAAAAAGCAAAACAATTGCTTGACTAGAGGTGCACGCAAAGAGTGGGCTAGATCCCTGCAGATTCATCACTGCAGCTAGCACCTTCCTGGAGGAACTCAGCAAGCTTGCTTCTGCCTGAGAGGCAGGGTAGTTAGGGTCACACACCATCTGCCCAGTACCAGGGGCCAGGACTGCTCTGCCCCAGCCAGCGCCAGCCTTCCAGGAGCCCAGCCCTCCCCAGAGCCTGCTGACCTGCTTCCTGCTTGGCAAGAAGACCAAGGAGCTTGGCAAAGAGCCCAAAAACAGAGTGGTTTTGAAGGAGACCCGTGACCGCAGGCTAATGCCTGGCTGAAAGGGGGACAGTCTCACAGTTCAGCGGACACTGCTTCCAGGTCCATCAGACTTGCCATCTAATTTTTCCCTCCACTGCTTTTTGATGCCCCCTTGGTGAGGTCACCTCAATGCAAGCCACATTGGGGCCTGCTGTGTGCTCAGCCACGTGAGGGCCCTGTGCCCTGGTCTGCAGCCATGGAAGAGCCAAAGTGGGCAGTGTGAGGGCTAGCTGCTGTCTAGGGATGTCCTCATAAGCACACACTGGTCCTTTTCTTCAACCCAGTCCTTTGTGTGTGAATGACCACAAGTCATTTCTCCTCACTCAGGGAATAGCATTGTGGAAATCGCACCTGACAACTCTAGTGGAAAAGGAGCAAAGGTTTTTGGAGTGAAAGAACAAATGATTTATTTTTTTTAAGAGATGGAGGTCTGGAGCAGTGGCTCATGCCTGTAATCCCAGGACTTTGGGAGGCCAGGGTGGGAGGATTGCTTGAACCCAGGAGTTTGAGACCAGCCTGGGCAACATATGAGTACAACCAGACTGGGTAATATAGTGAGATGTCGTCTCTACAAAAATTTAAAAATTAGCCAGGTGTGGTGGCGTGTGCCTCTAGTCTCAGCTACTTGGGAGGCTGAGGCAGGAGGATCACTCGAGCCCAGGGCGAGACCCTGTATCAAAGACAGAGAGAGAGAGAGAGAGAGAGACAGGGAGAGGGAAAGGTGAGAGAGAGAGAGAGAGAGAGAGAGACAGATGGAGATCTGGAGAGCTTTCTCTGCCACCCAGGCTGTAGTGCAGTGGCACAATCGTAGCTCACTGCAGCCTCAAAAACCTGGCCTCAAGTGATCCCCCTGCCTCAGCCTCCTGAAGCACTGGGATTACAGGCCTGAGTCACCTTGCCTGGCCTCTCACTCTCTGAAGATGAGTGGCCCAGGAAAGCTGCATTAGCTCCCTGCCGTGCTGCCCCACTGCACCCTGGCGATCTCTGCCCTGAGCAGAGTTGGAGTGCCACATGGTAGGCAGCATAGTACCCGACACGTAGAATGTGCTCCGTAAATATTTGTGTCAGTGAATTGATTTTGCTCTAGATTTTTGTCTGACTAGCTCCCCGAGATATTCAAGTCTCAATCCTCTCCCACACTGGGCATAATTAAAATGGCCATGTGGTCACTCTGAACCCACTGTTTCTAGGGCATGGAGCCCCATATGGTCCCGGCACCAGCAGTCTGACCCTACTCTGGGGACTGACCCGCTTTTCATGACTTCTGGGTGTTAACTATTTCTAGGTTAACTGCCGCCACTGACCTGGTTCACATTTAGTCACACTGGATGGGGCTTCTGATGCCCCGCGCTCCTGATGCCCTGTCTCTATTGCACACCAGAGGGTTCCTCTGCCCTGCTCTCCCCCTTTACTGAGCAACCTGCCAACAGCTAGGGAAGCCCCCCACCCACCATCTCAACACCCCTTGCTCAGTCTGCGGAGAGCGGCTTTGTTTTCTAGTCTTCTCTCAATGGCCAGGCCTAGGCTCCAAGAGCCCAGTAACCAGAATAAAGATAACTTCCAGGCTGGGCGCAGTGGCTCACGCCTGTAAACCCAGCACTTTGGGAGGCCCAGGTGGGAGGATCACTTGAGCCCAGGAGTTCTAGACCGGCCTAAGCAACACAGCAAGACCCCTGTCTCTACAAAAAATACAAAAATTAGCTGAGTGTGGTGGCACACACCTGTAGTCCCAGCTACTCAGGAGGCTGAGGTGGAAGGATTGCTTGAGCCCAGAAGGCTCAGAGGCTGCACTGAGCTTTGATTGTACCACTGCGCTCCAGCCTGGGTGACAGAGTGAAACCTTGTCTCTTAAAAAAAAATGATGATGAATAAATGTAACTTCCCTAGCGTCCGGCCTAAACTGAGGCTCAGAAACATGGTGGGGAGCCTTGATCACCCTGCGATTGAGGCAGATGCAGCAACAGACCTGGAGACTGGAAACAAGGTGTGACCCACGGAGTCACTGGAGGTGACTCACAGGGATGGGAGAGGGAGGAGGTGAGCATGTGGAGACCCTGGAAGTGGGGAAAGAATAGGACAAAGGAGGGTCCTGAGAGGGAGACTTGGGCAGACCCCTCTCCCATGAAATAGTGGCAGCCAGACCTCCTGGATTCCCCAACCCCACCGGCTTCCCTGCTCCCAGTCCACTCCCAGGATCCAGGCTCCCGCTCTGTGGATCCAGGCCACAGAGACTTTGCTCCATGCAGCATGAAGGATTGACGGTAAGGGCACAGAGGAGAGGGCACGCCCCTGGGTAGAAGTCCACTTAGGGAGGAGCCAGCTCAGCATTGGCTACAAAGGGTGCAATGCTGGGTGGCAGCCCCTGGTATGTTAGGCCTGGGGCCACAGGCTGAAGGGGACCCCCCAGAAACAGAAGGGGTCATTGGCAGAAGAACTAGGAGCCAGGGGTTGATCCGGGCAGCCTCTCTCTGCAGTGGCTGTGACCCAGAGTTGGGGGGAGGTCCCCTGAGGCAAAGCAGCTCAGAAGATCAGCTCCTGTCCCTGCAGCTCCCTGTGTTTGTGTCACTAAGCCAGTAAGGAGGAGAGCTGGGATTGGAATGGGGCTCTCCAGATGCTGATCCAGTGTTCTGTTCAGTGCATCAAGCCACATCCAATTCTCAGAACCCCTACATGCAGCCTGCTGCCACGACTCTGTCAATACAGACTAGATCTCTTTGAAGGTGCCACCACTGCCTTCATCTAGGGCTGTTGCAAAAGAAGAGAACTCTCTTGGAGGATCTGCCTTTCCCTGAATCCCCAGGCTTACTCTGTCATGGGTTCCTGTGGGACTTTGGTTTCTTATCGCTGCTGTGACAAGTTGCCATAAACTTCGTGGCCTAAATCAACACAAATTTATCATCTTATGGTCCTGGAGGTCAGAAGTTCAAAATGTGTCTTACAAGCCTAAAATCAAGGTATGGGCAGGGCTGGTTCCTTCTGGAGGCTCTAAGGGAGAATCCTCTTCGGTGCCTTTTCTGGCTTCTAGAGGTCACCCACGTTCCTTGGCTTGTGGCCCCTTCCTGGCATTGTTCAACCTCATGTGCTATGCTATGGTCTCCCCCAAATTCATATGTTGAATCCTAACCCCAGGAGAGGTGGTATCAGGCAGTGGGGACTTTGGGAGGTGGTGAGGGTGGAGCCCCCATGAAGGGGATTAGAACCCTTATAAAACAGGCCCCAGAGTGAGGACACAGTGAGAAGGTGCCATCTATGAATCAAGAAAATGTCCTGCCAGGCACCAAATCTGCTAGGCACTGATCTTGGACTTCCTAGCCTCCAGAACTGTAAGAAGTACAGTTATCCACCCCTGTGTCTATGGTATTTTGTTACAGCATCCTGAAGACTAAGACATCTTGCTTCCATCCTCATCTCCTGTGACTAACTCTGATCCTCCTGTCTCCCTCTTACAAGGACATTTGTGGTGACATTGGACCCACAATGATTGTGAGGTTAAAGCAGGACAATCTCCCCATCTCAAGATGCTTAACTTCATCACATTTATCACATTTGCAAAGCCCTTTAGCTATGTAAGGTAACATTCACGGGTTCCAGGAATAAAGATATGGACATCGTCCTTGGAGGCCATCATTGAGCCTGCTATGACTGGCAATTAAATTTATCATTTTTAAAAACCTCATCTCACATGTGGTCACAGAACTGTTCAATGTCTGCTGCTCAGAGGACTGTGCACTCAATGAAGTCATGTCGGATTCATCCAGTGTCGCATCCCCAGCTCAGAGCCTGGAGGCTAGTACACAGGACCCACTATAAATGGTGCCTGATTGAGGGTCTGTTTCTACCTGGATCGTCAGCTTTGTAGTGGGCCCATGAGGCAGTTCTCAGGACAAGATCCATCACAGAACCAATATCCACCAGACACAGATCCACCCGCTGAGGCCAGAAAAGTGGATCTTGTGGAGAACAATGTCATTTTTGTGCCACAGGGCAAAGCTCTGACTGCCTGAACCCAGTCACAACCTGGACTTGACAGCCTCTCCTCTCCTGCGGTGGGACATGATCAATAGCAACTGGTGACTTCCCATTAATAGCAATAACAATAACAATTGACAACTTACTAAGTGCTGAGGTCTTTACATGCCAAATTTAGTTGATTCCTCATAACCTAACAAGGAGGTGCCATATTAACACCACTTTACAGAAGAGGGCATAGGCTCAGAGAGGGGAAGTAATTTTCCCAAAGTCACACAGCTAGTAAGTAGTGTAGCCAGGACTCAAACCCAGATTTTTCTGAATCCAAAGCCGATGCTCTTTGCACTCCATTGCACTGCCCTTTGGATATTCAACCAACATGGAAGGAGGACAAAACCTAATTTCCCATTAAAATCCCTCAGAGGCAGGGCTGCTGGGCTGAGACCACCCACCATCTTCCAGCTGCATCTTTATTCTCCAGGGGACCCCTGTCCCTGGCATACTGTGTGCTTCGGCAGGGTTGCCTGTCTGCCAGTGATGGTTTCGTCAGACCCAAGCTCCACTCTCCAGCTCATTAGGATTTCAAATGTGCAGCTGTGTTGGAAGCCTCCACAGCCACTTTGCGAATGTTGATAAAGCAACGTTGCCATCAGTCTGGGCTTTGTCCCAGCACTGCAGGGAACACATGTGGGAGGATAAGACACTGACCACCACCTCCTCCTGCTCCTGTCCCACACAGAGCAAGGTGTCTGGGGGAGGCAGAAGCAACCAAGACTGCCTTGAATAGCAATATGGCGCCACGGAACACGGGTCCCAATGTGATGGTAGGCTGGAAGGGATTATGTGGCACAGTCATAGATCATGCTGTCACAAAGATGTCTCTGTGAGAGTGGGACAGCGTAGGAAGCTAAAATGGATTGGCAGGGCAGGGAAGTGCAGTCAGCTCTCCTCTGGGAGAGAACACGAAAGAACAGGACTTGCTTTTCTCTAGGAAGGGAGATCCCACAGATTCACTCCTGTCACTTCCCATCAGCCAAGCTTTCATCTTAGGCCTCTGGAGTGCTGAGCTACTTTCTTGTTCCCACAGCCTAACCAAGCATCTGCCTGCCTGGGTCTCTCTCCAGAAGCACTACAGCAGCTCCTTTGTGCCTGGCGTGGATCAGAGAGCGCTTGCCCGCTGTCCCTCTGGCTGCCCAGCCACTTGGCTTCCTTCTGCCTGCCTTTCTTACCCGGTCTCCCGCAGTTTGATGCCTCACTTGGGAGACAGTAGAGACGGGGTGTGTGTTAAAACAGGAATCAAAGCTTCACTGAGAGTTTCACACCATCAGTGGGCACAAAGGAGGTTGTGAAATGGACCACAGGGGATTTCTCTCACCTTTTTATCTGCCCCTCAGTGCTAAGGTATTGTTGGTTTTTTTTTTAACCTGTGGCTGATAATAATGCCTAATAAGTTAAAAATGCCCTCATCTGTTGACAGAACAGTAGAAATAAATGAAAAATGTAAAGGACTCATTTTTTAAAAAATTAAAAGGTAGAGGCTCCTGGGTAAGCAGAGAAATTGACTTCTAAGCACCTCCTGAGAGAGGCACGGATACCACTGAGGTACACTCCTCCGCTGGGCAGGTGACCTCCTTCTCCTTTTATCCTGAAATCCTACGCCCCACTTGGGGAGCCTGGGGCCAATGGAGGCAGGTCTTTTCCCTGCATCTTCTTTCTTCCCCCTTGTTGCTTAAATGTGGCTATTTTCCTTCCTCTTCTTAAACTCTGTCTTCCCAGGTGAAATATAAAGAGGGATCCAACAACTAACACAGCTATGACTTCACACCATTGCCTGGGAAGTTTTCAGCTTTCTGTTTTTAGACTTAGATTGATCTCCTGGTCGAGATCCATATGCTTGTGAGATGGGCATCCTCATTAGTCTTGCTGATGAGGCAGCCGTGGATGTCATGGGATGTGAGGGTAAAGCAGTCCCCTTCCTCTAGCAGGATGACGAAAGCTGCCCAGGCAGCCTGAGAAGCACCTTCCCATCATCCAAGCTTTCATCTTAGGCCTCTGGGGTGCTGGGCTGGGGAAGGCTGCCTGGCATTTTCACACGATTGGAGATACTGCTCAATGTAAGCCTGTACCCTGGACCAGCCTCAGGGGAAGGGCGATGGACTGAATTGTGTCCCCCAAAATTTAGACATTGAAGTCCTAACCCCCAGCACCTTAGAATGTGACTGTACTTGAAGAGGTGATTCAGTTAGAATGAGGTCATTAAGGTGGGCCCTAATCCAACAGGACTGGTGTCCTTATGAAGAGGGGAGATTTGGACATAGAGACAGACAGGTGCTAGGGAAAACACCACGTGAAGATTGGAGTTATGCTGCCAAAGATCTACGAGGAGCTAGGAGAGAGGCCAGGGCAGGTCCTTCCCAGAGCCTTCAGGGGCAGCATAGCCCTGCCGACACCTTGATTTCAGTCTTCTGGCTTCCAGAACTGTGAGACGATATATTTCTGTTGTTCTAAACCACCCAGTTTGTGGTACTTTGTTCTGGCAACCCTAGCAAACGAATACAGAGGGACTAAAAGGAGGTCCACAGATGTGCTGCCGAAACCAGGAATCCAGGGCAGGCCCTATCTGTCCTGTTCCGACTAGAGATGTGCTTCTCCTTCAGGAAGAAATCCTGCTTTTGCCAGAATGTACTCTTGTCTCTCCTTCTGGCCCTTTAGGCTCAAGGTTTCCACTGCTGTGATTCATGCAGAACAAACAGGGAGCGCCTCAGCCTGGCTGTCAAGCCCTTCATCCATTCACTGATGTATTCATTCAACAAGCGTCTGCCGGCCGCCTATCAGGAGAGAGGTGAGTTCTGTTCATGGGGAACATCCCCTTCTTTTTCCCTGGGATAATCTGCAACCCAAGCACCTATCTTCCAGAAGACCCACCTCTTTCTCTTCTCCCCTAGTTATGAGCCCTTGTCCCGGCTGTCACCGCCGTTTATCACACTCATCTCAGCTCAAATTCTAGCTCAGCTTGCCCACGTCCAGCTCAAATCCTCCTTTTCCATGAAGTCTTCCCCCCAGACTCCATGAACTTGTGTGGTCCGTCTTCTCTGTTCTGCCATCAACTCTCGCATACCTCCGACTGTGGCACTCGCCACCATCTGTCTGAGATCTTAGTTACTTATCTACTTGACTGTGTCCCTCACTAGATCAGGACTTCCAGAGTGAGCCGTTCAATCATCTTTATGTCCCTAGTACAGAGCCTGTGCAGAACGGGCACTCAATAGTGTCTTCTGAATTCACGGATTTCGTGCCGTGTGCTCTGGGGAGATGCAAAAGGGCAGGACGCGTCTGGGCTCCCCTAGGCAAAGGTCCCAGTGCTGCAGCCCAAGGCATCCTCTATGTCTCCTACTAGGGATCCCAATTCTCACTCTCTATGTGGCCTCCCCTCGCTGCCTGTTCATCCCAGCTCACTCCCTGGTCCTGCACTGGGGGCCGGAACACAGACTTCCTGGGGGTCCCGCCGTGATGGCAGCTCCTGGGTTCCACTTGTTTGGGCTGTTTTAGGTTCTTCCCCACTTCAGATGAGGAAAACAAGAGCCATTCTCCCTTCTGACTTTCCTTCCTTTTCTTTTCTCAGATCCCTCCAGTGTAGGAGGGTGGGACGGAGAGCTGGTCCAGGGGTGAGGGGAGACTCCTTTCTCACAGGGAGTTTTCAGATAAAGCCTCTGGGAATCCTGAGAAGGGTGGAAGGTATGGGAATGGATGCCGTGGAGTACAGGCTGGCTGGCCGGACAATGCACATTTCCCATTGAGCCAGCAACTCGGATTTAGGAGCTAGCAGATGGTGACCGAGGTGCCCTGCTCTCTGGAAGTCCAGGCACCAGCTCAGCTCCACACTCGCCTAGGCCCTGCGAGCAGAATAAGCTGACCCTCTCCGACCTGCCGGCCACTCATTCAGGAGCACTGCTGGGTGTTTACCCAGCAACCCTAAGAGCTGGGCCTCAGGTTGGGCCCTGAATTCAAACCCTAATTTTAAGTGACTTAGTTTCTTGCCCTCTGTGAGACTTCGTGTCCTCACGTGTGAATTGGGATAATGATACCCACCCCAAAGGCCTGCCTCAAGGTTTAATGACAGTGTGCACGGAAGGCCCTGGGTTCAGGGACTGGCACTCTATCATGGTGGTTCTGGGTAGAATGAGAACCCCAGAGACAGCTTCCCCGACAGCTGCAGGGACCATTGTTTTCCTGCCGTTGACCTTCCATTATCCTCTATAACAGTATCCCAATTTTGCTTTGAGAAGTTGCCTTTTCTCCACTGAGTACAGCCTGGTAGGGCTGGAATTAGGACTCCAGTACCACTGCCTTCACCCTGACAAGGGGTAGGCACATGCCTGTGTGAACCCTGAGAGAGCCAGCCCTTTGAGATGGATCCTGAGGGGATATCCGGGTCTGAATTCTGAGTGGCGCTGAAAGCCATTTGCCTATTGCAGGTTCCCTACATGCCCTGTGCAAGCCGAACAGTAGCTCAATGTTGGGGCCTTCTTAGCTGTCTGTTTCTGCTCACACTGCCAGAATCAACTGCTGCCGAAGTCCTCATTCTGCCACCTGAACCTGACCAATGAAATGTGACCTGTGGTCAACTTTAACATCAACAAATCAGAACTGAACCAGCTTGCATCCCTCAGATGCAATGGGAACTGGAATTAGAATCTAAGCAGAAACTTTTTCTTTGCAAGATAACCCTTCTCTTTGTTCTGGCAGACACACCTTTGTTTTATACTGAAGGCTGAGTCTCTCCGGTTGGCAAACTGCTGGTTGGAATAAAGTCTCTTTTTAAAAACATTCCTTTTCAGTGGATTCGTTAACACCCTATTCTAGGCCAGCAGGATGATAACTCCTTGGAATTCAAAATTGAACAAAGAGACAAAGAGACCTGGAGAGATGGGTGTTTGTTCCATAGTTCCCTGAGCAGACCCCTGCTATTAGAGTATTCCTGTACATGCTGCTTCTTCACACTTGGGGAAGCCTTGGGAGCCAGAATGCCTGGGTTTGAATCCCAGCTCACTGACTCTGTGACATTAGGTGAGTCGCTTACTCTCCCTGCGCCCCCATTTTCCTCAAATGCAAAAGGCGGGTAATAGCAGTAAGTACCTAACAGAGCTATAGTGAGGATTAGGTGAGTTAATAAATGTAAAATGCACCTGGCACATACTCAATGCTATCTACGTGCTCCCTGCTGTTACAGTTTCAAACCTGGCTCTCAAAGTTCCTATTGATTCTATGAGTGCTCAAGAAAAGAGCAGTATTTTTTGCTTTTTGTTGGGAGAGAGGGATGGGGGTCTCACTTTGTTGTCCAGTCTGGAGTGCAGTGGTGCCATCATGAAGCACTGCAGCCTTAAACACCTGGGCTCAAGTGATCCTCCACGCCTCAGCCCCCCAAGTAGCTAGGATGTTGGGCACGTGCCACCATGCCCAAGTAATTTTTATATTTTATTATTTTTACTTTTTGTAGAGATGAGGTTTTGCTGTGTTGCCCAGGTAGGTCTCAAATTCCTGGCCTCAAGTGATCCTCTTGCCTCAACCTCCCAAAGCGTTGAGATTACAGGTGTGAGCCACTCTGCCTCGCCTGTTTTTCTGATAAATTCCTTTTGATTCAAGTTAGCTTAGCTTGCAGCAAAGGACTCTAGCTGATTTAGTGGTTAGGATGCCCAACAAATGCAAAGACAGCTATGCTATAATTAGTGATTCATGCTGAGCCTTGGTATAGTCCATGCTTGTGGAGATGGTGACGATGAGAGGTCTCTTCTTTATCCCTTCCACAACTCAGCTTCAGACTCTGACTCCCAAAATCCTGACTGCTTAGGAGTTCCCCACGAGCTCCTGCCCTGAGGCTTGCAGGGAGGAGCAGCCTAGCTCGTTAACAGTGAATTTTAAGTTGCCAGGATTGATATGTCAGAGCCACCAACCAAATTTTCTTAGCTAGAACTTAATGCCGCAGTCAAAATAAAAGAGGCAGGGCTGATGGGCAGTACTGCCAGAAACTGACTTCCGGTCATTAGCTATATCTGCAGGCACATGGGGGCTTCTTCCTCTGACAAGGCGCTCAGTGAGTGCCAAATGACCTTCAAAAGCTCACGTGTACAGGAGCCAGCTCCAGAGTAATTGGGAAATCCATGCCTCCCCTTGGACTTGGGCTTGTCAGTTCCTGCTGAAGTGGGCAGGCAGAGGTAGAGCCGGAACCCACCCTCAAGACGCAAGCCACCTTCACACGACCTGCCAAGCTGCTGTGTGCCTCTGTGCCTGTGCCCTTGCCATTCATCTGCTGGATGTGCCCTTTCCCATTGCTGCACCGGTGCCCCATGGTCGTCCAAACCTCAGCTCAAGTGTCCCTTCCTTATGCTGGATTGTGCAGCCTCCCCCTTCAAATCCTGTTGAGATGTCCTTTTTCTGGCTCCCTGTGCCAACGAGATGTGGATCTCTTTCCATTCTACTGTCATCGTATATTTACTATTTTTTTTATTTGTTTTTTAGGACAGGGTCTCATTGTGTTTCCCAGGCTGGTTTGAAACTCCTGGCCCCAAGCGATCCTCCCACCTTACCCTCCTGGACAGCTGAGAACATTTACTTCTTCCTTCACTAAATTGTGCCGTCCTGGGAGATGAGACCTTGCTTGTTTCATCTTTGCATGGGCTATCAGTGTATGTCCCATAAATATTTGTTGAATAAGTAAATTAGTTTTTAATCGGACAACACAACAGGGAAGTTTCTAAAATGAACCAAGGATCAGAAGCAAGGACCAGAGCTCCACTTTAGCTTTGTACCTGATATGAAATATTACATTAGAACAGTCACACGATTTCACTTCTTACAGTTTGGGGTAATCTACTAGAGCAAGGCCCTCATTTGTCACCAGCCATGTGAAGATATGAGGATAACATGCTCCGGAAGTATGCTAAATATCTCAAACCATCCCTTTAGAACAGGCTCCAGACGTGCTGAGCTTATGTTTCTACCATTTTGAATTATAGCAGAAGAAATAGATTTTAAGCCAAATCAAACTGTCCAGAAAAAAGGTTCAGAATAGAGAGAAGAAGTTCAAAGGAAAAGCAGATTGTCAGTAAAACAAGTGTTTATTCACTCTGGATAGTGGGCCCTATTCCAGGAATTGAATGTATGGTGGGAATGTCTACCTCTCTACAGCTCAGGGAGTCAAGCAAAAAAAGCCACCAAAAAAATAAAGTCTAAAAAGAAGTCTAAATATGGACCTAGTAGAGGACACTGCTAGATTTTTAAAGTTTTTTTCTTTTTTCTCATTTTTCTGTGACCAAAGGAAAGGATAGAAACATTTTGGCCAACGACCAGGGCAAGGCTCAGAAGACAGAGGAAAGATAGTGAAATGGACAGAGAATGGTTGTATCAGACAGCTTAGGCTAGTGACGCTGCAGTAACAAACACCACCCCCCAACTTGGAAGCTTCCAACCACAGAAGTTTACTTCTTGCTGACACTGAGTGCCCATTGCAGGTCACCTGCAGCTATGTTTCCCATACTCTGCATTTCGGGATTCAAGCTGAAGGAGCTTCTCATTTGAGGCATAGTAGACTCATAGCAGAAGAAAAGGAGCTACAGCCCAAACACACGCTTGCTCTTAAGCCTTCTCCTGGCCAGGCACAGTGACTCAAGCCTATAATCCCAGCACTTTGGGAGGCCGAAGAGGGCGGATCACGAGGTCAAGATATCGAGACCATCCTGGCCAATACGGTAAAACCTCATCTTTACTAAAAATACAAAAATTAGCTGGACATGGTGGTGCGTGCCTGTAGTCCCAGCTACTCGGGAGGCTGAGGCAGGAGAATCGCACGAACCTGCAAGGCAGAGGTTGTAGTCAGCCAAGATCGCACCACTGCACTCTAGCCTGGCAACAGAGTGAGACTCCATCTCAAACAAACAAACAAAAAAACCTTCTCCTGAGAGGTGGCACTATCCGTCCCACTCACATTTCATTGACCCAAGCAAGTCAGAGGGCCCAGCCTTACAGTGATGGGACAAGAAGTATAATTCTCCCAGAGGGACAGCAGAAAACATTTGAACAAATGATAAAATCTAGCAAAAATGGCCTCTGCATTCAGATAGACCTTGGCTTTACTTACTAGCTCTGTGCTCTGGGGCCAGTTCTTACTCTTCCTACAGAGTGCATATGTTAGGGATTGTATTGCCTACCTAAGTTGTGGCAATTAAAAATAAATAGCATATTAACACATGTGACTTTTTTCTTCCTTCCCTTGATTCATCCAACTCCTTCTCCACCATCACCCCCTTCCTCCACGCTCCAGGCTGCCATCTTCAATGCAATAGGTTTGGCAGGAGCATCCAGATATGACTTAGGGTAGAACAGTATCTGAGAGGGGGGTGCAGGAGAGGGAGACTAGCACGCTGGGAGGGAGGTAAGAATGAAATTGTTCTTAAAGACAGGATCATGGGTTCATATATTTACAGAGAAGTAAGAAATCAATCCATGAAATGTTTTTTCTTAATTAGAGAATGTTTTATATTTATCTTAAAGAGATAATAGGACAAGAATGCAAAGATGTATATACAAGAATGGTCACTACATTTAAAAAATAGTTAAAATTTGTGAACAGCCTAAATGTTCAGGAATAGTGATTAATATAAATGATGCAATATCCACATAACTGAATACTCAGCACCCATTGAAATGCCAATGTATTTCTATATTTGTTGACACATAGGATAATCTCTAAGGTAGATTGTTCAGTGGAAAGCAAAGCTCTTTCCCTCAAACACCTCAGGACATTTAAGCATTAGGGCAATGTCCTGCTGCAATGATAACACTTCTCATTATAACCCTGCCATCTCTCCTCCATCCCTTCTCCTACTCTTTGCCCAGTCTGCAGGACCCTACCCAGTGCCCTCTAATCAGCACCACACTGCCCCTCCCCTACCTTAAACCTTCCTTCTCCCCAACTCACACCTGGAATCTAAAATTCCCCACTTCTCTGCTAGCTTCAGAGGAGCACAATCTGGCTGAATATGTTCACAGAGTATGAGGAAACAATGGGCTTAATCTACCTGAGTTAGTAACTTTCAATTTTCTTTCAATTGCCAGCTCTCTTCTTGTTTCGTTGTTGCACCCAAACCCATTTATGCCTAGTGTTCCATTATTGGAATGCTAAGCTTGTGGGGGTTATTCATATCCTACTGTTCAAAGTCATCACCAAGGTCTGATTGCAAAAATTCAAAAAATTGCAACCTCAGGCATAAATGGGTTAACGACCACTGTAACATTAACCAATTAATTAATGTTTTTGTGTGTTATAGGCTGAAATGTGTTCCACAAAGAGTCACATGTTGAAATCCTAACCCCTCACCGGACCTCAGAATGCTTCCTTGTTTGCCAATAGGGCCATTACAGATGTAATTAGTTAAGGTGGGGGTCGCACTGGAGTAGAATGGGCTCTAATCCATTATGACTGGTGTCCTTACAAAGAAGAGACATTTGAACACAGACATGCATGCACACAGGGAGAACGCCATGTGAGATTAGACTTCTGCTGCCACAAGCCAAGGAGCCACCATAAGCTGGGACAGAGGCCTGGGGCAGGTCCTTCCTGGTGCCTTCAGAGGGAACACCGCCCTGCTGACACCTTGATTTTGGACTTCTTTTTTTTTTTTTTTTTTTTTCTTTGAGACAGAGTCTTGCTCTGTCACCCAGGCTGGAGTCCAGTGGCACGATCTCGGCTCACTGCAAGCTCCGCCTCCCGGGTTCACGCCATTCTCCTGCCTCAGCCTCTCCGAGTAGCTGGGACTACAGGCGCCCGCCACCACGCCCGGCTAATTTTTTGTATTTTTGTAGAGACGGGGTTTCACCGTGGTCTCGATCTCCTGACCTCGTGATCCGCCCGCCTCGGCCTCCCAAAGTGCTGGGATTACAAGCGTGAGCCACCGCGCTGGACTTCTAACCTCCAGAACTGTGAGACAAGAAACGTCTGTTGTTTTAAGCTACCCAGCTTGTGGTAATTTGTGATGGAAGCCTTAACAAACAAATACATTACGTACAGCTTTACCTCCTAATACATACCCTTACATATATATTCACAGAAAATCGTATTGCATATACGCTTTCTCCACATCATAAAAATGGGTGTTGGGCTCTTTAGGACACAGGGGAAGCAGGCCAAATTTCTCCTATTTTCAGGAATAAACTGAGTGCCCCGAAGGTGTAATAGGAACCTTTTACTAACCTCATCTGACTTCATCCTTACACCAGCATTTTGTGTATAAGGAAACTGGCTGAGAGTGGTTAAGAAACATATCCAAAGATGTATAGTTCCAAATGGAACCCGGAATTTTTATTTAAATTCCAATCATCTTTCCATTATATCAGCCAATGATGGAGCAGAAAGGTGGTCCAAGCGATCCCAGAATAGAACTTTCTGGGCACCCGTTCAGTGTGAGGAGGGGAAGTGGCTTTGCCAAAGGGCCAGTGAGCTCAATTAGGTTAAACGCTGCTTCTTAGCCCTACCCCAAGAAGACACCGTGACTAAGATTGTTTTGTGCCCAGCCTTGGACAGGAAAGCAATTCCCTCCTTTCACAGCATTCTCAGCCTTGACGCTCAATAATAATCGTGACGATAATAGTGGCTTTCTTTTATTGAACACGCATATGTGGTGTACACTGTTAATTCCTTAAAATGCATTATCTCATTTAATATGCAGTCAGTCCATGGCAAGAGGAAGAGTTTTAGGATTGCTGGCTTGCAAATAGCTTTCTTATTCCCCATATTCTCTTGCCTCTATAGCACCAATGATTTTAGTAATATCAGTCTAGTAAACTTACACTCAGTGTGTTCTCTCGAAAGTTGAAGCAGTGCTAACATCTGGGAAAAGTCACGCCAACATTTCCCAGCTAGTTTTCTTCATGTCACGAACTCAGCCGACTGTTTCTCACATGATTACCACATGTAAAGAGGGAGGGGAGAGCCATGCTAATGAGCATGGATGGCTCTTTTCAATATGGGGCCCTGGAAAATGCATAATTCCTCCTCTTCTCCTTTTCCATACTGTCCCCAGGAATGACCCTTCCTTTATGAATCATTCTATTCTATGATTCAACAAATAGTTAATAGGGACTGCTCCGAATTCATAATTTACGGCATGGATAGTAGAATACATTTTAGTGTTAAGTCCTATTCATTTATTAAATAGATGTTTCTTGTGCTTGACTGGGTGTCAGATGCTCTGATGGGTACTGGGATTACAAAGATAAATAAGACACAGTCCTTGTTCTCAAAGTGTTCAAAATAGAGTGTTATTTATGCATATGACGTATAAAGCTGGTCTTAAAAGGAAAGAGATCCTGGAAGTTTCTGTTAGCTGCAAGACACATCGATGGGTGTAAAAGTCTAATCAAGATGGAATTTTATTTTTAAAGCTGTGTGGAGTTATTAGTAAAAATGCCCATGGAGACTCTAAGAATATCCCATTTGGCAGGAAAGTGTAATTGGGCACAGCAAGTTACACTTCCGTGAAGAAAGGCTAGAGACCAGAGAGTAATCAGCTCATGCTCTGATAGCACCAAGAACAAGCCCGGGATGGGATGTCTGATGCATGAAGCCCCAGGACCAGACTCCTGACTTTGCCAATGTATCAAGACCATTTGCTGAGCCAAGCCAGGGGAGGTTCTCATCGCCTGGTAACCAAACTGTTTCTTTAGCATCAGGCCAGCTCCGGTCTCTTGTAACAACAATAGAATTAGTTCTGTGACAATAAGTGTCTGATGAGAATTTGTCTTAGAGCTTTCTCTCTGTCATCAAATTAGGCACCCCCTACCCCATCCTTCCAATCCTTTGAAACCCAACTCAACTCCTATCTCTCTACTCTCTGCTCCATGCTCATTCATACCTAAGGATGGTTCCACATATTTTAGCACCAATTATTTGTGCTCTGGTGTTGTTCTTTATTTCTTGTGCATAAGTGGTGAGGTGAGCCCTCCTGTCCATTTAAATGGCCAAAATTAGCCTTCTTTTAAAGTAAGTCCATATTACTGCCCTTTTCCTCCTGGGAATCTCTTATGTTACGGTTTCCTCACTTCTTTTGTTTTTATCCCTCTCTCCCCATCTCTAACCCCTTAACTTAGCTGAGAAAATTGAGATGTTTGAAAGATTTTTCTTTTTTTTTTTTTTTGCCAGATTTTATTGGCAAACAGGGTAAAATGACTGAAATTTACAAGAAACTTCAAAAAGATTATAGCCTGGCTATTCCTGTTCTTCACTGAAATTTAAATGAGGCTAAAGTTTAATCCTTTTTTGCCTGTCAAGTTAGATGTCCCCTTAAATTTGGCTTCTGAATCTATTTATCCCATCCTTTTCCCCCATTGTCTTCAGATCCAGTATGTTAGCTTAGATACTCAAAGGACTGGTAGTCTGATTTCCTTCATTTTTATTAGACATGGCATCATATTTGTCAATGTTTCCCTGCTTTGTGTAAATATGGATGAATCCCTTGCACTCTACCAGCAGATAATCAATTGGCTGTTTGAACAGGAACTATATTTTAAACATCTTCTTTAACGCCTCATGCAATGATGTACGGATAAGTTTTTCTGTCTTTCCTGACTAATGAACCTACTCACCATCCATGACCCCAGCTCAAGCATCATCTTATCTTCAGTCTCCCCACACTCTTTCCCTCTTCCCCTTCCTAATTTCCAGGGGAAATTCACTGCCTTCTCTTCACTCTTCCCCCATCCGTTTATTCACGTTACAAGGAGGGCACTTATTCCACTTTTCATATCAGGCGTATATACATCAGGTTGGCTGTACAATGATCTCCTGCAGCAGGCTGTGAGCTGTCTTGTGGCCTGTTTTATGTGCGTCTGCAGCAGAGGCCATGGATTACAGGAGGCACTCAAAGAATGCTTAACCAGTGGATTGTTTTGACTGGATAATATGGAAAGCCACAAGATGACATTTCTCCTTCACATCCTGGAAGGGACACAGATGGACTCAGGAATGAAAGTCACCTTAATTGAACAGCTTTAACTGGGAAACTTTACCTGGGTCCCATATTCCACCATCCCATGACACCCAGCAAACCCCAAAGGTGTAAGAAGCCTGAGAGATGACAACACAGATCCTCCTTGCTTTGCCCAGATGCCCTGAGACCTGTGGCCCCCAATTGAAAGAAGATATTTTGCAAACCAGAGGAGGCTCAGGAAGTTACCCACAATGCACATGAGGCCCAAATGGCAGGAATCACTCAAGGATCTATTTGAGTTTTGACTTAATTCTCCTGGTGGAAGATAATTTTCCATGGGTTTCTGGTGTTTCTCCACATCTTGCAAGTGAGACACTGACTGCTCTTTGTTCTGGGCTATGTTTCTAAGGATGAGGACAACCTTGGAAGATAGAGATGGTATCTCCCTTGGGAGCAACGGGCTGCTGTTTACTGCCCTTTGTAAAAAGACTGGGGTTTGCTAAGCTCAAGGCTCCTCTCCTGTAACGCAGCCGGCTGCGTGTGCAGGTGCCATGATCTAGCCCTCTTCACATCCCCTTATGGGAACTGGCCCAACATGTGGATGTTCTGGCTCCTGCTGTTGCTGTGAGTAATAAACTGTTCTCCATCTCTGAATTAGGAGCCTAATGTCTTCTGACTGCACCCATGAAACTCTGGCAGGCTAATTTGTTGGCTTGTAAGTAGGCTAAAAACTCAGACCCCTCACACTTCCTGAGATCCCCCAGCAGGGTCTTCTTGCCTTTGGTGTGCCCTGATATCCCCTTCTGTGCATCTTCATATTCCCAGTAGGTTACAGGTGTAGAACCCTGCTGGGGAGACAAGACTGTGTGTAGGACAAACACTCATCACTGATAGCTGCAGACAGTTCAATGAAGGAAACCAATGTGAGAGGTAAAACTCACGCCCTCCCAGCAAGCTGATGGTGTGTGGTGACATTCACATGAAACGTGAAATATGATGAATGGCTGCACTGTCTACACCAGGCAAAGTTCTCTTTATTGTGTGGGACTGGCAGGGAGCAGTAGCGTGGCTGAAGGACCGAGAAGATCTCTGTTTCTTGATCCAAACATTTCCAAGCAGCATTCAGTTTTTCTAACAGTGACTGCAGCACTGCTCACAACTAGGGGACTATCTTTTTTTTTTTGAGATGGAGTCTCGCTCTGTCGCCCAGGCTGGAGTGCAGTGGCGCGATCTCGGCTCACTGCAAGCTCTGCCTCCCGGGTTCACGCCATTCTCCTGCCTCAGCCTCTCCGAGTAGCTGGGACTACAGGCGCGCACTATTTTATGAGACTTTCCATGGTCGATCCCCCTACCGCCCCCTCCCTCCTCCCCCCCCCTAGGACTTTAGACTTCCAGAGGATCCTAGCTCTCTTTGGTTGTATTCAAGTAGACTTCTTATTTGTTTATTGCATCTATTAGTTTCAAAAAGGGCATAAGGCAGTTTGCAAGGGTTTATAAATTTCAAGAAAGCGTAACTTAAAAAGAAAGAAAAACAACCTCCCAGAGCACAGCAAGGACCTCTAGTAGCTGAGGGAAGGGAAATGAAAAAACTCTTTCTTCCTGGGTAAGATAGAGAAAAGAGACACAGGCCCATAGCATTAGAGGGTCCTGACTGTTGGGGAAAGGGCAGGATTTCTGAGAAGATGCAGAGTGGAGACGGAGAAGGGAGAGGGAAGGGGGCTAATCAGTAGACTTGCCACAGCCTAAAAAATAACCAGTGAAATGGAAGTCAATAGAAGTTACCCAAACTGTAACACAAAGAAACAAAAAGAGTGATTAAAGAAAAAAGACTAAAAGTAAAATAAAAGGCTGGACATGGTGGCTTATGTCTATAATCCCAACACTTTGGGAGGCTAAGGTGGGAGACATTTGAGGCCAGGAGATCGAGACCAGCCTAGGCAACATAGCAAAATGCAACCTCTACAAAAAAAAAAAAAAATTAACAAATTTGCTAGGCAGGATGGCATGTGCCTATAGTCCTAGCTACTTGGAAGGCTGAGGCAGGAGGATTGTTTGAACCTAGGAGTTCAAGGCTGCAGTGAACTATGATTGTGCCACTGCACTCCAGCCTGGGAAACACAATGAGACCCTGTCTCTAAACAGAAAAAAAAAAAAGAAAATAAGACAAAAGAAAAAAGAACAGATCATCCAAGAACTGTGTGACAATAGCAAGCAATCTAATATATGTGTTATTGGAATTCTGGAAGGATGGGAGAGAGAAAGAGAAAGAGAGAGGATAGAGCAGGAGAATTTTCTGAAGAGATAGTACACAAAAATTTTCCAAAAATAATAGAAGACACCAAAACAAAAGTCCAAGAAGCTCAGAGAACCCCCAGCAGGATATGAATGCATAAGCCTCTCTCCATTTCTGCTGCCTCTCTCCCAATTCAAGTCCCCATATTTATAGCCCAAACTGCTGCAACAGCTTCTAATTACACATCCTGCCTCCACTCTTGTCCCCCTACTATCCATTTTCCAAACCTCCATCAGAGAGCTCTTTTAGAAAAGAAACATCACACCCCAGCTTAAATCCTTCTGGTGGTTACCCATAGCACTTACTATTAAATTCAACCTGTTCTGCGTGGCCCGCCAGGCCCTGTACCCTTTTGCCTCTCTGCCTAGCTCTCTGCTTCTGCCCCTTATTCATCTGTTTCATTATGCCCCAAGCACACTGGCCCATTTCTGTCGTTTAAACACACCAGGCGTCACCTGCCCCTGGTTCTTGGCCCTTGTCTTCTCGGTGAAATGTGCTGCCTTCAGAATCATGCAAGGCTGGTTCTTTCCCATTCAGTCTTCAAGTCTTAGCTTGAATACATCCTCCTCGGTGATTGCTTTTCAACTTTCCTGCCAAAGAGGTCTGCCTAAGTACTATTGGCATTTTAGAATACAGACAAGGTCTCGTTATATTACCCTGGCTGGTTTTGAACTCCTGGCCTCAAGCAATCCTCCTGCCTCAGCCTCCCAAATTGTTAGGATTATAGGCATGGGACACTGTGTCTGGCCCTGCCTAAGTATTTTTTATCACATTGTTTTTATTTCCACCTTGGTATTTATCACTATCCAGCTTATTTATTTGTTCGTTTACTTGTCAATTTTCTTTCACTTGTGACTAGACTTATGTTCTTTGAGGAAAGAAAATTCCATCAGTGGCCTCAGTGTTTAGAACTGTGTCTGATATGATATATAGGCATTCAAGATGTCCTTATTGACTGAATGAGTAATTAGGTGAATTGAAGGTGAAATAATCATTAGCAGCATCAGCTCAGAAAAAGGATGCAATGGTCAAGAGACAGCATCAGTATTTACGTTATAGTAAGTGCTAGAGATGACTTTTAGTTGTGGGTACACAGCTCAGCTGATAGGTAAAGCCAACCATAAGGCAACAAATAATTTATCGAGTGAGGGAAAGTCTCATTTCTTCATTTTAGGAGGCTTGTTGTTTCTGAGTATTCATAGTTCACTAGTTTCCTGGTTTTATAGATATCACCCAGAATCAAACTATAAGGATTGGGAGATTGAGTAAATACAAGTATGTGTCTAAATTTCCTAACACAACCTTGACCTAATTTTTTACAACTATGTGCCGTCTGGACAGATTTTTTTAGATGTCAGGTGACTAAAGCCCAGCCTCTCCTTCTGGAGTGAGTGCTGGCAGGTGTCCACATCCTGTCTGATACGTCTGTCCCTGAGGCCTCATCCACACTCCCGGTTCCCAGAACCCAGCTCACCATGCCCTGTCCTTGTGAATCCTTTTGCACCCTCTCTCTCCTCCACACCACATCTCCTTTCTGTAGCCACTGTAGCCATATGTAAAATAGAGAGGGAATGCTAGCGATCTCTCTCACATCTCTTCTGGCCCCCAAAATCTTGCCTTATTTGTCCCAAACAGGACACTGAAGCTCCCCCATCCCGTCCCCACCTTCGATTCCCTTTTCCTGCTGCCCCATTCCAGTTGAATGAGAGGTTACGCTCCATCTCTGTTCCCCCTACTTTTAAAAATAGCTATCGGCTAACGTTTTATTTCTTCTATGCATAACTACTCTTCAGCTGATGCCATAGGCATCTGTTTTTGTTCAAATATACATACAACATTCTGTTGCATTTTTACAGTTATTCAAAATGTACAGTGAGGAGCAATAAAGGGGGCCGTTTTTGTTTTTTTGTTTGTTTGTTTGTTTTTAGAGTTGGGGTCTTGCTCTGTTGCCCAGGCTAGAGTGCAGTGGTGCAATCACAGCACATCACAGCCTGGGCTCAAGCATTCCCTCTGCCTCAGCCTCCTGAGTAGCTGGGACTACAGGCACGTGTCACCATGCTTGGCTAATGCTTTTATTTTTTATAGAGAAGCAGTCTCTCTCTGTTGGCTAGTCTAGTCTCAAACTCTTAGCCTCAAGCAATTCGTCCACCTCTGCTGGGATCACAGGCATCAACTACCATGCCCAGACTTGTTTTTTGCAAAATCATTTCACAAGTTTAGCAAGCCCCTTCTTTTCAAGTTTCCTCATCTGCAAAATGAGGAGGTTGTGACTCATAATCTCTGTTAGAAAACAGCAGACCCTAGAAAATAAACATTTTAAAACCCTCAGTTTCCCATCAAGAACTTCGCAAAAGGAAATTCCAAAGTGGGAGGAAGGAATTTGCTAAAGCCCCCTCCCAATGTCTGTCTGGATTCTCTGCTATTCCTGAGGCTCCCTGGTTATGATTGTCATAACCTCCACCACTACCTGGGCAGCACCCCCACCCAAAATGGCTAAAGAGTGGATAAAGCATTCTCTTTGCTGATTTAGAGAACAACTGAGACACAAACTAATATGAAACCCAAGGTACAAACAGCTAAGTAGGTTTCTTTTCAATCCCAGGAAAGCAGCAGAAAGCATTTCTCCAGAATTTCTTTCTCCTCAGGCCCCTCTGCTCTAACTCAAGAGGACTCATACAGATTTGCAGACACTTCCCACCCCTTAGAGATTCCTGCCCATCTCTGGGCCAGGTGGCTTTGAGCATCATACGGTTTCCCAGTACCCAGAGTTTGTGTAACCTAAAGATCCCGACTGGTGCCCAGAGTAATTAAATAAGACTCTAGTTCAAAGCTCTCAGACCCCCTAGAGGAGACACATCCACTTCTCAGATGACTTGCAGTGAAAGTCATGGGCCTAGCACCCTGGAGCTCTAAAAGCAGTCCCATTAGGGTATTTCAAACTTCAATGTACATGCAAATCACCTAGAATCTTGCTAAAATACAAATCCTGAGTCAGCAGGACTGTTTTAGATTCAAAATTCTGCATTTTCAATGAGCTCCCAGGTTGATGCTGATGTTGCAGGGTGGAGGAACACACTTACATTGCAACCAATGAGGTTGCAATCTAAAGGAGAGCAAATTATTTTCTATTAAGGGCCAGATAGTAAATACTTTCAGTTTTACAGACCACATCATCTCTGTTGCAACCACTCAACTCTTCCAAAAGCAAATATGGCCAAAAGCAACCATTGGCAATAGTAAATAAATGAGTGTGGCCGTGTTTCAATAAAACTTTATTTATGAAAACAGCGAGTGGGCCACAGTTTGCTGACCCGTTCCCTGGTCTGTTTCAGGAATTAAGAGATTCCTCCCAGCTAGAACACTCTATATTGTTGACTTCTACATGTAAGCTCCATCACTATGAATGTCTACTGGCATAAAAGCCCTTCCATTGCAGGCTAAAAATGTAACAGTACCTTAACGACCCAGTGACCACCACAGCAAACATTATGAAATACATTCATGAATAGTGACAGGAGGATTGTTCATTCGCAGCCTATGAGGTTGTCTTCAACTTTTAAACTCTTATATTTCTCTATATAAATAGCCTTCAAAGAGAAGATAAAGCAACTCAAGTTTGTGGATTCTTGCCTTCTTTTCTCAAACCCATTTTTTGTTTCCTAGATGTGTGTGACAAGGAAAGCATATTAAAAAGAAAAAAAGACTGGGCGTGGTGGCTCACATCTGTAATCCCAGCACTTTGGGAGGCAGAGGTGGGTGGATCACCTCAGGTCGGGAGTTTGAGACCAGCTTGACCAACATGGGGAAACCCCATCTCTACTAAAAATAAAAAATTAGCTGGGCGTGGTGGTACATGCCTGTAATCCCAGCTACTCAGGAGGCTGCAGCAGGAGAATCTCTTGAACCCAGGAGGCGGAGGTTGCAGTGAGCCAAGATTGCACCACTGCACTCCAGCCTGGGCAACAAGAGTGAAACTCTGTCTCAAAAAAAAAAAAAAAAAAAAAAAAAAAGAGAGAGAAAGGAAAAAAAAAACATTTTAAAGGGGTAACATAAGGGTCCCTGAATTACCGACCTACTCGGAATTAAATCTAAGCATAGGGTAGGGCTACAGCCAAGGTGGCTTGAAGACAGTGGTAATGTTGGCACAGAGATGGTGTGAAGTGCTGCAGCCTCTAGTTAGGGGAGTCAGCTCATCTCCCCAGGGCTCTGAGCAGATTTGCCATTGGTTCTTAGCCAATCTGGGGCAGATAGGAGAGAAGCCAGCCTAAGCACTTCTTTTCCCAGAACTTCAGAGTTGGTAAAAGATTCAACTTCTCAAAAATTTAGGTTTCGGGGCAGGTGTGGTGTCGCATGCCTGTAATCCCAGCACTTTGGGAGGCCAAGGCAGGTAGATCAACTGGGGTCAGGAGATTGAGACCAGCCTGACCAACATGGAGAAACCCTGTCTCTACTAAAAATACAAAAATTGACCAGGCATGGTGGTGCATGCCTGTAATTCCAGCTACTTGGAGGCTGAGGCAGGAGAATCGCTTGAACCCAGGAGGCAGAGGTTGCAGTGAACTGACAAGGTGCACCACTGAACTCCAGTCTGGGCAACAAGAGCAGAAACGCTGTCTGAAAAGAAAAGAAAATCAAAGGCTGGCTCAGTGGCTCACACTTGTAATCCCATCAGTTTGGAAGGCCAAGGCGGATGGATCACTTGAGGTCAGGGGTTCAAGACCAGCCTGGCCAACATGGCAAAACTCTGTCTCTACTAAAAATACAAAAAATTAGCTGGGTATGGTGGCACATGCCTGTAATCCCAGCTACTGGGGAGGCTGAGGCAGAATTGCTTGAACTCGGGAGGCAGAGGTTGCAGTGAGCTGAGATAGCACCATTGTACTCCACCCTGGGTAATACAGCAAGACTCTGTCTCAACAAATAAAAATTAAAAAAAAAAATCTATGGCTTCCACTCAGAAGGAGAATGAGCATATTTCCGTGCCACATGCTCTGAGAGCCCTGGCGGACTCTTCTCAGTTTGGACTCCGAACGCTCTGCTTAAAGCTGGTGGCAAGTGTACAATCATCAGCCATAGAGTTGTAGACTTCAGGCCCCCTGGAAAGTTTTTACCAAACACTTCTCCCTACCTAACTCTTTTTGCCCACCCAACCCCACCCAAAAATGCCTTAGGGGGGCCTCCAAGGCCTTGTCTTTTCATGGACCTTAAAATCCAAGAGGTCGTAGTGAGCAATATCTGTACATGTTAAATCAATTGTTGAGGGAAGATCCCTAGCTAGTAGTTAAAAATATGAAAATCTAGATACACGTCATCTTCTTCTTAAAAATAGTTCTAACAAAAAAATATTGTTTGCTAGAAAATAACAAACAATAATTACTAGAAAGAAGACAATCCACCTTATCATTTCTCCTGTGGTCTCTATCCAAGTGAATTTTTTTTTTTTTTTTGAGACGGAGTCTCGCTCTTTCACCCAGGCTGGAGTGCAGTGGCGCGATCTCGGCTCACTGCAGGCTCCGTCCCCCGGGGTTCACGCCATTCTCCTGCCTCAGCCTCCCTTGTAGCTGGGACTACAGGCGCCTGCCACCTCGCCCTGCTAATTTTTTGTATTTTTAGTAGAGACGGGGTTTCACCATGTTAGCCAGGATGGTCTCGATCTCCTGACCTCGTGATCCTCCCGCCTCAGCCTCCCAAAGTGCTGGGATTACAGGCGTGAGCCACCGCGCCTGGCTGTGAATTTTTAATTGTTTACATAATTTTGTTATTAAAAAAGAAAGTAGGTGTCATCTTTATGAAAGGTAATTTGGAAACATTAATTAGATATCTTAAAGTCAGGTATCCTTTGACATAGCAATTCCATATCTAGGAATGTAACCTGAGGAAATAATTAAGAGTGTAGGCATAGACTTAACGAGCAAAATATTTGTAACAGCAACCCAAATTCAGTATTAAGGTGTTAATGAAATAAAACATAAATGCCTATGATGAAATGGCAGGCAGCCGTCAGAAATGATGTACGTTGGTCAGGTGCAGTTGCTCACACCTACAGGCATGATCCCAGGCTTTGGGAGGCCAAGGTGGGAGGATTGCTTGAGGCCAGAAGTTCAATTGAGACCAGCCTGGCCAACTGAGCAAGACCTCATTTCTACAAAAAAATTTAAAATTAGCCAGGCATGGTGGTGGGGTGTGCCTGTAGTCCCAGCTACTTGGGAGGCTGAGGTGGGAGGATCACTTGAGCCCAGGAAGTTGAGGCTACAGTGAGTTGTGATTGCAGCACTGCACTCCAGTCTGGGCAACAGAGAGAGACCCTGTCTCAAAATATTAAAAAAAAATTACAAATATTAAAATATTTTTATCTGTGATCACAAGTGCAACTATGACTACATGTTCTTTGTCATGTATGTATTATCCCTTTTAATAGAAGAGGTGTTTGCTCTGAGCCTTTAAAGCCTAACATACCCTTTTTACAAAATAAGGTAAGACAGCAGGCTGAGAAGCCACCTGCCCTTTGGCAGAGCCTTAAGACGTGGGAGTTGGCTGGGTGCAGTGGCCCACACCTGTAACTCTAGCACTTTGGGAAGCCAAGGCAGGAAGATCACTTAAGGCCAGGAGTTGGAGACAAGACTGGGCAATGTAGTAAGACCCTATCTCTTAAAAAAAAAAAAAAGACATTCGAGTGATCAAAAGTCCTGTCTTTCCTGAGCTTTCCAGGCCACACCCTCTCCCTTGCTTTTGTGAGGTGCTGACTCAGTGGGAATAGTACTCCTGGAGTATCAGTGAGATTTTCTTTTAAGGCTCTTCTATTTACCATGGCTCTCAAAGAACTCCAGAAGAGCTTATCTATAAAGAAAAAAGAATTATTCTCTAACCTCAACTTGGGAATCAACTCCTACCCAGTTTAATTCAGAGCTGGCCATCTG
Source organism: Nomascus leucogenys (assembly GCF_006542625.1). Lineage (NCBI taxonomy): Eukaryota > Metazoa > Chordata > Mammalia > Primates > Hylobatidae > Nomascus > Nomascus leucogenys. Next base: position 16,909,694 of record NC_044385.1, read on the forward strand.
CACCCAGCAGGTCAGAGTTCTCCCTGAGTTAGGAGTTATAGATGTTGACATTCTGTGGCATGTCACACTAGGAAAGGGCTATGGTACACAGTAACCCTTTCCTCCAGCTTCAGGAAAAACAGATTTTCATAATCAAGAAGCAAAAAACCAAAAGCTCTCCTGTACAGTTACCCTTCCCTATCCCATCTTCACATCAGAAGCTCTTTGAAACAGTTAATGCTCTCCCAAGAAATTCATACAGAAATGTGTTTAGCCAAAACGTAAAGTTTTTTACACTGCTTTTAAATGGTGATAATCTTATTTTAAAATAGATTTCAGTGTCACATATATGTCTCGTCTCCAAAAAAAAAAAAAAAAAAAAAGAATCACTAATCAGAAGGCAAGCTGCAGTAACGCCAAAGAAAATTAAAGCAAGGCTTTAATGATGGCTTCTTTAATCACAGGAATGTTAGAGAAATGTTGCTGTCCCAATTCTAGTTCTGGTGATGCAATGATGCTTTGTCAAGATTCTGAGATTTTTAGATAACAATAACAACAACAAAATCCAGAGACTTCATGTTTTACTGAAAAACTTAAATTGCCAACAGTGGGAGTCTTAATGGAGTGTTCTAGTTTGTCTTTCAAAAGTAGCCACCCTCACAGCATACATGCTGATCTAGATGCCCAGCCACAAAGCAAGACCAACAGTGTTTGACCAGGGCTCTCCCATTTATCGTTTCTTTTGATTGCCAGCCCCCAGGTGAAATGCTCATAATAAGCACTCAGTAATTCCCCTTTCTGTAGAAATCAACAGCAGCTGCTGAAGAAGAACAGCAGCGCTTCTATTCATTCTTGAAAACAGGTGTTCACAAAAGTATCTCGTAGTGTTCCTTCTGGATTTAGGAGGATGTCACAAAATTGAGATCCTGCGTAGTCATATTCCCACAGTTTACACTGCCCACTGTAGGGGACAGATATCACATGTGCTTCCCAGATTTCCTCATAACTTTGCATTGTTGGCTGAGGATAGAAATTTTATAAAACTGCTGTTGACACCAAGCCAGGGATGACCAGTGATTTTTCCTGTAAAACCTTAGTTCATTAAACCATAGCTCATTATCCAACTCACTTTTCTATGTAAGACACTTAATTTCTCTTACAATTGCAAATTCTCATCTCAACTCTCTTTGGTTTCCACTCTTCACTAATTCTGAACATCTGAGTGGCAACATTCAGAATTAGTTTTGGCTCTCTAAGCTGTGAAGATTTAGCAGTTTGTGAAATCTGAATGTGAGATTTGGAATCTGTACTTCTTGTCTTGGTAATTGGTCACAGCCCTTTTTACAAATAATTTCTTTATTTGTAAAATGACGTTTATTCACTTAAAAGATGAAATAAGCAAGATAGCTACAATTACTGTGAAGCAATATGCAACAAAATATCATATGAATGATAACTAATTCAAGGCAACAATTCTGATTCAGCTCCAAGCTATTTTAGGACTCACTACCAAAAGTTGCCAGCTCATGTTTCCTCCAGCTAACCAAGTCAATAAGGCCAAATAAGCACTCTTTGCTACTGCCCTGTAGCTTTTTGCAAATTCACTGGTTTTAAGTATTAGGACTATACGATAAGCAGTAACATTTAATGTTATTTATCAATTATATTTAAGGTGCTGTGCTAGAGGCTAAACATATAGTAATATACTTAATCCTTACCACAATTGTCTAAGTTTGGTATTTTTTTCCAATGGGTTTTAAATTGTGCCTAGATTCATACAGCTAGTAAATTGCAAGTCCTAAGATTTGGATACAGGTCTGCGTAACTATAGAGCAGCATTTCTCTCCAGAGCACTGTTGACATATGGGGCTGGATAATTGTTTCGGGGAGTTTTCCTGTGCACTGTAGAATGTTTATCAGCTTCCCTGGCCTCTATCCACTGGATTCCAGTGGCACCTTCTAGGTGTGATAACTAAAAATGTCCCCAGACATTGCCAAATGTTGGGGAGCGGTTGGGGTAAGGGGTGAAAATTGGACACAGTTGAGAACTACTGCTCTAGAACTAAGGATTTGACTACATATTTATCTTTTTTTCCTATGTATTATGCAAATTCTCCTCTTAAAGGTGGATTCCTAAAGCGTTTCACATTTGTTTTTTCTAATCTTTTATTCTAAAATGTTAAATTATAATAACATATGCTCATTATAGCAGATAATACTATACAGTAACTATATATGAACAACAAATCTATATAGGAATGGTTAGTCTCTTAGTCTCTTCCTCTCATCTGTGCTCACTTTTTGCTTGTTTCCAGTCGGATAGCTTTGGCCAATTACTTTATTTTCCTCCTCAATTCAAATATATATTTCTGGCTGGGCTGTGTGGAGACCTGTTGCCTCTGCAGTGAGAGTTTACTGGTAAGACTACAAGGAATAATTGGTGTCTGAAGTTCCAGAGGCGGTTAGGGGTCCTTCCCACAAGATTCTAACTGCCAGGCCCAGTTCATTGACCTCTGGGGAAGTGAGTCCAATTGCTCATCTTTGGCCTTTGCATGGGAAATTTAGGTGAATGTTAGAAAAACCAACTCTAGTCTTGACTTGGGGTCTGATCAAGGACCTGACCAGATTTTGATGGCTCCTCTCTTTCTCGCAGTATCAGATACAAGGATACATGGCCAGCCATAAGTTGCTGAGAGTGGCAGAGGGGAAAAGAAGATCCTGCATGCCTTAACTCAAAAGGGACCATCAAGGTAACTTATCAGTCAGATGTTGGGAGTAAAAGAGCCCTGTGTCTGCGTTTTGCGTGCCCTGTGCCTACATAAATCCTAAAACCTCAGGTGGGTGGGGACCTAATAAGTCATCTTTCCATACCCTTCCCATCTCCAGCATCCAGTCCAAAGTACCGGGAGTCCCTTACGTGTTTGTCAAATGACTATCTGATGGAATGAATGGCTAATGAGTGAGGTAATTCCTGCTTGACCCTCTGACCGACTTTCTGCTAGCTCTCCAAGGGAGAGGCCAAGAGCCTTTCTCCTCGTACCCTCTTCCCTGGCACCTGCACTCCCGCGTCCCGCGGGCTCACCTTGTGCTGCTTCCACATGGCCCCCAGCGGCTTCACCTCGTGCTTGGCGTGCCGGCCCTCCTCCAGGCACAGATAACACACCGGGGTTCGACAGCTCACGCAGTACATGCTGTAGTTCTCCATTTCATGCTCGGGACACGTGGGGAACTTGCGGGCCGTGCTGCCCCCAGTCGCCCCGGCCCCCGCGCCTCCCGGGCTCTTGCAGCCGCCGCCTCCGCTGGGGGCGCCCTGGGCGGCGCCAGTGGGCCGGGAGGCTGCCTCGGCGGGCGCCGGCGGCGGCGGCGGCTGCACCAGGCGATGCTTGGCGAAGGGTCCCCGGGATGGATGGCACTTGAGCTGGCAGGCAGAGCAGTAGAGGACGTCGCACTGCTCGCAGAGCGTGGCTGCTGGCTCTGGTGGGGTGCGGTCGCATAGCTGGCAGATGGCCACCGCCGCAGCTGCAGACGCACCCGGCGCGGCCCCGCGGCCCTGCTGGTACCGCTGCACGATGGCCTCGAGCAGCCGGTTGCGCTGGAAGCCGCGCAGGCCGCGGTGGTCCAGGGAGGCGCTGCGGTGGCACTGCGGGCACGTGATGGAGCTCGAAGACGAGGACAGCGAGGAGCAGGCAGCACCCCGAGCCGCCGCAGCCGAGGAGCCGGGTGGTGCGGGCACCATGGGCAGCACTCGAACCCCGTTGGGGGACTTGAGGCTCGGGGTGTAGGACCCGTAGCCGCTGTCTGTCTCGCTGTACAAGCTGAGCTTGTCCGCGTGGTCTCCGCCACCTCCCGCACCGCCGCCGAGGCCGCCAGCTGCACTCCCGCCTGCACCGCTGCAGGCCGGGCCCGCCGCAGCGTCGTGCTCCAGAGAGGCAGCGGCGGCGGCGCCCGCCGGCAGCCCGGAGCCCCGGGAAAGCAGGAGCGGCTGGGGCAGGTGCTGCTCACCGTCCGGGGTCTGCACCGCGATGGTGCGAGCGCAAGGCAGGCAGACATTGTGGGAACAGGGCAGAATGATAGGCTCCCGAAACAGAGAGCCGCACACGGGACACTTCAGCTCTTCCTCCATCGCGGCGCCTGCTGCCCACGCTGCTCTGCGCTGGGGATGAATGGCCGGAGCTCGGGAGACTGGCGGAGGAGGACCAGCGTGGTGCGCCCCGGTGAGACGGCGGGCGGGGGCATCACACGGGCATGCCCACTTCACAGCCCAGGGGCACGCCCCTCTCTCTGTCCTGTAGCCACCGCCCTAAGATGATTGGGGGGCGAGAGAAGGGCGGGGGTCCTCACCTCCTGCCCGCGGGGCTCCCGCACCAGCGGCTTCAACCTGCGGCCAGAGTCCGGAGCCGGTCGGCTGCCCTCGCGGTGGCCTGCGAGGAGCTTTAGGTGATGAGTCAGCACCAGCGCCGCCGCCGGCTGCAGCGCGCGCCTCCTCTCCACCCCAGGACCAGCGGCCGGGCTGCTGTGCGCTCGCTGCTTCAGCCCCTGGCTCCGGTGGGCGGCTACCCCGAGGCCACCCTTCTGTCCCCGCCCAGCTCCTTATCCGGGTGATCGCGAGGTGAGCAGGCAGGTGCGAAGGCCGCTCAGCCGTGGGGCTGGGATCAGCACCACGAGGCGGCGGACAGCGCCCGGGAGCCGAAGGTGGGGCTCCAGCTGCCCGCTCGCCGACCCCTGGGCCGCCACCCGCCGGGTCGCTGGGGCCGCGGCCACCTCGGCGGGAATCGACTGGCCCGGAGACAGCCGCTCACCCTCCTCCTCGGCGGCTGTGGACGCCGGCTGACTGCGCCCTGGGGTTTCCTCCCTGCGGCCGGGATTGACCCGCTTCCCTGGTTCCCAGCTGCTGCTCCTGCGGCGCCTCTGACCTTGGCCGCGAGACGCTGCAGCCGGCGGGCGGAGGGCGAGCGCCCGGCTGGCTCGGGAATCCCCTCCCCGCCTCCCTCCCGCCGCTGCCGCTGCCGCTGCCTCCCCGCGCCGCGCGCCGAGGAGTTGTAATTTCCAGAGCAGAGAGTAATGGGGAGGAGGGGGGAGGAGGCTTCAGCTCAGCGAATAAGGGCTCGCCTCTTGCTGCTAGGGAATCAAGGGGCAATTTTAAGGGTTTTGCAGAGAGGATCATTGTTAATAACAATCCATTATTTGGATGGAGATTGCATCTTGAATCAGTACAACGCCCTGCCCCGCCCCGCCCCTGCCATCGTCTCCCTGGGCCACTCCAGTTCCACCCCCCACCCCCAACCCACCGCCATAGAAGGGTGAAAACGGGATCCTAAAAAGCCAGTCGTTTAGAAATGGATAGGCAACATGGCCTGACAGTCGCTTCCTAAAACTATGATAAAGCAAAAAAAATCCAAGTCCCAAAATGTCGGGCAGCCTGAAGTCCAAGGGTGAGGTTTTATTTATGAATTGAACCACAAGCCATTTTGTCTCTTCGTTTCAACCAAGGGTGCTCATCCGCGCTCCAGGTCAACTGTGTGCACGGACTGAGCGAGGACACGCGGTGCCGCTCACAAAATGGGGCTTCCTGAGAAAGGCGAGAGCGCGCCCGGGTAGGCCCCTGGGAACCCAGCGCCCCCAGACCCAGCCCTACCCCGCTGCGGATGTGGCGGTGTGTGGCGGGCGGGAAGGCGGCAAGGGGGGACGTTCCTTTTATGAATGGGAAAATCTCCACATTCTCCAACGCCAGCCACGAGCTGCGGGAACAGCCTCCCACCCGCGGCCCCGGCTGTTTGGTCTGCTCGGCTGTTCTTCCCCGCTGCGGCCGAGGGAAGGCTAGGTGGGGGAGGCAGAGGTGGGTGGGGACCAGCAGAAGGAAATGCTGGCAGCGCAGCCGGCTCTGCCTACAGAAGTTTCACGCTGGCATGAAACAGATACAAATTAGGAAATCGTTTATTTAACAACGATATGAATATTGAAGTCATGCCTCCCTCCGTTCCCAGGTTCTCCCGTGCTCCAAACAAAGCCTAAAGACCGGAGTCGTAGCGCCAGGCGCGGGCCCAGGCTTCTGCTAGTCCCCGGGTGAGGAGGCGCAGGCTGGCGGGGTCAGGCAGGCGGAAGCTGCAGCCTGCGCCCGGGGCTTGGGGCTCCGTGCCTAGGGGACAGGAACCCCTGCAGGGGGACCCCTGGGGAGGGGCGTGGCGAGGCGCTCCTGGCCGCAGCACGAAGGCCCAGAGCCTTGGAAGTCAGGACGCCCCGGGACCACTGGCCCCACTCAGCAGCTCGCTTAGGCTTTCCTTCGCTCGGATCCTGAACTGCCAAATGAATATTGTCATAATACTCATGTCTGAGAACTAAACGAGCTAGTTGTAAATACAGACGGCGTTTCCTACTTTCTGTTTTTGTTGTGGGGGCGGCGGTTGGAGTCTCGCTGGGTCGCCCAGGCTGGAGTGCAGTGGCACGATCATAGCTCACTACAGCCTCGAACTCCTGGACTCAAGCGATCCTCCTACCTCAGCCTCCCAAGTAGCTGGGACTACAGGCCTGTGCCACCACGCCAGGCTCTGTTTTAAAATCCTATGAATCTTTAGTCCGGCTTTGCAGCTTGCTTCCAGTTTGTGTCAAAGTTGAAGAGCAGGCCAAGCTAAGGCCAGATAGAGCATTGCACAGCATTAAGAGACCTGACTCTACTTCCCCTCAGGTAGGGGGCTTGGAACAATTATTTAACCAGGCATCAGTAGCCACAGATGGGAGATGGTAACAGCCTTGTCCTCATCTGCCTTGTGTAGATAAAGCCACAATGAGCTGGATCCTGCCTGCAACTCTCAGATAAGCCTTCCAGAAATATGCTATGGAATCTACAGGGTCATGTCAGAAACGCAGTGTATGGGTAGGTCTGTAATTGAATGCACTTAAAGATGCATTTCTGTGACCCTAGCAAGTGCCATCATTTACGCCGGCTCAGCCCAGCCTCCTGGTGACCACAAGGGAAGTCGAACCTCTTATGGTTCTACTGTGAACAGGTCTGCCCCAGACCACTAGCCATATAGCTGAGGTCCTGTCTCCTTTGTCATTTTCGGACCAAAACAAACTGCTTGGGGTATGGGTGGCGTCCTGGAGGGGTGTGTGACTCCTTTCTTGTACAGAAGGACTTACAGTTCAAGCACTCCTCCACTCAGGCTGAGTGTAGTTTTGTTTTCCACGGGGAGGAGGTGATCTAGTACATCAGAATTCTACACCTATGCATTTCTCATGCACTCTTGTCACCTTGTCATAACAAAGAGACAGGCTCTCTAAAAAAAGAAAGGTTTATTTGGGAAAAAAGTACCGCAATGGAAAGATGCTTGCCATGGTAAACTCTGTGTGTATTCAGGGAGGTAAAGAAGACAGAGGTTTTTAAGGGAAAAAAATGAGGAAGATTGCATAATTGTTTTGAAATAATTACCTTTGGCTACAAATATCAATAACGGGGTGATGCCAGTTCAAGGCTGGACAGGCAGTTGCTGGGCAGATGTCCTGATAGAAGTATTTTTTGGTGTAGGGTTGTGATGGCCTCTGTGCAAGGTTGTAGGTTTTGGAGTCTTTTGTGGTCGTTTTTGTTCCGAGGCATTTATGCATGAAAATTCTCCCTTCATGGCTCTATTTGTCAGAGCCTTTTTTCTTTTTTCTTTTTTTTTTTTTTTAACATTAGTGACTCCATTTTGATTCTGACAGCTTTCACTCTCTCAATCCCCACCACCTCAATTCTACGATATAAATCAGCTTATCCTTGCACTGTACTTTTGCTAAAACATTGTGCATTTGGGGGATTAGCATCCTACCACTCCTTTGTCTGAACTGAAGTTACAAAGCTAGCTTCAATGCTTCACTGTATATAATCATAATTACTAACAATTGTCAACATTATCTATAAAAAGTCCTCTTTCTGTCTCAACTGTGCCGTGAACCATACGCATATAGAGAAGTCATTTTAGTTGTCTGAACCTCTGTTTCTCCCTATTATAAACTTTGGGGATAAAATCCACTGAACTTTAAATTTCTTTCTGGGGCCGGGCGCGATGGCTCACGCCTGTAATCCCAGCACTTTGGGAGGTCGAGGCGGCTGGATCACAAGGTCAGGAGTTCGAGACCAGCCTGACCAATATGGTGAAACCCTGTCTCTACTAAAAATACAAAAATTTGGCCAGGTGCAGTGGCTCACGCCTGTAATCCCAGCACTTGAGAGGCCAAGGCAGGTGGATCAAGAGGTCAGGAGATCAAGACCATCCTGACTAACACAGTGAAATCCCATCTCTACTAAAAATACAAAAAATTAGCCGGGTGTGGTGGCGGGCACCTGTAGTCCCAGCTACGCAGGAGGCTGAGACAGAAGAATGGTGTGAACCTAGAAGGTGGAGCTTGCAGTGAGCCAAGATCGCGCCACTGCACTCCAGCCTGGGCGACAGAGGGAGACTCTGCCTCAAAAAAACAAAACCAAACCAAACAAACGAACAAACAAAAAACACACAAAAATTAGCCAGACGTGGTGGCGGGTGCCTGTAGTCCCAGCTACTCAGGAGGCTGAGACAGGAGAATTGCTTGAGCCTTGGAGGTGGAGGTTGCAGTGAGGCAAGATGGTGCCACTGCACTCCAGCCTGGGCAACAGAGCAAGACTCTGTCTCAGAAAAAAAAAAATTCCTTCTGGTTCTAGAGTCTCTGTGTATTAGCTGTTGTTGAGAATGACATATCCCTTGGCTGGACGTCGTGGCTCATGCCTGTAATCCCAGCACTTTGGAAGGCTGAGGCGGGTGGATCACTTGAGGTCAGAAGTTTGAGACCAGCTTGGCCAACATGGCGAAACCCTGTCTCTACTAAAAATAGAAAAATTAGACAGGCATGGTGGCACACGCTCCCAGCTACTTGGGAGGCTGAGGCACGAGAATTGCTTGAACCCCAGGGGGCAGAGGTTGCAGTGAGCCAAGATTGCACTACTGCACTCCAGCCTGGGTGACAGAGTGAGACCCTGTCTAAAAAAAACAAACAAAAAAAACGAATAACATATCCTCCATTTAAAAAATGACACTCATGAAAAAATTTGATCCCCAAATTGAATGACATATCCATTTTTTTTCAAGTCCCTAGTATATTATTAAAGGCTGGGCTGTGGGATGGGTGAGGCAAGTAATAATATTTGCATTGTAACACTTAACAATGTGGAATGAGAACCTTATTTAATTTTCAGAACATCTCTGGGAATTAGGCATCACCACATTTCCTCAATTTTAATATGTATATATGTTTACATTTTAATGTTGCTGAAATTAAAAAGCATACTACAAATTGATACATACCTCTGCTCTCCCTACAGTTGCTTTGAAAATTTCCTATTAAATTGATGGTGCATCTTATCATCACTTGGACTCATGGAAAGTACATTAGTAATTAAGACTCCACAATCTACTGCTATCAAGGCAGAGAAAAACAGACTCTGCCATGAGTTACTTTGGATAACGTACTGCAGGATGGTTTTGACACTTAAGTGTCCCAGAAACACTTAAGAGGCTGACTAATGTAACTCTCCCCAAATAAAAGCACAGATCAGTTAAATAATTTACTCCAGCTAACACAGCAAGTTAGAAGTAAATCATCTGCATTCCTTTCAGAACGCTTCGAATTTCAAGCATGAAGCAGAATGGAATTTAAGCCTTTATCAGCTAAAATCAGATGCCGTAATCTCAAGTATAAGAATCTCTAAAACAAATTTTTAAATGAAAGCTTACGATATTTTTTCTTTTAGTTTTTTGGGTTTTTCTTTTTTTAACAGTTTAGGTGAATTCAGGAAATTCAATAGAAATCTACAGACCAGAAGCCATCTGGTCTAAAGTAGTTTGCATTTAACCCAAAGAAAGTGACCATATCCACATCTAGGTATAGTGTACCAAAGCGTCTCTGGAGCAAAGTTAATGAGGAACAATTATAACTAACAACATAAAGCACTCTCCCCAGGGTGTGTAATTGGCTTCTTTTCCAGAAAACACTTTCTATTGAGTAATCTTAAAATCTAGCCACTTTTCCCTTCAAACATCCTTGATTGGTGCTTAACAACCTCATTTTAATTTCTGAATACCAAGTGATGACCACCCCCTTCTAATTCTGAGATTCATCTTCTGTACAGATCAGGTGATCTGGTCTTAGAAAGCCTGCTTTTGCCTCACTGCATCTTTTGCAAACCAAATAGTTTAGAATCAAATCCCAGATGAAGAAAATTGATTTCAATTTAGAGGATTCTTTATATACCCAGGATATCTTTGTAATGCATGAAAACTAATACTATTACCACAAAAGCAATTTTTGGCACTTCCTCTGGTTACATATTTCAGCTATAAGAATTGCAGTAGTGCTGTACACTTTCATGGCACCCCTTCACATATTTTATTTTATTTATTTCAGACAAGGTCTCACTTCATTGCCCAGGCTGGAGTGCAGTGTTGTGATTATGGCTCACTGCAGTCTTGAACTCTTGGGCTCAAAGGATCTTCCTGTCTCAGCCTCTAGAGTAGCTAGGACTACAGGTGCATGCCAGCATACACAGCCAATTTTTCTTTTTTTAAACATGTTTTTTAGAGATGGGGTCTTACTACATTGCTCAGGCTGGTCTTGAATTCCTGGCCTCAAGCAATCCTCCCACCTTGACCTCCTAAAGTGCTGGGATCATACGTGTGAGCACTGTGCCTGGCCCCATTATTTAATTTAATCCTCACAGCAACGTGGGTTGGCCTGGGAGACGATGAAAATGAAGAAAGAACCCTGACCCACATGGTAGGTTTCTACTAGCCGTGCTAATACAACCTCATCCCAAATCTAGGCACAATTGTTTAGATCATGGGTGGGCAACTGACTAGGCTGAGCCAGCCAGAGTCTTTTCTCCCTGAAATGTAGAATTGGAAACCAGAGAAAGAATCTGGATGGGCTTCTAACACAGATGTTAAGGAACTGTTGTGGTCCCGAAAAAGAAAAAAAAAGAAAAGAAAAAGAAACAGAGAGTGAAGAATAAAGCAGAAAAGCAGAAAAAGAAGAGAAGACCCCTCCTGAGGTCTCAGAACCACGCATGTTTCTGAGACTTGGCTACATTCATGAATAAAACTCCCTTCTACCCTTAGGAAAAATATAATTTCCTTTCCCTATTTTTCTTCCTTTCTTTCTCTCCTTCTTCCCCCACCCCCCCACCACCCTTCCACCTTCTTTCTATTCCAAAACTAGCTGGGGAGATGAGGGGGTAGTTCAGAAGGATAAGATTGGTTGACTCATTGGCCTATTCAAACAATTAGAGGAACACCCTTATTTAGTTGGACACTTTAGTCACCTCTGTTGGGACATCGAAATATTTCTTCCCCCCAGCTTCTCTTTATTGAATTCTGACCTTGACTCTTCGTTAGTTTTGCCCTTGTCATTCTTGGATGCTATTTTCTCCTCATAGCTTGACCACTTTGGTCCATTAAGCTCCACTTCTCCCTTTGCTCTCATCCTAACCACCCACTCTAATGAGCCATCTGCTTCCCTTCCTTGGGCTCCTCTTCCTCTCCCTGACCACAGCAAGAGCCATGGCTCCATGATGCCTTTGTTCTCTCCACTCAGTATTCTCTTGAACAGGAAATCAATGTTAGATTGCACTCGATGGTGCATGTAACTCCAACGGCCTCTCATATTAAGACAAAGAGCAAACCCTCGAGGTTTGTAAACTGTAGAGTGCTATACTGGGGGTAACAAGTTACTTGTTACTTGGTGAGTATAAGAGAGATCAGAGCACAAGTTGTGGAACAGGGCATGAAAAGTGCTTTCAAACTCTGATAGCCTTATTCAGCCATTTCCTCTGTTAAGGCTCTACCACCAGGGAAAAAACGCTCATGCCACAAGACAGGGCACCTTTCACATGGCAACGTGCTATAAACCACCGAGAACCATGTCACCTTCCAATTCACTAGCCGGCAGTGTTACTTATAATGTGGAAATTACTATTCAAGTGCAATGACTACAGTTTCCTAACAGCAACCAGCAACCACATTTGACTGATTTCTACATAAGGAGCCCTTAGGTTTGGTAGCAACTTGACAGACCTCCTGAGTTCTGCACGGTGGTTGGGAGTGTTGGCTTGGAAGCCAGACCACATAGGTTAGAATCCTGGCTCTACTGCTTACTAGCTGAGAAAACTTTGGCAAGATGCTTAACCTCTCAGCCACTTGAATTTCTCATCTGTAAAACTGAGATAATAAAGGTACGTACCTCAAAGAGCTGGGACTACCCAATAAAATAACACACGTAAAACATTTAGAAAAGTCAATGTATAGTGCTCAACAAACATTAGGTGTTGTTACTTTTTAAGTGTTCTGCCCCTTGACCCCATAATACGGGACTTGGTTACCCTTGAATGGCTGATTCTCAACAGATACTTGTGAACAGGTGAACTGCAAGCAGACTGTTTTGGCTGGAGTGTCAGGCTGTATTTGAGAATAGTGGAGAGAGTGAGCTGCTTGTCTTTTGTGAGAAGGGAAGTTGGAAGAGCTATCAGAATCATCTATCAGGAAATGGCTATAATATCTAGAAAAAATACAATCTCTGCTCTAGAGGAGCTTAATGTTTAAAGCAATGATCAGGGCTAGAGGCAAAAAAAAAATGGAAATAATGAACTTGCAAAAAACAGAGAGCAAGCTTTTTTTTTCTTTAAAAGCAAAGGAAACAAAGAGATACATTTAAATATTTATGCAGTCTATAGAATAAGGGTTAAGAACATTGATTTTAAAGCCTTTAGTGAAAGAATGCCAGATAAAGACATTATGACCTAGTAGTACTTGCACATAATTTATATAATGTAACTGGATAATATTTTGATATATTAATCAAAATAGTTTCAATTTTTAAAAATAATTTCTTATTGTCATAGTAGAACCAGAGAGAAAGAAGAGAGTCAAGTCTTGAAAAGCTACAAGCTTCATGGAGGACCTGAAGTGGCTATACATTGTGTTCAGACAGGCAGGCCAGGGCAGCCCAGCTGGGTCCCTGTACTCCTCACAAGTGCACCAGAAGCACCTGAATGTTTTCTTCTGTGTCTCAGACCTAGCCCAGAAAATTGGAAAACCTACAGCAGCCTTTTAGTCAGAGTCTATAAAAGCCATATGACCAGAAGCCAGACTGAAAAACAGCTATCTCAGCAGAAGTCAGTGTGTGTGAGGATGACAGTGACAGTGACAGGAACCTAGATAGGTACGTAGATACGAACCTGGATACTTAGTCCACCTACACAGACACATGCTCTCACAACAGAAAACACTCTAGAACTGAGGTTTACTGCAGGGAGGTGACGAGGGAGGGCTGAGGGTTTGCCTGGAAATCACCCAGACACTTAATTGGCTGCTAATAAATTTCCATCATCTAGCAGAATGGTGGCTGAAATAGAAGCTAAATTCACCTGTAGAGACAATAATAAAGTTACGTTTCTTGTAACCCTAAGTCTGTGGGATGAGATTCGTGCTTGATTTGTATCTTTCATTATTTAATCATCACAACAGACCTGTAAAGTGGGATTATGATAATCTCACTTTATAAATGAGAATGTAAGAGATGGAAAAGATTAAATAACTGCTCAAGTGTGCTGGGCCTTTAATTGGTGAGACAGAAAATTTTCTGATGGGAATGCAAATCGGAACGGTCACTTTGGAAAACAGTTTGACAGTTTCTCATAAGTACAACACAAACATCATAGAATCCAGCAATTTCACAGTTACATATTTACTTAGATATCCACACCAAAGACTTTTTTTTTTTTTTGAGACAGAGTCTCGCTCTGTCGCCCAGGCTGGAGTGCAGTGGCACAATCTTGGCTCACTGCAAGCTCTGCCTCCCGGGTTCACGCCATTCTCCTGCCTCAGCCTCTCCGAGTAGCTGGGACTACAGGCGCCCGCCACCACGCCTGGCTAATTTTTTTGTATTTTTAGTAGAGACGGGGTTTCACCGTGGTCTCGATCTCCTGACCTAGTGATCTGCCCACCTCGGCCTCCCAAAGTGCTGGGATTACAAGCGTGAGCCACCGCGCCTGGCCTCCAAAGACTTTTATGTAAATGCTCAGAGCATTTATTTATAATTGCCAACAATTGGAAACAATTCAAGTATATATCAACAGGTGAATAAACATATTATAATAAGACAATGAAATACTACTCCACAATAAAAGAATGAACTACAGACACATTGATATAGTTTAGATAATTGTCCCAGCCCAAATCTCATGTTGAATTGTAATCCCCAGTGCTGGAGGTGGGGCCTGGGGGTGGTATCTGGATTATGGGGACAGATTCCTCATGGCTTGGTGCTGTCTTTGTGATAATGAGTTCTCACAAGATCTGGTCATTTAAGAGTGTGTCGCATCTGCCCTTTCCCCACACACACTCTCTCTCTTTCTCTTTCCCCCATCTCTCTTTCTTTCTCTTTCCCTCTCTCTCTCTTTCTCTCACACATGAGCACATGTGCTTGCTCCTGATTTTGCCTTGTGATATGCCTGCTCCCACTTCACCTTCTGCCATGATTCAAAGCTCACTGAGGCTTCACCAGAAGCCAAGCAGATCCACCACCATGCCTCCTGTAAAGCCTGCAGAACTATGAGCTAACTAAACCTCTTTTCTTTAAAAATAACCCAGTCTCAAGTATTTCTTTATAGCAATGCTAGAATGACCCAATACAGAAAATTGGTACTGAGGAGTAGGACATTGCTATAAAAATACATAAAAATGTGGAAGCAACTTTGGAACTGGATAGCAGGAGAGGTTGGAAGAGTTTGGAGGGCTCAGAAGAAGACAGGAAGGTAAGAAAAGCTTGGAACTTCCTAGAGACTTATTAAGTAGTTGTGACCAAAATGCTGGTAGTGATATGGATAGTGAAGTCCAGGTCGATGAGGTCTCAGATGGAAATGAGGAACTTATTGGGAACTGGGGTAAAGGCCCCCCTTGTTATGCCTTAGCAAAGAGCTTGGCTGCATTATGTTTATGCCCTAGGGACCTGAGGAAAGTTGAGCTTCAGAGTGATGATTTAGGGTAACTGGTGGAAGAAATTGCTACGCAGCAAAGCATTCAAGAGTTTGCCTGCCTGCTTCTAACAGCTTGGGCTCAGATGTGGGAGCAATGAAATGACTTAAAGTTGGAATTTATATTTAAACAGGAAGTAGAGCATAAAAGTTTGGAAAATTTGTAGCTTAGCCATGTGGCAAGGAAGGAAAAGACTTTTCTGGGGAGGGGAATACAGGCAGGCCATGGAACAAACACTTTTTAGAAATATTTGCATAACTAAGAAGGAGCCAAGTGTTAATATCCAAGACAATGGGAAAAAGGCCTAGAAGGCATTTCAGAGATTTAATGGGAAGCCCCTCCCAGGCCCAGAGGCCTGTAAGGGAAGAATGATTTCATGGGCCAGACTCAGGGCCCTGCTTCTCTAAGAAGCCTGAGGACACTGCTTCCCACATCCCTGCCACTCCAGCTCCATCCAGGGCTCAAAGGGGCAGGGGCCTAGGTACAGCTCAAACTGCCACTTTGGAGAATGCAAACTACAAGCTTTGGTGACTTCCACATGGTGTTAAGCCTGCAGGTGCACAGAATGCAGGAGTTAAGGAGGCTTGGCAGCCTCCATCTAGATTCCAGGGGATATATGAAAAAGCCTGGGTGCCCAGGCAGATGCCTGCTGCAAGGGTGGAGCCCCCACAGAGAACCTCTACTAGGGCAGTGCAGACAGGAAATGTGGGGTTGGAACTCCCCCAACAGAGTCTCCACCAGGGTGCCGCTTAGTGGAGCTGTGAGAAGGGTGCCACCATCCTCAAGACCCCAGAATGGTAGATCCACTGGCAGCTTGCACCCTGCACCTGGAAAAGCCCCAGGCACTCAACAGCCTGTGAGAGCAGCCACAGGGACTGAACCTTGCAAAGCCACAGGAACAGAGCTGCCCAGGATCTTGGGAGCCCACCCCTTGTACCAGTGTGCCCTGGATGTGAGACATGGAGTCAAAGGAGATTATTTTGGAGCTTTAAGATTTCATGACTGCCCTTCTGGGTTTCGAACTTGTGTGGGGCCTATAGCCCCTTTCTTCTGGCCAATATCTCCCTTTTGGAATGTTTACTCAATGCCTGTACCCCCATTGTATCTTCAAAGTAACGAATTTGTTTTTGATTTTACAGGCGTATAGGTGGAAGGGACTTGCCTTGCTTCAGATGAGACTTTGGAATTTGGACTTTTGACTTTTGAATTCGTGCTAAATTACTTAAGTCTTAGGGAGGCTATTGGGAAGTCATGATTGTATTCTGCATTGTGAGAAGGACATGAGATTTGGGAGGTGGCAGGGATGGAATGATATAGTTTGGATATTTGTACCCACCCAAATCTCATGTTGAATTGTAATCCCCAGTGCCAGAGGTGGGGCCTAGTGGGACATGTTTGGGTCATGGGGGTGGGACCCTCATGGCTTGGTGCTATCTTCACAATAGTGAGTTCTTGAGAGATCTGGTCATTTAAAAGTGTGTGGCACCTCCCCAGCCCCTGACCCAACTCTCTTTTGCTTCTGCTCTCACATGTGAAGTGCCTTCTCCCGCTTTGCCTTCTGCCACAAGTACAAGCTTCCTGAGGCCTCCCCAGAAGCAGATGCTGACACTGTTTCCTGTACACTCTGCAGAACTGTGAACCAATTAAACCTCTTTTCTTTTTTTGAGACACTTTGTCACCCAGGCTGGAGTACAGTGGCATGAACATGGCTCACTGCAGCCTCGACCTCTCAGGCTCAAGCAATCCTCCCACCCTAGCCCACCAAGTAGCTGGGACTATAAACACACACCAGCACTCCTGGCTAATTTTTGCATTTTTTGTAGAGACGGGGTTTTGCCATGTTGGCCAGGCTGGTCTTGAACTCCAGATCTCAAGCAATCTGCCCACTTAGGCCTCCCTAAGTGCTGTGATTACAGGCATGAGTCACTGTGCCTGGCCAAACCTTTTTTCTTATAAATTACCCGGTCTCAGATATTTCTTTATAGCAATGCAAGAATAGCTTAACACACACGTGCAACAACACAGATGAATCTCAAATGCATTATGTGAAGTGAAAGAAGTCAGACACGAAAGGTTACATACACTGTGTTCCACTTATATAGAGTTTAGAAAAGGCAGAAAGGGATAGAAACAGAAAAATAGGTAGGTAGCTTAGGGACCAGGGATTGAGGGAGAGAACTGATGGCCATCACTCCAAAAGTTCCCTTGTGTCCCTCAAGGAAACTTGTGGAGTGATGGCAATGCTTTATATTTGATTGAGACAGTGGTTGCACAACCTAATAAATTTGTTAAAACTCATTGAGCTAGCCACTTAAAAGTGGTGAACTTATTTTATGTAATAAAATATTGAATATTATTTATAAGTTATTTTACACCTGTATTCATTTGTTTTGCTATGTAACGAATCATCACACATTTAGCAGCTTAAAATACTCAGTGAGCTCACAGATCTGTCAGTCAAAAGCCTGGTAGGCTGTTGCTGGACTCTGGGTTCAGGGTATTACAAGGCTGAAACCAAGGTGTTGATCAGGTGGTGTTCTTGTCTGGATCAGCTCTCAGTTCCCAGAGGCTACCTATATTCCTTACCACATGGCCCTCTTCATTTTCCATCCAGCAATGGCACATTGAATCCTTCTTGGACTTTGACTCTCTGACTTCTTCTGCAACTAGCCAGAGAAAACCCCCAGCCTTGAAAGGCTGCTGTGATATGGTCAGGCCCACCTGGAAAATCTCCCTATTTTGCGGTCAACTGAGCCATATAACACAACCTCATTATGAGCGTAAAATCCATCATATACACAGGCCTGGGATTAGGCAGGGAATATACAGGAAGTAAGGAGCAGAAATTCTTGGTGCCATCTTAGAATTCTGCCTGCCACAATATCTGCAGAAATCTTCCTTTAGAAATTAAATTTTGTGTAATTATATATTGAAAATATATAATATGGAAGGCATAAAATCAATGCATCATCACAATAGGAAACAAGTTCAAACGTTTTCCTGGGCGGGAAGAGCACAATGATCAGGAGGGCAGCCTCCATCCCTGGGTCAGGAGAGGCAGGAATGAAGAGTCACGTAGAAAGAGAGAAAGAGACGGTGGGCAGGGTGAGGGTAGAGCATGGCAACTAGCACCATATATAAAGGAATAGGGTCTGGGTCACGTCAAGTTCCTGGGAAAATGCCTGAATGGTCCATTTAATCCCTGACCCAGGGATGGAGGCTTTATTCATTCATCTGTAGATGAACACAGGTTGATTCTATATCTTGGCTATTGTGTATAGTGCTGCAATAAACATGGAAGTGCAGATATTTCTTTTTTCTTCTCTTTTTTTTTTTTTTTTGAGACAGAGTTTCACTCTTGTTGCCCAGGCTGGAGTGCAATGGCACGATCTCGGCTCACTGCAACCTCCTCCTCTCGGGTTCAAGCGATTCTCCTGCCTCAGCCTGTCTAGTAGCTGGGATTACAGGCATGTGCAACCACGCCCGGCTAATTTTGTATTTTTAGTAGAGATGGGGTTTCTCCATGTTGGTCAGGCTAGTCTCGAACTCCTGACCTCAGGTGATCCGCCACCTTGGCCTCCCAAAGTGCTAGGATTACAGGCATGAGCCACCGCGCCCAGCCTTGGAAGTACAGATATTTCTTTAGCATACTGATTTCATTTCCTTTGAATATATACTCAGTAGTGTGGCTGGATCATATGGTAGTTCTATTTTTAGTTTAGTTTAGTTTAGGTTTGTTTTTTTTTTTTTGTAAAAATGGAGGCTTGCAATATTGCCTAGACGGATCTTCAGCTTCTGGCCTCAAGCATTCCTCCTGCCTCAGGCTTCCAAAGTGCTAGGATTACAGATGTGACCCACTGTACCTGGTTATTTCTAGTTTTTTGAGGAATCTCTATACTGTTTTCCATAATGGCTGTGCTAGTTTACAGTCCCACCAACAGTGCATAAGAGTTTCCTTTTCTGCATACCCTTGCTAATATTTGTTATTTTTTGACTTTTTGATAATAGTCATTATAACTGGAGTAAGATGGTATCTCATTGTGGTTTTGATTTGCATTTCCTTGATGATTGTAATGTTTAGCATTTTTTCATTCACTTATTGGCCATATATATGTCTTCTTTTGAGAGAAATTTATTCAGATCATTTGCCCATTTACAATCAGGTTATTATTATTGTATTTTGCTATTGAGTTGTTTGAGTTCCTTATACATTTTGGATATTAACCCTTCATTAAATATGTGGTTCACAAATATTTTCTCTCATTCTGTAGGCTGCCTCTTCACTCTGTTGATTATTTCCTTTGCTATGCTGAAGCTTTTTATTTTAATGCAGTCCCATTTGTCTATGTTTGCTTTTCTCGCCTGTGCGTTTGGGGTCATATCCAAAAAAATATTTGCCCAGGCCAATGTTAAGAAGCTTTTCCCAATGTTTTCTTCTAGTAGTTTTACAGCTTCAAGTCTTACATTTAAGTCTTTATTCCATTTTGAGTTGATTTTTGTATATGGGGTGAGATAAGAGTCTAGTTTTATTCCTCTGCATGTGGATATCAGGTTTTCCCAACACTATTTATTGAAGACACTGTCCTTTCTCCATTGTGTGTTCTTGATACCTTTCTCAAAGATCAGTTGACTGTAAACACATAGATTTATTTCTGGGTCCTCTATTCCTTTGGTCTAAATGTCTGTATTTGTACCAGTACCATTCTTTTTTTGGATACTATATCATTGCAGTAGATTTTGAGAGCAGATAGTGTGATGCCTCCAGCTTTGTTCTTTTTGATAAAGATTGCTTTCTTTGGCTATTTGGGATCATTTGTGATTCCACATGAATTTTAGAATTTTTTTCTATTTCTGTGAAAAATGGCATTTTGATAAGAATTGTATTGAATCTGTAGATCACTTTGGGACATTTTAATGACATTAATTCTTCCAATCCATGAACATGGGATATCTTTCCATTTATTTGTGTCTTCATAGTTTTTAGTGTATAATTTTTTTATCCCTTTGGTTAAGTTTATTATAAATATTTTAATTTTTGATGCTATTGTAAGTGGGATTTTTTTCTTGGTATGTTTTTCAGGTAGTTGATTATTGTGTATAAAAATACTACTAATTTTTGTATGTTGATTTTGTATCCTGCAATTTTACTGAATTTGTTTATTAGTTCTAACAGTTTTTTCGTGAAGTCTTTAAGATTTTCTATATATAAGGTCATGTTGTCTGCAAACAGAGATAATTTCACTTCTTCCTTTCCAATTTGGATGCCTTTTATTTCTTTTTCTTGTCCAACTGCTCTGGCTAGGACTTTCAGTACAGTGTTAAATAGAGGTAGTGAGAATGGACATTTTTGTCTTGTTCCTGAATTTACAGGAGAAGCTTTCAAATTTTCGCCATTGATAATGATGCTAGCTATAGGTCCCGTTCAGCTCTTGCTTGTCCCTTTTCCTCTTCCTCTGGGGTTGGACCCCATCCCCTGTCCATGTGGCTGATAGCTAGTGTCCTTTTCCCAATAAGACTGTCACTCAGATCCACAAGGATGCTGCATCTTGACCTTGGCTTCATCAACTGGTTTGGATCCCTCAGTTCTAGGGCTGGACTTTTCCATAACCATTGGGATCCTAAGGCACTCTGCATGTGATTGTACTTTGGGAAGACTTTTCTACATAGGGTTAGCTTGGCCCTGGTTTCTTTCCCTCCTTCTCCATCCTGCACTGCCAGATCTCAGAATGGTTTAGCCTGAGTTCTGATAGCTGAAGGTTGAGAAGCAAGGGGAGGCAACACCAACATGCATAAGGACCTATAGGTTTCCTCCTCACTCGGGAGAGACAGTGCAGGGAAGGTACATTGGGTGGTGAAGAAGGGAGGGAAGAGGCTTCTCAGGAGAGGGCAAGAAGGGGAAGCACATTCAAGGTGGAGAGCTTAGCCCAGGTACATTGAAGGACAGGGAAACAGCCTGTCTGGCTGGAGGGAAGGGTGGGGTTGGGTAAAGAACCCACCCGGGGAAGCCACTGATGACTTGAATCCCATTTTTCTTCCCCAAAGCTGCCATGTCCCTAGTCACTGTTTTGCTAAGACATATTCCTTCCCCTAGGTTTTCCCGTATCAGAAAGTGGCACCATCTACTACCCAGTTGCTTAAGTAAAATATCCAGCACTTACCTTGGATGTCTCACTCTTCCCTTGTGTCCCAATTCACCACCAAGTCCTATTGGTTCATGAGTTGATTTCTAATCAGTCCAATTCCACCCTCACCCTTCTAGTCCAGGCTATCATCCTCTTTCCCCTGGACAATCCCAATACTCTCTTTTGCTGATCTTCCCTTTTTAACTCTTACCCCCTTAATCCATTCTCCATTCAGCAGCTATAGTACATTTTTACAATTTTAAATTTTTTATAATTAATTGTTTGTTTATATTTGACACATATTAATTGTACATTTTATAGGGTACAGTGTAATATTTCATTGCATGAATACGTTGTATAATTATCAGATTGGGGTAATTACCATATTCCTCACTTTAATCTCTTATCAGTTCTTTGTAGTGACAACATTTAAAATCTTATCCTCTAGCTATCTTGAGATATACACTACTTTGTTACTTGCTGTAGTCACCAGTCACCATATCGTGTAATAGAACACCAGAACTTATTCTTCCATCTAACTCTAACTCTATACCTGTTGATCCACTTCTCCCAGTCCCCTTCTCCCTGCGGCCCTCCCCAGCCTGTAGGAACCACTATTCTACTCTCTACTTCTATGAAATAAACATTTTTTGATTCCACATATGAGTGAGATCATGTGGTGTTTGTCATTCTGTGCCTGGCTTATTTCACTCAATATAATGGCTTCCAGTTCCATCCATGTTGCTGCAAATGACAGGATTTCATTCTGTTTTATGGCTGAATAGTATTGTGTGTGCATATATATATTTTTTCTTTATCTATTCATTTTCTTCTGCACTTTCTTTACCTATTTGTCTCTTCATCTGTTCATCTTATCTATTCATCTGTTCTTCTTTTATTCATACCATATTTTCTTTATTCATCTGATGGATAGTTAGGTTGATTCCCATCCCTTGGCTATGGTGAATAATGCTGCAAAAACATGAAGGTACAGATGTCTCTTTGACATGCTGATTTCATTTCTTTTTGATATATACCCAGTAATGGGATTCCTGGATCTACAGTGATTTAAAATACACACACACACACACACACACCACACAACAAACACACACACACACACAAAACTATCCTTCTTAATCACTGCTTCAATTTCTTCTATTGCTTCCCCTTGATCTTCTAATAAACAGCTTCCTACCAGGGGCGTCACATCCTGTGAGGACATAGCCCTTGCTGACTCTCCATCTCATGTTCTTTCCTTTGCTCACTGGCTCCAGCCCTTCTGGCCTCCTTGCTGCTCCCAGAATACACTAAGCCCTTTCCAAACTCTACCCTTGTACTTGTTGTTCCTGCTCCCCAGAATGCTCCCCACACCCACCCCACCCACGCACATCACCCACCTGGCTGCTGGGGCAGCCTTCTCTGACCACCCATATAAGTGTCACAGTCCTTTCTCTTTACTGCTATTTTCCCTGGTTCTTTTCCTTTCTTGAAATAACTTTTCACAATCTGCATTTCTCTCACCTTCTGTTTATTTACTTTTCTGTGGTTTGCTGCCTGGCCAGAAAGCACAGTGTTAAGGGTGAAGACCATGTCAGTCTTGCACACTATTCTATCCTCAGAGCCCAGCAGTGTGTATTATACATAGTAGGTCCTCAAAACTGTAATTGAATGAGTGAATGAATTAGTGATAGATGAGTAAGCAAGAGGAAATGCTGGCCCTATGACCTTGCTCAGGTCATGCACATCACTCACATCGCTGAACACAAAGGGGAGGCTGGGATGTGGTCTAGGAGGGAGAGAAGCCTCTCTCAAGCTTGGAAGGGTGCCAGGGCAAACACCAGTGGTATGAATGCCCAAACTTCAAGGGGGCCAGAGAATACACACTCTGACTTCTCTCTGGATCTAGATCTCGCCAAAGGGAGTCCCTATTTCCAAGCCAAATTCTTCTGGCTGTGCAGGCAGCTACAGAGGCTGGGCGGGCAGGTATCCTACAGTCTCACATGTGACAGAGATTAAAACTCAATCCCACAGGGCCCACCAAGCAGCTTAGCCACAGAGTCTGCCTCTGCTGTTTGCCAGACATTCCAGTACATTCCACTCACCCTTCTCTTTGGCCTCCAGCAGCGGCAAATCCATAAGGGCCTCTTTCACCACACACACATGCCTTGTATGTACAGGCTCCAGGCTATTTAAGCAAGGCCTAGAACTCTGGCTGTGTTTCAAAGATGAAGTGATTCTGGTATTTATAGCTTTAGTGAGGGCTTTGGGCCTTTGGGGTGAAAAGCACTAAGTAAACTTTAGCTCTTGGAGCCCAGTTGTCTGTGATGTACTTCACATGAAGTACAGCTTATTAGCAGTTCTGACTGCAGCCCTTGTAGAGAAACTCACGATTTGCTCCCTGTGGTCAGCACACAGCACACAGTTCCCAAAGCAATAGTGTGAGGGCATCCTCAGAATTCGTGCTTTGTATGGCACTTCTCATTTCCCAGGAAAGGGAAAAGTTCTTGTTAAATGGAAGATCATGTAACCCAGAAAGCCAAGAGTAGGATTGGGGAACTTGCCATTCTCTTCTTCCTTTTCTTCCCCTTAGGCTGTTTGGGAAATCTCATCACCATTATGAAGTCTGTCTACACACTGGGCCCAGAAACGGTCTGCAGGGGGATGTTCCACTGAAGGGAAGGAAATTCTCCTATGAACACTAGGTATCTCAGCCAGCCAAGCTCTGGTCATCAAGCTTGCAAAAGTAAAAAGAAGAAAAGGAAGAGAAAGAATTCTGGACATGAGTTGAGGCTGCTGAAGGGAAGCCAAGAGGCAAGGATATTTGAAATGTCACTGGCTGGAGGTATTTAGAGGAAAGATGCAAAAAGGAATAGATGAGTCATAGAGGAAATGAAAACTTCCCTGTTGGCCAGGAAATAAAGCCACAGGACAACTTATTGAAGACCTTATGTTCTCAAGTATTTATAGCAGAGAAAAGAAATAACTGGTTTGGCCAAAAGGCTGCACATGAAGCCTCTGTCCAAGGTCACAGAGCAACTTTCATTGGAGGTTGGAGGCCCAACATGGGGCTGAAGGCCACCCATGCCACAGTTTTGGAAAAGCTCATGATGTTCCAGGGGTGCTACATTCCTTACCTTGTCTAAACATTACAATAACTCTGGAAAACTGGCATTTTGATCCCTATTTTCAGATGAGCAAACTGAGGTTCAGACATGGCTACATTTTTCTTTTTCTTCTAAAGTCATAAAGTTAGTAGGCCACACTTAGCTCCCTTACCCCACTGTGGGGTGATGCGAGACAGCATGGTATATTGAAAATGACACAGATTGTGGGATCAGACAGGCTTAGGTTTGAACCCCAACTCTTACCACTTACTAGATGAGTGACCTTGGGGAAACCTCTTTGGAGTTCAATTTCTATGTCTGTAATAACTGGTATTATTCCTCAATGAAACACTTGCAAACAGAATTCAACAATACATTAAAAGGATTATACACCACGAGCAAGTAGAATGTATTCCTGGAATGTAAAGATGGTTTGACATATGAAAACGATCAGTATAACATACCACATTAACAGAATAAAGAGGAAAAAACCACGTAATCACCTCAATTGATGCAGAAAATGCATGTGACAAAATTCAACACCCTTTCATGACAAAAACACTAAATAAAGTAGGAAGAGATGGAAACTACTTCAACATGATAAAGTCCTTACATGACATGCCTACAGCTAATATCATTCTTAATGGTGAAGGATGGAAAGCTTCTCCTTTAAGATCAGGAACAAATCAGGGATGCTTACTCACTTCCATCACTTCTAGTTAACATAGTGCTGAAATTCCTAGCCAGGACAATTAGACAAGAAAAATAAACAAAAAGTATCTGAATTGAAAAGGAAGTTAAATTATCTCTCTTCACAGACAACGTGATCTTTTATGTAGAAAGGCCTAAAGATTCCACTAAAAACCTTTTAGCACTAATAAACAAATTCACAAAGTTGCAGGATACAAAATTAAGATGTAAAAATTACCTGCATTTCTATGCACTAACAATGAACAGTCCAAAAGGGAAATTAAGAAAACAATTCCATTTACAAAAGGATCAAAAAGACAGAAATACTTAAGAATTAATTGAACCAAGGAGGAGGTGGAAGACTTGTATACTGCAAACTACAAAACGTTGCTGAAAGGAATTAAAGACACCAATAAATGGAAAAATAGGTCCATGAATTGGAAGACAATATTGTTAAGATGTCAATATTTCTCAAAGTGATCTACACATTAAATAATAATCCCTATCATGATTCCAGTGGCATTAGAAACTTTTTTCTTTGAGACAGGTTATCACTCTGTCACCCAGGCTAGAGTGCAGTGGCTTGATCATAGCTCACTGCAGCCTTGAACTTCCAGGCTCAAGTCGTCCTGTGCTTGGACTCCACCATATCTGGCCTTTTTTTTTTTTGGTAGAGACGGAGTCTTGTTATGTTGCCCAGGCTAGTTTTGAACTCCTGGCTTCAAGAAATTCTCCTGCCTTGGCCTCCCAAAGTGCTGGGATTACAGGCATGAGCCACCATGCCTGGCCACATTTTGTTGTTGTTTTTGTTGCAGACATAGAAAACTTCATCCTAAAATTAATATGGAAACTCAAGGGACTCCAAATAGCCAAAACAATCTTGAAAAAGAACAAAGTTGAAGGTCTTAAATTTTCTAATTTCAAAATTTACTACACAGTAATCGAAATAGTGTAGCACTTGCAGAAAGATCAACTTACAGACAACTAAAATAGACCAGGGAGCTCAGAAACAAACCCTCGCATAGGTGGTCAGATGATTTTCAACAAAGGTGCCAAGACCATTCAAAGGGGGGAATGGACTGTCTTTTCAACAAACTGCTGAGAAAACTGAATGTCTACATGCAAAAGAATGAAGTTGGATCCTTACTCCACCACATATACAAAAATTAACTCAAAATTGGATTAAAGGCCTAAACATAACACCTAAAACTATAAAACTCCTAGAAAAAAACACAGGGGAACAGCTTCATGACATTGGATTTAGCAATGATTTCTTGACTATGACACCAAAAGTATAAGCAACAAAAGAAAAAAACAGAAAAAATGGACTGTACTAAAATGTACAACTTCTATGTATCAAAGGACACAATCAACAGAATGAAAAGGCAATCAATGGCACGGGAGACAATACTTACAAATCATATATCTGACAAAGGGTTAATATCTAGAGTATATAAAGAATTCCTATAACCCAACAAAAAATACCAGACTCACTTAAAAATGCACAATAGACTTGAATAGACATTTATTCAAAGAAAATATACAAATGAGCAATACAGAAATTTTTAAAATGCTCAATATCAATAATCATTCAGGAGATGCAAATCAAAACCACAATGAGATGCCACCTCATACCCATTAGGTTGGCTACTATATAAAAACAAAACCTCAGAAAATAACAAGCATCGGTGAGGATGTGGATTAATTGGAACTCTGTTGCACTGTTGGTGGGAATTTCAAATGATGCAGCCACTATGGAAACAGTATGGTGGTTTCTCGAAAAATTAAACATAGATTTGCCATATCATCCAGCACTTCTGGGACCCCCTTGAGGATACCAAAATTCACAGATGCTCAAGTCCCAGATATAAAATGGCACAATATTTGCATATAACCTATGCACATCCTCCCATATACTCTAAGTCATCTCTAGATTACTTATAATACCTAACACAATGTAAATGCTATGTAAATAGTTGTTAGACTGTATTGTTTAAGAAATGGTAACAAAAAAAGTCTGTACATGTTCAGTACAGACACAACCATCCATTTTTTTAAAGAACACACACACACACACACACATATATATATATTATTATTATTTTATTTTGAGATGGAGTTTTGCTCTTGTCACCCAGGCTGGAGTACAATGGCACGATCTCAGCTCACTGCAACCTCCACCTCCTAAGTTCAAGCAATTCTCCTGGCTCAGCCTCCCAAGTAGCTGGAATTACAGGTGTCCCCCCCACTCCTGGCTAATTTTTGTATTTTTTAGTAGAGATGGGGTTTCACCATGTTGGCCAGGCTGGTCTCAAACTCCTCACCTCAGGTGATCCACCTGCCTCGGCCTCCCAAAGTGCTGGGATTACTTGCATGAGCCACCGTGCCCCACTGAAAGAATATTTTTGATCCTAGGTTGCTTGAGTCCAGAGATGAAGAACCCATGAGTACAGATGCCAACTGTACACCAATGCTCATAGCAGTATTATTCACAATGGCCAAAAGGTGGAAGCAACCCAAGTGTCCACTGATGGATTAATGGATAAAAATAATGTAGTCTATACACACAATAAAATATTATTCAGCCTTAAAAAGGAAGGAAATTCTGACACTTGCTACAACATGGATGAAACTTGAAGACATTATGTTAAGTGAAATAAGTCAGTCATAAGAGGACAAATACTGTATCACTCCACTTATATGAAATACCTAGAGTAGTCAAATTCATAGGGACAGAAAGTAGAATGGTAGTTGCCAGTGGCTGGGGTAAGGGGAAAACGAGGAGTTTTTATCATCGTTATTTGAGAAGTGGTCTTGCTCTGTTACCCAGGCTGGGGTGCGGTAGTGCAGTCATAGCTCACTGCAGCTTTGAACTTCCAGGCTCAAGAGATGCTTCCACATCAGCTTTCTGAGTAGCTGGGTCTGCAGGTGTGGGCCCACCACACCCAGATAATTTTTTATTTTATTTTTTGTAGAGATGGGGTCTCTTTTCTGTCACTCAGGCTGGAGTGCAATGGCTTGATCGTAGCTCACTGTAGCTTTGAACTCCCAGGCTCAAGCCATCCTGTCCTTGGTTGTACCTATACAGCCACCACATGTGGCTAATTTTTATTATTTTTATTTTTAGGGGGATTTTGTCATGTTGCTCTGGCTGGTCTCGAACTCCTGGGCTCAAGCAACTCTCCTGTCTTGGCTCCCAAAGTGCTGGAATTACAGGTGTAAGCCACAATACTGGGCCGGGAGTTATTATTTAATGGGTACAGAGTGTCAGTTTTGCAAAATGAGGAGAGTTCTAAAGATGAATGGTGCGGATGGCACAACACTGTCAGTGTACTTAATGCCACTGAACTGTACACTTAAAAATGGTTCAAATGACCAATTTTACCACAGTGAAAAATAATTTAAAAAATTTTCTTGCAGGATTATTGAAAGGATTAAATATCCTTTGGGAACGGCCTAGCTCACTCCCTGGCACATGGTAGGTGCTCAGTCCATGCCAAGTCTCATTCCTTTCTGTTAATAGTGAACTTGGAACTCACCTGGAGCCCATGCTTCTCAATAACGTGATGATGACTCAAGAAAAATAACTGCACTCTTCATTGTTTTCATTGGTGGTTTTCCCATGTGGCCCCCATCTGTGTTGCAAGGGAGTGCTCCACATTCAAGGAGTGCTGGAATGTGACAATGACAGCCTAGGCAGGGTGGGCTCCGCTCACACCACGTGAATGCTGAGTGGCACCCACTGAGGAAGAAAATCTGCTGCCAGCACGAGAGCCAAGCTGGCCGCAGCCTCAGCCAAGCAGCCCAGGGTTTCTCAGGCGAAGCTGGGCCAGGAGACTAACAATCCTCAGACAGAGCTCAGGTAGAGAGGATGTGGGAGGCCAAGCTGCTTCCAGAGCATGTGCTTGTCTTTCTGCAGGAGGAGGGGCTTTGATGTTAGAACAGCTGGTACCAATGTCTCAGCCAGCACATGGAACTACGTTCTCTACAGGAGAGCGGGAGGTCGCCAAGAGGGAGGCTGCTAGGAAGTTTTTCCCACTTGATATCCTTGCGCATGTTTTCTTTTCTTTTCTTTTTTTTTTTTTTTTTGAGACGGAGCCTCCCCAGGCTGGAGTGCAGTGGCGTGATCTCAGCTCACTGCAAGCTCCGCCTCCCGGGTTCACGCCATTCTCCTGCCTCAGCCTCCAGAGTAGCTGGGACTACAGGTGCCCACTACCACGCCCGGCTAATTTTTTTTTGTATTTTTAGTAGAGACCTGGTTTCACCGCG
Source organism: Nomascus leucogenys (assembly GCF_006542625.1). Lineage (NCBI taxonomy): Eukaryota > Metazoa > Chordata > Mammalia > Primates > Hylobatidae > Nomascus > Nomascus leucogenys. The sequence continues at coordinate 16,938,893 of NC_044385.1, forward strand.
TTAGCCGGGATAGTCTCCATCTCCTGACCTCGTGATCTGCCCACCTTGGCCTCCCAAAGTGCTGGGATTACAGGCGTGAGTCACCATGCCAGGCCCCTTGGGCATGTTTTCTAGGAATATGGGAGAAACAGCACTCTGGATCCTATTGCTTTAATGAATTGGTGTACTATTCAGCTTGAGCTGCCATAATGCAATACCAGAGATGGGCGGCCTAAACAGCAGAAATCAATTTTCTCATAGTTCCAGAGGCTGGGAAGTCCAAGATCAAGGTGCTGGCACAGTGGGATCATTCTGAAGCCTCTCCTCTCCACTTGTGTGTAGGTGGCCGGCATCTAGCTGTGAGCTCGCAAGGCCTCTTCTTTGTGAGAGAGCGAGTGAGCTCTCTGGTGTCTAAGGATGCCAGTCCTATCAGAGGCCACCCTTATGACCTCATTTAACCTTGATTATTTCCTTAGGGGCCGCTTCTCCACATAAAGCCACACTGGGGCTTAAGTTGTCAACAGATGGATCTGGGGAGGACACAACATTCAGCCCATAACACCTGGCACCCCGGGAACACCAAGCAAAGCTGTTCCAGGGTGTGAGCATGCTGTCCTCGCGGACGTTAGGGACTTTAGGAGGCCTATATAGACCCACGACGGCCCTTCTGGAAACAACGTGTGCTAGGCTCTGGCTCATGGACTCCCTTTAAACTTACCAAAGGGTAATCCAGAAAAAGCCCTGGATGGAGGATAAGAAGCCCTGCTTCACAATACACCAGCTTTGGACATGGCATAAATCTTTGAACCTCAGTACATTCATCTTTAGAATGAGGTAAATTATGTCCGTGTTCACCTGGTTGTTGTGGGGACCAGATGAGATATAGGATAGAGAAGACTCTGTAAGTTTAAAATTCTGTAAAGAACTGCAGGCATTTTTTATTGCAGTAAAATATACATAACACAACATTTACCATTTTAACCATTTTTAAGTGTGCACTTCAGTGGCAGTAAGTGCATTCTCAGTGCTGTGCTACCATCATCACCATCCATCTACAGTACTTGTTCATTTTCCCAAACTGAAACCCCACACCCATTAAGCACTAACTCCCCATCCCCCCAGCCCTCACCACTGGAAAGTGCCATTCTGCTCTTGGTCTCAATGAATCTGACTCCTCTAGGCACCTCGTATAAATGGAATCATATGGCATTTATCCTTTTGTGGCTGTCTTATTTCACTCAGTGTAATGTCATTAAGTGCCACCTACACTGTAGCCTGTGTCACAATTTTCTTCATTTTTGAAGATAAATAATATTCCATTATGTAGATATACCACATTTTGTTTATCCATTCATTTGTTGATGAACACTTGGGTTATTTCCACCTTTTGGCTACTTTGTTTTCTTTTTTCTGAGACAGAGTCTTGCTATTGTCGCCCAGGCTGGAGTGCAATGGCACGATCTTGGCTCACTGCAACCTCTGCCTCCTGGGTTCAAGGGATTCTCCTGCCTCAGCCTCCCGAGTAGCTGGGATTACAGGCACCTGCCACCATGCCTGGCTAATTTTTGTATTATTAGTAGAGACGGGGTTTCACCATGTTGGCCAGGCTGGTCTTGAACTCCTGACCTGAAGTGATCTGCTTGCCTCAGCCTCCCAAAGTGCTGGGATTACAGGTGTGAGCCACCGCACCCAGCCAAACATCTTTTCAAGTGCTTATTTGCCATCTGTATTTTGTCTTCAGTGAAATACTTCTTCATGCCTTTTGCAAATTGGATTGTTTGAATTTTATTGTTGAGTTCTGAGAGTTGTTGTTTTGTTTTGTTTTTTTGGCAAGGTCTTGCTCTGTTGCCCAGGCTGGAGGGCAGTGTGGTGCCATCATTGCTCTCTGCAGCTTCAAACTCCTGGGCTCAAGCCATCCTCCCGCCTTGGTCCCCAGAGTGTTCTTTACATGTGCTACATACTAGTTCTTTTCAGATATGTGGTCTGCAAATATTTTCCCATAGTTTGTAGGCTGTCTTTTCATCCTCCTAAGTGTCTTTCTTAGAGCAAAAGTCTTTCATTTAGATAAAGTCCATTTTATCAATTTTAAATTTTATGTATCATGCTTTGTTGTCAAGTCTTAGAACTCTGCCTAGCTCTAAGATTTCCTCCTATTTCTTTTAATCCTAACATTTTACAGATTTCCATTTGACATTTAAGTCTGTAATCTGTTTTGAGTTAATTTTGTATAAGGTATGAAATTTAGATTGAGGTGGTTTTGTTTTTTGGTTTTTTATCTGTGGATGTTCAATTATTCCAGCACCATTTGTTGAAAAAGTGATCTTTCCCCCATTGAATTGCTTTGTCAAAAATTATTTGGGTAAGTTTGTGTGGATCTATTTCTGGGTTCTCTGCCTGTTCTGTTGATCTGTGTGTCTCTGCCTCTGCCAATACCACACAGTCATGATTATGGTGGCTGTACTGTAAGTCATGAAAATGGGTAGACTGATTCCTCAGATCTTTTCAAGATCGTTTTAGTTATTCTAGTCCCTTTGCCTCTCCATATAAAGTGTAGAATAATCTTGCCTGTATCTCCAAAAATCTTGCTGGGATTTTGATAGGAGTTGTATCAAATCGGCATATCAGTTGGGGAGAATTGACATCTTTACAATGTTGCATCTTCCAATTATGAACATGATATGCCTCATCATTTATTTCGATATTCTCTTATTTTTTTCATTGGTGTTTGGTAGTTTTCAGCATACAGGCGCTATACATATTTTGTTAGATTCACGGCTAAATATTTCATTTTATTTTGAGTGATTGTAAATAGTATTATATTTTTAATTTTGATGCCCATGTGTTAATTGCTTCATATAGAAAAACATTTGACTTTTGTATTTTTACTTGTATCTTGTGACCTTACTGAAATCACTTATTAGTGATAGGAGATTTTTTGTAGATTCCTTCATATTTTTTATATAGGCAATCCTGTCATCTGCAAGTAGGGACAATTTTATTTCTTCCTTTCCAGCCCATATATTTTTATTTCTTTTTCTAGCCTTATTCCACTGGCTGGAACTTTCAGCGTTACACTGAATAGGAGTGGTGAGAGTGGACATCATTTCTTCATCCCTAGTCTTTTTGGGAAAACCTTCAGTCTTTTGCCATTAAGTATAGTTATAGGATATTTTGGTAGATGTTCTTTATCAAGCTGAGTAAGTTACCTGTGAAGTATAGAAACTTTACCTAAATTTACATCCCTTTATATGCCCTATTTATAATTGTTTTAATTATTTGCTATACATACATTTAGAACCACATCAAAGAGTGTTATAATTTTTGCTTCAACTGCTAAACATAATATAGAAAATCAAAAGAAGAAGGAAAGTATATAATATTTACTGGTATTTTTGCTTACTATATCCTGTCTTCCTTCTTGATGTCCCCAGATTCCTTTTTTTTTTAAATTTTCCCTTCTGTTTAGATAATTTATTTTAGTCATTTTTTTAAGGTAGGTCTCCTGGTGACAAATTTTCTTAGTTTTCCATTGTCTAAGAATGTCTTGATTTTTCCTTCATTCTTGAAAAATATTTTCACCATTTACAGGATTCTAGCCTGACAGTTTTTTTCTTTCAGTACTTAAAAGATGTTGTGCCACTTCCTTCACTCTGTGGTTTCTGATGAGGAATCCTCTGTCACTGGAGTTATTTTTCCCTTCAGGTAAGGCATTTTTCTCATGCTGCTTTCAAGACTTTTCTTTGTCTTTAGTTTTCAGCAGTTTGGCTACAATGAGCTTAGGTGTGTATTACTTTGGGTTTATCCTGTTTGGAATTAGATTAGCCTCTTGGTTCTATAGATTGATGTCTTTTCCCAACTTGGGGAGTTTTCAGCCATTATTTCTTCTAGTACTTTGTCAGCCTCAACATTTTTCCCCTCTTCTGGGATTCCAATGTCATGAATGTTAGATCTTTTGTTAGGATCCTGCAGGTTCCTGAGGCTCTGTTCCCTTTTTCCAGTGGTTTAGATTTCATAATTTCTATGTTTCTATCTTCCTGTTCACTGATCCTCTCCTCTGTTCCCTCTGTTCTGCTAGTGAGACCATCCACTGTGTTTTTTTTACATTATATAGTGGTTACTGCATTTTTCATTTCTAAAATTTCCATTTAGTCCTTCTTTGTATCTTCTGTTCCTTTGCTGAACCATTCTATTCTTTGCAGATTCTATTTTTCATTTGTTTCAAGTCTGTTTGTAATTGCTCACTGAAGCATGTTTATGATGGCTGCTTTAGAAAATCTTTGTCTGGTTCAGTGCAGTGGCTCCAGCCTATAACCCCAGTGCTTTGGGAGGCTGAGGCAGGAGGATCACTTGAGCTCAGGAATCTGAGACCAGCCTGATCAATACAGTGAGACCCTGTCTCTGTTTATAAAAATAAATAGATAAATAACATAAAATGTTTAAAATATTTTTTCCAGATAATTCTAACATCTCTGTCACCTTGGTGCTGGCATCCGTTGATGGCCTTTTGTGATTTGACTTGAGATCTTCCTGTTTTTGATATGCTGAGTGATTTCCTATTAAAACCTGGACATTTTTGTATTATATTATGAGATTCTGAATAAGATTTATGTAGTAAATATTTAGTTGGCTACATATTGCATTGGCTAATACAATTTAGTGGACTAATTCAGCTGGTTCCCTTTGACACCACTCTGGCAGGAATAAGGGGGAGCACCTGGTGGGAGGAGTTATCACCAGTTGGCCTCTGGTGATAATTAAGGGAGGAGGCTCCTCATTTCTCCTGGGCAGGGATGGGTATTCCAGACCTCACTAGGCCTCCAGTGATATGTCCCTGGCTGAGAGAGTTAGGAGTGTCTCATTGCACCTCCCCATGTGGCCTTCAATGACACCAGGGGAGGGAGGCTCTTTACCACCCTACAGGAATGAAAGTTCCTGCTCCCTACTCAGCCTTCTCAGACACAAACCCAGTGAGAGAACTAGGGACGCCTCATTACAGCCTGATGAGGCTGGAAGTCTAGGCTCCCTGCTTGGCTTCTGCAGGCATGGGTAGGGGTGAGGCCACAGTTTTCTCTCTAATGTTCATCTGGAGCAGAGCTGTTATTATCTAAAACGTCTCTGCCTTGCTAGGCTGACCCTTTCCTTGTCTTTTGGCTAGATAAGTGGGCTTTTGTTGGGGGCTTGGTTTTTGGTCTAAACCTGTTGGTGTTTTCAGGTTGCTGACTTCTTGAGCTCCATGTCTGGAATACATAAGGCTAAAGAAACTCACCACTGTGTGATTCCTTGGTATATCAGTTGTCTAGAGCTATCATAACAAGTACAACAGACTGGTTGACTTAAACAACAGAAATGTATTATTTCATAGTTCTGAAGGCTGGAAGTCTGGGATCAAGGTGTCAGCAAGATTGGCTTCTTTTGAGGCCCCTCTCCTTGGATTGCAGATGGCTCTCTTCTCCCGGTGTCTTCACCTGATCTTCCCTCTGTATTTATGTGTCCTAATCTCCTCTTCTTAAAAGGACACCAGTCATATTGGATTAGGGCCTATATGGCAGATGCACCTGACAGCAATAACTTGGAGTGGCCAACCTGGAGATTCATTCGTTATCTATGAGGAGCATTGGAACCTCTGACCCATGCCATGGAATGCAGGCTTCATCGTGGGTTGAAGGTTGCCAGATGGAGGTTGCCAGGGGAGGGTGCTAAGTGAAAATGCTATGTAAACCTGGTGCTTTTTACAGGTAGTCGCAGTTTTCCTGTCCAGCCCATCACCACTGGGCCACCCTGTATGTAAGTCCCCTCAATAAACCCTATGTCTCATGCACTGGCTCCAAGTCTCTTCTTCAGCCTGTCAAACATAGCACCATCTCTACTGAAGTCAGGAGGGGTCTGGCAAAACAGGGCCCACTCTAAATGACCTCATTTTTCCTTACCTCTTTAAAGACTTTATCCTCAAATGCAATCACCAGGGATGAAAATGTTAGCATATGAATTTTGGAGGGACACAATTCGGCCTATGACACTTGGGTCCCAAGGTCCCTGGCCTGTCCACCCTCTTCTTTCTACCTTTCAGAGCCTTCTTATGTTTACTGTATATACAAAGTCCAGGGTTTTGAGCTGCACTTAGTGGGAAGAATAGGGGAAAGTATCTTCCCAGAAGCAGAAGTCCCCCACTGAGTTGTCAGACTGTAAAAATGTATTTCATGGCTGGGCAAGGTCTTGACTCAGGCCAAGGAGCAGAAAAGGGCACTGGAGCTCCTGAAAGGTGGCTCAGCATAAAGGAAAAGGGTGACCAAAAAAAAAAACAATCAGAACCAGGATCCAAACTCTAGGATCTTTGTAATAAAACAAGCAAGGTCCTAGGTGGCTGGGAAAATGAAACAGAGGGTCCTCAACTAGTCAGAGGATCAGGAAGGCTTGGCTCTAAGCACAGAACTAGAACCTAGTACTAGGGCCCATCCAAGCCACCCACCCCTGGGCTGTGGGGTCACCTGGGGAAATGGCTCTTGAGTGAATCTGAATAATCTTACTACCTTGGGAAGCAGATCAATTTGCTGGGGATAGGGAACCCCAGTACAGAGTGTGGCACAGAGAAGAAGCCAATTCTCAAATATGGGATGGTTGTTGCCTTGGCAAACTGACAGGGGTCTGCACCAAGATCAGCAGGGTCCACACAGCAACACTGTGACAGTGGCAGATGTCCTCCTGAGTTCCCGACTGACCACACACTTCAGGCCCCACCTAGTAGAGGTGGCCCTGCTGCTCATGAAGCTGAGATTAGCAGACACTGGAGGCTCAACTCCAGTGGCAGCTCCGATGGCCACTGGGCAGGTCTAAGTCACCCCCTCCTGCATCAGGAGCAGCTGACCCCTGTCGGCATGCCCAGGACTCTTCACATATTATTCCAGGGGAGTTTATTCCCTGGGTGGGGAGGGGCGGAAAGCATTGCCTGCTAGTGTGTAACTGGCTACTGAAACATCAAGATTTGTGATACAGATGTAAAAGTGCCCTGACTTGTAGTTAGCAGGTACATTAAGAGCTGCACATTAGTCATTGTTACAGCCCTTGTCTGCATCGCTGGGCCACTGCCAAGAGGGGAAATGTAGGTTTAAAAATGAAAATATCATTTCTTATGCAGGAAGTACTCTAACACTGCGTGTTTCCGCACAGTCCTTCAACGCGTCTGGTTGCTACCTTGTCATAATATTTGAATTAGGGTGGCGCGACTTGCCACAGATGACACAAATGGGAGCCCTATCTGGAGCGGAAGATCTCTGCTGGGGTTGGCAAAACATACCCTGATTCCCACCTTAATTTTCCTGGAACAACAGAGAGTTCAGCCTCTGAATGCTCTGCAGATACCTCCATCACTCCCTGGAACATGTCTGTCTCCTCTTCATGCTGTTCATGACCATTAGTCCCATAATCCCCCACTCCTCTTCTGGCACTGAATGGAGAGGAAGGGAATTTCTCATTTTCTAGTTGCCTCAGAAAGGCCCTCCCCAGGAAGTTGCAGGGAGGGGGACCACACTTCATGGACCCAAGGCCTCTAACGGAATGGAAGGAAGTAACATTGCCACACTCTATCTTAGGGGGAATCCTTAGGAACAGGAAGGTGGTGCCGTTTCGGTGGAAGTAGGCAGGAGCCATGTGGAGTCATAGAGTAACATGACCAATTGTAGTAAAACTCAGGTCTTTTGCGGCTTTTATTTTCTCTCCTAAGGGCTGTCTCCTTCAGTCAATTGTCCAGAGCTTAAAGCTAGGACCCCATGGAGAAGACTCTCCACCTCACGGTAATTATGTTCAACCATTCTCTATGTACAAGCAGTAATGTCTTTAGTGTTTAAAGTGATCTTTCTTCTTGTTGTTGCAGAGATGAGGTCCCCTTATGTTGCCCAGACTGGTCTTGAACTCCTGGCCTCAAGCGAGCCTCCCACCTCAGCCTTCCAAAGTGCTGGGATCACAGGCTTGAGCCACTGCACCTGGTTTTACAGTGAATGCAAATCTGATCCTGTCACTCTCCAGCTTAATCCCCTCCTGCGGTGCTCTGGGACAGAGCCCAGCCTCCTTAGCATGTAGGCAAGGTCCCCTTGCTTGGGCCTTGTTAATTGCTCTGGTCTTGCTTCCTTCTGTGTCTCTCCCATGATCATCTTCCTCTGATGGCCACACTGGAGCCTCACTGAGCTGTTTGCACAAAACTTCATGTCTCCCACATCTCCATGCCAATGTTCGCACTGTTCTCTCTGCCTCAATGTCCCTTCCAGACAATGAGGTTAGATGCCTGGCTTCATGCTCTTGTGACGTATGCACCTTTATCAGCACTCTTATCACACTGTACTAAAATCCTGCCTTATTAGCTGTCTTCCCTAATTGGCTATGAACTAAACAAGCACAGAGATTTCCTATTACTCACTTTACTTTCCTGAGACATAGCAGAAAGCCAGAAACTAGGCTTAGTTGGCCCTCGATACATGTTAATTAAATGAAGGACTGATTCCATGAATGAGTGAGTGTCCCGTCCTGAAGGATAGTTCCATGCGGTGTCACTTGCTTTTTTCGTAAGTGTTCACATAAAGCTTCAATTAAGGTCAGCAAATATTTATAGAGCACTTATTACGTGCCCCTCCTGTGCTAGGCACTGGAAATACAAAGACAAAGCAGCACAGTCCTGGGGACTCTCAAGTAGTTCCCAGTCGGGAAAGGGACACTGATGGACGCAGCTGTCCCTTAGCCGACAAGTCCAGACCAAAACACCTCGCAGAAGACCCGGTTGGGTTTTCCACCAGGAGGGCTCAGGTCAGGTCAGGTGCTCCTGCTAAATGTGTTGTGAAAACAACAGCCAGCCTTTTTCAGGCCTCTAGATCAGGAGGCAGGAATGTGCTCAGTAATGCAGCTGTGGTGCCCCTGTCCATAGACCCCCAGTAGGAGCCAAGCAACCCTGGGTTGAAGGCAGAGGGTGGGCTGGCTGGAGGGCCTGGGAAGGCCACTGGGGAGGATGGGCCTTGTGAAGCTGTGCTTCCTCCAAGCTCTAACTTAGATCACATGGAGATTTGGAAGCACTGTTGGTATGTCTTTCAGGGTGTTGCTAGAATCAGGGAACCCTAAAGCCTCCAGAGCCACCAAAGCTGTCACCACTGGGAACAAAGGCTTTTGTCCCTAGGTAAGTATAATCACGCACTGGTGACAGGGGCAGGAGAGTGGGGAACTGGGGTTGGAGGGCCCTTCCCAGCATCTGGAAAATCACATCGAGTGAAGGGGTATTGACTAGAGATGGTCTTTTCCATTTCTGTTACTCTTTTAGAAGCTAGTAGGAGTATTATAGAGTCAGGTTTAATAAGGAAGATGGGAAAACTCTCAGTTCACTCAATTGCTTTTAATTTATTAGTCTTATGTCTGTCTCAACTATTCCACACCCCTCAAACCCCTATCGTCAATCATAAAGTTCAGGAAAGAAGGTAAACAACCTTAGGAGAGCCAGACATGAGCCAAGCTCCAGTTGGGATATTTAGTGTCCGATGGGAGAGTGACCAAAAGTGAGACCCAACTGGTGGTCTCTAAACATATGACGGAAGCCTCTGGCTGCTGCCCCTTTGCAAGAGGCTCTAAAGAGCAAGTGTGCAAAGGAGGACAGAGAGGGAGAGGAAGGAGGAGGGAGAGCAGGGACTTGGGTGGCAAGGGTAGCGCTCTGAAGTCTGGTATGATTCTGTCACATCGCATCATCATCACGAAGGGGCCACATCTGAAGCAAAAAATGGCAAAGACTCAAAGAAAATAAATCATGCAGACTCTGGAATGACCTCATTAAAAAGCTGCTCTATCTGCTGCCATGTTCTATTTATAGCTGAAATATGAGCGTTCCTGACAGGAAATCTAAATGACAGCAAGCCTAGGGTTTTAAGGCAGTGGGTAGGGGTTTGCTTAATGAATCATCTGATATTTTTATTCAGATGATTTTTCTATTCTAATGAAACTATTAGTTCAGTTCTCTTTTCTGCATGAGATGACGTTCATGGGATGTGTTTTTTACTCAGGACTTGAGGATAAAGAAGTAAAAGGATCCTTTTATATAAAATCTTTTGCTAAATACATATGAACTTGATAATACACCATTACCCTCAACATATCTTAATGCTGGTTCACAATGTTCTTTTTCAGGCCGTATTGTAGCTGTTATTTCCAGTGATCATTGTAAATAACTTTATTATGTTTCACTGAACAATTTCGTAGAAATCAAACCAATAAGGAAAACATCTTTTAAGAAGGAAGACATAGAGCCTTATTCCTAATGCTAAGAGAAAAAAGCAGATAATATACTGTGTAGATAAGCAGAGCCACACTTCTAAAACCCTGAAGCCCAGGGCCTGGATGCAGCTGCCAGCAAGTTCCCTCTCTGTGTTATGGGCAGAGGCAGGATTCATCTTTGAAGGAAGATTGCTTTTAAGTTTTTAGGGAGAAAATCTTTTTTTTTTTTTGAGACGGACTCTTGCTCTGTCGCC